>NC_072426.2:92477857-93767142 GCF_028878055.3 Symphalangus syndactylus
GTAATATCCATAATCTACAAAGAGTTCAAACAAATCAGCAAGAAAAAAACCCAAATAATCCTATCAAAAAGTGAGCTAAGGGCAAGGTGTGGTGATTCATACCTATAATCCCAGCACTTTAGGAGGCCAAGGTGGGTGGATCTTTTGAGGCCAGGAGTTCAAGACAAGCCTGGCCAAAATGGCAAAACCCAATCTCTACAAAAAACACAAAAGTTAACTGGGCATGGTAGTGGGTGCCTGTAATCCCAGCTACGCAGGAGGCTGAGGCAGGAGAATTGCTTGACCCCAGGAGGCTGAGGTTGCAGTGAGCCGAAATCACACCACTGCACTCCAGCCTGGGTGAGAGAGCAAGACTCCATCTCAAAAAAAAAAAAAAAAAAAAAAAGGGCTAATGACATCAAAGGACAATTCTCAAAAGAATATATACAAATGGCCAACAATAATATGAAAAATGCTCTACATCACTAATTATCAGGGAAATGCAAATCAAAACCACAATGTGATACCACTTTACTCCTTCAAGAATGGCCATAATCAAAAATAAAAAAATAATAGATGTTGGTATGGATGTGGTGAAAAGGAACACTTTCACACTGCTGGCAGGAATGTAAACTAGTAAAACCACTATGGAAAACAATGTGGCCATTCCTTAAAGAACTAAGGAATCTCCATTTGATCCAGCAATCCTACTGCTAGGTGTCTACCCAGAGGAAAATAAGTCATTATACAAAAAAATACTTGCACACACATGTTTATGGCAGCACAATTCACAATTGCAAAACTATGGAACCAGCCTAAATGCCCATCAACTGATGAGTGGATAAAGAAAATGTGGTATATATATACCATGGAATACTACTCAGCCATAAAAAAGGAACAAAATAATAGCATTCACAGCAACCGAGATGGGATTGGAGACTATTTTTCTAAGTGAAGTAACTCAGGAATGGAAAACCAAACATTATATATTCTCATTCATAATTGGGAGCTAAGCTATGAGGATGCAAAGGCATAAGAATAATACTGTGTCCAGTGTTGGTTCCTTCTGGTGGGTTGTTGGTCTCGCTGACTTCAAGAATGAAGCCACAGACCTTTGTGGTGAGTGTTACAGCTCTTAAAGGTGGCACAGACCCAAAGAATGAGCAGCAACAAGATTTATTGTGAAGAGCGAAAGAACAAAGCTTCCACAGCATGGAAGGGGACCCAAGAGGGTTGCCGCTGCTGGCTGGGGTGGCCAGCTTTTAGTCCCTTATTTGTCCCCACCCACATCCTGCTGATTGGTCCATTTTACAGAGCACTGATTGGTCCATTTTACAGAGTGCTGATTGGTGCATTTACAATCCTTTAGCTAGACACAGCGTTGATTGGTGTGTTTTTACAGAGTGCTGATTGGTGCATTTACAATCCTTTAGCTAGACAGAAAAGTTCTCCAAGTCCCCACTCAACCCAGGAAGTCCAGCTGGCTTCACCTCTCAGTACAGACTTTGGGGACTTGGGGGAAAGGGTGGGAAGGGGGTGAGGGATAAAAGACTACACAGTGGGTACAGTGTACACTGCTTGGGTGATGGGTGCACCCAAATCTCAGAAATCACCGCTAAAGAACTTATTCATTTAATTAAACACCACCTTTTCCACAAAAATCTATTTAAATAAAAAATAATAATACTGTGCTTTTCATAATTGTTGGCAGGACTGGCTATTTGACTTGTGGGCCCAGTGAAAAATTAAAATGTGGAGCCACTTGTTCAAAAACTAAGAATTTCAACACAGTGGTGCTAGAGCATTAAAACAAGTGTGAGGCCCTTCTAGGAATGGGGCTTAGTGTGACTGCACAGGTCACACAGCCATGAGCTGGCTCTAATTGTTCTACACTTGCCATTTAGGTTAATTTTGTTAACTGTCTTGTTCAAATCCTTAACACCCTTACCACATGTTTTGCTGCTTGTTTTATCAGTTGTTAAGAGATGTATGCTACTTCCATCATAATTAGATTGTCTATTTCACCATTTAATTCATTAGTTATCCTGTTAGAGTTTATTAGGTGCAAACAAATTTTAAAATTGTTATAAATTTCTTGTGTATTCACCATTTTATTGTTATGAAATGTTCCTCTTTATCTCTTGTAATATGTTTTGCATTTCATGAAGGCATACCTCTGAGATTATTGTCAGTTCAGTTCTAGACCACTGTAATAAAGTGATTATTGCACTAAGGGAAGGCATACATTTTCTTTTCATTTCCCAGTGCATATAAAAGTAATAATTAAAGTATACTATAGTATATTCAGTGTGCAATAGCATTATGTCTAAAACAACAATGCACATACCTTAATTTTAAAAATATTTCATTGCTTAAAAAATGCTAACAATCAACTGAGCCTTAGGAGAGTAATAATATTTTTTCTAGTGGGGAGTCTTATTTTAAGATGTTGATGGCTGCTGACTGATTAGGGTGGTGGTTGCTGAAGGTGGTGGTGGCTGCAGCAATTTCTTAAAATAGAACAAAAATGAAGACTGCCACATCAGTTGACTTTTCTTTTCACAAAAGATTTTTCTGTAGCACACGATGCTCTGTGATAGCATTTTACCCACAGTAAATTTTGTTACAAAATTGGATTCAATCCCCTCAAATTCTGCGGCTCCTTTATCTAAGTATATGTATTACTGTAAATCTTTTTTTATCATTTCAACAACGTTCACAGCATCTTTGTTAGAAGTAGATTTCTTCTCAAGAAACTACTTTCTTTGCTCATTCATAAAAAGTAACTCCTCATCCATTTGAGTTTTATTATGATATTGTAGCAATTCAGTCATATGTTCAGGCTCCACTTGTAGTTCTCTTGTTATTTCCACCACATCTGCAGTTACTTTCTCCGTTGAAGCCTTGAACCTCTCAAAGTCATCCATGAGAGTTGGAATCAACTTCTTCCAAATTTGTGTTAATGTTGATATTTTGACCTCTTTCCCTGAACCATACATGTTCTTAACAGCATCTAGAATGGTAAGTCATTTCCAGAAGATTTTTAATTTGCTTTACCCAGATCCTCAAGAGGAATCACTGTATATGGTAGCTACAGCCTTATGAAATGTATTTCTTAAATACTAAGTCTTGACAGTTCAAATTACCCCTTGATTCACAGGCTGTAGAGTGGATGTTGGCAGGCATGAAAACAATAACTTTCCTGTACGTCTCCATCAGAGCTCTTGAAAGACCAGGTGCATTATCAATGAGCAGTAATACTTCAAAAGGAATCTTTTTTTTTCTGAGCTGTAGATCTCAACAGTGGGCTTAAAATATTCAGTAAACCATGCTATAAACAGACATATTGTCATTCAGACTTTGTTATTCTATTTATAGAGCACAGGCAAAGTAGATTTTGCATAATTCTTAAAAGCTCCAAGGTTTTATGGTAAATGAGCATTGGCTTAGATGTAAAGTCACCTACTGCATTAGCTCCTAATGAGAGAGTCAGGTTAAGCTTTGATGTTTTGAAGCCAGGCGTTGACTTTTCCTCTCTAGCTATGCAAGTCCAAGATGAGATCCCCTTCCAATAGAAGGCCGTTTCATCTACATTGAAAATCTGTTGTTTAGTGTAACCACTTTCATCAGTTACCTTAGCAAGATCTTCTGGATAGCTTGCTACAAATTCTGCAAAAGCACATGCTGCTTCACCTTACACTTTTATATTATGGTGACAGCTTCTTTACTTAAACCTCCTGAACCAACTGCTGCCTGCTAGCTTCAAATTTTTATTTTGCTGCTCTCTCAGCTGTCTCAACCTTCATAGAACTAAAGAAATTTGAAGGCTTGCTCTGGATTAGGTTTTGGCTTAAGGAAATACTGTGCCTGGTTTGATGTTCTTTCTATCCAGACCACTGAAACTTTCTCCATATTAGCAATAAGGCTGTTTTGTTTTCTTTTCACTGGAGTAGCACTTTTAATTTCCTTCAAGAACTTTTCCTTTGGATTCATGCTTCAGTAATTGTTTGGCATAAGAGGCCTGGCTTTGGGCCTGTCTTGCCTTTCAACATGCCTTCCTCACAAGCTTTATCATTTCCTGCTTTTGATTTAAAGTGAGAGACACGCAACTCTTCCTTTTGCTTAGACATGTAGAGCCCATTGGAGGGCTGTTAACTGGCCTAATTTTAATATTGTTGTGCATCAGGGAATAGGGAAGCCTAAGGGGGGAGGGGGAGAGAGAGAGATGTGGAATGGCTGGTAGGTGGAGCAGTCAGAACACACACAGCATTATAGATGAAGTTTACCATCTAATATGATCATGGTTCGTGGTGCCCCAGAGCAATTCCAATAGGCAACATCAAAGATCACTGCTCATAGATCACCATAACAGATGTAAAATAATGAAAAGACTTGAAATATTGTGAGAATTACCAAAATGTGACACAGAGACATGAAGTTAGTGTATGTCATTGGAAAAATAGCACTAATAGATTTGCTGGGCTCTGAGTTACTATAAATCTTCAATTTGTAAAAAAAAGTACGATATAATAAAAATTTTAAAATGGAGTATCTGTGAAGTACAGTAAAGTGAAGTATCTGTGAAGCACAATAAAATGAGGTATGCCTATACTGGTGATATGGTTTGGATTTGTGTTCCCACCAAATCTCATATCAAACTGTAATCCCCAATGCTGGAGGTGGGGCTTGGTGGTAGGTGATTGGATCACAGGGGCCGTTTCTCATGAACGGTTTAGCACCATCCCCTTGGTGCTATTCTTGTGATGGTGAATGAGTTCTGGTGAGATCTGGTCATTTAAAAGTGTGTAGCACCTCCCCCTTCTCTCTTTCTTTCTCCTGCTCTGGCCATGTGAAGTGTGTGCTCTTGCTTTGCCTTCCACCATTATTGGAAGCTTCCTGAGGCCTCCCCAGAAGCAGAAGCTACTGTTTTCTGTACAGCCTGCAGATCCATGAGCGAATTAAGCCTGTTTTCTTTATAAATTACCCAGTCTCAGGCATTTCTTTATAGCAATAGGAATGGTATAATACAACTGATTTTACTTTGGGCTGCATTTTCATGAAAAATGTTTTCTATGGCCTTATTTTCAACCAATCTATTACCTTATATTTAAAGTGTGTCTACTTAGGAACACAAAAGTTTATTTTACACAAACACACAGACACCCACCCCACCCCCACTCCCACCCCCCATATATATATCTATCTCCAGTCTGACTATACTTGTTCTTAATTGTAGTATTTAGTCTACCCATATCAGATGTAATCATTGATGAATTTGGTTAAAAAATCTAATAGTTTATCACACATTCTATATTATCTTACATGTTCTATGCTTCTTTTCTTGCCTTTCATTAGATAAATTAAGTACAGTCATTTCCATTTATCCCCTGTATTGGCCTGTTGATTTACTAAATTTTTTTTGCTCAGTGTCCCCCACCCCTTATATTAACCCATATATATTAACCCTATACTCAATCTTCCCTGGGAAGTTGTAAATGCTCACCCTTCCCTGTCTGATTGTTACATTTGGAGGAATAATTTGCTATGCCTGATTTATCTGTCATGGTTCTTTTTGAGTATACAGGATAGTTAGAAAGTATAGAACTTGAGTAAACACAAGTTCTCCTCTTGTCCTCCAGACTTTCATTTGTCTAGGAGCCTCCTCTTTCCTGATGGGGAAGGACTGCCCAGTCACTGGTGGAATTCTTGGGAGAGTAAATTGAATTAATAGATTTCTGTGTTAAAAGTATTATTAATAAGAATATTTAACCTTGTCCTCCAGCTTACATTTTATCAGTAATAAAGTTTGTATTTTTGACTCATTTAAAAAATGTTTCAAATTATATGCAATCCAGATTGGGAAGATTAATAATATTGAGAGATAGACACCTCCAATAAAGAGTGAATTTACTGTGATCTTCATATGAGCCATTGAATCCAGATTTCAGAAGAAAAGCAAAGAAGGTACAAGGAATTCCACTACAATTTGGAAGTCTGATAGTAGTGACTCTTTGACTCTTCCTCAGGAAGAGCAGCTGTGAATTTAAGTTTTATTGAGGTGGTGTCAATGCTCCATGATGCTATTGCATCTTGTTAGATTTAAACATCACTTCTATGGAAAGAATAGTGTTTATCCTGTCAAACCCAGGTGAATCATAAAGTAGAAATCTCTTGAGTTATTTTTTCAGACTGCTTGTTTCTCCTATATAGACGGCTCATCTCAGTCATGTTACTCCTGCATAATACTTCAAGGAGACCATAGCCTTTACCTCCCCACATAATTTTGAATGATGAAAAGACAGAGCAACTGTTAGTTTTTGAGAGGTGAGTTAAGTCAGTGAAAATTCTAGAGGAAAAATGACCTAGTTCTAAATGTTGGGGACCATCGTTCTAATATTCCTTCAGACATTCCTTCCCGTTTTTATTTGTATTATAATATTCTTTCTAAGGCATTCATTCCTCCTCCCCCCTTTTCCCTAGGCTAGCTCAGGTTAACAGCCAATAATGTAGAAATATTGGAGAGTTTTATATCTAATGTTGTTTCCACCTATGATGGAAACCATGCTGTACCAACCACAGTGTATCATATATAACATTTGCGTAGACTTAGGACACACCAGAAACTTATGAACACTGCCTAGGATATTTAAAACATCTGATTTTACATTATCCCTTTAAATACATTACTTTATATCAATAAAGAAAAAATGGCATATTTTAAAGGGTTCTAGGCTCTATGTTTTTGAATTGGATGAATTTTTTTAATGAGTTAAATTACAGTAACTTCCAATTAATACGTACTCAAATATGTACTCGTCTTTTACCATATATCTATATATTTCATTATCTCTCTATCCCTCTCTCTCTGTATGTTTGCCTGTGTGTATGTGTCACAGTTTGTGTTTCTGTGTGTGTGTATACACACATGATGTATATATAATCTAACAATGAATGTGAGAAATAGGAGAATGTTAAATAAGAAACAGATTTTATATATTAGGTATGTGCATAATCCCTCAAGAATGACGCAGCCACTTGTATGCAGGTATGATACCCATAGTATCATCAGATGTTACTATCAGTTGTTTAAATAATGGGAATTGCTTTTCTAGATTTTGAATATATATTTGCAGATACTAAAAGTAGATGAAGACAAGTAATTAACAGCACTCTGATAGCTTTAGTGATAGAAACAGATGTTCACATTTAAGGCATCATATCTGAGTGGTTATCATTGAACTGCTGTTTGTGATGGTGTTATGGTCGTCTTTTTCATAGGAGAGAATATTGTAATGCAGATTATTGTGATTGTCTGAAATTATCTCCATGGCTAACAATAGCTATTTTTTTTCCTTTTTCTACTCTCTTATTTGACAGTTAAATGGAGACTGCATTTAACAAGCACAATTATGTCCTCTCTTGTCTATTATGCAGCATTTAATCAGAATTGCTTAAAGAAAGCCTACAGAGGCATATTCAAGCTCAAGTTCCTCATTTCCACCAAAACCAAAGAAAAACATTCTACCTATTATGTTTCTTAACATTTCATAGCTAAAAGTTGAGCTGTGTGATCACTCTATAAAATGCAATTAGGATTAAGTTTTGTAAAAATAGAAAGTAAGAACTTAATCTGAACATTCTGACTCAGGCCTAGTTTGATTTTTTTTTTCCAAAGAAAACCCAAAAATCCACTCCATAGCATAGCTTGCTTACTTTTAGGAAATAATAATTTGGTTATATCCAATCTTACACATTTTCAATTTTCACTGGGCCAGAGTATCCCTCCTATAAGTGACCTAAACATTTTTTTCCATTCTGAGTTCGTGTTTCTAACAGCAATGGATTTGGGGACTCTATTGTGTGACAGTTTGATTTTAGTTGTTAAGCTTTGAATATACATGTAGATATATGTTTTTGGAAATGCAGAAAACAAAAACATATAATAAATTTACCAAAATTTACATTTTGAAGTATTTTTTCATATTAATTATTCATCAACAACCTATTACTTAAAGTTTCATATTATATCTGTATAAACATTGTAGTTTGTTTAGACAGTTTCTCCCCTTGCTAGACATTCAATTTGTTTCTAATTTTTCTCTATTATTAATTACACTAAGATTTAATTTTATGTAGAATTTTTCTCTAGCTTTGATTATTCCCTCAGAGGGGAGTTTTACCATTATTTTACTGAATTAAAGATTAATAATTCTAAAATCTTATAATATACACTAAAAATTGTTCTTGAAGAAGTTTTTGAAATCTAGTCTTCCAAATTGTGGGGAGGGGTGCAGAATCAGCAATTTAAAACAGAGGAGATGTCTCGTTATTTGAATGTACATTTCCATTCAGTATACTCAATATATTAATTAGCTATTTAAATTTTTCTCTCAGTTATTGTTTTCTCTCTTTTTTTCTTTTGACAATTGATTATTTCCCATTATAGGTAAAAGGACTTATTTTATAAAAAACATTGACACTACTAATTATGAAATATTTCTAAATATTTCTCACTGGTAAATTTGTCTTTTTATTGTACCTTAATATGTGTACTTGTATTTATGGATATTTTCCATTTTTAGTTAGCCAATTCTACTAAATTTGTATTATGTACTTATTCCATGTTTTCCGTTATTAAGTGTTCATGCTTTACTGTGTTTTTGTAGAAACATTAAAAATTTTACACTACATTCATTAAAAAATTTTAAATGGAGACAAGTATTTCTGCCTACTCTTCCAACCTATTAAAAACAAGCTTTTTATCATAAGAATAAAGATATTGTCACCCAATCTGACTTTCGCAGTTTCAGAAAACACCCCTGACAATATTTCTAATGGTAGATATTTTTAAAATTTCACCATTCAATATTGTCTGTCACAGATTTAACCATCCATGTTATAAGTTTATAAGCCCCAATGTTTCTATTATAATGGTAAAATACATTCTTGTTCCCTACTTAGTTCTCTAGGTTTAGAAACAGATGCCACTTTGTGTGAAAAACAAATGCACCAAACAAATAGATTTTATTCAGGCTATTGCAATAAGGTAAATGTTCATTAATGAGAAATATCTGAAAGAAAAGAAAGGGGAGCCTGGAGATTAATCGAAGCAGGTACATAAGGGAGGCATTCAGCAATCTTATAGAAGGCATGAGATAAGATGGAAACAGGTTTTATCTTGGACAATATTAGGGCATGGTGGTCCTTTGCAGTGATTAGCTGGTTTCTAAGCACAAAGGGTTTGGGTAATGGGAAGTATTTTTAACTGTTTCTGTTTTCCAAGAACATGGAACTCAGGTGAAGCCCAACACTGGCAGTTACTATATAATGTCATGTGTATAAAAGATGCTTTCAAGTTTTGACTGCTGAATTCTGTAATCTTTTGTTTTGTTGAGGTAGAGACATAGACAAACCTGATGATTAATTACAAACAACCCATTTTGATATTTTCATAATCGAAAGATTCGCTATTTTTTCTACCCACAAGGTGATAGCCTGAAGAAGTTGTTTTTCAATGAGCTATAGCTATTCAGAAAACATCTAAAAATCTTCAAACATCGGGAAATTATTTCCATTGCACTAGTCCAAGAAATTCCCTAGGGGATGCTAAGTATTTTGTTGAAGTACTCAAGTGAAGAAAGTATGTTCAGAAGACAGGCTCATTAGTAGGCAAATCGTAAAAGGAGCAGCTAACACACGTTTTTTGTTTGTTTGTTTCTCATCATAATGAAATCGTGCCTCAAAAATATAGCCAAGTGACTAATTGTGGCTGAAATTGGGCAATTACTCCTCAAATTAGCCAAATGTAGGTATAATTATTATTTTAATAATACCAATTCTCAGTGGTAATTTGCAAAGGAGGGCCTACATTTGGTGGAGACACAAGAACTCCAGCTACTTAATTTAGAGCAAATATAATTTGATATACACATGTATAATTTTATACATGTGTATATGTATAGACATGTACATAGTATATATATGTTTGTGTGTGTGTGCGTATATATATATAAGAGAGAGCAAGAGAGAGACAGAGAGAGAGAGAAAGAGAGAGGGAGAGTAGAAAAATAATGGTGTAAAGGGAAGATAACATGTATATGGGATAGGGAAACAATGAAGTAAAGACAAGATCAAGTGCTAACATTATAACATTAAATTTTCTATGCAAATGCCCATGGAAATTGTCAAATAGGGGAAAATAACACTTAAAGTTAAAACAAGTAGTCAGTATGTATGAGAATCCAAGTGGATTTCTGAAACCAATCACACCTCTAACAAATTATTTTAAAAAGTTACATCAATGAAAAATTACTACTCTATTTTCTTATAACTTCTTATGCTTCTAAGTTATCATTATCTCTCACCCAGATTATTAAAATAGCTTTCTAATTAGTCTGCTTTTCCTGTATTTTTGCCTCACGGTAGCCAACGTGATTTTTAAAAACTGTACATCAGAGCAGATCACTTCCTTGCTCAATACTTTAAGAGTATCCTACCACACTTAGAAAAAGCATAAAGACCTTTTCATAGCTTATGAGGTCCTCCGAATTGATCCTTGTTGATCTCAATACCGACCACATCACACTACCTGTAAGTCTCATTAACTCCTTGACTTGTTCCTTTTAAGCAGATTAGCCTGCTCTCCCATAATCACATGAAGAAATTTTCTACCCCAGAAAGGTGGCAATCACTATTTGTTTTATAGATAACCTAATGATTCCCTTCCCTCTTTTATTCAAATGTCATCTTACAGTAGAAGCAGAACCTAAAGAGGATATGTTCATGTTCTGAAGATCTCCTTAACGATCCTTTTAGATCAGGGCTCAGCAATCTCAAAACCCTTTCAATGGCTCCCCGTTACTTATTACAGAACAAATTCTAAATTTATCATAATACCTAAGGTCTTCCATTATCTGGCCCGGCCACTTTTGCAACTTCTATGTTTTACCACTCTGTGCTTTGTGCTGTTGGTTATGGATGATATGGAATTACTTTTACTTTGTACTTTCACCCACAGCCTTGACCCACCTTCACCCAAAGCCTTGTCCCACCTTCCTCCCAATGCCCCACCATTCTATTGTTCGGTGCCTGTTTTTGTAAGGCTGGCAAGCTAAATGTCCACACAAAAAAAGTTTTATGGGAACAGCAGACATGCTCACTCACTTACTATTATCTATGACTGCTTTTGCACTACAACAGCAGAGTTGAGTAGTTGCTACTAGAGACTGTATGGTTCACAAAGCCTAAACTATTTACTCTCTGGGCCTTGGCAGATAAATTCGTTGATATCTGCTTTAGGTTAGATACAAGGGCCCTCAGACCCAAGTTAGCATATAACATAAATTATAGCAAATTTATTTAGCAATTATAGCACTTATTGCAGACATCACAGGCATCTTGTAAATGTTGTACATGCATTTTTTTTTCATTTGACTGAGATAGCAACCCTCTGGGTAAATATAATTATTTTTATTTTAGAAGTTACAGAACTGAGTTTTAGAAAGATTGTTGTTTTAGTGAACTAAAGATTAAGAATTCTAAACCTTATAATATATACTGAAAATTGTTCTTGAAAAAGTTTTTGAAATCTAGTCTTGAATAACTACATTGAGGTCTGAATAGCAGCTTTCCCACCCTCTGCCCCAAATTAGAATCTAGCTTTGTCTGATTAAAACTCTTAACATTATCACATAAGATAACTTTATTCAGAAAAATGTGCTTTGTTTTTGTATTAGATTTTTTTTTTGAAATAATTGTAAAGTCACAGGACATTGTACAGGGATATACAGCAGGATGTAATTGAATGTATAGGAAGGCCACATGGATTCACACCAAATCTTCCTCAGTATAACTCTGAACCTTAAAACTATGCTACAGATACTTTTGAGATTTCAAGATGCCTAGGTTAAAGAGCAAAGCAAAGCAGTATGCCTGGATAACGGGACCTTCTGGAGGCCAGGCTGTAGTGTGCTCTTGGCTACCGCTCTCCTACTGGGCAAACCTGGTACATACAGACCTAACAGACCATTTTAGTGTCTGCCACATTTGTTAAATGGGTGTTGAATGAGAATTACTAGGGTCAGGAACATTTCAGGTCATGTAATCTGCCATTACTATAGCACTATAAATACATATTGAGGCCACTGATAGACTCAGGTGCACTATGTTAAGTAAAAACCAAAGTTCTGACACTTAATACCTGACACTTTCTACAGGAAAATTCATTAGTTTTTCTTAAATTATTTTACATGCTCCTCATAAAAGTAATGTTTAATTTTTATTTTGAAGTAATTATTGATTCATAGGGCATTGCAGAAAATGTATAGGGAAGTCCCATGTCAACTTCATTCAGTCTTCCCCAAAGTTAATACTTTCTACAACTATACAACTGTACAATATCAAAGCCAACAAGACAATATTAGTGTAATCCATAGTACTTATTCAGATTTTACCAGTACACAGGCACCCCTGTGTTTAGGGGTGTGTACAGTTTATCATATGTGCAGCCTTATGTCCCACCAACAAAATCAAGATACTCAACTGTACATTGCCATAAGGCTCTCTTGTTTTACCCATTTGTAGACACACTTATCCCCTCCCACCTCAGTCCTATCACTTGGCAGCTACTGATCAGTTTTTCTTCTCTATAATTGTGTTATTGTATTTCACAAATATTATAAAAATGGAGCCATGCAGTATGCATGTTTTTAAGACTGGGTTCTTTTATTCTCTAAGCATAAATTCCTTTAGGTTTATGCAAGTTCTTAGGTGTGTGAATAGCTCATCTCTTTTTTTATTACTAGTAGTGTTTCATGGTATGTATGAATGTATCATTGTTTAGACATTCATCCACTGAAGGACATTTGGGTAGTTTCCTTTTTACAGATATTATAAATTAAGCTACTAAGAACATTTGTTTACAAGGCCCTGGGTGAAAATTATTTGTCATTTATCTCTGACAAATGCCCAAGAATGCAATTGTCAGGTAGTAAGGTAAGTCCATTTTTAGTTTCAAAAGAAACTGACCGTTTGTTTCCCAGAGTGACTGTGCTATTTTATTCCCCAAAGCAATATATGTGTGACCCACTTGCTCCAAATCCTCACCACTGTTTGATGTTTTTATTTTTGCCATTTTGATAAAGTTTTAGTAATATTTCACTATGGTTTTAATTTGCTTTTCTTTAATTGCTAAGAAAGTTAAATGTCTCTCATATTTTTATTTGCCATATAATCTTCAGTAAAGTGTCTGTGCATGTATTTTACCCACCTTCTGCCTGGATTGTTTTGTTTGTTTCCCTGTTGAGTTTTAAGAGTCCTTTGTATTTTATATCTATTGTCAGATATGTGACTTGAAAATATTTCTTCCACCATGCAGCTTATCTTTTCATCTTTTTCTCAAGGTAAAAGGTTTTAATTTTGATAAGTTCCAATTTATCAATCATTCCACTATGGTTCTTGCTTTTGATGCTGAGTCTAAGAACTCATTGCTAAATTCTAGTTCCCAAATATTTTCTACTATATTATTTTCTTAGAAGTTTTATAGTTTTAGACTTTAATCTACAATCCATTTTTGCTTAGCGCCATTTAATAAAATTAAAATTGTGTTGGCTATTTTTGGGCTTTGCCTTTCTATATAAATTTTAGAATAAGCTTTTCTATGTGTACAATAAATATGCTGAGATACTGTACTTGTGTAATTCATAAAGTAATTTAGGGAAAATTGGCAACTTTACTATGTTGAGTTTTCCAAATCACATCCATATCATGTCTCTTCAAGTAGTTCTTTAATTTCTTCCATCAGCATTTTTTATTTTTATCATACAGAATCTGTACCTGCCATGTTAGGCTTATATCTAATATATCATTTTTTGGAAAAACTGTAAACGGTATTGTGGGTTTAATTTCTATTTATACTTGTTCATTTTTGCTATCTAAAAATATGATTGATTTTTGTTGATCATATGTCTTGTGACTTTATTTAACTCACATAAATCTATTTGGTTTTTACTTGTGTAGATTCCTCAGGGTTTCCTACATAGAAAATCATGTTGTCTGCCAAGAGAGACCATTGTATTTCTTTCAAATCTGCCATGATGCATTTTATTTTTTTTCTGTCTTCTTGTAATGCCTGAATTTCCAGTACTATGCCAAAAAGAGTGGAGAGAGAGAATAACCATGCCTTGTTCCTGATTTTCAAGAAATGTATTCAGTCTTTCACAATTAAATTCCTCTCTATTCCAGTATAATGAAAATTTTCAATCATAAGTGAGTACCGAACTTTGTGAAATGCCTTTTCTGCTTCAGTTGTTAAGATTATGTGACATTTCTACTTTTACCTGTTGTAATGGTGGATTGCAATGATTGATTTTTGAATATAGAACCAGCTTTGCACACCGGGAATAAATGACCCAATATAGTTATGGTGTATTACTGTTTTCATACACTGTTGGATTCAATTTCCTAAAATTTTGTTAAGGTTTTGTGTATGCATGTTCATGAGTGATTTTGTTTGCTTGTTTTCTATGCCGAGGTTGGTTTTTCTATTAGACAACCACTGGCCTCATAAAATGGGTTGGAAGTTTTCTCTTTTTCTATATTTTAAAAAAGGTTGTAGGCATTTGTGTTAATTTCTTTCCTAAATATTTGCTAAATTGATCTACTAAAACCATCGGGACATAAAGATTTCCTTTTTTGGAACTCTTTAATTAAAAATTCAATTTCTTACAATTGTATTATTATTATACTTTAAGTTTTAAGGTACATGTGCACAATGTGCAGGTTTGTTACATATGTATACATGTGCCATGTTGGTGTGCTGCACCCATTAACTCGTCATTTAGCATTAGGTATATCTCCTAATGCTATCCCTTCCCCCTCCCCCCACCCCAAACAGTCCCCGGAGTGTGATGTTCCCCTTCCTGTGTCCATGTGTTCTCATTATTCAATTCCCACCTATGAGTGAGAACATGTGGTGTTTGGTTTTCTGTCCCTGTGGTAGTTTGCTGAGAATGATGGTTTCCAGTTTCATCCATGTCCCTACAAAGGACATGAACTCATCATTTTTTATGGCTGCATAGTATTCCATGGTGTATATGTGCCACATTTTCTTAATCCAGTCTATCATTGTTGGACATTTGGGTTGGTTCCAAGTCTTTGCTATTGTGAATAGTGCCGCAGTAAACATATGTGTGCATGTGTCTTTATAGCAGCATGATTTATAATCCTTTGGGTATATACTCAGTAATGGGATGGCTGGGTCAAATGGCATTTCTAGTTCTAGATCCCTGAGGAATCGCCACACTGACTTCCACAATGGTTGAACTAGTTTACAGTCCCAACAAGAGGGTAAAAGTGTTCCTATTTGTCCACATCCTCTCCAGCATCTGTTGTTTCCTGACTTTTTAATGATCGCCATTCTAACTGATGTGAGATGGTATCTCATTGTGGTTTTGATATGCATTTCTCTCATGGCCAGTGTTGATGAGCATTTCTTCATGTGTTTTTTGGCTTCATAAGTGTCTTCTTTTGAGAAGTGTCTGTTCATATCCTTCACCCACTTTTTGATGGGGTTGTTTTTTTCTTGTAAATTTGTTTGAGTTCATTGTAGATTCTGGATATTAGCCCTTCGTCAGATGAGCAGGTTGCAAAAAATTTTCTCCCATTTTGTAGGTTGCCTGTTCACTTTGATGGTAGTTTCTTTTGCTGTGCAGAAGCTCTTTAGTTTAATTAGATCCAATTTGTCAATGTTGGCTTTTGTTGCCATTGCTTTTGGTGTTTTAGACATGAAGTCCTTGCCCATGCCTATGTCCTGAATGGTATTGCCTAGGTTTTCTTCTAGAGTTTTTATGGTTTTAGGTCCAACATGTAAGTATTTAATCCATCTTGAATTAATTTTTGTATAAGGTGTAAGGAAGGGATCCAGTTTCAGCTTTCTACATATGGCTAGCCAGTTTTCCCAGCACCATTTATTAAATAGGTAATCCTTTCCCCATTTCTTGTTTTTGTCAGGTTTGTCAAAAGATCAGATGGTTGTAGATAAGCGGCATTATTTCTGAGGGCTCTGTTCTGTTCCATTGATCTATATCTCTGTTTTGGTACCAGTACCATGCTGTTTTGGTTACTGTAACCTTGTAGTATAGTTTGAAGTCAGGTAGCGTGATACCTCCAGCTTTGTTCTTTTGGCTTAGGATTGACTTGGTGATGCGAGCTCTTTTTTGGTTCCATATGAACTTCAAAGTAGTTTTTTCCAATTCTGTGAAGAAAGTCATTGGTAGCTTGATGGGGATGGCATTGAATCTATAAATTACCTTGGGCAGTATGGCCATTTTCGTGATATTGATTCTTCCTATCCATTAGCATGGAATGTTCTTCCATTTGTTTGTATCCTCTTTTATTTCATTGAGCAGTGGTTTTTAGTACTCCTTGAAGAAGTCCTTCACATCCCTTGTAAGTTGGATTCCTAGGTATTTTATTCTCTTTGAAGCAATTGTGAATGGGAGTTCACTCATGATTTGGCTCTCTGTTTGTCTGTTATTTGTGTATAAGAATGCTTGTGATTTTTGTACATTGATTTTGTATCCTGAGACTTTGCTGAAGTTGCTTATCAGCTTGAGGAGATTTTGGGCTGAGACGATGGGGTTTTCTAGATATACAATCATGTCATCTGCAAACAGGGACAATTTGACTTCCTCTTTTCCTAATTGAATACCCTTTATTTCCTTCTCCTGCCTGATTGCCCTGACCAGAACTTCCAACACTATGTTGAATAGGAGTGGTGAGAGAGGGCATGCCTGTCTTGTGCCAGTTTTCAAAGGGAATGCTTCCAGTTTTTGCCCATTCAGTATAATATTGGCTGTGGGTTTGTCATGGATAGCTCTTATTATTTTGAGATACGTCCCATCCATACCTAATTTATCGAGAGTTTTTAGCATGAAGGGTTGTTGAATTTTGTCAAAGGCCTTTTCTGCATCTATTGAGATAATCATGTGGTTTTTGTCTTTGGTTCTGCTTATATGCTGGATTACATTTATTGATTTGCATATGTTGAACCAGCCTTGCATCCCAGGGATGAAGCCCACTTGATCATGGTGGATAAGCTTTTTGATGTGCTGCTGGATTCGGTGTGCCAGTATTTTATTGAGGATTTTTGCATCAATGTTCATCAAGGATATTGGTCTGAAATTCTCTTTTTTGGTTGTGTCTCTGCCAGGCTTTGGTATCAGGATGATGAGTTAGGGAAGATTCTCTCTTTTTCTATTGATTGGAATATTTTCAGAAGGAATGGTACCAGCTCCTCCTTGTACCTCTGCATACCAGAATCTCTGGGACACATTCAAAGCAGTGTCATTCAAAGAGGGAAATTTACAACATTGAAAGAGGGAAATTTAGAGCACTAAATGCCCACAAGAGAAAGCAGGAAAGATCAAAAATTGACACCCTAACATCACAATTAAAAGAACTAGAAAAGCAAGAACAAACACATTCAAAAGCTAGCAGAAGGCAAGCAATAACTAAAATCAGAGCAGAACTGAAGGAAATAGAGAAACAAAAAACCCTTCAAAAAATTAATGAATCCAGGAGCTGGTTTTTTGAAAAGATCAACAAAATTGATAGACCGCTAGCAAGACTAATAAAGAAGAAAAGAGAGAAGAATCAAATAGATGCAATAAAAAATGATAAAGGGGATATCACCACCGATCCCACAGAAATACAAACTACCATCAGAGAATACTATAAACACCTCTACGGAAATAAACTAGAAAATCTAGAAGAAATGGATAAATTCCTCGACACATACACCCTCCCAAGAGTAAACCAGGAAGAAGTTGAATCTCTGAATAGACCAATAACAGGCTCTGAAATTGTGGCAATAATCAATAGCTTACCAACCAAAAAAAGTCCAGGACCAAAAATTCAATTTTTAAATGGCTATAGACCTACTCACATTATATTACCTTGGGTGACTTTTGATATCATATTTTTTCAAGGAATTCTAAGTTGTCGAATATTAAAATTTAATTTTACATATAGTATTTCTTTAGTACCTTTGTGATGGTTGCAGGCTCTGTTTGGATATTCTCTAATTCATTCCTCACATTGTTGAGTTGTATCTCTTTTTTTATCCTTATTGATTTTTGTAGATTTTATGAGGAGCCGTACCTGATGCAAGCAGCCAGTTAGTGTGTGTGTTAAGATCACCTAAAACAGGATTTTAGCCTTCAATGAGGACGGTTCTATATAGTTTTGTATCCTATCTGACTGAAAATACGTTTTATATGTATGTGTGCGGGTGTGTGTGTGTGTGTGTGTTTATGCTGGTAGCTTGAATAGGGTTCTTATTCTTCCTTTGAAATTTTCTATTGTGTTTGAATGACTGTATAATGAACACATGTTAATTTCACAACATTAATAAGGTAATGTTTATTAAAAACAATAGGAATTTTTATTACCTTGAAATGATATATAGTCAAAACTTTTAAAATTATATGTTCTAAAATGAGGGCTTTAAAAATGTTGAATGCATTGTATTTTTAAGCTGGCATAGGCTTTTCAATTTCAAAAACACTCTGGCTAACATTTGGCACCTTTTAGCAATCAGGCAGTATGTAATTTGGAAGTGAAATCCTGCTGTATTAAATTCTGATCCTTTTTAATAAGATGCTTCTAGATGAGCTCAATTGTAAATTGTCAAAAAGGTCAGTATTTATTATGTAAGAGAAATATGTGATGTGGTTCAAGGAATCCAAAGGCCAACCTGACCAAGAATCTATTTACCAGTCAAAACCTTAAATCCTCAACATGAGAATCTCTCTGAAGAATTAAGACTTTCTCCCCCAGATGAGATGCCTTCAGGCAAAACATGAATCAGTGATGTGGACTGAATTAAAAATTATCTATGTGACACTTATGAGCATTAGCTAATACAAAAATGTAACGTCTTTTAATTACTGTGCAGGGTACTACCAACCTTGCAACTGCCCCATCTTTTGAGATTAAATAGCAGATATTTGCCCAAAGATCTTCTTTGTCCCTAAAAAAAACCTATAAAACCTCACAATTGTGTATAATAACATCCCTTCTAGACTTCCACAAGGGTTCTCTGTATTGGACTGTATGTGACAATGTTAGAAGAGATTGTGACTCACATAATCCAACTATACAATAGTTCTATGGTAGAAAATACTAATTATCTTTTGTCAAAAATTCTACCCCAGCTAGACTTCAATGTACCATGCCAGCTTTGATAATTGAGGGTCATTTTCTAAATTTTATTTTTCATCATAACATACACTAAAGTATACTCTGACTGACTTTTCTCTCTTTTTTTTCAGATGGGTAGGGATGATACCACTCCTATAAGTTTTAACACAGTTATAGATTACCACCATTCACCACCACAATTAGCATAAAAATTTTCCATCACCCCCAAAAATCTATGTTATGAGAACATTTTGTAGTCACAAACTTCCCAACCTTTAGCAATCACTGATATGTTCACACTATATTTTGTCTATTTGAAAATGTCATACAAATGGAATAATACAGTATATAATTTTTTAAAAAATTTCTAACTTTTGTGGGTATTACAAATAGTATGTATATATATTTATGGGTTACATGAGATAGTTTGATACCAGCATGCAATGTATAATGAGGGTAAATGGGGTATCCTTCACCTCAAGCATTTATCTTTATGTTACAAGCAATCCAATTATACTGTTTTAGTTATTTTAAAATGTATAATTAAACTATTTTTAACTATAGTCACCCTGTTGTGCTAGCAAATACTAGGTCTTATTCATTCTTTCAATTTTTTGTACCCACTAACCATCACCACTACTCACCCCACACTCCTTTCCAGCCTCTGGTAATCTTCTTTCATTCTCTATCTCAATGATTTCAACTATTTTAATTTTTAACTTCCACAAATAAGTGAAAAGAAGCAAAGTTTGTCTTTCTGTGCCTGGCTTATTTCACTTAACATAATGACCTCCAGTTTTATCCATGTTGCTGCAAATGACAGGCTTTCACTCTTTTTTATGGCTGAATGGTACTCCTTTGTGTATATATACCACATTTTATTTATTTATTCTTTTGTTCAAGGGCACTTAAGTTGCTGATATATAGAAGCATAATTGATTTTCATGTGTTGTCTACATTCCTAAACCCATTCATTAGTTCAAGGAATTTAAGGATTCCTGGAGAATTTCTCAATAGGTATTCATGCCATTTGCAAATAAACGTGGTTTTACTTCTTTTTTTTCCGATCTATATATTTTGTAGTTATTTTTCTTTCTTTAATCCTTTATAACTTTCCTCTACAAAGTTAAATAGGAGTGGTGACAATGACATCCTTTCTTTGTTCCCTATCTTAGGGGGAAAACATTCAGTCTTTCACCATTAAGTACAATACTAGTGACATAAGATCCTTGGGGTGTTGCTTCAGCAGCCAGAAACCTCTGTGACTAGTGGCGCCTTTGCCCAAGTTTTGCTTGGGCCCACTGGGCTTGTTCCGCCCACTCAGCCTGGCAGGCTGCACTAGGCTGACGCTACCAGCTCTGATTTTATGGCTGTCAAGGGTAAGCCAGATGCAGAGCAGTGAGGGATGTGTGAGTGAGCAAGGGCAGGGTCTGACCACTATGCACAGCCAGGTACACCGGCTGCAGTAGGGCAGGCAGCTCGAGGTGCCGACATGGGTGTGGGCTCCCTGTGAGTCTGAAGATGGACCAGGCATACTGCAAGCAGCTGCTACTGTGGCACCAGGGAACACAGGGCCACCTGGAAGCTTGGTAATGCCAGGAACTACAGAGACCCAAAGAGGGTGTCACAGCTTGGGGAGCTCCTAAGTCCTCAAAGGGCCACAGCTCTTCTCTCCTTTTCATCGCCCTCAATGTGGCAAGCATGGGGGCATGTTGCAGCCCCGTTTGTGTTGCAGAACTTTCAGTCTCACCATTTGGCAGGTCCCGAGTTCTTGTCCCGCATCCAGGAAGAATTAGGTAGGCAGACATCTGGAGGGTGTGCAAGGCAAAGAGATGTTTTATTGAGTGACAGCGCAGCTCTCAGGAGACAAAAAGTGGGTAGATCCTCTCTGCAGGCAGGTCATCCCATCTGCCCGAATCTGGCTGAGTCTGGGTTTTTAATGGGCTTCAGAAGGGAAGAAGTGTAGGCTGATTGGTCCATGAGCGGCCATGGGTGGGCTTGGAAATAAAGCATCTAAGATCTAGCTCCAGGCCACAGAACTGGCAGTCTGGCCCACAGGATTCAGCCTTCCCCAGCTTGAGGTGGGGCTTCACCATGGACACACCCCTTTCTGCCCAGGGCCTGTCTGCCTCCTTCTGCCCTCTAAATGTCATCTATGGTCCCCAGGTTGTTTGTGCCAAGGGGCGCCTGCAGGTCCATGCTGAGCTTCCCTCAGCCCCTCCTTGGCCTCCATCCCATGCTTATCAGTGCCCAAAGTCCAGAAGGAGGTGCGGTGGCAGGGTGCTGGCGTGTCAGTGCTGGCCAGAGCCCAGGCACACCCAGCTGGGTTGTGACAGTGCCTGGGCTCAGCCTCAACTTTGCTCTGAAATTCAAACATGCACTGGGAGCATGGGGAGGCTAGGCAGCCAGAGCAGGCACTTTCAAGCTTGCAGGGGTACACTCACGGGTCCACACCCACCGTTGGGTGGCTGCAGCTGTGCCTGGGAGCATGGGCTCCTGCCCCACCAACTTGGAAGGGGGCAGGGCATCCACCTGTTCCTGGTTCCCTCTGGCTCCAAGGAACATGAAGCAGCCCGGGTCTTGCCTCCCCTGCAGCAGCAGCTCCAGATGGGCTGCTGCTGCATCATTAGCCATAGATTTTCTTATGAGCACTGCTTGTCAAGTTGATCAAGTTGTCTTCCATTCCCAGTTTGATACCCAGTTTTATCAGAAATGCATGTTGAATTTTGGCAAGTTATTTTTCTCATCAATTAACATAATCATGGTTTTTTAAAAATTTTTAGACTGTTAATATGGCAGATAGAATTTGTTGATTTTCAAATATAGAACCAGCCTTACACTCCCAGAATAATCTCTATTTGTCTTTTAAAAATATATTTCTGGAATTGAGTTGTTTCTTGTACTATGTTGTTTTGGTATCAAGGCAATAATAGGCTCATACATGAGTTGAGAAGTATTTTTGTCTTCTATTTTCTGGACGAGATTTTATAAAGTTTGTGTTTTTCAATAGGCAAAGATATTTCTCTTTTTTGATGTTTCTGCTACAAATGTAATTTCCTTAATAGTTATAGAATGGTTCAGGTTTTTAATTTTATTATTATTATTATAATTTTTTTTTTGAGACGGAGTCTCGCTCTGTTCCCCAGGCTAGAGTGCAATGGCGGGATCTCCGCTCACTGCAAGCTCCGCCCCCTGGGTTTACGCCATTCTCCTGCCTCAGCCTCCCAAGTATCTGGGACTACAGGAGCCCACCACAACGCCCGGCTAATTTTTTGTATATTTAGTAGAGACGAGGTTTCACCGTGTTAGCCAGGGTGGTCTTGATCTCCTGACATCGTGATCCACCCGCCTCGGCCTCCCAAAGTGCTAGGATTACAGGCTTGATTTTACTTTTATGATTGATCAGTTATGCTAGTTTTGGTTTTTAGCAAATGGCTCCTTCATTTAAGTTGATGAAGTATCTGCTTAAGGTTGTCTGTTGTATTGTCTTATTACTCTTTAATGTTTCCAAAGTATGTAGTGTATCCTCTCCTTTAATACTAATATTTGTTTATCAATTTTGGGACTACTTTTAATGACAGCAAATTTATAACATCCCTAGGTGATAATCTTCCTGCATTTTGTAAGAGAATCAATATAGAACATTTTGGTAGTACACAATACAACTTCACCCTGCAAAAATGAGACAGAATACAGCCAAATGCTATAAACCAGACTTTGGGGACAATGAATATTACCAAACCTAAATATTTTTCTATAATAGTGTATGGTACAAACCAGTGCCAGTTGAAAACTGTGACTGGTACACAAGAAGATCAGGACAGAAGGTAGGAATGAGCATTTGGAAAGCGATTATAGCAATATGCTGGTAATTTTATATGTTTTGAATAAATAATAAAATTAGGTTATACTTTAAATGCCTTTTTATATTTTTAGTAATTTCTAAATATTTTATAAAAATATCTACTCAATGCAAAACAAGTTTCATAAAAATAAAACTATCTTTCAATATATATTCTTTAAATTGTCCACCAATTTATCACTGTCTTTCTTTAAAAACAAAACAAAACAAAACACAGAAAAGCCAGGTGCAGTGGCTCACGCCTATAACCCCAACACTTTGGGAGGCTGAGGCGGGTGGATCACGAGGTCGGGAGATCGAGACCATCCTGGCTAACACGGTGAAACCTCGTCTCTACTAAAAATACAAAAAATTAGCCAGGTGAGGTGGTGGACACCTGTAGTCCCAGCTACTTGGGAGGCTGAGGCAGGAGAATGGCGTGAACCCGGGAGGCAGAGCTTGCAGTGAGCTGAGATCATGTCACTGCCACTCCATCCTGG
The DNA here is from genome assembly GCF_028878055.3 of Symphalangus syndactylus. NCBI lineage: Eukaryota > Metazoa > Chordata > Mammalia > Primates > Hylobatidae > Symphalangus > Symphalangus syndactylus. The sequence goes on from NC_072426.2 coordinate 92,501,378, forward strand.
GTGACAGAGTGAGACTCTGTCAAAAAAAAACAAAACAAAAAACACACACACACACACAGACACACACACACAGAAAAGTTTCCTGTTTATCCCTCTGCTAGGGAGTCATTTCCATAGTCATAATGGAAATGCTGTCTCTCAGTAGCTATAATTTATTCAAAATATTTTTTCTTTCTTACAAAGGTGGACTCCAAATATATTCATTCCTGTCTTAACATATCCTTGTATTGCTAAGCAAATAATGAGGTCTCTATGATGTTTGCCTATTGATTTTTGGGAATTGAGCTTCAGTTCAACCATTTTTATCTTCTTTCAGCCATGTTACATCATTTCTGCATCTACCAAATTTTCCTCATATTGATGTCTAGGTCATTGACAATCTTTGCAAATACTAGCATTGATGCTTTCTTTTCATTTAACTTTGGTATTTTTAATTGTAAGCCTGAAATGTGAATATTTGATGCTCCTGCTACCATCTCACCAACTCCACCTATAATTTTCTAATTGCTTGTGTGTGTGTGTGTGTGTAATCATTGACAATTATTAATTGATTTTTATCGCCTTCTGAATTTTATACTTGAGATTATAATAAGAGTATAGTATCTCTAAGCCAAACAACTTCCAATTTAGAAAAGTTTTAAAACATGCAGTAAACAGGGAGGCATAGAGGCAAGTAATCAGAAATATTAAGCAAAATTGATAATTTTTTCTTGAAAAGAATAGTGAATATGATTAATGGTACATAGAATTGATGGAGAGTAAATAGGTAAGAAGCCTATTGAGATTCTGGGGGAATTTCAGTGCTAAAGAAACAATAAACCTTGTCTAACAAGCATCTGACTGATGAGCTTCAAAAGAGAAGCAATATAGAAAAACTGGACAAACTGTAAGGATGGCATAGCCAGGCATGACACTTTCGATGTGACTGAGGAAGATGATAGACCTGGAAGAGTATCCCAGAAGTTGAAGCCATAGTCATAAAGAATAATGTGCAAGAGGAAAAAGAATCAAAGTCTTTAAACCAACAAAGATCAAAAAAGAAAAAGAAGGACATACTGTAATGGTAAAGGGTTCAATTCAACAAGAAGACCTAGCTATCCTAAACATATGTGGACCCAACATGGGAGCACCCAGATGCATAAAGCAAGTTCTTAGAGACCTTCAAAGAGACTTAGGCTCCCACACAATAATAGTGAGAGACTTCAACACCCCACTGATAGTATTAGACAGGTGATTAAGGCAAGAAATTAACAAATATATTTAGGACCTGAATTCATATTGGACCAAATGGACCTCATAAATACCTACAGAACTCTCCGCCCCAAAACAACAGCATACACATTCTTTTCATTGCCACATATTCTAAAATCAACCACACACTCAGACATAAAATAATCCTCAGCAAATGCAAAAGAGCCAAAATCATGCCAGCCACTCTCTTGGACCACAGGACAATAAAAATAGAATTCCCAACTAAAAATTGCTCAAAAACATACAATTACATGGACATTAAACTTGCTCCTAAATGACTTTTGAGTAAGCAATTTAAAGCAGAAATCAAGAAGTTTTTGAAACTAATGAGAGCAAATATACAATGTATCAGAATCTCTGGGACACAGCTAAGGGCATATTAAGAGGGAAATTAAATACATACATTAAAAAGTTAGAATGATATCAAGCTAACAAACTAACATCGAAACAAAAGTAACTAGAGAAGTAAGAGCAAACCATCCCGAAAGCTGGCAAAAGACAAGAAATAAGCAAAATCAAAACTGAATGGAAAGAGATTGAGACATGAAAAACCATTCAAAAGATCAATGAATTCAGGAGTCTGCTTTTTAAAAAATAAAAATAAAAAAGAACACTCATTAAAATAATAAGCCAAGAAAGAAGATCCAAATACAATTAGAAATAACAAAGAGGATGTTACCACTGACCCCACAGAAATAAAAATAACCGTCAGTGACTACGATGCACACTTCTATGTATACACACTGGAAAATCTAGAAGATATAGATAATTCTTGGACACATATACCATCCCAAGACTGAAATAGAAAAAAAATTGAATTCCTGAATGATCAATAACACACTTTGAATTTGAATCAGTAATAAATAGCCTACTAAACTAAAAAAAAAAAGTTCTGTACCAGATGGATTTGTAGCCAAATTCTAACTGATGTCCAAATAAGAGCTAATACCATTCCTACTGAAAACATTCCAAAAAATGAGGAGTAGGGACTTATTTCTAACTCATTCTATGAGGCCAGCATCATCCTGATAACAAAATCTGGCAGAGACACAACCAAAAAAAGAAAACTTCAGGCCAATATTCTTGATGAACATTGATGCAAAAATCTTCAACAAAATACTAACAAACCAAATCCAGCAGCATATCAAAAAGCTTATCCACCATGATCATTGGCTTTATCCCTGGGATGCAAGGTTGGTCCAACACATGCAAATCGATAAATGTGATCCATCACATAAACAGAACTAAAGACAAAAACCACATGATTATCTCAATAGATGCAGAAAGGGCTTTCAATAAAATTTAACACACTTCATGTTAAAACAGTAAATTGGAAAAAAGTACCTCAAAATAATAAGAGCCGTCTATGACAAATCCACAGCCAACATCATACTGAATAGGCAAAAGCCAGAAGCATTCCTGCTGAAAACCCACACAAGACAAGGGCGCCCTCTCTCATCTATCTTACTCAACAATATATTGGAAGTCCTGGCCAGAGCAATCAGGCAAGAGAAATAAATAAAGGGCATCCAAATAGGAAGAGAGGAAGTAAAACTATCCCTATTTGCAGATGACATGATTCTACATCTAGAAAATCCCATAGTCTCAGCCCAAAAGCTCCTTAAGTTGATGCACAACTCCAGCAAAGTTTCAGGATACAAACTCAATCTACGAATACCATTAATATTCCCATATACGACACATTCAAGCCAACAGCCAAATTAGGAAGGCAATCTCATTCACTATTGCCACGAAAAGAAAAAAATACCTAGGAATACATTTAACCAGGGAGGTGAAATATCTATACAATAAGAATTACAAAACATTGGTCAAAGAAACCAAAGGTGACACAAACAAATGGAAAACCATCCTATGCTCATGGATAGGAAGAATCAACATTGTTAAAATGGCCATACTGCCCAAAGCAATTTATAGAATCAGTGCTATTCCTATCAAACTGCCAATGACATTCTTTATAAAACCAGAAAAAAATTATTTAAAAATATATATGGAACCAAAAAAGAGCCTAAACAGTTAAGGCAATCCTAAGCAAAAAAATAAACCAGGAGCCACCATGCTACCTGAATTCATAGTATACTATAGTGCTACAGTAACCAAAACAGCATGGCATTGGTGAAAAAAAACCAGACACATGGACCAATTTAACAGAATAGAGAGTTCAAAAATAAGACTGCACACATAGAACTATCTGATCTTTGAAAAAGTAAACAAAAACAAGCAATGGGGAAAGGACTCCTTGTTCAATAAATGGTGCTGAGATAACTGCCTAACCAAATGCAGAAGACTGAAACTGGACCTCTTCCTTACATCATATACAAAAATCATATACATGGATTAAAGACATAAATGTAAAACCCAAAACTATAAGAACCCTGGAAGACAACTTAGTCAATACCATTCTGAATATAGAAACTGTCAAAGATTTTATGGCAAAGATTTTATGAAGAAGATGCCAAAAGCAATCGCAACAAAAGCAAAAATTGTCAAATGGGATCTAATTAAACTAAAGAGCTACTACATAGCAAAAGAAACTATCATCAGAGTAAACCAAAAACCTACAGAATAGGAGAAAATATTTGCAAACTATGCATCTGACAAAAGTCTAATATCTAGTATCTATAAGGAACATGTACAAATTTACACACACAAAAAAATAAACAACGTCTTTAAGAAGTAGCCAAAGGACATGGATAGCCACTTTTCAAAAGAAGTCATACATGTGGCCAACAAGCATATGAAAAAAAAAAAAACTCCGTATCACTGATTTTTAAAGTCATGCAAATCAAAACCACAATAAGATACCATCTCACACCATTCGGTATGTCTATTACTAAAAAGTCAAAAAATAACATACTGGAGAGGCTGCTGAGAAAAGAGAATGCTTATACACTGTTGGTGGAAGTATAGATTAGTTTAATCATTCTGGAAGACAGTGTGGCAATTCCTCAAAGAGCTAAAAACAGAACTACCATTTGACCCAGCAATCCCATTACTGTGTATATACCCACACAAATATAAATTGTTCTATCATAAAGACACATGCACACGAATGTTCAGTGCAGCACTATTCACAATAGCAAAGGCAAGGAATCAACATACATGCTCATCAATGATAGAATGGATAAAGAAAACGTTGTCTATATATACACCATGGAGTACTATCCAGGCATAAAAACACAGGAGATCATGTCCTTTCCAGGAACATGGATGGAGCTGGAGGCCATTGTTCTTAACAAACTAATTCAGGAAGAGAAAACCAAACACCAGATGTTCTCACCTTTAAGTGGGAGCTAAATGATGAAATCACATGAACACAAAGAGGGGAACAATAGACACGAGGGCTTACCTGAGGCTGGATGATGGGAGGAAGGAGAGGATCATAAACAAAATAACTATGGGGGTACTAGGCTTAGAACCCCCATACTGGGTGACAAAATGATTTGTACAACAAACCTCCATGGCACTACTTTACCTCTATAAAAAACCTGCACATGCACCCCTGAACCCAAAATAAATGTTTTAGAAAACCAAAAAGCAAAACAAAGTCTAATCAAAAAGTTTTCCCCATATCATTCACTGTTATTTTCAACAATCTGCGATCTGTGTTTCCGATTCTTTTCCTTTTCAAATGAATTATTTATTAGTTAAGCTGTCTCTGTTCTGCTACTGCATATTAGTTGAGGGAGGGTGGGCAGAACAAGCAATGTCTTTTGAATTCAAAGGTTACGGGACTGTGAAGGCACTTTTATGCCTGATGCAGAATAATGTGTATTATTTACAGAACCAGGACCTGAGCTGGATGCTGTTGGTAACAAAATTTTAAGTGCCTCCTTTGTAAACAGAGTCTGTTCAATGTATGAGAGGAAAAGAGAGTGAAATTGTTAGTTGATCACCAGAAAGGGAGATTTTGGCAAAAAAACAAAACAAACCAAAAACAAACAAACGAAAAAACACAGTCATTTGCTTACCGAACTTAATTTCATTCTTCTCTTTGAAAAAATATAATTACTAGATTTCCTGGAGGTATGGGAAAATTTGACTTATTTACCAGCCAAACTTCTCACCTCCCAAAAAATCCAGTGAAGTCTTTGAGTCTGTAGTGAATGCTATAATGTCTATATCAATGATTCCCAATGATATAATTTCCCTTTTCCACCCAGGGATCACCTGACCACATCTGGAGAAATTTGTGTTTATGAAAACTAGGATGATATTATTGTATTCTAATGGATAGAATCTTGGGACCGTCATAAACATCATGCGATATACAGGACAGTTGCCACAATAACATTAGGAGAAATACCTAAAGTAAATGATGAGTTAATGGGTGCAGCACTCCAACATGGTACATGTATACATATGTAACAAACCTGCACGTTGTGCACATGTACTAAAACTTAAAGTACAATAAAATAAATAATAAAAAAATAAAGTGAACAATTCCATGGTTATTAGTATATTTACAGAGCTGTGCAGCCATCACCATAATCTAATTTTAAAACATTTTCATCACTGCAAAGAAAGTCCTCTCCCATTCCCCCATCCCCATCCAAAAAAAAAAAAATTATCCAATCAAATGTTAATGGCACCAAGGTTGAGAAACCCTTTTCTGAAAAGATGGCATCTTGGTTTGCATGGCTATATGAGACAAAGCACCTCTGCCCACTTGCATTAGATGATAAATGTGACACAAGCCTTTCTAGTATTAATATAGCAAAATTTGTTTTTTGAATTATTTTTGCAATACTCTGTCATATGAACAGAATGTTAAATCACTGATCTAAAGCCTTAGAACTTACTACCTCATAGGATTGGTAAGAAGACTGGCCGGGCACGGTGGCTCACGCTTGTAATCCCAGCTCTCAGGGAGGCAAGAGGCGGGAGGATAGCTTGAGCCCAGGAGTTCGAGACCTGCCTGGGCAATATAGCGAGACCCCATTCTCCAGAAAAAAAAAAAAAGAAGATTAATTATTTTGCTTATAAAGCATTTAGGACAGTAACTGGTACAAGGTGCAATCTCAGTATGCTTGGTTAAAAATAATGTTTTTGTCTTCCCATTACTTTCTCTTTTGTATGATATAAGTACAATCATGCACCACATAACAGCATTTCCCTCAACAATTAACAGAACATACAATGGTGGTCCTATAAAATTATAATAGAGCTGAAAAATTCCTATTGCCTAGTAATGTCATAGCCACTGTAATGTTGTAGCACACTCATTATTCACATGTATGTGGTGATGTTGGTGTAAACAAACCTGCCATACTGCCAGACCTATAAAAGTGTAGCACATTCAGTTAGGATCAGTATATAATGCTTGGTAATAATAATAAATGACTATGCTACTGGTTTAGATATTTACTATATTATACTTTTTATCACTATTTTGGAGTGTACTCTTACTTATTTAAAAAAAAAAAAAAGTTATCGGTAAAACAGCCTCAGGCAGGGTCTTCAGGAGTTATTCCAGAAGAAGGCATTGAAATTACAGGAGAAGTGCTGTTGCTTCCAAAGAGATTCCAATAAGACAAGATGTGGAGGTAGAAGACAGTAATATTAATGATATAGGCCTAAGCTAATGTAGGTGTTTGTGTCTTAGCTTTTAACAAAAATGTTTAAAAAGTAGAAACAAATTAAAAATGGAAAAAGTGTGTAGAATAAGTATATAAAAATATTTTTGTACAGCTGTACATGGATTTGTGTTTTAGTGACATAAGAGTCACAAATTTTTCAAAATTAAAAATTGTATAAAGTAAAAATGTTACTGTAAGCTCAGTTTTATCTATGATTGAAGAAAGAAAATATTTTTATAAATTTAGTGAGTCCTATATATATAGTGTTTATGAAGTCTATAGTAGTGTACAGTAATGCACTGGGCCTTTATATTCACTCACCACTCACTCACTCACTCACTCACCCAGTGTAACTTTCAGTCCTGCAAGCTCTATTCACGGTATGTGCCCTACGTAGTTATACTATTTTTAATCTTCTATACCAATTTTTACTGTATTTTCCTACGTTTATATATATTTAAAATACAAATACATAACCATTGTGTTACAATTGCTTACAGTATTGATACAGTAACATATTGTATAGGATTGTAGCCTAGGAGAAAGAGGCTATACAATATAATAATATGTGTATAGTAGGTATAGCCTCTGCATAGGATAGGTAGGTGCATAGTAGGCTATACCATCTAGATTTGTGTAAGTGCACTCCATGTTGTTCACACAAAGACAAAATCCCCTAAGGATGCATTTCTCAGAATGTATCTCCATCATTAAGCAACATATGACTGGATGGTTATTTTACAATTTCCTTTTGTAGATGAGGAAAATTAGGATACGAAGAGGTTACGTTGACTACATTTGCAGAGACAGTAAATAATAAAACAGATATAGACCTAGAAAATCTGATTCCCAAGTTCAGGTCTTTGATACCACACTACAACTGCCTTTCATTGGAAAAGGAAAAGAAGTCCCACAGATGCGGAAAATTTCACTTAAATTAAAAATCTTTTCTTCTCTGTATCTCAACTGATTATAGAATCAGTTGCCTTTGGAAGTTCAACATTAATGAGTGATATATTATACAGAAATTCAGGTAATTGTAGAAGGGCTCCACACTGTATCCATGCTTCCCATGGAGTGGTAGCCAGAGTAAGCAGAATATGAGATACTGAAATCTCATATTTCACGTAGAGGCTTTCCTGAATAAAATAAGTAACTAAGCTGAGATATAGTTCACCTGCAGGGACTGCTCGGTTTCCAGCCTGCTGGATCACACCAAATGAGTGATTGAAATTTATAGCAAGCAGCCTTGTAGCTGAAAATCTGAGAAAAATATCCTGACAGATTCCGTCTTTAGAGTGAGAAAATAAAAAGAGTATATATTCGCTGAGTTTGGGGAAAAATACCTGTATATAAATCTCTATTCAATAAAATGTATGAGAAAAAAATGAATCACAGAAAAAATATGACATACGAAAAGAGGAGATCTTTTATGTGTGAGAGGAGTGTGATCTGCCTACGGTGTGAGGCTCTCCATTCTCCCACTCTGGGTCACATGTGCTCAATCCTTTTGATTAGGAAGTGGAGAACTGATATAGACTGTCAGTCATAACTCAGAATAATGAGTTCAGGGAAGAGATGCCTGATGCAAAATGGCCAATCAGAGCCTTTGGATGTTAAGAAACAGACATCACATTTACATAAGGGTTGATTTAGAACCATTTGACTATAGACCTGAAGGAAGCCATCTTGACAGTCATATAGAGAAACCCTGCATTCATTTAATTTTGTTTTTTGAATGTTGGCTATGTGCAAGGACACTAATCTAGCTCCAGGAGATGGCACAATAGACAAAACAGATTAAATCCAGGCCCCTTTAAAAGCTAACTTTCTAGCAAGGGAGGGAGATTTAAATAAATAACAAGTACATAATGTGAAGCCAGTTTGAGATAAATGTCGTTTTTTCAACTAAAATATAGCTGAGGTGTCAAGTATAAATTGAGGGAACATGGGTTGGATAGCATTATCAGGAAAAGACTTCCTGAAGAAGGGGTATCTGAAGAACTAAAGGAACAAAATAGGACAGCAAGCAAGGAAAACATCTGGGGGAAGGCAGAAGGAATCGTGAGTGCAAAACTTGAAATGGAAGCATTTGCATTTTTACAGTGTTTGATGAAAAGAATGACAGAGAGTGTGGTTGGAACACAATGAATAATAATACAGTTGGCCATGCATATTCATGGGTTCCACATCCATGGTTTTGAACAGCCATAAATTAAAAAAAATTTATATCTGTACTGAACATATACAGGCTGTTTTCTTGTTATTGTACCCTAAACAATACATCATCACAACTATTTATATATTAGCTACATTGTATTAGATATAAGTAATCTAAAGATGATTTTAAATATGCAGGAAGATGTACATAGGCTATATGCAAATAATAAACCATTTTATATCAGGGACTTGAGCATCTGTGAGTTTTGGTATCCATGGCAGATCCTGGAACTAATCTTCCACAGATACTGAGGGATGACTGCATTTGGAGGAAATGAGGTTGTAGAGTAAGCCAAGAGCAAGAGCAAGTATGGCCTTTTAGGCTAAATAAGCACTTCCAAATGAATTATAATGAAAGGCCATGTAATCATTTGGCTGAGTAAGTAATGTGATGAAATTTATAGTTGTGCATAGGGCAAAATTTTGATAGGCAAGAGTAGAAGCAAAGATGTTAGAAGAGAGGCTCTAAACATGTTAGAAGGCTAATAAAGATTATAGGACAAAGATGGCCCTGCTTGTATCTAGGGTGGTGGCAGTGGCAATGGCAATAATGCAAATAATATATTTTGAAAATAAAGATAATAGAATTTAGCAGAAAATAATAGGAAAAAAGGAACAAAGGCAGATCATAAAAGTTGAAAAGAAATAGCAATGTGGTACATTTAAATCCAAATATATCAATAACCACATTAAATGTTAATGATCTAAACACCTAATTTAAAAGGCAGAAGTTGTCAGATTGTCTAAGAAAGCAACACACTACTATATGCTATGTATAAGACAATATAAAGACACAGATTAAAAGCAAACGGATGTAAAAATAATATGTACCATGCTAACACAAATAAAAAGAAAGTTGAAGTAGCTATATTACTATAAGACAAAGTAAATTGCAGAACAAGAATGCTGTCAGGAAATAAAGGGAGTCATTTTATCTAAAAGGCCAATTCAATAGAAGATATAATAATCCAAAATTCTTATGAGTCTAAACACAATCTGTATATTAAATGTAAAGGAGAAAAATTCACTATTGTAATATGAAATGTAAACATCCTTAATATCTCAATACTTCATAGACAATTAGACTGAAAATAAGTGAGAATATAGAAAACTTCAACACAATCAATCAACCTGACAAACTGATATTTATAAAACATTTTATCTAATAGCAGCAGAAAACACATTCTCTTCAATTAGACACTGAAACTTTACCAAGATGCACCATAAAGAAAGTCTATCAAACACAAGCCAATAAATGCCAACACATTCAAATCACACAGAATATGTCATCTGACCACAATAGAATTAAATGAAAATTTAGTCAGTCAATAATCATCATTAACATTATTGTCATCATCACCAACATCATTATTATCATGACCATTTCTAATATTTGGGGAATTCAATGGGAAATTGTATATTTTAAAACTTGGTAAGCTATATATACCATTATCATAAACCCAGTATATTACTTAATGGAAAAACAGAGTCATTTCCATCATCCTGAGAAACATTGCAAAGATGCCTACTATCTTAGCTGCTCCTCAGCACTGTAATAGAGGTATTAGCCAATGCAATTAGACAAGACAAATTGGACACGGAAGAATGATAAAGAATGCATAAAGTTATCTCTTTTACAAGAGTATATTTGTCTTCTTGGGAAACTGTACATCAACAATTTAAAAAATACTAAATGATATAAGGATGATGTAAAATGACAAGATATAAAAATACCACACTTTGGGAAGTCAAGGCATGGGATTGACTGAGCTCAGGAGTTCAAGGCCAGACTGGGCAACATGGCAAAACCTTGCCTCTACCAAAAATACAAGAAATTAGTTGAGCGTAGTGGGGCACACCTGTGGTCCCAGCTACTTGGGAGGCTGAGGTGGGAGGATCGTTTGTGCCGGGGAGGTAGAGGTTGCAGTCAGCCGAGATTACACTACTTCACTCCAACCTGGGTGACAGAATGAGACATGATCTTGTTACCGGGGGTCCTTGCTCCCAGAGCTCCCAAGATGGTGGCAGGCCACTTCAAAAATGGCAGTGGGCCACTTCCAAGATGGTGGCAAGCCTCATGTTCTCTGACCTGGGGTTCTTGGCCTCACGGATTACAAGGAATGGAATCTTGGGCCATGTGGTGAGTGTTATAACTCTATTAGAAGCCGTGGGTCATGGAAAAGAACTGTGGAACCCAGTGACTAGTGTTCAGCTCAATTAAGATGAACCCGGGCACTTAGCGTGGCAAGCCTTTAGCCCAATCAGGAGCAGCAGTGGGCACCTTGCTGGATCAGGAGCACAGCAGAGACCCTGCTGGATCCGGAGGGATGGAAGTCAGCGGCGGGTCTGCTACCGCGTCAAACAGCACTGGTGGACAGTGAGTGAAAGCTCAGCTTGAGCTGTAAAAACACGGATCAGAAGAGTGCAGTTGCAAGATTTAATAGAGTGAAAACAGAGCTCCCATACAAAGAGAGGGGACCCAAAGAGGGTAGCCATTGCAGGCTCAAATGCCTGGGTTTATATACTGATCATTGTCCCTCCACTGTGCTCTCTTGCGATAGTGATTGGCTATTTCTTTACCTCCTGTTTTTGCCTAATTAGCATTTCAGTGAGCTCTCTTTACTACCTGATTGGTCCGGTGTGAGCTAAGTTGCAAGCCCCATATTTAAGGGTGGATGTGGTCACCTTCCCAGCTAGGCTTAGGGATTCTTAGTGAGCCTAGGAAATCCAGCTAGTCCTGTCTCTCAATCTCAAAAAAAAAAAAAAAAACCTAAAAATCAATGACTGTAGATCAACTTCCTGCATGACAGGGTAAGCTCTGCTGATTGACTCCCCAGTGAATTTTGGAAATTTTGGAAACATTTACTTTAAAATTGTTATACAACTGAACTGGTGTCCACTCTCCAAGCACAGTAAGACCAGATAGCCACAGTGAGAATTTGCAGAGTAGGAAGGACACACTTATTTGTAAGGCACCAAGCAAGGAGGACCAGGCAGCTAATGCTCAAATTCTGACCTCCCCAGTGGCTTGCAGGTAAAGGTTTTCAAATGCAGGAGTAAATTTCAGGCAAGCAAAATTTACAGGCAAAATGGTAAATCAATACAGGGAGGTTACAAATTGATTTGGGCTTAAAAAGGTGGGATATCTTTCAGCAGGGGCTTATAGATTATAAGTAGATTCAAACATTTTCTTATTTGTAATTGGTAAAGGAAGAGAAATATGGTTTAAAAATTTAGAATCAGCAGAAAAGAATATTAGCTCTGGCTCATGGGTGTGACTCCCTCTAGGGCTCTCAGGAAGAAATTCAGAACAAATAATAGTTCAGAGTTCAGTCCTCCCTTCTTTCTTATCTGAAGTTTATCTGTTGACAGATCCATTTAGTGGGAGTCCAGCTTTCTGAAAAACAGTTCAGAGGTATATGTTAAGATGCTGTCTTAGCACATCTCCTGACTCTAACTTTGCTATTGTTTTAGGCTACTATTGCTTTCTTGCTTATCAAGTCACTTCTTTACTTTTCATGGCTAACTAGGTGCCTGTAATTTCTCTTGAAGATACTGAAGATTTTCCTTTATTTCCATGCCTTGGGGCAGGAGTACAGGCCCCTAAGAAGAAATTTCTGCTCTGTCTCAAAATAGTCACTTGAAATAGTCCTAAGGGCAAATAACAAATGAACAAACACATATTCAAGAAACTGTATGAAAATTTGGTAGAGTATGTGAGGGTCTGCCCTCTCCTCTCCTACATCCTCTGCTTCTCTCCCCCATGCTCTTCTTCTCTCCCACATCCCAGCTAGTTAAGGGAGAGAATCAACTCTAGACTGCTGCAACCTAAAAAACAGGGCTCCTTCTACCTTCAGCTCTCAGCCAAAAGATTTTCTTACTAGGGTCAGGACTCCACATTTTTCATCTCACCCCTTGTTTTCTATTAATGAAACTAAGTCTTGTGTGAGTGTAGTCAAGAGGTGATGGCTCCCTTCTGCCCAGCCCATGCTCTTGGAACAGAAGCTCTGCCTTGGGCTTGGCTCACAGAAAATACTGGGAACAAAATTTCCTTACCTTAGCTCTGTAGACAGAGGTTCCATCCCCAAAGAAGCAAGCCAAAAGGATCCTGTTGCTAAATGTGCAGCTACTACAAGGGGGTGTCACTCAAAAAGAAGCTTTCCATTGTCTCTACTCCCACTCCCTGCTACAAAGCCCTGGTTCAGAGATTTTGGTTGGAGTGGAGGGAGAGCCAGTCAGTAAAACAGCTCCTAACTTGTCTTTTAAATAACATTTCATTTGCAATGAGTGTAGAAAAGTTTAAATCTAAGAAGTTTCTCAAAACAGTGAAGGTTATGGTAAAGAAAGTTGGGAGGAAATTTGAGGATCTAATAAAGATGCAGCCTAGACTGTAGGCTAGATAGTTTGCAAAAAAAAAAAAAAAAAAAAAATCAGACAGCTAGAAGAGCTCTTCTGAAGTAAGAACAAAATATCAAACACTGACTGAGAAACTATTCCTTGGAAAGAGCCTCCAATTTGAATAGGCTAGTTCATACAGAAATTTTTGCTGCAGGACAATGCAGCAATTGTCCCATAATGAGTAGAGTTTAACAGCTGGATATGACTAGAAAAAGAGTGGGTGAGAGAGCTCTACCACAGTCATCAGAGAGTAATCATGGGTATACTCAAAACTGTATGTTTTTGAGGAGCAACATCAGAAACTTATCACTGTGCGAGGGAATTAGTTTTACTAAAATAATTTGTTAGTCACTGAAAAATGAGAAAACTAGTAACAAAGACAAGCTTGGGGTGGGAGGAATATACCCAAAGATTTTACAATATTTTATTTAAAATGTCCAGTGTCCAAGAAGATATTATCAGGCATGAAAATAGTAAAACAACAAATAATGCTTGTGAGAGCATTCAGAATTTGGATTTAAAAGGAAAAGATTTCAAAGTAGCTATCATAATTATGTTCACAGACGTAAAGGAAATCTTGATTAAAGAAGTAAAGGAAGATATAATTACGATGTCACATCAAACAGAGAATTTCACTAAAGAGAGAAAAATACAATATATAAGCAATCAAACAACTCTAAGGAAAGAAACTAAATAATCCAATTAAAAAATAGGCAAGGGATCTAAATAAATGTGTCAAAAGAAGACATAAAATGACAATCAAATACATGAAAAAACTGCTTAACCTCACAAATCACTAGGAAAATGCAAATTAAAACCACAATGAGGCATCATATCACACCTGTCAGAATGGCTATTATCAAAAAGACAAATGTTAGCAAGTATTAGCATGGATGTGGAATAAAGGGAACCCTTGTACACTGTTGGTGGAAATGTAAATTAGTACAGCCATTGTGGAAAACAGTAAACAGTATGGAGTTTGCTCATAAAACTAAAAATAGAATTACCATGTGATTCAGCAATCCCACCTCTGGATATTTACCTCCCAAATTTAAAATCAGTATGTCAAAGAGCAGTCTGCACTCCCATGTTCACTGCAGCCTATACCGTGTACACACACACACACACACACATAAATATATACTGAACATCACAACAGCCAAGTTATGGAATAAACTGAAGTGTCCATCAACAGATAAATGGATAAAGAAAAGATGGTAAAAATACACAATGAGTATTATTTAGCCTTAGAAAAGAAAGAAATGTTGTCTTTCGTGACAACCTTGATGGAATTGGAGAATATTGTGCTAAATGAAATAAGACAGGCACAGAAAGGAAAATAATGCATATTCTCACGGATACGTGAAATCTCAAGCATCAAACTAAAAGAAGGAGAGAATAGAATGGTGATAACCAGAAGCCACGGGTATGCAGATGATGGTCAAAGTGTATAAGATCTCAGTTAAACAGGAGGAATAAATTTTATTATTATTTTTTACTCCAAGATCTATTACATAGTATGGCAAGTATAGTAAATAATGATGTATTATACATTTCAAAATATCTAAGAGAATAAATTTTAAATGTTGTTACCACAAAATGAAATATTTAAAAAAGGTGGATATTTTCATTAGCTTGATGTAATTATTCCATATTATATTTATAAATCATAAAATTCTTTTTTACCCCAGAAAAATACAACTATATTCTGTCAATTTACAAATAAAAAATAAAAATTAAAAAAATACACAAGAATAATCTCTTAAAAAGAAAAATTACAATAACTGAAATTATAAAAATACATTAGAGTGGCTCAACAATAGATAAGAACTAGCAAAAGTAAAAATTAGCAAACTTGAAGATAGAATGATAAAAGTTATGTGAGCTGAGAACAAAGAGAAAAAGTAATGAAGGAAATAAAGACAGCTTCAGAGAAATATGAGAACTATGGACAACATTAAGCACACCAACATACACATAATATGAATATCAGAGGACTGGAAAGAAAAAAAAGTTATTCAAAGAAATGCTATCTGAAAAGTTCCCCAATTTATTGAAAAGCAATAAATTTAGATATTTAATAAATAATATAAACAAATTTAGGTATTTCAACAAACTCCAAGTAGGATAAGCACATAGAGTCCCACAGACACACCATAGTAAAAATACTCAAATTTTACAGATAGCAATCTAAAACAACAGGAGAAAATATTTCTCACAAGAGATCCCCAGTTAAACTAATGGCTGTCTTCTCATAAAAACAGTGGATGCCCAAAGAGAATGAGATAACCTACTCAAAATTCTCAAAGAAAAAAAGTATCAGTAAAGAACCCTGTATCAAGCAAAGCTATTGTTCAAAAATAAAGCTAAGATAAAGGTGTTCCCAAAGAAATAAAACTGAGAGAATATGTTGCTAATAAACATACCTTACAAGAAGTGGAATAGGCAGTTCTTCAGGCTGAAAGCAAGTAACTACAAATGGTCACTTGAATTCATATAAACAGCAAAAGCATTGATAAAGGTACTTACATAACTATAATATATACTATTAATACAGATCCTTTTCTTTCTTTTATTAACTAACACAATTAGCAATTGAATAGAATCATGTTTATAATGCATTTTTAGGCTCATAACACATACAAATGTAATGTATATGTAATATGTTTGTGAATAATAGCACAAAGAAGGTGGGCTGGAGGAAAGCCATAATGGGCTAAGGTAATAACGACAGATTATAATGTAATAATTATGAAAATATATTGTTTGGTTTGTAAAATTAATAGATGTAATAAGTAGAACAATAATACCCCAAAAGGAGGGTAAAAAGAAGTGGAGCTACAGAGAAATAATGTTCCTATATATTACTGGAATTAGGATAGCATGAATCTGAAGCTAATTTTGATAAGTGTATGGTAAACCCTAGAGAACCTACTCACAAAATAACTTAAAAATACCATTAAAAATTTACCAGTAAAATAAAATTTTATGTTATAAAACATATACTCAATCAAAAAGAAAGCAGTAAATGAAGAAAACAGACACAGACATATGGAAAACAAAAAAGAAAAATGGGAGATGCAAATTTAACCACATCAATAGTAGCATTAAATGTGAATAAACAACAATAACAAAAAAAACACGGATTATCAGGTTGGTTAAAAACAAGACCTAACTAAAGGTTGTCTACAGGAGACAAACTTGAGATTCAAAGACACAAGTAGGTTGAAAATAAAAGAATGAAAAAAGATATTCCAGGCAATAGTAATCACAGATCACAATAAATGTAGATTAGCTATACTAACATCTGATAAAGTAAACTTGGACAAAAAATGTTGACTAGAGATAAAGAGAGATATTTTATAACAATTAAAAGTTTAATTCATTAGGAAAATATAACTAAAAATATGTATGCAATCAATAATGTAACACCAAAATATATGCAACAAAGAAGACAGAAATGAAGGAAGAAATAGACAATTCAACAATAATAAGCTTATTCATCAGTATTCTACTTTCAATGATAAAGTAACAACTAGGCAGGAGATTAACAGCAAAATAGACTTAAGCAACACTATAAACTATCTAGACCTACTAGACATCAAAAGAACACTCCATCCTAAATAAACAACAGAATATAAATTCTTCCCCCCCACACACAGAGAACATTCTTTATAATAGATCATATGCTAGGACATAAAACAAATCTTAATAAATTTAAAGAATTGAAATAGTTCAAATATGTACTTCAACTACCATAGCATAAATTTAGAAATCAATAGCAAGACAAATTTGGGAAGTTTACAAATATGAGGGAATTAAACAAAACACTCCTGGATAACCAACAGATCAAAAAACAAAATCAAAGCTGGGCGTGGTGGTTCACACCTATAATCCCAGCACTTTTGGAGGCCAAGGAGGGAGGATCATGAAGTAAGGAGTTTGAGACCAGCCTGACCAACACAGTGAAACCCTGTCTCTACTAAAAAATTAGCCAGGCATGTTGGCAGGCACCTGTAATCCCAGCTACTTAGGAGGCTGAGGCAGGAAAATTGCTTAAACCTGGGAGGCATTGGTTGCAGTGAGCTGAGATCACATCATTGCGCTCCACCCTGGGCGACAATGTGAGACTCCATCTCAAAAAAAAATAATAAAATAAATAAAATAAAATAAAATAAACTATAAAAAGGAAAATAAAAAAAATTTTGAAAGAGTAAAAAGACATGACATCAGAATTTATGGGATATTGCTAAAGCAGTGCTGAGGGTTAAGTGTATAGCTTCAATAGCCTTAAAAAGTTGAAAAGAGCTGAAAAAGAAAAAAATCTCAAATCAATAAGCTAACTTTCCACCTTAGACAGTAGTAAAAGATGGCAAACTAAATCTTAAGCACAAAGAATGAAGAAAATTAATAAACATTAGAGTGGGTATTAATGAACTAGGGAATAAAAAAAGAATAGATCAAATATATAAAACCAAAAGGTGGTTTTTGGAAAAGGTTGACCAAATTATCTAGGCTTTACCTATGTGACCAAGGAAAACAAGATAGAAGATGCAAGTTAATACAATAAAAAAAATGAAAGAGGAGACAGTACTACAGACTTTATAGAAATAGAAAGGATTATAAACACTATGAACAACTGTATACCAACACATTAGATAACGTTGATGAAAAAGATAAATTTCTAAAAGACACACTCTACCCAAATTGATTCAAGTAGACAGACAATCTGAATAAACCTATAACAAAAGAATAAATTGAATCAGTGGTCCAACGACTATGAATAAAATTTCAAACACAAAAGCCTTCATTGCTTAATTCTACCAAACATTCAAAAAGAAAGTAATACCAATTCTTTACCAACTTTTCCAGAAATATTGAAGAAGGCACTTCGCAATTCATTCTATAAGGCCAATATTAATCTGATACCAAAGCCAGACAAAGGCATCATATGTGTCATATAAGAAAAGCAAACTACAGGCCAATATTTCTTATAAATATATACACAAAAATCCCCAAAACAAACAAAAGCACTACCAAACTAAATCCAGTAACATACAAAAAGAACAATGTAACATAGACAAGTAGGACTTAACCCAGGGATGCAAGCTTGGTGTAACATCTGAAAATTAATTAATGTAATACATCTTATCAACAGACTAAAAAGCCAAAATTGCATAATAGTATCAATAGGTAAAGAAAAAAGTGTCTCATAAAATCCAACACCCTTACTTTTTCATGATAAAACCACAAAACAAACTAGGAATAGAACTTGTTTTAGTCAGTGCTCTCCACAGAAACAGAATAAAAAATATAAATTAATTAGTTTGTATTTAATTTATTTATATATACAGATTATAAACCATATTCACATAAATATAAGTCAAGACCATAAGAAATCTGTTTTTTTTTTTTCAAAAAATAATGCTAGGAAAACTGGATGCTCACATGCAAAAAAATTAATATAAACCCATACCTTATGCCACATACAAAAATTAACTCAAGATAATTCAAATGTCCAAATATCAGAGCTAAAACTATTTTTAGAAAGCATATGGGTAAAACTCCATAACCTTGTATTTAGCAAAGAATTATTCAATGTAATCCAATATGCCCAAACAATAAAATAAAAAATAGCCTAATTGGATTTTTTTAAAAATTAAAAACTTCTGTGCTTCAAAGCACATCATCAAAAGACAGTGAAAAGAGAGATGGGCACTGTTTCTCATGCCTGAAATCCAAGTGACTCAGATGACTGAGGTGGGAGGCTTGGTTGAGGCCAGGAGTTTAAGGCTGCAGTGAGCCATGTTCCAGCCACTGCATTCCAGCCTGGGTGACAGAGGAAGACCCTGTCTCTGAACGGAAAACAAAACAAAACAAAACAAAAATAATGTGAAGACAACTCACAGAATGAAATGTCTTTGCAATTATGTATCTGGTGAAGGATTTGTTTCTAGAATACATAAAAAACACTTACAACTCAATGATAAAAATACAAATAAACTAATTTAAAAATACACAAAAGCTCTTAATATATTTTTTCCAAAGAAAATATACAAATGACCAAGATAAGTGAAAATATATGTCCACACAAAAACTTGTCCACAAATGTTGATAGTAATATAATTCATGATAGCCTAAAAGTGGAAAAAACTCAATTGTTCATCACTGGAAAAATGGATAAACAAACCATGGTATATCTATACAATGGAATATTGTTTGGTCATAGAAATGAAATACTGATACATGCTGTAACATGAATGCATTTTGAAAGCATCATGCTAAGTGAGAGTATACAGTTAACAAAATTTCACATATATGATTTTATTAATTTGAAAGTTCACAATAGAGAAATTTATAGAGATAGAAAGTAGATTAATAATTTCTTAGAGCTGAGTAGGAGATCTAAGGGTTAGGGGAAATAGTTTAAAAATATAAGCTTTTTCTGGAGATGATGAAAGTGTTTTAAAATTGTGGCAGTAGTCACATATATCTGTCAATATACAAAAAACACTGAACTATGCGTTTTAAAGGGGAAAATTTTATGTTATATAAAGTATAGCTCAATATATCTGTTTCAAAATTACATTCATGGGAGGAAGGGTACAGCGAGATGGAGGAATAGAAGACTCCCCACTGATTGTTCCACAGACAAGCACACCAATTTAACAACTGTCTACACAAAAAAGTACCTCATTAGAACCAAAAACTAGGTAAATGCTCACAGTACCTGGTTTTAATTTTATATCACTGAAATGGGCAGTTATAGGCAGAAAAATAAACAGTCTTGAATTGCCAATGCTAACACTTCTTCATACCCCAGCAGCGTGGTGCAGACAGTATGCTGGGGAGAGGGAGAGCACAGTAAATGTGAGGCAATGAATTCAGGACTGCCCTGTTATAGCAGAAAACAAAACTAAACCAAACTTAGTTGATGCCTGCCCATGGAGGCAGAATTTGAATCATCCTTAGCCAGAAGGGAGTAGTCATAGTGGTCCAAACTTCAGTTACACCAAGCCTCCCCACTATTTCCTACAGTGCTCTGGGACTCTAAATTAACTTGGAAGACAGTCTAGGCCAAAAGACTGCAACTCCTAGGCAAGTCCTAGTGCTAAGCTGGGAAGGCAAACAGCTTACTGAGACACTAGCTGGAGCAGCTAAGGTAATGCTGGTATCATCCTTTCATAGCCCCAGGCTTCACAACTGGTAGCTCCTCTTGAGGAGATGAGAGAAAAGAGTGGGGAGAACTTTGTCTTGCATCTTGGATACCAGCTCAGCCTCAACAAAATAACGCACCAGTCAAAGTCATAAGTCCCCCTGTCCAAGCCCTAGCTCCTGGGCAACATTTTGGGACATGCTCTGGACCAGAAGAGAACCTGCTGCCTTGAAGAGAAAAACTCAGTTCTGGCAGGATTCATCACCAGCTAACTGAAGAGCCCTTGAGCCCTGAATCACTAGCAGCAATAACCACCTAATACCTCAAGGGCCTTAGGTGAGACTCTAAGAGACTTTCTGGCTTAACATAAGACTCAGCAAATTCCCAGCTGTGGTGTCAATGGGGCAAGACTTCTTCCACTTGAGAAAAATGAAGGAAAAAGTAAAGAGTACTCTGTCTTGTACCTTAGACACCAGCTTGGCCATAGGGTTGTAAAACATTAAGTGGGCTCTTGGGGTCCCCAATTCCAAGACTTGGTTTTTTGATGGCATTTCTGGACCTGCTCTGAGCCAGACAGGAGCCCACAAACCTGAAAGTTGAGACCCAGCCCAGGCAGTATTCACCACAAGCTCACCTAAGAGCCATTGAGTCTTAATGGAATATTGGCAGGAGACTGGTAGTACTTCTCAAAGGCCTGTTGTGGTGGCCACAGGATGAGTCTCCTCTGCCTTCAAGAAAGGAGGGAAGGATGAGAAGGATTGCACCTTGCAGTGTGAGTGCCAGCTCAGCTGTAGTACAATAGAACACCAGGTAGAGTTTTTAGGTTTTTGACTTTAGTCTCTGGCTCCCAGATGGCACCTCTGGATGTAGCCAGACCCTGGGTACACATTGCCCTGAAAAGAAGGACACAGGCCTGACTGGCTTCACCATCTACTGATTGCAGAGCCCTAGGGCCTACAGGAAACATAGGTGACAGCCAGGGAGTTGTTAAAGCAGGCTTTGGGTAAAACACAGTGCTGTGCAGACTTCAGGTCTGACTCAGGTCTGACTCAGCACAGTCTGAGTTGTGATGTCTGTAGGAATGCTTGTGTCAGTCCACCACACCTCTAGTGGCTAAGAAAGAGAGAGAAACTCCGCCAGGCATGGTGGCTTATGCCTGTAATCCCAGCATTTTAGGAGGCTGAGGAGGGTGGATCACCTGAGGTTGGGAGTTTAAGACCAGCCTGACCAACACGGAGAAACCCCATCTCTACTAAATATACAAAATTAGCCAAGTGTGGCAGCACATGCCTATAATCCCAGCTACTCAGGAGGCTGAGGCAGGAAAATTGCTTGAACCCGGGAGGCAAATGTTGCAGTGAGCTGAGATCGCGCCATTGCACTCCAGCCTGGGCAAAAAGAGCAAAATTCCATCTCAAAAAAAAAAAAAAAAAAAAAGTTGAAGGGGAGAGACATTCCATTTGTTTGGGGAAAAAAAATAAGAATAAGAAAAGAGAACAAGAGTCTCTGCCTGACAATCTAGAGTATTCTTCTGCATCTTTTCCAAGACCATCAAGAAGGTGCCTCTATGAATCTGCAAGAACTACAGAATTACTGGGCTTGGGTGCCCCTTAAAGCAGATATAGCTTAAATCACAACACCCAAATCATGTCAAATATCTGGAAAACCTTCCCAAGAAGGACAGGTACAAATAAGCCCAAACTGAGAAGACAACAATAAATACCGCACTCTTCAATTCACAGGCACAGATGAATATCAACAAGAGTAAAGGCCATTCAGGAAAACATGACCTCAGCAAATGAACTAAATTAGGTACCAGGGACCAATCCTGGAGAAACAGAGGTATGTGACCTTTCAGACAGAGAATTTAAAAGTCACTGTTTTGAGGAAAATCAAAATGAAAGATAACACAGAGAAGAAAGAATCTTATCTGACAAATTTAACAAAGACATTGAAATAAATGAAAAGAATCAAGCAGACACTGAAGCTGAAAAATGCAATTGACATACTGAAGAATGCATCAGTCTTTTAATAGCAGAATTCATCAAGCAGAAGAAAGAATTAGAGAGCGTGAAGACAGGCTATTTGAAAATACACAGAGAAGAAAAATTGATAAGAATAAAATCAATACAACACCCCTACAGGATCTAGATAATAGCCTCAAAAGGGCAAATTTTAGAGTTATTAGCCTTATCAAGGAGGTAGAGAAAGAGATAGGGGTGGAAGGTTTATTCAAAGGGATAATAACAGAGAATTTTCCATGCCTAGAGAAAGTTATCAATATACAAGTACAAAAAGGTTAGGGTAACCTCAACCCAAAGGCTCATGGTAACCTCAAACCAAAAAACATACAACAAATACACAAAAACTAAAAAGCAACTAAATCACATCACCAGAGAAAGTCACCTTCGCTAAAAGGAAGGCAAGAAGGAAAGAAGGAAGAAGAGTCCAAAAAAAAAAAGAGAAAACAACCTGGCAGAAGCAAGCCCTTACTTAACAATATAACATTGAATGTAAATTGATCAAATTTTTCAATAAAAAGGCACAGAGTGGCTGACTGGATTTTATAAAAATGACCCAATGAACTGTTGCCTATAAGAAACTTTAGGCCAGCACGGTGGTGACGCCTGTGATCCCAGTTCTTTGGGAGGCCCAGGTGAGTGTATCTCCTGAGGTTAGCAGTTCAAGACCAACTATGGCCAACATGGTGAAACCCCATCTATACTAAAAATACAAAATTAGCTGGGCGTGGTGGCACTTGCCTGTACTCCCAGCCACTCAGGAGGCTGAAGCAGAAGAATCACTTGAACCCGGAGGTGGAAGTTGGAGTGAGCAGGGATCACACTACTGCACTCCAGCCTGGGCGACAGAGCAAAAGTCTGTCTCAAAAAACAAACAAACAATCAAACAAAAAAAGCACACTTTGCCTATAAAGACACACGTAGACTAAAAACAAAAGGATGGAAAAATAGTTCTATGCCAATGAAAAACAAAGAACAACAGGAGTAGCTATACTTATATTAGACAAAACTGATTTCAAGACAAAAACTACAAGAAGAGATGAAGAAGGTCACTATATAACAATAAAGGGGTTAGTTAATTCAGCAAAAGGATTTAACAATTTTACATTTAATTGCACCCAACACTAGATCACCCAGATATATAAGCAAATATTGTTAGAGCTAAAGAGAGAGATCAGCCTCCATAAAATAATAGCTAGAGACTTCAATATCTCACTTTCAGCATTGGATAGATCTTGCAGACATAAAATCAACAAAGAAACACTGGACTACTCTGCACTATAGGCCAAATGGACCTAATATATATTTACAGAACATTTCATCTAACGGTGGAAGAACACATACTCTTTTCCTCAGAACATGGATCATTCTCAAAGATAGAACACACATTTTAGTTCACAAAATGCCTTAAAACTTTCAAAAAAATTGAAATAATATCAAGCATCTTCTCTGACCAAAATGGCATAAAACTATAAAACAATATCAAGAGGAATTTGGGAAACTACACAAACACATGAAAACAAAGCAAGAGACTCTTTAATGACCAGCAGGTTAATGACAAAATTAAGAAAGAAATTGAAAAGTTTCTTAAAACAAATAAAAATTGGAACAGCATACCAAAACCTATGGGATACAGTGAAAGCAGTAGTAATAGGGAAGTTAATAGCTGTGAGAGCCTATGTCAAAAAAGAAGAAAAACTTCAAATAAACAACCTAGTGTTCCATCTTAAAGAACTAGTGAAGCCAGAGCAAACTAAACCCCTATTAGTAGAAGAAAAGAAATAATACAGATCAGAGAAGAAATAAATACATTTGAAATAAAGAAAGCAATAGAAAAGATTAATGAAATGAAAAGTTGGCTTTTTGAAAAGATAAAAAAAATACTGAGAAAACTTTAGTCAGACTAATTAAGGAAAACTGAGAGAAAATCCAAATAAATAAAAATTATAGATGAAAAAGGAGACATTACAACCAGTAATTACAATTAATATTACAAGTAATAGTGAAGAAATTTAAAGAATCATTAGTTGCTACCATGAGAAACTTTATGCCAATAAATTGGAAACTGTAGAAGAAATGGACAAATTCCTAGATATACATAACCTGCCAAGATTGAACAGTACAGAAATTTAAAACATGAACAGACCAATAACACACAACAAGATTGAAGCCATAATGAAAAGTCTCCCAGTAAAATAAAGTCTGGGGCCTGATGGCTTCACTGCTGACTTCTAAGAAACATTTAAGGAAAAACAAATATCAATCCTATTCAAATTGTTTCAAAAAACAGAGGAAGAGGGAATGCCTCCAAAATCATTCTACAAGGCTAGTATTATCCTATAGTAAAATCAGAAAAAGACACATCAAAAGAAGGAGAAGGACAGTAAAAGAAAGAAGAAAAAGAAAGAAAGAAAGAAAGAAAGAAAGAAAGAAAGAAAGAAAGAAAGAAAGAAAGAAGGAAGAAAGAAAGAAAAGAGAGAGAAAGAAAAAGAAAGAAAGAAGGAAAGAAAGAGAAAGAAAACAAGAAAGAAAGAAAGACTACAAACCAATATTTCTGATGGATTTTGATGTAAAATCATCAATGAAATACTAGCAAACCAAATTCAACAATATATTAAGAAGATTACTCATCATGAACAAGTGGGATTTCTCTCTGGGATGCAAAGATGGTTCAACATAGGGAAATCAATTATTGTGATACATCGTAGCAGCAGAATGAAGGACAAAAAACATATAATTTCAACTGATGCTAAAAAGGCATTTGATTAAATTCAATATCACTTTATAATATGAATCCTCAAAAAACTGGGTATAGAAGAAACATACCTCAGCATAACAACATCTAGATATGACAGACCAAAAACTGGTTTCATGCTGAATGAGCAAAAATGGAAAGACTTTCCTCTAAGATCTGGAACACAACAAGGATGCCTAATATTACCACTGTTACTCAACAGAATTTGGAAGTCCTAGCTAGAGCAATCAAATAAGAGAAATAAGTTGCATCCAAATTAGAAAGGAAGAATTCAAATTCTCCTTGTTGGCAGTTTATATGATCTTACATTTGTAAACACTAAAGACTCCATCAAAAAACCATTAAAACTGATAAATAAATTCAGTAAAGTAGCAAAATACAAAATCAACATACAGGAAACAGTAGTATATATGTCAACAGTGAACAATCTGAAAAAGAAATAAAAAATTACTCTCATTTACGGTAGCCACAAATAAAATTAAATATCATTGAATTAATTCCAAGATAAGTTGAAAATTCTCTATAATTAAACTATAAAACAGTGATCAACAAAATTGAAGAGGACTCAAAGAAATGGAAATATATTATTCCATGTTTATGGTTCGGAAGAATCAGACTTGTTAAAATGTCCATACTACCCAAAGCAAGCTACAGATTCAATGCAATCCCTATCAATATATCAATGATAATTTTCACAGAAATAGAAAAAAATGGTCCCAATATTTATATGGAACCACAAAAGACCCAAAATAGCTAAAACTATCCTAAGCCAAAAGAGTAAAACTGGAGGAATCTCACTACCTGACTTCATATATACTACAGAGCTATAGTGACCCAAGCAGCATAGTATTGGCATAGAAACAGACACACAGACCAATGGAACAGCAGAGAGAACCTAGAAACAAATCCACACACCTACAGTGAACTGATTTTTTAACAAAGGTGCCAAAAGCATACACTGAGCAAAAGAGAATTTTTTCAATAACTGGTATTAAGAAAACTGGATATCCATATGCAGAAGAATGAAACTAGATCCCTATCTCTTGCCATGTACAAAAATAAAATCTAAATGGATTAATAACTTAAATCTAAGACTTCAAACTATGAAATTACTGCAACAAAACATTGGGAAAAATTCCCAGGACATTGGTCAGGGCAAAAATTTCTTGAGTGTATAAGTAAACGTGGTACTTATACACAATGGAGTCCTTATTTTTCAGCCATAAAAACAAATGAAATCCTGTCATTTGCGACATGAGTGGAACTGAAGATCATTATGCTAAGTGAAATAACCCAGGCACAGAAAGACAAGCACAGGCAACAAAAGGAAAAATGAACAAAAAGGATCACATTGATGCAGGATTTTTTGTTCCTTAGTTCAGCTAAAATCCAGGTTCTTGTCACATGACCAGGAAATATTAGGCATGCAGACACATGGAAATGTGAGGAGAGTAGAATTTATTAAAAGAAAACTCTCAGCAAAAAAAGGGGGGGATCGGTCAACAAGCTCCCACCTCACAGAGTGAGTACCAGGCCACCACACACAACAGCTGAAGAGGTCAGGCTTCTTCCCACCTGCATAAGGCGTGTATTTCTGGTAGCTCCACGACATTCTCCCAGTGCACAGGCAGGCCCCCAGTCTATTGTGGGCATGTCCAGACAAGACCCTGGGCAGGTTCCCTCATTTGCACAAAATCAACTGATATAAACACTTGTGAGGTGGATTGGAGATTCTCTGGGGATCCTGCCTTATCTGCCTCCTGCGTCTATCAACATCAAGTTAAAAAGCTTCTGCACGAGCAAAGAAAACAATCAACAAAGACACAACCCACAAAATGGGAGAACATATTTGAAAACTACCCATCTGACAAGGAATTAATAACCATGATATATACAAAGCTAAACAACTGTATGGAAAAAAATCTAATAATCTGATTAAAAATGGACAAATGATTTGAATAGACATTTTTCAAAAGAACTATTGGCAAACAGGCATATGAAAAGGTGCTCGATCTCATTGATCATCAGAGGAATGCAAATCAAAACTACAATGCGATATCTCACGCAGTTAAAATGGCTTATATCCAAAAGATAAGCAATAACAAATGCTGGTGAGGATGTGGCAAAAAGCGAACCCTCTTACACTGTTGATGGGAGTGCAAATTAGTACTACCAACATGAAGAACAGCTTGGAGATTCCTTGAAAAACTAAAAATAGGACTATTATATGATTCAGCAATCCCACTGCTGGCTATATATTCAAAATAAAGGAAATCAGTATATCGAAGAGACAGCTGCACTGCTGTTTGTTGCGGCACTGTTTGCAATAGCAAAATGTGGACACAATCTAAGTGACCATAACAGAAGAATGGATAAAGAAAATACGGTACTTATACACAATGGAGTACTATTCAGCCATAAAAACAAATAAAATCCTGTCATTTGCAACGTGTATGGAACCGAAGATTACTATGCTAAGTGAAATAAGCCAGGCACAGAAAGTCAAGCGTCACATGCTCTCACTTATTTGTGGGATCTAAAAAGTCAAAATAACTGAACTCATGAAGATAGGAGTATAAGTATAGTTACCAGAAGCTGGGAAGGGTAGTGTGGGCTGGAGGTTGGAGGAGTGGTGTGGTGGTGGTAGGAATGGTTAATGCTTTAAAAAAATAATAGAGGAATGAATAAGACCTAATATTTGTTAGCACAACAGGGTGACTATACTCAATTTAATTGTACATTTTAAAATAACTAAAAGAGTATAGCTGGATTGTCTGTAACACAAAGGATAAATGCTTGAGTGGTGGATACCCCATGTTACATGATATGATTATTATACATTGCATGCCTGTATTAAAACAACTCATGTATCCCATAAACAGATACACCTGCTATATATCCACAAAAATTGAAATAAAAAATTAAAATGATATATATAGAAACACAAAATAATAAACTAGAGAACACTGTTTACAATAGCCACAAATGTGTTGCATTTTCAACATATGCAAACCAATCATTATGATACATCATATTAACAGAATGAAGGACAAAAACCATATGATCATTTCAATTGATGCTGAAAAAACATTTGATTATTTTCAACATCACTTTGTAAGAAAAATCCTCTAAAAACTGGGTATGGAAGGAATGTACCTCAAAATATTAAATACTTAGCAATTATCTCAAGAAAATTTTTTATAAACTTATCATAACATTTTGAAAATATTTTTTAAAACATACAGCTAGGCCTCAACAAATGAAAGATAACCCCTATACTTGGATAGGATAATTCAATATTATTAAGATATAACTTCTCCCTAAATTAATTAATAAATATTTTACAATATTCAGAATATCAAAATGATTTATTATGAAATTAGACAAGTTGATGCCATAATTCATATACAAAAAAATCTAAGTACATCCAATAAAACTTTTAAAAATAAATGTGGGCAGACTAATTTTGCAAGATATTAAAATATAATCTAAAGCGTCTGCAATTAAAAACCTGTGAGGCTGGGTGTGGTGGCTGATGCCTGTAATCCTAGCACTTTCGGAGGCCGAGGCAGGTGAATATTGAGGTCAGGAGATGGAGACCAGCCTGACCAACATTGAAACCCTGTCTCTACTTAAAATACAAACATTTACTGGGGGTGATAGGGCATGCCTGTAAACCCAGCTACTCAGGAGGCTGAGGCAGGAGAATCACTTGAACCCAGGAGTCTGAGATTGCAGTGAGCCGACATTGTCCACTGCCCCCCAGTCTGGGTGACAGAGCGAGAGTCCATCTCAAAAAAGAAAAAACCAAAAGTATGATACTGGTTCATGAATAAAAGATGTATTATTGAAATAGAATAGAGAAAAAAACCAGAAACACAACTGTGTGCATATGAAATTTAGTATATGAATAGAGTGGAATCATAAATCACTGTAGCAAAGAGACTATTTTAGTTAATAAACATACAAGGACAAGAGTGTATACATTTGGAAATAAAAAAGATAAAATTAGATTTATACCTTACACCCTTTTCAAAAAAAATTTCAACTGAATCAACAATCTAAATGTAAAACATCCAATTCTACAAGTATTAGAAGTATACCTGTCTTAATTACTTTCTAAATTTAGTATCGGGAAAGGCTCTCTAAATGTGGCTCAAAATCTGGGACAATTTTTCAAAAAAAACTACTGATTTTATTTTCATAAAATCTCTAAAAATTCATGGCAAAAATAATTTATGAAAAAAGTAAAACAAAGTAAAAGACAGTTGACAAACTGGGATAAAGTATTCTACAGACAAAGGACTAATATCCCCAATATGTTAAAAAATGCACAAGCCTCAGTAGCCGATTCGATCAACTGGAAGAAAGGGTATCAGTGATGGAAGATCAAATCAATAAAATGAAGCCAGAAGAGAAGTTTAGAGAAAAAAGAATAAAAAAAAACGAACAAAGCCTCCAAGAAATATGGGATTATGTGAAAAGACCAAATCTACCTCTGATTGGGGTACCTGAAAGTGACAGGGAGAATGGAACCAAGTTGGAAAACACTCTGCAGGATATTATCCAGGAGAACTTCCCCAATCTAGCAAGGCAGGCCAACATTCAAATTCAGGAAATACAAAGGATGCCACAAAGTTACTCCTCAAGAAGAGCAACTCCAAGACACATAATTGTCAGATTCACCAAAGTTGAAATGAAGGAAAAAATGTTAAGAGCAGCCAGAGGGAAAGGTCGGGTTACCCACAAGGGAAAGCCCATCAGACTAACAGCTGATCTCTGGGCAGAAACTCTACAAGCCAGAAGAGAGTGGGGGCCAATATTCAACATTACTAAAGAAAAGAATTTTCAACCCAGAATTTCATACCCAGCCAAACTAAGTTTCATAAGTGAAAAAGAAATAAAATCCTTTACAGACAAGCAAATGCTGAGAGATTTTGTCACCACCAGGCCTGCCCTACAAGAGCTCCTGAAGGAAGCACTAAACATGGAAAGGAACAACTGGTACCAGCCACTACAAAAACATGCCAAATTGTAAAAACCTTCAAGGCTAGGAAGAAAATGCATCAACTAATGAGCAAAATAACCAGCTAACATCATAATGACAGGATCAAATTCACACATAACAATATTAACCTTAAATGTAAATGGGCTAAATGCTCCAATTAAAAGACAGAGACTGGCAAATTGGATAAAGAGTCAAGAAACATCAGTGCGCTGTATTCAGGAAACCCATCTCACATGCAGAGACACACATAGGCTCAAAATAAAGGGATGGAGGAAGATCTACCAAGCAAATGGAAAACAAAAAAGGCAGGGGTTGCAATCGTAGTCTCTGATAAAACAGACTTTAAACCAACAAAGATCAAAAGAGACAAGGAAGGACATTACATAATGGTAAAGGGATCAATTCAACAAAAAGAGCTAACTATCCTAAATATATATGCACCCAATATAGGAGCACCCAGATTCATAAAGCAAGTCCTTAGAGACCTACGAAGAGACATAGACTCCCACACAATAATAATGGGAGACTTTAACACCCCATTGTCAACATTAAACAGATCATTGAGATGGAAAGTTAACAAGGATATCCAGGAATTGAACTCAGCTCTGCACTAAGCGGACCTAATAGACATCTAAAGAACTCTCCACCCCAAATCAAGAGAATATACATTCTTTTCAGCACTGTACCACACATATTCCAAAATTGACCACATAGTTGGAAGTAAAGCACTCCTCAGCAAATGTAAAAGAACAGAAATTATAACAAACTGTCTCTCAGACCACAGTGCAACCAAACTAGAACTCAGGATTAAGAAACTCACTCAAAACCGCTCAACTACATGGAAACTGAACAACCTGCTCCTGAGTCACTACTGGGTACATAACGAAATGAAGGCAGAAATAAAGATGTTCTTTGAAACCAACGAGAACAAAGACACAACATACCAGAATCTCTGGGACACATACAAAGCAGTGTGTAGAGGGAAATTTATAGCACTAAATTCCCACAAGAGAAAGCAGGAAAGATCTAAAATTGGCACCCTAACATCACAATTAAAAGAACTAGAGAAGGAACAGCAAACAAATTCAAAATCTAGCAGAAGGCAAGAAATAACTAAGATCAGAGCAGAACTGAAGGAAATAGAGACACAAAAAACCCTTCAAAAAATCAGTGAATCCAGGAGCTGGTTTTTTTAAAAGATCAACAAAATTGATAGACCACTAGCAGACTAATAAAGGAGAAAAGAGAGAAGAATCAAATAGATGCAATAAAAAATGATAAAGGGGATATCACCACCAATCCCACAGAAATACAAACTATCATCAGAGAATACTGTAAACACCTCTACACAAATAAACTAGAAAACCTAGAGGAAATGGATAAATTCCTCGACACATACACTCTCCCAAGACTAAACCAGGAGGAAGTTGAATCTCTGAATAGATCAACGACAGGTTCTGAAATTGAGGCAATCATTAATAGCCTACCAACCAAAAAAAGTCCAGGACCAGACGGATTCACAGCTGAATTCTACCAGAGGTACAAGGAGGAGCTGGTGCCATTCCTTCTGAAACTATTCCAATCAATAGAAAAAGAGGGAATCCTCCCTAACTCATTTTATGAGGCCAGCATCATCCTGATACCAAAGCCTGGCAGAGACACAACAAAAAAAGAGAATTTTAGACCAATATCCCTGATGAACATCAATGCAAAAATCCTCAATAAAATACTGGCAAACCAAAACCAGGAGCACATCAAAAAGCTTATCCACCATGATCAAGTGGGCTTCATCCCTGGGATGCAAGGCTGGTTCAACATACACAAATCAATAAATGGAATCCAGCATATAAACAGAACCAAAGACAAAAACCACATGATTATCTCAATAGATGCAGAAAAGACCTTTGACAAAATTCAACAATCCTTCATGCTAAAAACTCTCAATAAATTCAGTATTGTTGGGATGTATCTCAAAATAATAAAAGCTATTTATGACAAACCCACAGCCAATATCATACTGAATGGGCAAAAACTGGAAGCATTCCCTTTGAAAACTGGCACAAGACAGACTTACCCTCTCTCACCACTCCTATTCAACATAGTGTTGGAAGTTCTGGCCAGCGCAAGCACGGAGAAGAAGGAAATAAAGATATTCAATCAGGAAAATAGGAAGTCAAATTGTCCCTGTTTGCAGATGACATGATTGTATATCTAGAAAACCTCATCGTCTCAGCCCAAAATCTCCTTAAGCTGATAAGCAACTTCAGCAGTCTCAGGATACAAAATCAATGTTCAAAAATCACAAGCATTCTTATACACCAATAACAGAGAGCCAAATCATGAGTGAACTCCCATTCACAATTGCTTCAAAGAGAATAAAATACCTAGGAATCCAACTTACAAATGATGTGAAGGACCCCTTCAAGGAGAACTACAAACCACTGCTCAATGAAATAAGAGGATACAAACAAATGGGAGAACATTCCATGCTCATGGGTAGAAAGAATCAGTATCGTGAAAATGGCCATACTGCCCAAGGTAATTTATAGATTCAATGCCATCCCCATCAAGGCAACAATGACTTTCTTCACAGAATTGGAAAAAACTACTTTAGAGTTCATATGAAACCAAAAAAGAGCCCATATTGCCAAGTCAATCCTAAGCCAAAGGAACAAAGCTGGAGGCATAATGCTACCTGACTTCAAACTATACTACAAGGCTACAGTAACCAAAACAGCATGGTACTGGTACCAAAACAGAGATATAGACGAATGGAACAGAGCAGAGCCCTCAGAAATAATGCCACATATTTACAACTATCTGATCTTTGACAAACCTGACAAAAACAAGAAATGGGGAAATGATTCCCTATTTAATAAGTGGTGCTGGGAAAACTAGTTAGCCATATGTAGAAAGCTGAAACTGGATCCCTTCCTTACACCTTATACAAAAATTAATTCAAGATGGATTAAAGACTTAAATGTTAGACCTAAAACCATAAAAACCCTAGAAGAAAACCTAGGCAATACCATTCAGGACATAGGCATAGGCAAGGACTTCATGTCTAAAACACCAAAAGCAGTGGCAACAAAAGCCAAAATTGACAAATTGGATCTAATTAAACTAAAGAGCTTCTGCACAGCAAAAGAAACTACCATCAGAGTGAACAGGCAACCTACAGTATGGGAGAAAATTTTTGCAATCTACTCATCTGACAAAGGGCTAATATCCAGAATCTACAATGAACACAAACAAATTTACAAGAAAAAAACAAAGAACTCCATCAAAAAGTGGGCAAAGTATATGAACAGACACTGCTTAAAAGGAGACACTTATGCAGCCAACAGACACGTGAAAAAATGCTCATCATTACTGGCCATCAGAGAAATGCAAATCAAAACCACAATGAGATACCATCTCACACCAGTTAGAATGGAGATCATTAAAAAGTCAAGAAATAACAGGTGCTGGAGAGGATGTGGAGAAATAGGAACACTTTTACACTGTTGGCAGGACTGTAAACTAGTTCAACCATTGTGGAAGTCAGTGTGGCGATTCCTCAGGGCTCTAGTACTAGAATTACCATTTGACCCAGCCATCCCATTATTGGGTATATACCCAAATGATTGTAAATCATGCTGCTATAAAGACACATGCACATGTATGTTTATTGGGGCACTATTCACAATAACAAAGACTTGGAACCAACCCAAATGTCCAACAATGATGATAGACTGGATTGAGAAAATGTGGCACATATACACCATGGAATACTATGCAGCCATAAAAAATGATGAGGTCATGTCCTTTGTAGGGACATAGATGAAGCTGGAAGCCATCATTGTCAGCAAACTATCGCAAGGACAAAAAACCAAACACCACATGTTCTCACTCATAGGTGGGAATTGAACAATGAGAACACATGGACACAGGAAGGGGAACATCACACACCGGGGCCTGTTGTGGGGTGGGGGGAGGGGGGGGATATCATTAGGAGATATACCTAATGCTAAATGACGAGTTAATGGGTGCAGCACACCAACATGGCACATGTATACATGTGTAACAAACCTGCACGTTGTGCACATGTACCCTAAAACTTAAAGTATAATAAAAAAATGCTTTTTAAATTGAGAAAAAGGGATTCAAATACCCAATAGAAAAAGAGAGAAAAACGATAAAAATTCCCTCAGAAAAGTATAAAAATGACTACTAAAACATATGAAAAATTTTCCAACTCTTACAGTGAGGTAAATGCAAACTAAAATACTGATATGTTTGATGTATCAGATTGACATTTAATAAATGTATGTCATCATATTCTGCTGCCAAAGCTATGAGCAAGCAAATCCTTTCACAGAATCCTGGCGGGAATTTAAACTTGTACAATCCTTCTGGAAGGAAATTTGGAAAAACCTAACAAAACTACATATACTATTTTATTTTGGTCCTCCAATTCCACTTACAAGAAACTTCTCTGGGGCTAGACTTCCAATAATATGAACTATATATGCACAATGTTCATAGCAGCACTGGTTTGTAATTGCTAAAACAATGGGAGTAACCTGAATGTCCATAGATAAGATAGCAATTTAATAAAATATGGTTAGTTTATACATTGAAGTACTATGCAGTTGTAAAAAAAAAATGAGAGAACTCTTTGAACTAACATTAAGGATCATATTAAAAGTCGTATTTTAGTATTAACTTATACTAAGGGTGGCTACTGACTGGAAGCAATCCTTAGGTCCTAGAGACTACTGGATATCACTGTGTATTCGCTGAGAAAAGTTGAGAGCCTGAGTCATACATGCAAATAAAGTGTAAATGAAGTCTTCCAACCACTGGAATGAGCTTGCAAGTGGATTATTCTGCAATCAAGCCCACAGATGAGATGTAGCATGCACCTTGACTACAGCTTTATGCAACCTTGAGCAGAGGAGCCAGGTAAGCAGAGAAAAGTCTCCCGGTATCTCACCACTGTGAGATATAATGGGTGTTGTTTTAAGTCTCTATACTTGTGGTAATTTGTTTCATAGCCGTAAAAAACCAATACAGCAATATAAAGAAAAAGTTGCAACTTTACACAGGATGTCACCTGAAACAAGTGATCAACGTTTATAACACCAGTTATGAGATGTGGATATCATGTACACTCTGTTCTACTGGGAAGGAAACATCATCACTTTTGTTGTAATATTGCTAACCGAATAACTTTAATGTAATTACAAGTAAACTTCAGATAAATATAAATTGAGAGACAGTTTACAAAATAACTCTTCAAAATTATTAAGGTTCTGGAAGACAAAAACAGACTGAGGAAGTGCCGGAGTCCGTAGGAGATTGAAGGACACATAACACTAAATGTAAAGTGCTATACCAGATTGGATACCAGAAAGGAAAAGAGTGTTAGTAGGAAAATTAGCAAAATTTGAATGAACTCTGTGATTAATTAATAGCATTATTTCAATGTTGTGATAAGTTTATGGTATTGATAAGTGTACTATAGCTATGTCAGATATTAACATTAGTGTATAAAGAATAATGGGAATTCTTTTTAACATTTTTACATCTTTCATGTAAAATTATTTGAAAATAAAAAATTAAAGAAAAACAAGACAGCATGTCATAATCTTAATAAAACCAAGGAACCAGAATTAGTAGAAGCACACAAGGAGAATTTAAAACAGGGATGACTGATATAGAAAAAAGAAAGGAAGCCATAACCATAAAAAGAACTTGATATAGAAAAAGAAATAATATATATATAACTTTATAAATTAAAATGATTATTACATAGTTTAAGGCCATTATATTAGATAAAAATTATAATGAATTTAATTGAAGAGGAAGTTATAGAGTGTGTCAAATGGAGAGGGGGCAATAATTGTATGTTTCAAAATAGCTAAAGAGAAGATTTGTAAAAGTTCCCAAAACAAAGAAATGATAAATGATAAATGTGTGAGATGATGGATATATCAATTAAAAATAAAAAATTATAGAAATGAAGAGACATGAAGCACATAGAAGAACCAACATCTTTCTGAATTTGAAGTAAAAAAAAACTGAAAAAAGCTTAATGACATTTTAGAATTCCAAAGGTAAAGAGAAATTTCTAGTATCTCCAAAAGAGAAAAAAAAATTACTATTTAGAAAGAAGTTAAAATCACATTGGCATTAGACCTCTTATAAGACATGTTTAGGAAATTAGAAAAAATTATAGAAGACACTGGAAGAAACATTCAACATTCCAAAGTAAAATCACTTTAGATCTATCAGATCTATCATTGTACACATTTAAGCCAATGTTGAAATAAAGATAATTTGAGGATATTTAAAAACTATTTTTGTATCTAGAGGTAGTCTGCGTTATGTTTAGTAAAAAAAAAATATTGCAAAACAGAAAATGTGTTTGGAAATACAAATAGATGAGACATAAAATCAGTAGTGGAAAAAAAACAACAGCATTGATTTTAGTTGGCTCAATAATTTTTGACAAAGAACCTAGCAAGTAAGGGTAATTACTTCACCATGAAAGAGTGGGCATACACAAAGCAAAAATTACAGTGTTAGAAATACATTAAAATACATCATTAATCGTGATAACATCCAAATAAACAGATTTAGTTCAACACACACAAGATTTACAAAAGCAATGATTAATATCCTCATGAGAATATGAAAATATATTAATTATCTGTTGAGAATATGAAAATATATTAATTATCAGGAGAAGGAAAATTAAAATGTAGTAAAGTTGTTTGTTTTTTATTTTACTTTATTTTATATTTTTGAGATGGAGTCTTGCTCTGTCACCCAGGCTGGAGTGCATTGGCAGGATCTGGGCTAACTGCAAGCTCTGCCTCCCGGGTTCACAGCATTCTCCTGCCTCAGCCTCCCGAGTAGCTGGGAATACAGGCACCTACCACTACACCCAGCTAATTTTTTGTATTTTTAGTAGAGAAGGAGTTTCACCGTGTTAGCCAGGATGGTCTCGATCTCCTGACCTCATGGTCCTCCTGCCTCAGCCTCCCAAAGTGCTAGGATTACAGGTGTGAGCCACTGACTGCCTCTACATACTGATAAACTATAAATATGAATCTATATGTGTTAAAGTTAAAGTTACCAGGATAATAGAAATGCTCGTGATATATTATTGCAAATATTTATATTTTTCCTACATATAAAATTTTGCAAATAATAGTTGAACAATCCAGAAAAGGCAGGATGATATTATAATGTCAAATATTCACTCAGCCTCACCTATTGCCAGTGTGACCATTTGCAGACATTATCTCTGATGACTTCTTATCTTTGAGTAAAATATTTTAATGGTCTCTTACCCATCTTGAGAGTATCAGGGTCCATGGAGACCACTCAAAGCTTCAGGCTATCATGATTGCCAGAAATTCAAATCAGCTTAAAATAGCACCCAACCAGGAGGAGCTTCACTTTCTTCCAGACCTGGAATTTTCTTCCAAGCATCAGTGTCTCAGGCAGAGCAAGTAAGGCATAGCAGATGCATAAACTTTATTACTTATGTATGCTAATTATTCATGTTACAGGAGATTGAACCATTTTGAACTTGCTGCATTCTCTCTTACTCATAAACTCAGGCCCACAGTTCTGTGATCTGACTTGTGGTTTTGTGTTTAGATATTAGTTTTTGTATTTTCCTTCAGAATTTTTGAAATCAAAAACTTACCCAAAAGTTGTAATTCATGTCAAAGAACATTTTTCCTGAACTATCTATGTGGTAATGACCTGATTCCCCATTATCCTCAAACACTTTATTGTATATTTTTTACGAACAAGAATATCCTCCTACATAGCAAAAATAAAAAGAATTGGTATCATAAATTAACATTAACCATATGTTCCATCTAATCTTCATGCCCCACTCAAGTTTTACTAGTTGTCCATTAATTTATGTAAAGTAATAATTTCTATATAATTCATGATTAATCATTTTACTTAATTAATATGTCTCTTTAGTTCTCTTCAAACTGGAATAATTCCTCAGCCTTTCCTTGTTTTTCCATGCTTTAACCCTTTTGGAAATTACAGGCCAGTTGTTTTTTAAGAATGTTGCCCAATTTTGGTTTCTAATTATGGGTTGCCTTATGATGAAACTCAAGTTCTATATTGATGTGGTTTGGCTGTGTCCCCACCCAAATCTCATCTTCAATTGTAGCGCCCATAATTCCCACGTGTTGTGGGAGAGATCTGGTGAGAGATAATTGAATCATGGGGGTTGTTCCCCCATACTGCTCTCGTGGTAGTGAATCAGTCTCTTGAGATCTGATGGCTTTATAAGGGACTTCCCCTTTCACTTGGCTCTCATTCTCTCTTGCCCACCACCATGTAAGGAGTCCCTTTGCTGTTATTTCGTCTTCCACCATAATTGTGAGGCCTCCCCAGCCATGTGGAACTGTGAGTCCATTAAACCTCCTTCTTTTATAAATTATCCAGTCGGGGGTGTGTCTTTATTAGCAGTGTGAGAACAAACTAATAAATACGTATTTGGCAGAAATTTGGCAAGTGTGATGTGGTATTCTTCTCATTGTATCCTGTCTGGTAACAAAGATCTAAATTTGTCCTGCTATGAATGATTTCTACTTGGATCACTGATATCTGCCAGGATTCATGGATTTATTTTCTTCAGTAGACTATAATTCATTACCATTATTTTGATAAACATATTGTCTATAATTTGTTCAGTGGAAGGTTATTTAAAGTGCTTCTTGTGTCTTTTTGAAATGTCTCTATTGCTCACTGAACACATTCTTACTTTCTGGTGTAAAAGGTGTCGTAAGTGCATTTTGTAATTTCTCTTTGGCTGTCTTGAAATCAGATATTTTTCCAGAGCCATGTTTCCTTTTAATGATGAATGTTATTTAGAAGCCAAGAGTTAGATGCTATGTGTGCTCATTGCTACTAAAGTGTCACTACTCCAAGGTCGACAGAGTCATTTTCATCTCTATTTATTTCTCTACCTATATACATGAGTTCCCAATAATAACTTCAATTCCAATCCCATACCTTAGCACGTAGTTTAGCTTTTGCCAATTCTACATTTTTTTTTGGTGGTAGTTGTACCTTGTTTTTGATGACAGGTGAAAAATAAAGCTGCTGTTATCCTTATAACATACGTAAAATTCCCCAATATGTACCTATTCAATTATATTTCCTTGTGGCCTCTGATTCACCATGTTGGGCCACTCCTCAGCATGGACAATTTCCTTACCCTGTTAGTGCTCTGGCACCATACACCAGGTCAGCCCTTCAATGTCAACACTCTCCTTACTTTCTTGGACTATGACACACCACAGTAGAGGTGTGGAAGCCCTCCTCATCCTGCTCACTCTCTGAAACCTTATATCAAGCTGCCTGCCAAGGGTATACTTCTCACTATGATCAAGCTCTGACATCTTGCTTTGGGTCATTGTTTTCACCAACTATCAACTGGAGATATCTACCTTGATCACTCCCACCTAATGGATTTAGCATTGAATTGTTCAAGAGGTAACAATGAAAGAACACTCATTTGATTTTTAAATGCAAAAAATATTATTTTAATGTAAAATATGTATCGTGATAACTGCAGATTTGCATACAAACTTGAGAACAAGTATACAGAAATACCAGTGTACATTTTACATGGTTACACAATTACACCAATGGTAACATTTTGTAAAAGTATAGTGCAATATCACGAACAGAATACTGACATCAATATATTAATCTTACTCAGTTTCCCAGTTTTAGTTTATTCATTGTATGTGTCTCCATGGATGTTTAGCTCTGTTGAATTTTATCACTGTGCAAGTTTGTGTATTCCCCATCACAGCTAAGATACCGTAGAGTTCCATTGCCACAAGGATCCCATTGTCACCCTTTTATAACTGTACTCAAATTCTTCCTGCCTTTTCCCACTTTATCCCCAACACATAGCAATCACTATTCTTTAATTCTAAAATTTTGTCATTTCTGAATGTTGTATAAATGGCATCTTGCAATAAATAACTTTTTGAAATTTGCTTTCTTTGCTCGATATAATTCCAAATAGATCACCCAACTTGTTGCTTATGTCAATAGTTCATTCCTTTTCCTTAATGAGTAGTGTTCCATGGTATGGTTGTTATCACTATACAGTATATATTATACAACAAACCTTTACTTATATAATGTTCAAACATAGACATGAATATTAGTTTATAACTTTGAATAGCATTTAGTTTTGAGGAAAAGTAGTATCTAGGAGGTTCCATGAAGGGATCTTCTCAAATTCTCAAGGAGTAATGTTTTATTTCTCACTCTATTTCTTGGTTATATAAGAGGGCTCACTGTGAAAATTCATAAAGCTGCATCACTATGATTTGTTCACTTTGCTTATGCACTAATACTTTAATATAGTGAAAATATAAAGTAAATATGAAAGGAAAATTAAAATATTCAATAACTTTAAATTCTTTATATAAAATAGAAATGATATTCAAAGTTAAATGTTTTAGTTAAGCAAACTAGATGCAATACTCCTGGAACACTTTATTACTTAATGTATAAAGAATATTTGTAAGCCAATTAGAATAAAATGTCATTGTAATCACAATAACTAATAAGAAAATACAGCAAAACATAGTCATTTCTTTCTAAAAGAACAACCAAAACCACAGTAGCTAGCAACATAGCAATAAGAAATGCATAAGTAGAAAACTTGACAACTTTGCTAAAGGACATAAAATACAACTTAAAGTAATTGAGAGACAAACTATATTTTGAATAATTACCAATAGGAACAAAGAAGTTATCCTCCAGAGCTTGCTATGAAATAGAAAAAAGAGTATAGAGAAATGTATAATTCCATTTATGTGAAAAAATAAAGATAAGATTAAATGTATATGAGTACAGGCATAATTGCAGAGAAAAAGGACTGTAGAGGCAAACACCAGGCTCCTACAAGTCCTTATCTCTGCTCTAGAGAATTTTAGAGAATATATTTGTATGTGTGTAGACAGGGATGTGGGAAAAGTATTATTAGATATTGTTATGAATTGATGGGAATATATTACTCAGAATAAAGGGAAGGTAAAATATACAAATATGCACTCATACAGAAAAATTCATACCGTTAAATGTATGAATGAATATGTTTAAACATATATGCTATATATTTTGAAAGATATACAGCATTTTCTGAATAACAAATATGTCTATTTTTTATGTGAGAAAGGGAAATAAATACATTCAGGTAAGACCCCATGTATCAAGGAAAATGAAGACACTGAGCAACTAGAGATGGAATCTTGAGAAAGAAAAGTAAAAGAATCTCAGTAGACACAAATAAGATTGAAATTACTTTTACCTTAGTCCTGATATCCCTGGATATGTACAGATTCTTCACGTGCCTATACAAAACACATATGACTGATTCCCAAATTAATCAGGATCAAAAATGAATCCAAAGGAGAAACATTTACCAATAGTTCCTACAAATTTAGCCTATAAATCACACTATTTGAAGATTTGCGATCTACGAAAAATATAGTTTAAACTCTGTGTATCAGTAATGGGCAGTTTCTAAACTTCAAACCAACAGAGGAGAAAGGAATGTGAAGATCAGAAGACTCTTACTGAATCTCACAGATATATGAGAATTCTCTGTGTTCAAAAGGGCAGCATTTGAGTGGAGGTGGTGTGCATGGTAGGCTGTTGATGGAAGGACCATAGCAAATGTATAAAGAATTCTCAAAACTCAACAGTAAAAGAATCAATCCAACTTGTAAAATGGTAAAAGATATGAATGGGCATTTCACTGAGGAGGATATATAGATAGCAAGTAAGCATATGAAAGATGTTCAGATAATTATTGATTAGGGAAAAACAAGTTGAAGCCACCATTAGATATCATAACATTCAGATCAGAATGACTAAAAAAAAGTGGCAGCACAAAATGCTGGTAAAGATGCAGAGAACTAGATCACTCAGATATTAATGCTGGGAATGGAAAATGGTACACCTGCCCTGGAAGACAGTTTGGCAGTTTGTTGTAAAGTAAACATATAATTATCATACAGGCCGGGTGCGGTGGCTCACGCTTGTAATCCCAGCACTTTAGGAGGCAGAGGCGGTCGGATCACGAGGTCAGGAGATC
The DNA here is from genome assembly GCF_028878055.3 of Symphalangus syndactylus. NCBI lineage: Eukaryota > Metazoa > Chordata > Mammalia > Primates > Hylobatidae > Symphalangus > Symphalangus syndactylus. The sequence goes on from NC_072426.2 coordinate 92,543,938, forward strand.
GAGACCACGGTGAAACCCCATCTCTACTAAAAAAAAAAATACAAAAAAAAATTAGCCGGGCTTGGTGGCAGGCGCCTGTAGTCCCAGCTACTGGGAGAGGCTGAGGCAGGAGAATGGCGTGAACCCAGGAGGTGGAACTTGCAGTGAACCGAGATTGTGCCATTGCACTCCAGCCTGGGTGACAGAGCGAGACTCTGTCTCAAAAAAAAAAAAAAAAAAAAAGTCATACAACTTAGGGATTGAACCCTTGGACAATTGTCCAGAAAAATGAAAAAATGAAAATTTATGTTCACATGTAAACCTAAACCTTTTATAGGGGATTTATTTCTAATAGCTAAAAACTAGAAAGAGTCCACATATCCTTCAACAGGTGAATGATTAAACAAACTGTGGTATGTCTAAACCATGTAAGATCTCTTCAGCAACACTTTCAACACCTAATGCTGCCAAGAATGTGGAGCTACAGGAATTCTCATTCATTGCTGGTGGGAATGCAACATGGTACAGTCACTTTGGAAGACAGTTTGACAGGTTTTACAAAACTAAACCTACTCTTACCATACAATCCAGCAATCTTACTCTGTCATTTAGTCAAAAGAGTTGAAAACATGTCCACACGAAAATCTGCACACAGATGTTTATAACAGCTTTATTCATAACTGTTAAAACTTGAAGCAATGAAAATGTCCTTCAGTAATAAATGGATAAGTAAACCATGGTGCATCGAGACAAAGTGATATTATTCTCTCGATAAATAAAAGAGCCATCAAGTCATAAAAAGACATGGATGAACATCAAATACGGTAGTAAAGTAAGCAAATCTAAAAAGGCTACATACCATATGATTCCAGCTATAGGACATTCTGAAAAAGGCAAAACTATGGAAATAGTACAAAGATTAGTGGAGCCAGAGGTTGTGAGGAGAAAGGGATGAAGAAGGGGATCACAGGAGTTTTAAGGAAGTGAAAGTATTCTGTATGCTGAAGACAAGTCGTTATACATTTGACCAAATCTATAAATGAACAACATCAAGAGTGAACCCTAATGTAAACTATGGACTTGGAGTGATAATGATGCGTCAATATAAGTTCATCAATTGTAATAACTATACCACTTTGATGCAAGATGTTGATAGTTGGGGAGGTTGTGCATATTTGGGAGCCAGGAATATTTAGATGGTACAGTAAAAGCAAATTTTTCACAATCTGATTTATGTAAAGCAATATGAAAAAACAATCAGAGGCCAAATTTTAGGTATTAAAGCAGGGGCAGGCATGCCAGGTTGGACGGCTCCCATAGGTTTAATTACAGTCACTGCAATGGCTGTCACTGCAATGGCCGTCACTGCAATGGCCACCTCTGCCAGAATGGCGTTACATCAATCTATTCAAACAGCTCATTTTGTTAATGATTGGCAAGCCAATTCCACCCAAATGTGGAATTCTCAACAAGGCATTGATCAAAAATTGGCTAATCAAATTAATGATTTAAGACAGTCTGTTATTTGGCTTGGAGATTGGGTAGTGAGTCTGGAACATCACATGCAAATGCAGTGCGATTGGAATACTTTGGATTTCTGTATCACCCGTATTCCTATAACGAGACTGATCATTCATGGGAAATGGTCAAAGGACACCTTCTGGGTAGGGAAGATAATTTATCATTGGACATAACTAAATTAAAGAAACAAATTTTTGAAGCCTCTCGAGCTCACCTATTCATTGTGCCTGGAGCTGAGGCCTTAGATCAGGTGGCAGAAAACCTTTATGGATCAAACCCCACCACTTGGATTAAGTCTATTGGGGGATCCACTGTAGTAAATTTTGGAATTATGTTTCTCTGTTTAATAGGCTTGTTTTTAGTGTGCCAGACCAGTCAAAAAATCCTGCACCAAAATTGAGAGAACAAACAAGTCTTCATTGCCATGGCACATTTATATAAAAAGAAAGGGAGAGATGTTGCAGGAAGTCAGGGACCCTGAATGGAGGGACTGGCTGAAGCCATGGCAGAAGAACATAAATTGTGAAGATTTCATGGACATTTATTAGTTCCCCAAATTAACACTTTTATAATTTCTTATATAAGAAATGTCTTTACTGCAATCTCTGAACATCAATTGTGAAGATTTCATGGACACTTATCAGTTCCCCAATCAATACCCTTGTGATTTCCTATGCCTGTCTTTAATCTCTTAATCCCATCATCTTCATAAGCTGAGGAGTATGTATGTCACCTCAGGACCCTGTGATGATTGTGTTAACTGCACAAATTGTTTGTAGAGCATGTGTGTTTGAACACTATGAAATCTGGGCACTTTGAAAAAAGAACAGGATAACAGCAATGTTCAGGGAACAAGGGAGATAACCTTAAACTCTGGCTGCCTGTGAGCCAGGCAGAACAGAGCCATATTTCTCTTCTTTCAAAAGCAAATAGGAGAAATACCACTGAATTCTTTTTCTCAGCGAGGAACATCCCTGAGAAAGAGAATGCATCCCTAAGGGGAGGCCTCTGAAATGGCCGCTTTGGGGATGGCTGTCTTTTATAGGTATTACTAAGGGATGAAATAAGCCCCGGTATCCCATAGCACTCCAAGGCTTATTAGGATGAGGAAATTCCTGCCTAATAAATTTTGGTCAGACCAGTTGTCTGCTCTCAAACCCTGTCTCCTGATAAGATGTTATCAATGACAATGCGTGCCCAAAACTTCATTAGCAATTTTAATTTTGCCCCAGTCCTGTGGTCCTGTGATCTTGCCCTGCCTCCATTTGCCTTGTGATATTTTATTACCTTGTGAAGCATGTGATCTCGGGGACCCGCACTCTATTCGTACACTCCCTCCGCTTTTGAAAATCACTAACAAAAACTTGCTGGTTTCACGGAACCTGCTGACGTGTGATGTCTCCCCAGGACACCCAGCTTTAAAATTTCTCTCTTTTGTACTCTGTCTCTTTATTTCTCAGACTGGCTGACACTTAGGGAAAATAGAAAAGAACCTACGTGAAATATTGGGAGTGAATTTCCCCCGATAGTACCTTATGCTCAATTTTGCTGTGAAGCAAAAATGACTCTAAAAATAAATATATTTTTAAAAATCACTTTCATGTCCATGATCAGATATTGACAACATTTCAATTTCAATGTAGTATTATCTATGAGTGTGTTCTGGGAGTCAGCAAGTTCTTTGGTTTGAAAAGCAAGATATTAAAATATGTCATAGTTACTTTCAGTTAAAGGAAAACACCAAATATCTGATGAAAATTATGTGGTAAATATGTACAACTATTTGAAGAAAAGGTAATATTTCAATGTTCTATACATGTGGTATAGTTCTCTGGTATTTATTTTAAAGTGCCTTTTTGTTATAGTTACATCAGATGAATTCTCAAAGATTTTGTGTTTTTCAGGACAATGAGTATAAAAAGAACACTAATATATTCCGAAATTTAAAGTACTTAATAAGGAGGTGTAGTTGGCCTTCAGGAATCATGTTTTGTTAATTCAATACAAAATAAGGGAAATTCGATGTTTTGCCTAGTAGTAGCACTTCAACCATTCAGAGTGTAAGGTCCACAGAATGTAATTTCCAAAGTAGGTTAATAATTATTTTTCATCGGCAGCTATCCCCTGGGTCACACAGTCTTGCAACTCTGGTCATTATGAAAATTAAGCTGTGTCTGTTATACATGTTTTGGGGAGAAAGGAAGAAACCATCCGAAGGTGTACCCTTTGGCATACTTTCTCTGAAACTTCTTTGAAGGAACTAAAACTATAGGAGCTCTGCAACTCTTCTGCAGGGGTTCAGTGAGGACCATCATGGGGAGATTACTACACCAATGCTCATGCTTATCTTCAGACACCATTCCTATCCCCAGCTGCCACATACTGGGCAGTTTTCCAAATTTTTTTCTTTTCCCCAGTTTACTTTCCATCTTTCTTCCAAACTGCTGCTACTTCCAGCTGAGGGGTAGTTGGTGTTACCTCACTGAAACGTTTACTTAGTTTCTCCACAGGAGGACTCCTCAGCATGAATTAAATCTTTGCCTGATGACTACATCCCCCAATCAGATCTTTTCAATATAATTTATTCCAGAAAACTCTGACATTTTGAGGACATTTGATATATCCTAAAACTTAAAAGAAAAAAAGTGTCACAATTTACGCCATGGACAAAAAAACATTTCAAATCAAATATACAATGTTAAGAACTTAGGGATGGATTTAACAGCAGAAAATAGAACTAACAATATTGAATATAGGCCACCAGAAAATATTCAAACTGAAGTTAACCCCATCAATAATAATGCAAATTAGAATACTGGGATGTACATAGAATCTAAACTCCAAGGGAAATATACAGAAATAATTGGAATATGGAAAATTACAGCCACAAGGAAAACATCCCCACAAGGAATACTGGAAATAATTTTTATCTTAACTGGATGTTAGTTACATGTGTGCAGACATAACTGAAAATGTATGGAACTCTGTAGTTAAAATAATTGAACTTATTAGGTTACTGAAATGAGAATTTACTCAACGCAAAATAAAAATGCATCCCTAGATTGTCTTTCTCTACCTTTCTGCCTTCGTTCCTGTCTCCTACTCTATTCCTTGTCATTTTTCCTCCACAATAAACCATCTGCTCCTACATGATTTTCTTGTCTTCTCCTGTATTTGATGAGTCAAGGCTCAAGCAAAAACCTGTTGCCTTGCTTTGTTTTTCCGAACAACCAAAAGTGTTTTTATTTTTCCCTTGTCCTTGAATGCTACTGAAGTTGTTTATGGATTTTAAAGAATTTGGAAGCTATTATATTTTAACCACCATTGTTGTCAATGAGACAAGTATCTGATGCCAATTTTATCTTTACTCATGAAATTTTTGCCCTCTCTCTGTTTATTTTTTATCCTTTAAGTTCTGAAATATCACTACTATGTCTAGATTTTTCTTTCTGTTAACCATGTTTTAACTTTGCAGATACAAGTCTTAACTTTAGTAATATATAATTTATATTATTTATCTATTATGTCTTTCACTTAAAGTTTCTAAATGGCTTTCATTTTTCACATTACCTTTTTAATTGGAGAAAAAAGGGAAGTTTAGACTTTCATAATTATGCTTTTTCTTATGACAAAACAGAATGGTTCATAGAAATGTATATTTTATAAACATTTTTAAAAAGTCATGACAGCTACCCACATCTGAACCTGTATCACTAGCACAACCATAAACATATCTCAGGAAGCTCCTGGTAGCATTCAGGTTTTCCAAACCCTCACTAGACATTTCTACATAATTCCTTTCTGATCACCAAGATATTTTCTATCATAGTGTCTACAACTTATGAGAACAGATGTCAGTATTTAAATTCAAGAGTTCAAGATCAACAAAGGACACTTTTATTTAGAAATGAACTCATCAATTTTTGGTTACAAAGAAACATGTCTTGTGATGGGTTTTCTCTTGTTTATTGTTTGCCTGTACTATATATATATATATATATATATATATCTATATATATATATATATGCTTTTATTTATATATGTGTGCTTCAATTCATTCTTTGTATTCTTACTAATAGCAACGTGAAGTGGAAAGGCTGGATTTTAGATTCCATTTTCTTATACTATCTGATATCACAAAACTGCATTTTAAGAACAGTACTGTAGAAATAATAAGTACCTTGTTTCTTGGCTTCAATTATTTTATCTGAACGAACGTGATTTGTCAACAAAAGAGATTTTATTTCAGTTTTACTTTTGCCTCTATGCTTGTCTTAATAAAATGGCTAATTTCTTATTTTATTCTTTTGCAAATTTTATTTTCCTTTTAGTTTACAAAGATACTGCATATGGTTATTAATTGTGTTTACCCATCAACTTGTGCTTTTGTTATTCATCAGTGGCATCGGCACAATCTCTTAACATTAGTTAGAAATTAAGACCAAAGCAAGCATGGGTTAAGCTGTTGTATAAAAGAAATTTAGATGAACTAATTTAAGCCGAGTTGTATTTCAGTGCTCTAAAGCAGCCTCTTATAGTTTGCTTGCTGATTTGCTCTAATTTGCTGCTGCTCCTTCTGTGTGTGAGTGTTTATGCTTTTTTCTTTAGTTAAATGCCTTCAATTCAGAGGTGCTACTTGTATTATAATACGAAGAAGATGAAGAGTGCATTGCTAGAAGTAGATTAAAGTGGTTAATTGCAAACTAACTTCAGTATTTTGTCCCTGTTTGTAGAGAGAGGAAAACAGGTGGCATGTGGTTCTCTGCCAGAATATTGCTATATAATAATTGTGCTCTTTGAAAATAATACCTGTAAGTAAGTCATTTCAATATAATTTCAGTGTTTATATATGTCTCTTTTGAAGAAGCTTTGGAATATTTTATATTTGCCAAGTGATGTTTAACCCTTTCTCATGCTAATTAAATTGGATGATTTAGCCGGGAGGATACCAGTAATCAAACCAGTCAGGAGCCAGACGAGCTGGGTTTTAATAGTGGTCGTTGTCTCTTAACTGTGTAGTGAATATTGTGACTATTTGAAAACCACTGTGACTGAATATTTTGTTATTTAAATATACTTTTTTTCTCTTTTTTTCCACTCTTTATTTTCTTTTTCACCTCTCTCTGTTACTAGCAGCAAATCCATATGGGTGTGCAGCAACCTCAATTCTTGCCCTTTAGTAGAAAGAATTTGACCAATGAGTCATAGGTCGAAGAAGAGACAGAGGCAAGTCTTACAGCAGGAATAAAAGTTTATTAAAAAGCTTTATAGCAGGAACAAAAGGAAGGAAAGTATACTTGGAAGAGGGCCAAATGGGTGACTTGAAAGACAAGTGCACGGTTTGACTTTTTGACTTGGGTTTTATATGTTGGCATGGTTCTGGGGTCTTGTGTCCCTTCTCCCCTGATTCTTCCCTGGGGGTGGGCTGTCCCCATGCACAGTGGCCTGCTAGCACTTGGGAGGGAAGCATGCACAATCTGTTTACTATAGTTGTACTCATGCTCACATGAGGCGTTTTTCTGTTACCAGTTGAATGTAACCCTAGAGCTCACCATTATCAATAATTATAGCACTCCAGTGTGAAACATCCTAGACTCCCACCATTGTCTCTTTATTTCATTCAGTCTCTAATACTAACTTCCACCAGGACCACCATTGACCCTATCACAATTTTTCTATGTAATGCTCACTGCCCCCACAACATAGTTTGGGTTAGATAGTCAACTATCGGAACCATCATTTTCAGTCTTGCTCCTTTGCCATTTTTATATCCCTATTTATTTTCTTGCAAACCCCAATCGTGCCTAAATCCATTCTTGTTTCTCCATTCCTGGAGGTAGCTGGAGAAAAACACACAAACCACTGATTAATCACACCTAAAACGTGTGACCCCAAGTTTTAAATGAACCTGCAGTGTTCAGGTTCAACTTTCAAAAGGCAATTTAATGTTTACAGCATAGGGACAGGGGATTGAAGGTTTGTGGGGAAAGGGATAGCAGCGCTGCTGATTTAGAGGAGATAATCCTACAAAGCCTCACTGAGAAGGTGACATCTGAGCAAAGCTCTGAAGTGACCCATATGGACACTAGGAGAGTAAAGAACAAATACAGAACCAGTTCAGGGCCAAGGCACAGGGTATCTCCTGGCAAGTCCAAAATTTCACAAGACTAGAGAGGCTGAAGTTGAGTGAGTGAGAAGAGACTTGATGGTAATAAGAGGAGAAATGATCAGCAAGGTGATTGGGAACCAGATTCCAGAAATATATATAAGCAAATATTAGAGTTTTGAATTTAATCCCAGTGAGAAGAGAAGTTATTGTGGGGTTGAAGACAGAAGACTGACATGATCTGAATTTACATTTTAAACTGACCACTCTGGCTGCTGTCTTGGCATAAGACTGTTGTAATCAAGAGAAGAAATAAAGTGATAAATTCGGAGATTATTGCAATAGTTTAGGTGAAAGACTGATGAATTAGAATAGGCTGAGAGAGATGGGCCAACACTTCCATCACACAGTGAACACAATCCTACTTTATCTTGTCTTGTCAACCTATAGAACTTGCTGTGATCATTGCCCTTCTTTTCCTCTCTCCCTCTTTTCAAGTTTATTTCCTTCAGCATATAAACAAGTTGTAGCATCCTCTTCTTAATCAAATAATTCTACCAATAAAAATAAATAAAAGCACTTTTTATCAGAGAGAGATTGTCTTCTCTCTTCTCCCTTTTATGTAAAACTCTCTGAAAAGAGGCCCTTCTGTTTCCACTTTGTTCTTGTGGCTCCTGCACACAAACAACTCTGGCTTATTTTTCACATTTTTCTGAATAAACTACAGTCATGAACTTTGAAACCTCCATGTTGCCAGTCCCAGTGGGAGACCTCTCAGCAGCTGAGTTCTTCCCTGCTGCCTTTTTTCCCCATTTTAAAAAAATCTTAAGTATATAATTTTAAAGGTCAATATTTGTAACAACCTTTTCAACAATAAGTAGCAATTGACTATCACACCCTGATGACCACTTTCAATACTTTTAGCTGTTTCTTCTATTTTTCCATTTGTTTCTAAATGCCGTGATCTTTTCCTATGTCTTGGCTATGAAACTGGTCCAATGGGCCCACCCAACTGATATTTAAGTGTTTTTAAAATAAACATAGAACTTGACCCTCCTTGTCTTAAAACTTGAAACATTTGTCTCATAGGAATTCTTTCCTCAGGAAACTGACCCTCAGCCAAGGGATTGAAACTTGCCAGATCCTCACATCCAAACAATGAGATGCCAGATCCTTTATTTGTCTTCCTTACCCCTTCCTAGTTTCTATTTTCCTGCATGGTACACTCCTCCCCCACTGTATAAACTTCCAATTTTAGTTGGTAGAGGAGAGGAATTTGAGACTTATTTTCTGTTCTCTTGGTTGATATAACACTAATGAAACATTCTTCTCTAGCAAGAATTGTTGTCTGAGTGATTGGCTTTCTCTGTGGCAAGCAATGAGTCCTAGAGCAAACCCCTGGCATTTTGGTAACAATTATCCATGCCACACTCACAAAAGCCCAATTTCTTCTATGCTATCTTCCCAATATCATCATATGTTTTGGTTAATTAATATTTATTGACATTAGTCTGGGATTTAAAACTTAATCACACCTAAGTCATTTTCTGTTTTTCTTTGGTGTCCTTTATATTGTCTCTTTTTCTCTTTTCTTTATTTGATCAGTTTTCCACATATCTATTATTAATGCATTCCTAAGATTTCTGCCAGTGTGTTAAATTTCCTCTCAACATGATTAAAACATATTGGGAAAATCTGCCATTTCTAATATTTTTTCCTGGATACTTTCCTAGAGTCCTTTTGGCCCTAATCTGGATTAGATACTCTGAAACATGGTGGTGTTCTTGAGCATTCCTCCACATCTTCCCGAGGATTTCTAAAACCTCTCTGATGTATGGATCCTCTGTGTTCAGGATTCTATATCTTCCTTAATGGTGGTTTATACTCTAGCTTCAGTGGAGTATATTGTCCAGAAGTTTCCAGAAACAGAGTGCATTGATTTTTTTTTTTTTTTTAAGGCCTGGAATGTCTGACAAGGCTTATGGTGCATCCTTTGTGGGTTATTGCTAACCAGGACTCAGCTAACCTGGTGATATGGTTTGGCTGTGTCTGCACTCAAATCTCATCTTGAATCGTAGCTCCCATAATTCCCACATGTTGCAGGAAGGACCTGGTGGGAGATAATTGAATCATGGGGGTGATTTTCCCCATACTATTTTCGTGGTAGTGAATAAGTCTTAGGAGATCTGATGGTTTTATAAGGGGAAACCCCTTTTGCTTGGTTCTCATTCTCTCTCTGCCAGCCACCATGTAAAACATCCCTTTGCTCTTCCTTCATCTTCTGCCAGGATTGTGAGGTGTCCCCATCCCCATTAAACCTCCTTGTCTTTATAAATTACCCAGTCTCAAGTATGTGTTTATCAGCAGCGCGAAAACAGATTAATACACCCAGAATAATATTTTCCTCTCATCTCTCATATACCAGATTAGAACAGGCTGAGAAAAAATCTTGTGTGAGATTTGGAAGTGGTAGTGAAAAAGCAGTCATTCTAGTCTATGGGTAGTGCAGAACATTGGATGCCACTGCAGTTTGTGCACCTTGTAATTCATCTCCTGGCTTACCTTGCAGCTGGGCCTCCAGCTCTGCCAGCTCCCACCTGATCTCTTCCTTCAGCTTCTTGGACTCCTGGGCCAGGTGCAAATGCAGCTCTGAGGTATTGAATACCAGTGTATTTTGCAGATTACCTTCATCATCATTGGACACAGTGGGAGACAATGAGGGCTCTAGTTTCTCTCCTGCTCTTCTTTGCTTCCTATCCAGTTTTTTTTCCTGTCAGTCCTGCAGACCTACTGTAGCTTCAGGCCCACCACAGACACAGGAGCAACAGAACTCCATGAATTTCTGTACCAGCTCCCACAGTTGTGTACAATATAATCTTTATGGTGTATCTCTTTATTTATATCACTCAAGCGGTTCTACTTCCTTGATCCAACATACTCACATATAAGTTGATAGCTTGACTGGATTCTAGCTTGGAATTCCTAGTAAGAAAATTCTAGGTTACAAATCTCATTCAGGTTTTCTAAAGCCTGAACCAATGACCATGTGAGAATTCTGATGTTTTTCTGGTTCTTGGATTCCTATTTTTGTAAGCCTAATATAATATATTTCTCCCCAATGTCTTTAAATAGTGCATTTTTTTTTTTTTTTTTCTGAGACAGTGTCATTCTGTCCCCCAGGCTGGAGTGCAGTGGCGTGATCTTGGCTCACTGCAACCTCTGCCTCCCAGGTTCAAATGATTCCCAAGTAGCTGTGATTACAGGCACCTGCCACCATGCCTGGCTAATTTTTGTATTTTTGTAGAGACAGGGTTTCACCATGTTGGCCAGGCTGGTCTTGAACTCCAAAGTGCTGGGATTACAGGCACGAGCCACCACTGCTGGCCTATTGTGATTTTTTAACATGTGTATTTTTTGTGTATTTAACCACTGTGCAATGCTTTCTTAATCTATAATTCAATTTTCCTTAATTTTTTCCCCATTTATTGCACTAGCCATCCATATTCTCACAGGTGTCTTTTGGCTATAACTCCCGAGCTATTTTGAATTCTGTGGTGCTAAACAGCCTGCTTCTGGTCTTCCCCTCTGCTTCGATGGTAATATAGTTTGCATATTTGTTCCCACCAAAATCTAAACAGCTTGCTTCTGGTCTTCTCCTCTGCTTAGATGGTAATAAGAGACAGGACTAGCTGGATTTCCTAGGCCGACTAAGAATCCCTAAGCCTAGCTGGGAAGGTGACTGCATCCACCTTTAAACAGGGGGCTTGCAACTTAGCTCACACCCGACCAATCATAGAGCTCACTAAAATGCTAATTAGGCAAAAACAGGAGGTAAAGAAATAGCCAGTCATCTATTGCCTGAGAGTACAGCGAGAGGGACAGTATCAGGATATAAACCCAGGCATTCTAGCCCACAAGGGCAACCCCCTTTGGGTCCCCTCCTCTTGTATGGGAGCTCTGTTTTCACTCTATTTCACTCTATATAATCTCGCAACTGCACTTTTCTGGTCTGTGTTTGTTACGGCTTGAGCTGAGCTTTCGCTTGCCGTCCACCACGGTTGGACGCGACTGTTTTGCTGCTGTTGCAGACCTGCCACTGACTTCCATCCCTCCTGATCCGGCAAGGTGTCTGCTGTGCTCCTGATCCAGCGAGGCGCCCACTGCTGCTCCTGATCAGGCTGAAGGCTTGCCATTGTTCCTGCATGGATAAGTGCCTGGGTTTGTCCTAATTGAGCTGACTACTAGTCACTGGGTTCCACGGTTCCATGACCCATGACTTCTAATAGAGCTATAACACTCACCACATGGCCCAAGATTCCATTCTCTGGAATCCGTGAGGCCAAGAACCCCAGGTCAGAGAACACGAGGCTTGCCACCATCTTGGAAGTGGCCTGTCGCCATTTTAGAAGTGGCCCACCACCATCTTGGGAGCTCTGGGAGCAAAGACCCCCAGTAACAGTAATATAGTTTGTATATTTGTTCCCACCAAAATCTTATATTGAATTATAATCTTTAGTATTGGAGGTAGGGCCTGGTGGGAAACAATTGGATCATGGGGATGGATTTCTCATGAATGGTTTACCACTCTCCTGTTGGTGCCATTCTCATGACGTCTGGCTTCTTAAAAGTGTGTGTCACTTCCCCCTCTGTCTCTTGCTCCTGCTTTAACTATGAGATATGCCTGCTCTCCCTTTGCCTTCTGCCATGATTGTAAGCTTTCTGAGGCTTTGCAAGAAGCTGAGCACATGCTAGAACTATGCTTCCCATAATGCCTGCAGAACCATGAGCCAATTAAACCTCTTTTCTTTACAAATTACCCAGTCTCTGGTATTTCTTTATAGCAATGCCAGAATGGCCTAATATAGGAAATTTGTACTGAGGAGTGGGGCACTGCCATAAAGATACCTGAAAATTCTGAAAATGTGAAAGCAGCTTTGGTACTGGGTAACAGGCAGAGGTTGGAAGAATTTGGAGTGCTCAGAAGAAGAAAAGATGAGGGAAAGTTTGGAACATCTTAGAAACTGGTTAAATGATTTTAACCAAAAAGCTGATAGCAACATGGACATTGAAGTCCAGGCTGTGTAGGTCTCATATGGAAATGAGGAACTTATTGGGAACTGGAACAAAGGTCACTTTTGTTATATCTTAGCAAAGAACTTGGCTGCATTTTGCCTCTGCCCTAGGGCTCTGTGGAAGTTTGAACTTCAGAACGATGATTTAGGGTATATAAATTTAGGGTATATAAATATAAATGATTTAGGGTATATAAATCACTTTTGGCTCTCACATAGTGTTAAGCCCTGCAGGTGCACAGAGCGCTAGAGTGGTGGAGACTTGGCTCCCTACACCTAGATTTCAGAAGATGTATGGAATAGCCTGGGTGCCAAGGCAGATTGGGCCCTCACAGAGAACCTCTACTATGGCAGTGTGGAAGGGAAATGTGGGGTTGGAAGGCCCACGCAGTCTCCAATGGGGCACTGCCTATTGGAACTGTGGGAAGTGGCCACCATCCTCCAGACCACAGAATGGTAGATCCACTGGAAACTTTGCACCCTGCACCTGGAAAAGTTGCAGGCACTCAACACCATCCTGTGAGAGCAGCCTCAGGGCTGAACCATGAAAAGCCACAGAGGCAGAGCTGCCCAAGGCCTTGGGAGTGCACTGCTTTCACCACTGTGCCCTGGGTGTGTAACATGGAGTCAAAGAAGATTATTTTGGAGCTTTAAGATTTAATGATTGCCGGCCAGGCGCGGTGGCTCACGCTTGTAATCCTAGCACTTTGGGAGGCCGAGGCGGGCGGATCACGAGGTCAGGAGATCGAGACCATGGTGAAACCCCGTCTCTACTAAAAAAAAATACAAAAAATTAGCCGGGCATGGTGGCGGGCGCCTGTAGTCCCAGCTACTCGGAGAGGCTGAGGCAGGAGAATGGCGTGAACCCGAGAGGCGGAGCTTGCAGTGAGCTGAGATTGCGCCACTGCACTCCAGCCTGGGCAACAGAGCGAGACTCCGTCTCAAAAAAAAAAAAAAAAAAAGATTTAATGACTGCCTTACTGTGTTTCTAACCTGCATGAGGCCTGTAGTCCCTTTCCTTTGGCCGGTTTCTCCCTTTTGGGATAAGAATGTCTACCTAATGTCTACACCCACATTGTATCTTGGAAGTAAATAACTTGTTTTGATTTTACTGGCTCATAGGTAGAAGGAACTCATTTTTTTTACGTGCATCCATGTGAAGAGACTACCAAACAGGCTTTGTGTGAGCAATAAAGCTTTTTAATCACCTGGGTGCAGGCGGACTGAGTCCAAAAATGACTCAGCAAAGGGAGATAGGGTTGGGGCAGTTTTATGGGATTTGGGTAGGTAGTGGAAAATAACAGTTAAAGTTTTTTCTCTTGTGGGCAGGGGCAGGGGTCACAAGGTGCTTGGTGGGGAGCTCCTGAGATTTATTGTCCAGGAGAAGGAATGTCACAAGGCCAATTGATCAGTTAGGGTAGGGCAGGAACAAATCACAATGGTGGAATGTCATCAGTTAAGGTAGGAATTGGCTATTTTCACTTCTTTTGTGGTTCTTCAGTTGCCTCAGGCCATCTGGATGTATATGTGCAGGTCATAAGGGATACGATGGCTTAGCTTGGGCCCAGAGGCCTGACAATTTTCAGATAAGACTTTGGATTTAGGAATCGGGATTTTTTAGTTAATGTTGGAATGAGTTAAGACTTTGGTGGAACTATTGAGAAGGGATGATTATATTTTGAAATGTGAAGACATGAGATTTAGGAGAGGCCAGGGATGGAATGACAGAGTTAGTGTATTTGTCCCTGCCCAAATCTCTTGTTGCATTGTAATCCCCAGTATTGGAGATGGGGCATTTTGGAAAGTAATTGGATCATGGGAGTGGATTTCTCATGCATGGTTTAGCGCCATCCTTTTGGGGGTATCCTCACAACAGTGAGTTCTTGTGAGACCTGGGTGTTTAAAAGTGTGTGACACCTCCCTCCCTCTCTCTCTTGCTCCTGCTTCTGTCATGTGACTTGCCTGCTTCTCCTTCATGATCTGCCATGATTGCAAGCTTCCTGAGGCCTCCCTAGAAGCTGAGCAGATGCCAGCACCGTCTTTCCTGTAAAGCCTGCAGAACTGTGAACCAATTAAAACATTTTTTACTTTATAAAGTCCATAGTCTCAGGTATGTTTGTATAGCAATGCAAGAATGGCCTAATACACATGGATTGTAGTTTTTTCCAATACCTTACATCTCTCCTTCTGACATGCTAGGTTGTCTTTTACCTTTCTGCTTTCTGTCTCCTAATAGTTTGTTATATTTCTTTCGTCTGCCATTGTTTTGTCCTTGGAATTTGTGTCTGTTTTGATGCCTCTACTCCCATTAAAGAAGAATTTCTGAAAAACAAGCAATAAATGTAAATAGCCTATATTTCTCCTGTGTCTAGTCCACATGGGCCCTGTTTTCCTAGAGTATTTGCAACATTGGGCTTCCAGGGTGCAATTCACAAACTGATTTCCTCCTATCATATTGGCCATCCTCAGTCTACTTTGTCAAATTTCCCTGCAATTTACGTTTCTTTTTCTTTCTAAGCTCCTCTATGGTGACCTCACCCAGTTCTGTGACTTTTAATAGCAGCTATATGACAATGACATGAAATTTACATTTCTAGCCTAATCTTACCCTAGAGCCTCAGACTAATATATTCCAAATCTCCACTTGGATATTTCAAAGGCTTTTCAGTTCTAATATTTCACAAATTGATCTTTTCTTTATTTCTCTTTACAATCTGATCCTTCCAAAATGGCAACCCCTTATCCAATTGCTCAGAACATGAAAGTAGGCATCTGAGTCCTCATTCTCTGGGATAGCTCACATCCAATCCATAACAAATCCCACTAGCTCTAACTTCAAGGTATATGTCAAATACAAATGGCAGACCTGAGCACTTTTTATCACATCAGTGGTTTCCACATAAACTGCTAGGGCCACTTACCTGGATCCCTGTAACAGCATTTTAACAGGTTTCGCTGTTCTATTACTGCTTACCTAGGGTCTGTCTGCTACAGAGAAGTCAGAGTGATATTTTAAGCACCTAAGTCAGATCATGTCACTCCCTTGCTCATAATCCTCCAACATTTTCTGATTGCACTTTGACAAAATGCAGCTCTTACCATAAACTACAAGAATATCCCATTGCTCAAGTATGCCAAAGTCTTTCCCACCTCAGGGCCTTTGTACTTGCTGGGAAAAGTGCACTTTATATCATAGTACATACGACGTACATAGAGTACATTTTCCTCATATACTTCTATGTTTCAGTCACTGATATTTTTTAAGCCACTCTTCAGTTGTAACCTCTTCAAAAAAGTCTTCTGTATTCCATGTACCTAAAATAGTAGGCTTTGACACTCAGTTTCATCCTGTGACAACATTCCTTTAAAGCACTTACCACTAGCTGATGTTATACCTCATATTTCATTTATTTGTTGTTGCCTGTCTCCCTTACTATGATATACATAAGTGTTTGAGGTCAGGGGTGTTAACTTGTCAATGCTAATATCCCCAGCTCTGGAACTGTGCCTGATACATAGTAGAGATCCTGTAAATATTCCCTTAATAAACAAACATTGAATGACCAAAAAAATGAGGCACCATTCCAAGTGGTGGGTTAAAAATACTGAATGAGACAGATGAAGTCCCCTCTCTCATGACTCATACTCTAATGGCCAATCATTCTCAGTAGCATGTACAATGTTTACAAATTTACTTTTTATGTGAACCTATCTCTTTGGCTTGAAAATGATGTCCTTGAGATTAACTGTGTTTTGTTCATCTTGCTATCCTGTACGCAACCTACCTAGTACCTGGAACATAAAATCTTTTAAACCTGTTTTCATTTATCTTATATATTTCAGTTTGTTTATTGGTATTTGTAATAGAATGTCTAGCTTATCACAAGCTTTTCAATTTTATTTTAAAATTCTTAGTAAGCAACTACTATCCCATAAGTCAGGCTTAGAACTTCAGTGGCAAATGGTTAATATCCCCATTTACAACTAGGAAACCACACGAGAATGTTGAAGTAACTTTCCCAAGGTTATCCAATGAATCATTGCCAAAGCTAGAATTAAATCCCATAACTCATTCTTGTTTAGGAAGCACTTTTATTCTTCGTTTTAAGATACACTGGGAGAACACTGTGTATCACCATCATTTTTCATTGGTGAGTGTAGAATAGACAAGGCCTAAATCAACTTCATAATAGAGGTCTTTATTTCATTTTGGAGTTTTAGTGAAATACGACTAAGGATCATTAACTGTTACAGATGGGTTTAAACTGAGATTAGCTTATTGATCATTAATCAGCTAGTGAATTATTAAATAATTAATTCCACATATTGGAAAAAATTGCTGTTAAATTATTCAAAGTTCATGATATCCCCTATGAAAGATGTCTTTAATGAATTATAAAAATAAAAAAGTCAACATCTGTATAATTGTATTACCTTGCATTGATTATTACTTATACAGAAATCAATTAAAATAAGAATTCATTTACAAGGTCGGAATGCTCTTCTCTTATCAATGTGCAATTAGCTTCCACTACCAAAGCCAAATGAGATATTGGCAGAAAGCCATAAGCATAATTAATATTGTTGTAAGGATAATTACTAAAATAGTACCTAAATTGAATTTGGGCTTATTAAAATCAGCTAGTACTACTTTACTTTTGAATGACTCCCCATTTTTAAACATATTATGTGCTTCTTCTTTTGTTCTAGTATATCTTAATAATTTATGCCTCCTTACCAGGCTGAATCATTCTTGTTTGTTCTTCCTACAGTGGACGGAATGAACTTTTTAACAATTTGAATCTTATCATATCTTTCTGATTAAAATATAAATCTAGTAGATTTCCATTTTATTTCCAGTAAAGTCCATACCCCTTCTCATGGTCTATCTATAATGTCCTATGTGATGTGGTACCTGTGATTCACCACGACTCCATCCCCCACACTGTATTATTCATTATGGACCAGCCTTACTGGACTTCTTTGTGAGTATAAAGACCCCAAGCCCGAAAACTGTTGAACAAGTGGTGGTTTTTTTTGTGTGTGTGCTTGTTGTTTGTTTACTTATTTTAAAGTACTGGAGTTAAGAACGAGGGAAAATGAGAATACTTGCTTATCCCTATATTTCTTCAAAGTCTAAATAGCCCTCAGAAAGCACTGTTCTAGAATTCAATGTGATATTCATGGCAGGAGGGACATATTTCAGTCTTATATAGGTCAGAATCCTTTCTCTGAAATATAGCACTTTCTTTCATTCCCTGGCAGTTCTGATTCTACTACTATGAACAACTTTTTTTTTTTTTATATAACAGTGAGAACTATTATCATAAGAGGCAGGAAGTAGATATTGCATTTAAGCATTGCAGTTCCGTCAAAAAAATTTTTTAATTCTAAATTTATCCAATAAGATAAATCAGATATTTCTCTAAAAATTTATCATCTATTTATTTAAAAATTAAAACAATGCTTAACATTTTTATGATCCTATGGAGTATTTAGGGGAAATAATGTCATTAACTTAATTTACTCTAATCACAAAATAGACTGTATAAATTAAATCATCCAAGTTTAAATAAAATATCTCCAGAGGCCCTCTCTCTTAGAAAAATCTAAAAATTTATTCAGAGATTATTTTCATTATAAAATTTAACGGGAAGGTTAATGTAGCATCAAATATGATGTAGTATCTCAAGTTGACATTCATAGAACCAAAGCAAATTAGCCCTCTTTCAGGGGCAGTTGCTTACATTTTGTCCATTTTATGTATAGCTCATGAAAGAGCAGTACTACTCAAAGTGATTCCTGGACCGGCAGCATCAGTATTACCTGGGAACTTGTTAAAAATGCGTATTATCAGGCCCCACACTAGACATACTAAATCAGAAGATCTGAGTGTAGGCCATAGCAATCTGTATATTAACCAGGGTGATCCTGATGCAGACTAAAGTTTGAGATCCATAGTCATATATAGATCAATGTCTGACAATTTCTCAAAGTGTTTTCCAGACTTACAAAATGCTAACCTATTCTATCTCATGAAGAATGTGATAATTGATCAGATTGTACTCAAACATCTTCCTTCCAATTTCTGTTCACTGATATATCTTTTCATGACTTTTAATTTAACTGAGGTTTATATCTTAAGTTAAATTCGGCCTGTGCTGTAAACTTTCCTCTTACATATTCAAAATTTTCTTGTGTTTGCAACCACATGGGATCAAAATATATTCAGTGGGTAAATATTGTGTAGCCTAAAAAAATTAACAAGCCTATATAATATTTTCCTTATCTCCTATACCCCTAAAACTAAAAGTGTTGAATGACATGTAAAATTACACATAGAATATTTACTGGAAATGAACACAACACATTCAAATACCACCACTACAACTTATGGTAATATGTCATATAAAAACGCGAGTTTCCAAAAAGCTCATTTGTTGTCCTTAGGGAGTGTTTTCTGACTTGAGGTACCAATTGTGAGTTCTCACTCTTGTCACTTCAAAAATTGATTTAAAAAAATGGACCCCCAAGCATAATTGTGAAGATTCTGATGTAAGTGAACTCTATAATAGCTTCTGTAATTGGTGCAGTTAAACCCTATTTATCTTAGTGCTGCAATCTTCTAAAAGAGTCAGGGCATATTTTATAGTTGATTCCATAAAGAAACACACACACACACACACACTCAAAGAATTAAACAGAATGTTGTATTTGCAATAAAAATAGGACTAAGATGGTGGCTGATTTGATTGTAAAACAAATAAAAGTGCTAACTGTGTTACAAGCAGGATTTTATTGAAAAATTAATGATTTCTGTTAAACAAAAGTAATGTTTAGAATACATGGAAGATTGGTTTACATTTTAAAATAAGACATAATTATTCACAGATGATATCAGCAAAATAATCCTTATTTTTGTTAGCAATTACAATAAGAGAGACTCTAAATGTGTCATGGAATGTCTGGGGTGCATTTAACCTGTGTAGATGAAAAGGTTGTATTAGAATGCTAGGAAACATAAATTAGCTCTCCTAAAATATTGTAATGTTTTGGGTGGGGAAAAGTAAAAACTTTCTTCTCAGCCTTCTACCTTCAATAAACACCATGCCTACTTATTTGTCTTCTTACTAATCTCCATTTCAAATTATTTTACTTTCTTATTTCATTGAATGACTGCGTGACAACTATATGTTACTGTATTCTCACATAAAGTGTAAAGCCAGCCCTCCCACTCTATACTGTGTTCTAAACTCAGCTCAGTTAATAGCACCTCTCACCACACAATGAGGCAAGATGGGATCATAAGCAAACTTTTTATTCTTCATGCTCACATTTCACATTTAATTTACCAAGTCTTGCCAACCGTTTCTTCAAATTAATCTTCAAGTGTGCTGCCCTGTCTCTTCTCTCACTATCATGTTTTTTTTTTACTTCAAGCTTTATGGTAGTGAATGCTTATTTTCCTCTAAAGTGCTAGAATCGTCCATATTCGCTATATCTATGGCCTTCAGAATAAAATCTTTATACACCTTCTACCCTCACGGTAGCTTCTGGTGATAAAATTCTGGCTCCTGGGTAGTTGTATGATGACACAGAAGACAGACTTTCAGGAGAGAGTGCTATTTTCCTTCCTTTTATTTTCTTAATGGTTAAAGTGTGACCAAATAGCAAGAGCTGCAACTAGCACCATAGCACAAGAGATGATTGGGAATGGTAGTTGGGCAGCCAAAGAGATAAAGCCTGTGGCCTTGACAATGTGAACAGCCATTTCGTCCCTCTACTGTCAAACAAAAATCAATGATTTCCATTAAACAAAAGTAATCTTCAGAATATGTGAAAAATTGGTCTATATTTTAAAATCAGTCATAATTATTCACAGATGATATCAGCAAAATGACCATGATTCGTATTAGCAGTCCCAATAAGTGAGACTCTAAATGTGTCATTGAATGTCTGGGCTGCATTGTACCTGTGTAGATGGACATGTTGGATAATAATGCTAGGAAACATTGATGACCACGAGAGAAAAATATTGATTAATACAATTATTTTGTGTAGTTTTGTTAGTGAAACCACACGTAAGTCCCCCCAAGATATACCCTTAATTTTTGCTTAACAATTTTTGAATGTTCTCTTATCTGATCCAGCATTACTTGATTCCAAAATAGACTTCATATAACTGCCAAGTAAAGTGTCTGAAACTCAAATCCACTTATGTTTATTCAACTGCCCATAAGATGAAGCTAAAAATATATAGCCTGGTATATGGCGGATTCATGATTAGTCCTAGTCCCCTCTGTACAGACTTATTTCCTGCCTTTCTTGCATTCTGGCTGTATTTTCCAGAATTTGTTACATAGATTTTTTTATTGAGTGCCTGCTAAGGGTCTGCCCTAACAAGCGCCTCATTTCTCTCCCAGCCCCATGGACCACAACTTGCTGCTTTGTCTCTTGAAAAGCCTTCTCTCCTTCTCTGTTCAATAGGAGCTTACATTTTGCCTTATATGTGAAGCCCTTCCCTACTCTCTTCCTAATCCATCATCTTCTGTCCTTCCCATATAACACTGTGCATATTTTAATTGGTTTTCATGCTACATCACTTTCTTTGACTAGTTGACTTTCTCATTAGACTGTAATCCTCTTTGTAGCAGGATTATAATTTCCAAATTCCTAGTATTTGGAAGGTTGCAAAGAACATAGTAATGATAGAAAACACTTGTGAAAAAAATTAATAAATTAATGTCAGAACTAAAAAGGATGTTATATATCATCCTTCCCTTCCTTCTTTAACTAGATGAGAAAAATATGGAGAAGTTTTTAAAAATCAAAATCATGCAACTCTTTATTAACAAAATTATGATTAAGTCTGGTGTTGTCTGGCTCACTAATCAATGGTAATATCCCCATTTCATGTTGCTTTTTTTAATCCCTGAACTATTTTAGTTATAAATCTATTTTGTCTTTTCATCTTCTCTCACTATATCTGTTCATCTAATATTAAACTAATGTTTATTTTCTCAGTCTTCTAAAGATTTAATGTGTTTTCTGGAAATCAGAACACTGTAAGAAGACAAAGCCTGAGAGAAATGTTAATGGATAGAATTAGCTGTGCAAAATCCTCATAACCCTTAGTACCTTACAAGAAAAGATAAACTGCAACATCCTGAATTTTTCTCATGTACAAAATCTGCAATTTCACATTATATTTTTTACCATAATAAGTGAATTGTATTACTAATTGAGATGGTTACTAGGAGACACAATTGAAAGTCATATCTGATATATTTCAGTGATGTTGAAAATGTTCATAAGAGGAAAAGTGATGTCTTTATGTTATCTTTGTTAAACATTTGGACACTGGCTTCTTGAAGAAGGTATCGACCACAAAGTTGCCACCTTCATTGTAAAAGAATCATAGGAATCAATCAGTCTTTTGGATCACATGTTTAGAAAGCTGGCAAAGGAAAGTTAATAATTCCTGACTGCATATAAAGAATAACAAGAAAAAGTTAAAATAACTAATTTTTATAATTTATAATTGACACATATTAGTGAATATTTGTGGGGTACAGTGTGTTTCAATGCATGTATACATTGTATAATCAGCAAATCAGGGTAATTAGCATATGCATCACTTTAAACACTTTTTTGTAGTAATAACATACAAAATTTTCTCTTCTAGTTACTTGAAATATACACCACATTATATTTGCAGGGAAATACCAATCTAAAGTACAGTGAGCTATCACTTCACCCCAGTTACAATGGCTATTATCAAAAAAGACCCCCCCAAAAATTCTGGAGATGATGTGGAAAAGGAAACCTTCATATACTGTTGGTAGGAATATAAATTAGTACAGCCACTTTGAAAAACAGTAAGAAGTTTCCTCCAACAATTAAAAATAAAACTACCACATAATCCAGCAATCTCATGACTGGGTATATAGCCAAAAAAAATTATATCAGTATGTTGAAGAGATATCTCTACTCCCATGTTTATTGTAGCACTATTCACAATAGCCAAGATGTGGATCAACCTAAATGCCCATCTACAGATGAATGGATGAAGAAAATGTATATATACACACAATGGAATATTATTCAGCCATAACACAGAATGAAATCCTGTTATTTGTGGCAACATAGATGAATCTGGAGGATATTATGTAAAGTGAAACCAGGCAAAGAAGAACAAAACACCTCATGATCTCACTAATATAAAAAATCTTCAAAAGTGGATTTCATAGAAACAGAGAGTAGAATAGTGGTTTTGAGAGGCTGGGGAAAATAGTGGTTAGAGGAGAATGGGAGAAGTTGGTCAATGCATACAAAGTTACAGTGGGACAAGAAGGATCAGTTCTGGTGTTCGTTTCACAGCAGGGTGAGAAAAGCAGTAACAATGTAGTGGAGCTGTCATTTCTAAGCTCCTGTAAATTAATTTTATTTCTCGCCTTTAATCACCATTTTTTCATGTTTTGGCTGAGTTGAACATATTCCAGGGATAAGGAAAATATTTAGCAATCATGTTTAGGTAGTTGTAGATTGGAGAAAGATACTTTTTTGGCAGCCTTCTTGGGAGACAGATGGGTAATACATTTATTTAATTATTGTTTTATTTAATACACCTTGAATCTTACCTCAAACCTTACTTAAATTATTCAAACTCAATAAAAAACTTCTGCTATCCACCTTGTACAAGTAAGGAAACTGTGATATAAGAGGCCACTTATCAAAAACAATAACATTAGCAAACATTTTTGGGCCATTTGCAGTACAAAGAAATCAACTAAGATGTTTAAAGTGTGATCCCATTTTCTCTTTACAGAAGCCATACAAAGAAGATTTTCCCATCACTGGTTAACAAATAATATATATAGCTAAACAATCTTCAAAATTTTATATAGATACAAAATTGAGTGACCAGAAATAAAGCCTACAACTTCCCCTCTGACTTCAAAATCATGGCACAATTCTCCTTAGGAGAAAAAAAAAATAGTGCATCCATATGGATTGTAAAGCCCCATCAGTCACAGCTTTGCCTACGCTGAGATGGTGAAACACTTGAGCCTGCCTCCCAGCTTGAAGAATTGGCCTGCTAGTGCTAAATACTACTGCTGCTGCCTCCTCCTGGCCAATTCAGCAGGAAGATCAAGGGCAAGGGAATTTGTAAAGCTGTCCACAAAAGTCAGTCTCCCAGGACCCACAATGAGATAGATATTAATGGACAGTGAATCTGGACGAACAACAAATGAAAGTACATATCCAGAAAATGGCTTATTCATTTAAGTAGTTAAGAGATGGTCTGTAACTAGAAATAGCTACACAACAGGCTTAGAGAACAGGCTGTTCAGATTGATTCAGGCAGACAGAGAAGAAAAGAGAACAATTTTTCACAAACAGGGGGCACTAATGGAACATCCAAAATAGATATTGGGAGAAATTTGAGGCATAGTAATACATACATGTATACATGGAGAGAGAGAGAAAGAGAGAGAGGAACCTGGTAGATGGCAAAATAGTATGGATTCATAGTTGAATATGGGAATATTTTTCCTTTAGTACTCAGAAATCATGGCATTTGGGTCCTCGAAAAAGGAATTATATACAAATACACTTCTTGGCTGTGCAGTAAATATGTTTCAGAGAGAAATAAACTATTTTATTGCTTTTCAAATTTTATAATCTACCAAAAAAAAGAAGCAAAAGATTTAATTATGGTTGTAAAATAGAAAGTAAATGTTAACCTCCTAACACATGACAGGAGAGAAATAAGAAATGAAAGAAAGCTAGAGAAAATAGTAAAATAAACTAAAAATTTTCAGCGTATAACACTCTCCCTGTGAGTGACAGGGATAAGGAAACTAATACTTGTCTACATTGGGAAGAAGGAGGACAACATGTTGATAGTGATAGAAATATATTAAATCTTATCATCATAATATTAGAATATTAACCAAAAATATCTGAAATAGATAACTGAGTAGGTGTTAATAAAATACATCATTTAGAAATACCAACCTCATATTAGTTTTCTAACTCTAGGTAAATAATTTACTACACACTAATTAATGTATGGAAAACCTTCTTGATATTGATCTTCTCAACTTTTTTTTTTTGTTTTTGAGACGGAGTCTTGCTCTGTCACCCAGGCTGGAGTGCAGTGGCGCGATCTCGGCTCACTGCAAGCTCCGCCTCCTGGGTTCACGCCATTCTCCTGACTCAGCCTCCTGAGCAGCTGGGACTACAGGCGCCCGCCACCATGCCCGGCGAATTCTTTTTGTATTTTTAGTAGAGACAGGGTTTCACCATGTTCGCCAGGATGGTCTCGATCTCCTGACCTCGTGATCTGCCCACCTCGGCCTCCCAAAGTGCTGGGATTACACTATTTTTTTTATTATTATACCAATAGCACCAACTGCAAAAATAAATACAGACAAGTACAACTCCATCCATAAAAAGCTTCTGCAAAGCAAAGCAAACAATCAAGAGTCAAAAGGCAACTTATGGAATGACAGAAAAATTTTTGCAAATTGTATGTCTGGTAAGAGGTTAATATACAAAATACATAAGAAAATAAAACAACTCCAAGCAAAACAACAAAAACAAGCTAACTCAATTAAAAAATGGACAAGGAACATGAATAGACATTTCTCAATAGTAGATATACAAATGGCCAACAGGTACGTGAAAACATTAATCATCAGGGAATTGCAAATCAAAACCACAGTAATATATCACCTCACATTTGTTAGGATGGCTATTAGATTAAATTAAATTAAACACAGAACAAACACATACTCATTTCTGAGTATATATCCAAAGAAAATAAAATCTGGAGCTCTAAGAAATATCTGCACTCCTATATTCACTGTAGTATTATTCACAAAAGGGGAGATGTTGGTCACAGGATATAAAGTTTTCAGTTAAGAAAAATGAATAAATTGTGGAGATCTACTATACAGCATGGTGACTATAGTTAACAATACTGTATGGTATACTACAAATTTAGAGGGTAGATATTAAGCGTTCTCACCACAAAGAAGGTAACTCTATGAGGTGATGGATATGTTAATTAGCTTGACTGAGGTGATCATTCGGCAATGTATATTATGTACATATATTAAAACATCAGACGGTACACTTTAAATATATATAATTCCTATTTGTGTATTACGTCTCCATAAGCTGATTTAAAACAAAATAAAACAAAACAAAAAACTTACAATTTAAAAATTCTGAAAGTCAGAATTCCAAGCGACTCACCTCTGTTCTCTGCTCAGGATTTCACAATGCTAGAGAATCCATTCAGTGGGAAAATCAACCTCCAGGCTTATTCTGTTGTTGACAGAATTCAGTTCCATATCATGATAGAACTGACGTTCAGATTTCCACACTTGTTGCTGGCCACAGGATGCCCTCTGCCCCTGTAAGCCACCTCTATTCTTTCTATGGCCATCTCCATCTCCAAATCAGCCATGGCGCCTCAAGACCTCCTTGTGTTAGGATCACTAATTTTCTCTTCTGTCTTCCCCTTCTGTCTTCCATTTCTGCCTTCCTCTTCACATTCCTCTTGCTACAAGTCAGAATTTTCCACTTGTAAGTGGTTTGTAGTATTACATTAGGCTCATATGCCTTAAGGTCAATTGTGGCATATAATATAACACAATCACAGGAGTGATGTCTCATGACATTCACAGGTTCCAGGGATTCGAGATGTGAAATTTTGGGGCTATTCCTAGAAATTTTCCCTACTGCAGAATTCACTACTAGAGACTCCAAAAACAAGTAGTTGAAGATTTATTTTTTTTAATGAGGATATGACTAGAGCTCAGATGGGTAAAATATCCCGAGAGTTTAATTTTCCATTTTAAAGATGGCAAAAATGAATACAGTAGTAAAACAATACATTATTCATTTAGTTTTTGGAAAAATTATGTGTATTTGGTAAAAGCATGTTTAGGTCTCTATTTTACACAACAGACAAAATGAAACATGAAAATAAAATATATTAGAGAAAAACAAAACATATATTTCTAATATATGGTGACTTTAAAAGACATATTTCACTTTGTTAAATATTAACCTTTTAAAATAACTACCATAAATAAAGTTTAAAGATTTCAAACTAATCAAGATAAATCTTGCAACTTACAAAAAGCCATTGATATACAGTAAATATAGTATAAAAATTTTAACATATATTAAAATTACATAGAGCTCATTAGAATTACAGCTAAATATATTAATGGGCATTTCACAGTGGGAAATAGAAATAGCTTATAAATTTTTGAAAGGATGTTAACCTTATGATCCACCTAAAAAAAAAGGAATTAAAAATAAAATATAATTCTTATTAGCAATTTAAAAGTATAGACAATATGCAATTTTAGGAAAGCCTGAATTATCCTTTCTTATTGGATTGATTCCTCCTCATTCGTGCCCTTAGGGAATCTTGAGTCTTTACATTGCATTATTATTGAAATAGCAATTTTATATTTGTAAGTAATACTATGATTAATAGCTGTCTTCTCTGACAGTTCATTGTCAGGGTTTAGCATAGTGTCTGAATTATAAAAATATTCACTAAATCCATGTTTGAATGGATTAAAAAAACTTATTGATGAGAATATGGAATAGCGTATACTCTCATTCAGTCTTTCCAGAAGAAGAAAATTGCTATAGTATAATATTTTTTGAAATAATTTAGAAATATTTGCCAAAATTATAATGAACAAACATTTGACCAAGTTGTTTCATTTTCTTAATATGTAGTATACATAAATGCTATTTCATAGACACAAATATGTACAACTTCATATTCAAATTACAAAATTGTTCATAATATGCGAAGGAAATAAAGTGATGTAAATATTCGGCAATGTGGCATTGGTTAAGTAAATGATATATTTTCACAACATGGAATACCTTAGCAGTTACAATTAATGTAGATGTAAATATGCTGACATGGAATTGTCTTCAAGACTCATTGTTAACAATTAAATACAAAGAGCAAACAAAACAAGAAAAGAAGAGCAAAAGAAAAGAACATGATCACATTTACACAAAACCAATGTAAAACTAAAAGCATTCATTTTTCTATTGACATGTTAATGGATGTGCTAATGTGAAGAATAACGGGTAGGTGAATCAGACCAAAATGACAGCTTGATCACATACTGGAGCCTCTTTCTTCATTCTCAACTCTCTAGAAATGAAAGGAAAAATATTTAATAATTAATTTCAGATTATACTGATATAAAATAAGCACGGATGAAAACATATCAGTAGTTTCCAAAAGACAGACAGCACATGCCAAAATACTGTAGAATGAACTTACAGAAAGAACTGCATGAAAATTTAAAACAGAAACATAGAGGTAAATATTGGCAAACAACAGAGTGTATGGTGGAGTTAAGCCAGGTATGTAAAACATTTTCTGTTGATCCTTACAATATGTGAAAGAGACACCAGACCCCAACTACTCCATGGACACATGGAAACAGGAGATGTCAGATTGTCCTCTTGAGTCAGAGAAGCAGAGCGGTGACCTACGTTTGAAATTCCCATGCCCAAAGTACTGGCACTAGGCAGGCAGAAGTCTTGCATTTCTCCCACAGACCCTGAAATGGGGTTAATTGTAAATTCCAAGATGAACCCCCACATGAAAGTCAACAAATATTTGAGGAAATCTCTGAAGGATTGTTTGGAGAAATGGAACAACAGATCCTAAAACTTATATAAAACTTTAAAGAACAAAGAATACTCTAAATAATTTTGTAAGAACTAAGTTGGAGGACTTACTTCCAATTTCAAAGTACTATAAAGATAGACTAATCAGAAAACGTGGTACTTTTTAGGATAGACATATAGATCAATGAAACAGAATAGAGAATTCAGAAATAGACTCACACATGTTTCATCGATTGATTTTTGACAAATGTGCTGAAGCATTACAGTGGGAAAATGATAGTCTCTTCAACAAATAGCACTGCAACAATTGAATATTCATATACATATATAAAAAAACTAAAAGTCGAGAATAGACCTAAATAAAAAGTCCAAAATAATAATGTTGCTAGAATGCATAAGAAAAAACTTTTGTGACCTTGAATTAGGCAACTCACAATTCACACAAGGAAAAAATAATAAATTGGCCTTCATCAAAGCTAAGAATACCTAATTTTCAAAAGACACAGTAAGAAGAATAACTGGGAGAAAATACTTGCAAATCACATATCTGAATAAAGACTTACATACAGAATATTTTTTAAATTCTCAAGATTTGATAATAAGAAAGCAAGTAATTAAATTGTTAAAACGAGCAATTTGGAGAAAAACATCACCAAAGAAGTTACACACAGATGTCAAATAAGTACTTGAAAACATGTCAACATCATTACTCTTTAATAAAAAATACTTATAAAACTACAGTGAGCTACCACGACATGTCTATTAGAATGAGTGAAATTAATGAGACTAAAAAAAAAATCAAAGGTTGGCAAAGATACAGAAAAACAGGAATTCTCACACACTGCTGGCAGAAAAGTGAAAAGATACAATAACCTAGAAAGCCAGTATGAAAGTTTTCTACAAAGTTAAATGTACATTTACTATATGATCCAGCCAGTTCATTCCTAGGTATCACCCAAGAATAATAAAAGCATATGTTTGGACAAATATTTCTTCACAAAAACATTCATAGCAGCTTTATTTGCAATAGCAAAAAAACAAAATAAAATCAAATTCATATCAAGAGATTAGTGCATAATAAAATGTGTTTCCATAAAAGGAAACACTACTGAGCAATAAAAAGGAGTGAATTATTGATAAAAGTGATATCATAGATGGATATCAAATTAACTGTATTAAGTGAAAGAAACTAGAAGAAGAATAGAATGCAGAGTGTATCATATCATTTACATAGAATTCCAGAAAAAACAAACTAATCAATAATGACAGAAAGCAAATAGTGGTTGCCTTGGGATCCTGGGAAGAGAGAGGTTTTGGAGGGAGTTATTAAAACAGAAAATTAGAAATAATTTGTGGGTAATGGATATAGTCATTATCTTGCTTGTAATAATTTCATAAGCATGTATATATGCATTTAAAAACTTTACGCACATATAAACTAGCTTTGTCTTCATAAGTTGTACTATGTCTGTTTATATAATTATGTCATGAAGG
Organism: Symphalangus syndactylus; assembly: GCF_028878055.3. NCBI lineage: Eukaryota > Metazoa > Chordata > Mammalia > Primates > Hylobatidae > Symphalangus > Symphalangus syndactylus. The sequence goes on from NC_072426.2 coordinate 92,573,804, forward strand.
CTAAAATAATTGGAATAAGTGATAGAAAATAAATAATAAAAGTGATTATTTCTTGCATGTCCTTTATATTATGCCAAGCAAGCCATAGCAGTAGCAATAATATTTGTAATAATAGTAGGATTGGTAATAGCAAAGGGAACGAAGTAATGGTAACAATAGTGTGAATGGTAGAAGTGCTACAAAAAAGAGCTCAATAGGTATGACAAACTAACAGCATAGAGGTCCAATCTAAATGAAATACTATTGGAGTCAGCAGAAAGTTTAAAGAGTATAATTAATGAGTGATTTTAATGCTTTTAGACAACAGGTGCATTCTCAGTTTTCCTACTTTACGTATTTAAGATAACAATTGAACTTCAGAGCCATTTGATAGTAATGTATTTTTTACCTCCTATGCCCACTAATTTTGAAATGTAAATTATTGCTCTTTGAGTTAACTGTCACAGTGTTGAATTTTAAAAATTTTGTTGTAAGAGGCCGGGCGCGGTGGCTTATGCCTGTAATTGCGGCACTTTGGGAGGCCAAGGTGGGAGGATCACGAGGTCAGGAGATTGAGACTATCCTGGCTAACACGGTGAAACCCTGTCTCTACTAAAAAATACAAAAAGTTAGCCTGGTGTGGTGGTGGGCGCCTGTAGTCCCAGCTACTCAGGAGGCTGAGGCAGAAGAATGGCGTGAACCCGGGAGGCGGAGCTTGCAGTGAGCCAAGATCCTGCCACTGCACTCCAGCCTGGGCGACAGAGAGAGACTCCGTCTCAAAAAAAATGGAATAAAATAAAATTAAAATTAAACAAATTTTGATGTAAGACATAACCTAGGTACAAACTAAAGCTTTTCTTTCTTTATTTATTTACCAAATATATTTAGTGTTTGCTATATGCAATATACTATCTCACTGTATTTCTTTATCTTCTATTATTGTCTCACCCTATCTTCCCTGAATTCATGCAGTCTATTTTGAGCTCCTTCATGGTTCCATAATGTAGCTGAGCTTGTGTATGGGTACACAGTGAACAGAGCAAACATAAGTGAATGAACAGAACAAACAAGTGTCCTGCCTTAATTCTTACCTTTTAGTAAAGTAGATGGAAATTAAGAAAATTAATATATGTATATTTCAGAGTGTTTGCTGATGATAAGTCCAATAAAGAATGATTGAACAGTAGGAAAAAAGAGAGTGATAAGTGGGGTTTTTTTTAGATAGACTTTTTAGGGGTGGTACCCTTGGAGAAGGTGACCTTTAAGGCAAGACAATAAAAAAGATAGGGGAAAAGAACGTTCCAGGCAGAGACATTCACAATGCAGATGCTCTCAAATGGACCTTGTTTAACTGTTAAGAAATAGAAAAGAGGACAGTGTGGGAAGAGCTGAATGGGTGAAAAAGGAGAAAGATTTGGAAATGAGGCTGGAAATCTAGACAGAGTCAAATGACATAAGGCCCTGAAGCCCATTGAGGATTCAGTTTTATTTTAAATGTGATAAAAATCTTTTCAAAAGTAAATGCTCATAAATGATGGAGAACACATTCTGAATGCATGACTGCAAAACTCTTTGAAAATAAAAATGAGGAAACATGATGTACCAGAAATTATGATGGTTCCTTGAAAAACAAAGTAATAGATGTGTCAAATAGATTCTAGGAATTTCAACAAAATAGATATTCAGTGGACGGTTGAAAACTATGAAAGCAGAAAAACACTGGCTTTCAACAAGCAAGTTGTAAATAGGAGGAAGAAGGAGCTCTAGAGCAACCAAGAGGGCCACTCACGGAGAAGGACAGCCCGAGGAGCCAGAGGAGAAAGTCACTGCAGGCGCCTCTGAACCTTTCCTCCAACTGTGGGATATCATTCAATTCTTTTTCCAGAGCTCAAGTAACCCTGGTGCTCAAATTGCTCAAGGACACACAGGAATAAGAAATGATAGGCCAATTTCACCTATGAGCAAAAATTCAATAATATTAAAAATAAGCAGATTCAATACAGAGATATATTAAAATATATAATTTTATGACCAATTAAGATTTATTTAAGAGACTAAGAATAGGTCAAGAACACAATATCTATCAATATATTTCAGTGAACGTGAGAAATATATTTTAAAATGTATATATTTAATTGTGAATTATGGTGAATAATGAATTTATGTGGAATTTTAAAGATGGTTTAAAATTCATGTTTAATAATATTGAAAACACAAAAGAGTAGAAGTGTTTATCTTGATTGAAAATATATTTATAGGTCGGACATGGTCGCTCATGCCTGTAATCCCAGCACTTTGGGAGGCCAAGGCGGGCAGATCACTTGAAGTCAGGAGTTCGAGACTAGCCTGGCCAACATAGTGAAACCCCGTCTCTCCTAAAAATACAAAAATCAGCCAGGCATGGTGGTTCATGCCTGTAATCCCAGCTACTCGGGAGGCTGAGGCAGGAGAATCGCTTGAACCTGGGAGGCAGAGGTTGCCATGAGCCAAGATCATGCCACTGCACTCCAGCCTGGGCGATAGAGTGAGACTCTGTCTCCAAAAAAAAAAGAAAAAGAAAAGAAAATATGTTTATATTAGAAATATATATATGTGTATATGTATATACACATATATATATATGAAAGCTTTAATGAAAATTACAGCTTTGAAATTTAGATGCTTTCTCTATAAAATCAGAAATAAGGCAAGAATGTCCAGCATAATGTCACTATTTCATTCAATAACATATTGAAGGTTGAAAAGAAATAAGACAATGAGGAAGAGAGGATAATAGGAATGAGAAAGAGGCAAAAATTTTTTAGAGATTATATCATTATCTTCATAGTAAGTGTAAGTAAATAATTGACAAATTACTAAAACTAACATAAAAGAGCTACAATCTGTCATATATAATAAAGCATAATCAATTGCTATCTATAAATTTAGAAAATGGAAGAAAGAAGGTTATATTAAGAAAAGCGGGAGAGAGAGAGAGGTGGCGAGAGAGAGGGAAAGAAAGAGAGAACAAAAGAACTACAAAGTACCAAACGAAATATGTGAAAAAACAGAATGGATAAAATTATAAAACTCTACTAGAGACCTTAAAATAAAATAATGAGAATAACATACATGAATGGCATACTTAATATTATAAAGCCATCAATTTTCAAAAAAAGCACTTATAAATTCAACAACAATCAAGTCCCAAAATGGAATTGTGTTGGAAATTGACAATGTCATTCTAAAAGTTACCTGAAATAGTAACTATGGAAACATAGAGATAATTTTAATCAATAAATGGTAGGCCACTTGCAAAAGATTTGGAAAATATTGCTCCCGGTGATAGAGTGCAGGGTTACGTGTGAGGACAGACAGGCTAAGGGGTGGCATAGCCTTTTATTCTCTTAATAAAACATACCTTTGAGTTTGCATTGATGTTGTTTCATTTATAAGAATAAAATATGTAAAACAGGAGGAATGAAAGCTTGGTGTCCAGGAGTCCCTCTTGTACAGTGATTCAGGATCTTCAAAGGTGTTCTTGCTGATGGCTAAAAAGCTCTTTCTTTTAGAAATGCTTTTCTCAAGCCTAACCTAACTCCTTGATGAATGGAAGCATTAAACATAAGGATTAACATTGTATTTATTTATTTTTCTACAAGGTATTATTCTTCCCAACATTGTTCTTTGAAACATGGCCTTGAATTTATGATTTTAAACAGACAGATTATATTTTTGAATCAATATCAATGTACAATGAATTCCAAATGTTAATCAGATAACATTTTAAAAACCCATAAATGCCTAACATAAATGTCCTATGGAACTATCTGTTCTGCAGTGTCCTTACTGATATATGTGCCATAAAAGGCAAATGTCTTTGATGAAAATCTCAGGCAGTACATTGTTCATCACCCTCTTTACAACATCCTCATTCCAATATACACAACTGTGTAAACCACACTATTGTGAAATACAACACCCTCTATAATATAAACTATATTTTATAAACTACTTCATCTTTCTTTGCCTATTCAAATTTTATTGCCTAATTTTACAAGCGCATATTGTTTAAAAATGCAAATGAGTCATGATGCTGTCTTTTTTTTGCTTTTTTTTGTTTTTTTTTTCGGAAAATAGTTCAATATTCATTGCCTTGTGGACATTGTGTATTGTGTTTAACTGTAGCACCTACAGTAAAAATGCTTATAAAAACACCAATAAAAATGGTAGAGTAAGAAACACCAACTTCTTATTCATAAAAGCAATGAAAAAGTGGCAAACACTGTTAAGACTACCTTTACAGAAATCTGGAAACTAACACAAGCTGCTAACAGCCAGTAGAGTGTTTATTCAAGAAAATTAGCTGAATTTCACTAAAAGTAGCAAGTTTTGTGGCATTTTAACTTAACTCTAGCCTCACTCCCTGCCTACCTACTCAGCCCAGTTCACCGATACTTTGAAAATAATAGCCCACACTCCTGGTGTTGGAGGAAACAAAGTTAACATGATTTACAAAGAATTGTACTTACTGTATTATTAATTATCTGTCTGGTGGCACCCTATAAGACTGGGTCAAACACTTACCTTTATGTCTACTAACTCACAACACAACCAGTGCTAAAGCTGCTACCTGAGAGGCATTTGTCAAAAGTTTGTACAGACAAATGTTTTAGTTACTAATGTCCAAGGCAATAGATAGCACCTGGCGCAGGCTACAGACTAACCAATCAGCTTGGGAGGAAGAACTGATGAACGAAATGCTTTGTCGAGTAAAAGCTTGGAAAATATTGAGCATATTCCCGGGAATACAGAAGGACACACACATGCCTTAGGGTGGTCATGTGAATGCATGTGAGTCACTCAAATGCCTCAACCACTCGCCTTTGGCTGATCTTGAAGCTCTGCACAAAAATAAAGCAGTCAATAGAGACTGTCCCTGTGGAAGCAGAGACACTGGACTGGCTAGACAAATAATTAAAATCAGCTACTTTAAATATACTTGAAAATCTAAAAAAAATTTCCAAAAACTAAAGGAAAGCACGAGAAGAATGTCTCACCAAATAGAGAATACAGTCATGTGCTGCTGCATATCGAAGTTTCAGTTAATGATAGACCACATATACAATGGTGGCCTCATAAGAATATAACACCATATTGTAACTGTATGTTTCTATGTCTCAAAATAAACTCACCATTGTGTTAAAATTTCCTGAAGTATTCAGTACGGTAACCTACTGTACAGGTTTGTACCCTAGGAGCAATAAGCTATACCATATAGCCTAAGTGTATAGTAGGCTATGCCATGTAAGTTTGTGTGAATACACTCTATAATGTTTGCCCAATGATGAAATCACCTAACATTTCTCAGAATGTATCCCTATCATTAAGTGACACATAACTATATAAATAAAAATAAAGAATTGTAAAAACAAACCAAATAGAAATTCTGGTGTTGAAAAGTACAATAACTGAAATTTAAAAATTCGCTAGAGAGAATCAGCAGCAGATATGAGTTTGTAGAAGAAAGAATCAGCAAGCTGAAGATTCATCAATTTATCTAGTTTGATAAATGGAAAGAAACAAATGCCCTCTTTCGGATAACTTCTGAAGGACATTCATGAAGTTGTTTCACAGTTAACATTTTTTTAATAAGTGGGAGTATACCCTAAAATAAGAATAAAATGTATAGTATCTTACATACATAAACCAGTAACATAATCACTTATCATTACCAAGTATTATGTACTGTACATAATTGTATGTACTATACGTTTTATATGACTGGCAGCACAGTGGGTTTGTTTACAGCAGCATCACCACAAACTCGTAAGTAATGCAATGTGCTGTGACATTATAATGGCTAGGACACCTCTAGATGATAGGAAGTTTTTAGTTCCATTATAATCTTAAGGGACCACCATCCTATATGTGGTCTATTGTTGACCAAAATGTTATAATGTGACATATGATTTTATGTTACAGTTCAATTTCTTTCTGTGTTCATTTTTTCTTTCATACAGCGGTTGTTCTTGAGTGTACTCACTAATAATCTTCCTGCACAAAAATCTGCCCTTCGAAATCTGTTTATAAATATATCAACCTAAGACATCTGTTTCCAGCAAACCCCAGGGTTTCTGGTAGGTAGAATACTGATAGTCTCTGCCATAACTGAAGCAAGATAATTATTAAAATCTATCTGGCGGTAAATTAGGTTGAGTTATTTATTAAAGAGATTGCATTGGTTGATGCAATATCTCAGTCATTTGAGAACTACAGGATAAGTAGTCAATATAAGGACTAGAGAAGGGGATGTCTATTGGTAGGGTGCTATCAATGCATTGTTTCATAGGAGATGACAGCTCCACGTGTGTTGTTGTCCACGAAGACCTTCCAATGGGACAAGATATAAAAAGGTAGAAGACAGTGATATTGAAGATCCAGAGCCTTTATAGGCCTAGGCTAATGTGTGTATTTGTGTCTTAGCTTTTAACAAAAAAATTTTAAGTAAAAATTTTAAGAAAATTACAAATAGAAAAAAAAACTTATAGAATGAGGGTATAAAGAAAGAAAATATTTTTGTATGGCTGTACAATTTGGGTTTTAAGCTAAGTGCTATTACAAAAAACTCAAAAAGTTTAAGAAATTAAAAGCTATAAAGTAAAAACTTACAGTAAGTGAAAGCTAATGTATTATTAAAGAAAAATATTTTAATAAATTTAGCATAGCCTAAGTGTGTAGTGTTTGTGTACAGTAATGTCCTTGGCCTTCACATTCACTTACTACTGTCTCACTATGTATCCAAAGTAATTTTTAGTTCAGCAAGTTCTGTTAATGGTAAATTCCCTATACAGGTGTGCTATTTTAAAAAATATTTTATACCATATTTTTACTGTACCCTTTCTATGTTTAGATACTATGTTAAAATTGCCTGCAGTATTCAGTACAGTACTATTCTGTAAAAGACATAGCCCAGGAGCAATAGGCCATATCATATAGTCTAGGTGTGTAGTAGGCTATGTATCTAGGTTTGCATAAGTACACTCTCTGATGTTTGCACAATTATGAAATTGTCTAATAATTAATTTCTCGGAACATACGTATCCCCGTCGTTAAGTGATGCATGACTATAGTTGCAACAGAGATGTTAGCTGATCCCTCTGAGATAATTGGAGCTCGGCTGTCCCTTTAAAATTGTTCCTAACTAAATCAACGGTCCAAGACATTTTATTGAAACATCGCCAGTCATTGGATGATGGTTGTTTACAGAGAAACTTTTTAACCTTGAGCAAGACAGCAACCTTAAGCAGAGGAACAATTCTCTTAACGGGAGGTATTTGTTGCTGTCAGCAGGGAACACTGCAACCATCTAAGGAAATGAGTAGCTCAACCTTAAAGTAAGGGTCTGGGCAGCACAACACAGCATCCACTATAATAAATTCTTTAGGGGAAGAAAAATCTTAAATGAATGGTTACCTACGTAAAAGTTTTCAGAGTAAAAGTAACATTGTATTTAGATATTAATTATGAGTTAAACTTTCCCTATGTGATATGGTTGAGAAATAGGCAATGAGATGCCAATAAAACTTCTGGGCACCAAAGCTTGGTGGCGCTTCCTGGTTGATGAATACATTGATGTACCAGGGGGGTAACATACCCAGATTCCACAGGGGGAGGTCATGCAGCTCTGCATTTGGAACCCTCCCAGATCTCATCCTATGTATCTCTCTTTGGCCATTCTTGACTTTGTATTTTCCATTAAAAAACTGTAATAATAAATGTAGCACTTTGCTGAGTTCTGTGAGTCATTTTAGAGAATTATCTAACCTGAAGAGGATCATGGGAACCCCCTGGATTGGTAGCCAATTGGTTAGATGAGTGGGTGGTTTGGGGACTTCACTTGTGGATGGCATCTAAATTAAGAAAAGACTTGTTGAGGACTGTGTCTTTTAACTTGTGGCATCTGTGCTAATTTCGGGAGGCTGGCGCCAGAACTGAATTGCAATAAACCAGTTGGGGTGGGTGTCAAAAAAATGCCGTACTTAAAATACTTTCAAAGGAGCCAACGTCTTTTCTGCCTGTTCACTGCTCTGTCCCCAAAATCAAGAGCAGTGCTTGTTACAACACAATAATCTCTCAGTATTTGTCAAATTAATCAGTTACATTATTCTTATTGTAAATCAATTGTCTTCTGGAACTGAATTGATTCCTCTGGGCTTCCTGTTCTAGATGTCTGAATTGTTTTCTAGGTCAGCTCCTTCCTCCCTTTTCTTCCCACTTTTTCTTGGATCTTATGCTGTTTCCTTCTTGGATTTTACTTTTTTATTTCTTGAAGTCCATCATCAAATTTTTCTTTTGATTTTAAGTTTGCTTTGTTTTGGTGTAAGACACGTAGTCGATTTCAGAAAGAGTTTATTAGGAGTTAACTCCCTTCATGACATAAAACCTATTTTTTAAAATAATTGAATAGTCTGGCATTTAGCGTAAAATGTAGTTTAAAATAACATTCCCTGAGAATTGTGATGTCATTGACCCACCATCTTGCAGTAATTTTTACTGATGAGTAGTCAAACATCAACCTGGTTCTTTGTTGACAATCTGTTACTTCATTCTGAAAAAGAAAAAAATCTTTAGCACCTTCTCTATATTTTAGATTTGAAAATTGTACAATGGAATATATTCTAGAGTGCTCATTGTCTTGACAACCTTACTTGGGGATATGATGTCCAGGAATAGACAAGCAAATGACTCTACAACACCTTGAAATAAGAAATCCTTTCTTGTATGTGACAGTTCTTCTTCTGGGAGTTCTAAATCTCCCAAGGAAAATCATCTACTCAAGAAAAATATCTGATTTTGGATGAAGTGCAAATACCACAGATTCTAATTTCTTTGTGTAGAAGGCTGAAAAGCTGGGAAAGAACCTGGAAAAGGAAGTTCGACCAAATTGTTCCATGTATATTCCTTTGAATAATCTCTGTAGCTGCTTACTTGTGGTACTGGCTGTTTTCTGGACTTGTGGACACAGAGCTTGGAACGTCTCTGCAGCTAGGAAACACTGTCCCACATCACCTACAGCCTTCCTCTGGAGCATGTGCTGGGTCTGGCTTCCTCTATCCTTGTTTATTTTTTAGTAACAGCCTATGCTTTTTTTTTTTTTCATATAATTGTAAGATATCTTCTCCAATGATGAAAAACCACCCTTCTCCCATTTCTCAAGAGGTATGTATGCACATACCCGTGTGTACATATTATATCTTATGTTCATTAGATTAAATTAAACATGGCTAAACATTTTCTAATTTGTAGAAATTAGAGTGCATAGCTAAATATTTTCTGATTTTATCTCTTGAACTAGAAATTCAGAAAACAGTATTTCTGGTTGTAATCTTCTGATATACAAGTTATTTCCCATTCTTACATTTATATCATATTTCATATTTCCTTATTAATATTTAATGGTTTATTTTGTTTATGTCTGTAATGTAGCAGAGAGAAAAATATGTTTCCATCTAAAAGTCTATAAGGGTACAACAAAAATATGAACCAGTAATATTTTTTTAAGTCAGAAAACTTTTTTATTTCATCTTTGATGGGAATTATTATCTTTAGACTTGTTGAATGTCAAATGCTTCAATGTATCCTGCTTTTGTTATCTATTTAATCATTTATTGATACTTTTTTATTAATATACTTTAAGTTTTAGGGTACATGTACACAACGTGCAGGTTTATTACATATGTATACATGTGCCATGTTGGTGTGCTGCACCCATTAACTTGTCATTTAGCATTAGGTATATCTCCTAGTGCTATCCCTCCCTCATCTCCCCACCCTACGACAGGCCCCAGTGTGTGATGTCCCCCTTCCTGTGTCCATGTGTTCTCATTGTTCAGTTCCCACCTATGAGTGAGAACATGCGGTGTTTGGTTTTTTGTCCTTGCGATAGTTTGCCAAGAATGATGGTTTCCAGCTTCATCCATGTCCCTACAAAGGACATGAACTCATCATTTTTTATGGCTGCGTAGTATTCCATGGTGTATATGTGCCACATTTTCTTAATCCAGTCTATCATTGTTGGACATTTGGGTTGGTTCCAAGCCTTTGTTATTGTGAATAGTGCTGCAATAGACATACATGTGCATGTGTCTTTATAGCAGCATGATTTATAATCCTTCGGGTATATACCCAGTAATGGGATGGCTGGGTCAAATGGTATTTCTAGTTCTAGACCCCTGAGGAATCACCACACCGACTTCCACAATGGTTGAACTAGTTTACAGTCCCACCAAGAGGGTAAAAGTGTTCCTATTTCTCCACATCCTCTCCAGCACCTGTTGTTTCCTGACTTTTTAATGATCTCCATTCTAAATGGTGTGAGATGGTGTCTCACTGTGGTTTTGATTTGCATTTCTCTGATGGCCAGTGATGATGAGCATTTTTTCATGTGTTTTTTGCTGCATAAATGTCTTCTTTTGAGAAGTGTCTGTTCATATCCTTCACCCACTTTTTGAAGGGGTTGTTTGTTTTTTTCTTGTAAATTTGTTTGACTTCATTGTAGATTCTGGATATTAGCCCTTTGTCAGATAAGTAGGTTGCAAAAATTTTCTCCCATTTTGTAGGTTGCCTGTTCACTCTGATGGTAGTTTCTTTTGCTGTGCAGAAGCTCTTTTGTTTAATTAGATCCCATTTGTCAATTTTGGCTTTTGTTGCCATTGCTTTTGGTGTTTTAGACATGAAGTCCTTGCCCATGCCTATGTCCTGAATGGTATTGCCTAGGTTTTCTTCTAGGGTTTTTATGGTTTTAGGTCTAACATGTAAGTCTTTAATCCATCTTGAATTAATTTGTGTATAAGGTGTAAGGAAGGGATCCAGTTTCAGCTTTCTACATATGGCTAGCCAGTTTTCCCAGCACCATTTATTAAATAGGGAATCCTTTCCCCATTTCTTGTTTTTGTCAGGTTTGTCGAAGATCAGATGGTTGTAGACATGCGGCATTATTTCTGAGGGCTCTGTTCTGTTCCATTGGTCTATATCTCTGTTTTGGTACCAGTACCATGCTCTTTTGGTTACTGTAGCCTTGTAGTACAGTTTGAAGTCAGGTAGCGTGATGCCTCCAGCTTTGTTCTTTTGGCTTAGGGTTGACTTGGCGATGCGGGCTCTTTTTTGGTTCCATATGAAATTTTAAGTAGTTTTTTCCAATTCTGTGAAGAAAGTCATTGGTAACTTGATGGGGATGGCATTGAATCTATAAATTACCTTGGGCAGTATGGCCATTTTCACGATATTGATTCTTCCTAACCATGAGCATGGAATGTTCTTCCATTTGTTTGTATCCTCTTTTATTTCATTGAGCAGTGGTTTGTAGTTCTCCTTGAAGACATCCTTCACATCCCTTTTAAGTTGGATTCCTAGGTATTTTATTCTCTTTGAAGCAATTGTGAATGGTTTGGCTCTCTGTTTGTCTGTTATTGGTGTATAAGAATGCTTGTGATTTTTGTACATTGATTTTGTATCCTGAGACTTTGCTGAAGTTGCTTATCAGCTTAAGGAAATTTTGGGCTGAAACGATGGGGTTTTCTAGATATACAATCATGTCATCTGCAAACAGGGACAATTTGACTTCCTCTTTTCTTAATTGAATACCATTTATTTCCTTCTCCTGCTTGATTGCGCTGGCCAGAACTTCCAACACTATGTTGAATAGGAGTGGTGAGAGAGGGCATCCCTGTCTTGTGCCGGTTTTCAAAGGGAATGCTTCCAGTTTTTGTCCATTCAGTATGATATTGGCTGTGGGTTTGTCATAGATAGCTCTTATTATTTTGAGATACGTCCCATCAGTACCTAATTTATCGAGAGTTTTTAGCATGAAGGGTTGTTGAATTTTTTCAAAGGTCTTTTCTGCATCTATTGAGATAATCATGTGGTTTTTGTCTTTTGTTCTGTTTATATGCTGGATTACGTTTATTGATTTGTGTATGTTGAACCAGCCTTGCATCCAGGGATGAAGCCCACATGATCACGGTGGATAAGCTTTTTGATGTGTTGCTGGATTCGATTTGCCAGTATTTTATTGAGGATTTTTGCATCAATGTTCATCAAGGATATTGGTCTAAAATTCTCTTTTTTTGTTGTGTCTCTGCCAGGCTTTTGTATCAGGATGATGCTGGCCTCATAAAATGAGTTAGGGAGGATTCTCCCTTTTTCTATTGATTGGAATAGTTTCAGAAGGAATGGTATCAGCTCCTCCTTGTACCTCTAGTAGAATTTGGCTGTGAATCCATCTGGTCCTGGACTTTTTTTGATTGGTAAGCTATTAATGATTGCCTCAATTTCAGAGCCTGTTATTGGTCTATTCAGAGATTCAACTTCTTCCTGGTTTAGACTTGGGAGGATTTATGTGTCAAGGAATTTATCCATTTCTTCTACATTTTCTAGTTTATTTGTGTAGAGGTGTTTGTAGTATTCTCTGATGGTAGTTTGTATTTCTGTGGGATTGGTGGTGATATCCCCTTTATCATTTTTTGTTGGGTCTATTTGATTCTTCTCTCTTTTCTTCTTTATTAGTCTTGCTAGTGGTCTATCAATTTTGTTGATCTTTTCAAAAAACCAGCTCTTGGATTCATTAATCTTTTGAAGGGTTTTTTTGTGTCTCTATTTCCTTCAGTTCTGCTCTGATCTTAGTTATTTCTTGCCTTCTGCTAGCTTTTGAATGTGTTTGCTCTTGCTTTTCTAGTTCTTTTAACTGTGACGTTAGGGTGTCCATTTTAGATCTTTCCTGCTTTCTCTTGTGGGCATTTAGTGCTATAAATTTCCCTCTACACACTGCTTTGAATGTGTCCCAGAGATTCTGGTATGTTGTGTCTTTGTTCTCATTGGTTTCAAAGAACATCTTTATTTCTGCCTTCATTTCGTTATGTACCCAGTAGTCATTCAGGAGCAGGTTGTTCAGTTTCCATGTGATTGAGTGGTTTTGAGTGAGTTTCTTAACCCTGAGTTCTAGTTTGATTGCACTGTGGTCTGAGAGACAGTTTGTTATAATTTCTGTTCTTTTACATTTGCTGAGGAGTGCTTTACTTCCAACCATGTGGTCAATTTTGGAATAGGTGTGGTGTGGTGCTGAGAAGAATGTATATTCTGTTGATTTGGGGTGGAGAGTTCTCTAGATGTCTGTTAGGTCCGCTTGGTGCAGAGCTGAGTTGAATTCCTGGATATCCTTGTTAACTTTCTGTCTTGTTGATCTGTCTAATGTTGACAGTGGGGTATTAAAATCTCCCATTGTTATTGTGTGGGAGTCTAAGTCTCTTTGTAGGTCACTAAGGACTTGCTTTATGAATCTGGGTGCTCCTGTATTGGGTGCATATACATTTAGGATAGTTAGCTCTTTTTGTTGAATTGATCCCTTTACCATTATGTAATGGCCTTCTTTGTCTCTTTTGATCTGTGTTGGTTTAAAGTCTGTTTTATCAGAGACTAGGATTGCAACCCCTGCCTTTTTCTGTTTTCCATTTGTTTGGTAGATCTTCCTCCATCCCTTTATTTTGAGCCTATGTGCGTCTCTGCATGTGAGATGGGTTTCCTGAATACAGCACACTGATGGGTCTTGACTCTTTATCCAATTTGCCAGTCTGTGTCTTTTAATTGGAGCATTTAGCCCATTTACATTCAAAGTTAATATCATTATGTGTGAATTTGATCCTGTCATTATGATGTCAGCTGGCTATTTTGCTCGTTAGTTGATGCAGTTTCTTCCTAGCCTTGATGGTCTTTACAATTTGGCATGTTTTTGCAGTGGCTGGTACCGGTTATTCCTTTCCATGTTTAGCACTTCCTTCAGGAGCTCTTGTAGGGCAGGCCTGGTGGTGACAAAATCTCTCAGCATTTGCTTGTCTGTAAAGGATTTTATTTCTCCTTCACTTATGAAGCTTAGTTTGACTGGATATGAAATTCTGCGTTGAAAATTCTTTTCTTTAAGAAAGTTGAATATTGGCCCCCACTCTCTTCTGGCTTGTAGTTTCTGCTGAGAGATCAGCTGTTAGTCTGATGGGCTTCCCTTTGTGGGTAACCCGACCTTTCTCTCTGGCCGCCCTTAGCATTTTTTCCTTCATTTCAACTTTGGTGAATCTGACAATTATGTGTCTTGGAGTTGCTCTTCTTGAGGAGTAACTTTGTGGCATCCTTTGTATTTCCTGAATTTGAATGTTGGCCTGCCTTGCTAGATTGGGGAAGTTCTCCTGGATAATATCCTGCAGAGTGTTTTCCAACTTGGTTCCATCCTCCCCGTCACTTTCAGGTAAACCAATCAGAGGTAGATTTGGTCTTTTCACATAGTCCCATATTTCTTGGAGGCTTTGTTCATTTCTTTTTATTCTTTTTTCTCTAAACTTCTCTTCTCTCTTCATTTCATTGATTTGATCTTCCATCACTGATACCCTTTCTTCCAGTTGCTCACATCGGCTACTGAGGCTTCTGCATTCATCACGTAGTTCTCATGCCTTGGTTTTCAGCTCCATCAGGTCCTTTAAGGACTTCTCTGCATTGGTTATTCTAGTTATCCATTCGTCTAATTTTTTTTCAAAGTTTTTAACTTCTTGCCATTGGTTTGAAATTCCTCCTGTAGCTCAGAGTAGTTTGATCCTCTGAAGCCTTCTTCTCTCAATTCGTCAAAGTCATTCTCATCCAGCTTTGTTCCATTGCTGGTGAGGAGCTGCATTCCTTTGGAGGAGGAGAGGCACTCTGATTTTTAGAGTTTCCGGTTTTTCTGCTCTGTTTTTTCACCATCTTTGTGGTTTTATCAACTTTTGGTCTTTGATGATGGTGACATACAGATGGGTTTTTTGTGTGTATGTCCTTCCTGTTTGTTAGTTTTCCTTCTAACAGACAGGACCCTCAGCTGCAGGTCTGTTTGAGTTTGCTAGAGGTCCACTCCAGACCCTATTTGCCTGGGTATCAGCAGCCCTGGCTGCAGAACAGCAGATGTTGGTGAACCACAAATGCTGCTGCCTGATCATCCCTCTGGAAGTTTTGTCTCAGAGGACTACCCGGCTGTGTGAGGTGTCAGTCCGCCCCTACTGGGGTGTGCCTCCCAGTTAGGTTACTCGGGGGTCAGGGACCCACTTGAGGAGGCAGTCTGCCCGTTCTCAGATCTCAAGCTGTGTGCTGGGAGAACTACTACTCTCTTCAAAGCTGTCAGACAGGGAGGGACATGTAAGTCTGCAGAGGTTACTGCTGTCTTTTTGTTTGTCTGTGCCCTACCCCCAGAGGTGGAGGCTACAGAGGCAGGCAGGCCTCCTTGAGTAGTGGTAGGCTCCACCCAGTTCGAGCTTTCCGGCCGCTTTGTTTACCTAATCAAGTCTCAGCAATGGTGGGCACCCCTCCCCCAGCCTCACTTCCACCTTGCAGTTTGATCTCAGACTGCTGTGCTAGCAATGAGCGAGACTCCGTGGGCATAGGACCCTCCAAGCCAGGTGCCAGATATAATCTCCTGGTGTGCCAGGTGAGGCGATGCCTTGCCCTGCTTTGGCTCATGTACAGTGTGCTGCACCTACTGTCCTGGACCCACTGTCTGGCACACCCCAGTGAGATGAACCCAGTACCTCAGTTGGAAATGCAGAAATCACTCGTCTTCTGCGTCACTCACACTGGGAGCTGTAGACCAGAGCTGTTCCTATTTGGCCATCTTGGCTCCTCTCACCTTATTGATACATTTTTATGTGGCCTAAGACCTTTTACTTTCAATGCCATTCGGCCATTTGTATTGTATAATAACTAACAATAATAACAGACATTTGTAAATATTTTAATAGCTAACATTATATACTAACAGACTAATACTAGATATCCACATAATAAAGTTACATATAAGATCTGGAAAATGTTTAGACTATTAAAAACAATATCTATCATATTGTATATGGTTAAACAATAAAAATAGAAATGAGTCTAATTCCATATTTCTAAATCAAAGGGTTGCCTTATTTTTATAATAGGCCTTCAAAATATACCCTAAATATTTTCTTCTCTCAAGTATACTTAGAGGTTCCATGTTATAGCATATCAACTCTATAACCATCTACAACTTCTGCCTTATCTTGTTTCAAAACCCTTAATTTCTACTTTTCCATGAAATAGCCATTTATCTTTTTGACCATTTTCTGAAGTACAGGGATACCTATCTCTCAAACAAATGTTGCTGCTATCAACCCATCGAGGCAAGAACAGTCAGCGTAATTTAGTTTGTCACTCCATTTTGAAATTTTCTACAGGAGTAAAAAGGCATTACATATTATAAATTTATGTTAATGGGTACACAAAACATAAAGATGTAATTGTGGCATCAGTAAAATAAAGGGAGATTGAACTGTAAAGGAGTAGAGTTCTTGTATGTAACTGAAGCTAAATTAGTATCAATATAAAAGAAATTGTTATAACTTCAGGTTTTTTTATGTAATTCCCATAATAACCACATAGGAAATATCAATAGAATAACAAAAATAAACTGATTGGGTAATTGAAAAAGGTCACTACAAAAAAATCAACTCAACTCAAAGGAAGGCAGTAAGGGAGGTAATAGAGGAGGGGAAGCTATAAGACAAGGAGAAAAGAAATAACAAAATGGCAATAGTCCATCCCTGCCAGTAGTTTCTTTAAATGCAAATGGATTTAAACTTTCCAATCAAAAGACATGGATTGGAAAAATATATTTTTTAAAGGATACAACTATATGCTGTCTACAAAAGACTCACTTTAGATATAAGAACACACATAGGTTAAAAGTGAAAGGATAGAAAAAGATATTCTATCCAAAAAAAAAGCAGGGTGGCTATACTAATACTATAAATATTATATAAAGTGCACTTTGAGTTAAACATTGTTGCCAGAGACATTATATAAGATAAAAAGTGAATTTACCAAGAAGATATAACAATGACAAAATATTAATCTATGTAGCAACCACTGAGCTTCTAACTATATGAAACAAACATTGACAACATGGAATGAAGAAATAGACAGCTGGAAAATAATAGTACAAGTAATTATAAAACATTTAATACCCCACTTCAATGCCTCACTTTCAACAATCAGACAAAGAACAATGAAGTTATACAGAACACTCCAACCAACAACAGATTATACATTTTTCTCAAAAGTACATTGAATGTTTTACAGGATAGGCCATATATTAGTCACAAATCAAGTCTTAATAAATTTCAAAAACACTTGAATTCACACAGCATCTTTTCTGATCTCAATGGAGTGAAACTAGAAATCACTAGCAGAAAGAAAACTAGAAAATCCAGAAATTAAGCCACATACTCTTTAAAAACCAATAGTTCAGAGAAGAAACCACAAGGAAAACTTAGTATATCTTGAAACAAATGTAAATGAAATCACAACATACAAAAACTTATGCAATGCAGCAAAAGCAGTACCAATAAAAACATTATAGCTGCAAATACCAGCATATCATATTCAAACTTTAAAAAAAAGAATGATAAAAAAAATTTCTTGAAAAAAAAGAAGAAAAAAATTACCTTACCTAGAGAAATAAGGATAACAATCACAGGAACATTCTTACATATTCTTCATTATAAGATGCAAGACAGTTTTAGTTGGCAGTGGACTTAGTTGTATATTGTAAACCCCAGTGCAACTACAAAAAAAAAGGAAAATAGAAAAAGGTATGACTATATACTAAGAAAATAGAGAAAAAATATGTAAAATGCTCAAATAAACAATGAAAGGCAGAAAAACAGGGAAGACAAAGATAAGAACAATGAACAAAGCCAATATACAAAAAATAGTAATAAATATGGTAGATATTAATCCAACTACATTGTCAATACACTGATACAAAGCCAATAATGATTTTGAATATCAAATGTCTAAATTTACCACTTGAAAGAAAGATTGTCAGAGTGAATTAAAAAAAAGACCTGGCCAGGCCCAGTGACTCAGACCTGTAATCCCAGCACTTTGGGAGGCTGAGGCAGGTGGATCATGAGGTCAGGACATGGAGACCATCCTGGTTAACAAGGTGAAACCCCGTCTCTAGTAAAAATACAAAAATTAGCCAGGTGTGGCGGTGAGCGCCTGTAGTCCGAGCTACTCAGGAGGCTGAGGCAGGAGAATGGTGTGAACCCAGGAGGCGGAGCTTGCAGTGAGCCAAGATCGCAACATTGCACTCCAGCCTGGGCAATAGAGCAAGACTCCATCAAAAAAAAAAAAAAAGACCTAACCACTTTGGGAGGCTGAGGCATGCGGATCATGAGGTCAGGAGATCGAGACCATCCTGGCTAACATGGTGAAACCCTGTCTCTACTAAAAATATAAAAATTTAGCAGGGGGTGGTGGCAGGTGCATGTAGTCCCAGCTACTCCGGAGGCTGAGGTAGGAGAATGGTGTGAACCTGGAAGGCAGAGCTTGCAGTGAGCCGAGATCATGCCACTGCACTCCAGCCTGGGTGACAGGGCGATACTCTGTCTCAAAAAAAAAAAAAAAAAAAAAAAAGACCTAACCTAACCTAACTACTTATTGTCTACAAGAAGCCCACTTTATATATGAACACACATGTAAATTAAAGGCAAATGGATGGAGAATTATACACCATGCAACCACTGATCAAAAGAAAGTGAAAGTAACTATATACATTTTAAACGGAAAATAATCAAAGTAAGTAAATTTATCAGATTAAGTGGTGCCTAATAATGATCAAGGAGTCAGTTCTCCAAGAAGACATGATAATCCTTAATGTATATGCTCCTAACAACAGAGCATCAAAATATATAAGACAAAAACTGATAGAACAGCAAAGAGAAATAAATAAATCCACTGTTGTAGTTGCAGACTTCAGCACCCTTCTAACAGATATAGACAGATTCAGCAGGCAGAAAACCTGTTAAGGACATGGTTGAACTCAACAGCACTCATAAACAACTAGATATAAAATACTGTCCAACAACAGAAGAATATGCCTCCTCAAGCTCATATGGAACATTTACCAAGACAGACCACATTCTAAACATAAGACATTCTTTAACATTTTAAGAATAGAAATTATACAACATTGGTTCTCAGACCACAATAAAATTATACTAAAATTTAATAACAAAAAAGTGATGAGAAGTTCTAAAGTACTGAAGATAAACAAAACACTTCTAAATAACACATGTATCAAAGAAGAAATCTCAAGATTTTTAAAAACTTTGCTCTAAGTAAAAACAAAAATATAACTTTAGGGGAAGGCAGTAAAACTAGTGCTTAGAGAGAAATTTATAACATTGAATGTGTATATTAGAAAAGAAAGATCTAAAATTAGTCGTTTAAGCTTTTACTTTAGGAAACTAGAAGAAGAGCAAATAAAATCCAATGTAAGCAGAAAATAAATAATAGAAAGTAGAGTATAAATACAATTGAAAACAGAAAATCAATACAGGAAATCAAAACAAAAAACTATTTATTTGAAATTATTAATAAACATCAATAAAACCAATAAGCCTCAAGTCCAGATAACAACAACAAGAACAAAAAAAAAAACACAGAAGGCACAAATTATTAATATCAGAAATGAAAGTGAGGACATAGCTAAAGACCTCATGGACATTAAGAGGATAATAAAAGGTACTGGGAACATCTCCAGGCCCACAAATTTGATAAGTTATATAAAATGGATCAAATCCTTGCAATCAGCAAAAACTCACACAAAAATAAATAAATAATCTAAATAGGCCTGTATCTATTAAATTAACGGAATCAACAATTAATAATCTTCTAAAACAGAAAGCTCTAGGCCTTAATGGGTTCACTGTGAATTCTATGAAACCTTTAGAAAAGAAATTTTCTACAATCTCTTCTAGAAGACAAAAACAGAGACTAATGCCTTCTAGAAAGCCAGTATTACCAAAATATCTCAAACACATAAACACATCGCAAAAAAAGAAAATGACAGACTGATATCTCTCATCAAAATAGATTTAAAAATCTTCAATGAAATATTAGCAACTTAAATCTATCAGTGTATAAACAGGCTAATGAAGAAAAATCACATAACTATATAAAAAAATCACATAACTATATCACACACCTAAATCAACTATATCATGGAGAAAAAGAATTTGACAAAGTCCAATATTCATTTACAATAAAACTCCCAGTAAGCAAGTAAGAGGGGGATTTCCACAACATGATAAACAATGTCTGCAAAACCCTGTAACTAACATCATCTTTAATGATGAAAAGTAGAAGCTTTCCTGCTAAGATCAAGAATAAAGCAAGGATGTCTCCTCTCACCATTGCTCTTCTTCATCATACTAAAGTTCATGCTAATGCAATAAAAAAGTAAAGGAAATAAAATATATTCATATGGGGAAGAAGAAATAAAACCTCATTGTTTACAGAGGTTTACATGATCATCTTTGCAGAAAATCTGAAAGAGCTCACAGAAAACCTCCTGGAGCTAATAAAGAATTACAGCAAGGCTGCAGGATACAAGATTATATACAGAAGTCAATTGCTTTCCTGTACAGCAGCAATGAAAATGGACAATTTGAAATTAGAAACACAATATTACTTACATGAGACCCCCAAAAATGAAATAGTTGGTTATAAATCTAATAAAATGTGTACAGGATCTATATGCAGAAAACTACGAAACTTTGTTGAATAAAGTCAAAGAAAAGCTAAATAAATGGAGAGATATTTCATGTTTATCAAAAAGAAGAATAAATATTGTCAAGATATCAGTTCTTCCCAACGTGATCTGTAGATTCAATGCAATCCCATTCAAAATCCTAACAAGCTATTTTTTTCAATATCGACAAACTATAAAGTTGATATGGAAAGGCAAAAGACACAGAATTGACAAGACAATATTAAAAATCAAAGTTGGAGGACTGACACTACCTGATTCTAAGACTTTTTAAGAAAGTGCAGTAATCAGAACAGTGAGATATTTGAATAGACAGATGAATGGCCCAGAATAGGGATCTCAGAAGTAACCCAATAAAAAACAGGCTACATATCTTAACAGACAATTCCTTAAAGAAGATATACAGATGGCATGTAAGCATATTAAAAAAGTTTCTACATATGTTATAAGGGAAATGCAAATTAGAATAGCAATGAGATACTTCTATACACCTAGTAGAATGACCACAATCTGGATCACTGGTAACACGAAATACTGGTTAGAATGTGGAGCAACAAAAATGTTCATTTATTGCTAGTGGGAATACAAAATGATGCAGCCACTTTGGAAGATAGTGTGACAGATTTTTTTTTCAACTGAATTTGTTTTTACCATATAGTACAGCAATTGCACTCCTTGGTATTCACCCAAAAGAGTTTAAAATTGATGTCCAGCCAGGCATGGTGGCTCACTCCTGTAATCTCAGCACTTTGGAGGCCGAGGCGAGCAGATCAGTTGAGATCAGGAGTTTGAGATCTGAGACCAGCCTCACCAACATGGTGGAACCCTGTCTCTCCTAAAAAAAAAAAAAAAAAAAAAAAATTAGCCAGGCCTAGTGACTGGTGCCTGTAATCCAAGCTACTCAGGAGGCTGAGGCAGGAGAATCTGCTCAAACTCGGGAGGTGGAGGTCGCAGTGAGCTGAGATCACACCACTGCACTCTAGCCTGGGAGACAGAGTGAGACTCTGTCTCAAAAAAATTAAAAAAAAATAAATTAAATTGGCATCTAAACAAAAACCTGTACACAGATTTTTATTGCAGTTTTATTCATAATTTTCCAAACTTGGGAGCAACCAACATGTCCTTCAAAAGGTGACTGAATGAACTGTGGTAGATATAGACAATGGAACATTATTCAGTGCTAAAAAAAAAAAAAAAAAAAAAAAAAAAGGCTATCAGGCCATGAAAAGACATAGCAGAAACTTGAATGTCTAGTACTAAGTGCAATAAGATCACCTAAAGGGCTACATACTATGTGAGTCTGCTACATGACATTCAGAAAAAGACAGAACTATGGCTAAAGTTAAAAGATCAGTGGTTGCTCAGGGTTGGGTGAGGGAGGGACGAAAAAGCAGAACACAGGATTTTTAGGGCAGTGAAAATACTCTGTATTATATTATAATGATGGACATACGTCATTACACATTTGTCCAAACTCATAGAATGTACAGCAGCAAGAGTGAACCCTAATGTAAACCTTGGACTCTGGCTGATAATGACACATCAATGTAGGTTCATCAATTATAACGAATGTACCACCCTAATGGTGGGTATTGGTTATATGGAGGCAATGCATGTGTGAAGGCTAGGATTATATGGGAAAATGTTGTTACCTTCCTCTCAATTTTGCTATTGACCTAAACTGTTTTTAACAAATAACATGTTTTGAAAAATGTATATTGCACAGTCTAAGCTAAATATGAAAAAAAGTTTAAGGCACTTTTAATAAGAGAGCAGATACACTAGTCACATAAGATGCTCAATTAAGATCCAAAAGACAGACAAAATGTGGGAAAAAGTAACGGTTAACAAATGCAGTGAATATAAAACAGTGATAAAAGTGGTAGATAATAATCCATTTCAATGACTGTATAACATTTTTATAAGATTTAAAATGTGAATAGTCTAAAAACACCTATTAAAACACAGAGATTTTTAGAGTGGATAAAACAATTTATTCACTAGAGGAGCTCAACAGTAGATTTAAGCTGGCAAAAGAAACAGTCAGCTTTAGAATAGTTCAATAAAAATGATACATTCTGAAGAACAGAAAAAAAATAATGGAGAAAAATGAGCAGAGACTCAGAGAAATATGGAACATCATTAAGCACACCAAAATATGCATAATAGGAGTACCAGAAAGTAACATAAACAAATAGTTGAAGAAATAATGGCTGGGAATTTCTCCCATGTGATAAAAAAAATTAGTCTACACATCCAAAAAGCCAAACAAACTCCAAGAAGGATAAATGCAAAGAGAATAAAACCCAGACACATCATAATAAAATCTCTGAAACACAAAGACAGTGTTTTGAAAGTAGTAAAAGGAAAATGACTCACCACATTATAAGGACCCCTGATGATAATAAAAACCAACTTATCAGAAACGCTGGAAACCAAAGACAGTTAATAATATATGCAAAGGGCTGAAAGAAAAAGTCTGCCAACAAAGAATTCTATATTCAGAGGAAAGAAGGTGAAATACAGACATTTACAGATACACACACACACACACACACACACACACACAAATCCCAACCAAGGAAAAACAAATACCTGAGAGAATTTATTTGCTGTCAGAGCCACTTTACAAGATACTACTAAAGAAAGTTCCTCAGGTTGAGAGACGGTTACCCCAGAGAGTAATTTGAAGCCACATAAAAAAAACAAGAGTGCCAGTAAAGGTATGGGTAATTACAGAGAAATGTATAATTGCATATTTCTACTTTACTTCCCTTACTTGATTAAAAAAGCAAATGTATAAAATATATATCTATACTTGCATTGTTGACACTTTTGCATATAGAAATACAATATGTTTGACAACATCGTCAGAAAGGGTCATTTGTAAGCAATGTTCCGTGGAGAAAAAGAAATAACACCAGATAGTAACTTAAATCCAAAGAAACAAATAAAGAGAACCAGAAAAAATGATATGGCTAATATAAACCTATAAATATATACAGCAAATACATACATGTTCTTCTTTTTTCCCTAGCTTCTTTAAAAGGCATACAGTTGTATGAAATCAGTGTATCGCATACGTATTATAAATGTGTGCAGAAGTAAAATGTATAAAATAGCACAAAAAAGGGAGGAGGTTATATATATAGCACGTAGAAATAAAGTTTCTATCTCATTGGAATTAAGTTAACATAAGTCTGAAGTAGTATAAGTCTGAAGTAGGTTCTAATATATATATAAAATATCTAATATAATATATATGTGTGTATCTGTAGATATATGTATATATGTGTGTGTGTCTATATATATGTGTGTGTCTATATATATATCTATATATATGTATGTGTGTGTCTATATATACACACACATACATATATATGTATATATATAGATATATATATATAGACACACACATACATATATATGTATATATATAGATATATATATATAGACACACACATACATATGGTAAGCCCTAGAGAAATCTCTAATAAAATAACCAAAAAAACCCACGTAAAAAAATTATTAAAAGTATTAAAATGAAATGGTCTATTAATTAATAAAAAGAAATAAAGATGGGATAGACATGAACATATACAGAAAGAAAATGGCAGAGGTGAATCTAACTGTACAATAATAACATTAAATAATAATGGATTAATCAGTCTAGTCAAAATGCAGAGATTGTCAGATCGTAGTAAAAAAATAACATTTACCTATTTGGTGTCCTCAGGAGACACACTTTAGGTTCAAAGAAACAAATGAGTTGACGATAAATGGATGGAAAATATACATCATGTAAACTGCAAGCATAACAGGGATGGTGTGGCTAAATTAACATTAGACAAAATGGATGTTTAAATAATTACTAAAGAAACTCATTCTATATTGATACAAAGATTCAATCCGTCAAGAATATATAACAATTCTAAATATATGCACCTAACAATAGACTCCCCACTATGAAGTAAAACTAAAGGGAGATATAGACAATTCAACAATAATAAAGACTTCATACTCCACTCTAGGTAGTAGATAGGACAACTAGACAAAAGATGAACAAGAAAATAAAAGGCCTGAAACAGGCATGAATTGAGCATATAATCAAAACAAACAAACGTACGAACAAAAAAAACAGAACACATATGCTTCTCAAGTACACATGGAATATTCTCCAGCGTAGGCCATATGCTAGGCCATAGAAAAGCCTCAGTAAAATTAAAGGCATTGAATTAATATGAAATATGTTCTTCACTCAAAATAAAATGTAATTACCACTCACTAAGGAGTGATTTGAATTTTCAGAGATTCAAAAATACATGAAAAGTAAATAATACATTTCTAAATAACCAATGGGTCAAGGAAGAAATCACAAAGTAAATCACATTAAATTGCTTTAAGATAAATGAAAATAAAACACATCACACCAAAACTTATAGAATGCAGTTAAGTGACTGTAGTGAAATTTAGAGCTATAAACCTATATTTAAAAAGAAGATAGATCTCACATCAATAATGGACTCTTCTACTTCAACACACTGAAAGAATGAATTGAAACTAAAATGAGCAGAAGGGAGGAAATGGTAAAGATTAGAGTGGAAATCAATGTCATAGACAAGAGAAAAACAATGCAAAATATACAACCAAAAAGTTCTATGAAAAGGAAAAATCAGCAAATCTTTAGCTACACAGATTTTTAAAAAACAAAGAAAACTTCAATCACTGAAATTAAGAAGCCATCACTACTGATCTTAGAGAAATGGGAAGCAGTTTTTTTTTCGGAGAGACAGGGTTCCACCATGTTGTTTATTGTCCGTGTTCACAGAAAATTATTTAAAATTTTTCAGTTCGAAAAGATTTTGTTGATTTCTATGATGGGCAGATCAACAAAAAAGCTTTCAGGAATAAAAATATTTTGTCTTAGTATGCAATTCCAATAACATCAATCTCCACCAAACCTTCAGGCTTATGGGTGGTGATGACACTGCTGAGACTAGTTCCAAGTTCGTGAGTTAACACAGGAGGTCTCCCAATACCACCCATACTTTTATAATTAAAATTTGGTAGATATGCCATCCTTAAATCCTAATGGATTATGCCTTAGGTTTCAAATTTGGGATTCTGATTTAGATGATATGAAACTGACACTACGTGAGAGACTAATACTTTTTCAATATTCATTAACAATAAATAAAATAGATAAAAACAAAATAAATAATAAATAATAAAATAAACAAAAACAAAGTAGTATGAACAAATATATGTCAATAATTAGACAACTTAGATGAAATGGAGAAATTCACAAATTGACACAAACTACTAAACCTTACTTTGAAAGAAATATAGACTCTGAATAGATGCACAAGTAGTAAACAATTTATATTAGTAATTTGAAAGCTCCTGTACAAATAAAACAAGGTCCACACAGCTTCACTGGTGAAATTTTATAATCATTTAAAGATAAATTAATATCATTTGTTCACAAACTCTTTCAAATATATGGAAGAGAAGCAGCCAATCTCAACTAACTCTACGAAACCACTATTACCCTGACATCAAAATCAGATAAGGCCATAACAAAACATGTCTAAAAATCTATCTTATAAATACTAATGCAAAAATTCTTAAGTTGCAAAATACTACACGCTGAATCCAGTAACATGTAAAAAGAATTATTCACCCTGGAAAAGTGGGATTTATTCCAGGAAAAAAGAGTTGATGGCCAGGGGCAATGGCTCACACCTGTAATCCCAGCACTTTGGGAGGCTAAGGCGGGTGGATCACCTGAGGTCAGGAGTTCCAGACCAGCCTGGCCAACATGGTGAAACCCTTTCTCTACTAAAAATACAAAAATTAGCCGGGTGCAGTGGCAGGCGCCTGTAATCCCGGCTACTCAGGAGGCTGAGGCAGGAGAATCACTTGAACTCGGGAGGCGGAGGTTGCAGTGAGCCGAGATCACACCACTGTACTCTAGCCTGGGCATCAGAGCTAGAGTGCACAAGCACTCCTGTGGCCGCCACCACTAGGACTGTATTGGGTTGGATCTGAAACCAGCACAGCACTGAGTCTTGCCCAAGACCTGCTGTAACCACTCCCTGGCTACAGCTCAAAAAAAAAAAAAAAAAAAAAAGTTGATTTAGCATATTAAATCAAACAATAAAACAAATAATATTAATACAATAAGAGACATAATCTAGTAGGAATATAAAGTATAGTGGCTTTGGGAAACATTATTCTAAATTCTCAAAAAGTCAAACATAGAGTTATTCATTATTTCCACTTATAGGTAATTTCCCTTGCTGGCTTCAGATAAGACTCAGCACATTCCCAGCTATGATGGCTATGGGGTGAGACTCCTACTTGAGAAAGGTGGAGGGAAAAGTAAAGGGGCCTTTATCTTGTACCTTAGGTACCAGCTCAGCCACAGGGGGTAGAGCACCAAGCAGGCTCTTGGGGTCCCCAGTTCCATGACTTCGCTCCTGAATGGCATTTCTGGACCTTCTCTAGGCCGGAGGGGAACCCACTGCCCTGAAAAGTGAGTCCCAGGTCAGGCAGCATTCACCACAAGCTGACTGAACAGCCCTTGGACCTTAAGGGAACATTAGTCATAGTCTGGCAGTATACCCTATTGACCTGTGGTGACAGTGGCCATGGGGTGAGGATCCTCTGCCTTTGGAAGTAGGAAAGAAGAGTGGAAAGGACTAAGTCTTGTTTGAGTGCCAGCTCAGCTGCAGTATAATAGAACATCAGGTAGATTTCCAAGGTTTTTGAATCTAGTCCATAGCTTGAGGATGGCACCTCTGAACATGCCTGGGGCCTGGGAGAACTTGCCACACTAAAGAGAGGGATACAAGCTTGGCTGGCTTTGCCACCTGCCAATGGTAGAGCCCCAGGACCTTGCGTGAACATAGGCTGTAGCCTGGGAGTGGTTACAGCAGGTCTTGGGCAAGACTCAGTGCTGTGCTGGCTTCAGATCCAACCCAACACAGTCCTAGTCGTGGCGGCCACAGGAGTGCTTGTGCCACTCCACCCCCAGCTCCAGGTTGCTCAGAACAGACAGAGAGACTCCATTCATGTGGGAGAAAGTAAGGGAAGAGAGTAAGAGTCTCTGCCTCATAATCCAGATATTTCTTCTGGATCCTGTCCAAGACCATCAAGGAGGTGACTCTATGAGTTTGCAAGAACCACACACAGTATTACTAGGCTTGGGGTTCCCACCTAAAGTAGATACAGCTTAGATCACAACACCCACATTCTTTCAAATATCTGGAGAGCCTTCCCAAGAAGGAGGGTTGCACAAAAGCCCAGACTGAGAAGACAACAATAAATACCTAATTCTTTAATACCCAGGCACAGATAAACATCTGCAAGTGTCAAGACCATCCAGGAAAACATAATGTTCACCAGATGAACTAAATAAGGCATCAGGGACCAATCCTGGAAAAATAGAGATACGTATTCATTCAGACAGAGAATTCAAAGTAGGTGTTTTGGGGAATGTCAAAGAAATTCAACATAACAAAGAGAAGAAATTTAGAATTCAATCAGATAAATTTAACAGAGATTGAAATAATTAAAAATAAGCTGAAATTCTGAAGCTGAAAAAATGCAGTGGGCATACTGAAGAATGCATCAGAGTCTTTTCTTTTTTTTTTCTTTCTTTTTTTTTTTTTTTTTCAGATAGAGTCTCTCTCTGTTGCCCAGGCTGGAGTGCAATAACACGATCTCAGCTCACTGCAACCTCTGCCTCCTGGGTTCAAGCAATTCTCCTGCCTCAGCTTCCGGAGTAGCTGGGATTAAAGGTGCCTGCCACCACACCCAGCTAATTTTTTGTATTTTTAGTAGAGACAGGGTTTCACCATGTTGACCAGGCTGGCCTCGAACTCCTGACCTCAGGTGATCCACCCACCTCGGCCTCCCAAAGTGCTGGGATTACAGGTGTGAGCCACCACACCTGGCCACATCAGAGTCTTTTAATAGCAGAATTCATCAAGCAGAAGGAAGAATTAGCTTGAAGGCAGGCTATTTGAAAATACACAGAGAGGAGAAAAAAAGAATAAAAAGCAATGCAGCATGCCTACAAGATCTAGAAATAGCCTCAAAAGGGTAAATCTAAGAGTTATTGGCCTTCAAGAGGAGGTAGAGAAAGAGACAGAGGTGGAAAGTTAATGCTAAGAAATAACAACAGACCTTCCCAAACTTAGAGAAAGATATCAATGTCCAAGAACAAGAACATTATAGAACACCAAGATTTAACACAAAGACCACCTTAAGACACTTAATAATTAAACTTCCAAAGGTCAAGGATAAAGAAATGATCCCAAAAGCAACAAGAGAAAAGAAAAGAGTAACAGGCAATGGAGCTTCAATATGTCTGGTAGCAGACTTTTGGTGGAAACTTTACAAACCAGGAGAGAGGAAAGTGCTGATGGGGAGAAAAAAACTTTTAACATAGAATAGTACATCTGGCAAAAATATCCTTCAAACATGGAAGAGAAATATTTTCCCAGACTAAAAAAGCTGAGGGATTTCATCAACACCAGACCTGTCCTGCAAGAAATACTTTAGGTAGTTCTTCAATCAGAAAGAAAAGATTGTTAATGAGCAACAAGAAGTCATCTGAAGGTGTAAAACTTACTGGTAATAATAGGTACACAGAAAAAAAAAAGAATTTATAACACTGTAATTGTAATGTATCAACTACTCTTAAGTAGAAAGATTAAATGATGTATCAATCAAACATAACTACTACAACATATTTTCAAGACATAGACAAGTACAATAAGATATGAAAAGAAACAATAAAAGGTTAAAACACAAAGGGATGAAGTTAAGGCATAGAATATAAGTTTTCCTTTTGCTTCCTTGTTTGTTTGTGCAAACAGTGTTAAGTTGTTATCAGCTTAAAATAATAGATTATAAAATAAGATTTGCAAGCCTCATAGTAACCTCAAACCAAAAAAACATATAATGAATGCATACGAAATATAAAGCAAGAAACTAAATCATATCACCAGCGAAAAATTACCTTCACTAAAAGGAAACCCTACCCAACCTGTGTATGCCAAAATCCATGCATCCTCAACCTGCATAGACAAAAAATTGGTCCTCCATATTATACGTAGATTTCACATCCTGCAAATGCTGTAATTTCTTTCTTGCTTGCTTGCTTGCTTGCATGCATGCTTTCAGAGACAGGCTCTCACTCTGTTGTCCTGGCTGGAGTGCAGTGGCGTGATCTCAGCTCACTATAGCCTCGAACTACTGGGGCCCAAGAATCCTCTATCCTCAGCCTTCAGAGTAGCAAGGACTACACCACACACCCAGCTAATTTTTTATATTTTGTAGAGACAGTGTCTCACTATGTTGTCCAGGCTTGGCTCAAATAACTGGACTCATGAGATCCTTCCACTATGCAAAGTGCTGGATTACAGGCATAAGTCATCATGGCCGTCCTAAATGCTGTATGTTTAATCTCCATTTGGTTAAAAATAAATCCGGTGTATAAGTGGGCCTGTGCAATTCAAACCCGGGTTGTTCAAGAGTCAAATGCATATAAATTGTATCTCAATAAATCTGTTACAAAAAGGCTCCACCTCTTTGTCATTTGTCTTAAATACAAAACAGAACATTTATACTGTTCATATGACCATTTTGCTTATTCACCTTTCTCTCTCATAGGTGTTAAGGTAGCTTTTCAGAAAGTTAAGTCACTTAAATTTGAGATTTTATATTTAACAATAAGAGTAGGATTGATGTTCCTGCTTATAAATCCTTTCTCTATGCGAAAACAGCAGTGTACAATTCATACATGTAACAGAATGCCAAAAAAGTATGTTTCCTCCTTAATCATACTTTTATGCAGCTGAAGTCTCATAGTTGAAATACATACCTGACAAGGGCTCCAACAATTTAAAGAGAGCATTAGATTTCTAAAGGAGTTACTAGGATTAAAAAAAAAAGTTCAGAAACCATCTCTTTATTCCTCTCCTTACATAAAAGAAGGGTAGCGGTTCAGGGGATGCTTTGAATAGAATTCAAAGGATGAGAGGGCACTGTGTCATCTAGTCTCAACAGAAACCTGATCTTTCCTCTGTCCAGTTTAATACATACATGTATATAATATCTTAAAAGTTTTAAATATTGTTATTTTATACAGTGTTTTAATTTTATTGTTTTAAATTTTGACAACTTAGATTTAATTGAAGTAAAGAACTTTTTCTTGAATTGATTATGCAAAAAGTGCAATTTCCATTGATGGCAGTTAGACAATGTGTCCTAATTCAGTTTCTTAGTGTTGAATATAAATTTTAAATAAAGAAAACATTTCATGCAGTATTATAGAGGGAGTAGCAGTTGGTAGAGTAGGTAGGTACTCCTTAAATCCCTTTCCATATCTATTATTCTATTACATATTTATTTTCAAAGCATTTATTCTAGCAACTTTGTTTTCATCTATTTTATTATTTTTATTTTGTTTTGTCTGTTTTATTTATTTATTATTAATGAATACTGAAAAATATTAGTCTCTCACATAGTGTCAGTTTCATATCATGTAAATCAGAATCCCAAATTTGAAACCTAAGTCATAATCCATTAGAATTTAAGGATATCATATTTACCAAATTTTAATTATAAAAGTATGGGTGGCATTGGGAGACCTTCCATGTTAACTCACGAACTTGAAACTAGTCGCAGCAGAGTTGTCACCACCCATAAGCCTGAAGGTTTGGTGGAGATTGAAGTTATTGGAATTGTATACTAAGACAAAATATTTTTATTCTTGAAAGCTTTTTTGTTGATCTGCCCATCATAGAAATCAACAAAATCTTTTTGACCTGAAAAATTTTAAATAATTTTCTGTGAACACGGGCAATAAATATTTTGTTCTGTGTCAGTGTAAAATTAAAACATTTTAAAAGTACTTCTACAATGGCATAAAGTTCAGTAACAATTATTCCTTTTTTATATATTTTAAAACTGAGAACGTTTATATGTATGGTTGTATTAGATGGCATTTGACAATACAATGTCACTCAGTTCTCTAAAGTTCTTCTGAGTTATAATTACATATTGCATAAAGATATATCATCAAAAAGATTTTAATCAGCTGATAACTCAATTAGGTGCTCTCCAACTACTCAATTTGCTGAAAGCAAAGTATTGAAAATTATCGGTCTTGCAGAAATGTTTGTGACACAGCCATAAATCATTTTTGTCAGTTTCTAGAAACTAATACATTGTGGATTAAGCGAGACTTATCAAAGAAGTATAATTTTTCACTTAGAGAAACCTTATAAATGAAACTGAAACTAGGTGAATTTCGGACAAAAATAACTTTGATATTAGAAATATCATATTTTCTGCCCAGTTTTAATTTTGTAAGTAAACTAAAATTGTTTAAAACAGATGTAACAAGAAATGACAAATATGACACCTAATAATAATTGCATATGTTAATAATTTTAATTCATGGTTGAAAATAATATTTGCAATAAAAAATAAAACCTTATATAAGCTAACCCTAAATAGATGCAGTTGCTTTCCAAATTTCTGGACTATAAATTCCAGGTGGAATATTAGAACTATTCTGATACTATAGATGCTTTTGTGCATACATTCTGCTTTTATGACAGAAACTTACTTTGTGTAAATTAATAGCAGAGAGCAAATAAGGCTTTGAGTCCTTAGTGTGGGGCTTATTAAAGGTGTATTAATGGTTGCTGTTATTTATAGTAATATCTTTAAAATAGTCTCACTAATCAAGTAAGGGCTTGGGAAGAACAGAGAAAGAAATTGGCAAAAGTTTAAAGAGACTAGTATACCTGCATCCAAGTAAGCATGAATATGAATTTATAATCTCCAAGGCAATGCAATGCACTACAATACAAATTAGATAAGGCTTGCTTTTGTTTTGTATATTGCTAAAAGCATGAGATGAAAAGAGAGATAAGGGAGAGCTAGCCTGAGACATTTCCAAAATGAGTACTCTGGAACATCTCAATTTTAAGAAAAGCTACATATTGAAATTGAAGATTTGTAAATTGAAAGTGTTGAAACAATCAATGCTTATATGCCCGTTACAACACCTTAGTGTTTCCCCAAGGGCTAACATCCCAATGTTTGAAGACAACTGCTGAAGATATACCTTTATTCAATAAAGGAGCTATATGTCAGTTATGCTCAGCAATATGAATATACATATGTACATAGCCCCATGTTGGTATTAGAAGTGTTCAAATTCATAGAACCTAAAAGATGGTACGTCCTCCTTCTGATTTTTGTGTAATTCATTAAATATTTTAATATTTTATCAATATTTATTTACATATAAATAAATGTAAAAAATAATCTCGTCTATTTTCTCCTGTTCTTTCTCAGCTTGACATGCACTGATCTCAACTAAGATTTGTCTGTAACACTAAGTCTGATAGTCTGCAAACTACATTGCCCATGCTCACCTTACAGCTAATTACTAGACTTTGCCAGTAGGAGAAAACACAGTAGACCAGAAAATAGGAAGAGAAGAAAAGCTAGTTTCTCCTTCCTTTTCTTGCTTCTAGAGGCACCTATAAAAGTAGTTATCTCCTTCTGTGTTCCCAATTTCAACCAGACCTTCCTGTCTGGTGGATCATATAGGGAGCTCTACTATGATTTAAGGTGGGCCCTTCCTTTCCAGTTCTAGGACTAGCTGGGCAGAACTCCAGTAGTGCAGAACCAAATGTCTGGGGTCCTACTAACACCATCTCCTTTCTTTACTCACCTTTCCCAGTTCTAGGAATGGCAGTGGCTTCCTGGATTTACTAATCTCTAGATACCTCTTTTGTTTATTTCTTCTCCGCCAAAACCCTTCTTACCCCTTATTTCCTTCCAATGTCTTTTACATAACTAATTCTCTTTATTAAATAAAAAAACTAGGAGCTTTATTTTATTATTTTCTCTAACTAAATCCTGTATGTTAAAGGAATGAATAGAAAATTGAATAGCAAACACAAGTCTATATAAGTAAGGAAAATGGTAAGCAGAACAGAACCTCTGCATCACAGTTTAACTTAAGCTTCACTAAGAATTTAAAATTTACCATTCTGGGAAAGATGATGTCCAAAGTCACGACTGAGCCCTGGAAAATGTATAGAGTCTACCACCTATAGGACACCTGAAAACTGATGTACCATCTTCTTATAAGCTACTTATATATGATTGAGTGGTCACTCTCTTTTGAACTTTTTTTTAAAATTAAATAAATTATATTAAAATTATAGATTCACATAGTTATAAGGCACAATACAGAGAGATCTCATGTATACCTTATCCAGTGATAATATTTTGTGAAACTATAGTATAGTACCATGATGAGGATACGGATACCGATACAATGATACTATACTCTGATCTTATTCAGATTTTGCCAGTTTTACTTGTTGTGTGTATCTGCACGGGTATTTAGTTCTATAAAATTTTATCACATGTGTATGTTTATATATTTAACAACATAGTCATAATATAGACAATTTTCATCATCATGAGGACTCTTTATGCTGCCGTTTTTAAATGACACTCACTTTCCTCCCATACCTATCTTCTCCTTTAACCTCTAGCAACCACTAATCTGTTCTCCATTTTTATAATTTTGCCATTTCAAGAATGTATTCAAATGGAATCATATAGTCATATAGAATCATACAGTAGATAGCTTTTTTGACTCGGTCTAATTCCCTTGAGATTCATTCAAGTGGTTGCACATAGCAATAGTACCCTCCTTTTTATTGCTGAGTAGTATTCCATGGGGTGGAGGTATCACAATTTGTTTAATCTCTTACCTGTTGATGGGCATCTGGTTTGTTTCTGAGTTTTGGCTCTTACAAATAAAGCTGCAATAAATATTCATGTAACTGCCAAACCACACATCAATCAAAATGGCTAAAATAAAACATAGAAAACACAATGTTGGAGAGAATGTAAAGAAACTGATCACTCATACATTGCCAATGAGACGGTACAATGATACAGCCATTCTGGAAAACAGATTAACAGTTTTGCTTTTTAACTTTTAAAAATATACTTTAAGCTGACTTTACATTGATGCCAATCACAGTCCCTCTTATATTATGGACTCACAGTCCTGCCATTCTTTCTCTTCTCCACAGTCCAACAGAGTGAGTGATGTCCTGTGAGCCAACCTCTAACATGTCTTCAACAATACGGACATGATAGGAAATTGCTTGCAATGTGGATATACATTAACAAAGCAGTTTTCACAGATGTCTTTGAGAAATCTTTGTACATTACTGTAGCCATTGTAAACATACAACAGAAGAAAATGCTAAACCTTGTAAAACATGGGCTATTCATTATAATATGCTTTTGTGGCATAATGTTAGTGTGTATTTGAAAATGTTTTTAGGCCACAAAAGGAAAATGCTTTGCATCTGATGAAACAGAATAGGTTATTAACGGAGAATGAGGAATACAGAAAACAACAGCTTAAGGAAAAGCAATGCAAAATGAATACTGTAGTAAAATTAGTTTTACTCCCTCAAAATGAATAGTGTAGTAAAAATAGTTATCTAAAAGCAAACTCCACATTAAACATATTAAAAATATAACCTATAAAATAAATTTTTAAAAATCAAAATCTTTTTTTTTTTTTTTTTTTTGAGACAGAGTCTCGCTCTGTCGCCCAGGTTGGAGTGCAGTGGCGCAATCTCGGCTCACTGCAAGCTCCGCCTCCCGGGTTCACGCCATTCTCCTGCCTCAGCCTCTCCGAGTAGCTGGGACTATAGGCGCCCGCCACCACGCCCGGCTAACTTTTTCTTGTATTTTTAGTAGAGACGGGGTTTCACCGTGGTCTCGATCTCCTGACCTCGTGATCCGCCCGCCTCGGCCTCCCAAAGTGCTGAGATTACAAGCGTGAGCCACCGCGCCTGGCCCAAAATCTTAACATATATAAATTTATGAATTTATATAAAGAGACTTGTTACCACAATTACTATTTTTTAATTTACGCTTTAATGAACAGTGAGAAGCCATATAAACTGAGTCACTTATCCTAATGAAAGATGTAAAGATAAATGACTTAAAAAGGTAAAAATAAACTCATAAGTAAATGCATGTCATAAGAGGCAAGGATTAATTCAATTTAAAATAAATTTTGAGAACCATTTGAAAGTCTAAGATTTCAATTGGTGGAAAGAAAATTGAAATATATACATATTTTTTCGTATTGCAAAATAAATAGCCCTCCTAGAAAAATTTAATACTGGGTATAGGAAAAAGGCTAACATCACATTTCCGACAAAAAATATTAAGAATTTACAAGTTTTGTCTCATGCTTTTTAAATAATGTCACAGTATAGAGTTATTAATATTTCCCCAGATCAATATATAAAACAATATTGAATAGCTACATAAAATGTCGTTCTTCAAAATGAATACTGCCTCCTTCAAAATGAATACTGTAGTAAAAATAGTTAGCTAAAAGCAAACTCCACATTAAACATATTAAAGATATAACCTATAAAATAAATTTTTAGGCCGGGCGCGGTGGCTCACGCTTGTAATCCCAGCACTTTGGGAGGCCGAGGCGGGCGGATCACGAGGTCAGGAGATCCGGACCACGGTGAAACCCCGTCTCTACTAAAAATACAAAAAATTAGCCGGGCGTGGTGGCGGGCGCCTGTAGTCCCAGCTACTCGGAGAGGCTGAGGCAGGAGAATGGCGTGAACCCGGGAGGCGGAGCTTGCAGTGAGCCGAGATTGCGCCACTGCACTCCAGCCTGGGGGACAGAGCGAGACTCCGTCTCAAAAAAAAAAAAATAAAATAAAATAAAATAAATTTTTAAAATCAAAATCTTAACATATATAAATTTATGAATTTATATAAAGAGACTTGTTACCACAATTACTATTTTTTAATTTACACTTTAATGAACAGTGTGAAGCCATATAAACTGAGTCACTTATCCTAATGAAAGATGTAAAGATAAATGACTTAAAAAGGTAAAAATAAACTCATAAGTAAATGCATGTCATAAGAGGTAAGGATTAACTCAATTTAAAATAAATTTTGAGAACCATTTGAAAGTCTAAGATTTCAATTGGTGGAAAGAAAATTGAAATATATACATATTTTTTCGTATTGCAAAATAAATAGCCCTCCTAGAAAAATTTAATACTGGGTATAAGAAAAAGGCTAACATCACATTTCCGACAAAAAATATTAAGAATTTACAAGTTTTGTCCCATGCTTTTTAAATAATGTCATAGTATAGAGTTATTAATATTTCCCCAGATCAATATATAAAACAATATTGAATAGCTACATAAAATGTCATTAATAGACTACATTCTACTTTTTATTTTATTTTATTATTATTTTCCCTTTACTTGTTCTAAAAATAATGGGATACATGTGCAGAACGTGCAGGTTTGTTACATATGTATACATGTGCCATGGTGGTTTGCTGCACTCTAAGTTCCCTCCCCTCACCTCCCATCCCCCAACAGGCCCTGCTGTGTGTTGTTCCCCTCTCTGTGTCCATGTGTTCTCAATGTTGAACTCCCACTTGCCAGTGAGAACATGCAGTGTTTGGTTTTCTGTTCCTGTGTTAGTTTGCTCAGGATGATGGCTTCCAGCTTCATCCATGTCCCTGCAAAGCACAGGAACTCACCCTTTTTACAGCTGCATAGTATCCCATGGTGTATAAGTACCACATTTTCTCTATCCAGTCTATCATTGATGGGCATTTGGGTTGGTTTCATGTCTTTGCTATTGTAAATAGTGCTGCATTAAACATATGTGTGCATGTGTCTTTATAGTAGAATAATTTGTATTCCTTTGGGTATATACCCAGTAATGGGATTGCTTGGTCAGATGGTATTTCTGGTTCTAGATCCTTGAGGAATTGCCATACTGTCTTCCACAATGGTTGAACTAATTAACATTCCCACCAACAGTGTAAAATTATTCCTAAAATTAAATAAGCCTGAGTTCATACTTTAGTGTATTTAAGATGTTTTGAAACTATATGACCATCTAAGTAGATGCAGAAAAATCACTCAGTAAAATCCAACACCCTTTCATGATAAAAACCCTCAACCAACAAGCCATAGATGGAACGTACCTCAAAATAATGAGACACATATGAAAAACCAACAGCCAACATCATACTGAATGAAGAAAAGTTGAAAATATTTCCCCTAAGAACTGTAACAAGACAAGGATGCCCACTTTCACTACTCCTATTCAATATAATACTAGAAGTCCTAGCCAGAGAATCAGGTAAGAGAAAAAAAAAAAAAATGAGAGGTATCCAAATTAGAAAAGAGGAACTCAAATTATCTGCTGACAACATGATCATATATCTAAAAACCCTAAAGACTAACCTAGAAGACTGCTAGACCTCATTAGTGACTTCAGTAAAGTCTCAGGATACAAAATCAACATAAAAAATCAGTAGCATTTCTATACACCAATAAAGTTCAAGCAGAGAACCAAATTAATAACTCAACTCCATTTACAATAGCCACAAAAAAATACCTAGGAATACATTTAACCAAAGAGGTGAATGATCTCTACAAGGAGAATTACAAAACACTGATGAAAGAAATTGTAGACAACACAAGTAAATGGAAAAATATTCCACACTCATGGATAAAAAGATTCGATATCATTAAAATGAACATATTAACCAAAGCAATCTACAGATTCTATGCAATTCCTATCAAATTACCAATGTCATATTTCACAGAATTAGAAAAAACAATCTTAAAGTTTATATGGAAGCCCGCCGCCCGCCCAAAAGCCTGAATAGCCAAAGCAATCCTAAGCAAAAAACAAAACAAACAAACAAACAAAACAAACAAACAAACAAAACTCTGGAGGCATCATATTGCTTGACTTCAAATTATACTACAACACTATAATAACTGAAATAACATGGAACTGGTACAAAAATCAACATATAGATCAGCAAAACAGAATAGAGAACCCAGAAATAAAGCTACATACTTTCAACGAACTGATTTTTTAGTAAGTTAACAAAAATAACCAATGGGGAGATCACACTCTATTCAATAATTGGTGCTGGAAAAACTAGCTAGTCATATGCAGAAGAATGAAACTGGACTCCTGTCTCTCACCATATAAAAATTAACTCAAGATGGATTACATACCTAAATGTAAGACCTAGAACTATAAAAATTCTCAGAGAAAACCTAGGATAAACTCTGGACATTAACCTATACAAAAAATTTATGACAAAGACCCCAAAGGCAATTGCAACAAAAACAAAAATAGACAAATGGGACTTAAACTAAAAAGCTTCTACACGTGACAGGAAATAACCAACAGAATAAACAGATAACCTACAGAATGGGGAAATATATTTACAAATATGTCTCCAACGAAACATTAATATCCAGAATCTACAAGATGCTCAAACAACTCAACAAGAAAAAAAAATTCCATTATAAATTGGCAGATTAGAAAAACATTGCAGTGGCCAGATTTTATACACACACACACACACACACACACACACACACCCCATACATCTTTGGCCATCTATTTAATTATTGGTTGGGAAAAATTAGAAATAAAGGGCAATATCACTTTTTCATAATTAAAATTTTAAGATACATTGCTAATATCTTTACAGAAATGTTGTAGTTTACATTCCAAGTGGAAGCATATATTCCTGCTAGTTTATTCACATCCAAACAATCACTGAGTATTATCATTATTTACAAATCTACTAATGTGGTAGGAAAAATTATTTCAATTTTCATCTCTTTCATATCATTGAGCTTAAAAAACTTTTTACATGATAATTGACCATTTTTATTTCTCTTTTTATAAAACTTCTTTAAATATCATTTCTTTAAAATGTCTTCATTGAGGTGTTTATATTTTCCAATTTCTGAAGGTTTCTCATACACTAGTTCATGTATTTGGTAAATATTAATTATTATAATTAATTATTTTTAAAAGTCACCTTTTAATTCTGGCTTTTTTGCTTTATTTATTGCATTATCTAATTATAAAAAGTAGAATTAGAGACTCTGAACAATATCTTCCTCTTAGGACAATTATAAGAAATTGACAATATAAATGCAAAAGTCATCTTAAAATATCATTTTATTATTCTTTCTCCTTATCTATAAATATTGGTAGCTTAGTGATGTGAGATAAACAAAAATCAGGACTTTTGAATTACACAGATGTTATTTTGAATCACTAATATAACATTTCTTAATTATGTGAATTTGGACAAACGTTTAATCTCTAGTTAATAGGTTTAGAATGATATTTGACACATAAGGTAAGTGCAAAGATTGGCAAATTGGATGAAAAAGTAGACTTTTGAATATAATATTCAATTTCTAGAAGATTCTACATTTCCTTTGCTTATATAGGATTTCTGTCCACAATTTACTAACATCAAAATTATTAAGCATCTATTTTGTGCAAGTCACTGGTAAAAGAAATTATTTCACTAACGAATTTAACCTTAAACATTAAAGGTGGCAGGGGTGGGGAGGAAAGAAAGGTAATATGTCTACTAATTAATTCATTTTTCAATGACAGCTCATGTACTGAGAGGTATTGAGAAGTATAACAGTTTTTTTTTGTACACTTTTTTTATACTTTAAGTTTTAGGGTACATGTGCACAACGTGCAGGTTTGTTACATATGTATACATGTGCCATGTTGGTGTGCTGCACCCATTAACTCATCATTTAGCATTAGGTATATCTCCTAATGCTATCCCTCCCCCCTCCCCCCACCCCACAACAGTCCCCGGTGTGTGATGTTCCTGTTCCTGTGTCCAAGTGTTCTCATTGTTCATTTCCCACCTATGAGTGAGAACATGTGGTGTTTGGTTTTTTGTCCTTGCGATAGTTTGCTGAGAATGATGGTTTTCAGCTTCATCCATGTCACTACAAAAATAATTGGGTAATAATTTTTTAAAAAATGAACAAAGCCATCAAGAAATTTGAGATTATGTTAAATGACCATACCTAAAAATAATTGGTGTTCCCGAGGAAGAAGAAAAATCTAAAAGTTTGGAAAACATATTTGTGGGAATAATCATGGAAAACTTCCCTGGCCTCGCTAGAGATCTAGACATCTGTCAATGAGAAGAGTCAAACCCTTACATCCAAATACAAGAAGCTCAAAGTACACCTGGGATATTCACTGCAAAAAGATCATCACCTAGCACATAGTCACCAGGTTATCCAAAGTCAAGACAAAGGAAAGAGTCTTAAGAGCTGTGAGCCAAAAGCATCAAGCAACCTATTAAGGAAAACCTATCAGATTAACAGCAGATTTCTCAGCAGAAACCCTACAAGCTAGAAAGGATTGGTATCCTGTATTTAGCATCCTTAAATAAAACAATTATCAACTTAGTATCCAATGAAACTAAAATTCATAAACGAAGGAAAGATACAGTCTTTTTCAGACATATGCTGAGAGAATTTGCCACCACCAAGCCAGCACTATGAGAAATGCTAAAAGAAGCTCTAAATCTTGAAATAAATACTCAAAATACACTGAAATAGAATCTCCTTAAAGCATAAGTCTCACAGGACCTATAAAACAATAACACAATGAATAAAACCAAGGTATGCAGGCAACAAATAGCACAATGAATAGAATAGTACCTCACATCTCAATAGTAATGCTGAATATAAATGCTCCACTTAAAAGATACATAATGGCAGAATAGGTAAGAATTCACCAACCAAGTATCTGCTGTATTCAAGAGGCTCACCTGACACATAAAGACTCACAAAAACTTAAGCTAAAGGGGTGGAAAATGATATTCCATGCAAATGGACACAAAAGCAAGCAGGAGTAGACAGAAAGTCAACACAGAAACAATGGACTTAAACTATCTCTAGAACAAATGGACTTAACAGGTATTTACAGAACATTCTATGCAACAACTGAAGAATATACGTTCTATTCATCAGCACATGGAACATCCTCCAAGATAGACCATATGATAGGCCACAAAACAAGTCTCAACAAATTTAAGAAAATCTAAATTATAGCAAGTACTCTCTCAGACCTCAGTGGAATAAAATTGGAAATCAACTCTAAAAGGAATCCTCAAAACCATGCAAATACATGGAAGCTAAATAACCTACTCCTGAATGATCACTGCGTGAACAATAAAATCTAGATCAAAATTTAAAAATTCTTTGACCTAAACAAATAACTTATCAAAACTTATCAAAACCTCTGGGATACAGCACAGGTGTTGCTAAGAGGAAAGTTCATAGCATTAAATGCCTACATTGAAAAGTCTGAAAGAGTACAAATAGATAATCTAAGGTCACATCTCAAAGAGCTAGAGAAATAAGAACTAACCAAATCCAAACCCAGCAGAAGAAAATAAATAATCAAGATCAGAGCAGAACTAAATTAAATTGAAACAAAAAAATACAAAAGATAAATGAAACAAAGAGCTGATTCTTAGAAAAGATACATAAAATGGATAGACCATTAGGGAAATTAACCAAGAAAAGAAGAGAGAAAATTTAAATAAGCTCAATTAGAAACAAAGTGGGAGATATTACGACTGATACCACAGAAATACAAAAGATAATTCAAGGTTACTATGAACACCTTTACACACATAAACTAGAAAACCTAAAGGAGATGAGTAAATTCCTGGAAATATACAACCCTCCTAGATTAAACTGGGGAGAAATAGAAACTCTGAACAGACCAATAACAAGCAGTGAGACTGAAATGGTAACTAAAAAGTTACCCCCAAAAAAAGTCCAGTACCAGACAAATTAACAGCTGAATTCTATCAGACATTTGAAGAAGAATTGGTACCAATCCTATTGCAAGACAGAGAAAGAGGGAATCCTCCCTAAATCATTCTATGAAGCCAGCAACACCCTAATACCAAAACCAGGGAGGGAAACAACAACAAAGAAAACTATAGATCAATATCCCTGATGAACATAGATGCAAAAATCCTCAACAAAATACAAGCTAACTGGATCAAACAGCATATTTAAAAGATAGTCAACAAAGAACAAGTGGGTTTCATATCAGGAATGCAGGGCTGGTTTAACACATGCAAGTCAATAAATGTGATACACCACATAAAGAGAATTAAAAATGAAAATCACATGATCATCTCAATAGATACAGAAAAAGAATTTGACAAAATCCAGCATCTCTTTATGATTAAAATCCTCAACAAAATCAGCATAGAAGAGAAATACCTTAGGGTAATAAAAGCCATATGTGACAGACCCACAGCCAACATTATACTGAATGGGAAAAAGTTGAAAACAGTCTCCCTGAGAACTAGAACAAGACAAGGATGCCCACTTTCACTTCTTCTGTTCAACATAGTAGGGGAATTTTAGCCAGAGCAATCAGACAAGAGAAAGAAATAAAGGGCACCCAAATCAGTAACAAGGAAGTCAAACTGTCACTGTTCACCAATGATATTATTGTATACCTAGAAAACCCTAAAGACTCATCCAAAAACCTCCTAGAACCGGTAAATGAATTCAGCAAAGTTTAGGGATGCAAAATTAATGTACACAAATCATTAGCCCTGCCATACACAAACAGCAACCAAGATGAGAATCAAATCAAGAACTCAACCCCTTTTACAATAGCTACAAAAAAATTAAATACTTAGGAATATACTTAACCAAGAAGGTAAAAGATCTCTACAGGAAAAACTATGAAAGACCTCTACAAGGAAAACTATCAAAGACTTCTACAAGGAAAACTATGAAACATCGCTGAAGGAAATCATAGACGACACAAACTAA
The DNA here is from genome assembly GCF_028878055.3 of Symphalangus syndactylus. Lineage (NCBI taxonomy): Eukaryota > Metazoa > Chordata > Mammalia > Primates > Hylobatidae > Symphalangus > Symphalangus syndactylus. The sequence goes on from NC_072426.2 coordinate 92,617,226, forward strand.
TTGAAACACATCCCATGCTCATGGATGGGTAGAATCAATATTTTGAAAATGACCGTGCTGCCAAAATCAATCTACAAATTCAATGCAACTCCCATCAAAATACCACCATCATTCTTCACAGAACTAGCAAACAACTGTAAAATTCATATGAAACCAAAAAAGAGCCTGCATAGCAAAAGCAAGAGTAAGCAAAGAGAACAAATCTGAAGGCATTATATTACCAAACTTCAAACTATACTCTAATGCCATAGTCACCACAACAGCATGGTACTGGTATAAAAACAGGCATATAGACCAATGAAATAGAGTAGAGAGCCCAGAAACAAAGTCAAATAGTTAGAGTTAACTGATCTTCGAGAAAGCAAACAACAACAGAAAGTGGGGAAAGGACGCCCCATTCAACAAATGGTTCTGGGATAATTGGCAAGCCACATTTAGAAGAATGAAACTGGATTCTCATCTCTCACCTTATGCAAAAATCAACTCAAGATGGATCAAAGGCTTAAATCTAAGACTTAAAACCATAAAAATTCTAGAAAACAGCATTGGAGAAAACCCTTCTACACATTGGCTCCAGGCAAAGACTTCATGACCAAGAACCCAAAAGCAAACACAACAAAAACAAAAATAAACAGATGGGACTTAATTAAACTACAAAACCTCTGCACAGCAAGAGAAATAATCAGTAGAGTAAACAGACAACCCACAGAGTGGGAGAAAATCTTCACAATCTATACATCCAACAAAGAACTAATATATCTGGAATCCACAAGCAACTCAAAGGAATCAGCAAGAAAAACCAAACAATTCTATCAGAAAGTGGACTAGGACATGAATAGACCTCAAAAGAAGATATAGAAATGGTCAACAAATGTATGAAAAAACAGTCAACATCACTAATGATCAGAAAAATGCAAATCAAAATCACAATGTGATACCACCTTACTCCTTTAGGAATGGCCATAATAATAAAAAAAAAAATAGATGTTGGCATGGATGCAGTTAAAAGGGAACACTTTTACACTGTTAGTAGGACTGTAAACTAGTATAACCACTATGAAAAACAGCGTGGAGATTCCTCAAAGAATTAAAAGTAGATCTACCATCTGATCCAGCAATCTCACTCCTAGGTATCTTCCCAGAGGAAAAGAAGTCCTTATATGAAAAATATATGAAAATATATGAAAAATATACTTTCATACACATGTGTATAGCAGCACAGTTTGAAATTTCAAAAATATGGAACCAGCCTCAATGACCATCGATTAGTGAGTGGATAAAGAATATATATATATATATATCGTGGAATACTACTCAGCCATAAAAAGGAACAAAATAATGGCATTTGCAGCAACCTGAATGGAATTGGAGAACACCATTCTAGGTGAAGCAACTCAGGAATGGAAAACCAAACATTGTATGTTCTTACTTATAAGTGGGAGCTAAGCTATCAGGATGCAAAAGCATAAGAATGATACAATGGACTTTGTGGACTTGGGGAAAAGGGTGGGGGCAGTGAGGGATAAAATACAACACATTGGGTACAATGTACACTGCTTGAGTGATGGGTGCACCAATATCTCAGAAATCACCACTAAAGAATGTATTCATGTAACTAAACACCACCAGTTCCCCAAAAACCTATTGAAATTAAAAAATATATATTTTCTGAAAATAATATAATCTAAAATAAAAGAAGTGATTGATATTGTCAAATAAATAAATGAAAAATAAACCGGTAATATATGGAGACTACTTGGAGTGGAGAGAGCTCTAAATAGAGTAGTAAAGTTCTCTCTCAGTGATGCTCCACTTTCGCTAAGAAAGAGAAACGGTATGAAAAGATTAAGCAACCTCAGCCTAAGCAAACAGATGATCTGATGACCTAAGACCTGAAACCATAAAAATAACCAAAAAACAATCAGTTCTTAAAAAAAAAAAGAAAGAAAATAACTTGACTGGAAAAAGTGAACAAACACAAAATTTAATGGGAATGAGGACTGACTTTTTGCAATCTAAATATCAACAATCAGGGGTGGATGGGTAAATCTTGGTTCATTGCATATGATGAAATATCATGCAGTCATTAAAAGTAATGGCATACCATCAATGATAGACTAGATAAAAAAATGTGGTACATATACACCATGGAATACTATACAGCCATAAAAAGGAACAAGATCATATTCTTTGCAGGGACACGGATGGAGTTTGGAAATCATTATTCCTAGCAAACTAACACAGGAACAGAAAACAAAATGCCACATGTTCTCACTTATAAGTGGGAGCTAAATTATGAGAACATATGGACACATGGTGGGGAACGACACACACTGTTGGCTGTTGGAGGATGGAGGGTGGGAGGAGGGAGAGGATCAGGAAGAATAGCTGGTGGATGCTGGGCTTAACACCTGGGTGATGGGATGATCTGTGCAGCAAACCACCATGGCAAACATTTACCTATGTAATAAACCTCCACATCCTGCACATGTAGCTCTAAACTTAAAATAAACATTGGAAAAAATAATAGTAAGTGAAAATAGATGTAGGGTATATAGGAACTCCATATTATCTCTTCAATTTTTCTATTAAGTCTAGAAATATTTTAAAATTAAATTAAAAAAATAATGGCATAGACTATTGAATAACACTGAAAATATTTATGACAATTTTGAGAAAAAGGAGGAATAAAAATTTTTAAAACATTATAATCTCAACTATGAGAAAATATAAATACTAAAAATATAAAACTGTATTGAATGTTTTAAAAAAATTCAAATGGAATCTTATTGAAAATTGAATTACAGCAATAATAAATGACTCAAGATACTTATACTGAATGCTGAGAAAAATAACAATTTGAAACCAGTAAGAGATAATATAAAAAAGTGGAGAATAAGACTATCAAATTTTAGAATAATTAAGCCTACAATTTTTTAAAGTTCAGAAAATATATAAAAGAAAATGGAAATACATAATAGTACATTATTGAAAAGAGAATTGACCCTGTAATTCAAGAATATTATTTGTTTCAGGAAAAAAATTGAGAATCGTGAACAAGAAAATATACCCTACTTAGGTTATTGAAATGCAACTACTAACATAAGATGCAAATAATGATGAAAAAAATGGTCATTTACTGAGAGAACCAAGTCAAGCTGGCATGTGAGTTCTCCACCAACATTCAGTCCCAGAAAACAATTGTAAAATATTACCATGCCCACAAAATTTGGAGGCAAAGAAGTATGACCCAGGCAAAGAATTGTGACCCAAAGAAGTGTGCCTTCCAAATTTGGAGGCAAAGGAATGTGACTTCATTATTTACATAATGTTATATATTTATAACTTTAATATATACATTCAGTCAAAATGCCAAATGACTTATGGGAACTCATCAATAACTATAAACTTTGTCTATGCTAAAAAAAGTGAATTCTAAAACCTGTAGAAATATTTAAAATACCCCCAAAGGTAATAGAAAATGAAATGTTTTAAATAAAAAAAAATACAGTAAAGTTTTCTTTTGTATATGCTTTTTTGACCTATGCTCTCAAGCATTCCAACAAAGTAAAATAAGGCTAACTTCACATATGAGTGCTTCATGAGGAGAAAATACTTTATGAGAAAAATTTTTTAAAAATCAGGATTCAAGACATTAGTAAATCAATAGAAGGTTAGCATTTAGTTTATGTGAGTATAGAAGTAAGCCTAAATTAGTAAGTAAAGTAAATTAGTAAGTAAGGCTAAAGAAGAAATTATGTTTACAAAACAGAATTTATATGTTATAAATCTTGGCGATGAAAGGATAATGACTTTCTTATAATAATATTTTAAAATATATAAAAATAACATTTTGAATGACAGTTTAGAGAAGGTGAAAGAACATAATTGCTAATTTCTTGATATTTTATAGAAGATAGATAATAGATATTCTCTAAAGTCAAACCATATGATTAAAAGAATAATATTCTAAAAAATCATTTTTTCTTCATTACCTTTAGAACATCATTTAATGACACATTTCTTTTAGGTGACAGCTAAGTTTAGTGATTAATTTTACTCCAGCAATTTGTTCCCCTCAATTGGAGTAAAGCTAAATTTACTGTACTTTTCCTGACTTACCTTTATCTGTCTCGTGTCTACTTATCTGCATATATATAGGCCTCAAATGATATTTGCCTCATAATATTGATGGCTATTTCTGGTTCAAGGGTTTGGGCTGAGATGATGCTTTCATTTTAGTATCAACTGAAATGATACAAAAAACAAAATTTTTAAAAGTATTAAGCCCTAGTTTAATTTCACATTATGCATTAAATTATCAATATATTTGTTCTTATTTCTAATGGTATCAGACTGATTAGGATAGCCAGAAAGATCAGCAGCCAGTATCTCCGGGTTCATTCTTCCCATGTCAGAATGCCAGCAATTGTTCAAAGGTTAGCTAGGAGCAGCAGAGAGTCGTTCCAGTAATCTCTCCACACATCCAACATAACTATTAATGTGTCAATGAGTTCCAGGAAATCTCCTTGCATGTTTATTTTGCATGGGTATCAAAGGCATATCTTCTCTATCCTTCCTGACATTTCTTTCTTTGATTATAATTGGTAGATGAACATTACTAGTTGCATGTCTTTTGAGTCAAAAAATCAATAATGTAGGTATTGGCTGCATGAATGAGTGATATAAGGCACACTTTGGATTTGTACTGTGTTTTGGGCAAGAGGCAAGGAGTGTTTGTAACACATGTGCTACAAATCCCCAACTAAGGAGCTGAGAGACAGGGTAGGATAAGGAAGCATTCTGGGCTTCTTAGACCCAGGAGTTCTTCATCTTGAATCCTAGATCTCTCACTTATTGTGTAATCTTGGACCAGTTACTCAAAGTTTCTGAAATGTAATCCTAACATTTTTTAAATGTAGAGGACAAAATAACATTTAAAACTGAGATAGACTCTTGTGCATCAAACAACTTTTGTTTTGTTTGTACATTTAAAAGATTGCATTCCAACTTCATTAAGAACATCATGTTTCTAATTATCAGTATTTTAATTAAAGATCGGAGCATATGATAGCACTTTATTATGTTAAATTTTAATGTCCACCTGAAAACTGTCATTTTGTCATTTAGGAGACTGAATAGTTATAAGATGTAAAACTCCAAAGATCAATTTTTAAATAAGAACAATGATTTGTTGTGATAGACCCTCTTCTGATAATAGGAATATAAAGATATATTATCAGCTTACTGTATTATTTGAAACTACTAAATATTAATTAACATTATGATAAAATAAATATTTCCTGTCTGCCTACAAATGAAAGTGCTGTAGATTTATATGCATGCTTGAATCCTAGTGCAGGATTACTGACTTCAAAATGCTAAAATAAGGAAATGTTATTAGCAAGATGTCAGAGTAAGCACTCTCTACCATCATTCCCCAGCAGAAGCATAGATTCTGACAACTATCTGTTGACAAGAGTACTTTTGTGGGAATCTGAGGGTACAGTGGAAAAGTTCCAACACCCTGTTGAAGCAAAAATTCTTGGAATGGCTACATTGAAGAGGGTAAAAAAAAGTACCTTACCTGTGTCACCCCTTTCCAAGGTGGCACAGTTCAGTACCAAGAGAGAACATTCCAGCCTGAAATTTCACCCACAGAGGAAAGTAAGAGCACAGTGAGTGATCACCAGTTCCCCAGCTTTGTGGAATGTTTCCCAGAAGAACCAATTCTTTCTTGCCTCATCCAGATTACTGAAGCAAAAATACAACTGAGTGGCTGGGAGAAGTTATCCCACATTATGGGATTTCACTAAGGGGACACGAGATAGAAAAGAACAGAAAGGTTATTTAAAAAAATAATGGCTGAAAACTTCCTAAATCTGCCAAAAGGTATAGTATTCAGGTACATGAAGCACAAATGTCTCCAAGCAGGTCCAACCTAAAGCAGATTTTACCAAATGCATTATAATTAAATTGTCAAAAATCAGGAACTGAAGAGAATGTCGAAAGCACCAAGGGAAAAGAAGCTCATTACACACAAGGAAATCTCTATCAATCAGGTGATCAAAATTTTTCCAAGAAAACTTGCAGGCAAGATGAGAATGGGATGATACATTGAAAATGCTGAAAGAAAAAGTGCCAGTCAAGAATACTATACCTGACAAATCTGCCCTTCAAAAATGAATGGAAGACAAAAACTTTCCCTGAAAAACAAAAGCTGAGGTAGTTCATCACCACTAGACCTGCCTTATAAGAAATGCTAAGAGATATTCTTCAAGTTTAAATAAAAGGATGCTAAGTAGCAATATGAGAACATATAAAGGTATAAAATTCACAATAAACTTAAGTACATATTCAAATTTTGAATATTCTAACATGTAATGGTGCTAAGTAAATCACAGTGAACTTTAGAATAAAAGTTAATAACTACAATTACAATAACTTGTTAATGGATACACAGTATTAAAAGATGCAAATTTTGACATCAGTACCTAAAATATGGGGAGAGGGTGAAGTAAAAGTAGAGACTTTTTTATTATGATTGAAGTTAAGATGTTACCAGCTTAAAATAGACTTTTATAACAGTCATATGTCTTATGTAAGCCTCATTATGGTCACAAAGAAGAATCCTGCGGTAGATACACAAGACATAAAAAGAAAGGAATAAAAGCATAACACTACAAAAGAAATTGTCAAATCACAAAGGAAGAAACAAGAGAGAAAAAAAAGACCCACCAAAAAGGCAGAAAACAATAAGATGGCAAGAGTAAGTCTTTACCTATGAATAATTACTTTTATTGTAAATGAATTAAATTCTCCAATTAAAAGACAAAGGATCTGAATGTATGAAAAATAAAGATCCAACTATATGCTACCTGTGGGAGACACACTTTAGCTTTAAGGCACATATCAGCTGAAAGTGAAGAAATGGAAAAATGTAGGTTTTTTGGTTTTTTTTTTTTTTTTTCATAAAAATAGTTACCTTTAGCTAGACTAAGAAAAAAAGGGAAAAGACTCAAATAAATGAAACATAAATGAAAGACATTACAACTGATACCACACAAACACAAAAGACTATTATGAACAACTATATACTAACAAATTGGTTAAAGTAGAAGAAATGGGTAAATTCTTAGCAAGATAAAACCTAGCAACACAAAATCAAAAGGAAATAGAGAATCTGAAAAGATTAATAATGAGTAAGGAGATTGACTCAGTAACCAAAAAATTCCCCAACAAAGTAAATCTCAGGATCTATGGCTACACTGGTAAATTCTACCAAACATTTAAATAATTAATACCAATCTTTCTCAAATTCCTCTCTCTGTCTCTCTACACACACACGTACACACAGGCACATACAATGGAATATTATTCAGCCTTAAGAAAGGAAATTCTGTCATTTTCAATAACACAGATGAACCTGGGAGACATTATGCTCAGTGAAATAAGCCGGACACAGAAATACAAATACCGTATGACTTCATTTATTATAAATAGATTCCACATGTAAATGAAATGTGGAAATGGCGAAACTTGTAGCAACAGAGAATAGAGGCATGGTTAGCAGGGACTGTGGGGTGAGGAAAATGGAAAGACTTTGGTCAAAGAGAGCAAAATTTCAGTTATAAGTTCTGGAGACCTAGTGTACAACATGATAACAATAGTGCATTTTATACTTGAAATTTTCAAAGAAAGATCTTAAGTTTGTCCTCTCTCTCACACACAGATAGTAACTATGTGAGGTGATATATGTGTTAATTAGCCTGATGGTGGTAATCATTTCACACTATATACATGTATCAAAACATCTTGTTGTACACCTAAATACAAGCCCTATTTGTCAATATACCTCAATAAAATTGGAAAAAAAATCAAATTGCCAAAAAATATATTTATATATCAAATATTTATATATCGAATTGCCAAAATGTATATTTATATACCTCAATAAAATTGGAAAAAATCAAATTACCAAAATAATAGCAACTCTTATGAAAATATTTGGAGATACAGGAAAATATTTGGAGATACAGGATTGGCATATGATACATTGGAGATACAGGATTGGATACAATATTGGAGATACAGGATTGACATATGAGCTAATATTGTGAACAAGGAAGAAATGTCAGGTAGAAAACTGGAAAGCTCATTTCCAAACCCTTTCATCTGGCCTAATTATAGCAGCTGTGGTAGAGGCTTGAGGACTACACAACAGCCAGAAATTCTGATTCTTTCCATCGTCTTCACCTTTTCCCATGAGCTCCAAATTGGTGGCTGGAATAGAGCATCTGTAACTAATCTGCAATTATGCCAGGGGATCAAAAAAAACCCTACAGTGTGATTTTTCCTAAGTCTGGACCTCCAGGTTTCAAGATCAATGAGACAACTGCTCAGGACTTGGTGCAGGTTGCTTGGTAAGTTGCAGAGAATCCCCCAGATATAGCAGTTTCCACAGCACCTGAAAGTACCCAGGGTTTACTCACAGCAATATACACAGTCACTTTGATCCTGGAACAGAATTTCTCTGAAACAGTTTGCAGAGTACCTGTCCTTTAGCACAGGTGATCGAAGACCGGTAGTATTTTGGTCTTTGGTGATCTTAGTAACCTTTAGCAGGAGCACTATATGGTAATTTCAGAGAAAGTGATCTATTAAATCATCTTTCAGGCTTATGAAGATTCTTACAATATTAAGAAAAATTAAGAAGACTGATTTGAGAGATGAGAAAAGCTTAAGTTATGTGTTGCGCAAGCTTCAGAATCCTACAAATTCCTGTGTTGTAAGATTACAAACACTAGGCTTTCTGAAAATAAAAATATAAGTAATGAAAGAAACAAGTCAAACAAAAATGGATGAAAATACACAATTTGGAGACTGCATGCCAAAGCCAGAGCCATCTTTTTGAAACAAAATGGTGGTATTTACCTGGTCAAATTACTCCAGCAACTTTCGATCTTATTCAGAGTAACAAAATGTTCTACAGTAAATCAACTGACATGGTAAATTGGAAGGGTCACCAGGCTAAAAAACAGGATGATGTAGTTCTGGTAGTAACAGCCCCACTTGTTACCAGCAATATATCATGGCTCTAATTTCACAGTTTTCAAGTTCCCCATTGTTTAGATGTGGGAATTTGATCTGATTTTTCAAATAGAGAAAGTTATAATGTTTAGGGGATGTGGTCGAAATTAATATTTACTCAATTTGAGTTTCACTTAACTTAATTAGTTTTTGTATCTACCACTATCTCTTTATAATTATAATTAGACAGTCAATTAACAACTTCTTATCAGGACTGAGGACATTTAGATCAGATATGGAAAACAGTGTTCATTCCAAAAGAACACCAAGGCATACAAAAGAATTATACAAAAGAGATTCCAAGAATAGCCTAACATAAAGTAAGCCATTCTTGCCAAATAGCTTACACCAAAACCTTGGTATCTTTCCTAAATCCTTTCTTTTTTTTCTCACATGCAGAACATCAGCATATCTTGTTGGCTGTACTTTCACAATACATGCAGGCTCCAAACACTTCAAACTGCTTTCACCACTGCACCTTCAACCAAGCTCCATCATCTCTCCCGGCTTATCGTTGTCATCAGAATCCCTGCTCCTCCCTTTGCTCCCCAAGCGCCTAATATCACCACAGACCCAGAGCCTTCCTATTAAAACAAAATGGTGCTGGCCAGGCGCAGCGGCTCACGCCTGTCATCCTAGCACTTTGGGAGGCCGAGGTGGGTGGATCCCCTGAGGTAGGGAGTTCAAGACCAGCCTGACCAACATGGTGAAACCCCGTCTCTACTAAAAAAAAAATTAGCTGGGCATGGTGGTGGGCGCCTGTAATCCCAGCTACTCGGGGGTAGGGCAGCAGGGAGGGGGGGCTGCGGCACAAGAATATCTTGAACCTGGGAGGCAGAGGTTGCATTGAGCCAAGATCACGCCACTGCACTCCAGCCTGGGTGACACAGTGAGACTCTGTCTCAAAAATACAAAACAACAACAACAAAATGGTACTGCTACTTACCTGGTCAAAATACTCCAGCAATTTCCAACCTTACTCAGTGTGAAAGCTAAAGTCATTATATTGATCTAACATCCCCTTATTATTTCACACTATTCTCCTACTTCTCTGACCTCAACTCCTCCCACTTCCTCTTTTACACGCTCTTCAGCTACATGGGACTCCGGTTTTGGAATACTCCAAACATCCTTTAACCCCTGGAAATGTGCACTTGATGTTTGACCTGCTTGGGCCACTCTTCTAGATATCATTGTGATTTCCCTCTCACCTGCATTAAGTCTTTCTGGGTTCAGATGTCGCTTTATGAACACGTATGTGGTGGTGGTGGTCAGAAAGGGGTGGAGTGCTTTATAGGATCACATTATAAGAAACCAACTGTTGAAGGACTTCCTTAGTTCAGCTAAACACGGGGTCCTTGTCCCACGGCCACAAAAATACAGGCTTGCAGACAATTTGAAGCGTGAGTAAAGTGGGGTTTTATTTGGTAAAAAGGAAGAAAAGGGGGGAACAGGCACTCTCTGCAAGGCCAGAGTTCCCTGCTAGAGTTCCTCCTGCCTCACAGCTTGAATTCCAGGTTCCACGCAGGAAGAGGAGGGGCCAGGCTCCTCCCCACTGCAAAGGGCACAAACCTCTGTGGCTCCAGCCTGGTAGCATTTCTCCCAGTGTGCAGGCCAGTTGGAGTTTTTCTAGGGACCCCTGCCACCTGGCTTTCTCACAACTTTCTACCAACCCTGTCAGTATCTCTCCTCTTTAGTGTTTTAACATGTCTTCATAACACATAGTTCCATCTTTATAATATATTTTGATTATCCTTCCTCTCCAGGATGAAAGGACAATGATCTTCGGTTGGTTTTGCTGACAGTTGTATTTTCAATGCTTATACAGGGCCTACCCTGCAGTAGGTGTTCAGTAATGTCTACTGAATAAATGAACACAACTTACATCTTTCACCCTTTTGCATCTGTCTATCAGATTGAGAGGCACTAAATGATGCATCCACCCCGACCTGCTACTTAGGTTTCTCCCTCCCATACAGTCCTATGCCCTTTCTTACTCCAAAGTCCTAAAGAAAAAAGCATTTTCATATCAACAACACAATTTCTATGAATGTTTTGCAGAATATAGCGGAATCCTTAGAGTTCATATTGATTACTCATTTATTATTGTAAACCCTACCTGTCAACTAAATCTGATAAGCTCTTTGTTCTTGTATTTCATGATTTATGTCCAGCACAAACTTCTACACTCTCTAAGCCAAACCTCCCACTGATTTACCCCTTCCTGAACCCTTCTGTTTAGAGTTTCTCTTTAATGATCATCACAGTACTCTATGTTCTTAGCCTACTTACTGGTGACTTCATCACCTGTTTGCTTCTCTTGAAGACACCATTTCCCTCCAGTCCCCCCAAATGTGTCTTGTGTATTTTCTCATGCCCTGTAAAACAAGACTGAAAGATTTATATTTCCTTTTCTTATTTCCCTGCCTGATGTTACCATTAGATCATTCCTCTTATATTACATTTGACTTAACAAGTCACATCATTTTATTTATTATATATATATATATATATATATATTTTTTTTTTTTTTTTGAGATGGAGTCTCTTGCCTAGGCTGGAATGCAGTGGTGTGATCTCGGCTTACTGCAACCTCCACCTCCCAGGTTCAAGCGTTTATCCTGCTCCAGACTCCCGAGTAGCTGGAAATACAGGCACGTGCCACCACACCTGGCTAATTTTTGTATTTTTAGTAGAGACGGGGTTTCACCATGTTGGTCAGGCTGGTCTCGAACTCCTGATCTCATGATCCGCCTCGCCTCAGCCTCCCAAAGTTCTGGAGTTACAGGCATGAGCCACTGCACCTTGCCTTCTGTTATATTAAATTATTACAGTATTAGCTTCTTTCATGTTCTCTATCAAAAAGTATTTTCTCATTTGTCTTTAATCATATTATTTCTCTGTGGATGTACATGATGTATTTGTTTAATGAAATAATTATCTTTCTTTTATAAAGACATCTTTGCATTCCTCTGAGGTTAATTCTGTGTGACTATATTATTCTTTAGCCCACCTTTTCTGCAATACATCAACTGCATCCTAGCTTCCTGCTATACCCTCTCCTCACATCCTGGTGTAGCAGAGTAAGGTCAACCTCAACCTGGAAAACAGAATAAATTGCCAAAACTTTCAGTCTTTCTCATTTGGACTTCTTTTTTTTCAGACTTCTTCATTCCCATTAACTTCTGAAGCACTCCACTCCTGCTACCAAATCTTCTGTCCACATCCTGGATTTGCATCTGATAGAACATTTCCACCTCAGAAATTCTCATTAAAACTATCCTCTCTAACTACAACATGTATCATTTTAATTAACCCCATATTTTCTTCTACCTCCTTGGTATCATCTGCTCATTGACTCCATTATATTCTTATTAATAACCATCTTGTCTTCACTTCTTTTTCTCTGCAGATTAAACTCTTGGGTTATTTCAATCCTTTCTTTAAAAATCCCTAAACTTGCTTATTTCAATGTCTTTCCTTGGAGCATAGAATTGTAACATTTGAGGAATATCACACCACCCTTCTCTCCAACCACAATTGACCATTTAAGAATTATTGGAGGCGGGGCGCAGTGGCTCACGCCTGTAATCCCAGCACTTTGGGAGGCCGAAGCAGGTGGTTCACCTGAGGTCAGGAGTTCCAGACCAGACCGACCAACACGGTGAAACCCCGTCTCTACTGAAATACAAAAATTTAGCCAGGCGTGGTGGCACACGCTTGTAATCCCAGCTACTTGGAAGGCTGAGGCAAGAGAATCACTTGAACCTGGGAGGCGAAAGTTGCAGAGAGCCGAGATTGTGCCATTGCACACTAGCCTGCGCAACAGAGCAAAACTCCATCTCAAAAAAAAAAAAAAAACAAAAAAGAATTATTGGAGACAATACTAGAAATAGAAGATGAGTACTGATAAAAGTCTAAGATCAAAACTCGAATCCAGGCCCTCTACATCAAGAAAACCTAATAACCTGATCTATGTTCTTAAACTAATTCACTCCCCTTTGATCTACAAACACTGTTTCCAAGTTTTACTTTTAGCTAATATTTACTTACTTTTTAACTTGAGAGTTCAATCATCACTTACTCTGGAAAGCTCTTACTGATACTCAATAATGAATTAATTTCCTTTGCCGTATAGTCTTATAGCACCTTCTATTTTTCTTTGTCTAATTTATCAGTTGATGATTACTTTTTCAATGCTTAACTTTCCCCTCAGAATTAAATTCCCATGAAGAGTGGTCATTAGTTATTATATTTATCTATTTTACAGTTATACCCTCAGAATGAGTATAGCTTCTTCCAGATGTGTGTTTTCAATAAATATTTCTTGGAAATCAAAGATAATTTTCCTCAACAATTTAAATTTTTAAAATATTACCTCTCTTCTCAAACTAATTCTCATTTTAACCCACAATCCATTCTTACTAATTTCATCTATCAGGATGGTTTTCTTACAATAGTCTACACTTGTTGGTCCTACTGTGATATTAACACAGACTTGTAATGAACTCTGTTTATAAGTCTCTCTTTTTATTTTATTTCATTTCTGCCTTCAGACTGGGTTCAAGACTTCTTCCTCCCTTGGGAGGAAAAACAATGTAGGAAGAATTGTATTGGCTTTGAAAGCAGATAAACTCAGTTTCCAAACGTATCTATTCAACTTAATGGCTATGAACTTTGGAAACTGTCTAATGATTTGAAACTTCAGATTCTCATCCTTTCAATGTAATTAATTCTAAAATCAGCCTCAAAATAGTATGGGATAAACAGAATATTTGTAGACGTACCTGATAAGATGTGGGCATACAGTCAATACCTGTTAAAGCCTACTAATGGAAAAGGGATCATTTCCCCTCCCTCTTCCCTCTTTCCTTTGATCTGTTTTGACTCACAGATAAAGAAAAAAAATCTGCCCATAGATAAAGTTCATTAATGGCCCCTCTGTTGAGAGGGGAACCAAATTAGATTGGTTATATGCTAAACATTTTTGGGCTAAGGTCAGTTAAAGTCCTATTTATTTATTTATACAGTGCATTAAAGGAAGGAGTAGGCTCTACTCTTCCTCCTTTGCTTTCATTTTCCTGGCATATGCACACTCTAAAGAGGTCTGTGCTTCAGAGCCAGAAATGCCATACCTGCCTAAGAAATAGGTAGCCTTAGAAAATATTCTTTAGCCCAACTGCTCTTAATTGAAGTAGGGCTTAGAAAACTTCTCTTAGGCATGCAGGTCAAGGCTGGATGGGCCTGGCGTTCTAGCTATGTGTTGATTTTTACTGCTAAATTACAAATATATAATTAAGAGATGTGGCAAACAGATTCAAAAGCTCAGTTAAACATTTACTTGTGTAGTAGTATCAAACAGTTGCTAAGACACAATAATATAATTAATAAAATAATGGAAAAGTAATATTTAAGGCAATAATAGTTGAACATTCTTGAGAATAAAAAAGTCATACTTTTCTATTATAAGGGATCTTTGAAAACCAAGGAAATTTTTTGGAAAAAAAAGTATATCCACATCCACTTATATTTTATTAAAACTGTAAAATATTAAGAAGAACAAATATTAAAAGCTATTAGAAAATTAGGCAATTACAAAATAATTTGTAATTAGCTGACAATGGACTTCTCATCAACAACGATAGAAGAAACAATAGTAGTTAACATCCACAAAGCACAGGAAGAAAATTACTGTCAACCTAAAATTATATACGCAGTTATATTATCAATAATGAAAGAAAGCAAAATAAAGCATTTGTAGATATACAGGAGAAGTAACACAGCTTTGCTAGACCTTCAATTGCAGAAATAATAAGGAATACACAATATGAACTTTAAAAGAGATGAGCTAGAAGACTGAAGAGTACAAAAATTTTTAATTGTGTGAGCAACTTTTATTTAATATTGACAATAAAAAACAGTAAATTCTTTTGCATTATAAAAATAAAGCTAAAAAACTTAAAATAGGCAATATTAAGATAAATAAATAGTTCATACACAATTAAAATAATCTATGTTGTATTAGTCCATTCTCACACTGATATAAAGAACTGCCCAAGACTGGGTAATTTATAAAGAAATAAGGTTTAGTTGACACAGTTCTACATGGCTGGGGAGGCCTCAGGAAACTTACAATCATGGCAGAAAGCACCTCTTCACAGGGAAGCAGGAGGAAATGCCAGATGCTTATAAAATTGTCGGATCTTGTGAGAACTCATTTACTATCGTGAGAACAGCATGAAGGAACTGCCCCCATGATTGAGTTACCTCTACCTGGTCCTGCCCTCGACACATGGTGATTATGAGGATTACAATTCAGGGTGAGATTTGGGTGGGGACACAGAACCAAACCATATTATATGTCTACTTGACATGTTCAAGGAGAAGAATAAAATTGAAAACAAGATTTGATTTTATAAAAAAAAATTCCGAAGTAACTAAAAAAAGAAAAAGATAATTATTAAATTAAGATAAAGATTAGAGCAGCAATAATTAAAGTAGAAATTATAAAAGCAATAGAAGCTGGGTGAGTGGCGCACTCCTGTACTCCTAGCACTTTAGGAGGTCTAGGCAGGAGGATTGCTTGAGCTCAGGAGTTTGAGACCAATGTGGGTAACATAGTTAGACCTTGTCTCTACAAAAAGTCAACAAAATTAGCCAGGCATGGTGGTACATACCTGTAGTTCCAGCTACTGGGGTGGCTGAGTTGAGAGGAATGCTTATTATTATTATTATTATTATACTTTAAGTTATAGGGCACATGTGCACAACATGCAAGTTTGTTACATATGTGTACAAGTGCCATGTTGGTGTGCTGCACCATTAACTTGTCATTTACATTAGGTATATCTCCTAATGCTATCCCTCCCCACTCCTCCCACCCCACGACAGGTCCCAGTGTGTGGTGTTCCCCACCCTGTGTCCAAGTGTTCTCACTGTTCAATTCCCACCTATGAGTGAGAACATGCGGTGTTTGGCTTTCTTTCCTTGCGATAATTTGCTCAGAATGGTGGTTTCCAGCTACGTCCATGTCCGTACAAAGGACAGGAACTCATCCTTTTTTATGGCTGCATAGTATTCCATGATGTATATGTGCCACATTTTCTTAATTCAGTCTATCATTGATGGACATTTGGGTTGGTTCCAAGTCTTTGCTATTGTGAGTAGTGCCACAATAAACATATATGTGCATGTGTCTTTATAGTAGCATGATTTATAATCCTTTGGGTATATACCCAGTAATGGGATGGCTGGGTCAAATAGTAATTCTAGTTCTAGATCCTTGAGGAATCACCACACTGTCTTCCACAATGGTTGAACTAGTTTACAGTCCCACCAACAGTGTAAAAGTGTTCCTATCTCACATCCTCTCCATATCCTCTCCAGCACCTGTTGTTTGCTGACTTTTTAATGATTGCCATTCTAACTGGTGTGAGATGGTATCTCATTGTGGTATTGCTTTGCATTTATCTGATGGCCAGTGATGATGAGCATTTTTTCATGTGTCCGTTGGCTGCATAAATGTCTTCTTTTGAGAAGTGTCTGTTCATATCCTTCACGTACTTGATGATGGGGTTGTTTGATTTTTTCTTGTAAATTTGTTTAAGTTCTTTGTAGATTCTGGATATTAGCCCTTTGTCAGATGGGTAGATTGCAAAAATTTTCTCCCATTCTGTAGGTTGCCCATTCACTCTGATGGTAGTTTCTTTTGCTGTGCAGAAGCTCTTTAGTTTAATTAGATCCCATTTCCCAATTTTGGCTTTTGTTGCCGTTGTTTTTGGTGTTTTAGACATGAAGCTCATGCCCATGCCTATGTCCTGAATGGTATTGCCTAGGTTTTCTTCTAGGGTTTTTATGGTTTTAGGTCTGACATTTAAATCTATTTAATAAATGGTGCTGGGAAAACTGGCTAGCTGTATGTAGAAAGCTGAAACTGGATCCTTTCCTTACACCTTATACAAAAATTAATTCAAGATGAATTAAAGACTTAAATGAGAGGAATGCTTAAGCCCAGCAGGTCAAGATTGCAGTGAGCCATGATCATGCCACTGCTTTCCAGCCTGGGTGACAAAGTGAGACCCTGTCTCAAAAAAAAAGGGGCGGGGGGGAATGACCAATGTAGTTGGTTTTTGAAAATATTTTAAAAATTCTCGAACTTTTAGGTAGACTAAGAAAAAAAGAGAAAAGACTCAAATAAATAAAATTGTAAATGAAAGAGGAGACATAACACCTGATGGTATCATAGAAATACAAAGGGACATGAGGCCTACTATGAATTGTTACATGACAACAGATTAGATAACCTACAAAAAAATGGATAAATTCTGAGAAACGTATACAACCTACCAAGAGTGAACCATAAAAAATAGAACATATGAACAGACCAATAATGCATAAGGAGATTGAATCAATAATTTAACACCTCCCAATAAAGAGAAGCCCATGGCCCAGTGGTTTCACTGATGAATTGTAACAATGTTTAAAAAAGAATTAATGTCTATTCTTTTCAAAATCTTCCAAAATATTAAAGAGAACAGGACATTTCACAATTTATTCTATGAGGCCAGCATTACTTAGATAGCAAAGTTAGACATGAAACTATAAGAAAGATATTACAGGCTAATATCCCTGACAAACATACATGCAAAAATCCTTTTAAAAACACAGGAAAATTGAATTCAATATTGCATTAAAAAGATTATACACCACAAACAAGTGTGATTTATCCCTGGGATACAAGGCTGTTTCAACTTACTTAAATAGATAATGTGACATGTGTTAACAGAATGAGCAATAAAAATCATGTGATTATTTAAATAGATGGAGAAAAACATTTGAAATATTCAACATCTTTTGTTTTTTTTTATTTTACTTTAAGTTCTAGGGTACATGTGCACAATGTGCAGGTTTGTTACATATGTATACATGTGCCATGTTGGTGTGCTGCACCCATTAACTCATCATTTACATTAGGTATATCTCCTAATGCTATCCTCCCCCTTTCCCCCACCCCACGACAGGCCCCAGTGTGTGATGTTCACCTTCCTGTGTCCAAGTGTTCTGATTGTTCAGTTCCCACCTATGAGTGAGAACATGTGGTGATTGGCTTTTTGTCCTTGAGATAGTTTGCTGAGAATGATGGTTTCCAGCTTCATCCATGTCCCTATAAAGACTGAAGCTGTTCCTATTCGGCCATCTTGGAACTGCCCTCTCAACATCTTTTAATAATAAAAAATATCAGTTAATTAAGTATGGAAAGAATGTACCACAACATAATTAATTATGTATATGGCGAGGTCACAACTAACATCCTACTCAATGGAAGAAAAGGTAAAAGCTTCTTCTGTAATACTAGGACCAAAACAAAGATGCCCACAGTCACCACTTCTATTCAAAATAGTACTGGAAGTCCTAGCCAGAGCAATTAGGCAAGAAAAAGAAATAAAAGACATCCAAATAGAAAATAAGTAAAATTATCTGTTTTTTGATAACATAGCCTTATAGAAGACCCTATAGAACCCACCAAAAAATGGTTAGAACTCATACATGAATTCAGTAAAGTTGTGAGATATAAACTGCATGTACAAAAAGAAGTCACGTTGCTGTGCACTAATAATAAACTATCCAAAAAAGAAATTGAGAAAACAATCCCATTAACAGTAGTATAAAAAATAGAAAACTCAGAAATAAATTGAACCAAGAGGGTGAAATATCTATACATTGAAACTATAAAATATTGATGCAAGATATTGGAGTAGACACAAATAAATAGAAAAAATTTTTTGTTCGAAGATTGGAAACCTAAGAATGTTAAAACATTCTTACATCGATCCAAAAATCCTCAATAAAATACTGGCAAACCAAATCCAGCAGCACACCAAAAAGCTTATCCACCATGATCAAGTGGGCTTCATCCCTGGGATGCAAGGCTGATTCAACATACGCAAATCAATAACTGTATTCCAGCATATAAACAGAACCAAAGACAAAAACCACATGATTATCTCAATAGATGCAGAAAAGGCCTTTGACAAAATTCAACGCTTCATGCTAAAAACTCTCAATAAATTAGATATTGATGGGATGTATCTCAAAATAATGAGAGTTATCTATGACAAACCCACAGCCAATATCATACTGAATGGGCAAAAACTGGAAGCATTCCCTTTGAAAACCAGCACAAGACAGGGATGCCCTCTCTCACCACTCCTATTCAACATAGTGTTGGAAGTTCTCGCCAGGGCAACCAGGCAGGAGAAGGAAATAAAGGGTATTCAATTAGGAAAAGAGGAAGTCAAATTGTCCCTGTTTGCAGATGACATGACTGTATATCTAGAAAACCCCATCGTCTCAGCCCAAAATCTCCTCAAGCTGATAAACAACTTCAGCAAAGTCTCAGGATACAAAATCAATGTACAAACATCACAAGCATTCTTATACACCAATCACAGACAAACAGAGAGCCAAATCATGAGTGAACTCCCATTCACAATTGCTTCAAAGAGAATAAAATACCTAGGAATCCAACTTACAAGGGATGTGAAGGACCTCTTCAAGGAGAACTACAAACCACTGCTCAATGAAATAAAAGAGGATACAAACAAATGGAAGAACATTCCATGCTCATGGGTAGAAAGAATCAATATCATGAAAATGGCCATACTGCCCAAGGTAATTTATAGATTCAATGCCATCCCCATCAAGCTACCAATGACTTTCTTCACAGAATTGGAAAAAACTACTTTAAAGTTCATATGGAACCAAAAAAGAGCCCACATCGCCAAGTCAATCCTAAGCCAAAAGAACAAAGCTGGAGGCATCACGCTACCTGACTTCAAACTATACTACAAGGCTACAGTAACCAAAACAGCATGGTACTGGTACCAAAACAGCATGGTACTGGTACCAAAACAGAGATATAGACCAATGGAACAGAACAGAGCCCTCAGAAGTAATGCCGCATATCTGCAACCATCTGATCTTTGACAAACCTGACAAAAACAAGCAATGGGGAAAGGATTCCCTATTTAATAAATCATGCTGGGAAAACTGGCTAGCCATATGCAGAAAGCTGAAACTGGATCCCTTCCTTACACCTTATACAAAAATTAATTCAAGATGGATTAAAGACTTAAATGTTAGACCTAAAACCATAAAAACCCTAGAAGAAAACCTAGGCAATACCATTCAGGACATAGGCATGGGCAAGGACTTCATGTCTAAAACACCAAAAGCAATGGCAGCGAAAGCCAAAATTGACAAATGGGATCTAATTAAACTAAAGAGTTTCTGCACAGCAAAAGAAACTACCATCAGAGTGATCAGGCAACCGACAGAATGGGAGAAAATGTTTGCAACCTACTCATCTGACAAAGGGCTAATATCCAGAATCTACAATGAACTCAAACAAATTTACAAGAAAAAAACAAACAACCCCATCAAAAAGTGGGCAAAGGATATGAACAGACACTTCTCAAAAGAAGACATTTATGCAGCCTAAAAACACATGAAACAATGCTCATCATCACTGGCCATCAAAGAAATGCAAATCAAAACCACAATGAGATACCATCTCACACCAGTTAGAATGGCGATCATTTAAAAGTCAGGAAACAACAGGTGCTGGGGAGGATGTAGAGAAATAAGAACACTTTTACACTGTTGGTGGGACTGTAAATTAGTTCAACCATTGTGGAAGTCAGTGTGGCGATTCCTCAGGGATCTAGAACTAGAAATACCATTTGACCCAGCCATCCCATTACCGGGTATATACCCAAAGGATTATAAATCATACTGCTATAAAGGCACATGCACACGTATGTTTATAGTGGCACTATTCACAATAGCAAAGACTTGGAACCAACTTAAATGTCTAACAATGATAGACTGAATTAAGAAAACGTGGCACATATACACCATGGAATACTACACAGCCATAAAAAAGGATGAGTTCATGTCCTTTGTAGGGACATGGATGAAGCTGGAAACCATCATTCTCAGCAAACTATCGCAAAGACAAAAAACCAAACACCGCATGTTCTCACTCATAGGTGGGAATTGAATAATGAGAACACATGGACACAGGAAGGGGAACATCACACACCGGGGACTGTTTTGGGATGAGGGGAGCAGGGATGGATAGCATTAGGAGATATACCTAATGCTAAATGACAAGTTAATGGGTGCAGCACACCAACATGGCACATGTATACATATGTAACAAACCTGCACGTTGTGCACATGTACCCTAAAACTTAAAGTATAATAATAATAAAATAAAATAATTTAAAAAAGGAAAAGAAAAATAAATCAGGAGTTACAAAGAAAAAAAAAACATTCTTACACCGAACACCTTCTACAGATTCAATTCCTATCAAAATTTCAATGTTTTTTTTTTTTTTAACAGACATGGAAAAAACAACTCTAAAATTTGGGATAAAATTCCTGGATAGGAATTCCAGAGCAATTCCTACCAAAATTCTAGTTTTGATTTTACAGAAATGGAAAAAAAAAATACAACCCTAAAATTTGTGTAGAACCACAAATGACCCCAAATAGTCAAAGTAATCTTGAGCAAAAGAAACAAAGCTGAAACTATCACACTTCCTCAGTTTAGTTAATATAACAAAGCTGTAGTAATAAAAAAATGGAATTAGCATTAAACAGACACATAGACCAATGAAACAGAATGATGAGCCCAGAAATAAACTCAGACATATACAGTAAACTAATTTTCAACATGGACATCAAGAATACATAATAGGGAAAAGGTAGTCAATAAATGGTGTTAAAAACTGGATAGCCACATACAAAAGAATTAAACCGAACACTTATTATACCATACACAAATATCAACTCAAAATGGATTGGAGAATTTAAACATAAGATCTGAAACAGTAAAACTGCTAGAAGAAAACACAGAGTATAAGCTCCTTGATATTGGCCTTGGCAATAATTTTTTTTTATATGACACCAAAAGCACAGACAACAAAAGCAAAAATATACAAGTATGATTACATCAAACCAAAACGCCTCTGCACAGCAAGGGAAATAATCAATAAAATGAAAAGTCAACATACAAAATGGGAGAAAATATTTACAAATCCTATATCTGATAAGGAGTTAATATCCAAACTATGCAAGGAATTTATACAATTAAATAGCAAAAAAAAAAAAAATCAAGCAAATAACCCATCTTAAAAATGGTTGCGAAGGACCTGATCAGACATTTCTTTAAAAAGACATAAACATTGTCAACAGGTATATAAAAATGTGCTCAATATAACTAATCATCAATGAAATGGAAATCACTGATATACTTTTACCTTACACCTGTTAGGATGGTTAGTATTTTTTTAAAAAAAGGTAAGTGTTCATGAGGAGGTTGAGAAAAAGAAGCCCTTGTACACTGTTGGCAGGAAGATAAATTGATACAGCTATTTTGAAAAACAGTATGGAAGTTTTTCAAAATGTTAAAAATAGAGCTACCATATGATCCAGCAATGTCGTTACTGGGTGTATACATAAAGGAAATGAAATCAGTATGCTGAAGAGATAAAGAAACACTTCCATGTTTATTGTAGCATTATTCACCATAGCCAAGATATGGAATCAATCTAAATGCCCATTTACAGATGAATGGATACAGAAAATGTATTATATACATAAAATGGAATATTATTCAACCTTAGATAAAAAGGAAATTCTATCATTTAGAAGAACATAAATGGACTTGGAGGGAAAGGAGCCCTACAAATACAAACAAATGTATGATCTCACTTAGACGTGGAATCTAAAAAAGTCAAAGACATGGAAGCAAAGAACAGAATGATGGTTACCAGGGGCTGGAGGGAGGAGGAAATGGAGAAGTCATGGTTAAAAGGTACAATGTTTCAGTATCAGCAATGCTAGATAAAGTTCTGGAGATCTATAAAGCATAGTACCTGTAAGCTAACAATACTGTAGTGTACACTTCAAATTCGTAAGAGAGTAGAACTTCTGTTACATGTTCACACACAAAAAATAAAAAATATGCATTAAAGAGGGCAGAAAGAAACTTTGGGAGGTGATGGATATGATTATGGCCTGGACGATGGTGATGGTTTCACGATTGTATACATATTCCCAAACTCATCTAGATATATACTTATATACGTACAACTGTTTATATGTCAATCATACCACAAGTAGTTTAAAAGAGAACCATTTTTAAAATAATTAACAATTATAATTTCAACCAGGCTTAATTACATATGTGTATATACTTATACATGTATATGTATTTATCCATACTGCATATGCATAAATTTATTTACAATGTATATATGTATTCATATATATGCAAATATATAACATAATTTGAACTCATTTGTTTCATGATCAAATGGAACTCAAAAAATAAAATTATCTAGCGACAATGTCACGATGGAACAAATTTCTAAGCATTGACATAATAAAACCTAGTGCACTGAATGGAATGCAATTGCACATAATTCATTCAATATCATACAATTTGTGACAATAAAACTATATAAATGAAGGCATACAATAAACACATGTTATTCACAATTTATTCACACCTTAAAATGTATTATACAATGTAATCTACAGATTATACACATTATATTGGTAGCAAATTATCACACATGAAAACTCAAGGGCTTCAAACTAAAAAGCTTCTGCATAGTGGCATTTAGAAGTAAGTTAATACTTTAAAGTACATGTGTTAATAAAACAATTATATAAAAGGGGTAATATAACAAACCTAAGAAAAGTAAAAGGGAAGGTGTAAAAATAAGTATAAAATAAAAAATGAAATCAAGAAAAAAAAAGGGTGAACAAAGCCAAAAGAGCTTATTCTTCGAGACCAGGCCATCCCTTTTCCCTCTCACTCCAACAAACCAGTATCTGGCAATATTTATAAAGAAACAGGGAAACATCACGGATAGTTTGAACTAATTCGAAGGACATAACTACAGTCAAAAGTAAAGATTTTCAATATAACACAAGAATAGCAAAATAAAATATGTTGATATACTTTAAAGCGATATAGTACTAAAATATACTAAGAAAATAAAAGTTGTAAATGAATTTAAAAATGACATCAAATTTCTGTCAGAATGATCCCTTCTAAAAGGCCACTAGATGGCTTTACACACAAGTTTGAGCAAATCTTCAAAGAACAAATAAACTCTTATGCAAGCTCTTAAACACTTAGGAGATTAATATAAACTAGATACCTAATTTGAAAAATGGAATTTCCAATTTTGAAAATATGGATTCATCTAACCTGTAAAATATTTGCAATAGTAAATTAAATTCAGCAATGTAAAAAATGCATACACAAGCAAAGATGTTTCAGCATTAGAAAATGTTTAAGTACTAAATACCACATTGATAGATAAGATGTTGACTATCTTATGATAGCCTCAACATCTATCTATTATTATAGTTCTGTAACTATATACCAATGCGACTATCCTGAATACATAGAAATAGAGAATAGAGAGGTAGTTATCAGGAGTGGAGAGGATGGGAGAAATGGAGGAATTCATTGACTTAATGAATAAGCTGAGTGATCTAGTGTACAACATGATAACTACATTTAATATTTTACTATATATGGAAATTTGTTAAGAAAATAGAATTTAGGTATCCTTATCACAAAATAGTTAACCATGTGATAATGAATATGTTAATTTATTTGACTGTAGTAACTGCTTCATTGTGTATATATGTATATATATATACCAGAACATCATGTTGTAGATGTAAAATATATGAAATAAAATAATTTTAGAAAAGAAAACATAGAAAGGCATTTATAGGGTTTTAGATCATGGGTTGTATAATTTTGACTTACAGTCCAAGTATGACTTATACAGTGGGAATGATTTGGGATTGAGTGGTATTATTGGTGTCATAGCTTTGGATTGGCTATTGGTGTGTACAGTGAGGTGAGAGTCTAAAGCAACTCTTGATAGGAGAGCTATTACTCTTAATAAGTTTGGTACTCTGGCTAATTGGTTCACACCTTATTTTCCATGAGCAGGTGTTTCTTACAGCAAGCCATTTACTTTTTACTGATCTCAGTGTTACTTATTTTTAAAAAATGGGAAAAAAAGTCAGTCTAAATTTGTTTAGTCTAAAATAAGTCAGTCTAAAATAAGTCAGTCTAAAATTGTTTAGCACAGAATCAAAAATGATTCCTATTTCCAGTAGTGGGTAGCAGGGACAGAGGATTACTTGGTTTAAGTTCTCCAATATAAGCCAACAATGTTAAAAGCATGAAGGAAATGGAAAATTATTTAAAAATGTAAAGATATCATAACTAGTGAAGGAAAAATAGAATATTTAATAACTCAATTTTTTTTTTAATTATAAGCTAACTCTAGATGTTGTGGTGAAAGGATCCCTTAAGCCCAGAAGGCTGCAGTGAGTTATGATTGTGCCACTGCACTCAAGTCTGGGTGACAGAATGAGATCTTACTGCTCTCTCTCTCTATATATATATATATATATGTATATACATGTATGTGTATGTGTGTGTGTGTATGTGTATTAATGTAGTATATAAACATATATTTAGCAACATATATATGTGTATATATACTAAATATTATACTAGACATATTTAGTATATATACGCTTACTAAATAAATATATTAAATATATTTAGTATATTTAGTACATGTATAATATATAGTATATTTTAGGATACATACATATAGAGTATATACTAAAATACAATCTATATATTATATTTAAAAATGATATCAAATGTCATTTATATAATATATATTATATTTTAGTATACACATATATACTTTTATATATATACTATTTAGTATATATACTAAATATATATGTGTGTGTTTATATATATATATATATATATATATACACACACACACACACTAAATAGAAGACAAAATAAAAGACATCTCATTGGGAAATGAGAAATAAAACTTTTTCTTTGCAGATGACATGATACATAATTCCAGTGAACTACCAACAAAACAGCAACTTGTAAAACTGAGTTCAGCAAGGTCATAGGATAAAAGATCAATATAAAAATACAATTGTTATTTGATATGCTCTATCTTTTATGTTTTTTTAATTAGTGCCTGACCTGGGAATTTAAATTAACATCTTAACATACAAAAATCTGGTCCAGATTAACACCAATTTAATTTCAGTGGTGAATATATACTTGGCCTCTATAAGGCTTCATCGTCTCTCCACTCTTTCCTGCCCCAAGAGACAGTCACTCAGTATGGATGAGGACTTTTTTGTTCCAGACATTTACATCAATCTCCCTCAAATCATTAGCTGACCACTGAGCTAACTAGTAGAGACTTCAGGAGTCACAATGAACTGTCAACAACAACCAACACCACCACCAAACCTTAAGGAAGAGGGAAAATCTAATTTCCAAGGTTGCCAAATGTTAGTATTTACAATCTCCAGTTTTTTGTTTCTTCTCATAATTGTTATCTCCTTATCGACATTCTGCGCTTACTGAGACTTATTATTGTACTTTCTTTTGGTTCTTTAGCCATGGTTCCCTTTAGTTCCTTGAACATACTTCAAGAAGTTGATTTAAGGACTTGTTCAGTAAGTCCAGCATCTGGGCTTGTTTAAGGGGAATTTCTATTGACTGCTATTTTTTCTGTATGTGGGCCATGTTTTCTTATTTATTTGCATGTCTTTTTGATAAATAAACTTAAAGCTGTAAGATTCCCTCTAGGGTATAATTATGTTCAATTCTCGAATGTTTGAAATTTTCTGTAGCTATACTGAGTTTGATTATTGGAGCCTACTCCTGGAACACTCAATTCTTTCTTATCTGATATATTAGGTACCATTTATTGACCCACTTTCCCAAATTTTCTTCTTCTTGTGGTAGATTTGTCTTTTAAAAGAGTTAATTTTCTGCCATCTCAGTGGAGTTTTTGAAGCTTCATTTACAATAGGCCACAAAAAAATTAAATGTAGTACTTTATTTTGAAAAACATAAAGAGAATATAAAAAGGATTAATAATTTTTAAAGCTAGGTAATTGGTATTCAGGTGTTCATAATCTTATTCTTTCGGTTTTTCTTTATGATTGATATATTTAATCATTTAAAATGGGATGTAGCAGTGACTGGAATTGTTTGTTAGCTAGTGTATTTATCAGGTTCTATTCAATGATTTTTTCCATTGAATTGACAAATGAATTTATTGTACTTAGATTCCATTTCATCATCTACGTCAAAACCTTTGTCATTTTAATTTGAGATTATTGTTACAGGTTTATCCTTTTCATCCACTTTCTTTCCTTGTATTTTCTAATAATTATTATTTATTCAGCACCAGTTTTCTTCTAAACTTTTCTTGCTCAACATCACAAAATTTTGATTAATTTGTATGTCAATAATAAATTTATTTTCTTATTAAGTAACTCCATCATCTGTTCATAGTCTACATTCAGGTATGTGCAAACATGAGATATTTTATATTCCCTCTGACACTGTAAAAGTTTTCAGTAGTTCTCCAAATACCCCTTTTGGTTTTGTGCTTTTAAAATACACCATCTGACATCCTTTTGCAGTATCTCAGAAAATTTCAAAGAGTTATTCGAATCCAGATACCATAGGACCGCACACCTCAGAGAGTCTACCTTGATGCCTCTAATCTTCTTGAAGTATTCGATCCATAAATATTTTAGAAATTTAGTTATTAAAATTTATCCTATACTAGGCACTGACATCCTTAATCTCCATGACCCATTATAATTATCTTTTAGCTCTGAAGCTCCAAAATAACAAAACATATATTTATAAATTAGAATTAAGAACAGAAACTAAGTCAAGAATCAATCTAAACTCACCTCAGTGATAATTTTTCTGACAATTGCATCACAGTTCTTTACTATTGTGGTTTTTAGGCTTACTACATCTTTCCATAATGCTGAGTTTTATTTTCTGAATTAAGCTCAAATATCTGAGATGATATTTATATATTTTGTATCTTTCATGGTAGCTAGCATAGTGCTGGGCTCTGAATTTAAATGCTGTTGTCTGATTCTTCCATTCTTCAGCTAGTTGGATCATACTATTTGTAATGGGTGAAATTAAATACCACTCGATGGAGTCTTTCACTCTTTATGTAGATTGAACAATTACTCAATATTATGGTAATAGAAGAGGAGCAAGTTATTACATGACTTAACTAGGAAATAGCACATAGGAGCACATAGTATTGAAAAATATTGGCCAGACACGGTGGCTCACACCTGTAATTCCAGCACTTTGGAAGGCCGAGGAGGATGCATCACTTGAGGTCAAGAGTTAGAGTCCAGCTTGGCCAACATGACCAGCTTGGCCAACATGATGAAACCCTACCTCTACTAAAAATACAAAAAGTAACCAGATGTGATGTTTTGTGCCTGTAGTCCCAGCTACTTGGGAGGCTAAGGTGGGAGAACTGCTGGCACCCTGGAGGCAGAGATTGCAATGAGCCAAAATCACACCACTGCACTCCAGCCTGGGTGACAGAATGAGACTCTGTCTAAGAAAAAAAAAAAAAAAAGAGAAAGAAAGAAAGAAAAATATTCCAGGTTATGTGTTTGCAGAAAAGGTATAAAACAATGCACAAAGTTCTATTAAGAGTATAGAATATGTATGAGTATAGGTACACGGATAACAAGATGTGGTTCCAAGTCTTTCCAAAATATTGGTCTGCAATCATCAATACAGCAAACGACTTCAGTGGCTCTGGATTCTCAGGTGCTTTAAAACAGTTTAGAAAATAGCTATTATTGCCATGTGAAGTAAAGAAAATTCTCTTTTGTGCATTATGAAAAATAGCTCTATGTGATCAGACCTGATTGGGGATTGTTTTAACTATTTTATGAGAAACAGTTGCAAGAATTCATTATATCATCTGTGACATCTGTTACCAGAAGTGGCATCTGATTGGAACATCACTGGTCTGGTATACTTGCATAAAAATGATGATTTCTTTTTTAATGTAATTAGTACTTTTGAGTTGTAATGTTGGAGATTTAACATATTTTTTAGAAATGCATGAGTGCAAAATCATCAATGCATTTTAAACTTTTTGTTTAGCCTTGCTTTCTACTAGGACCTAAACTGAAAAATATTTTTAAAGAAAGGTTGTCTCATTTCTCTGAATGATGTAGAATCACAAAAGGGATTTCCTGGAAAGATTCTAGGATGTCTTTTCCTACTTAAACAATCAGAAATTTCAGATTTTTCCAACATCCAACCTTTCCAGTGTGTGTAATTACTTCTTTTGCTAAATTATCTACTTCAAGGCTTTGAAATCTTACTTATTGTCGTGCATTTATTATGACTATTTGCAACACTTTCTCCTAATTCTTTTCGCATATCATGTCAATTCTACATGTAAAATGTACCTGGAATTTGTCTCTATTCCCCATGCCTTATGATAAGTCTAAGACTCTAAAACTTTTGTTTTTGTAATCATATTAAGCATTAGTCCAATATCAGAACAATATGTCCCAGTCAAAATTCTTCTATATCTGTTTCAGTATTTTCAGTTGTAGGTAAAATAAAACACTGACCAACTTCTCAAGCAATTAGAAAGTTATTACCTTATAAGATGGCTGGAGTTAGGGCCCCTCCAGGATTGGTTAATTCAGGAGCTTCAGAAAATCATATAATACCCCTTTGTTTAAATTCACTCATGTATTCACTCAACAAATATGTACTGAGCACCTATTTTGTATCAGTATAATGTATCAGGCTTTCTTATAAATATTTTATATACATTAGTGAACAAAACAGTCATAGGTTGCTGTATTGAGAACATTGCATACCATTGTGAATAGAAGATAAATAAGTATATACATTAAAAAGTAAATAATTAATGTATGTCAGAAGGTAATAAAGCTTTGGGGGAAAAAGAGCAGATAAATAAAAAGATTGAGAGTGCTGAGGGTGCAATTTAATGTAGAGTGAACAATCAGGAAGAAGGTAGTATCTGAGCAATGTCTTCAAGGAAATAAGGAGGTTTCTACACAGATTTCTGGAGGTATAAAATCCACACAGAAGAAATAACTAATGCAAAAATCCAACAGGAAGACTGTGCCTGACAAGTTAGAACTCTAAGGATGCCAGAGAATCTAGAACAAGTAAGCAAAGGATAAAGTAGAATAAAAAGTTAGAAAGAAAACTGAGGCCTTGCAGAAAAATTATTATTATTATTATTATTTTTTTTTTGAGACAGGGTCTCACTCCCTGGCCCAGGCTGCAATGCAGTGGTGTGATCTTGGCTCACTGCAACCTCCGCCTCCTGAGTTCGAGGGATCTTCCTGCTTCAGCCTCTCGAGTAGCTGGGACTACAGACGTGCACCACCATGCCCAGCTAATTTTTGTATTGTTAGTAGAGACAGGGTTTCACTATATTGGCCTGGCTGGTCTTGAACTCCTGACCTCAAGTGATCCGCCTGCCTTGGCCTCCCAATGTGCTGGGGTTACAGGCATGAGTCAATGCACCCGGCCTTTGTAGAAAAATTTAAGTGCATTGGCTTTAATACAGCTTGAAATATGAAGCAATTGCCAGCTTTTAACTAGCAGAATGACATAAAACGATTTGCTATTTTAAGGGATCACTTTAGCTGCCCTATAGATTATAGACTCATGAGGTGATGGGGAGCAAAGATAGAAGAATTGTGCCAGTCATCCAGAAAAACATGATGGAATTCATGGCATGGTGAGCATGGTAGTCAATGGAGTCTGGGGATATTTTGAAGGTGGAGACAACAAGCTTTTCTAAAAGGTGTAAAACATGCTTGTGAGAAAGAGACAAAACAATGATGACACTAGAGTCTTGCATTTTAATTATTAATAACTTTAAACATTAGCGATCATAATAATATGAATAGTCCTTAAAAATCACCATAATTAAATAACATGTACTTCATTACTCTGTTTTTCACACAGTACTTCCCAACTAAATAAATAAATATTACTCCTGTTTCAGAAAATAAATCAACCACTCAAGGATCATCTACAAGAAAACAGAATTCTTAATTATTTATAAAATCAGCAAACTAGAGTTTAAACATGAGTACATTATATGTAAATGAAAGCTACGATTGGCCTGACTATCTACAGCCATATTTGCAGGTCTGATTACCAAAAAATGTACTCTGTGACAGCTTATGTCTTCTTATCATTCCAGATATTTTAAATATGGATTTTCTGGGAAAGCCATACTACAAACACTTCATAAAATGTCCTTAAAATATCTTTAACAGTGCTACTTTTACACCTTGAATTTTCCTTTGACATTTATATTTCACACCTATACAGCTTTTCTAAGAATCTAGCCTTTTTATGAGGTCTATTTCTCTTCCATATTACAGTTTAATGGGCATACTATTCTGATTTTTCTCATTAAAATATTAAATATAATAAATATGTTCAGATTTTTTGCCCAATAATGATCCATTTGCATTCTTGTTTATGTAACCTGATTTCATAAATTAATATGTTATTTTTAAAATTAAGAAATTGCTACATAATCCCATATTTACATATATTTTCTGGAGTCTGTTTTTAAGGGACAATTATAAATTATCTTCATTTGGATTTCTAAGATTCTTTCTTCCTAGATTGCTATCTGTAATAAATTTTCAATATCACTTGCATCCCCAACACAAATATTACCTACCTGTCACTGTAGCCCATCTTAAATACAAGTCCAATCATATTAATACCTTGTTTGAAATCCCAAAATTATTATTTTTCATCATGACATCATATACTTTCCTTTTCTGGGGATGTCAAACATGCCTCCAAAATTGTTTATTTCCATTCATTATTTCAGCCTCATTACTTGCCGTATCTCTGGCCACCATAGATAGTTCATTGTTAACCATAGTGCTAAATGGTATCCAACCTTGCTGTGTTCCATCACATGTCTTTGCCTTTGTAATTTCACCTTCTGCATGGCCCTTTACTCCATACTCTCTACTACTGAATACCTTTCCTCTGTTAAAATTTAACTTGAGTCGCCTCTTCTTGCAGACCTTTCTTTTATTAAACCTGTTTGTACATCTATCATAGCACTTTCCATATTGCACTAGAGGGCCTGTGAGTAGATGGGAACCATCCATTTGGGAAGAGGACAAGACATAGACACCTGGGTTTACCAATCACCCTCCAAAACAAATTACGGTATGTGATACACAAAATGAGCAGAATAGGAAAGAGTTATGGAGAGTAATTAGCATTGGCTGTAACTGGAAGGTAGAACACATGGTGTATTTTCTTCAATTAACAGTTTTACTTTTAGCGGTTTAAAGCTATTTTAATCACTACCTACACACTCAGTTGTTATCCTACCTTTATTTCTTTTAAAGCCTCCAATTTTCCTAATTACTTCATATATAGTCTAATAATTTAGCCAGTATCTTAAAACCATAAAATTCTAGCTGAAATAACTCCTATTTTGCAATAAACTAATGTTTGATATAACAGATATTTTGTCATAGAGTCTCCACAGGGGACAATGAAATCGACTTCTTGGTACCCTTATGAATAAATAGCACAACTTACTTGTGGAGAATGCTTAATTTATTTCATCATGTTCTATATTATTTATCTTTTGTTCTGCTTTAATTAGCTTTTTCATAGATCAAAGCTGAACTCCAGCTTTTCTGATTTGTTCTCTCCACTGTTGCAAGAAAGGAATGGAAAAGAGGAAGGAGAAGAACTACAACTATGACATCTTGATAAAGGAGATTTCAATATTTAACAAATTTGCATGTCATCAATAAATGCATTAGCACTTCAGCACCTGGCTTCTCAAGCAAACACTTTAATAAGCAGATGGTTCTGCCTGAGTGACCATTTTAAACACTTACTCCATTTAGCTTTGACAATTTGCTTGAGACAGGCTGGTATTGCTCATCAATTCTATGGCATCTTCAGAAACAGCCAAGCCATTTACTGTGAAAAATATTTTTTCCAAGAGATTAAAAATAAATTTAAAGTGTTCACACATATTTTAATTTAAATCCCACTGCTTATTTGTTCCTCATTTATCTATGTGGTATTTGTGATACAAATTAATTATTTAAAATAATTCATATCATGTCAACTATCTGGGCCAGTGTAAAGAGCCCTTATGCTTCTCATCAACATTTCCATACTTCTTGTTATCTTTCCATCTCTGTGACCCCTTCTCTTTTCAGATTATGGTTTATCATTTCATTTACTGAGATTTCACTTATCCTTCCCCAGCTCAAGTTAAGTATTCTCTTTCTAAATTCTCCCAACCCTTCATAACTAATGACTGCACTGAATCACAATGCTGAAGTATAATAGAGACGATTGCCTTTGCTTCTTGATTTCTGATATGGGGCCAAGATTCCTTTGAAAATGAAAAAAGAAATTTTATAATTATATTTATTTTTAACTGATTTATTGCTTATTCTTTTCTTTAGAGAGATTAATTTAAACAAAGATATGACTGAGTGTAAATTCAGAGTAGTACTAAAGAAAGAAGTAGAATTACAGCTTCTTATTTCATGTGAAGTGCAATTTATGTTCAGATAAAATATAAAACTTTTAAGCTGAAGATGCTTACAATAATTTCCTTCTTATTTTCAACATCACATATAAACTTACATTTTTGTACTAAACTCAAAACGTGAATATTTGAAACATAAAATTATCAGACAAATATTAGAATGTGTAGTTTTGGTGCAATAAGATGTATTATGCAAAAAGAACAGCTTTTGTATAAATACAAATAAGAATTTTTGAGACATGGGAAAATGGATTAATCTCTTGAGCAGGGAAGAGACAAAGTGTCATGTTTTATAATGCATTTTTTACTCTTTTTAAGTAATCATTCTGTTGAATTCCTCCTTAGAAGTAAAACAATTCACCCAGGGTTTCCAGAAATTTCAAGTACTCAGGGCAGAGAAAATTTTCAAAGGAAGAAATTCATAAACACTAAAGTCTACATGTGTATGAGTCTGTTCTCACATTGCTATAAAGAACTATCTGAGACCTGGTAATTTATTTTTATAAAAAAGAGATTTAAAAAATAGGCTCACCATTTTACAGGCTGTACAGAAAGCATGGCTGTAGAGGCCTCGGAAAACTTACAATCATGGCAGAAGGCAGAGAAGCCGGCACATCTTAAATGGCCAGAGAAGGAGGAAGACAGGATAGGGGAAAGTGGTACACACTTTTAAACAACCAGATCTCATGAGAATTCACTCACTATCATGAGAACAGAAGGGAGAAGTCCACCCCCATGAATCATTCACCTCCCACCAGGCCCCTACTCCAACACTTGGGATTACAATTTGACATGAGATTTGGATGGGGCCACAGAGCCAAATCATATCATTTCATCTCTGTCCCCTCCCAAATCTCATGTCCCTCTCACATTTCAAAACACAATCATGCCTTCCCAACAATCTCCTGAAGTCTTAACTCATTCGAGCCTTAACTCAAAGTTCAAGTCCCAAGTCTCATCTGAGACAAGGCAAGTCCCTTCTGCCTAGGAGCCTGTAAAATAAAAAACAAGTTACTTACTTCCAAGATTCAATGGGGGTACAGGCATTGGGCAAATGATCCCATTCCAAAAGGAAAAAATTGGCCACAAAAGGAGGGGGCTAAAGGCCCCATGCAATTCCTAAACTCAGCAGGGCAGTCATTAAATCTCAGAACTACAAAATAATCTCCTTTGACTCTATGTCTCACATTCATGCCACACTGATGCAAGGGGCAAACTCCAAGACCATGGGAAGCTCTGCCCCTATACCTCTGCAAGGTACAGCCCCGCAGCTGCTTTCACGAACTTGCATTGAGTGCTTGTGGCTTTTCCAGGGACACAGCGCAAGCTGTCAGTGGATCTACCATTGTGGAGTCTGGAGGATGGTGGCCCTCTTCTCACAGCTCCACTAGGCAGTGCCCCAGTAGGGACTCTGTTTGGGGGTTCCAACCTCACATTTCCGCTCTGCACTGCCCTAGTAGAGGTCCTCCATAAGGGCTCTACCCCTGCAGCAGACTTCTGCCTGGACATCCAGGCATCTTCATACATCCTCTGAAATTTAGATGGAGGTTTCTAAGGCTCAACTTTTGTACTCTGTGCACCTGCAGGCTTATCACCATGTAGAAAATACCAAGGATTTTATAGCTTGCACTCTCTGAAGCAATAGGTCAAGGTATACCTTGGGCCTATTTAGCCATGGCTGGAGATTTAGCAGCTGAAATGCAGGGTGCCATGTCCCAAGGATTCAGAGAGTAGCAGTGCCCTTGGCCTGGCCCACAAGACCATTCTTTCCTCCTAGGCCCCCAGTCTTGTGATGGGAGGGGTTGCCATGAATGTCTGTGAAATGCCTTCTAGGCATTCTCCCATTATCTTGGTAATTAACATTTGGATCCTTGTTACTTTATGCAAATTTCTGCAGCTGGCTTGAATTCCTCCCAAAAAAATAGGTTTTTCTTTTCTATCACATGGTCAGGCTGCAAATTTTCTAAACTTTTATGTTCACTTTTCTTTTAAATATAAGTTCCATTTTCAGATCATCTCTTTGCTCACACATATGACCATATGGTGTTAGAAGCAGCTAGGTCAAATCTTGAATGCTTTGCTGCTTAGAAATTTTTTTCAGCTAGATACCCTAAATCATCACTCTCAAGTGCAAAGTTTCACAGATCCCTAGAGCAGGGACAAAATGCTGCCAGTCTTTTTGCTAAAGCATAGCAAGAGTGACCTTTACTCCAGTTCCAAATAAATTCCTTATCTCCATCTGACACCACCTCAGCCTGGACTTCGTTGTCCATATCACTATCAGCATTTTGGTCACAACAATTTAACAATTGTCTAGGAAGTTCCAAACTTTCCCACATGTTTCTGTCTTCTTCTGAGCCCTCCAAACTGTTCCAACCTCTGCCCATTACCCAACTCCAAAGCTGCTTCCATAGTTTCAGGTATCTTTATAGCAGTGCCCCACTTCTTGGTACCAATTTTCTGTATTAGTCTGCTCTTGCATTGGTATAAAGAAATACCTGATATTGCACAATTTGAAACTTGCAATCATGGTGGAAGGTAAAGAGGAAGCTGACACATCCTTCATGGCCAGAGTAGAAGAAAAGGGATGGGGAAGTGCTACACACTTTTAAATAACTAGATCTCATGAGAACTCACTCACTATCATGAGAATAGTAAGGAGAAATTTACCCTCATGATTCAATCACCTCCCACCAGGCTTCTCCTCCAGCAATGGGAATTACAATTGAGCATGAGATTTTGGTGGAACACAGAGCCAAAGTATATTAACATGCTTCAGGCCACCCCAGGTACTATAATAATAGCTACCATGTATTGAATAATAACATTGTGTCAGATAGTACTCCAGTATTACTTTATATTCATTATTTCATTTAATTCAACAATAATCTTATAAGACTACTACTAAATAAATATAGATTGAGAAATGTAAGCATTTTGCTGATGTTCAAACAGCCTCAAAATGTTATAATCAGGATACAAATTCATGTCCAAATGAGTCCACAATTTAGAGCACCCCTGAGTCTTGTCTGTGCCAAGGAGAATGTAAGAGTGTAAAATTCAACATCTCTTCATGTTAAAAACTCTCAATAAAATAGGTATTGAAGGAACATACCTCAAAATGACAAGGGACATTTATGAGAAACCTTCAGCCAATATCATACTGAATGGGCACAGTGCGGCAATTCCTCAAAGATGTAGAACCAAAAAAAACCATTTGACCCAGCAATCCCATTACTGGGTATATGCCCAAAGGAAATAAATCTTTCAATCATAAAGATACATGGTACACATATGTTCATTGCAGCACTATTCACAGTAGCAAAGACATGGAATCAACCCAAATGCCCATCAACAATAGACTGGATAAAGAAAATGTGGTACATATACACCATGGCACAGTATGCAGCCATAAAAAGGAACAAGATCATGTCCTTTGCAGGGACGTGGATGAAGCTGGAAACCATGATTCTCAGCAAACTAACACAGGAACAGAAAACCAAACACTGCATGTTTTGTCTTATAAATGGGAGCTGAACAATGAGAATACATGGACACAGGGAGGGGAACAGCACTTCCTGGGGCCTGTCAGGGGAGGGCAGAGCGGGAGAGCATAAGGGGAAAGAGCTGATTCATGCGGGGCTTAATACCTAGGCGATGGGTTGATAGGTGCAGGAAACTGCAATGACACGTTTACCTAAGTAACAAATCTGCACATCCTGCACATGTACCCCAAAACATAAAAAATAAATAAATAAATTTAAAAAAATAAAAAAGACCGAGTGTAAATGTTTTAGAGGACGTTGTCAATTATACTCCCAGAAATTTATTAATAAGCCATATCCTTGCCAATTGTGATTTTTTTAGCAACAATTTCTAGTCTTGAGATTATCAGGTCAAATAGTAAACATATATTAAATATGAGAACAATTATCTAATATTCTTACAAAAGTCTTTTACAATAAACCATTGATCAGCAATGTGTGGGAATGTTTGTTTCTGCACAGCCTTGCCAACCATGAGTATCATCAAATAATGTATTATTTGTTAAATTCTTATGTTTCCGCATTGCTTGAGACATAAATGCTGAGCATCATTTTTGTGTTTATTGGGTATATGTAGTCAGTTGTTTAAAGTAAATCACTTTTAGTATTGTGAGGTGTGTGTGTATGTATTTGTGTGGTGTGCTTCTCTTTGCAAATTAAGACCAATGATATTAGATCTTTCTTGTCAAGAGTCAAACTTGTTTCCTCCCTGATATGGTCTGGCTCTGTGTCCCTACCCAAATCTCATCTTGAATTGTCATCTGAATTATAATCCCCACATGTTGGGTGAGGAAGCTTGTTGGAGGTGAGTGGATCATGGGGGCGGTTCCCCCATGCTGTTCTTGTGATAGTGAGTGAGTTCTCACAAGATCTGAGGTTTTTATAAGAGACTATCTCCCCTTCGCTCTGCACTTGTTTCTGTTTTGCAGGCTTGTGAAGAAGGACATGTTTGCCTCCCATTCTGCCATAAGTTTCCTGAGGCCTCCCAAGCCTGGCAGTTCTGAGTCAATTAAACCTCTTTTCGTTATAAATTACCCAGCCCTGAGTAGTTCTTTATGCCAGTGTGAAAATGAATTAATACCCTCCCTTTTATACATACCCCACAATCAATCCATCAACCAGTTCTAATAGCCCCACTTTCAAAATATATACAAAATCAAATTTTTTTCTTGACCTACCATTGTCATGTCTCACCTGGGTTATTGTGACATCCTCTAACTTGTCTATTCTCAACAGAGTAGCTATTATGACACTTTTAAAGCATATGCCAAATATTCCTCTGCACAAAAATCTCATTCTGAGCCAAAGCTAAAATCCTTACTTGGGCATTGAGTCATCTCGTCCTGGCTGTCCTGCCTTCGTGTCCCTTTCCCCTCCCATTAGCAGGCCTCTTTGGCCACACAGTTGCCATGTATCTTCCTCTGCCTTCAGAGTCTTCTTCTTCCTGGAAAGCTCTCTGTCAGACATCAGGTACCTCCCTCCCTGCCTCCAGTCTTTTCAAACAGCAGTCCTTCATCATCCTATGTAAAGCACTTCTCCCAACAAGACACTTTCTTAGCCTTGTTGGGCTATTTTTTTATTGTTTGTGTTACAACTTATTAACAACTAAAATATTATATGTTTGCTTTCACATGAATCAATATTAATTTTTAAAAGGGAATCATAAGAGTGCTCAAAAATAACAGTGCTCATAAATAGCATTGGTAAATTATTTATAATGATTGAGAAGTGAAGACATTTCTGAGCAGTGAGACAGAAATCCTGATTTATTAATCTATTCCCCAGAAATGGTTATTGAATTATCTCTCTTTTCTATGCTGATTTGAAAATGTTACTTTCATTTTCTACGGAATTTCTTTATCTATAGGAAACTATTTGAACCACCTTAAACTAAAGCCTCATGTGTTTTTGGATCTATTTGGGGGCATTACTTTGCTCACTGCCAAATTTTTCTTCAGAAAGATCAAACCTACTTACAATTCCAATAAACATATGAGCAAGCCTATTCTCCCAAACCATACAGAAATGCTCAGTAACTTAATCTAAAAAAACTTTTATATTTGCATATGTAGGTTTTTTATTAAGCCAGGAATTTATATATATGCACACACATATATGAATATTCTATATGCAAAAATTATTTATATATTTATAATGTTTTAGATAGATGTAAGCTCTTTATATATTAATGCCATTTCATTTTGGTCTATTCTTATAGTATAGAAAATAATTTTATTATTTGAATTCTGTCTCTCTACTTGTGTTTTTTTAAGTTTTATTTTTACAGGATTTATAGATTTGGTGGATTCCATCTATCTTATTATAAAATTTTGATTTAAATAGTACTTTATTGAATAAATTATTTTATTGTTAAATTTATTATCTTCTAAGAGATGCATTTTTCATGGGCCTGAGAAGTATTAGTGTG
Organism: Symphalangus syndactylus; assembly: GCF_028878055.3. Classification (NCBI taxonomy): domain Eukaryota; kingdom Metazoa; phylum Chordata; class Mammalia; order Primates; family Hylobatidae; genus Symphalangus; species Symphalangus syndactylus. The sequence goes on from NC_072426.2 coordinate 92,656,858, forward strand.
TAGTGGTTAGCACCACAGGCTCCAAATTTAATCTGGCTTGGATATGTATCCTGCCTCTTCCCCATACTATATGTATAAATTCATGAAACTACTTTATATTCTTTAGCCTCTATATTCTCATCTTTATAATGGGGATTTTAAAAATCAACTAATCAAGAAGGATTATTGGCCAATTAAATTGGATAAGACATCTAAATAGCTTCATATGGTGACAGGCAAAATCAACACAATCATGTTATAAAACAAAGTTAAAATGTATTGTCATAGAAACTTCTAAAGTGGTTGCTGTATTCAAAGTATTTGCTCTACTACTTTCTAAAATCTTACATTGAAGATAAGAAATCTTATATCAACCTATTTACATTTTAGATATATATAGCTTTTCAGATATTTAGTCTCTATAGAAATCCCAAAATCTTGCCATTATCTTCTGGATATATCATATCTTCACTAATTTCTCTCTTAAGTGGCCACCTTTTGATTCTATTTTTCTCAAGTTTTGTTTTTCAGTGTTGCGGGTTTTTCTTTTCATAATTCTTCACTTAGTACTTTTCAGCAGGCTCCGTTCTCTTCTTCAGGGGTTACTTGTATCTCAGATATTCACATTCCTCAGATTACATTCATTACATTTATTTTTTACCCATAAACAAACGTTTTTTGAATTTCTTCAGTTGATTTAAAATTTGAGTTCCTGCTGTGTATGGTTTTCGTGACATAAAATCATTCTGTTTGTAAAAATTTTATTTTGATGTCAAATATCCACTTTCAATTATAACATTCTCTTGATTGCCTTACATAATACATTAAGACATGTTTAGGGTTCCTCCTGTTACTTGGAGTAAGCCTACTTTATTGGAGGTAACTATTACAGAATTTTCAAAATAGTGTCCTCCTTTTAGACTAGTGAGACATGAAAATTTATGAATTTATAAATTGCTTTCTAGATTGATGTGGCTTTCTATTCCTGTGTTTTAGTCTAAATTATTAGGAAAAGAAGGGAAGATATTTACACTTATCTATTTTATTTTTCTCTGTCGGCATTCTGTTGCCTGGGAGGCAGGGGGGAAGTAAGAGACCAGCCCGCAAGTTGCACAGGACTTCACTGATTCAGGAGTGGTTGTTTTCCATGTTAATTGTAGAAAGCTAATTTTTTTAGGGACTATCTCACTTTCACAGGTCTCACAGAGAGCTCTGTGCCGCAGAGCCTTCCTTTTGCACAGCCATCCATACTTGAACTAAATTTGGGCTAACATGTTGGCCAAATACATCACACAATTCTTCCTTTTGAAGCTTCACAGTTTGAACTGGCGCCTTCTGTTCTGAACTTGGTTGTTTTACCATTTTATGGTTGTTTGCTCTTGTTTCTGTTTTTGTTTTGTTCTGTCTTTCTCCTGAGATACTCTGTTCACATACTTTCATGCAGGATTTCTTTTATGTTTCACATTATCAGCTTTTCAATACTTCTTTCAGTACAATCCTATCTGCATCACCACCCGTCTATTGATGATATCCATTCTCATCTTCCATTTTGAATAGAGAGGACAGATTTACTTTCACTTTCTAGTACATTTATTTTAAGGGAATTTATGAATGAACAGAGTTAAGCATATAGGTTCAAACAACATCTTTTAACGAGTTGCATATTTATTAAACTATATTTTAAAAGTGGCATCCCATCACAATTTAAACCAGAATACTCATCTTCTTTATGTCACCATCCTCAAAAAAATAATAATTAAAGGTGATTAATGTTTATTCTCATTCTCTTGTACTCGCATGGGAATATGTATTAAATACACAGTCAGAACCCTCTTTTTTGTTAAATCTGGGAGAATAGGTACAACTGAGTCAGGTACTCTTTCTAAAATGTCAGTTAGGGTATTACACCAGTAATGTAACACCTTGCAATGGCTTTTTATTATTTTACCCAGACTACTTGTCTTGAGTCTTTCCCTTTCCCTTTCTATCTTTCCATGATGTATTTTAAGAAACAGGGAGTTTGCTTCAGTGTGGAACATAATCCTTCAACAGTTTAGAAACAAAACAGTAGAGCAGAAATAGCAGAACCTCTGAAGAGTTTACTTTGAATTTCCTCTTCACCATGTTCATGTTTGAAATATTGAGCAATTTATTAATTATTTTAGATCCTCTTTTTTCAGTCTATCGAATGGTGAAAATATCTACACTTTAAAATTTTGAAAAAATAAATTAGATAAGGTGTTTAAAGCAGTTGCCAGACATTTTCTTTGTCATTGATGAATGTCAATTTTTTCCTTTGTGGAAGCTTTAAGTTGACAGAGTTAAGACTGATCTCTAAATCCTCTTATGTTTCCCTCTCCCTCTTTTCCTCTCTTTCTCCCTCTGCCTTCTTAAAAGACTGGAAATACAGCAACTTAAAATGATGTAATCACAATGTTAAATTTCTGTATATGGAGCATAATTACAAATACATAATTAGAACTACAAATGTGCAATGGCAATAGCAAAAATGGGTCCAAAGAATTGGAAGAACAATTTTTTGAGTCACTGAACTTGGGATTTTCCTCTTTATAGCAAATTTAAGAAGCAGATATGAATAAGTTGTTTGAGGAGCAGCTTGGCTGTCAGTGTCACATTTCATTTGACTGACAACATGATTAAATTACATATGCCTGTGATGTCACACATTTGGCTGAAAACAGTCTGGATGTCTAACAGATGAGTGCACTAATTTGACACCAAATGAGGCCACCTTATAGAACGCAACCACTGTAGTCTAATTTTTCCAGATGGTTGTCATTTTTTCTTCTTCCCCAAAATGACTCTAGCAACTTCAATGACATTATCTGTAACCGTGTGCTTTGGAAAGACTAATTATGCATTTTTTCATATTATAAAATATGCAGTAAAGAGTCAATATTTCCTCAAATATATTTATGAACTCTAACACCTTACAGAAATAACAGATTATAGCCATTAATTATCTTGGATAACTCTAAAATAGTAGACATTTTTAGCATGCAGGAGTTCCAAAATTTTGTTTGGAATCCTTTGCAAAACTCAATATGGTTTAGAATTTATTGATTATCCACTATATTCTAGACATTGTACTAGTCGGTCTGATAACTACAAATATTGATAAACCATGGCATAAGAAATTCTATACAATCAGACCATAAATAGATTATATATAAAAATTTTAGTACAATATAGGCTGGCGGATAAAAATTGAGGAAATAAATATCATGGGAACAAATAAATGGAGATATATTGCAGGTGGATTATATTAGAATAATTCTTGGGTAAAATGGTATCAGATCTGAGCTTCAAAGAGTAAGAATTTTGCATGTAACAGAGTAGAGAAAGTGCAAGCTTAGGAGGAGATTCAGCTAATAGCAAAAGAGAAAACCTTTGAAATAAGAGAAGAACATTGTGGCCAGGTAGTTTGTATTTTAATGAAAACATTTGTATTAAATAAAAAAACAGTCAACATATATTGGTAAGTAAAATGAACATATGAAAAGTTTTTAAGAACATATACATTTAATTCTAATTATTGAAGTATATAGGCACCACCAATTTATATATATATATAAGAAAGTTAACTGAAATTTGCTGATCTGGTAACAAACTCAATATTCTAATTTTCTTCAATAAATATAATCTGTCTGTGTTATAAATTTTTTGAAACTTGACCTTTTGTTTGTTCTTGCCTTTGATCTATCGTATGCTGTTTATGATTTTGAGAGAGTTCTAGAAGGTTGCAAAACCACAAAATATAGCACTAAAGGCTCCAAATTATAGTAAATGAGTGGCTTCCTAAAATAAGTTGAGTCTATTAGTGAAAGCTATAGTGAATTGGGTCAAAAGAAACAAAATACTGACAGATAGCAAAGGGAAATAAGAAAAGCCTTTTCAAGTGTTTCAAACACAAAAGTAATTCAGATCATGAAGTCCCAAGTCCATTAATAAATAAAGAGGTATATGAAATCTACAATATCATCACAATAGCCAAGTTACTGACCTGCTTTTAAGACAGGTGTTTAACAAGAGTTGTTTTCTTTTAAAATGATGTAGCAATCAGTATTATCATCTGAATTTATAAGCCACACAGTGATAAAGGTAGAAGTGATAGGAATAAACACTTTAAACATTTAAGCCTAAACAAATGAAATCTAGGTGACACACATTTCAGGATGTTGAAAATTAGACAATAAATGGCCTTGAAATAAATCTGTAAAATCATAAATGAACTTGAATAGTGCTCTCCAATATTACATGAATTGGGAGCTAACGATTAAAAATTGTAAAGTACTAGAATTTATGTGTGATTTTAAAAATAAAAAACAATGTGAAAAGAATTTTTTAAAGGACCAACATTAAATTTCAAAAGGCACTTACATTTAAAAAACACTTAACTTTTTGTTAGAGTCAAAAGTAAAGATTTTCATTAGTAAATAAAGAATACATTAGAATCACACCCAAGTGTAGGTAAGTTTACTAACCCAATCATTTTTTCTTTATTCATTGTCATATATTCGGATTTTTCCCCTAAACCCTGATACCCATTTATACTTGAGACTATATTGTTCAGGATAAATTACCTCATGATTATAATTTACCTTGTAAATCATAACCTGGAATATTTATCAATACCTAGCAGTAAGTATGTGAGTGAGTTAGTTTGTTATTTTTTACTTAGCTAGATCAACTTCATAAAGACATGATTTCTTTATTTAACTTGAAGTAAGTTAATATGATAATTCTATTTTTTTTGTCTTGAATATTTACCTATAAGGGCAGTACATTGTTTTAAATCTATACCTTATTCAAACTGATATTATATTAAAACCTGTGGAAAATACCTGGGAGGAGACATGGTTGATAAGAATTTTTCAGAAATATATGCAGTTTCCAAGAAAAAATACTATTCCTATTTGTATAGGCTAACCTGTAATTGTAGTAAAAATAATCGTAACTACAATTAAGCGAAAAATGATATCAATAACTGTTTAATAGAACTTATGAAACACTTCCAAATATGTTATCACAATTAACACTCATAACAACACTTTTAAGAAGGGATTTATTAACTTTTGCCTTCATTGAATAAATATTTATGTAGTACTTGTACACGCCTGCTATAGTTTCAACAACATTTTAATACTGAGCTCCTCTTCCATACGTGGTTCTGTACTTTGCTATCAGAATTCATTTGTTGGGTTAAGTGAAAATTCGAGGTGGGATTTTGACAGAAATTGAATGGATCATATTACATTATTTTATAGTATAGCATATTAATTATATGATATTTATATTAACTAATGTAGAATAACTAATAATTGCTACATCCTTAAATCTAGAAACATGGCAAATGTCTCTATTTGTCAGTCCTAGTTTTGTAATCTTTCATTTATTTCATAGTTTTAAATAAAAAGATTGCACAGTTATTTTATACATATCTTAAGTAATTTGTTATTGCTGAAATATAAGGTAAGTTCTGGTCACTACAGGCACCAAAATCCCATTACCAGATGCTGCTACCTAGCTGGAGGAGACAGAGTGAGAATGGTGATGAGCCGACACTGTTAGCAGCTTTTTTTGGAACAACCCAACAAGAGTTGATGATTCTGCTCCTCTCCCAGGTACGTACTCAACATTCCATGTATTGGCCAATAAAGGTCTTACCTTCTACGGTAGTACTTTCTCAGCTCTTTAGAGCTTGATTCCGTGCTTCATTCAGATCTTGTCAGCTGTCTTTCAGGCTTTGCTTTGTCTGTTGTGAACTTAGAGCACCTCGACTTGTTTTGCATATTTTTATAAATGTATTTTTATCATTTTTGTCAAATTCAGAGCAGTTAGTGGAGGCCTAATATACCTTCAATCTCTCAAATGGGGCTGAGATCAGAACTTCATTTTATTTAAATATTTAAATCATTATTACTTTTGAAATGTATTTTCATAAAAATTTTGAATACAGCTCTAAATGTATGATTTTTCTAAATAGTGATTAGTGCCAACAAAATACCTACGTTAAATTTTGAAAGATGCACTTATACTCACTGATTGTATTTCTCAGCCACCTCAATCTGTACTAATCTGGTTTGGGCCCCATTGCTCCAAGAAACAACCTTTATAAAGGGAATCAGTCAATGTAAGGTGGTTTCTTTCTAAAAATGTATTAAATCTGTAACTTTTGGCTCGTTTATTTCTTTTCTCCTACCCACAGTAATTTTAAATATTTTTATTAATTTGATTTTGTAAAATATTTATATGAAATAGCCCAAAAGTTTAAGCCCTTATTTTGCAAAGAAAACAATTACAAGAATAATGCATTATCAATTTACAGCACCCTTGAAAAATGAAGAATTTAACATGCCATTATTTCCATCCCCAAACCAACACACCGTAATTTGTAATAATCTCAAAACTTAAAACTATATGATGAGAATGTATTTTCTTACTCTTCTTTTATCTCTTATCATATTGAGTTTTTCTACCAACACGGTTAATTGACATTACATTTAACATATTTGTTTAATTACTAACAGACACTTCTTTTAGATCTTCCATTTTATTAAGGCCTAAATTATGAATGGTTTTTACATAGGTAAAGTACTTTTTTCAATTCTACTTTTTTTTTCAGTGAGGTTGTATGAGTGGCAGCTTTTTGATTTGTTCATATTTAGTAGTTCTCGGCTGAGTAGAAAATTCTTGTATCGTAATTTTTTTCATTTTATTGATTGATTGATTGATTGATTGATTGATTTGAGACGGAGTCTCTGTCGCCCAGGCTGGAGTGCAGTGGCGCGATCTCGGCTCACTGCAAGCTCTGCCTCACGGGTTCATGCCATTCTCCTGCCTCAACCTCCCGAGTAGTAGTAGTAGTAGCTGGGACTACAGACTCCCGCCACCACGCCCGGCTATTTTTTTTGTATTTTTAGTAAAGACGGGGTTTCACTGTGCTAGCCAGGATGGTCTCGATCTCCTGACCTCGTGATCTGCCCACCTCACTCTCCCAAAGTGGTGGGATTACAGGCGTGGGCCACCACACCTGACCCATAATTTTATTTTTAAATAAAAGAAGAAAGTAAAGAAATACTATACATGATATTACAAAATTTTAAAAAACTTCGATTCTCATTTATGCACAAAAACCCATGCTATATAGTGATGTTTCAATGACTTTATTATCAGAAAATCTGTAAATGTGATTGCATAAAATTAGAAAACACAGAAACTAAAATTTTCAACAACAACAAAAAAATTGTATTCACACCGAAGATCACCTGTGCAATTCCTACATCTAGATTTATTTTTCTTTGTTTAAAAAATATATTAGCTAAAATGAAATTATCCTCTGCTTTTCAAAAATTGGTATATTGTTAAAAAATGTGTCCCAGAACATTTTCATTTTCTTTACTTGTAAAAGACATAGAATTTTTAATAAAAGACCTAGAGTATGTAATTCAGCTAATAATCTTTTATTTTTTGGCTCCTAAAAAGTGTTCCCAGAAATTAAATTTTTCATAAAAAGTATTGGTCATTTTAGAATACAATTCTAATAAATGGTTTTTCCTCCATATATATTCTATCAAAATAGACTGATTTAAGCTTTTCTCAGCTCTGTAGATTCAGTTTAGCTTATCAGTATTCAATATGCCTTTTGTTGATACAACTGATATTTTTTCTGTAGGAGGGTCTCAAGTTATTTATAAATCCTTATAACAGCAATCTGGACTGGAGAGTTTCTTTTTATAAGAGAGATACTGTTTGAGATGTATAATTGTCTACATGAAAGTTAAGATATAGCTCTCCTAAAGGCAATATAGTTACTTGATTCCATATTTCAAATTAAAGTACAAAAAACATACTATTTTATGAGTAACAACGTGTAATCACCTTATTTATTTTGCCACTTCACATAATTGCTGAAGATTTGGTTTACACCTTTTCTGCACATTGCTTGAAAACGTGGTAAGAGTCTGAAATATAATTGAAAAAATAATCTCTGTAATTGCCTACAAGCTAGTTGTGTGCTTTTTAAAAATGCATTCAGTTTTATTTGTGAAAACCAACAAAAATATTTAATTGGAATTGCAAAACAAAAATATGTAATCAGAACCGCAAGAAAAGGGGCTTCACTTCACTATTTTCTTTCTATTACTTTTAAATTTTGTTGGTGCATCATATTACCTAGCTTAATATTTTAATTCAAAAATGTAACATTAAAAAAATGCTGAAACATATCAATTATCGATAATCACCATAACATAATTTATGTTGATATTATATTAGTCACTCCAATTCTCTCTTTCCTTATTTCTCCATTGATGTAATAATTTGCTTTATGTTCATCTATGTATATAATCACTTAGAGATATATCTATGCAGTTGAATTTGTAGTGAACCTACTATACTCTATTACATTTCCGATATTAATATGTAAAAATTATCTGTGATGAAGCATAATGTTTGCAATTATCTTGCTAAGCACTACATTAGTCTGAGAGACAGACTATCTTAATAATTTAATTCTACTACATCTAGTTAAACATTCGTAATGGTTTCTTTTTTTATGCAGATTGTGATATATATTAGGTTAATAATACATTAGATTTACAAAAATTTAATTACATTTGATGAGTATACATTTTTGTCATCTTCATTGTTACTGACTCTAGGACAAGATTCACAAATGAGCATTCACAATTTCAGAAAAACTATCAATAACTTTTGCCTTCTGATGTTTATTTTCATGTTACAAAACAGTGTGTAACAATTTTTAACAAACGCTTCTAACACTGGATTATGTTATTATTTAATTTCTGACTTATAATTGTAAAAGTTTACCCTAAGTTTATTTAGCCTGCATTTTTATGTCTCCAGAGGATAAACACTTTTCCATGTTCAGAACTGTTTCCTCTTGTGTACTCACATACTTTTGTCTAGTAAGTAAGAGTAGAACTCAAGTCTTCTACTACAATTTCCAATATATATTTATTATGCTATAAATAATAATTCATTGCCATTTCATATACTTATCTTGTCTATTGCCATCTTTAAAATTTTACTTTTTAAACCAAACCAAAAGAAAATAAATTTTATAATAAGTCATTTAGGATTAATGAAGTCCTAAAAAGCTGATACACTTTGCCAATCATTTGTGAAATGAGGGATACAATTATTTTATTTAACAAAGTTTAAGTTAAATCTTAGTAAAATGTAAGTGCAACATTGGTAACAGCTAAATGTTAATGGCATATTTAACTAAGCATGTCATATTCTTATGAAGAAATGCATAAGAAGTTCTCAAATACTTTTGTATAAAATTGACCTTAATTTTAATTAATGATTACTAGTAATATAATTATTTCTCAGATTGAGTTACAAAATATTCTGAATTATCTTTTTCGTTGGCTGAAATTTCAATGCCAAAATATATTGCAATTACCTATGTATAAAAATAATACAGTACTTAATTATTAAAAGAAAATTATTTCCTTGACCTGCAATAGTGGGTTTATATCCCCAAATAAATGTATACAGGATGTTAATATAGAGTTAATGCCAACCTTTACATTAGCAAAATTGATATTGTTATCCATAGTAAAACAATATTAAGGTCCCTCCAGATCCCAAATATATATATGAAAACATTGATTTTATTCTCATAATGATAATACACAGACACATAAAAATTTGTATTTGCATTTTATATATATATATGCTTATATACATATTTATATATAGGTTTGGGGTTTAATCTAAGTAGTAGCTAATACATTTTTTAAAAACATTACTATTACTTGATTCTTGATCTCAAATTTTAAATAACTAATTTGTGTATAAATATGGTTTTATTCATTGTAGTCCACTCGATGTAGACCCTTCCTTAATATAGACATCTAAGCATCTGCAGTACTTCTCCAAGAAATAGAGGGTAAGAAAAGCAATTCTGAGATTAAAGAAAAACAAAAACTAAATATAGAACAAAAATCCTTAGGATAAAAAAAAAAAAGCATCCAGTATAGCATTATTTAAAGAACAAAAAAGCGGCTGGGCGCAGTGGCTCACACCTGTAATTCCAGCACTCTGGGAGGCCGAGGTGGACAGATCACTTGAGGTCAGGCGTTCGAGACCAGCCTGGCCAATGTTGATGGTGAAACCCCAACTCTACTAAAAATACAAAATTAGCCAAGTGCGGTGGCACGCATCTGTAATTCCAGCTATCCAGGAGGCTGAGGCACACGAGTTGCTTGGACCTGGCAGGCAGCAGTTGCAGTGAGCTGAGGTTGCACCACTGCACTCCGGCCTGGGCAACAGAGAGAGACTCTGTCTCAGAAAACAAACGACAACAAAAACAGAGCACAGAACTAAAAATCTCAAAAAAATAAATTTAATCATTTCTAAACCTTATACATATTGCTAATACTTGAAAAGGATAATTAACAATATGGGTAGAATATTATAATGTAATATTGAAGGTAAAACCTACATTTTTGAATGAGATTATATTTTAAGAAACAATAAAAGAGATAAAAAAGTGTCATAAATCAAAATCAAAAGATGTTTGTGAAATGTTAGTGGAATAAGGAACGAGTTTAATTTGTTCTTTATCTCAAATTTCTTTACTGTGCTTTCCTTACTCTTAAAAACTATATTGCTAATTGAAATTGTTAATTTTTAACATAAGGCATATAACTGCCAAGGGCACCAGAAAGTTCATCACAAAATTTAATATTTCAATTTCTTACCAGGATATGTGTATAGGGGCACATATGTAAAATTATGTTAATTTGAGGGTTTTAAATGAATTACATTTTTATTTTTTCTAAATGAAAAACATACAAATATTTATACATTATGAATCACATAGCTGTCTGTTAAGACCTTTTATGTGCTTCTTTTTGTGTTTTAGTATATCCTTATCAAATGCATATATGTTGAATATTGTATATAATATTGTTAATACAAAATATATGGAGTTTTATTCTCATTTTACTAAGTGTTAAACTAAGTATTAAACATTTTACTTATCCTCATTTTACAAAGTAATATAACTGGAAATTATGTAGTATATTGTATGTTATATATTTGATATTCATTATATATATATTTTTAGTCATTTGATGCTCATTTCAAAGCTTTAACCACATAATAACCCTATATTTAAATTAATTAAAAAGCTTCAAAATATGTGAAACATAAACTAGAAAACTAAACAGATAACTAGAAAAATTCTAAAACATAGTTAGAAATATTAAGGCTCCTCTCTAAGTATCTCATAAAAAAAAAGACTACATTAGGCATATAGAATACTTGAGTGAACATCAAATACATTGACCTAATTGACTTTTTTCTTTATAGTTTTGTTGAAATATAATGCGCAAATCATACCTTTCATTTATTTAATGTGTACAAGTCAATATTTTTAGTTGTATTTCACAGTTGTGCAAATATCGTCACAATGTCATTTTCGAACATTTTTGTCAACCCAGAAAGAAACTGTATAATCATTTTCAGTTAATCCCCTTCCCCATCTTTACCCAGTCCTAAGCGATGACTAATCTGCTTTCAGTCTCTACAGGTTTACCTATTCTGGGCATTTTATTTAAATAGAATTATACAATTATGACCTTTTGTGATTGGCTTCTTTCATTTAGCACAAAGTTCATCCATGTTGCAGTTCGTGTCGGTATCATTCCTTCTTATTGTCCAGTAATAAATCATTATTTGGATATGCCACCATTTATTTATCCATTCATCAATAGATGGAAATTTGAGTTGTTTCTACCTTTTGGCTAAAATAAATAACATTGCTGTGAATACTTGTGCTCAGCTTTTTCTGTGATGTATGTTTTCATTTCTTTGATATTGACTTATATAGAACACATACCCAACAGCTACAGAATATATATTCTTCTAAAATGTATGTGATACATTTTTCTTGTAAAGATTAACCATAAATTGTGTCATAGAGTAAGTCTCAATATATTTATAATAACTAAAATTTTGCAGAATATATATATTCTCTGACCACAATGAGGTTAAATTAGAAAAAATATGTTGAGAATTCTCATATTCATGTTTAATTTTTAAATTTTTAATTTAATTGTTAAAAACCTGTTTTTTGACTTGCATATGTATATTATTTCTCTTCTTTGTTTTTTATCATATGCACTTAAGTTCCTTTCTAATGTAGTATTTTTTCATCTCATTTTTGTCTATTCAGGTAGTCATGATTGTTCTTTTCAAAATGTTTTTTGTTCTGGTGGGGAAGCTTCATGCCAAAATGTTTAAAGTGATCTTCTCTCTTTTTTTTGAACATATGTAGACACATTGGTTCCTTAATTTGATCCCCTTTTGGTTTTCCTATGACAGATAATGTTTCTATTTATTTTCTTTGGAGAAAAAATTTGTACTTATCTGTTTTGGGAGTTGAAAGGGGCTTTCTCATATTCTGAATGGTTTCTTTTCCTTTTCACAACTTTCATCATTTCCCTCTCTGCTCAAGGGTGCCCTTTGCCCTTTCCTTGTTTGTTAGGACAGCCAGCAAGTAGACTGACTAAGCAAAAACAGAAAACAACAACAACAACAAAAAACACACACACATGGCTTTCAGTGTCAATCATAAGATGGAGGAATATGTTGTTACCTAAGGTACTTTTCAGAAACATTGATACTGCCCAATATTTATCCTGATATTTATCCCAACTTCCCCACAGCTGACCTGTCCAGTCACAGCAAAAGTTTATGCATTTTTATAAGATTCTCTTTCACTTAAAACACAGTTTGACCCAGTGCATTGACTCTTCTTTCAGTATGACAATATCTTTGCATTAAAATAAACTAAATGAGGTTTTCAGAATTTGGAGATCCTCCTTCTGTAATTGCTAGCACTAATATAGATGTGTGTGTGTGTGTGTGTGTGTGTGTGTGTGTAGATGAGGTTTCACTGTGTTGCCCAGGCTGGTCTGGAACTCCTGGGCTCAAGCTACATTTCCCACTGCGGCCTACCAAAGTGCTGGGATTTTTATTTCTATTTTCATACTGTATAAAGTATTCCAAGTCCATATATGAGGAGGAAATTTGGATGCAGTTGCTCAGTTTTCTATAATTCCTGGAAATTCTTTATATTTCCACATTAAAAGAAAACTTTTAATGTTATCTATCCTTTAGATATTTAATTTTCAAAAAACGATTTATATGTTTTGATTGATGCCCCAACTTACAATTTAGAGAAATGTGAAAATGTCAAACAAAAGGTAAATGAAATTGTTACAGGAAAGGATTAAGGAAATGTACCACTTGCCTCATATGGTAACTGCTTTACCTGCAGGATGATAGGGATTTTATTTTTGAGTCATTGGTTTCCTGGTCTCACGGTTTTGTTCTGACTTCTAAGTGGTGTGATGACATTAATACACAAAATAAAATGTCTTTAATATTTCTTGCCAAGACTGAGTCATTTTTTCCAATTTTATATGCTCATGGATGTCATCATTTCCTCGTGGGATATATATATAGACCTAATTGGCAGAAAGAAATGACTTTCCATTCTGTGTTAAACTTAGGTGCTTCCAAAGATGCTGTTCTTTCTTAATGAAGAATATCCTTCTGTCATAAATTTTTATTTGGGGTGGTAATAGTACAAGCTTTGAAGACAGGCAAACTCAAAATCAAATTCCAGATTTTTCATGTAAATGTGTGAGCATAGAGATTTAACACAACTTGATAGCATCAGTTTACCAATTTCAAAACTGGAAAAAATATTGTCTATCATGGGGGGATCAGCAATTCTACATAGAGCACAAAAAATCCCCTGCAAAATAAGCACTTTTATCAACCATTGATATTTGATTCAACGTTTCATTTAGATTTTCTGTATCCGTGAAATGGATTAGCATTTGAATAAAGTTATTTTTATCCATTATGTTAACTCTTAGAGTGAAAGAAGATTGTGAGATGTTCCTCCCTGTCTCTTCGTAGGCTGCTTCCTAAAGGTTTTTAGGTCTCCCGCACATCAGTATTTTCTGGAACTCTATCACGCCGCATCAGAGGTAAAGGAACAAAGGGAATGAGGCTTTGAAAGAGGGGGATTCTAAGATTCAGTAGTCTTGACTCTATAAAGAAATAATTTTGTTCTTGAATTATCTCAGATTTTCTCCTAAGGATGGAGAGAATGTGTAAGTGTGTGAGTTACCATAGGGTATTAGAGATTGAATTAGCAAACACCACCTATTTTAAAGAACTGCAGTGAAAATTCCCAAGACATTTCAGGGCTAAGCAAATTAACCAGCAAGCAAACAAGCAAAAAAAGAAGCAAATACATTTTCTTTCTAATAAAATTTGTTTTTAGATCTTTCAAAAGGATTCAACAGCTTTTACATGTTATGCCTGCTTATTTATTAATTCATCAATATCCCACATATTCATGAACTTGTCTCTGGAATTTCCACTTTGTACTGTTTATCTATGGTTAAATACTGTCTCAATAGCTATAACTATAAAAATCTGTCATTAAGTCAAGACCTTGTAGTTTGCTTTTCTTCAAAATTTTATAAATATTCTTTTCTCTGCACTGTTCCATATAAATGTTAGGATTTACAAAATAAGTACTTTTTTAAAAAAATAGGATATTTTTATGTTCTCACAAGTGGGAGCTAAACTATGAGGATGCAAGGGTATAAGCATAAGCTAGTGGACTTTGGGGACTTTGGGGGAAAGGTTGGGAGGGGGTGAGGGATAAAAGACTACATATTAGGTACAGTGTACCCTGTGTGGGTCATGGGTGCACTAAAATCTCAGATATCACTACTAAAAAACGTGTCCAAGTAACCAAAGACCTCCCATACCCCAAAAACTACAGAAATTTTTTTTAATAAATAGGATATTAATTGAAATTTCATTAAATTTTAATTAATTTGGGGATATATTTATAATATTATATCTTCTTACTTATGAATGTAGTTATTTTCAACTTTTCTCCATAGAGGTCTTTTGGTAGATACAAAAAGATCTTTTGTTAGGTACCATATTATGGGCATCACATGAGAGCACATTTTCTATTACACTGTATTATATTTAATTAGTTTTCAGTCACACACATAGAAACACTAAACTTTATTTGCCAGAGTTTTAGATTTTCTGTTTCATATAAAGAATGCTGTCATCTATTAATATAAGTAGGAAAGCTTTGGGTTTTTTTAAATATTTATAGCTTTAATTTCTACTTCTTTCTATATCTTATAATCTTACCGAATGGCCAAGAGTCTCCAATGTTATATTGATTGAATCAGTGTGGAAATAGCAGATATCTCTGTTTTGTTTCTTGATTTAATAAGAAATGCACTTAAATACTCAATATAAAGTACAATATTTATTATGAATCTTTGATAAATGCCTTTTATTAGATTAAATAATCCTTTTATCCAGTATAAGAGGTTTTTTACATATTGATTATTAAATATTGCCCAATACTTTTAATTTTCAATTTTGAAATATCTTTTGTTTTTCACTACATTAGCATATACTTTCTCCTTTATTCTATTAATATGGTAGGTTATATACATTGGTTTTCTGATATTAACCCATCTCCACATTTCCAGTTAAATTTTAATTAGTCATTGTGTGTGTATTTCATTTGCTAATATTTGATTCAGCAATTTAACTTCTATGTCCATGACAAAAATGGTTAAAATTTTATTTTTCCCTTGCAATTCTTGGCCAGTTCTTTCATCATGGTACATTCATTAGTCAAAAAAATTTATGAGAACATCTTTGCCAGACACTCTTTTGAGTGCAGATACAGAGGTTAAAAAAAAAAAAACAAAACAGAAAAATTCTCTTCTCTAATGAAACTTGCATTCCGTTGACATGTGCAGGTGGGATATCAAGTTATAATGCATGCAAGGTAAGTGGATGGAGATATTTCAGTTAGGGAGAAAAGAAAAAGGCATGCTGGAGTAAAGCAAACTGAAGTGAGGGGATGGGCTATATAGAGGTGACATTTTACAGGCATAAAAAATAACTAACAACAAGGGGTCCGGTCATTTATTCACCATTGCATAAAGATGTATTCAAGAAACGGGTAGAATTCTGGTGTTTCTGGAGCACCAAGAGAGATCAAAAGTGGTATAAAATGATATCATAGGCCAAGGGCAGTGGCTCACGCCTGTAATCTTAGCACTTTGGGAGGCCAAGGTGGGCGGATCACCTGAAGTCAGGAGTTCGAGATCAGCCTGGCCAACATGGTGAAACCTGTCTGTACTGAAAATACAAAAAAAAATTAGTCAGCGTGGTAGCGGGCGCCTGTAATCCCATCTACCTGGGAGGCTGAGGCAGGAGAATCTCTGTAACCCAGGAGGTGGAGGGTGCAGTGAGCTGAGATCACACCACTGCACTCCAGCCTGGGCGACAGAGCGAGACTCTGTCTCAAAAAAAAAAAAAAAAAGACATCATAAAGTTACTCAGGGACCATAGAATGGAAATTCGTTACTATCTGTGGTAAAGACTTTGATTTATGTGAGGTTGTAGAAGGCTTTATGTGGCATAGTAATATGGAACATGAAATTGGTTTGTGAACAGAGCCTACACTTCATGGAGGAAAGAGCAATGGGACTTAGGGTTACAGCAGTAAACTGGGATCAGAGTGTGAAGACCCTGATGGGAAGTACGATAATGTTTTGTAATTCTTGCCTGAAAGCAGTGGGTGGATTGAAAGACCATAATCATATGAGAGAAGTGATAAGATTCTTATTTATTTATTTTTTAAGCTCAATATAAATGCAGCAGAAATGGAAATGACAGGGACATCCAAGCAATATACATGTTAGAAGTGACAAGATTGGTGAACGGGTAGAGTTGAGTTGTAAAAGAACATGAATGAACTAAAAATATTTTCAGCTTTATGGCTTTTAATTCACTTAGATTAAAAATAAATGATAGGCAATGTGAGAAATGAGTTCATAGTGGGATCTTCATATTAAGTTGAAATTTTAAAAATAGGAATGCTGTCATCTGTTCACATTTTGGAAACCAGAAAAACCACTTGCTTACTGAATACGTGACCTATAAAAAATTATGTTGGAACAGAAGAAAGGATCCGCAAAATACATTCATAAATTTTATTTTCTGATATTGAATTCCCCATGCATTGCTTGGTATTATGTATGTATTTTCTAATCTTAGCAAAAAACATGTGAAATTAGTCTGCACAGAACCAGAAACATGAATTATGTTTCCCAACTTCTTGACATTCCCTTCTTCCTTACGCCCCACATAAATCATCAAGTCAGAAAGATTCTCATCCTAAAGATGTCTAAATTCTTAATTCACTTGGTAGTTATTATAGTGGATTCCAGAGTCAGACTTTCTTAATTTGAATATCTCTTTACCATTTATCTGTGTGATCTTCAGGGAATGATTTAATCTTTTTGTGCATCAGTTTGTCTGCATCTTTCCTTTGCTTAAAACTGCTATGGTTCTTTCCTTTGCTATTTGAATAGATAACAAGTCACTTCTTGTCCACAAGTCTCTGCACAATCTGTCTCTTGCCTATACTTCTGGCTTCATGATAGACTATTTTCCAACTGCAGTGACACCAGTTTTCTTTCACACCGATGCACTCGCAGGTTTTATTTCATGCTCCGTGATATGTGTCTAAACTGACTCCCTAAGGGAGAGGGAGACTTGGTTGAGCAAAGAATCACATTGCTTTGCTACAAAGTCCAAATTAGTTTATAACAATCCCAGCAGTCCCAAATTAGCTACTTCACTTCTGGCACTGGTAGAAATGATCCTGAGATCGCTGTGCTTTGACAAGGATCCTGCTGTATTTCACATTATCTGTAGAAGTGAAGAGTGTATGTGGGCACCACCCATGAAGTGCTACTCTAGTGTAGTAGTCTCTGCAGCTTCTGAATTCCTTCCTATGGTTGGTATTTGACCCCTGATGACTGCCCATTGGTCTTACCAGGCTCTATTGGGACACTGAAATCTTAACAGTGTTTTTTTGCTTAGAGCTTCAAATATCTGTGAGAAGGAAATGATGACTCTAACCCCAAATCAGTAATGGATTAAAAAATTTAACTGTTGCAGTGAGTAAGTTTTCTCCATGATTCTCACATCAGCTAAGGGTGAAATGCCTTCTCTCTCTCTAAACAGCATAAAAGCCTTCTCAACTGCTTACTAGGGGAAAGATCCTGCTGTATCTAGAACAATGAGAAGGACAATGCAGTTAATAGCCACCTACTTACTATCCACATTTAATAAATGTAGGTGCTGCTATATTCAATTCTGGGTTGTTGTTTTTTTAATAGAATTTTAAAATAGAAATTTGTTCACAATTTTTCAGTCTTCTTTAGGGGAAGCCACTATTCTGCTGCACTGAAATTGGTACATATTTTTACATGCATTTTTATGAACCTAACAGAAATGCATGAATTCAAAAACCACAGTGTTGCTGCATGTTCTTAAAATTAATGTAAAATGGTGTCAAACTTGTAACTTGCTTTTTTTTTTTGACATAATTGAACTGTCTTAGAAATGTAGCAGAGTTTCTGGCTTGTTCATGGCACTATTTCTTTTTCAAAGCTAATGTATATTATGCTTTGAATTTTGATTTATTTTCTCCCTTTAAATTTCGGCTCAAGAGCTTAGAATTCAACATATACGCCTGAATTGTCATATCACGTGGCAAACTTTGAGAGTAAATGCCAGTTGCTAACCTCATTAATGATGTCTCTATTTGCAATTCAAACATAATGATTTTTTAAGAGAAAGAACATAAACAACTATGTAAAAATAGAAACTGCTCCATTTTGTTCCAAAAAGGAAAAATATACCTATAAACAAACAGATATAAAAGATTTCTCAAAAATATATAATACAAAATTTACCTGTGCAGAGATTAAACTTTACATGTTTTATAACTCAGAAGACACTGTTTTTAGTTGGATCTGCCATTTACTAGTTCCGAGTGTAAGACAAAATTTGAGGTTTTATTTCTTTATCTCTAATTTTTTTCTTACTTGCATGTTTATCAGAAGTGGAAAACTAATTAATAAAAACGTGAAATATCACAGTGCTTCAGTCTCACCATCTTTTTAATGCAATTTTGCAACCTTTCCCTAGAGACTTGGGTTCAGTGGGTCTGGAGTGGTGCACTTTAAAATTGACACCTTGGGTATGTGTGATGGAGGTGATCCTAAAACATATGGATTAGCAATGTACCTAGAAAACTGGGGGTATTTAATAAAGTTCACTTTATCTTTCCAAAATACTTTCACTATGTAATTCACCTATGTATAATTTAGATAACCATATAATAAAGAAAGAATATAATTAGGAATGTAATTCCAGTTTTATTCTGCCAGATACAAATAGCTTAAGTAAAGGTATTCTTCAGAAACTCTCCAAATACTATTTTGATGTACCTAACACAGAAGTGACACAATAACTCCACCAAAGACTCCGTAACATTTTGAGGGGCTAGACATTTAATTTAGTGTTTGTGCATGTTGCTTGGTTTTGGTTATTCAGAAGGAGAGAGATATTAAAATCTCCTGATGGGTGATAAAGGTATTAAAGTTAAATTTGTTGGAAGCTTTGTTGTCTAATGAAAAACATCTGGCTATTTGCAAGCAGGCAGATGCTCAAATAAATTTTTCATTTTTCATAAAATGTGCCTGCCACTTGGCTGAAATCTTAGTATGTTACATATAAATGTTTCATTCATCCATATATTTAAATAATATGGGTAGGTAAAGATCAGCAGAATTACAGAGTTACTATATTGCTATGTTATATTACAATTATAGTCAACAAATTAACTTTTGTTATTTGGATGTAAAAATTTTTAGAGCACTTATCACTTTTTTTCTATTAGATTTTGATTCTCAGAGAAAACTCAAAACACTGAAAATGAAAACAAAACAATTTCTAAAAAATGCACTATATACTTTCTGTCAAAATATTTTTTAAACTCATAGGTGGAAGGTAGCGTACAGCAATTTCTAATGTATAATGGCCAGGATACCATAGATTAAAATCTTCATGGGTAATGAAAGAGATAATGCGATGGCATAAAGAGGAATTGAAATGATAGAGATAAATAGACTATGTAGGTCCAGATCCCAGAATCAAGATTTCTAGGTGTCTACTGGTTCATTTGTAAAGCTTTCATTTTCCAATGAATTAGCTACAACATTTCAACTCTATTTGGATGTTCAGTGGAAGTGTAAGTGTTACAAAATTAGGAACCATGTTGAGAATTAAATATTTATACATTTCTTTGCAACCTCTGCAAATAACATTTTGCTACTTACTTATTTTTATCATAAAATTTCCAAATACACAGAAGTTAAAATAATAATACAATGGAAACATATATACTCATTATCATGTTTCCTAAGTGATTAATTAATTATCAATCTTGTTTAATTTGTGGCCCTCCAGAATCTAACACCCCAGTCCATATTTTTTTTTGTTATATTAAGACTTAAATTACACATCCATAAATTTCACTCTTTCAATGTATATAATTTAGTATATTTTTAGTATGTTTAATAGTTTGATGTCACCATCACCCCGCCCCGCAAAAAAAAAAAACTGTATAGCTGTTAGCAGTGACTCTCATTAGCTCCTCCCTCCAGCTCTTGGCAGCCACTAGCCTATTTTTGTGTTTATGAATTGTCTACTTTGAACATTATGTACATAGAATCATATGACATGTGATCTTTTGCTTCTGAGTCTGTTTCTTAATACAGTGTTTTCAAAGTTCATCCACATTAAAGCATGTTTCAATACTTCATTCTTTTCATATCATTCCAATGGATATTTCATATTTTGTTATCTATTCATCAATTGAAGGGCATTTGAGTTCTTTCCACTTATTTGGTTGCTAAGAACATTTGTGTACAGGTTTTCATGTGAACATATATTTTCAACTCTTTGGGGTTTAGTCCTGGAATGGCTGGGTTACATGAATATCTTTGCTTACATTTTTGAGGAACTATTTTTCCCCATTGAATGGTCTCAGGACCCTTATTGAAAATCAATTGGCTATATTTGTATGTATTCATTTATTATGGACTGTAAATTGTATTCCATTGATCTATATTATATTTCTATGTGATTTTTTTGTCCTTTATTCTAGGAATTCAGTGTATTAAATCGCTTTATTTTTTATGTAGGACCAATCTTGCATCTTCTAAGTCTCACTTGGTCATGGCGTATCATCCTTTTTACATGTTCTGGATTCAGTTTGCAAGTATTTCGTTGAGGATCTTTGTGTCTAAATTCATAGGAGCTATTGTTCTACAGTTTTCTTTTCAAGGTTTTTGCCTGATTTTGGTGTCAGGTAAAACTGACCTCATAGAATGGGTCAAAATGTGTCCCCTCCTCTATTTTTGGGAAGAGTTCAGGAAGGATTGGTGTCATTTTGTCTTAAAATATTTGGTGGAATTCCTTAGTGAAGTTGGTTCTGGGCTTTTATTTCTGGAAATGTTTTGATTACTAACTCAGTTTTTTTGCTTGTTACACATATATTCAGATTTTTTTGTTTCTTCTAGAGTCTGTTGCTATGATTTGTGTCCTTCTAGAAATTTGTCCATTTCATCTGGTTAACAAATATATTGGCAATAGCCAAAATATGGAAACAACCTAAGTGTTTGTTGGTGGATGAATGGATAAAGAAGCTGTAATATATATACAACGGAACGTGTATAGATGTATACATATCGTATATACATTATATATACACAGAATGAGATAGTTTTTCAGCTTTAAACAGGGTATTCTGTCATTAAGGTAACATGGATGAAACTAGAGGGTATAATGTTATGTGAAATAAGTCAGGCAGATAAAGAAAACTACTGCATGATCTCACTTATATGTGGAATCTAAACATTTCTAACATGTAAAAACGAAGAGTAGAAAGGTGGTTACAAGAACGGAGGAGGGTAAGAAAAATGAGGAGATACAGCTCTTTAAAAAAATAAAATAGGAGTCTGCAGCTATGAATTTCCCTCTAAGCACCCTTCTGGTTAATCCTGTAAATTTTACTTTCCATTTTTATGCCTTTAATTTAATTTCCCTTGTGATTTCTTTCTCAGATTGGTTATTTAGGATTGGGTTATTAATTTCTACATATTTGTGAACGTCCCAGTTTACTTTTGTTATTAGTTTCTAATTTCGTTGCATTGTGGTTATATTACTGAGAATTCTGCATTGGGATGAATTATTTAACTGAGGAGATCAACAGAGCTAGAGTTCTGGACCAGCAATCTCAGTTCTTGTGGTGGTGAGCAAAGAACTACAAACTAACACCAAAATGCAAGCTCAGAGCAAAGTTCATTAAAGCACAGTAATACATTCTCAGAGAGAGAGTGGGCTGATTTCACGTCACAGAAATCAGCCCCTCTTTACAGAGCTCAGGGTGCTTTTATCCAGTTTATGGGGAAAAGTTGAGGCTTGGGCTGGGTTTGAGTAGCAGGATGATGTCATTTGATGGGGAGTTTGTGGTTATATAACTGAAGTTAAACTGCGCATGTTTTTATCCGTAATTCATTAAAGAAAGCCCACTTAAGGGGGCAAAAGCACATGTAAATTTTATTATAATCACTGTATAATGAGGATAGGGTTACCTGGGATTCCATAGATTGACTGGGCCTATGCCACTTTAGGGGATTTTTAATCCATGCTCCAGTTCTTTTTTTCTCCAGGATGTGCTAGTGATGCAGGATTTTTTGCTCTTTAGTTCAGCTAAAATCGAGCTTCTTGTCTCACAACCAGGAAAAATTAGGCACGTGGACACATTGAAAAGTAAAAAGAGCAGAATTTATTAAGCAAAAAGGAAAACTCTCAACAAAAAGAAGGGCCTGCACCCAGGTTTTCCACCTCATGGAACTGAACACCAGGGCACCACACGTGCACTGAAGAGGACCTGCTCCTCCCTTGCATAAGGTGCAAATTCCTGGTGGCTCCACCCCATTCTCCCAGTGCACGTGCAGGCCCTTAGTCTGAGCCACTCCACATTGATTTATTTCCCTTACTACACATGTGTTAAGGGACAGAATTTTTCACCATGGGCATGTTTAGGCAAGCCTCCTGTGCACAATGACCTGGGCAGCATTTGGCTGTCTCCTACCTCTATCACTAGCCACAGACTTTACCACAAACTCCATCTGTTAGGGTGGAGTTAGGGTGATCTTGGTGCTGGACTTAGGTGGCCCAGGGCCTGTCTTAGTGACAGCCCTTCTGATCTCTTCTATTATCCCCTCCCAGCTGCTAATGTCTATCTAACTACTTAACAGTTAGAAAACATGGGCTTTGCATAATTTCAAGTATTTTAAGTTAGTTGAGGCCTGTTTTATGGCCTAGCATATGTTTGGGCTGGGAATGCTTCTTGTGATCTTGTTGCATGAAGTGCTCTCTAAGTATCTGTTAGGTCTAGCTGGTTTATAGTGTTGCTCAGGTCTTCTGTTTTTCTTATTGATCTGTGTAGTTGTTCTAAACACTACTGAATTTGGTGTGTTACAATCTCCAAATATTCTTGTTGAACAGTTTAATTATCCATTCAATGCTGTCACTGTCTGCTTTGTGTATTTTGTGACTCTATGTTTTCAGATTATCAAGAAGCAAATCCCAGATATCATATCATTTGAGCTGTGCATATCTAAGTGTGTGTACTTAAATGGCAAGAACCTGTTTAATATAACACCACCACCATTATCTCAACTGTTGAAATTAGCAATAGTTTCTTAAATCAAATGTCTATAATCAGAATTCAACTTTCCCAAATTAATTCATAATTTATTTTAATTTACATTTCCTTTTACTTTATTCATTCCCTTGTCAAAATGCATATACCCATGAAACCACCAAACCTTACAATATTTCCATTATTCAGATGGTTTCCTCATGTCCCATCAATACAATATCATATATTCACATATAACTATTATTGTGATCTAAAATACCACTATGTTAGTTTTGCTTGTTTTTGATGATTAGAATTATACAGTTTTTACTCTTTTATGCCTGGTTTTGTTTGCTCAACATTTTGCCTTTGAGTTTTATCCATGGTATTTTATGTAAGCAGCAGTTTGTTGTTTATCTTTGCTCTATTGTTTTCTACAGCCTAACTACACAATAGTGTATTTACTTAGTCTATCCGCATGTTGATGGACATTTAGATAGTTTCACATAGCACTCAGAAATAGGATATACATATGTTTAGCTTTGGAAGTTCCAACGTGGTAACATCAGTTCTATTCTAGGCATCAAGATGTAAGTGTTGCATTTAGCCTACATTCTTACCAGTACTAGATATAACTGCTACTTTTCAAAATGGTAGGCCTTTTCCACCCATGAGTGAGAACATACGGTGTTGGGAATTGAACAATGAGAACACCTGGACACAGGAAGAGGAACATCACACACCGGGGCCTGTAGTGGGGTGGGGTTAGGGGGGAGGGAAAACATTAGGAGATTTATCTAATGTAAGTGACAAGTTAATAGGTGCAGCACACCAACATGGCATAGGTATACATATGTAACAAACCTGCACGTTGTGTACATGTACCCTAGAACTTAAAGTATAATAATAATAGTAAAGAAAACGAACAAACAAAGAGAAAAACAAAAAAATGGTAGGCCTTTAAGTAATGACTGTATTGGTCACTCTTTATTGCCTTTAAACAGTTTGGGTTTTTGTTTTTTTTTTTTTCAGTTTCCATACTTGGTTTTTTGGTGGGAACATTAATTAGTCTTATACAAATAAACTCACAGTATTTTTGTACAATTTATTTAAGTCAAAATCTAATAAGGTCTATAGGTTACAGTTACTTGACATCTCTTAAGTCTCTCAGTTTACAGGTTCTCACTCCATATTCCATCTTCTCTAGCTATTATTTTCTGAGACCAAAAAGGTCAATTGTCTTGTACAGTATCTCATGGCCTGCCTTCTTCTGATTCATCTCCATGGTGTCATTCATCATTTTTCCTCTGTTTGCTTATTTGGAATAAATACATATACCAAGCTCTACATGATTCTGACATTTTTTTTTTGCAATAACTCTTTATAGTTTGTTCTCTTCCAACAGAGTGCACATAATCCAGATATCACTCTTTATATGTGTGTGATATTAGTGCCTATTAAATAATTCCCTGATCCTTTATTTTATTATGTGTTGAAAACGGTCATGTTCTTATTTACTGTTTCTTTTTCATTTATTATCTGGAATGCTTCTTTAAAGATAAATTTGTACTCATCATCTAGTTGGTTGCCCTGAAGCACAACTAGGCAAAACAAAAAGACACAAGTTAAAAACACTTGATATTTTCCCTTCATTTACAAATTTTTTGATTGATGAGTTTTACAATTAGTATCTTTCAAAGGTGAACAATGGGTCTATTATTTTATTACTTTGTGATAATATTATGGGGTTTAACAAAGAGGTTGCAATTGATGGCAACATTTTCTAACTGAAGCTAAAACTTGATTCACCATTGGTTACAGAGATTCTCCTTGCATGGGATTTTAAATCTTTTTAGCTATGTTCGTAGAAGTCCTTGAGTACACCCTTGCTATGCAGTATGATGAAATGTTCTAGGTCTTCCGGGTACGTTTCTTGCCCTAGACCCAGATAGCTTTTTGTGTAAGAAGTGTTAGCTCGTCTTAGTGAAGAATCGTACTTAGAGTTTACAATATGGGCACTAGGGATGCTCTTTGCTATTGAAACAGGCACTGTGTCTAGCTGCTTTCAGTGGAGAGAGCTAGGAATTCAAATTTTTAAGGAATAAGCTTAGTATGAATTAATAATTATACTTCTGAATTGATTTCAGGAATACAGGGTTTTACAAGCCTCACCAATATTATTTCTTCTCTTTCTTTTCTTGTGCTGAAAATCCTAGTTCTCAATGGAACTGACATAGTCATTTCTCTTATGCTGTATACACCCACGATAGCATCAGAATAACAATATGAACTTACAATAACACCATAAAACAATACGCTTATTCCAAACAATTTTGAATTTTTTTGCAAGTTTTTCTTTTTGATTATTTTAAACATAACTCAATACAGCTATATAGAAAATTTCAGAGATTTAAAACCACTGAAAGTGCTTATACCTTCAACTATGTCACACATAGATTCATTGGTTTCATCTTGATTTGGGATTTAGGGATTTCTTTATAAAATTAATTATGCTTTATAATAATTTAAAATATTTTTATGATTCTGAAATGCAGTCTCTCCTTTTACATTTGTTATATTTTATTCTAAGTTCTGCCTATCATAATTGCCATTGAAGATCATTAGATGATCTTCATTCTTATCAGAAGAAAAAATGCTAATTGCTTAGTTACTTATTCATTAAATACATATTGACGTTAAAACTATTAAGATTAAGAGGTGAAGAATAGAATGTGCAGAGAAATGAACTATTTGACCCCTGATGTATTTAAGGAGACATATTAGAATGTTTCACACACTTTCTCACTTAATTGCTAGAGCAACTTCATAACTTTATTTTAAAAGACTATTACTAAAGTATAAATTGGCCAAATAGGTTAGGCAGTCTTTAAAATGTATTTTCTTCTGACTTCTTAATAATAGATTTTCTGACTGGTGTGAGATAGTATCTCATTGTGGTTTTGATTTGCAATTCTCTAATGACTCATTAGTGATGTTGAGCATTTTTTCATATGCTTGTTGGTCACATGTATGTCTTCTGAGATGTCTTTGTTCATATCCTTTGCCCATTTTTCAATGGAGGTATTGTTTTTTTTCTTGTTGAATTGTTTAAGTTCCTTATAGATTCTGGATATTAGACCATTGTCAGATGCAAAGTTTGCAAATATTTTCTCCCATTCTGAATGCCATCTGTTTTGTTGATGGTTTCTTTTGCTGTGCTCTTTAGTTTAATTAGGCCCCATTATTTATATTTGTTTTTGCTGCAATTGCTTTTGGAGACTTTGTCATAAACTTTTTGCCCAGGCCTATGTCCAGAATGGCATTTCGTAGGTTTTCTTCTAGGGTTTTTACAGTTTGAGGTCCTACATTTAAGTCTTTAATGCATCTTGAGTTGATTTATATATGGTGATATGATTTGGCATGTCCCCACACAAATCTCATTTTGAATTGTAATTCCCACAATTCCCATGTGTAGTGGGAGGAAGCCAGTGGAAGATGATTGAGTTATGGGATCGGGTCTTTCCTGCCCTGTTTTCATGATAGTGGGTGAGCTTCACAAGATCTGATGGTTTTAAAAACGGAGTTTCCCTGCACCAAATCTCTCCTTGCCTGCCACTGTCCAGGTAAGACGTGACTTGCTCCTCCTTGCCTTTCACCTTCTACCATGATTGTGAAGCCTCCTCAGCCATGTGGAACTGTAAGTCCAATAAACCTCTTTCTTTTGTAAATTTCCCAGTCTCAGGTATGTCTTTATCAGCAGTGTGAAAATGAACTAATACACATGGTAAAAGGAATTGGTCCAGTTTCAGTCTTCTGAATATGGCCAGCCAGTTATCCCAGTACCAATTATTGATAGGAAGTCCTTCCCCCATTGCTTGTTATTGTCAACTTTACCAAAGGTCAGATGGTTGTAAGTGTATGTTTTTACCTCTGAGTTCTCTAACCTGTTCCATTGGTCTACATGTCTGTTTTTGGGCCAGCACACTGCTGTTTTGGTTACTGTAGCCTTGCAGTATAGCTTGAAGTCAGGTAATGTGATGCCTCCAGATTTGTTCCTTTTGCTTAGGATGCTTTGGCTACTTTGGTTCTTTTAAATTCCATAATTTAAAATAGCTCTCTCTAATTCTGTGAAAAATGACATTGGTATTTGATAGAAATAAGATTTGATCTGTGAATTGATTTGGGCAGTATGGCCATTTTAACAATATTGATTCTTCCAATCCATTAGCATGGAAGGCTTTTTAGTTTGTTTGTGTCATCTCTAATTTCTTTGAGCAGTGTTTTGTAATTCTCATTGTAGAGATCATTCACCTGCCTGATTAGCTGTATTCCTAGGTGTTTTATTCTTTCTGTGGCTACTAGGAATGAGATCATGTTCTTGATTTGGCTCTCGGCTTGGACATTAGTTATATATAGAAATGTTACTGATTTTTGTACATTGATTTTTTTTTTTATACTGAAACTTTACTAAATTTGTTTACCAGTTCTAGAAGCCTTTGTACAGAGACCATGGGGTTTTCTATAGAGTCATACTGTCTGTGAATAGAGATAATTTTACTTCCTCTTTTCCTGTTTAAATGCATTTTATTTCTTTCTCTTGCCTAATTGCTATGGCCAGGACTTTCAATGCCATATTGATAAGGAGTGGTGAGAGTGGGCATCCTTGTCTTGTTCTGGTTTTCAAGGGGAATGTTTCTGGCTTTTCCCCATTCAGTATGATGTTCAATGTGGGCTTCAGAATAAGAGTAATAGA
This sequence comes from Symphalangus syndactylus, assembly GCF_028878055.3. Lineage (NCBI taxonomy): Eukaryota > Metazoa > Chordata > Mammalia > Primates > Hylobatidae > Symphalangus > Symphalangus syndactylus. The sequence continues at coordinate 92,685,294 of NC_072426.2, forward strand.
TTGCTCTTATTATTTTGGGTTATGTTCCTTCAGTTCTTAGTATACTGAGGGTTTTTTAACATGAAGGGATATTGTATTTTACACCATGGAATACTATGCAGCCATTAAAAAGAATGAAATCCTGTTCTTTCCAGTAATATGGATGCAACTAGAGAGGCCATTATTTTAAGCAAATTAATGCAGGAACAGAAAACCACATAACACAGGTTCTCACTTATAAGTGGGAGCCAAACATTGAGTACCAATAGACAAAAAGATTGGAATAATAGACACAAGAGGATACTTGAGGGTAGAAAGTGAGAGGAGGGTGAAGATCTGGTATTATGCTTACTGCCTGGGTGATGAAATCATTTGTACACCAAACCCCAGTTGCATGCAATTTACTCATGTAATAAACCTGCATGTACCCCCAAACCTAAAATAAAAGTTTAAAAGAAAAAAAAGTATGTGGATAATAAATGCAAGATTCACATTTAAATTCATATATAACTTCAATCAGACTACAATGATAGCCAGACTGTCACATTATAATTAATAGATTAATTAATGCATAATTTCTTACAGAATTATTTCACACCTTATTCTGTAATTCATAAAAATAATACTGAAAGGAAAGTTTTATCTATGTTTTATAACAGAAATGTTGACTCTAAATCACAATCTTTCTGTGGTACTTCTATTTTATATCTGTTTTTGAGCTACTTACTATCTAGTAGTATATTGGGTTGGATCTAATATGCTACTGGATCTAATATACACTGGTAACATAATGTAACAGTGTAACACAAAGCTGAATGCAATGAGAAAGTGGCTTATTTTTATATATAAAGACAGAGCGATGCATTTAATTTACTAGTCCAAAAAACGTTGCCAATATTAATTTTTTAATATTCTAAATTTTCAGAATTACCCAGGTATGCATTCTTCGACATGTTCCACTCTAAATATTGATTTTCTTTTACACAGGTTAAATAACATTAAAGGTTTCCTGATTTCATTAACAATGACATTTCATTACAGATGGAGGTTTCCTTTGAAAATGAGCAACATCCTAATGACACTGAAAGCAGAAATGCACAACAGATAAAATGTTTCAATATGATACATGGCGTTGGGTTTATCTACTGGGACTTCAGAAAGTAAGCACGTTGGGAGTTGCTAATGTCAGTTAGCCAAATCTGAAGGATTGATGATTATCTATTCTAACAAAGAATCTTCCCAAGACCTTGAATTAACAGCACAGAAAGCATGGGAATTTTTACCACCACTGAAACATGCTACAATAGTTTTACAAACAATCTTATCTTTGTTCTTAAGGCGAGATTATTTAAGAGTTGGCAGAAATGTTCGACTTCTGGCAAATGCATAGTGCCTTGTTTGAATACAATGAATTCCTCCTCAGCTAAGATGCTTTCTGAAATAATCACACAGACCTAAAGACCAGGTTTCCTTAACTTTTATCAACCCCAAGCACAAAGCAGGTAACATGTAGATACAGAACAGAAGATGTTGATGAAGCCGAATGTTTTTATAAAATCCCAGCATTCACACACAAAAATTATTTTCATGATTTTAATATAAAGGAAGTAAAAAAAGGAAAAAAAATCTGACTTAAAAGAGCCAGACTAAGGTAGCTGAAAAGACATCCCAGGTTCTGCCTTTGATTTATAAAACTGAGCCTTAATAATCAAGTTTCTCACAACCACTCATGCCTCTTTCCCTTGTCTTTGCAGAAGAGGAGTTCCCCAACATCCCAGGCCACTGAAATGAATCAGCATCTTTGGCCAAACTTTGGCACACAACTCAGGAAGGCTAGCATCTAAGCAGTCCTCTCATTGTTGTGGCTATCATGGATGGCATACCTTAACACTCCATGGATGCAGGCCTCATCAGACTTCTCCTTCCAAGATGCATACAGGCCCAAGGAAGTATTCACAACTTAGTGAAAGATGGATGGGCATGTTAATGTTACCATCAAATATTTGGGGAGTTTGAGTAAACATAGATTCAAGTTTGGCTAGGGCACATTTACAATACCCAGAACTTTACTGAGGAGTAGTGGTTACTTCCATTACCTTCAACTAAATCATTTCAGTTGCCTTCTGAAATACGTTTCCCTATTCTCTTTTCATGAATGAGTTAAATCACGTCCACATCTTCACATGGCTACTAAGCGGTAGAGACAGGACTTGAAACAAAGAATCTCTCTCTCTAGGCCCACACTCTTTCCTGCGTCATTCCATTGCCTCTACAGTAAGTTGATAAACATGAGGAAACAACAACAAAAGCATGACACTCCCTCCTGAACAAAAGGAAATACTACCACTGAAAAATGAAAACTGTAAAGGAAGAGAAAAGAAAGAGCCTTCAAATAGATTTATAAACCCAGAAATTGACTCACACAAATAGTGTAAACTGATCTTTGATGAACGAGTAATGGCAATTCAATGGAGAAAAATAAGCCTTATCAACAAATGATGCTGGGACAACAAGACATCCACAGGAAAAAAGCAAAATGTAAGAACCTAGATAAAGACCTTACAATTTTCACAAAACTTAATTCAAAATGTATTGTAGACCTACATGTAAAGCACAAAACTATAAAACTTCTAGAAGATAACAGGAGAAAATCTAAGTAACCTTGGGTTTTACGATGTATTTTAGGTAAGACACCAAAAGCACAATCTATGAACAAAAGTAGTAAATTGGACTTCATTAATTTAAACACTTCTGCTTTGTGAAAGACACTGTTAACAGAATAAAAAGACAATGATGCTTACAAAAACTTTATTCATAATTGCCAAAACTGAAAGACTACAACATATTACTCAAATGTTGAATGGATAAACTCTGGTACAGCTACACAATAAAATATTATTCAATAATAAAAAGAAATGAGCTATATGAAACCATGAAAAGACATAGAGGAAGCTTAAATGCATACTTCTAATTAAAACAAGCCATTCTTAATTGACTACATACTTTATGGTTCTAACTATATGACATTCTAGAAAAGGAAAAACTATAGAGACAGTAAAAAGACCACTGGTTGCAAGGAGTTTAATTAGAAAAGTAGAGAGGATAGACCGCTGAAGCACATGGAGTTTTAGGGAAGTGAAATTATTTTGTATAAAACTATAATGGTGACTATGTGACATTATGCATTTGTCAAAAGTAATAGAACTGTAGAACACATAGAGTGAACCCTAATGTAAACTATGGACTTTAGTTAATAATAATGTATCAATATTGGTTCATCAACTGTAACAAACGTACAACACTAATGCAAGATTTTTAAAATAGGGGAAACTATGAGTGGGGAAAAAGGTGGGAATTTTCTGCACTACCTGCTCAATTTTTCTACAAACCTAAAAATGCTCTGAATATAAAATCTTCTTTTTTTTTTTTTTTTTTTGAGATGGAGTCTCCGCTGTGTCGCCCAGGCTGGAGTGCAGTGGCGCGATCTCGGCTCACCGCAAGCTCCGCCTCCCGGGTTCACGCCATTCTCCTGCCTCAGCCTCTCCAAGTACCTGGGACTACAGGTGCCCACCACCACTCCCAGCTAATTTTTTGTATTTTTAGTAGAGACGGGGTTTCACCGTGGTCTCGATCTCCTGACCTCGTGATCTGCCCACCTCGGCCTCCCAAAGTGCTGGGATTACAAGTGTGAGCCACTGCGCCTGGCCTCTAAATATAAAATCTATTAAAATTAATTTAATGCTGAAGAAGGCAATAATGAGGAAACAGGAAAAAATAGATATGACATATAAAAACAAAAAGCAAAATAGAAGAAGTCACTCTTTTTTAGTAATTAAAGGAAAATTGATTAAACTCACTAGTTAAAGATAAGAGTGGTAGATTTAATATAAACAGTAATTCAACGATATTTTATCTAAAAAACTTATTTTAGATCCAAAGACACAAATAGGTTGAAGGTAAAATGATAAAAAAAAAAGTACCATGGAAATAGTAACAAAAACATTGCTAGGGTAGCTTTAATGATATCAAACAAAATAGATTTTACATCAAAAATTATAAAAGGCAATAAAAAACTTACAAATTGATTAAAGGGGCAATCATCAAGAAGATATAATAATTACAAACACACAGACGCCTAACAACAGAGCCCCTCAAATTGATAAAATAGAAGAGGAAAACAGACATTTCTACAATAATAGCTAGAAATATCAATATCCTACTTTTAACAATGTATAAAGAATTGTAAAAGAACATGAATAAGAAACTACAGAATTTTAAAAACACTAAACAAACTAGAACCTGACAGATATGTGCAAAACACCTTATCAAGCCAGAGCAAAATACACATTTTATATTAAAGTATACATAAAACATTTTTAACATAGCTGTATATTAGGTCACAAAACACATCTCAAAATTTAAAATTTTGAAAACATATGAAATTTATTCCCCAATAACCTGGAGTAAAACTAGAAATCAATATCAGAAGGAAAACTAGAAAATTCATAAGTATGTGGAAATTAAACAACACACTCAGACAAAAAATGGTCAAAGAAGAAATCACAGAGAAATTAGGAATATTTTGTTTTGAGACAAAAACATACAATATACCAAAATGTATTAGGTTTACATATTTTGGAAGGGAATTTATACCTGTAAATACCTACATTAAAAATGAAGAATGATATCAAATCAATAACCTACCTTTATTTCTCAAAGAACTAGGGAAAAAGAGCAAACTAAACCCAAAGCTAGCAGAAGGGAAGAAAGGGTAAGTAAACCAATAAAATAGAGCAGATATAAACAAAGTAGAGAATTCAGGACAACACTGAGATTCAATAAAATGAGAAGTTGGCTTTTGGAAAGATCAGTAAAATTAACAAATATTAAATCAGAATGAATAAGAAACAAGTGAATAATCAAATTACCACCATCAGAAATAAAAATGAAGGCGTTAGTGCTGATTTTGCAGAAATAAAAAGTTTTATAGCAAAATAATATGATAGATAACCTAGGTAAAATAAACAGATTCCTAAAAACACAGAAACTATCCAAACTAAATTCCAGAGGAAACAGAAAATCTTCATAGATTTATAACAAGTATGAGATTGAATCGGTAATCAAAAACCTACCAAAGGACTCCCTGTTTAATGAATGGTACTGGGATAACTGGCTAGCCACACGCAAAACGAAACTAGACCCTACCCTTCACTATATAAAAAAAAGAACTCGAGATCGTTTAAATATTTAAATGTAAGACCTTAAACTATAAAAATCCTTGAAGAAAACCTAGGAAATACCCTTCTTGACATTGCCTTTGGCAAACAATTTTTGGCCAAGCCCACAAAAGCATTGGAACAGAAACAAAAATTGACAAGTGAGACCTAATTAAACTGAGGAGCTTCAGCACAGCAAAAGAAACTGTCAACAAAGTAAACAGACAACCTAAAGAGTAGAAGAAAATGTTCATAAACTATGCATCTGACAAAGGCTAATATGCAGAATCAACAAGCAACGAGCAACCTCATTTAAAAAATGGGAAAGGGCCAGGCGTGGTGGCTCACACCTGTAATCCCAGCACTTTGGGAGGCCAAGGCCAGGCAGATCACAAGGTCAGGAGATCGAAACCATCCTGACCAACATGGTGAGACCCCACCTCTACTAAAAATACAAAAATTAGCTGAGTGTGGTGCCACATATCTGTAATCCCAGCTACTTGGGAGGCTGAGGCAGGAAAATCGCTTGAACCTGGGAGGCGGAGATTTCAGTGAGCCAAGATCGCACCAAGGCACCCTAGCCTGGGAACACAGTGAGACTCCATCTCAAAAAAAAAAAAAGGGGGAAAGGACACTTCTCAAAAGAAGACATACAAGTAGCCAAGGCACACGTGAAAAACTGCTAACATCACTAATCATCAGAGAAATGCAAGTAAAAACCACAATAAGACAGCATCTCACACCAGTCAGAATGGCTATTATTAAAAAGTAAAAAAAAAAAAAAAAAAAAAGATGCTGGTGAGGCTATGGGAAAAAGAAGGGAACACTTACACATTTTTAATGGGAATGTATATTAGTTCAGCCACTGTGGAAAGCAGTACGGAGATTTTTTTAAATAACTTAAAACAGAGCTACCATTTAACCCCTTAATCCCATTACTGATTATATATCCAAAGGAAAATAAATCAATAAATGGCACATGCACTCTGCATGTTCATCACCATGCTATTTACAATAGCAAAGACATGGAATCAACATAGGTGCCCATCGATGGATTGGATAAAGAAAATGTGGTGCATGTACACCATGGAATACTATGCAGCCATAAAAACGATTGAAATCATATTCTTTGCAGCAACATGGATGCAGCTGGAGGCCATAATCCTATGCAAATTAATGCAGAAGCAGAAAACCAAATATTGCCTGTTCTCAGTTATAAGTGGGAGCCAAACATTGAACAGAAATAAACGTAAATATGGGAACAATAGACACTATGGACTGCTGGAGGGTGGAAGGAGGGAAAGGGGTATGGTTTGAAAAACCACCTATTGAGTACTATTCTCACAACCTGGGGGAACGGGTCTATACTCCAAACCTCAGCATCATGCAATATGCCCATGTAACAAACCCGCACATGTGCCCCCTAGGTGTAAAATGAAAACAGAAAACAAAGGAAAGCTAAGGACTAGATGGCTTCACTGGTGAATTCTACCAAACATTTAAAGAAGAATTTACACAAATCCTAAATAAATTCTTCCAAAAAATAAATAAAACTCTTTTTAACTCATTCTAAGAGGCCGGCATTACTCTAATACTAAGTCAAAGACATAAGAAAAGAAAATTACAAACAAAAATCCCTTATGAATATAGATGCAAAACATTCTCAATAAAAACTGGCAAACTAAATCCAGCCGCATATTAAAATAATATGACCAAGTGGGATTTATTCCAAGACTGAATAAAATCAATGTAATAAACCATATTATTAGAATGAAAGAAAAATTTAAAAATATATATATGTATATGTGATCATCTCAACTAGTGCAAAAAAATCTTGACAAAATCCAACGCTCTTTCGTGAAAAAACCCACTCAGAAAACTAGCAATAGACAGGTTCTTTCTCAATATTATAAGGGTGCTTATTTAAAAACGCATTGTTAACATTAGAATCAAATGGAGGAAAACTTTACCCTAAGATCAGAAGCAAGACAAGAACATCCTCTGTTCTCACTTCTTTTCAACATTGTAATGGTAGTTTTATGCAGAGCAGTGAGAATAAATAAAGAAATAAAAAGCATCCAAATTAGAAAGGAAAAAGTAAAACTGTCTTTACAGATGACATTGTATTACATAGAGAAAATTCTAAAGGATTTATACCAAAACTTATTAGAGCTAATTAACAAATTCAGTAATGTTGCAAGAGAGAAGACCAACATACAAAAATCACTTGTAAGTTCTAGCCAGAGCAATTAGGCAAGAGAAAGAAATGAAAGATATCCAACCTTAAATGGAGGAAGTCAGGTTGTCCCTGTTTACAGATGTCATGATCTTATGTATAGAAAACCTCAAAGATTCCACCAAAAACCATTACACCTAATATATAAATTCATTGAAGTCACAGGGTACAAAATCAACATACAAAAATCAGTTGCATTTCTGTATGCCAATAGAAAATTATCTGAAAAATGAATCCAGAAAGTAATTCCATATCATACAGGAGCTAAAAAAAAAATCATAGGAAAAAATTTAACCAAGAAGATGAAAGATCTCAATAATAAAAACTATAAACCATTGATGAAAGAAATATTGAAGATATAGAAAAATATGGGTATTCCATGTTCATAAATTGTAAAAATATTGTTAAAATGTACATACTACTCAAAGTCATCCACAAATTCAATGCAATCGCTATGGAAATACCAATGACATTCTTCAAAGAAATAGAAAAAAAAATCTTAAAAATTTTATGGAACCACCAAAGGCCTTGAATAGCCAAAGCAGTCTTCAGAAACACACACAGACACACACACACACACACACACACACACACACAGCTGGTGGCATCACACTATCCAACTTCAAAACACACTACAAAGCTATAGTAAACAAAGTACAAAGATGCTGGCATAAAAACAGACACATAGACTAATGGAGCAAAATAGAAAGCCCAGAAACAAACCCACTCATTTACAGCTTACTGATTTTCAACAAAAGTACCAAGTACACAAAATGGGAAAAATGCAATCTCTTCAATAAATAGTACTGGAAAAACTGAACAAGCATAAGCAGAAGAAAAAAATTAGATCCTTATTTCTCACCATATACAAAAACCAATTCAAAATGGATTAAAGGCGTGAGACCTGAAACTGCAGTTTAGTAGAAAAAAACATAGGGGAAAAGCTTCTAGGCAGAAAGTTTTGGGATAAAACCTCAAAAGCACCAGCAACAAAATCCAATGTAGACAAATGGAATTACATCAAACTAAAAAGCTTCTGCACAACAAAGGAAACAATCAATAAACCAAAGAGACAACCTATAAAAAGAGAGCCCACTTTGTGCCTTGTGCTGTGCCAGGTATGATTATGTTATGGTCGTGAGAAGGTTCCAGCCCCACTATTTGCATTCTTTTACCCTCTCCCCCTGTCCACATTTTATCTTTTTTCTTGTAAGAAATAATACATTTGCTGAAGGGTTAATATCCAAAATATATAAAGAACTCAAACAACCCAACAACAAAAGTACAAATAACCTGATTTTAAAATGGGCAAAAGACCTGAATAGACATTTCTCAAAAGAAGACATGCAAATGAACAACAGACACAGGAATAAATGCTCAACATCTCTAATCATCAGGGAAATACAAACTAAAACCAAAATGAGATATCACCTTAATCCAGTCACAATGAATGCTATGAAAAAAATCAAAAGTTAGCAAGGGTTGGTGAGGATGTGGAGAAAGGGGAGCCCTTACATTCTGCTGATGGGAATGTAAATTAGAACAGCAATTGTGGAAAAAGTATAGACATTCTTCAAAAAATTAAAAAGAGAATTACCATATGATTCAGCAATACCACTGCTGGGTATGTAGCCAAAGGAAATGAAATTGGTATGTTGAAGAGATAACTACACTCCTATGTTTATTGCAGCCCTATTCATAATAGCCATGATGTAAAATCATCCTAAATGTTCATTAACAGATGAACAGTTAAAGAAAATTTGTTATATATACACAATGGAATAGTATTCAGCTATAAAAAGAATGAAATTGTGTCATGGTTGGCAACACGAATGAACCTGTGGGACATTATGTTAAGTAAATAAGCCAGACCAAGAAAGACAAATGCTGCATGTTCTCACTCATATGTGGAATCTAAAATGTTGTTCTTATAGAAGGGCGTAGAATAATGGTTATCAGAGAATGGGGAGGGTGGTTGGGAGAGGGAGATGAGAACAGATTGGTCAACAGGTACAAAGCTGCAGTTAGATAGGAGAAGTAATTTCTGGTGTTTCTATTGCATAATAGGATCACTGGACTTAACAATAGTGTATACATCAAAATGGCAAAAAAAGAATTTTTTTGAATGTTCTCATCTTAAAGAAATCATAAATGTTTAGGGATATGAATATACTAATTACCTTGATTTGATCATTATATAATGTATATATGTACCAAAACACCACCTTGTACCCCATAAAATTGGCAATCATTGTCAATTATAAATTCTTTAAAGAATAAAATATCTGAAATAAAACCTTTATAAGGAAAAAAATCAGTTGCATACACTAGCTATGAAGAATTCAAAAAGGAAAATTTTTTAAATCCCTTTATAGTAGCATCAAAAGAATAAAATAATTGGGAATACATTTAACTAGGAGCTATAAGGCTTTTACACTGAAAACTGCAATATTTTGCTAGGTAACTATAAAGACGACTTAAATAAGTAGAACATCACATATTCATTATATGGAAAATTTAATATTGTTAAGATGGCAATACTCCAAAGTGAACCACCCACTTTTAATGCAGTCCCCATCGAAACTGGCTTTTTTTTTGCAACATAGTTTTTTCTTTATTCTTTATTTTTTCCCCTTTAGGAACAATCGATTTAATAAGGTAGCCGTTTGTTAGTTTAAGGCACTGTGCTTGTTTATAACAACAGCGAAGTCATACCAGGTTGGATCTGCGTATAAGTCAATGGGAGATTGAGCAGCTGCTCAGTGAATCAGCCAGAGCAAAGGGTCACTCTGACATTTTAACTGAAAAGTCCTGCTTTCCCAGAGACATGGGGAATTTCTTTTCCAAGTCTTTTTTAAATTATTATTTTAGGTTCAAGAGTACATGTGCAAGTTTGTTATATAGGTAAATTGTGTGTCATGGGGGTTTGGAGTACACATTATTTTGTTACCCAGGTGATAAGCATAGTGCCCAGCAAGTAGTTTTTTGATCCTCTCTCTCCTCCCAACCTCTACCCTCAGGAATGCCCTGGTGTCTGTTGCTCCTCTTTGCATCCACATCTACTCCCATCTTTGCATTCATGTTTAGCTCCCACTTATAAATGAGAGCATGCAGTATTTGGTTTTCTGCTTCTGCATTACTTCATTTAGAATAATGGCCTCCAGCTCCATCCATGAGGACATGATCTCATTCTTTTTTTTATGACTGCATAGTACTCCGTTGTGTATATGTACCATATTTTCTTTATCCAATCTATCATTGATGGGCATTTAGGTTGATTCCATGTCTTTGCTATTGTAAATTGTGCTGCAATGAACATATGCATGCATGTGTTCATATGGTACAGCAATGTATATTCCTTTGGGTACATACCCAATAATGGGATTGCTGGATTGAATGTGATTTCTGTTTTTAGCTCTTTGAGAAATTGCCATACTGCTTTCCCTAATGTATAAGTTAGTTAGTGAGAACTAACTTACATTCCCACCCTTAGTGTATGTGTTCTCTTTTCTCAACAACCTTGCTAGCATCAGCTATTTTTTGACTTTTTAGTAATAACCATTCTTGATGTGAGATGGTATCTGATTGTGATTTTGATTTCCATTTTCTAATTATTAGTGATGTTGAGAATTTTTATGTGTTTATTGGCCGCATGTATGTCTTCTTTTGAAAAGTGTCTGTACATTTATTTTGCCCACTTTTAAATGGGGTTATTGTTGTTTGCTTGTTAATTAGTTTAAGTTTCTTGTAGATCCTTGATATCACACTTTGTTGGATGCATAGTTTGCAAATGTTTTCTTTCATTCTGTAGACTATTTGCTAACAGTTTGTTTTGCTGTGCAGAAGCTCTTTAGTTTAATTAGGTCATACATGTTTTGTTTTTTTGTTTGTTTGTTTGTTTTTTGTTTTTTGTTTTGCAGCAAATTGCTTTTGGAGTTTTCATCATGAAGTATTTGTACGGGTCTACATCCAGAATAGCATTTCCTAAGTTATATTTTAGAGGTTTTATACTTTTAAGTCTTACATTTTAAGTTTTAATCCATCTTAAGTTGACTTTTGTATATGGTGTAAGGAAGGGGTCCAGTTTCCATCTTTTTCATATGGTCAGCTAGTTATCCTGGCACCATTTACTGAAGAGAGAGTCCTTTCCCAACTGGTTGTTTTTGTCAACTTCATTGAATAACAGACAATTGTAGGTGTGCAACTTTATTTCTAGGCTATCTCTTCTGTTCCACTGGTCTATGTGTCTGTTTTTGTGCCATTCCGTGCTGTTTTGGTTACTGTATTCTTGCAGTATAGTTTGAAGTTGGATAACATGATGCTTTCAGCTACGTTCTTTTTGCTTAGGATTGCTCTGGCTATTCAAGCTGCCTTTTGGTTCCATCAGAATTTTAAAATAGATTTTTCCAATTCTATGAAGAATGTCATTGGTAGTTTGATAGGAATAGCATTGAATCTGTAAATTCCTTTGGACAGTATGGCCATTTTAACAACATTGATTCTTCTAAACAATGAGCATATAATGTTTTTCTATTTGTTTTTGTCATCTATGATTTCTTTGAGTAGTATTTTGTACTTGTCATTGTAGAGATCATTTACCTCCCTAGTGAGCTATACTCCTATGCATTTTATTCTTTTTGTCAATATTGTGAATGGGATCACATTCTCGATTTGGCTCTTAGATAGGAAGTTGTTGATGTACAAAAATGCTACTGATTTTTATGCAATGATTTTGCATCCTGAAACTTTGCTGAAGTTGTTTTATTACAACTAGGAGCTTTTGGGCAGAGATGAGGGGGTTTCTATGTATAAAATCATGTCACCTACAAACAAAGATAGCTTGACTTTCTTTCTTCCTATATGAATGCCTTTTATTTCTTCTTCTTGCCTGCTTGCTATGGCTAGGACTTCTAGTACCACGTTGAATAGGAGTGGTGAGAGTAGGCATCCTTGTCTTACTCTGCTTTCCAAGAGGAATGCTTCTAGCTTTTGCCCATTCAGTATCATGTTGGCTGTGGGTCTGTCATAGATGGCTCTTATTATTTTGAGGCATGCTCCTGAAATGCCTAATTTGTTGAGGGTTTTTTAACATAAAGGGATATTAAATTTTATTAAAGTCCTTTTCTGCATCTGTTGAAATGATTATGTGGTGTCTTTTTAGTTCTGTTTATGTAATAAATCACCTTTATTGATTTGATTTGCATATGTTGAACCAACCTTGTATCCCAGGAATAAAGCCCACTTGATCATAGTGGATTAGCTTTTGATGTGCTGGTGAATTCAGTTTGTTAGCATTTTATTGAGGATCTTTGCATTTCTGTTTGGCCTGAAGTTTTCTTTTTTTGTTGTGCCTCTGCCAGGTTTTAGTATCCGAGTGATGCTGGACTCATATAATGAGTTAGAAATAAGTCCCTCCTCCTCAGTTTTTTGGAATAGTTTCCATTGGAATGGTACCAGCTTTTCTTTATACATCCAGTAGAATTCAGCTGTGAATACATCTGGTCCTGGGCTTTTTCTCTGGTTGGTAGGCTTTTTATTACAGATTCAAACTTGAAACCTGTTATCATTCTGTTTAGGGATTCAGTTTCTTCTTTGTTCAATATTATGAAGTTCTACATATCCAAGAATTTATTAATTTCTCCTAGCTTTTCTAGTTTGTGTGCATAGAGGTCCTCATAGTCATCTCTGGGGTTTTCTTGTATTTCAGCGGGCTCAGTGGTAATGTCTCCTTTTTTATTTCTGAATGTGTTAATTTGAATCTCCTGTCTTTTTTTCTTTATTAGTCTAGGTAGCAGTCAGGCAATCTTATTTATCCTTTCAAAAAACAAATTCCTGCACTCAATTATATTTTGTATGTTTTTTTTTTTTAATCAGTTTCCTTCAGCTCTGGTTTTGGTTATCTGTTGCCTCCTGATTGCTTTGAAGTTGGTTTGCTCTTCTTTCTCTAAATTTTCTTGGTGTGATGTTAGGTTGTTAATTTGGGATCTTTCTAATTTTTTTATGTGGGCATATAGTGCTATCAACTTCCCTTTTAACGCTGCTTTAGCTGTGTCCCAGAGATTCTGATATATTGTATCCTTATTCTCGTTAGTTTCAAAGAATTTCTTGATCTCTGCCTTAATTTTATTGTTTATTTAAACAACTTTCAGGAGCAGACTGTTTAATTTCCATGTCATTGTATGGTTTTGAGCAATTTTCTTAGGATTAATTTCTATATTTATTGTGCTGTGATCCAAGAGTGTGGTTGGTGTGATTTCATTGTTTTTCAATTTGCCAAGGATTGTTTTATATTCTATTAGGTGGTTGATTTTCAAATATGTGCCATGTGCAGATGAGAATAATACATACTCTGTTGGTTTTGTGTGGATAGTTCTGTAGATGTTTGTTAGACCCATTTGGTTAAATGTTGAGTTCGGGTCTCAAATATCTTTGTGAGTTTTCTGCCTCAATGATCTAATACTGTCAATGTAATATTGAAGTCTCCCACTATTACCGAGTGCTTATCTACATCTCCATGTAGGCCTCTAAGAGCTTGCTTTATAAATATGGGTGCTCCTGTGTTGGGCACATAATATTTAAAATAGTTAAGTATTCTTGTTGATTTGAACCCTTTATCATTATGTAATGCCCTTCTTTCCCTGTTTTCATAATTGTTGGTTTAAAGTCAGTTTTAATCTGGAATTAGAATTTGAATCCCTGCCTTTTTCTGTTTTCCATTTGCTTGATAAATTTATATCCATCCCTTTACTTGGAGCCTATGGGTGTCATTGCATGCAAGATGGGTCTCTTTTAGATAGCATAGAGTTGGATCTTGCTTCTTCATCCAACTTGCCACTCTGTGCCTTTTGATTGGTGCATTTAGCCCATTTACATTCCAGGTTAATATTAATATGTGAAGGTTTGATCCTGTCATCATGTTGTTAGCTGGTTATTATGCAGTCTTCATTGTGTGGTTGCTTTACAGTTTCAATGGTTTATGTACTTGACTATGTTTTTGCAGTGGCTGGTAAGGGTATTTCCTTTCTATATTTAGTGCTCCCTTAAAGACCTCTTGCAAGGCAGGTCTGGTGGTAATAAATTCCCTTAGCGTTTGCTTGCCTAAAAAGGACCTTATTTTTCCTTTGCTTATGAAGCTTAGTTTGGGAAGACATGAAATTATTGGTAGATTATTTTCTTTAAAAATGCTGAATGTAGGCCCCCAGTCTTGTCTGGTTTGTGGGGTTTCTCTGAAAGATCCCCTATTAGCCTAATGGGGTTCCCTTTGTAGATGACTTGCTCCTTCTCTCTAGCTGCCTTTAACGTTTTTTTCTTTCATTTTGACCTTGGAGAATCTGATAACCATGTGTCTTCAAGATGGTCTTCTTGGATAGTATCCCTCAGGGCTTCTCTGCATTTTCTGGATTTAAATGTCCTCTGTAGTGAGGTTGGAGAAATGTTTGTGGATAACATCCTCAGATATGCTTTTCTAGTTGCTTGCTTTCTCTCCCTCTATTTCATGGATTCCAATGAATCATAGATTTGTTCTCTTTACATAATCTTATATTTCTCAGAGTTTTTGTTCATTCTTCTTTATTCTTTTTTCTTTATTTTTGTCTGACTGGGTTATTTCAGAGAACCTATCATTTTAGCTCTCAGATTCTTTCCTTGGCTTTTTTGATTCTACTGTTATTACATGCAATTGTGTTATAAAATTCTTGAAGTGAATTTTTCAGCTTTATCAGCTTAGAGTTTGGTTCTTTCTTAAAATGGTCATTTTGTCTGCTATCTCCTGTATATTTTATTATATTGCTTAGATTCCATGGGTTGGGTTTCAACTTTCTCTTGAATGTTGGTGATTTTCATTCCTATCCATATTCTGAATTCTATTATTGACATTTCAGCCATTTCAGCCTGGTTAAGTACCATTGCTGGGGAACTAGTGTGGTTATTTGGAGGTAAAAAGACACTTAGCTTTTTGAGTTGCCAGAATTCCTACATTGTTTGTGTGTGTGCGTGTGTGTGTGTGTGTGTGTGTGTGTGTGTGTGTGTGTCTCATCTGTGTGGGCTAATGTTCCTTCAGCCTTTGAAGTTGCTGTTCTTTGGATGGGTTTTGTTTCATGCCTTTACCCTGTTTGATGCCCTTGGGGGTTCGATTGTTGTACAAGGTGGTTTCAGTCAACTGGCTTTGATTCTAATCTACTCCTGAATCTAGGAGGAGCCCTTCTGATTACCGATGCTGTGCCTATGTTTATTTTGCTGGATGTTCTGGTCCACAGGTCTTCCTTATGCAGGGGCTACAGTTGACAGACAGGGCATATCCTTGCCAGCTCAGTCCTATTCTGCTATTCAAGTGTTTCCTGGGAGAACACACTGTTGCACCTGCCAACAGAATTCTGACAGAAACAAGACCACTGAGCTGGAAGCTCTAGCAGATGTGGCCTATCTGGCTACAATAGGTGCAGATGGGTTGAGTTTCCCACCCTGCCATTTGCGTTTTTCCAGGGCAAGAAGAAGCTGCATCCCTCAGTAAATTCAGGCAGAAGTAGGACCATTGGACTAAAAGCTCTAGCAGACATGTCTTGCCTGGCTATGAGAGGTGGAGGTGGATGCAGTTACCCATCTGGGTGTTTTCCAGGACAACAGGAGGTTGTGCCCTCCAGCTGAGCTCATGCAGAAGAGGGAGTGCTGGGCTGGAAGCCCTAGCAAGTGAAACCACCTGGCTACCAGTGGCAGGGTAGATTGGGTCACCCTCCCTGCTATCCACGTGTTTCCTGGAACAACAGGAGCCTGCATGCCCCTCTCCAGGTGAAGCTACACAAAAGTAGGACCACTGGGTTGGAAGCTCCAGCAGGCATTGCCTGTCTGGGTTCCAGTGACAGGGGTGAGTGGGGTCACCTGCCCTGCCATCCAAGAGCTTTCTAGGAAAAAACAGAGGCTGCAGCTACTACCTGAGTTCAGACAGAATTGGGAACACTGGACCAAAAGCTAGTGCTAAGCCTTGTCCAGCAAGAGGGGTGGAACAATCTTACTCCTCCCAGGTACTGCACTGCACTGCACTGCACTGCAACTGTGGCCTCTGTTGTAACTACGGTGCCAGTACTAGTTTCTCTGGGGCCTAGGCTTGTAGAGGCCCCCTTGGACTCAAAAGTTTCCTTCACAACACATCTGGGAGTTTCTCTGCCTCAGTCCAGAAGCATAGTGAGGGGGCACAGGGAGGGGTGCCAGGGGGATTCTCACATTCCCTCAAGTCCCTGTGGAGAGTGTGAATCCCCCACTGGGCTCTAACTCATTCCTTCCTTCTCATATTGGAGAGGTTCTCCTGGCTCCATGCTGAGCCCAGAGAGGCTGATGTCTGACTGCTCCTTTCTGCTCTTTGAGTCCCCTGCTACCTTGATGGGTACTGACATGGTTTCTCAGGGGACTGGCCTGCAGGGTCAGTGTTCACTAGCCCTTTTGTTTCCTGTCCATGGGAGTGGTGCATGTGAGCAGCTTCTAGGCTGCCATCTTGACCCAGAAGCTAGCCTTGATATGATAAAACTGTTTCTAAAATTCATGTGGATTTGCAAGGAAACCCAAATAGGCAAAACAAACAAACAAACAAACAAAAGAACGATGTTAGATGACTCACAGTTCCCAATTTCAAAATCTACTGCAAAGCTACAGTAATCTGTGTGGTACTGTCATAAGGATAGGCATATAAATTAATGTTTCCAGAAATAATCTCATATATCTAAGATCAATGGATTTTCAACAAGGATGTCAAGACCATACAATGAAGGAAAGAGTGTTTTTTGAGAAAGGTTCTAGGAAAAATAAGTAGGATCCTGTATCACAGCATAAAAATTAACTATGTAAAAAAGGATCAAATACCTAAAAATGAGGGATATGACTATAAAGCTATTAGAAAAAAATAAATGTAAATATTAAAAAGATAACTTTTATGTTACATGTATTTTATCATAAAAATTTAATAAAGAAGTAGCATTCAGAAGACTGAATAGTTCAGTGGAAGAACTTGTTTGAAAATTGGACATCCAAACAAACATTTTTTCCTATATTTCTTCCTACCCTACTGTGTCACTCCCCTTTCATGCCTGCGTAGGTTGGGATGCTTTCAATCTTGGCATATCTGTTTTAGAGATCTGTGCTTCTTTTTTGTTATTTTCTTTCAAATGCCTGACTTGGCCATAGAGTGATACAGACAATTATTCTACATTCAACCACTGGAATTGACCACCTGAGTTTTTTCGCTGATCTAACAGCTCAAAGTTTGTCTCTGACAATAAGATCATAGAGTTATTTCATGAAAATATTCTATCTCTGGGTAGAGAACGATAGAGAAAAATGTAAATTTGTAGAGCTAAAGTTGCAGATATAGGGTGAAAATGTGGAAATATGACAATAAACAAAGTTCAAGAAATGCCATACAATGGCATTTGCATTTGGGAGATTTACTGATGCCAGTATGGAAAAATGATGAAAACTTAAGAGGCAATTACAATATCATATGAGAGGTGAGTGTGTGAATGAAGCCTGAGGCTAAGGGTTTTTTGTTTGTTTGTTTGTTTTTGTTTTTTTGAGACGGAGTCTCACTCTGTGGCCCAGGCTAGAGTGCAGTGTGGCACAATGTCGGCTCACTGCAACCTCCACCTCCCAGGTTCAAGTGATTCTCCTACCTCGGCCTCCGGAGTAGCGGGGATTACAGGCGCATGCCACCACGCCCAGCTAATTTTTGTATTTTTAGCAGAGTTGGGGTTTCACCATGTTGGCCAGGATTGTCTCGATCTCTTGACCTTGTGATCCACCAGCCTCGGCCTCCCAAAGTGCTGGGATTACAGGCATGAGCCACCATGCCCAGCCGGCTAAGGGTTTCTTAAGAATGGAATCTACATTGTATTGTGATATAATTGGAGGACTTTTAAAGTCCTTTCTAGCCCTGAAACTCAATATTACATGAGGAATACCAGAAAATACATTTATGATGTATATATTTCTTAAATAATCTTATTTTAAGGAGAAAAATAAGGATAATTAGAGGATAATTTTCAAAATAAATCAGAAATAGCTACCTATTGATGGAATAAATAATTTTTATGTTAATAATTTTTAAATCACTTTCTGGTGTTAAATGGTTTGAGATGTTAGAAAACTATCTAAAGACATTAGAAAGTGAAGTTTTGACTATGGACCTGATATAGATGTTAGCCAACATTTCTGTAGAAAAAGGCAGAGAAAAACCCATGTTTACATAATTATAACATATCATGTATATTCTTCAAGTGTATAATTTAGAAAAACAAAATATTCTTTTCAGTTTTCCAAAAAATAATCTTTGGAAACCTAATGGTGAAAATCGGGATTATTGTGGTTAGAAGAGGAAAAGTTAGGATGCAAGACAATTTTTGAGATCTGCAAATAAACATGAGAACAGTGAAAAGGCAGTTAATACTATTTAAAGGATGAAAAGAATAGGCAGGATCTGTGTAAATATATCAGTAATAAAACACGTAGAAAGCAAGTAGGCATGAAATTAATAATTATTTTTAAATGCTAAGGTATTGAATTCATTTTGAAAGCTGGCTTTAATAATAAAAGTAGGCAAAAGCATTTTGCACAATTAGGTAGTAATGGAGAATTTGTAAAATGCCTGTTAATAAAATGTAGCAAAGTGTATATTTTTCAAAATGAAAATTAAAAACCATTAGGTTTAGATAAAATTATTCTAATATGATGGGAAAATTATCTCACTAATTTGACAAAAAGAATTTATTTTGAAATAGCAAAGTAAGGTAGAACAAGTAATACAATTAGGAAAAGTACAGGCAGTTCAGTTTTTTCATCAAATGTAGTCGGCTATTCTGCAAATTATTCCTATTCACATTACTAGAAAAACAATTTTAAAGTAAATTAAAATATTAAAAATGGCAAAAGATATTGCCACTATACAGTGAGTAGATTTATGAGCTAGAGTTGGAAGAGATCAGTTGTCCTGTAGTAGTGACTAGATCTTCTTATTCCTGCCAAGCCCTTTTTCTTTTTTTCTTTTTTTTCTTAGTATTTATTAACTTAATCGTATTATCCTAGTTTAAATTATTAATTTAATATATTGTGATAGTTGAATATTTTTTTAAAATAGTCTTAACTTTTTGGACAGTTTTGGACTTACAGAAAACTTAAGAAATTAGTACAAAGAGCACCTATATGCCCTGTACTCAATACCTCCTATAACCAACATCTTACATGAGTATGGTATATTTGCAACAATTACTCAACTAATATTGAATGGTTATTATTAGCGAATGTCAATATTTTATCCAGATCTCCTTAGTTTTTGCCTAATTTTATTTTCTGTTCGTGGATCTCATCCAGGACACCACATTACACTTAGTTATCATGTGTCCTTAGGCTCCGCTTGGCTGTGACAGTTTCTAAGACTTTTCTTATTTCTGATGACCTTGACAGTTTTGATGATACTGGCGAGATTTATTGCTGTTGATGCTGACCTTGATCACCTAGCTGAGATAGCGTCCATCATGTTTCTTCACAGAAAAGTCCCTCTTTCTTTTCCTTTCCTTACTGTACTCTTTGGAAGGGAGTCTTATGTCAGAGGTGTTCAAACTGGAATGACTCCATTTTGAGTGAAGGCTAGGAAAATGAGGCTGAGACTTGCTGAGTTGCATTCCCAGAAAGTGAGAACTTCCTAGCCCCTAGATGTTTATGGTTAAGGGAACAGATTAATAATGTTTACTAAACAGATGCAGACTTGGGAGTGTCCAGATATCCCAATATCTGGAGAACAAGGGCATTCCTAATTTTGCTTTAAACATAATATCGATTCTTGCAAAATATAGTAATTAAGAAAATTAATCCTTTATCACAAACCCCTGTAGCAGAGCACATCTCCCCAAGATCTTTTTTTATCATATATATACATATCTGTGTATATATATATACATATGAATTTATCAGGGTATTGGATAAAACCTCCCTTCTCAATAGAAAGTGCCATTGCATGCCATAGAGATGTCTGTTAAGATAGGATGGGATGCAGTCACAACAAAGACCTCAGCAGATCCCATGGGGAGTTCTGGCCCCCAGGAATCATCCCAACTGAGTCAAGGAGTTCAGTCCTTTCTACCCACACAACTACTCATCTTTGGCTGCAGGCTGCCTTGCCCCATCCTAAGCGGGGCAACCTTTGGCAAGGATACTCTCTTTAGCCAAGGGAAACTCATGGAGAGATAATCACTGATGAGCCATTAGCAGCCGACACTAATGAGTTTTAAAAATCAAACCCTTTTGGGTTTTTAAATATTAACCTAAGCCAAAAACAGATAGTATGCATTGTTCCCAATAAATGGCTTTCCTATTGCGAGGTGTTTATTTTTCTGAAAAAAAAAAAGGACGCTTTGTCTCCACAGCACCCTCAATTATGGTTCTTAAAGTCCTCTGACAATGTTTAATATGATCTCCTTTCTTTATATGCCATTTGAACATCCTCTTGGGTAAAATGTTCATGTCTTTTGCCCAGTTTTTAAATGTAATGCTTATTTCCTTACTATTGAGATTTTGCAAAATATATTCTAGAAACTAGTCCTTTAT
This sequence comes from Symphalangus syndactylus, assembly GCF_028878055.3. Classification (NCBI taxonomy): domain Eukaryota; kingdom Metazoa; phylum Chordata; class Mammalia; order Primates; family Hylobatidae; genus Symphalangus; species Symphalangus syndactylus. Next base: position 92,706,306 of record NC_072426.2, read on the forward strand.
GAGATATATGGTTTGCAGATATTTTTTCTCACCTCCTTTTTTCATCCTCATGACAGGGTCCTTCACAGAAAAAAAATTAATTTTCCATAGTCCAATTTTCCAATTTTTTTTATGGGTTGTGTTTTTGGTGTCATGTATAGGAACTTTTTGCCTAGCCCTAGGTCCTAAAGATTTTCTTCTGTTTATTTATAATAGATTTATAGCTTTATGTTTTACATTTAAGTTTAGTGTCCACCCTTAATTCTGCAAAAATTTTTGCCATTACTATTTTACATATTTCTCCTCTGTTATCTCTTTCTTGTACTTCTGATAACCCAACTAGGCATACTTTACACCTTTTGAAATTCCACAGTTGTTGGATGCTTGGCTTTTCTAATATTTTTTTCAATTCAGTTTTAAGAAGTTTTGTTGTCAGTCAACCTCACCAATTTTTTTTGGCCATGTCAAGTCTATTAATAAGCCCATCAAAGGCATCTTTTTATGTTACACTGTTTTTGATTTTTATCGGTTCTTTTAAAATCTTTCTTCAAATTCCACATCTCTGCTTATATTACTTATATGCTCTTGCAGGCTATCTACCTTATCCATTAGAACTCTTAACATGTTAATTGTAGTTATTTGAAATTACCTCTCTGATAATTCCAATATCTGTGTTATATTTAAATATGGTTTTGATGATTGCTTTGTCTCTCTAGAATGTGATTTGTCTTGCCTCTTCATATGTCTTGTTTTTTTTGTTGTTGTTGCTGAAATTCAAACATATCAGGTATTAGGAATGGAAGTACATTGTATAGTATAAAGATTTTTGTTGATCTAGCTATTTTAGGCTGTGTTTAGTGTGTGTTGTAGATGCAGGTGTCAGAGATTCAAAGTCTTCTAGTTTCCCCTTTTTTATTTTTTGGTCTTCTTGTGGTTTGGGGTTTTATAAGTACACACCACTGAAAAAAGAAGCATTTATCTTTCGACTTTTTCTGATATAACCCATTATTATTACACAGGGGCCCTTTTGGTGTGGTAGTAAGGTGTGGGATGTGAGGGACATTCTGCAATATTTCTACTAAATGTCAGTCTTTTGTGGGTGTGTGTCTCAGGACTGTGACATTCACTCATATTTCTCTAGTGATATCTTTCTTTCCCATCCCCCTACTGTCTCCCCTGGTATTTCAAATACATTTCCTTGAATCCTTGGCCCCTGTTGACTATGATATATTTCTCCCTTAGATGAGACAGGAAACCCAGAAGGAGTTGTAAAATTCCTCCAGATGGAATAGGCCTTGAAATAAAACCATTTTAATGAAGAAGGGGCAGAATATACTTCACAATAATTATGCTTCCCTCTGTCTGTCAGACCTGCCAGAATATCTTTGTCAAATCTTTACCATGAGAGCCCTAGGGAGTTCCTGAAGGTAATGACCACAAAAGAAGAAGCCTTCTGGGACTGCAGCTCCCAGGACTTTCTCAGTCTGGTCTACACACTTGGCCTCCAGTAACTTGCCACAGTGATCATATATGTGTCCCTACTAATTTATGGCTTCTTGGCTTCTGTTCTAGGTAAGAAGATCCCAATTGTGTTACTCTGAGTGAGTTTCTCTCCATCTTTCAGGTCAGCCATTAGCCTTTTGACATCAGTTCTCTGAAGGGTCCAAGAAAAGTTATTGACTTTCAGTTTGTCAAGTGTTTCCTTGTTGTAAAGATGGGATTAATGACTTCCACTCCCATTGTTTATTTTCAATGATGTATAAATTTTTGTGTGATTAGTAATATTAATTCCAAATATATAACACATATAAAGAAAAAATTACAATGATGACTTGGCAATCCATATATACAATGTAATATTTTAAAATATCCTTTCTGTAAATTAAGGACAAAAGTTAACATTTCTAAATATACAACAAAACTTAAAAAATAAGTAATAGGATTTTTCTGAGAAACATGAATAGAATCTTGTTTGACTTTTCAAAATCCATTATTTTGAATCAGATAGTTTTAAAAACTGAAAACAAACTGGATTTGTAGTTAGGAGATTACCTTCAGCAGTGATTATTTCTTTCACTGAAGTGTGAGGCACCAAGAGTTCAGAGTCAGTGTGGCCATTCAACAATGCAGTAGGGAACAACATTTCCTGTGTTTTGGGCAATTTGAATCTGTGAGGTGGAGTCAGGAAACATAGCTACTATGAAAGAAATAATATGCTCACTACATAATTACCCAAATATTTTCAAAATTTATTCTTGTTAGCATATAGCATTCATCACTACTTTATTATTCTTTATTATGAATAATTCTATATTACATTCTTATATTACCCATTCATCAGCGTATAGACATTTGGGTTGTTTCTACTTTTTAACTGTTACGAATAATGCTGCTGTGAATTTTAGGTACAAGTTTTTGTGTACACATACTTTCATTTCTCTTGCATGTATGCTTAGGAGTGGAATTGCTGGGTCATATGGTAACTCTATGTTTAATTATTTTAAGGACTGCCAAGCTATTTTCCAAAGTGGCTGCCCCAGTGTGTTTCAACCAACAATTAATGAGAGTTCCAATGTATTCACATTCTCACCAATACTTGCTATTATCTCTTTTTTTTTTTAACTGCAGCCTTCCTAATGAATGTGAAGTGGTAGCTCCTGTTTTTGATTTTTCATTTCCTAACGACTAACACTGTTGAGCACCTTTTATGCATTTACTGACCATTTGTCTATCTTCTTTGGATATTTAGATCCTTTCCTCATTTTTAATAGGATATTTGTCTTGTATTATCTAGTTGTTTGTTTTCTAAATACTAGTCCTTTATCAGATATACGATTTGCAAATATTTTCTCCAATTCTGTGTGTTGTCTTTTCACTCCCTTGCTGGTATCCTTTGAAGCACAAAAGTTTTTAATTTTGCTGCAATCCAGTTTATCTAATTTTTCTTTTGTTGCTTATGATTTTGATGTATTATCTAAAGAACCATGGAAAATTGGTCATGAAAATTTACTCCTATCTTTTATTCTGAGAGCTTTATAGGTTTAGCTCTTACATTTATATCTCTGATTTATTTTGAGTTAATTCTTGGATATGGCATTTAAAAAAGGGTACATTTTCATTCTTGTGATTACCTAGTTGTCCCACAGTTATTTGCTGAAAAGACTCTTCTTTCTGCATTTAGTCATCTTGGCACCTTTGCCAAAAAACCAATTAACTACAAATATACAGGTTTATTTCTGGGTAAATATAATTCCATTGCATTGATTTTATGTCAGTTATATTTCATTGATCTCTATGCCTATCCTTATACCAAATCCCACTGCTTTATATCTTTGGGATAGTCTGAGATCTATTTTTAGAAAACCCACTCAACTGGCCTATTAAAGCGCATTGGTTTAGTTGTTCTACATATATGTTTTAATATCTGAAAGTGTAGTATTCTCTACTTTATTTTTCCTCAAAAATTTTAGCCTGTTTCTCTTTCATATAAACTATAAATCATTTTGTCAAATTATAACTTTTCAATCATTGATTTCTGGAAACATATTCCTACACATAAATAAATTGGAAAGAACTGTATTGTTCATAGTTATTATGCCATTCGGGCACATGATGCACACAGGTTCATTGTAGCATTGCCTTAAGTTGCTTTGCTTATTCTTCAAATTTATTTACCACTCTTTAAAAGAGAATATGTTCATATATCACTAAAATCCTTTAGCATAGATTTGCTATTTATATATTAGCAAATATCCAACAAGTTATTTAATTTTCTGTCTTGTTTTACTTATCCCATAATTAATTTTATACTTTTCCATCCCCCTTCCTATCTTTAATTTATGTCTTTCATCCTTACTCAATTTCAATTTGGTCTCTAGAGAAACACACACACACACACACACACACACACACTCTCTTCCAATGTAATTGCTGTAAAAGAATTTGAATTCCCCCACCCCGTCAAGTCAATAGAGTACCTGTCCTCTTTCTGTTTCACATGGAAAGTTATCTGTTAAATATATCTTTGGTACAAGACCATTCACCCCCTGGGGATCAGCAGCACTTGATACAGAGGATCCTTTAGTTACAAGGAGAGGGAGAAGAATCATTAACAAAAACGAAACATTTTCTTTAAACTAGTGGTTAATTTATCTAAAAGAAATCCTTGCACACCTTGACTACAAAACCTTCCAGGTCACTTCCCTCCTCTTCTAGAGCCCTAATTCTCATAAACCCCTATACACACTATTTTATTTTCTGTCCCTCACCCCTAACTGATTCCTGAATGCTCATACTGCACATTTCTGATATTCTATTTTCGTCATCAGTAAAATCTTCCATAGCCTTCACCTTCTCTCTGCATATTTTCTTTTCTTCTTCTCTTACTAAATCTGACTCTCCTCTGTATATAGAGATTCCCTTGCAGCCCTTTCTTTCAAGAGTGTCTTTAGCAATTACTCTTTTCTCTCTCAGTATCCTCTTATCTCTTGTCCTGGAACTGAGGTTTTCATTTTCACACATCCAGACCACTCTCTCCCTTCTTATTCACCATTCTCAACATTCCTGATTTAAATCTCATGTGATCCAACAGTACCATCTTCATTTTTAATTTTGGACTCTGACTTACCGTCACTCTCTGACATCACTCCTATTTTCATTCTTAGTGATTTTCAATTTTCATTTTGGGGTGATATGCATGTATATCTAATGGTGTTCTTTACTGGGAATGAGTTGCCACCCCCCCCCCCCGCCCCAGAGACATTCGGCCATGTTTAGAGATATTTTAAGCTGTCACAACTGGGGCATGGGGTGTGATGCTATTAACATCTAGTGAGCAGAAGTCAGGGACTCTGCTAAACATTCTGCAAAGCACAGGACGAAATCCCACAACAAATGATTATTCAGTCCAAAATGTGAATAGTGTTCACATTGATAAATCCTGATATAGACAATCCTTCCTACACCCTGGCCTCTCCTGCAATCATGACACTATACATCTGGCCTCATAAGTCACTCCCATGGTCATATCTTCTTAGACTTTGTCATTACCAATAAAGGCGACGCTTTCATAAACTAATCACCCCTTCTTGTTGATTTACCACCCTTTCACTGCCTTCTTTTTTCTTACATCCTCTCTTTCCTTTTTTAGCTTTTATTGCCTGGTGACTCCCTCTCATGCAAGCATCCTCAAATCTTTTGACTGTCTTTGTCACACCCCCATAACAAATCTCCACATTTCACCTGCACTATGTCTGTTGTCTTGCAACTGAATAGTTCTAGACTAAAACATTTAACCATGCTGAATGGACTCTTAATTTATGATGTGGGCCTTTCATGGTACTGGATAATCAGATCTCAGCTCCCTTATTGATTTAATCCCCACACTCGACTACTTTGCATTTTTTCCTTTCTCCTCAACCTTATATCACTTCCTTTGGCATAGTCTCTCATTTCTAAAGAACATGGCTTTGGTTTCCCCAAAGGAAAATTTGAACAAGTAGAAGATAATTTCCATTAGTACCTAAGACCACATCTACCAGTCAGAATATATACCAATATATTTATAATTGCTTCTTGTCACTCATGTCCAATAAAATACATGTCCTCTAATCTTAATCTCTATCTTTTCTCCAAGAATTCTTGTTGAGCCATTTTTTTGATAGCCTTGTCTACAAAATCAGTCTTCTCATTCTACTGAATCATTGATCTTCCTTGGTCATTGACATAGGCTGTTACATGCTGTATTAACTACAATATCTTTAAAATGCATCTCCTGCCTACTGAATAAGAAATTTCTTTCTTAAACATAAAATAAAATGTGATAGCATATTTTGAGCATTAATTGTAGAAAGAAAACTTTGAAGGTGTCATTTAAAGGGATGGTAAAATTCCTACAAAGTGAAGAAAAGCAAAACTAGAGTGACATTATCTAAGGCTATTGCTGTGATCCTATTTGTAGCTCTAGTTCAATGTTGCCTGGGAAATACACATTACAATAATAATAGTAAACAGATTGGATTTTTATTATGGGTGTAAGTTTAATGAAGAAAGCACTGCTTCCCAGGTAACAAGAAATTTATCCTCTCTACTAATATTCCCTCAAAAGTTCACCACCTAATTTCATTTTTTTTCTTTAAATACATTGCTTTTCTTTTCTTCTGTTGTCTAAATATTTCCAACCAAACAATAGGCTGTGACTGAAAGCTTTCTTAGAACTTAGTTTAACAGAAAGCACAGAGAAATGCAAAACCACTAGGCCAGCATTCAGATATCTACCACTTTTGATATGAGTGCATGAAAGAGGATTTTCTCAGTCTAATTCCTACATGAAAAAAAGCCTCAACTGATTAGATTTTTCAAATACATTTCAAAATGTATTCCTTTGTGTATCATTAATGAGAATCCAGCATTAATTACCAATAGATATCTGGTAGTGCTCATAAAGAACACAACTTTCTCCTCTGAGCAGCAATCAACATTCAGAGATTTTAAGGGATTATTTTTTAAAATAGTGTAATCAATCCTATTAAAAGGTCAGAATTAATCTATCACATTTATAACTCCTTTATGAATTTCTTAAAGAGAATGTTTTATCTTTTCCGCGGAATGGTCACTGACCATTAGAATTCCAAAAATATGATACTTATTTAAATGTAACTTATTGCTAGACAGGATATCTAGCAAACTCCTCAGTGGGAAATTGAAAAGATGAAATATAAAGTGTAGGAGAAGAAGACAATATCTGGCATCAAAAATCGCTCCGTAGGATACAAATAAGTCAAACATGGGGATGAAATGAATTGGAACTGAATCTATTTGCATTAGGGATTGAACATGTAGTGCTCAGTAGGAAAGTTTGAAACACTTCACTGAACAATAGCAAAATAAGTTGAATATTTTAGCAATGTCTTAGTATTCTCAAAATGAGCTTTTGTTGTAGCTCCCATTGCAGCCACTTTATTTCCAAAAGTAAGAGTTCCTCAGCACGTCTTTAGGAAAAAGAACCCAAAAAAACCACCAACCTATGTTTTGCCCTTAAATGCAGTCAAAAATTCCAGTGTAATGGAAAGTTCGCCCTGAGCAACCACTTTCTTTTCATGGTTTCCAAGATTTTCTGGTTAATGCTGTGGTATTGCTGGTTTTGACCTGCCCTAACTTTCATTTTCCTTGTGGTCACCAATCTATTCCTTTCTGGGTCCCTTCAAATGTGTAATTTGTTATGTGGAACAAACTCATGTTCATTGTAGAAAATCTAACTTTGTCTTACGCTTTATTGAACTTAATTAATTACATAATAAGAAAGCAGCGCTTTGTGCTATGTGTTTGTTTGTTTTGGCTAAAAGTCTTTACACACCCATCAATATTCAGTTACTAGAGCTGCGCTGAGAAAATACCACAGACTGAGTGCCTTGAACAACCTCACCTCAACCCATTGAGAAAACCCAACGTATTTTCTCACAGTTCTGAAGATTAAGGTTTCCTCTGAGGCCTCCCTCCTTGGCTCGTAGACGGCCACCTCCTCGTTATGTCTTCTCATGGTTTTTGTCCACATCCATGTGTTCCTGGTATCTCTTCTTGTGTGTCCAAATCTCCTCTTCTTGTGAGGACACCCGTCAGATTTGACTAAGGCGGTCCACATGACTTTATTTAATCTTAATTACCTCTTCTAAGACCCTTTCTCCTAACATGCAGTGACAGTCTGAGGTTCTGGGGATTAAGAGTTCAAAATATGAATTTGAGGTGACACAAGTCACTCCATAACACCTTCCATAAGGAATCAGTGAGGTGATTTAAAGTTTTAAGTAAAATAGTATAGAAATACAAAAATTATCCTGGGAGATAATTGACACCATTTTTTACATTATTCTATAAGGTACTGCATGAGACCCAACATAAGTGGATTCCAGGACTTTATGGTTATGACTACGCAATCAGAAATAAGTTATAAATTTTAACCTTGAAGTATTTTTGTGGAGTTAGATTACCTCTTACAAGAGGTAAAGAAAGAGGTTATTTGCTATAACTCATAACAAAAATTATCAGGTAGGTGTGGTAACTCATGCTTGTAATCCCAGCATTTTGGGAGGCTGAAGCAGGAGGATTGTTTGAACCCAGAAATTCAAGACCAGCCAGGGCAACGTAGTAAGACCCTGTCTCTACCAAAAAAAAAAAAAAAAAGAATAAAAACTTAGCTAGGCATGGTGGTATGTTCTTATAGTTCAAGCTACTTGGGAGGCTGAGGTGGGAGGATCCCTTGATCCCTGGAGGTTGAGACTGCAAGTGAGCCATGATTGTACCAACATTGCACTCCAGCCTGGACAACAGAGCAAGACCTTGTCTCAAAAAAAAAAGAATATATATATGAGGTTATTTCCTATAATGTATAACAATACATTATCAGGTAGATGTGGTGACTCATGCCTGTAATCCCAGCATTTTGGGAGGCCAAAGCAGGCCCACTGATAATATATTATCAGTGGAGATAAAGAACACCATGAAACTAAAAAGAATGGAACTCTGCTTTTTTAATTAAAAATCTGCACTGAATATTTTGTTGAGTGAATAAATGAGTGAATGAAAAAAAGAACTTTAAAAGTGTACCATTGAGAATGTTTTATTTAAAAATGCTAATGTCTTGTAAAAATCTGTATAAAACAATAGAACAAAATATCTTATAAAGAATGATAATAATGAGGTTACAGTAAATTGTGTATTTAATAAGCAAAGAAGTACAAATATTAAACTGATTGTGGTATTTAAATTGTTTCTATTATTTAACCTTCCTTACAAACCCATCTCCTGGCATGATCCCACTTTGCTGTTTTAAAAATTCAATATATTGCTGCAAGCAATTTGCCTTCTCCACAGCCTGGGGTTAATCCCATCCAATTAGATGCCCACATTGCCTTTTTATCTCGTTCAACTCCAGTTAAGTGGAACTGCTAGTTTGAAGCATTTCCATGTTTTAGACCACCAGGTAGGACTAGCCTTTTGCCTCCACTGTATTTGGTGTGGATTTCTTTAGGTATAAGTATGAATGTATACCATGCAATCCATATAGAGAATATGTTTAAATCTAATGTACAGACTTCTGCAATTCTCATTCCATAGTCAGTCTCAATTAATCCTTTTATTTTTTATAAAACATGGACTCTAACATAAAATTTAGAAAATTCTAAGAATTAGGCGAATTTGAAAGACATTACCAAAAATTGGATACAACAACTTGGTGCCAAAGTGGGCAGGGTAAGTTCAGAGACACTCTCAAACATTAAGTCCCACTCAAACCCTATTTCTGTTTAATACAATTTATATTGCACATAAGTCCATATAATGTTCTTAAAATAAATTTAAACCCAGGCCATACAGTAAACATTTTTAAAAGTTTTCATTTAACCTTCACTTTGATTCTTTTTCAATGACTGACATGAAATAATTGTACATATCCATAGGGTACAATGTAATGTTTCAATAGATGTATACATTATGTAATGATCATAAAGGGGTAGTTAGCAAATTCATCTCCTTAAACATTTATCATATCTTTGTGATGAGAACATTCAAAAACCTTTCCTCCAGCTATTTTGAAATATGTTGTTAACTCTAGTCGCCTACTATGCAATAGAACACCAGAATTTATTCATCTTATCTAACTGTGGCTTTGTACCTATTAACCAGTCTCTCCACAGTTGCCCCCACCACACTCCCCATCCTCTGGCACGATTATTCTACTCTCTATTTCTATGAGAATAACGTTCTAAATTCCACATGTGAGTGAGATTATGCAGCATTTGTTTTTCTGTGCCTGGATTGTTTCACTTAACATTATACCCGCCATGTTCATTCATGTTGCCACAAATGACAGGATTTCATTATTTTTATGGCTCAATAGTTTTCCATTGGGTATATATACCACATTTTCCTTAACCATTCATCCATTGAAGAACATTTAGATTTATTTCATATTTGCCTATTATGAATAATAGTGCAATGAATATGGGAATCCAGGTATTTTGTCAACATACTGATTTCATTTCTTTTGTATATATATCCAGTAGTGAGATTCCTAGATCATTTGGTAGCTCTATTTTAATTTTATGAGGAACTTCCATATAATTGGCTGTACTAATTTATTTTACCACCAGCAGTGTGTAAAAGATCCCTTTTCTAAGCACCTTCACCAACACTTGTTATCTTTTGATTTTTTGATAGCAGTCATTCTGACTTGAGTGAGATGATATGTCACTGTAGTTTTGATTTGTATTTCTCTGATGATTAGTAATGTTGAACATTTATTAATATACATTTGGCCATTTGCATGTCTTCTTTTGAGAAATGTCTATTCAGGTCTTCTTTTGTCCATTTTTAAATTGGATTATTTGTACCTTTATTGTTGAGTTTTTGAGTGCTTATATATTTTGGACATAAATCTCTTATCAGATGTATAGTTTGCAAATATATTCTCTCATTTTGTAGGTTGGCTCTTTGCTGTTAAGAAGTTTTTAGTTTGATGTAAACCCATTTATCTATATTGGTTTTTGTTGCCTGTGCTCTTGAGGTTTTATCTGAAAACCTCTCATCTAGACTAATGACAAAAAGCTTTTTCCCTTTGTTACCTATGTTTTCTCAAGTAGTTCACAGTTTTAAATCTTAAATCTAAGTATTTAACCAATGTTTAGTTAATTTTTGTATATGATGAGTGATTAAGACTCTAGTTTCATTCTTCTGCATGTTGATATCCGGTTTCCTCAGCACCATTTAATGACAAAGCTGTTCTTTCCCCCATTGTGTGTATGCGGACTTTTGTTACATATCTGTTGGCTGTAGATGTATGAGCTTATTTCTGGGCTTTCTATTCCAACTTATGCATCTATGTATCTACTTGTATGGCAGTATGGCAGTGATATTGAATCTGTAGATCACGGGTAGTATGAACATTTGAACAATATTAATTCTTCCAATCTATGAGCATGAGTACCTTCCACTTTTTGAGTCATCTTCAATTTCTTTCATCAATGTTTCCTAGTGATCATTGTAGAACTCTTCCACCATCTGGGTTAAATTTATGTCTAAGTATTTTATTGTAGCTATTGTAAAAGGGATTCCTTTCTTGATTTCTTTTTCAGGAAACTCACTCTTAGTGGATGGAAACTCTACTCATTTTTGTTGTTTATTTTGTATCCTGCAACTTTACTCAATTTTTTCTTTTTCCAGATCTTAGAGAGAAAGGTTTCAGCTATTCTCAATTCAGTATTATGTAACCTGTGGTTCTGTCATATATAGCCTTAGTATATTGAGGTACATTCCTTAGTATATTGAGGTACATTCCTATACCTACTCTGTTGAAAGTTTTTATGAAGACATATTAAATTTTATGAAATACTTTTTCTACATCTATTGAGTGATTAATATTTTTCAGAAAAGGAGATTTGGGGATTATTTGTTACTGCAGTATATCCAGACATTTCTGAGTCAATACAGAAACGTAGCCATTTATTTTTAAAATTTCACAATATGAATTGACAACAATATATCTATTCATTTTCCAATTGGCAACTGTTTGATTATTCTTTATGTAATAGAATACCTTATACATACCTCCTCAAGAATGATGGCTTTGTGTAGAATAATATACCTAAGTAAGATTTCTAGGTTAAATGCAATGGTTAAAGTGTTCATGTTGCTGATATAAATATTCAATAGGAATTTGAAGAGATGATGCACAGGACAGAGAAGCATGAGAAATAATAATCATCACAAAACCAATATATCAATATATCTGAATAATTATTGTATTAGTCCATTCTCACATTAATATAAGGAATTACCTGAGAAGGGGTTATTTATAAAGAAAAGAGGTTTAATTGACTCACATTCCCACAGGCTATACAGTAGGCATGGCTGGGGATGCTTCAGGGGGAAGGCGAAGGGGAAACAGAACATCTTACATGGCCAGCAGGAGAGAGAGAGAAAAAGTGGGGGAGGTGCTACACACTGTTAAGCAACCAGATCTTGTGAGAACTCTATTAGGAGACAGCACTAGGGGGATGGTGCTAATCCATTGGAAACAACTCCCATGATTCAGTTATCTCCTACCAGGCCCCACCTCCAACACTCAGGATCACAATTCTATGTGAGATTTAGTTGGGGACACAGAGCCAAACCATATCAATTATTATAGCATACTTGTTGTTCTAAGTAGCTTACCTGTGTAAAAATTTAATCTTATGGAATAGGTGCCAATGCATTTTCCATTTTACAGGTGACTTAGCTAAAGAATAAATAAATTAATTTGCCCAAGGTCACATGGCTTGTAAGTGGTAGAATGAGTAGTTGGAGGCAGCTTGGAATCTAAGTTGATATCCACTCTTTTATGGATTCACAGAGCCAGCCACACACACACACACACACACACACACACACACACAAATCAAGGTAAACATTCTTCAACACTAATAAAATTTATTTAAGATCTTATAAGTAACAACCACTTCTCTTTCCCTCTCCACTCCCCCTAAAATCCCCTTTCTCATTCTGACATAGAAAAGGAAAAAAAAAATCCCGAGGTATCTAGGTTGTGGGTTTATCTCCAGTGATTTACATAAAATCAAAATGTATCAACTATAAAGAAAATGTATAGAATATATGTACATAAATCTGATGGTTCTCAGATTTATGAGCATTCCTATTCAGAAAATACTCATGGTTACCACCTGTTGACATCATGTTTTATTGTTCTGTAGGTAGTATTAAACACTTTAGTTGTTCTCAAATGTTTCTTTTAATTTTACATTTGTTTTGACTGAAACAAGTCAACATTTTTATAACTTTCTCACTCTACCTGTGAACTTGGCTGAAGCCATGGTACACAATTTTATAAAACTAAAACTGTATTTGCTTTTTGAATTATTTTACTATAATCTGTCATGTTTCAAGTTTTCACTTTTTCTTCTCATGGTCCTATAGCTGTTAACTAGAATGTTATTTTTTTATATGTTTAATGAATTCAGAAGTTAATTGCCTACATGTCACTGACTAAGTAGAGTTATTTAATTGCTTTACTATCATGAAATTTGGCATTTGGTATGTAACTCCAGTTTGCAAATATATACATAAATAAATTAATAACCAGTTAGCTAAACAAATTGTGTCCGGAGTTGGTTCCTGCTGGTGGCTTGGTGGTCTCGCTGACTTCAAGAATGGAGCAGACCTTTGCGGTGAGTGTTACAGCTCAAAGATGGCAGGGACCCAAAGAGTGAGCTGTAGCAGGGGTTACCGTAAAGAGGGAAAGAACAAAGCTTCCACAGTGTGGAAGGGGAACCGAGTGGGTTGCCACTACTGGCTGGGGTGGTCGGCTTTCATTTCCTTATTTGTCCCCACCCCTTGTTCTGTTTTTGTCCTATCAGAGTGCCCTTTTTTCAATCCTCCCTGTGATTGGCTACTTTTAGGATCCTGCTGATTGGTGCATTTTACAGTGCTGATTTGTGCATTTTACAGAGCACTGATTGGTGCATTTTACAGTCTCCTTGCTAGCTACAGAGTGCTGATTGGGTGTGTTTTGACAAAGCGCTGATTGTTGCATTTTACAATCCTCTTGTAAGACAGAAAAGTTCTCCAAGTCCCCACTCGGCCTCGGAAGTCCAGCTGACTTCACCTCTCAAAGTTGCCCTTTTTAATGGAATAAAACCACTATTTGCTTTATTAAAAAATATGAACTGTTAATTAAGAAGCTGTTATGAAGAAGCGGCTATAATGGATCATCTTACGCTATAATGGAAGAAGACAAACTGAGAAGAAAGAAGACAGGGACAAACTTAAAGAAAAACCAGTCATGTGCAAGGCTCTTAACTAGTGCTTTAACTATCTCCTTATTGCCCCTAATAATCACATAAAGCTGGTATTAATGACCAATTTACAAATTAGAGCAGACAAGAAAAACTGAGGCTCTGGTAGGCTAACTATAGTACCAAAAAGTCATGACATAAAAGTAATAAATTATTATACTGAAGCTCATGCTATTTTATTATCCCAAGTGGCACCAGCTGGTACAGTCCAAGGCAAGCTGTAATTTTCAAGAAAAAGGGGAAAATGGGGAGGAAAAAGGTGAAGAGGCAAGGGATCTGTCTACATATTTGTGGTGTCTATAGCATTAAGATTTTCTAAAACTCTCATAAGCAGAATGTATGAACAAGCTGATTTTCTATTTTACTTATGAAGATAAAAGTAGGAAAATATACTGCTAAAATTATTCACTGAATCATTGCTGTAGAGAAGAAAAATGACTCCCTAAAATCAACACTATTTTCAATGTATATTTAGAAAGAAACCTTAGACCATAAGTTTTAGAGGCCAGAAATTGAATTGCTGGATTTGGTGTTTTGAAAAGTAGAACATCATAACTCATATAAATAAGCATTTAATGAAAGAGTTCAATGAATTTTATTTCCTACTTCAAGTTTTTAGGTTTTTTCCTGGTATTTTATTTTACATATGATTATTTTGATGCAGAATTAAATGAATATATTTACATCTGTAAAATTGAAAGACGTATTTAGGTAAAAATAATCCATGATAAATCGCTAAAAAGTTGAGAAAATCATAATCTCATCTAAATTAAAATTAAACACCCTTCACTCCCTGCCCCCCACACACACACACATACACAGAAACATACACAATAAGGAAGGCTACAAAGGAACATTGATATCTTTGAGTTCTCCAGAAGGAGATTAAAGGCATGGATTTAGGACACAAGTGGCCTGGGTTCACATCACATCTCCACTTATCTAAATGATTTGGGACAAGTTGAATGAACATCTTTAATAAACATATTCAGGGCTGGGGCATTGGCTCACACATGTAATCCCCTTAGGGGGAAGGAGCTCATTCTGTGACTGAGAGGTTGTCATTTTAAGTTCATGGGAAAATGTCTAAACTGTCCATTTAAAGGAATCAGAGGGAAAGCAAGGAGCCCAGCTTGCCTGGCAGGAAAGATGCCTTTAATCTTTTATATCTAGCCACCAGCCGGAGCCATTTGGGTGGGATATAATATTGGAAATTGTGTCAGGGGTAACTGAGCCCTGTTTCCGGCATGAGAATGTTAAACCTATATATTTAAATGATATTGAGGCAACATAAAATTATGAACAGACACTACAGGTACATCTCATTAAGCAAAACAAAACAAAACATTTACTTACATGAGTTGATGGATATATTAATTTCTTGACTGTAGTGATCATTCCACAATGTATATACATATCAAAAGATCAAGTTGTATACCTTAAATGTGTGGCTTGTGTTCTTATAAAAAGAGGAAATTTTGACCAAAAGAGATGACAGCCATCTACAAACCAAGAACAGATCCTACCATGACAGCCTTTAGCAAGGGACCAACCCTGCCAATCCCTTGATTTCAGACATCTAGTCTCCAGAACTATGAGACAATGAACTTCTGTCATTTAAGTCACCCAGTTGGTGGTATTCTTTACAGTTGCCCTAGAAAATTAATACGGACAAATTTGAAATAGTTAATTTATATGTATTTTTCTAAGTCCAACATCTGGGTGATCTCATTAACAATTTCTATTAACTGCTGTTTTCCCTTGTGTATAAGACATACTTTCTTGTTTCTTTGCATGTATATAATTTTTATTGAACATTGGACATTTAAAATAATATAAGCCAGTGTGGTGGTTCATGCCTATAATTCCAGTACTTTGGGAGGCTGAGGGAGGATCTCTTGAGATAAGGAGTTCAAGATTAGCCTGGCTAACATGTTGAAACCCTGTCTCTACTAAAAATGCAAGAATTAGGCTGGGCATGGTGGCTCATGCTTGTAATCCCAGCACTTTGAGAGGCCAAGGCAAGAGGATCACCTGAGGTCAGGAGTTGGAGACCAGCCTGGCCAACACAGCGAAACCCTGTCTCTACTAAAACTACAAAAATTAACTGGGCTGGTGGCCCATGACTGTAATCCCAGCTACGTGGGAGGCTGAAGTGGGAGAATCACTTGAGCTTCGGAGGCAGACATTGCAGTGAGATGAGATTGCACCACTGCACTCCATCCTGGGCAACAGAGTGAGATCCTGTCTCAAAAATAAATAAATAAATAAATAAATATTTCAAAAATACAAACATTAGCCAGGTGTGGTCATGGGTACCTATAATCCCAACTACTCAGGCTAAGGCATGAGAATCACTTGAACCTGGGAGGTGTAGTTTGCAGTAAGCTGAGCTGGTGGCACTGCACTTCAGCCTGGGCAATGGAGCAAGACTCCGACTCCAAAAAATAATATAAAATAATGTAATATAATGTAATATAATATAATGTAATGTAATATAATATAATATAATACAATATAATATAATATAGAACTCTGAAAATTAGATTCCCTCTCCACCAAGGGTTTTTGCTGTTTTTGTTTGCTTGTTTGGTGACTTTTCTTGAACTAATTCTATAAGTCTGCATTCTTTGTGTTGTGCGGCTCCCACAGTCTCTACTCAATTATCTTAGTACTGGGCTAATGATTGAACAGAGATTTCCTTAAATGCCTGGAACCAGTAAGTCTGCCAACTTTTACTAAGAGTCTTTGCATCACATTTTGGTGCACATTGTCTACGCTCAGGCAGCAAGTTTACAGCTCTGCTTTCACCTTCATGTGCTGCTTGTGCAGAGCTTCAAGATCAGCCAGAGGTGAGAACTGAGGGCATACTCAGGTCTTTCCTGGTATTCCACATTCCTGATGAGACGAACACTACTACACATAAATGTGACCTTCTAATTCCAGAAATATGCCAGAGCTTTTCAAAGACCCTATGGACATCTCATTTCTAGTATTTCCTTTTTAGTTTTTTGGCCAACTTGTTATTCACTGCAACTGTTATTGCTACCTCACCAAGCAACAATGTTGAACAATTCCTCACTGTTTGTTGTTATTGTTAGTTCCTTTGTTTGTAAACAGATGCTCCCGGGAAAAGACTGTTAGCATCGGGCAATATCTCAGTGGAGTTTTCCAAGGAACTGACAGATCAAATACAATTTTCTGGAAATGTGGTTTTTGAGGTGTTCAAACCTCATCAGCCTCCACCAGTGGCTAATAGATTTTCCTGTTTTTCATCATGCTGTTGGTTTTCAAGGCTATCACAGAGCTGCAAAAAGGGAGTGGAAATAAAATGTCAAACTGCCATATAATTTGCTGTTCTTACCTAGATTCAGCTATTTTTCTTGAATAAATCCTTTCTAAATATTTTCCAGCCTTAATTTCCAGTTAATTTTAAACATTCTGAAAAAGTTGATTTTTACAATTTCTGTCAATGTTCTCATTGATTTGATGGGAGAAAAAATTTTCAAAATTCTTTACTCTGCCATTCTCGATTATGTCATGACCATTTAAATTTTCATTTTGCCAGCAATAAATAATAGTGAACATCATTTTATGGCTAATATGGCATTCATATAACTTATGTAATAAAGTTTTTGTTCAGATATGTTGCTTTTTTATTGGATTGTATGCTATCTTATTGATGCTTAAGTGTCTTTTGTATATACTAGATATAAGTTCTTTATTGGATATGAGATTTACAAATACAATCAATCAGGCCAAAATTTATCGTTTCATCCTCTACCAATGTATCATAGGATAAAAGCTTTGGTAAAATCAAGTTCATAAATTATTTTCCTTATGCTTTGGGCAAAGTATCAAAAATTCATTTCCGATGTGAAAGTGACACAATTTTCTCTTACGCTTTCTTCTGCAAGTTTCATAAGTGTTATATTTCACATTTAAGTCTCATCCATTTTGAAATAATTTTCCATTTGGAAACAAAAACCAAAAAACAAACAAAAAACCTCAAGCATTTCTCACACCATAAACAAAGTAAACTCAAAGTGATTCATGGACCTAAACTTAAAAGCTAAATTACACAACTTCTAGCCTGGAAGAACAACTTTATGACCTATGGTTCAGCATCGTGTGTACCAAAAGAAAATGATAAACTGAAATTCATCAACATTTTCCAGTCAACCATTAACATCAAAGAATAAGCCATAGACTGTGAGAAAATGTTTGCATCGTATAAAGTTGACAAATTGCTTGTATACAAAATATAAAGAACTCTTACAACTTGAGAAAAGAAAGGAACTTTTATCTGAAGAGTGTGAATTCTTTTAAAGTATCCCAGAGAAGCATTAAAATGAGACAGCAACCCTGCCCTACTTCCCCGATTTTCAGCTATGCATTCATCTCTTGAAACTGCTTGCTATTGCCACAGTAGCGATAAAGTACCCTAACAATGCCGCACCAGACACTATAACCCACGAGCCTAGATTAACAATGTATAGCCAATCACTAATCAATGTTATTTCTGTAAACCAATGAGAATTCTTGATAAACAACTTTGTATCAACCCACTCCTTGTTCTCAATTTTGTCCTTTAGAAACCTCCTTGTAACAAAGGCTGAACAAAGCTCTTATCTAAAGATACATGGATGTGAGCCCCTGGAAAGCTGTCCTCACTTTGGCTCAAGTAAATGCTTTAAATTATATTTTGTGCCTCAGCCTCTTCCTTTTAGGTCAACAAACTCAATGATAAGAAAGCACACTACCTAATTTTTACAAATTCACAAAATATTTTACTGCACAGCAAAATAAACAAATGGCAAATAAACATATAAAAAGATACTTAACATCTTTAATTGCCAGGGAAATATAAATTAAAACCACAGCCAAGTACTAGTACATATCCCCTACAATAGGAAAAATTTAAAAGGCTGATACTCTCAAATATTGGTGCACTGTATTATGTGTAAATTTAATTGAATAAAATTGATGGAAAAAAATTTTAAACAGTGTCAGAAGCATGGGTAACAGTACTTAAGTTTTAATTATTATCATTCTTAATTGTGTAAAAATATCTGCTATATATCCTACTATTGATAGCTACTTATCCCAAAACAAAACAAAAATCAGTGAATTTATAACATGAACTGACTTACATCTTAAAAATTAATACCCAGTTCAAGAATGTTTTGAAATGTAACCAGTGAACTCCTGCCTGGCACAAACATTTTCAGAGTAACTCTCCACCTACTTAAAAAGAAGGCTTTATTTTTATCAAAACAAATAAACAATATTGGCTTTTCTTGTAGAATTTTGTTCATTAGTACTTTATGTATACTTGCTGCTCAAGATTGCCTATGAATGATGCAAATAAACCTTATCTCTCAAAAAAAAGGTTTTTTTAAGTCTTTTTGTTTATTCTCATAAAAGTAGAAAAAGTATTTATGGTTACACTTTCGGTTTTCCAGGTATATTTTGTCTTAGTGACTCACAAGAATTGTTGTCTTGTGTATCTTTTCTAGAAATACAAAATAGCAAATGCCAAAATCTAAGACATGTTAGGAATCTGTACTTTTATCCATCTCTGGAACCTCTCACACTATGTAAACATATTTCTTTCAAACTTTTGAAATTTTTCTCTGCCCGTTTAATAATATCTAGAGAAACAAGGCACTTTGCTGCCATTTCCTATGTACTCTACCTGTCTGTTTCTTCACATTTATCATAGTTTAGGGAAATTTTGCAGAGTATTGGAGGAATTATCTAGACTTAAAGTGTTGTTGAACATAAATACATATTTATTATCATGTGTTAGATGCTTATATTTTAAAACTTATACCAATTATCGTGTCATTATGAAATAATTTAATGCAAGCTACATATTTGGTAAAATGAATATAAAGTTATTGATAATCCTGAAATCTTACTGGCTTACTAAATAAACGTTTATTTATTGTTCATATGAAATCAGACTGTACTGGGAAAGGGGCTAGGAGAGGAAAGAACTCTATTCACGTGGGAGCCCTGGCTAACATAGGACTTTGATGGCCACCCTAGACATTGACTACATCCAACAGGTGGAAGAAAAGACTTTTATAGGCCTGGGTAAAAATGATCATATATCAATTTTGCTAATATTCTATTGGCAAAGTGGGCTTGGAAATCTATTTCTTGGCTTATAATGTATTCTCAGCAACAATTCAAACTACAGAATAATACTAGTCTTTGATGCAGAGCTAGTGATCTCCAGCATGTTTATACTAACTCTAGTCAAAATATAAACCAAGGCAAGGTCATCAACACTAAAAATAAATGTGAATTTATATAGTAAAATAATATCTTTCATAATTTAATTTTTGACTTAATGTGCTATCAGGCATTTTGATTGCCATTGTTTTTACAACTTAATATGGGTTACAAACATTTCACATTACCCATATTAGCTCTGCCATTTTCTTGTGTTTCACAATGGGAGGAATCCATTTAAACCACTTTTCTATTTTGTGAGGGTCAACTCTAGATAATAAAATCCATAATTATATCTTGCAAAGCACATGTATACTTTACTATGCTTCAGTTCAGCAGTAGTAAGTCAGTGAGTCCTGGTGGTGTTATCAACAGTTCTGGATTGTGGAGCTCTCATATCTTTACCAGCAAGCTTCCTAACTTAATGTGTTTATTATTTTTAAGTTAAAATTAAATAAAAAGTGTACTAATACAGTGTTTTTCTCACAGCCCAGTGAATCATGCTGCATGTTGCCCTTGCTAAGCTTAACTCACTATAGATGACTAAATAAGCTGATTGCAAACATCTTAATTAAGGATTGTTATCACATCAAAGCAGAATTTTAATGTTTACAGAGGAATAGTTTGACTAACATTGATTTTTGTACTCATTCTAAATCATTGTGACATCTGTAATTACTCAGTGCACTAATCCTCATAAGCGTAGCCAAAATCCTATCTTTCAATCTGTTTATTGCGTACTAACAATACCCCTCACCTCTAACACATACATTATTCACATAAAAGTTATATCTCTAGCCATAGTTATAGATAGATATTTAAACCACAGAAAGTTCCAGGAAAAAAAAAAGCAATCCAAGAATGCTAGCTATAACCTGGCCTACACCCAAATATAATCTCTTACCTTGATCACCCAACATTGCCCGAAGTGTTGAGTGACTTTAGGCCAATGGTTTTCAAGATCAGGTACCTATAGAAATGAAGAAGTCTGTATTAGTCTGTTCTGATGCTGCTAATAAAGACATACCTAAAACTGGGTAATTTATAAAGGAAAGAGGTTTAACTGACTCACAATTCCACATGGTTGGGGAGGCCTCATCTTACATGGTGGAGACCAACATCTTACATGGTGGCAGGCAAGAAAGAACTTGTGCAGGGAACTCCCATTTATAAAACCATCAGATCTCGTGAGATGTATTCACTACCAGGAGAACAGTATGGGGGAAACCACCTCCATGATTCAATTATCTCCGCCTGGCCCCACCCTTGACACATGGGGATTATTACAATTCAGGGTGAGATTTGGGGGAAGACACAGCCAAGCCATATCAATGTCTTTCATGAGGACCCTAAAAAATGGAGAAGCATGAGTAGACAGACCCCCAATTCTATCAAACTGACAAAGAGCCTTTCAAGAGATTGTATCATTTTATATTTCTGTCACATGTGTGAGTTTCAGTGACTCCACTTTCTTGCCTGCACTAAGTATTGTCAGCACTTTTTCCTTAGTCAATCTATCCTCTATAATGATATAACATTGTGGTTTTAATGTAAATTTCCCTAATGACTAATGACTTGTGGAACACATTTTGCCATCAATATGTCTTCTTTCATTTTATTCAAATATTTTGTCCAATTTAAAAATATTTTGTCTGCTCCAAATTATCTTTATCCTTTCGATGTTCACCACTTACTCCTGGTAGTCCCCATAACTCTACTCATAAGCTGCTGATTCTCATTCTAAGGCATCCCTGTCAACCTAGGAGAAGTAAATGTCAGCATCCAGGTCTTCTAGAGAAAACCTGTCGGCCATTTGATCTCAATAACAAGCTCTTAGTGTAGTTGATAGGCTGCAACAGTAAGTAGTGCCTGAGCAAAATGACTTAGACTTTTACATTTTCCAACAGGGAGCAAGGACAAGATGATCTTTTTCCTTTTCCTGCTTCATAAAATTTTGAATTGCTAGTTTCCATGGGTGTGTGCGCCGATAGACCACTGACTATAGGGATGGAGAGCCATCAGATACAAGATACAACAGCAGAGGAACCACCAGCCCCAACAGCATACTATTTTTTTTCAAGGACCCCATGTTAGGGTGCTCCTATGCCAGTTCCGTGCAACTCTTGGTACTTCCAGGCAACCTGTAGGCAGTCTGCTGTTGCTACACTACATCAGGCAACAAGAAATTCGCATTTGATTCAGATATGCCTGGCTATTTGGGGCACAGCCCCCTCAGCTGATTGGGGTGTATCATAAGGTCCAAGGAGGTTAGCTCCTTTTCTCTCCTTTTGGGGGAGCTTTTGAAGAATGAAGTCATTGATAGGGGACCTTCACTTCTGGAGGCTTAGGAACCAGTGACTAGGAGAGGAGGCAGACACGTGTTTAGGTTGTAGAAACTCAAGCAGAACACAATTTATGAGATCCACAATTTAGGATTGGAAATTATGGCAAAATGTGAAACCATGCATAGCAGCAGTGGTTCAAGCTCAAGCTTACCAGCAGGCAGCAGTGCCTCCCAGGCTGCCTCCACCTCTCAGTAAATCCAGACTAGTGGTATTTATCGTCTAGTGGTATTTCTCTTTCATCCAAGGCCAAAACACCCTGTTTGTCTCACCAGTTGTTTTAACCATATTATCTCGGGTGATGTATGAGAAGGCTGGATGCAGATGAAGAGAAAGAAGCCAGAAAGATGTTTGCAGTTTGCAGTTTCATGATACTCATAAGCTTCTTAGGGAGACCACAGTATGCCATGTAGGGCCACTCAGGGGAAGCACTGGGGTCAGTCAGAAGGCCAGGATGAGGTGACCTATGGGCAAGCACCTTTTTTGTGGTTTCCACAGGAAGGCATGGGTGAGGCAGGGTAAGCAGGCCTAGAATTGGCTGTTGTGAATAATTCCAGGGGAATCTGGGGACTACAGCAGTTTCTAGGTGTCTGGTACCAAGCCCTAGGTGATTAGTGCCAATGTATAGTGGCTCAGAGTGTATGAGACCAATACGGAAAGTGGCTGGGGGTGGGGCTTAATCAGGACAGGCAAAAAGAGGAACTGACCAGCATACAACCAGGGCCTCAAAACTGAGTCAACACGCACACACACACACACACACAACCACATTACAATCATACAAAAACGTTCGTACTTGGAAATTTATAGCTATAAATGTTCAGATTAAGGAAGAAGAAAACCCTGAAATAAATAGCCTAACATCTTAAGCCAGTGGAAAAATAAACTCAAACCAAACTTAAGCAACTGGAAAGAAGAAAGTAATAAAGTGTACAGCAAACATTAATGAAACAGATAATTTAAAAAAAATAGAGAAAATCAATAAACCAAAGCTCATTCTTTAGAAAGATTGAAATAACTAAATTTTTTTAGCTAGATCAACCATAAAAAAGACAAGACTCAGATTTTAGCATCAGAGATAAAAAAGGGAACATTACTACCAATTTTACAGAAATAAAAAATTATAATGGAATGTGATTAATAATTATATGCCAAACTAATTAGATAATCTAGATAAAATTAACAAATTCAGAGATACACATGAACTTCAAAACTATCTCAAGAAGAAATGGACAATCTGAATAGACTTCTAACAAATCATGAGATTGAATTAGCAAACAAAATACTACACACAAGGTAAAACCCAGGCCAACATGATTTCAATGGTATGTTCTAACAAGAAAGAATTCATACATATTCTTAATAAACACTTTAAAAAACTAGAAAAGGAGAGAGCACTTCCTAACTTTGTTGACGAGTCTAGCATTACCCTAATGACAGAACTAAACACAGACATACTAGAAAAGTAAACTACGGATCAATATTTCTTACAAATAAAAACGCAAACATCCTCAACAAAAATGTAGCAAACTGAGCCAAGCGACATATAAAAAGAATTATACACCATGACAAGTAGTATTTATCGCAGGAATGAACAATGTGTGGAAATTAATGAATATGATGCATCAGACAAATAGAATATAAACCAAAAATTGTATGATCATCTTAGAAAGTGCAGAAAAATCATTTAAAAAATCCACCACCCATTCATAAAAAATATAATCAAAAAACTAATAGTAGACGGAAATGTCACAAACCTAATAATGAGAATCTAAAATACCCATGGCTAACATCATACTTAATGGTAAATGACTGGATGTTGTCCCCTTAATATTAGGAACAGTAAAAGAGTGTCCACCCTCACCACATCAGTGAAACAGTGTGCTGTAGGTCCTGTGTAGAAAAATTGGTAAATGGAAGAAAAGAAAGAAAGAAAGAAAGAAAGAAAGAAAGAAAGAAAGAGAAAGAAAAGAAAGAAAGAAGAGAGAGAGACAAAGAGAAAGAAAGAAAATAAAGAGAGAGACAAGGAGAGACAGAAAGAAAGAAAGAGAGAGAGAGAGAAAGAAAGAAAGAAAGAAAGAAAGAAAGAGAAAGAAAGAGGGAGGGAGGGAAGGAAGGAAGGAGAAAGAAAGAAAGAGAGAAAGAAAAGAAAAGAAAGAGACAAGGAGAGACAGAGAGAGAAAGAAGGAGAAAGAAAGAAAAGAAAGAGAAACAAAGAGGGAGGGAAGAAAGGAAGGAAGAAAGGAGAAAGAAGAAAGAAAGAAAGAGAGAGAAAGAAAGAAGGAAAGAGAAAGAAAGAAGGAAAGAAAGAGAAAGAGAAAGAAGAAAGAAAGAGAAAGAAAGAAAGAAAGAAAGAAAGAAAGAAAGAAAGAAAGAAAGAAAGAAAGAAAGAAAGAGAGAGGGAGGGAAGGAAGGAAGGAATGAAGGAAGCAAGCAAGCGTCAGAATGGAAAGGAAGAAGTTTATCCTTATTTGCAGGTGACAAATACTGAATACAGAAAGTACTTAAGGAATTTATCAGAAAATTATTCAAACTAACAAAGGCGTTCAGCAAGGCAAAAGTTTAACATACAAAAATCAACTCTTCCTATACACTTGAACAATCCAAAAATAAAATTAAAAAAAAAAGTTCCATTTACAATGACATCTGCTATGTTATTTGAATGTGTCCCCTAAATTCATGTGTTGGAAACTTAATCCCCAATGCAACAGTCTTGGGAGGTGGAATCTTATAGGAGGTGATTGGGTCATAAGAACAAAACCCTCATGAATGGATTAATGTCATTATTGCCAGAGAGGGTTAGTTTTTGTGAAAGTGGGTTGTAATAAAACGGAGTACGCCACTTATGCTTTCTCTCTCACATGCTCATTTTTACCTTCTCGCCTTCCACCACGAGATGACCCTCACCAGATGCCAGTGCTATGCTTTTAGACTCCCAAGCCTCTAGAACTGTGAGAAATTAATTCATTTTTAAAATAAATTACCCAGTCTGTGGTATTCTGTTATAGTATCAGAAAATGAACAAACACATCATCAAAAAGAATAAAGTACATAAAGATAAATGTATGAAAAAAGTGCAAAAATTATACCTTCAAAACTACAAAATATTACTGAAATAAATTACCAAAGATTTAAATAAATAGAAATATATTTTATATTTATGTATCAGAGACTTAATATGGTTCAGCTATTCAGATACAGTACTCCCCAAGTTGATCTACAGATTCAGTGCAATTCCTATCAGAATCCCAGCTAACTTCATAGTAATTGACAAAGTGATTAGAAAAATCATATGGAATTCCAAGGGACTCAGAATAGTCATAAAGCCTACATGTGGTGGAATATTATTAGGTAATGAAAAAGAATGATGTACTTCTACATACTATAACGTAGATGAATGACAAAAATCTTATGCTAAATGAAAGAAGCAACACAAAAAGACCACATATTGTGTGATTTTATTTATATGAACTTTCCCCAGAAGACAAATCTATCCATAGAAAAACTGAACTGAGAAATATTTTAGGATAATGAAAATACTCTAAAATTGGATTGTGATGTTGGTTTCATAATTCTAAATTTCCTAGAAAAAAATAAATTGGATAATATCTAAATTGTAACTCAATAAATTCTTAAAATATAAATTCTAAAAACATAAAAATAGTTTTTTTCTTCTTTTATTGTACAGCCTAGGACATCCTGTGTAACAATCTTGATTGGAAGCAGTGAGATTGGACATCCTTGCCTTTTTCCTGATCTTAGCGGTGATGAATTCATTTACTTTATGATTAAGTATTCTTTACTGTTAGCTTTCCATTCATGCCCTTGATCAAGTTGAGCAAGTTAATTTCTATGCTTAATTTGATGATAGCATTTTTTCCAATCAAGAACAGCAATTCTGATTTTGGCAAATATTCTTTAGTTCATATTAAGATGATCAAATTAATTATCTTTACTTTTAATTTTCAGTCTATCAATATTGATAAGAATATTGCTTGTATTACTTGTTTTTCAAATGTCAAACCAAAGATAAAAGCCACTTAATGATGATGCATTATACCTTTTACAGTTGTTGGATTTGATTTGATATAATTTTAAAAATATTTGTATATTTTCACAAGGAACACTGGTGTGTATATTTCTTTCATTACATTGTTTTTATCTGATATTCATATCAGGGTAATTCCAACCTCACAGTTGGAATGTACTTTTCTGGTGGAAATGGTATTGCTTCTTCATATTGATTCTTCCTTAAACGTTCAGTGGAATTAGTCAAGGGAGTCCACCTGAGGCTAAAACTTTCTTTCTGGAAGATTTTAAATTAAAGATTGAAATTCTTTACTAAATATATTGCTACCCATATTACCTATATTTTCTTGAGCTTTGCTACTTAGTGTCTTCCCAGGAATTTATCCATCTCATAAAGTTTTTAATAATCTCTATAAAATAAATGCTACCCTTGCCATTCTTAATAACAGTAATTTGTGCCTCCTCCCTTCTCATTTTCTCCCACTTTTAAAATTGTTTCATGCTATAGAGTAAATCGCTTTTTCTGTCTCTTCACTTGGACAGAAGCAGAAGACTCCTTAGCACATATTTTTAAATTGTGACAGATGATCCATATTAACATGTTAAAGAGGACAAGAAGTTATTTTAAACAGCAAACCTCACAACAATGTCCCAAACACTCCTAATATCCAGTCCCCATCAAGGAAGAAAAATTATTACTTTTTAAAAATTGTTTTACCCATAAACATATACTTTCAACTTCATCTGGTGTATATATCTGAGAATATATGAACACATATACATCTATATAAAACATTAATTTGTGTTCCATGTTTTCTTTTCTTTGTGTACTATCAACTATCAATTGACTCTCATTTGTGAGACAATATGACTTAGGTCACTTATGCTATCCTCTCTTTCCCCTGACCCTTATCCTCAAAATATTTGTATTTTGAAATACACATTCCCATGTGTTTGACTCTGAATGTGAATATGTACCTACATTTGGAAACATATATTCTATTGATTAGCTCTATAATTTTAAATAATATCAAGTAATATCTGTATTCCTATATTTATTAAGTTTAATTATTTATATACACACACACACATACATATAAATATCTGCATTATCCTTAACTTTTTCTCCACTGGTTCTGCTTCTCAATGTCCAACATATAAAATTTTACTTTTTTATTGAAGAGTGTTAAAACAAGTATCTACTCTACTATCACAACCAAGTCAGGTGGATTACTATAAAGTGTGTTCTAATAAATTATGTCTTTCTTAATATAGTTCTTGATGTAATGCATTTAAGAACTCCTTAGTGGATCAGAATTTTTATTTATACATTTCTTTATAGCTTTAATTCTACAAGCCCTAAAGTAATAGAAGAACAGTATCCCGGCATCAAGTTTAAATACATTTTCTGTTCCTGTCACTTTTAAATTTTTTTCATATTTGGAAACTAACTATATAATATTATTTTTCCCTAGCATTTTTAAATACTCTTATATACTTATTGGGCAAAAGACCAAGGTGAATTTGTTATTGTCTCTGGCTTTTCTGCTACTCAATATTATTGTGTACTGTATAGTGTATCAGTCACAGAAAACAGATGATATATTTAATTTATGATAATTCGAGATGCATTTATTTACAGTGTTACAAGTAGTGCATGTATGGAGATGCAAAGTAGACTGCAATAACACAGCATAATGACAGCAGAACCCTCGCTATCTCTGGGCCTACGAGAACAATGGCAGAGAATGACTACTGGAACCCAGAAGGAGATCTGTTTATAGAGTAGGCCAAATTGAGAACAATATTGAACTTTGATTGTGGGCACAGCTAGCCTGGTGCAATTTTGCTGGGAGAAAGCCAATAGAAGAGATAAGTTTACCTTACTATCCTGCGTTTATTCAACCCCCTCACTCCTTCAGCTGAATCCGACCCAAAGCTAGCAGGCAAAGTAGCTCATTGTCAGAATTCATACAGGTCGTCTTTGTGAAGCTAAAAGTAAGGTGAAAAAGGATGAAGTATAGATCTAGAGGAGAAAATAGAGTTATGTGGTAAAAAATAACTTATTTTTTCCTTCCATTTTCAGAGTTCAAGTCTTCCCTTCTCCAATTTTGACTAGTCGCTATAAACCAAAAGGTACCTGAGACAGATCTCAATCAACTTGGAAGTTTACTTTGCCAAGGTTAAGTATCATGATCCATGACACAGTCTCAGGAAGTCCTGAGAACATGTGCCCAAGGTGGTTGGGTTCTAGCTTGGTTTTATGCGTTTTAGGAAGACAGAAGTTACAGGCAAAGACATAAACCAATACATGTAAGGTATACATTCATTTAGTCCAGAAAGACAATCCAAAAAAATAAGGACCTTACAGGTTGTAGGTGGATTCAAGGATTTTCTGATCCAAGGCAATTGGTTGAGAGAGTTGTTATTATCTAAGGACATGGAATCAATAGAAAGGAGTGTCTGGCTTAAGATAAGGGGTTATGAGGACCAAGGTTCTTATTACGTAGATGAATTCTCATAGGTGGTAGCCTTTAGAGGCAATAGATGTTAACCTATTTCCTATTCAGACCTTTAAAAGGTGCTAGACTCTCAGCTAATCTCTTCAGCATCACAAAAAGACCTGGAAAGGGAAGGGGAGTTTTCTACAGAATATGAATTTCCCCCACAAGAGACAGCTTTGCAGGGCCATTTCAAAATATGTCAAAGAAATATATTTTGGGGTAAAATATCTCAATTTATTTCAAGGCTTGCTAGCTGTCATGTGATGCTATACTAGATTCATGTAGGAATTTGGTATCTTATTGCTACAAAGAGTCTGTTTTGTTAGACTTAAGATCTCTGTTTTAATGTTAATCAGTTGTATCTGAATTCCAAAGGGAGAAGAGTGTAGTGAGGTGTGTCTAACCCCCCAACTTCCTATCATGGCCTGAACTCGTTTTTCAGGTTCCTTGGAATCTCCTTGGCCAAGAGGAGGGGTCTATTCAGTAGGCCGAGGGGCTTAGAATTTTATTCTTGGTTTACATTTGTTTCTAGGCCTATTTTGCAACTCCCATCCATTATTTTATGGCTTTCCTTATTCCTTTGTTCTTCATTTTTCTGGATCTTGTATCTCTCTTTTACTTAATTAATATATATCTTCAATTAATAAAAAATAAAATCTTTATTCTGAGTGCATAATTGTTTAATAGTTTAGCTAGATACAAGGTACAAGCTAACTTTATGTATTTAAAATTTTGATTTATCAAATGTTTAGAAAGAAGAACTAATGCCTATCCCTTTTAAGCGACATGCAGTCAATATTTGTTATTTGCAGTAGTTACAGTCTATGAAGTTACTGTAAACACTAAATTGGTAACTATGGAAAAGTTGCAACTAGAGAAAATGCAAGGTTAGGTTCCTGTGAGCTTCTGGTCACAAAATTTTCATCAATCAATACATAACCTTTTAAAAAAAATTTTTTTAAAGACATCTTATTTAATATATATATTGTTGAGTCATTAACATTACACTCATGGCCGACAGTACCATAACTCATTCCTTACCTAAATATGCATTTTCCCCCATAAGGCACATCACGGAATTCTTACACTTAGGCACACTAGGCAGTACCTCAGCACTATGCCCAGGAGCCATTTTAAACAGTGTAATCACCAACAAAAAGCACGCACATTTGAAAATTGTGACATTAAATAGACTGAACAAAGGATGCTCATTCATAGTATGAGAGACCAAATAAGATGGCAGTGTATCACCTTTTTCATCTGAGCTGGAAATGTGTGCATCGTGACTCAGATTTTTTTGCTACTCTGTGCGTGGCCATGAATAGCCAGGAAAATACCATGAGTATTAATTTGGGGGTTACAAATAAGTTTCAGTGAATAGGTTATTTTGAAAATACGGAATTCATTAATAATGAGGGCTGCCTGTCTGCACATATTATTTCTGCGAACTTTTACAATGTTATTTTAATCTGATTTTCTTCCCTTCTGTGAGGCTGTGTCTTTATTAAAGTTCTTTCAACTCCATCCTTTTCATCATCTGTCACTTTTTAATACAACTCAATTGTTGGAAACATGGGCCTTCACCTAAAGAAAATTATCTTCTGTTATTACTTTTACAATTTGTTTACATGCGTATTCTCATTCTCTTTCTAGAATTCTTCTTAGAGAGATGTGGACAATATCAGATATGTCTTATTTTTTCTCCCATTGTTATTACTTGTTTTGAATTGTGGTCTGAGCTTTTATTGGCTTTGTATTCCAGTACTAACATTGAATTTTAGAAGTTTGAAGCTCATCTTTGTTGCTTCTATCTGCCTGTCCATACCACTCTGAGATGAGAGCCTCTCAGATCTGCTTATCGGTAGATCTATGTCCACATAGCCTCAGCCCAGTTTTTTCTAGTCTATTTTATAATTTCTGTCCTTTAGAAATTACTTTGAAATCTCATTGACCAATATTAGCCATATTCTTCTTATTGTTATTATGTGCGTATTTTTGAATCTCTATTGTTTCATTATCATGATAACTCAGCAAAAGTAACCCTTATATTTTTTACAGTTCAATATTTGTAACATGTTATACTATTGCTAGCCAACCTGAAGTATTACATAATTCTCATTGTAAGAGAAGGAATAATAAAAGACTCATGTACAAAATAAAGTGTCTCCCTCTGTCTTAAGTCGCCTTTGCTTTGCTATAACAAAATATCTGAGACTGGGTAAGTTGTATGAAACAGAGATTTATTTCTTACAGTTCCGGACACTGGGAAATCCAAGGTTGAGTGGCCTGTATCATCATCATCATCTTTCTGCATCATCCTATGATGAAAGGTGGAAGGACAAGAGGGCACACCAGAAAAGGTGAGAGCAAATAAGAGAGAGAAAGAGAAAGACCGAGAAGAGAGGAAGGGCAGCAAACTCATCCTGTTGTCAGGAAACCATTATGGCTATAACTAATCTACCCTTGTGATAACAACATTAACCCATCCATGAGGGCAAAGCCCTCATGAGCTAATCACCTTTTAAAGATCCCGGCTCTCAACACTGTTGCATTGAAGATTAAGTTTCCAACACACGAACTTTGGAGAACACGTTCAAACCATAGCACCCTGACTCTACCATAAAGAAATTTAAGCCCAGGGAGAGGGAACTAAGGCAGAGTGAAGATACACTGATAGAGTGAAAGTTAAGTTGAGTTTAAACATGTGAATATGTTTCTCTGCCCTCAAACTTGTTCTCTTGGAAAACTTAACTATCCAGAGGCCAACTAGAGAACAGCCCAACCTTAAAGGGGTTTCTTATTATAAATGGTATACAAGGGAACTGTTCCAACATCAGTTTGTAAACCAGAAAATATAAGGAGAAAGAAAATAAATCACTCTGAGTTATAGCTCTGGAGACCACAGTATGCTTAAAACAAAGGCATGTCAGCTGCACAGTGTGTTTTTAATACTTAACCACATCCTGTGAATAGTTTCATGCTTTTATTACTGCCTCATTCCCAAGAAGTTCTGCAGTTGATGCTATAAATACACAAGACTTAATACACTAAAAATTAAGTCTGGTACAAACAATTTCCAGTAAACTGAAAGTTAATTCAGAAATGAATGTTACTTACTCCTGAAGGCATTTTGGACTAGATATTCCACCAAAAAGGAGACAGGCTTACTCCTGAGAAACCATGCAAAAAAGAAAGATTCCCACTGATGACCTCAAATTTGTTTCTTTATTTTGCTCAGTAATTCTCACCCCTGGAAACTAATTTTTAGAGCTATTCATCTTTTCCTTTACTGTATTTTATTATTAAATTAGTAGAGTTTTACCTTTAGGAAATAAAGGGGAGTTTGGATTATTATAAAGTCTAATATTCAGAGATTATTCCGTTAATATTTTAGAATGCATGCCTTTAGACTCTTATGGAATTATATATATATACAGATATATGCAGATGATCATTCCATATAAACCATATCATAAATTTTTCCACTAAAAATATACTATGAGAAAATTGAACCTCTATACACTGTTAATGAGAATGTAAACTGGTAGACCCATTATAGAAAAGAGTACAGAATTTCTTAAAAACAAACAAACAAACTTGTGACCCAGCAATCCGTCTGTTGGTTATAAACCAAAGGAAATGAAATCAGCACTTCATAGACATTTTCTATGCTTTTAGGTTCATTGCAGCATTATTCCCAATAGACAAGATACGGAAACAACCTAAATGACTATAAATAGATGAATGGACAAATAAATTGTGATATATATTTATATATATACACACACATACACACATACACATACACACACAATGAAATATTCTTCAGCCTTTTAAAAGGAGGTACTGTCATTTGTGACAACATGGATGAACCCAGGATGATAACATGCCAAACAAAAGAAAAAAAAATACTGTATGATCTCACTTATATGCAGAATCTAAAAAATACAATTTAAGGCTAATAAATAGAGTAAAACAATGGTTACCAGGGGGAAATGAGAAGTAGGTCAAAGGGTACACATTTGCAGTCAGGTTGGATGAATAAATCTAGTGATCTTATATACAGCATAAAGATTATATTTAATGATGATGTACTGTATACCAAAAATATAGTAAAAGAGTAGATTTTAGGTGCTTTTGCCACACACACAATAAAACATAACTATGGAAGATGATGACTGGAAATTGGTTTGACCTTATTAATTATTTCACTGTGTGTGTGTGTGTGTGTGTGTGTGTATGTATCAAAATATATTGAACACAAATAGATAAAATAAAAATAAATTTAAAGAGGCATATAAAATATATATACTATGAAAATATTTCTATATCAAAAAATTTACAGAATCATTTATAAGAGCAGACCATTTCCTTATATTAGTATTTAGATAATTTATAACTAGTGCTTATATATATGGTATACCCCTTTTGAAACAGTAATGTAATATCCTACACTGTACCAAGTTCTCAATTCCTAGAAGAGCAATTGTTAAATCAAAGGAAACGTGCATCTAGAATTGCCATTAAAATATCAGTGTGCCAGCCGGATGTGGTGTCTCATGCCTATAATTCCAGCACTTTGGTAGTCTGAGGCGGGCGGATCACCTGAGGTCAGGAGTTCGAGACTAGCCTGGCCAACAAGGCGAAACCCTGTCTCTACTAAAAATACAAAAATTAGCCATGCTTGGCGGCATGCACCTGTAATTCCAGCTACTTGGGAGGCTGAGGCAGGAGAATTGCAAGAACCTGGGAGGTGGAGGTTATGGTGAGCTGAGATCACACCATTGCACTCCAGCCTGGGCAACAGGAGCGAAAAACTCTGTCTAAAAAAAAAAAAAAAAAATCAGTGTGCCAATATTCACTGCACCAATAATGTAAAAGAAAGACCTTCAGAAATGCTGTGCAGGTTACTGACCCAACAGCCATTTATGAAAGAAATCTGGATTTATTTGTATTTCACATTTGTTGATGTGTTACAGTCTTATTTTTAATGCTGAAATAACTGTACTTAGACTACTTGTTTTTGATCTTTCAATGAAAGCATTGGTGGGAAGAGTGGTAATTGCTGAGAGCATCTATGGGTTCAGGAAAGCACTGAGCCGAAGAAAACATTTCACTCCCCAGATACGTAGTACTTTGTAGCTCTGTTCTTCTTTAAATGTTTGGTAGAATTTAATAGTGAAGCCATCAGGTCCTGGACTATTCTTCAAAGGGAGCTTTCTTATTACGGCTTTGATCTTTGTTACTTACTATTGGTCTATGCAGGTTTGGGATTTCTTCATGGTGAAATCTTGGTAGGTTTTATGTATCTAGGAATTTATTCACTTACTCTAAGTTAATTTATTGGCATATAGTTAGTTGTTCATAATAGACTTTATTTTTCAAATTTTATTTTCTTTGAGACAGAGTCTCACTCTGTTGCCCAGGCTGGAGTGCAGTGGTGTAATCTTGGCTCACTGCAGACCTCCTGGGCCCAAATGATCCTTCTACTTTAGCCTCCTGGGTAGCAAGGACCACAGACATGCACCATCATGCCCGGCTAAATTTGATTTGTATTATTTTTTATAGAGACAGAAGTCTCCCTATGTTGCTCAGGCTAGTTTCAAACTCCTGGACTCAAGTGATCTTCATGCCTTGGCCTCCCAATGTGTTGAAATTATAGTCATGGGCCACCATGCCTAGCTGCATAATAGTCTTTAATGATCCTTTACATTTCTGTGGTTCAGTTGCAATGTCTCCTTTTTCATCCCTGATTTTATTTATTTGAGTGTTTTATCTTGTTTCCTTCATCTGGATAAAGGTTTGTTGATTTTTTTTTTTTTGAGACGGAGTCTCGCTCTGTCACCCAGGCTGGAGTGCAGTGGCGCCATCTCAGCTCACTACAAGCTCCACCTCCCGGGTTCACGCCATTCTCCAGCTTCAGCCTCCGGAGTAGCTGGGACTACAGGCGCCCGCCACCTCGCCCGGCTAATTTTTTGTATTTTCAGTAGAAACGGGGTTTCACCGTGTTAGCCAGGATGGTCTCTATCTCCTGACCTCGTGATTTGCCCGCCTGGGCCTCCCAAAGTGCTGGGATTACAGGCTTGAGCCACCGTGCCCTAGGTTTGTTGATTTTACCGTTTCAAAAGGTAATTTTTTGTTTCATTGATCTTTTGTATTTTTTTAAGCCTCAATTTCATTTATTTCTGCTCTGGTCTTTTTTATTCCTCTTCTTCTAATAATTTTTTAGAAATTACCCAGTCTTGGGTATTTCCTTATAACAATGTGAGAACAGGCTAATACAAGACGGCATGGTAAAAATGCGTAATAGGCTTATCGAAGGATAGGAACAGTGTGCATTCATAGCAGAACAAGAAATCATGTCAGTGTATATAATTAAAGAGAGTTGTAAAGTTAAAAAATGTAAATTAGGCAGATTATGCTGGAGGAAACATTTTAAAAAGCCATACTTGGAGGACCCAAATTCTGGTCCCTCAACTGCTTCTGAAGGCTCTTCTCACCTAAAAAAAGATACATTGTACAGTCTTTTAATCAAAGTACAGCATCATAGATGGAGACCAGAAGCCTGCCATTATCTATTGTTTTTAACAGCTGAAACAGGTATTCTGATGATGCTACTGTGCTGTGTAGTTACCATGAACACATTATTGTTTCACTGTGTTAATGGTATGCCATTATTTTTCTATTGTTAAGTGCTTATTGGTGATTAAGTGTAAGAAAATTATTGCTTATCAGCAGCATATAAATTATATATGGTCAGGAATAATGGCAGTGCCAGACAACCACAGATTGTCCGCATGGGTAACTGACATAGTGACATTTTTGCTTTCTGACTGTTCAGTGTACACAAATTTTGTTTCATGTAAAAAATTACTTAAAAATATTATATAAAATTACTTTCAGACTATATGTATAAGGTATTTATAAAACATAAATTTTGTGTTTAGATTTGGGTCCCATTTTCAAGATATCTCATTATGTACAGCTGACCTTTGCATCCAAGGGTTCCACATCTGCAAATTCCACCAATATTTGAAATATTAAACATTTGAAAACAATGAAGGATTGTGCTTGTATTAACATATACAGACTTTTTTTGGTCCTTATTCCCAAACAATAATAACTATTTATGTAACATTTACATTGCATTAGGTATTATAAGTAATCTAGAGATAATTTAAAGTAGATAAGAGCATGTGCATAGGTTATAAACAAATACTATATCATTTTATATAAGGAACTTGAAAGTCCTTGGATTTTGGTATTTGTGGGAGGCTTTAAACCCAATTTTTCACAGATACAAAGGAAGAACTGTATGTGCAAACATTTATAAACCTGAAATCCCAAACGCTTCTGGTTTCAAGCATTTTGGATGAGGGATATTCGAACTATATTCTTTCTGCTTCTATCTTCTGGAAGAGATTGTAGGTAATTGGTATAATTTCTTTCTTAAGTGTTTGATAGAATTCACCAGTGAACTTACTGGAGCTTGGCACTTTTTCTTTTGCAAGGTTATTAATTATTGATTCAAATACTTCAATGGATGTAGGCTTAGTCAGATTATGTATTTCTTCTTTTATGAGTTTTTGAAGGTTGTGCTTTTCAAGTAATTGATCTTTTTCATTTAAATTATCAAATTTGAGGGCATCAATTTATTCATATATTTCTTTATTGTTTGTTTAACGTTCATGGAATCTATGGTGATGTTCCTTCTTTAATTTTGACATTAGCAATTGTTTTTTGTCTTTTATTCTTATTTAATGTGACCAAAGTCTTACTGATCTTTTCAAACAACCACTTTCAGTTTTGTTGATGTTCTCCATTGATTTCCTGCTGTTAATTTTATTGATTTTTGTTCTGGTTTTTATTTTTCTTTTCCACTTTTGATTTAATTGGCTTTCCTTTTTCTAGTTTTTTAGGGTGGAAGATCATTGATTGATTTTAGATGTTATTTCCAGAAATATGCATTTCATGCTATAAATTTCCCTTGAAGCACTCATTTTGCTGCATCCTACAAATTGTGGTAAGTTGTATTTTCATTTCTGTTTAGTTCAAAATATTTGAAAATTTCTCTCGAGATTCTTTTTTGATCCCTGTGTTATTTGGATGTGTTATTTAATATCCAAGCATTTTTTGATGTTCTAACTGTCTTAATCCATGTAAGCTGCCCTAACACAATATCATAGACTGAGTGGCTTGTAAACAATATTTATTCTTCACAGTTCTGGGGGTTGGGAAATCCAAGATCAAGGAGCTGGCAGATTCAGCATCTGGTGAGAACTAGCTTTCTGGTTTATAAACAGTCATGTTTTTGCTATATTCTTACATACAGAAAGGTCAAGGGACTTCTCAGTGTCTCTTTTACAAGGACACTAATCCTATTTGATGGCTCTGCCCTCATGACCCAATCACTTCCCAAAAGCTCCACTTTCTAATATCATCACATTGGATGTTAAAATTCAACATGTAAATCTTCAAGAAACACAAGCATTTTGTCTAAAGCATCAGCTGTCTTTCTGTTATTGATTTCAGGTTTAATTGTTTTTGTTGTCTCAGAGAAGACATTATATGACTTCTACTCTTTTACTTTGGTTAGAGTAAATGGCCTGGCATGCGGTCTATCTCGGTGGACATTTCATGAGAACTTGAGAAAAATTTGTAATCTGCTGTTGTTAGATGAAATAGTCTATAGATGTCAATTATATTCAGTTAATTGGGGGTACCGCTAAGTTAAACCATGTCCTTATGATTTTCTCCTGCAGTCCATCCATTTCTGATAGAGGGGTATTAAAGTCTACAGCTGTAATAGTGGCTTCATCTATATCTTCTTGTGGTTCTATCAGTTTTTGCCTCACATATTTTGAAGCTTCATTTTTAGGTGAATGAACATTAAGAATTACCATGTCATCTTGGAGTGTTGACTCCCTTATCATGAAGTAGTGTTCCTTTTTAGTTCTCAAAACTTTTCTTGTAGTGAAGTCTACTCTGTCTGAAATTAATATAGCTACCTCCTCCTTTTTAAATTAGTATTTGCATGGTACATATTCTATTACTTTTAGGCTATATGTGTCTTTATATTTAAAATCAGTTTTTTCTAGACATTGGAAAGTTGGAATTTGTTTTTGGATCCACTCTGACAATCTCTATCTTTTAATTGCTGTATTTAGACCATTGACACTTGAAGGTATTGTTGATACAGTTAAATTAATATCTATCATATTGGGGACTGTGTTCTATTTGTTGTTTGGTCCTCTTTCGGCCTTCCACACTTTTTCTGACTTTTGTGGTTTGAATCGAGCATTTTATATCATTTCATTTTCTGGTATATCAATTATACTTTTTTTTTTTTTTACTTTTTTTAGTGATTGTGCTAGAGTTTGTAACATTTATAACTAATCCAAATCCACTTTCAAATAACACTTTTTAGCTCAGGGATTGTAAACACACCAATCAGCACCCCGTGTCTAGCTCCAGGTTTGTGGATGCACCAATCGACACTCTGTGTCTGGCTGCTCTGGTAGGGCTTGGAGAACCTTTGTGTCCATACTCTGTATCTAACTGATCTGATGGGGACGTGGAGAACTTTTATGTCTAGCTCAGGGATGGTAAACGCACCAATCAGCACCCTGTCAAAACAGACCACTCAGCTCTACCAATCAGCAGGACGTGGGTGGGGCCAGATAAGAGAATAAAAGCAGGCTGCCCGAGCCAGCAGTGGCAACCGGCTCGGGTCCCCTTCCACACCATGGAAGCTTTGTTTTTTCGCTCTTTGCAATAAATCTTGCTAGTGCTCACTCTTTGGGTCCACACTGTTTTTATGAGTTGTAATACTCACCAGGAAGGTCTGCAGCTTCACTCCTGAAGCCAGCGAGACCACAAGCCCACCGGGTGGAACTAACAACTCCAGACATGCCGCCTTAAGAGCTGTAACACTCATTGCGAAGGTCTGCAGCTTCACTCCTGAGCCAGCGAGACTACGAACCCATCACAAGGAAGAAACTCCGAACACATCTGAACATCAGAAGGAACAAACTCCGGACACGCCGCCTTTAGAACTGTAACACCCACCGCAAGGGTCCGCGGCTTCATTCTTGAAGTCAGTGAGACCAAGAACCCACCAATTCCAGACACATTATCATCTGTACTTCCCTACTAAGGTAGGGAATAAAACAGTAATTAAATATTTTGAAATTTCTCATGTCACTATTTTTATTAACACTTCCAGTCACTAGGTACATACATTATTCAGTTCAGTTTCCAGTGATTGAAATTAATGTTTAAATGTATGTCTATTTCGAATAGACATTATATCTCTTTTATAAAGCTACCTGCCAACCATAGGCTGTTCTGGGATAAATGATTGGGGAAATCCATGGTTGTTGATCTATAGGCCATAATATGCAAGGCTGTTTGTTTTAACAAGGAAGAAATGATCTACAAGCATGTTTAGATGCTGTGCAGTGAGCTAAACCAATACATCCTTCTCAAAGAAAAATGAAGAAAAAAATAATCCATCAAAACTACTTGACAGCCACCCCAATCAATGTGCAATGTTTGTTTAATGTAGACACTGTGGCCAGTCCATTCATAATCATCCATTTTCCGCAAATAACATTTCCTGACTTTTCCTTTCCCTTTGGTGGGGGATAGAGCTATTAATGTGCAGCCTAGGAAAGCCTACCGCTGAGCAGAGCTAATCAGGGAACGTCTTTCTGTAGTCACAGAATGCCGAGCTTGCCATGTCTGATTAAGGTTAATGGTAATCATGGATATTGGTGTCACGTTATTTGTTCTGGAAGGCCTGATATTATTTGTATAAATAGCACTGTCTAAAGGTTATAATCCACAGTGTGCATCTAAATTGAGGTACATTTTTTTCTGACAAGTTAAAAAAATAAACTTGAAAATATCTATCTCAGGGAAAAGCTTTTTATTCATATTTTCCCCCAATCAGGCCTTTGTGGCAAAATTGCACCCATTTCAAACAAAGAAGCAGAATATGACAAATGCTTTTACTTCTTATTTTCTTGAGTCCCACGGCTGGTGACAAGAAAAGAAAGAGATAAGAGATGTAGAATTTGTTAAAAACATCTTTTGCCAGTTGCTGTAGTAAGCGTTTCAAAGATAACAGTTTATTTATTCTTCGTAACTGTGTAATCTAAGCATTGATGTCTTCACCCACAGAATAGAAATGAGGGCTTAGAAAGTTCACATAACTTGACAAAACTCTCATAGCTCTGAAATATTACAGCCGAGAGGAGAACAAAGGTCTGTTTAGTGCAGATATCTCAGTATTAGGATTGCATAAACTCTTCATTTATATCAGGACAACAGGCCGAGAGGATATCTTGCTTGTTGTGTGGTTTTGGACAAGTCACATCTCTGAGTCCTTGGTTTCATGTTATGACACTTAGTTACCTTAGGTTTAATGTAGTGATACTAAATAATCTATCTTCTTGTCTGTGTGCCATTGAGCCAATTCAAAGAAATTTCCGAGCCTTAAGTTTTTTCTTCTATATGTAGAAAATGACAGATTCTACCTCATAGGCTTTTTATGAGATCTAAATGAGTTAGCCTATGTGAAACATGTAAATGATTGCATAGAATATTGCAAGTCTACATGGGTGTAGTGATTACTGATAAAGTTAGAGGTAATATATGTCAAATGTATCACACAGCAAAAGGAATAAAAGCATTAAAGGGGAGTGAATAGCAGCAATGGCAATAGTCTTAGTAGCAGTAACAGTTGAGTAGCATATTACTATTATCATTAACAACTGATAGGGTAGTCCCAATAAGGGATACAATCTTAATAGCATGTCTGGGGAAGAACTGATCAACATCTGGTGGCAAATTTTGAATAGTGTATAACTTTTCCAGTATGTCAATGATCCAAAATTTCTGGATTTACAAAGATTCTTTAATAAATCTTTCAATTAGACTTGAGAATGTGACTTTGCCTTAGTTTCCTGTCCATTCTATATCTTTTTTCACTTTACTATCTAGCTGATCTCTCACATATGCAAATTTTATAAATCTTGTCATGTATTTTCTGTGTTTTTCAATAATGTTTCCATTGAATCTTTGAGACTGTTCCTATTCTTCCTAAAATTTGCTATTATTTTGTTTGTTTCTGGGAACTATCCCATGGGTTAGATAGAAAGACTTTTTTAAAAAACCTAAATGATTAGTTGCATTTAAAATATGGTCATATATGGTTTGTCTACTGATTTTATTTTCAAATTTTATTAGGCAAAAAGGAATTTGTACATGAAGTCTCATACTGGTTTCATCTTGATTGTAATTGCACATGCCAAGCTTCTTTTGAATTTCTGTGCAATTGCCCTGAGTCTTGAAATCTGGAAAGTAGTCCCCACATGTGGATTTAGTTCCCTATTTCACCTTCTGTTCTCCCCTAGGATAACTTTACAAATCACTGTCAGATTTGGTTTTCCGCTTGCCTTGTGAAAATATTTTATTATAGTGTATAGGTAAAGAAATAAGATGACTGAAATTAAACATCCATATTCTAGTACTAATTGACCTCAATAATCACCAGTAGCAGAGCCCATTCTGTGCTATACATGACTGTTGCAAATGACACCCACCCTCTTTAAGCTCCACTCTCACACTACGATGTAATAAATGCTTTGCTTTTTATTTTTCTGGAATTAAGATCATTGGAAATAAAAATCCAAACCAACATTTGCTTTTCATGTTTTTTTTAACCCACCTGCCTCGTACGTTCTTATTCTCTCCTATATTCAAACACAAAACATTCTTTTTGGAAAATCATTTAACTTGTTTCTTACTTAATATGGGGATGAAACAACAACTTGTTCCAGAGTGACTCCTGAAAAATGCTAAAATTATACCTTCGTTTTCTCCATCTTTATCATGAGCGACACAAGGTCAGAAGTAATCAGGTCCACATATATTTGTGTGTTTCCACAGCATCAGACTTTTACTGATGCTATCTCAATCATAAAAGCCATAAGCTACATGGACTTCCAAAGGAGGAAATTCTCCTTCGTACTTCCCATTTACTCAGTAGTCAGAGCCGTGGGCACACAGGCTCAAGCCATTCCACAAGTCAGTCAATACTGCAAATCGAACATAATAGTATACTTAATCAATATGTAAATATTATAGATTAAACATTCCAGCACAAATGAAGTAACATTCAACATCAAGAGGAAAAGGATAGGAAAAAGGGTTAATGAACCAGTCCACAGAAAGCAATCTGAGCAAAACAAATATGCTGATCTGGGCCAGGTGATCTGTCAGTCTTGCAAGGAAGAGTCTTTGAAGTGGGCAGAGCCTTCAGCAGTGGTGGATGCCAGGTGCTTATTACAAGTGATAACACGACAATGTCTGTTAAGATGGCCATTTCAAACTGGTGAAGTCCTGCTCTTTTTATGTCCAGAGTCCTCTGGTGAGGACTGATAATGGAAGATTATGCTTGGTTATATGCTTATTTGGTTGGATGCAGTCTTTATTGATTAGGCAAAACATCTGTATGCAAGGTGCCTTTTGGAATGTAAGATGGAGTTACTTATGTCAAGGGTGCTCTATACAATACAAAATATCAAGTAAAATACATTTCCAAATCCCCATTAGACTAAAACCCAATGTATCTTCCAAGCTTCCTACATCTTGAGTTTATGACTTTAACTTTCATCTTCCTTTCACCACCATGTTCTTCTGTTTAACCAATGATTTGTTTCTTTCTAATTTTAATTTAGAATCATTTGATTACACATAGCATATTGTCTTTTATTTTTAACTTAGTCCTGGCAATGCTATTATTTTGAAATGGAGCCTCACTCTGTCGCCCAGGCTGGAGTGCAGTGGCATAATCTCTGCTCACTGCAACCTCTGCCTCCTGCGTTCAAGCAATTCTCCTGCCTCAGCCTCCCTAGTAGCTGGGATTACAGTTACCCGCCATCATGCCCGGCTAAATTTTTTTTGTTTTTCTTAGTAGAGACGGGGTT
The DNA here is from genome assembly GCF_028878055.3 of Symphalangus syndactylus. Lineage (NCBI taxonomy): Eukaryota > Metazoa > Chordata > Mammalia > Primates > Hylobatidae > Symphalangus > Symphalangus syndactylus. The sequence goes on from NC_072426.2 coordinate 92,749,241, forward strand.
TCACCATGTTGGCCAGGTTGGTCTTGAACTCCTGACCTCAGGCGATCTGCCTGCCTTGTAAGCCCAAAGTGCTGGGATTACAGGCATGAGCCACCACACCTAGCCCTGGCAATGCTTTTTTTTTTTCTTTGAGATGGAATCTTGCTCTGTCACCCAGGCCGGAGTGCAGTGGCGGGATCTCGGCTAACTGCAAGCTCTGCCTTCCGGGTTCACGCCATTCTCCTGCCTCAGCCTCCTGAGTAGCTGGGACTACAGGCGCCCGCCACCACGCTTTGCTAATTTTTTGTATTTTTAGTAGAGACGGCATTTCGCCGCATTAGCCAGGATGATCTCAGTCTCCTGACCTCGTGATCCGCCCGCCTCGGCCTCCCAAAGTGCTGGGATTACAGGCGTGAGCCACCGCGCCAGGCCGGCAATGCTATTTTAAAGGCAATAATGCTATCGTTTTTATGCAACTTTGAGATCCTTGATTTAACCTTCCTCCTAGACATTCTTTCTTCCCTCAGCTTCCATCCAACCGCACCAGCTCCCTTCTCTTCTTATTCTAACAACTGTCTAGAGCACTGATGGCAAGAAAAGTTTACCACCTCCAGGGAAAACTGCATATATATAATTCAATCCAAAGTACAGACTCACCACTTTCTTAAAAGAGAGATTGTGAAAAACAATTCAATGTTGTTTCACTTGAGAAAAATGTTATAGATGCTGCATCACGTGTCATGATTTTAGATTTATGTGAATATATGAAATAATTTTTAATTATATTGCATTTAGAATATGGAAGATTGAGAACATATGGTTATCTTTTCTCTCTCCCCAGATGTCATTGAAATGGTCGTAGACGAATGTCAATCCAAAAGAAAGCAAGGAGAAAACAGCAGACAAAATTGTCCAACATATTTTTTTTTCAAGAAGAAAGGCAGGTAGGTGAAGCATAAACTAAGTGGTTTCCTGGAGCATTCTAACAAGAATAAAAGTAAACATCCCTGAAGAACCACATATAGTGTCAGAATTTTTGTTATCTATTACAGGAGAAAGGAACGTATAGAAGAGAGTTCAAAACTGGAGAATAGCTAGAGAAAATGAATTAGTAATATATATTGGTGAAAATAACAAGCAATTTTCCCATCAATACCATGAATTAAGTGATAGTATCATTCCTACTTATAGATAAGGGAATTGCAGACAAATTGGTTAAATAACTTGTTCAGGATTAGACGTCAAGTAAGTAGTGGCGCTGGGATTCGCACTGAAGCAGCCTGGCTCAAAGCACCATGCTCCTTATTACTGTATTCTACTGCTGTATACAGCGCACACACACAAGCAACTTATGAAGCAACACAAAATAGTACAGGTGTATCATTTAAAAATATAAATGCAAATAGGAAAAAATACTATGAGAGTTAAAAATGATTGCCTCAGGGTGTCAGGCCGAGTCATTGCCTCAGGGTGTCTCCTAGGTTTTCAAGAGAGGTAGAGTAGGGACCTATTGTTTTACAATATTAGCCTTTTAGTAACATTTTATTTTTACAAAGATAAAAGTTAACCTAAAAAATAAGAATGGTAAAGGAAATATGTAAAAAAGCAGAAAAGAAAAAGGAAGGAGTCAAAATGCAGTACAAATTAAAATATTTTTTCAATAAGAAAATTAAAAAGAATATGACTGCTACTGAATCTTGATATACTAGTGAAAGAATTTAAAATAACCAAAAAACCCTGCAAAATACAGATTATCATTAGAGCAAATTAAATAAAAAAGACTTAGAGGTCAGATAAAGAGAATTTAGCAAATGATAGCTGGAATTCTTGTCATAGAAGTAATATTTAAAGAAGCAATAGAAAACACTTTTCCTGAGATGAAGAAAGAAATCTAGAGTAACCACTTAATTTATTCTCCAAATCGGGATGCTATCAAGGGATAGTAACTGGATGGGATGCTGGGTCATTGTCCCTAGAAATCAGGACTTATTTAAGTATAATTTTAACCAGGCTAATTACAAAGGAAATTAATTCAATATAGGACTAATTTCATATGCAAAAATTTGTGAGTTATCACAGAGTTTACAGTTTTCTTCATATTTTACATATGTGTGTTTGTGTATGTCTAAATTTATTTAAACTCACAGAGGAAAAGTTACTCAATTTAGCAATTCTCTCTATGGTCTAGATATTGTTCATCTTTCTGAGCAAAAGTTATCTCAGAACACTGAAGGATTCAGAGTGAACCACCATGTTTCTTACCTGAAATAATACTTGAGAGTGTTCTCTAACCAAATGACAATTGAGTCTAAACAGAGACAGCAAGATAAGAGCTAATAAATGGCAGGGAAAACAATGATGAACAGTGAATTTTTGTGAAGGAGTCTTCTTTCCTTTGGTGTTAGCTTCTCATATGGAAAAAATTCCATTACGGTAAAATTCTTGGCCACTCTCCGGCCTTTTATTCACTCTTCCCCACAGGAGAGGTTTGTGCTAACCCTTGTTAAATGGTGAATATGTTGGTCTTTGTTTCTTGATTAATCCATTAACTGGCATTAAACACCAAACATTCATTTTCTTTTAATTCCCTCTCCACTTTGGCCAAGTACAGCAGCAATTCTGGATAAATGTTTTGGTTTGCAGACTTCAACATTTTTGCGGGGGTAAAATGTCCAAAGATACACATTGGGGATAGGATGCCCAAAGGCCTAAAGTGTGTAAACACATACTTGTAAGTACTTATTAATATATATGTATGTAAATGTATATATCTGTAATTTCAACTATCACTTTAGAGCCTATACACTGTATTTACGTGCAGTCTGTGGTTTCCAAATGACTTCAATTTTGATAATTCTTTTCCTTAGCTGGTTTGCAGTCAGGTAACATTGACTGACTTTTGTCATTTGTTTTGGCAATATTTTGAGATTCTGTTGCTGAGATTTTATTAGCATTCTTATATATTTTGTGTGTTAGAAGTGTACACACATATACATGCACACACATATACATGCACACACATGAGGCAAAGCTACTACTTTGTAATTTGTATCTTTTGCAATATTATCTTTCTTTTTTCTTTTATGAAATGTGTTTACTTCATCTCGATTTCTGCAAAATTTTGTTATATGTATTTCAAATTTAGGTTGTTTGGTTAATACAAGCTCATCTTCTTGAAAAAGAGAAGTCTTTTACTGATTGAAATTGTCTTTTTCACTTTTAATGTTTTTCAGATTTAAATCTATTTGGTCTTTTATTCATATGTATACACCAGCTTCCTTTGTCCTGGTATTAAAAAAATTAGAATTTTTCCTGCAGTTAACTGTTTTGTATCTTTATTTTCCAAGTTTCTACATAGTTTTTGATTGTTGAGAGAAAATATTATTTTTAAATATTTGTTTAAGTGGTTTTAGTTTCCTTCCAAGTGGTTTTAGTTTCACTAAGTGGTTTTAGTTTCCTTCTATTTGTTATGAGTCTTGATATCTTTGGAATTATTTTTCATTCTCATTCTGTGTTTCTAATTGCTGTGCTTGCCCTAAGTCTTTTTCTCCTATAGTGTCTCTGTTGGATTCACTAGGTTTGGTTTTATTATTATTATCATAGCATTTTAAGTTATGCATTTCACTGCTTTTTAAAATAGCAGCCAGTACATTTAAAAGCAAAATTTCAAATATATTTTCCTATCATAGTGTAAAAAATATCAGAATTTCCAAACTCCTAAAAAATATAAAAATAATACCCTCTTTATTTCTATTTATATGTGTCCCAATTCCCACTGCCATGATTTGCTGCCTAAAATTTTATTTTGATCACTTAAGACATAAAAAGCATTAAAAGGTATGATTGTATATTGATATGTCTGAAAACAGATAGCAGTTTCTCTTGACTAACTCAGGGTCATCTATGTTATCCAAGGTTTATTTCATCTCAAGTACCCAAGATCAATTACATTATTGTATCATGTCAATTTCTACAGGGGCAATATTAAATTTTCTCTCTCTTTGCAAATGTTCAGGCTTAAAATAAGATTTTGTTTATATTGTCACTGGAGCAACAGCTGAACATAATTCACAAGTCATACAGAATCATAGGAACTAAGGACAGGAAAAATGTTTATGTTCACACACAAAAATTTAAATTGGATGACCATGATGAATTTTTGCAAACCATTTTTTAGGGAATTAGTTGGGATGAAGTAGTTAGACATAAAAATTGTGAAAGAAAATAAAGCTGCTGTGGAAATGTGACTTTTAAAATGAAAAGATATGAGTCCTGTTTAAAAAATACAATGTATCTCAGATTTACGTGTACACACAGCTGATACCTATTTTACTTTCCAAAACAAACCTTTCATATGGACTTTATTATTGCTAATACCATTTCAAGATAATTTATAATTACTGGATGAGAAAAATGGTCAAATACTGCAATAAAATGTGTTCATATTGTTGTTACATAAATTGGCTTGATAAATATAAATACAGTACATATTGGTCTATGTTAGAGGCTGCCGTTTTTGAAGAGACAGATGTGCAAACTGTCTATTCTACTTAGTTTGATATTCCCTTGTGTTTCTTGTCTTTGCAGCTGGGAAAGGTAGCTGAGTAATTATATCAAAAGTAGAAGGAAGGAGAAAGAGGGAAACCAGAAGTATGTTTCCCATCATCGCTCAAACACCATGAAGTAACTATAATCATCCTCATTTTACAAATGAAGAAACTGAGGTCTAAGCCAAGATCAATAGGATAATATATTTAATTACCTACCAAAATCTTCACCTACAAGCTCTACCATACACTGTAAGCCCAACCCATTCTGAAGAAATGCTTTAATTTCTGAAACCTAGGTCTGAACTTTGCTAGCAACTTAGGGATTGATGTTGACTTTTGCCTCTTTCTTACATTCCACACTCAACAGTCACCATGTCCTGTTGATTTTACTAAGTGAACACTGCTCACAAATGCCATTTTTTTCATTATTACTACTCTTTATTCAATTTTAGCCCATCACCATTTCATGCTAGAGTTATTGTAATCGTGGAAATATTTTTTCTGCCCTATCTTTAGTCATGCTCCTCTCAAGTCCAGTCTAAATACTTTTAGGAAAGTTTCTCTTAAAAGAAAATCTGAAAGCCCCTTATATTATAAAATGTCTATTATTTCAAAGAAAATAATGTGAACTATACAATTTTATTAAGTGCCATAAAAGAAGACTTGAAAAATGCAGATACATCCAATATTCTTGAATAGAAAAAAGAAATACTCCAAAAATATCAGTTTGCCATTGATCGTTCAAACAAATTATTTAACAAATTAAGAATTATCTCTTGAATATAAAATATTGTCCAAACAATTACAGACTTGGGCTGAATGAAATTTTGAAGAAATACAAAAGGGGTATCTCACTCTGTCAGATATGACAACATGTCATAAAATTATCATAATTAGGCCAGGTGCAGTGGCTCATGCCTGTAAACCCAGCACTTTGGGAGGCCTAGGGAAGAGGATCACTTGAGCCCAGGAGTTTGAGAGCAGCCTGGGCAACATAGGGAGACATTGTCTCTACAAACTTAAAAAATTAGCCAGACATAGTGGTGTGTGTCTGTGGTCCCAGCTACTTGGGGGGGCTGAAGTGGGAGACACAGTTGAGCCTAGAAGGTTGAGGCTGTAGTGAGCTGTGATTTTGCCACTGCGCTCTAGCCTGGATGATAGAGCAAGACCTCACCTCAAAACAAAACAAAACGAAAACCCTCCAAAAAAAATGTAATATCTGTATTTTATTAAATATGTAGAAACAATAAAAAGACCAAAAGCAAAACAAAATCTATAAATACCTGGTTTATAGATTCTGAGCTATTGTATATCATTGATCTTGAAGGAAAAAAAGATGTAGATGCAATAAGTACACCTTGCAATTATTGCAAATATGGGAATTGCCTTATGTACAAAGCAGGTCACAGTGGGATATCATTTGCGATGGCATAAATATCATTAAACAGTTGCATCAGAGGAAAAAAAATTGAGAACTACTGATAATGTGTAGGAAAAATAGCATTTCAAATGAATGGGAAAAAATCAAAGATAATCTAATAAATGATGCTGAGATATTTAATTATAAATAATATATATAAAAAGTTAAATTTATGAATTAAAACATTGGGCCACACGGTGGCTCATGCCTGTAATCCCAGCACTTTGGGAGGCCGAGGTGGGTGGATCATTTGAGGTCATGACCAGCCTGGCAAGCATGATGAAACCTCATCTCAACTAAAAATACAAAAATTAGCTGGGCAGTAGTGACGTGCGCCTGTAATCCCAGCTACTTGGGAGGCTGAGGCAGGAGAATCACTTGAGCCTGGGAGGCAGAGGTTGCAGTGTGCCAAGGTCATGCCACAACACTCCAGTCTGGGTGACAGAGTGAGACCTTGTCTCAAAAAAAGAAAAGAAAAGAGGAAGCACTGAAACATAAAAACCACCAGGATTAGATGAAGATATAAGTTAATCTAAATTTGGAGTGACAGATTACTGCCTTGAGATGAACAGACGAAAACAGTAACAATCTAAATTATAAAGGAAAAAAATAAGAATATATCCATAAATAAAATTGCATAAAATGCATTAGTTATAAAATGCATTATCATAACTTTTTTTTCTTCAAACAAGACAATTCTTTTCATTCTGAAAATTATATAATTCAGAAAAATCTAAAAGAATGTAATTAAAAACATTCATTAAATCATCATTGCCTTTGTTGGGGCTCAGAGGGTATAGTGCTTTGACATGCTACGTACTTGGAATGGAAGATTAGAAGGCCTCAGCAACAGCCTCAGAAGTAAGGTCTCTCTGACCTTCTCCCATCCTCCTATCTCCTTCCTTTCTTTCTCCCCAAAGCAATACATAGGAACCAGACTTCCATTTCCCAAGGTGAAACTAGGACCCCTCTCCCAAAGCTAGCTGTAAAAACAAGAGAGGTCACTCTCTCCCTTCTCCCTTGAAGACTCTTATTCCAGAGGAGTCCTGTGAAATACGCAGGAGGAAGGAATGCTACACAGAGAGGCCAAGAAGAATCCAGACAGGGCTTGCTGGGTTTCCAGTCTATTACCATTAGATTATACCCTTTTGTCCAATGACATTTCTGCATGACTGTCCATTCTTCATAGAACCCAAGCAGAAAAATAGACAGTTTCCTTGGCTTTTTGGGTCTTCATTTCTGAAGGCTCCTATGTCATGTAAAATGTTATTTAAATAAGTTTGTTATGCTTTTCTCTTGTTAACATGTCTTTGGTTATAGTGAGTGTCTGCAGTGACCCTTATGATGGATGAGGAAAGGTATCATATCTTTTCTTCCCTTACACGTTCTATATATAACTCTCAAAACTTTTTCTATACCTTTGCGTACTTCATAGCATATGGAAAAGATTTTGAAACCAGCTTTTACCACATATACACTTTTGATTTTATTATGTCTTTACGTATTTTTCTACATGAGTTTTACAGACCGGGAAATTTTCATTTTATATATATGCTTTTTTCTGTGTATTCAAACTTTTCCTATTTAAAATTAGCAATGTTGGAACTTATGGTAGGAGCATAGCTGGATGAGTCAGCATTTCTCATTCTCTGCCTAGAAATCATCCAAAAGCAGAATGTAGAATGAAAACCCTGGAAAACCGTTTATGGTGAAACTGGGAGACAGATAAAAACGACAGATTTTGCAATACACATAAAGCCTGCCAAAAGTAACTAGATTGGGGGATCCTCTTGAGAGCAAGTGAGGACAAGAAGTACAGAGAGTGAAAAAGTATCGTCAAAGTGAAGGCAAATCTGAGCACCATTATTGCATTCTTCTGATGTGGTGGGCTATTTCAGTGTTGGCACTGTAGCTAGCAGATTTGGTGCCAGTGGTCCCTGTGTACCTCACTTAGTCAAGGGAAGAGGAAGTGTACTTGGTGCTTGGGTTGAATGCCAGCTTTTTGGAAGATCAACCTGACCATGAGGCTTTCCTCCCTAACCACCATTTACAGAACTGGCAAGCTCAGGAAATTCAATTTCTTCAGTGGCCAGTGATAAAACAGCAACAGTAACAGCATCAATATAAACACAATATGTGAAAAAAAATGAGCAAAATAGTTTTAAAGCTTTATAACAACAGACTATTTTAAAAGTATGCCATATAGAAGACATAATTAGATCTAAATATTTTCCCAAGAATATACAAAAAATTTTAGAAGACAATTGCCTTTAGGAAGGAAAGTTGGAAGAGCTAAAATTCAGGGCAGAAATAATGGGTCATCTGGAGAAGATAAAAGATAAACTGTCAAAACTTAGGAAAGCAGTAGAAATAAAACCATTCCAGAAAGAAGGAAAAAAAAAAAATCACAATGAATGCAAGGGAAAACACACACTGTGGAAAATATAACATGAAACCTATAAAAAAAAAGTATGCAAAATGATATGAAAAAGTTTAAAACTGCTGGGGAGATGGGGATAGATATAAAAGATAGGCACAGGGGAACTGGCACACAGAAGATACTTTGTCCCTAAGAAGAAAGCCAAAATAGTAGAGGAGAACCAATATTTTTAAATATTAAAAGAAGCCTTAGATCTATATGCTTAAAGAGCATACCATGTGGTAGGAAAACTGATGCAGAATAATTTGCCCTGGACGTATCATAATAAATATGTAAACTTTCAGAAATAAAGTAATAATAATTTAGGCAACTGGGAGAGAAGATCATGTTGACATCAAATTTCATTTTTCATTAAATTCTAAGAGACGGTGGTGTAACGCCTTCAAGATTCTCAAGGAAATAAAGTTGGTCCAAGTATTTTATAGACAGCCAAGTTGTTTTCCAAGTATAAATGCTATATCTATTTTTCGAACACTTAAGAACTCAGTGAGTATCATTACTGTGAGTCCAATTTGAAGCAGCTATAAGAACATAAACTTAAACTAACAAAGAAATGCCTGGGAAAAGTAAGACAAAGGACTGCAGCTGGGAAAATCACTGTCATCTAACCAGCATCATACACAGATGGAATATTTCACCATTGTCATGGGTATCATAGGCATTTTCTCTACAAATATTGAGGCACAGTAATTTTACCCACATTATAAATATTCATACATTTCCACAATGCTGTGAAAATTTAACTAATAATTTTTTAAGTATTGAAATCTGTTGATAAAAGTAGTAAATCTAGAAGAGAAAATAATAATGCATTTTGTGTTTTGAACAAACCATTTGAATGAAATATTAATGTCTCTAGTCAATTTTAGACAAAATTTATGAAACATTCAGACTGATAAATGTGATAAAATTCGTGGGTTTGAAAGCCTTAGAAGCAACTTCTTTATGACCTGAATCAATATTCTATATTTGCTGGATCATCAAGAAAAGTAATTCATCAAGGCCAAATAACAGAAGGAAGAGACTAGAATTTACTCATTTTTGTTTTAATGTTACACAGGCAGAAAGATGGTCCTCCTCCACCACACACTAACTAAGAACACTCCCAAAGAAGAATGCTTTTGAAATATTTATTAAGGTTCCCACACTACCCCCGCCCACCAAAAGAAGTTGTCAGATTTTAGGAAGAAAGGACAAATGCAGTTTTTTTTTTTTTTTTAGTGTTTTATTATGAGAATAAACTTACTGAGCCCTCAGAGAAGAGCTAGAAATGGAGTTGTATGCTTCAGAGGTGAGAGCCTGGGGAGCCAGAAAGAGTACAGATCTGGAATAGCAGCAAGTCTTTCTTGTTGCCATGTCAATTTTTGCTAGAAGAAGAAATATAGCACAGTCCAATTTTGAAACACTGAATGACAGGGTTCGTTGCTATTTCTAGTTACTCTTTGCCCCTGGCCCTCATCCAACTGCATTCCAGCAAATAAACTATGAGGTAGCTATTGCTTTAGGAAAGTAAATTAACAGTAACAAAGAAATAGATTGTGATTTTCAAAAGCTTGGGCTCTGAGAGGATTCATTAAAAAAAAAAAAACTCGATAAATCGAAGGTAAGATTATTAAATATTTAGATAAAATGTCTCCAGAATGGTGCGAGGAGGAGGAAAGATTGAAGAGAAACAAAGATTGAGTAGACATTGTAAGTCTTCCTTCCTTTGGGCATTTCCAGAAATTTCAGGTTGATGTTATGCTCCATTTCCCAGAGGTTCTCGGAGAAAGCAAGGAACCAGTTGGGGCTAGTCATACAGCAGTTGAGACAAACTGCAAAGTTTCCCACTCCATATTTTGGTACAGGAGAAGCAGAACTCTCTCTGTGTACCTTGACAGCATGCAGGGCCACAGAAAGATCATCACTTTTCCTGAGGCCACCATAGTATCAGATCAAAAGAATGCTACAGCGTTCTTTGAGCAGCGCAATGGAGTAAACAGAGAGGAATTCAAAACCAAATGAACCGACAATCAAGATTAAAAGTGACTGAGCCATGCCCCAAGTGAATAGACTGCAAGTCTAAGACCTTTCCAGGTAAAATCCAGCTCAGGCAGGATGGCATAGGAAGAAAGTGACCAGAAGAAAAGGCTGTTTTCCTGGCGTCATAGCCTATGTAAGTTTCCACAATTTAAATGCAGTATTAAGCAAAGGAGGAGGGGCTCCAAACTTACAAATTCCAGATTCCTTCCATTGTTCAAACGTTGTTCCATTATGTGATGAATGTTAAACTGCTATTTCTATAGGTTAATGATCAAATATGGGCAATTACTCAGGGGTTCACCTAACAGACTGTTCTAGAAAAATAAGGCTACATTTTTTAGACACAATATTGTCAGCTTTTTATTCCACAATAATTATAGACTCAGTCTTGCAAAAAGAGTACATAATGTCACGAGTCCTTTACCGAGCTTCTCTTAGTAATGACAACTTTATATAGCTGCAGTACAATATCAAAACCAGGAATTAAAATGAACATTTTTTTTTTTAGAATTGTTTCAGATGTCAAAAAAAGTTGCAAAGACTGTATAGAGCTTCCACACCCAGTTTCCCCTATTGTTAACACCTTACGTTAGTATGTGATGTAGTTTGGCTGTGTTCCCGCCCAAATCTCATCTTGAATGGTAGTTCCCATAATCCCCTCGTGTCAGGAGAGGGACCCAGCAGGAGATAGTTCAATCATGAGGGTGCTTACCCTCATGCTGTTCTTCTGATAGTGAGTGAGTTCCCATGAGATCTGATGGTTTTATAAGGGGCTTTTCCCCCTTTTGCTCGGCACTTCTCCTTGCTGCCGCCACGTAAAGAAGGACGTGTTTGCTTCCCTTTCCAACATGATTGTAAGTTTCCTGAAGCCTCCCCAGCCATGCTGAACCGGGAGTCAATTAAACCTCTTTCCTTTATAAATTACCGAGTCACAGGTATGTCTTTATTAGCAGCATGAGAATGAACTAATACGATATGGTCCATTTGACACAACTAATTCACCAATATGAATACATTATTGTTAACTAATGACCACGCTTTATTTAAATTTTCTTAGTTTTTACCACATGTCCTTTCTCTGCCCAGGATTTTATTCAGCATACCACAGTATATTTAATCATCACATCCCCATAGGCCCCTCAAGGATATCATAGTTTCTGTCTTTCCTTTTGTCTGATTACCTTTGACATTTGAGGCATACTGCTCAGATGTTTTGTAGAAAGTCCCTCAATTTGGATTTGCATTATGGTTTTATCACAAGGATACTGAGATTATCAATTTTTAAAAGAAAGGCCACAGAAATAAAGCTCCATTCTGCGGTTAGATTTTAATGGTGAGGAAGAGTACGGTGATATTCTCACTACATACTCTGGACATGCCTTATTACTATTGATATTATCCGATCACCTGAGTCCATTATTTTCCAGATTTCTCCACCATAAAGTCACTCTTTTTTCCCCTTGCTCATAGTGTATTTTTGAAGGGATGTCACTATAGGCAGCCCACAGTCAAGGGCAGTTATTTACCATTTCTGAGAGGGCTGAGTATTTACATAAATGACTTGGAATTCCTTTGCACAGGAGATGGAAAATTTGGCTAGTTCATGCTACTTACTTGCTTCCTATTCATTCATTTGATCAACCGGTTATTTATATTAATATTTACTCAGAGATATTTATTTTAGACTTTGTGTCTATAATCCAATACTACTGTGTTTATTTTGTTGCTCAAACTGTTTCAGTTTTGACCACTGGAAGCCCTTATAGATGATTCCTACATCCTTTGACAGAGCCCTATCATTGTGGAGTTTTAAAGCACTTCCTTACTTTCTGAACAATAGATGCTCTAGGCTCATCAAGTATATTTTTCGCCCCAGACCTAGAATCAATCACTTCTCCAAAAAATTCCAGTTCCTTTTATTGGAGGAGTATTAGAAACCAAAATCTATGTGTTGGCAGTGCTATTTGCTACCAAGGCATCATTGTTTCTAAGTCCTTTCAGCTAATAGAGGAAGGAAATGTGTATTTGTTCTGATTGTCTCCTATTCACCCCATTGTTGAGAGACAGATCCCCTTTCCACCATAAATAGCATGAGATACAGAATACACAACACTCAGCACTGGACAAGGAAGATTGACAGGAATATACGAGTCACATATATTCACAGTCTGGGGTAGGAGGACACCACATACCCCTCAGGGCCACACAGTGGTTGCACTCAGGAGCAGAGTGAACAAGCAGGGACTGTGGGAGGCAGTATTCATAGGAACAAGGTTGGGTGTTCTCTGGTTCCTGCGGGAGGGTATAATTGCTTTGTTTGAATAATTCCACAGTCTGGCATGAAGATAGAGCCTAAGTTGAGAAACATGTAGAGTACAGCTGTTCTAACTTACAGAGAAACTAGCCAGGTGGAGAACTTTTCCCACTGGGTAGGGGTACATATATTGCAAGAAGCGGGGAATTGATAATTAGGCCTCTGAGGGGACTGTGAGGCTCATAAGAGGTAAAGGCAGCACTTGAAACTCTAGGTCTTACAATACAACGTTTCTCTACTAACTTGTGTATACACAGATCTGTAATTATTTCTACATGTATCTGAAGTTGCATCTCTTACAAAAAGGCAATACACATTATTGAAAATAAATCTATCTTAAAATACCTTGAAATTGAAATGTCTTAAACTCATAAATATGGAATTGTAGGGTCAACTGTATGCATATTATAAATTATTTAATAGTACCAAATAGCTCTACATATTATGTATACGCATTTACTTTACTGCTAGGATATCTAAAATTACTCATTTCACTGTGACCTTAGAAACATTTTCCATTGAATTTAAAATTATATTTTTATATTTTATAACTTAGATTTGCATTTTTAAAAATTGCATTTTCACTCTTGTGTCATTGTGAATTCTTTCTGCATGATTTCTAAGAGAATAAAATTCTGATAAGTTTTCTACCATTTCTTCATTTTTTTATTGCAGTAAGAACACTTAACATGAGATCTGCTCGCTTAACAATGTTAAAGTATATAATAGAGTATTATTAACTATAGGCACAATGCAATGTTGCACAGCTGTTCTATAGAAATTAATCATCTTGCATAACTGAAATTTTATGCCCATTGAATAGCAACTCCTTATTTCCCCTTCCTCCAACCCCTGGCAACCACCATTCTACTCTCTGCTTCTAGGTGTTTGGCTCTTTCACATACCTCATGTAAGTAGAGTAATACAGTATTTGTCCTCGGAGACTGGCTTATTTCATTTAGACTAATTTCCACAAGATTCATCCATGTTGTTACATATGACAGTATTTCCATCTTTTTTTACAGTGGAACATTTCACTTTATATATGTTTTCTTTATCCACTCATCTCTTCATCAGCATTTGGGTTGTTTCCATATTTTGGTGATTGTGAATACTGCTGCAAACATGAAAGTGCAAATATCTCTTCAAGATCTCAATTTCAATTATTTTGAATAAATATTCAGAAGTGGCATTGCTGGATCATACGGTATTTCTACTTTTATTTTTTTGAGGAGCCTCCATATTGTTCTCCACAGCAGTATTTTACATTCCCACCAACAGTATACAAGATTTCCAGTTTCTCCACATCCTCACCAACGTTTGTTATCTTTTTTTTCTTTTCAATAATAGCCATCCTAACAGAAGTGAAGTGGAATCTCATTGTGATTTTGATCTGCATTTCCCTGATGATTAGCAATGTGGAACATCTTTTTATATACCTGTAGGCAATTTGTCTTCATTGGAGAAATGGCTATTCAAGTCTTTCACCTATTTGTTAATCAGGTTATTTTTTTTTCTGCTGTTGAATTGAAACAACTTTATATATATGTTGGATATTAATCCATTATCAGATACACAGTTTGAAATATTTTTCTCCCATTCTGTAAATCATCTTTTCACTTTGTTGACTATTTCCTATGCTATGCAGAAGCTGTTTAGTTCAATGCAATCCCATTTGCCCATTTTTTCTTCTGTTGCCTATGCTTTTGGTGTCATATCCAAGAAATCATTGCCAGTCCAATCTCATAAAGTTTATTAGCTATGTTTTCTTCTAGGAGTTTTACAGTTTCATGTCTTACATTTAAGTCTTGAATCGATTTTGAGTTGATTTTTGCAAAGATCAGTTGCCATATATACCTGAGTTTATTTCTGGGTTCTCCATCCTGTTCTATTGGTCTATATGTCTGTCTTTATGCCAGTACTGTATTATTTTTACAACTAGACATTTATAATATATTTTGAAATCAAGAAGTGTGATGCCTCTGACTTCGCTCTTTTTTTTCTCAAGATTGCTTTGTCTGTTCAGGTCTCCTGTGGTTCCATATGAATTTCAGAATAATTTTTCCATTTCTGTAAAAAATGTTGCTGGGATTTTGATAGAGATTGAAAATAATCTATAACTCTCTTAGTGTAGTATGGCCTTTTTAACAATACTGAGTCTTCCATCTATGAACATGGGGTGTCTTTCCATTTATTTGTGCCTTCTTTAATTTCTTTCCTTATGTTTTGTAGTTTTCAATCTATAAGTCTTTTACCTACTTAGTTAACCTTATTCCCAAGTATTTTATCCTTTTTGACGCCATTGTAAGTGAAATTATTTTCTTAATTTTCTTTTGGTTTTAGTGTATAAAAACAAAATTATTTTTGTATGTGGATTTTATATCCTGCAGCTTTATTAAATTTGTTTACTAGTTTTAACAGTTCATTTGTGGAGTATTTAGAATATTCCTCAAATAAGATCATGGCATCTGAAAAGAGAGATAACTTTACCCCTTCCATTCTGATTCGGATGCCTTTTATTTATTTCTTTTGTCCTTTTTTTCTGGCTAGGACTTTCAGTACTTTGTAGAATAGAAGAGACAAGAGTGGGCATCTTTGTCTTGTTTCTGACCTTAGAGGAAAAAATTTCAGTTTTTCACTATTGAATATGTTGTTAGCTGTTGAATTTTTAAATATAGCCTTTAAAATGTCGAGGCAACTTACTTTTATTTTTAATTTGTTGATAGTTTTTATCATGAAAGCATTGAGGTTGGTAAATTGTTTTTTCTGCCTCTGTTGAGATGATCATGCGGTTTTTATTCTCCACTCTTTTTTTGTGGTATATTAATTAATTTTCTTATGTTGAACCTTCCTTGCATCCAAGGGATAAATCCCATTTGATCATGGTGTGTGATTTTTATAATGTGCCATTGAATTAATTTGATAATATTTTGTTGAGGATTTTTGCATCCATATTTATCAAGAATATTGGCCTGTAGTTTTTTTGTAGTGTCCTCATGTGGCTTTGATTTTAGGGTAGTGCTGGTAATGAGTTTGGAAGTATTCCTTCCTCTTTAATTTTTTGAAAGGTTTGAGAAGAATTAGTGTTAATTCTTCTTTATATATTTAGTATAATTCACTTGTGAAGCCATTTAGTCCTGTGCTTATTTTTTTGTTGAGAGGTCTTAAGTTCTGATTCTATCATATTACTAGTTATAAGCCTGTTCAAATTTGCTGTTTCCTAATGTTTCTATTTTTCTAGGGATATATACATTGCTTCTAGATTATGCACTTTATTGACACACTATTCCTACTCTCCTTTATGATTAAAGAGACTTCTCTCTTTTTTTCTGAGTTAGTATAGCTGAATGGCATGTCAATTTTGTTTAACCTTCCAAAAAAACTCTTAGCTTTGTTGATTTTTTCTACTATTTTTCTATTCTCTCTTTTGTTTATTTCTGCTCTAAACGGTATAGTTCTTCCTATCTGCTAACTTTGGGCTTAGTTTAATTTTATTTTATAGTTCATTAAAGTATAAATTGGGTTGTTTGAGTTCTTTTTTTGTAATGTAGCCATTTTTTAATTACAAATTTTCCTGTTAGCACTGCCTTTGCTGCATCCATAAGTTTTGGTATAATGTTTCTAATTTTCATTGGTCTCAAGATGATTTCTAATTTCCCTTTTGGCTTTTTTCTTTGACTTATTTGCTATTAAAGAGTGTGTTTTTTAATTTCTACATATTTGTGAATTTTCCAATTTTCCTTCTGCAGGTAATTTCTGGTTTTATTCCATTTGATACAAAATATTTGGTATGATTTCAGTTTTCTTAAATTTGTTAAGACTTATTTGGTGTCCTAACATGTGACCTACAATGGAGAATGTTCTGTGTGTACTAGAGAATAATATGCATTCTGTGGCTATTGGGAGGAATATTCTTTAGCTCTGTTAATTTCATTTGTTCTATAGTGTTGTGCAAATATTCAGTTTATTCATTGGTTTTCTGTCTGGATATTGTATCCATTATGGAAAGCGAGGGACTGAAGTCTCTCACTGTTGTCATAGTGCTGTCCATTTCTCCCTGCTGTTCTATAAATATTTGCTTTATATATTTTAGGTGCTCTGATGTTGAGTGCATATATATGTTACATATATTATAGTTATATCTTTCTACTGAATTGATCTTTTTATCATTATATAATGACCATCGTTGTTTTTTGTGACAGTTTTTTAAGTCTTTTTTTTTTACATAAATATAGCCACGATTGCTTACTTTTGGTTACAACTTGCATAAAATATCCCTATGCTTTTATTTCTCTTCCCCTCACACACGTTCTTTATGTTATTGACATCACAATTTACCATTTTATATTGTGTGTCGATTAAATATTTGTATAATTATAATTGTAGCTTGGTATCCACAAGGTGGATACCCAGAACTCAAAGAACTCAAATGTACAACAGTATGTGGGATCCCTCACGGATACTAAAATCTGTATATGCTCAAGTCCCTTTTAAAAAAAGTCATAGTATTTGTATATAACCTATGCACATCCTGTCATATACTTTAAGCCATCTTGAGACCACTTATAATGCCTAATACTGTGTAAATGCTATGTAAATAATTGTTATACCCTATTGGTTTTTATTTTTATTATGTTGTATTGTTATTTTTTACTTTTTTCTCCAAGTATTTTTAATTGGCAGTTGGTTGAAAGCACAGACATAGAAACTACAGGAACAGAGGGATGACAGCATAGTTTTTTTTTAAATTTTTGCATTTAACTTCTATATTAGACTTTAAAATGACTTGCCTATTATTGTTACAATACTGCAGTGTTCTGTATTTGTCTATATATTTACCTTTACTGGAAAGATTTATACTTTTATGTGCTTTCTTATTACTGTTTGCCATCCTTTCATTTCAACTTGAAAAACTTTTTTTAGCATTTCTTGTAAGGTAGTCCTAATAGTAATAAATTCCATCAGCTTCTGTTTGTCCAGAAAATTCTTTATCTATCTTTCAGTTTTGAAGGAAGGGTTTACCAGGTATAATATTCTTGGTTAGCTGTTTTTCTTTTCAGCATTTTGAATATATTCCCTTCTTGCTTGCAATGTTTCTGCACAGAAATCTGCTGGAAGTTTCCTTGTATGTAATGAGTCGCTTTTCTCTTGCTGCTTTTTAAAAATTGTCTCTTTGACTTTTAACAATTTGATTACAATGTGTCTCATGGTGAATTTATTTGGGTTCATCTTATTTGAGAAACCTTGAGCTTTCTGGATTTTAATGTCCATTTATTCCCCAGCTTTCAGGTTTTGACAACTATTTCTTTGAATATGCTCTCTACCTCTTTTTCTCTAGTTTTCCTTCTAGGATTTTCATAATGTATATATTAGTATGCTCGGAGATTTCCCCTGAAGTACCTTAAGCTTTCTTTACGTTTTTCCCTATTTTGTTTTGCTCCTCTGATTTTATAACTTTCTATGACCTGACTTTGAATTCATTAATAGTTTCTTCTGCCTATCTAGTCCGCTGTTGAACTGCTCTAGTGGATTTTAGTTCAGTTACTGTATTATTCAGCTCCATTTGTTTGTTACTTTGTTGCATTTTCTGTCTCTTTGTTGAAATGCTTTCTTTGTTCATATATTGTTCCCCTGAACTTGTTGAGCATTTTTATGGTGGTTGTTTTAGATTCTTTTTCAGGTGAGTTATATATTTTCATTTCTGAAGATTTATCTTGTTTTGTTTATAACATATTCTGTTTCTTCATTTCCTTTTTTTTACTCTTTGTATTGGTGTCTACCTACATATTTTTTATTGATGTCTACCAATACAAAGACCAATAATAAATCAGGCTAAAGAACTTCCTCTCTTAATCTTTGTGGACTGTTGTCATGCAGGTGAAGACCCTCACCAATCAGCCTAGCTACTGACTCTCGGGGGCCTCTCAAACCTTCATGCTAGTTCAGACCACCATGTTTCTTTTCAGTAGCCCCTAGGCGTCTAGAATATGCTAGTCCTGTTGGTGCTCTGACATAAGCAAGATAGAAGACAGCTGCTGAGCTGAAATGTGGAACTCTAGCACGTGCTAGCCTCCTATTTCAAACCATAGTCTTTGTAGCCCCTGGGCATCTGTAGTATGCCAGGTCCTTCCAGCACTCCAAGATAGGCAAGGAAGAAGGATGTGCCTCAGGAAGGCCCCAGAAAATTCAGAGCACTGTATGCAAGGTCCTGTCCTTCTGTTTCTTCTCAGAGAAAAACTGAAGCTGAGGGTTTCTTCTTAATCATATGGTGCTGTGCCAGTAGCAGGGCTTTTGGTGAGAGAGTGTCTTAAACCCTTACATCAGTTTCAGTGTGAATGGGTTCACAGTCATCCTGGATTTATGAACCTTTCAACTAGTTTCTGGATTTGCCACAAAGGGAATTGTCTATATTTTGTTGTTGAATTAGTGTGCTGTAAGTGGGGAGTAACAGGGATCAGGGCTTCCTATTGCAACATCTTGCTGATTTTACCTTTTTCTATCATTCCTTTAGAATGCAAAAAATAAAGATTAGTTTATATACCTACTAAGTGGTGAACTTGAAAACAGAATTTAAATCTGCTTTTAAATTTATCAGACCCTAAAAGCACAAAGTTAATCTAAAATAATACTTATTGCCTATTTAACTTCTAAGTAGAAAGTGGATAAATAAATGCATGTTTGTCTAAATCTAATTTTTTATATCGTAAATTGTATTGCTATTTGTGTTCTGTTTGTAAGGATTTAAACAACAAATATTTTTGTCCTTTTTGTAATAATAATCTATTTCTTTATATGCCATTTTTTCGTCTATAATCATAAAAAATGCATGAATTTATTATTAAACATATCAATAAGTCCTTTACCATTTATTTTTTCCTACCTTGAATTTCCTATCTTGATAAACTATATTAACTTCTATTTTTGTAACATTTCAATACAAATTATATCTTTGTATTTAATAATATGTATAGCTATTGGTTGAGTGATGTTTGACAGGATACACTGTTACTTTTTAAATATGTGGTTAACAAAAAAATCTAAGCATTATTTATTAATTTGTTTCCCACTAATTTGTAAGTTGAGTATATTTGTCTTGTAAGTAAAATTATCTTATATAAGGATGGCTTTTCTCTACCTTTTTACTTTGTTCCCATAATCCCTCTGCTTATAGAATCGGTATAAGGACCCCCACAATATACAAATCATATTAACCCTGAAATGCTATATCTGAAAATGTAAATATTATTTTATTATTCAGTTTTCCTAAGAAAAAAATTGTATTATTCTCAGCTAAATATAACTCAAAATGAATCAGTCAAAAAACCAAAATCTATACAAACTCAGTTGGGATTTTATTGGATTGACATTAAATGTTTACATTGATGGTGGGGTGAGACTTGTATCATTATAATCCTTGCCATCGAGAAGCACAGCATTTTTCTTTTTTCTTTTTCTAAGATGAATTTATTCCATGTCTATTAATCTTTCCTTATGTCCCTCATTTGCTTATGCTCTTATTTTTTAAGCTTTTGATTAGAAAATAAAGTCCATATTCCCAAAAGTATATTCTCTGAGATATTAACAATGACTGATTAACAAAAAAATGTTTTATGGTATTACATTTGGAAAAATGAGGATTTTACTTTAACAGGCTTTTTCTCTATTTGCTTTTCAGATTCTTGTTTGTATATTGTGAAGGGGTTTGGTTTCATTTGAACAAAAACCCTTTTCAAGGGTCATATCTAGGGTCTCTTGTTAAGGAAAGTCCATTGAGAATTTGGGGTTTATTGTGTCTGAGATCACTTTTATGATATAACATATCTTTTGGAATTTTTTTTGATAAAAATTTACTGGTGCCAAATTTCATTTTGTTTCCCCTAAACTATATATTTCACTTTATTCTTTAAAGATATATTTGTTCGGTATGTAAATATGTTGTGTGTTGGGTAAATTATTTTCTGTCAGTACATTATAGAAATTTTGCACTAGGCTTTCATTGTGATGAATAATATCAGTTCAATATTTTCATTTGTATAAATAATTTGTACATTCTTTTCTAGTTCCTTTGAAGGTTTTATCTTTGTTTCTATATTAAGCATTTTTAGTCATCACATATTTGGGTAAATATATTTTTAGCCTGATTGGGATTTATTGGGTTTTCTGAATCAAAATTGACATCTTTCATTGGTCATAAAAATTATTTGCCAATTTTATTTTATGTATTGCACCACCCCTATTTTTCCTCTCTTCATTCTAAAATTACAAATTGCATATACTTTGAACTTAGCACTCTATCCTCTATTATATCAGCTTCTTTTCCTTGCTTTCCATACTTTTGTTTCTTTGTATTTTGTTCTAGATAAATTTTTAATTTCTATCTTTTAGTTCATAAATCCTCTCTTCAACTGTGTATAGTGTATTAGTCAGGGTTTTATAGAGGGAATTATAGATGTATATATAAAAGGGAGCTTATTAAGGAGTATTGACTCACACGATCACAAGATGAAGTCCCACAATAAGCCATCTGCAAGCTGAGGAGCCAGGAAGCCAGTCCAAGTCCCAAAAACCTCAAAAGTAAAGAAGCCGACAGTGCAGTCTTCAGTCTGTGGCTGAATACCCAAGAGCCACTGGCAAACCACTGGTGTAGGTCCAAGAGTCCAAAAGCTGAAGCACTTGGAGTCCAACGTTCGAGGGCAGGAAGCATCCAGCATGGGAGAAATATGGAGGCTGGAAGACTTAGCCAGCCTAGAACTTCCATGTTCCTCTGCCTATTATCCAAGCCACACTGCCAGCTGATTAGATGGTGCCCACCAAGATTGAGGGTGGGTCTGCCTCTCCTAGTCTACTGACTCAAATGTTAATCTCCCTTGGCAACACCCTCACAGACACTCCCAGTAACAATACTTTGCATCCTTCAATTCAATGAAGTTGACACTTAATATTAACCATCACAAGTCCACCCCTAGTCAACTTGAACCCATAAACATTAACCATCATAAGTCTACCCCTAGTCAACTTGAACCCATACACATCTCCTGAAATCATACGTAATCGTCAAATAAAGACAGTAATAAGGTTATAATTATACGTAACATAATACAGTTATCCTTCATACAACCAGAAATGCACCAGTCCCCAACCCAAATGCTATTACATAAAGTTAACACTTAAATGCTGATATGAACTCCTTGAATCTTATGTCACATAATAGAGGAAAAAGAAAGAAAATAAAATTAAGTTGCTTTTTAGTACAAGTGTATATATGCACAAACATGTTCTTAACAAAATGAGAAGGAAAAACTCATGATAATTACAGTCCTCATTTTTGCAGCTGGTCATGTGGTCATAGCTGGTATTGATGACAACCTTCTTCTACTACCCACTCTGTATTCCTTTTGCCTTCAGCAAACACCTCAGCAGGTTGTGGTTTTTTACCTGGTAGAGTGACCAAAACCTTCATTACTAAAGGATCTGGGCCATTTGTAGTCCTGCCTGGATTGGGCTGCTGTAGTTTCCCATTGACCTTAATCACAGAGCATGGTAATACTAAGAGATGCCCCAAGGGATCTCCTGTATTCTGAGCATAATCTTCCTTACCTCCATTGTGGAGTAGTAGACTGATTTCATCTTGACAGTCCAGGTCAATCACCCCTTCTAACACTGTAACTCCCTTCTTACCTTGTTGACTTAGAAGTAGGAGAATCCCAAAGTGGCCAGGTGGCAATCTTAACTTCCAGTTTAATGGAATCATTGTTGTATTTCCTGGTGGCAGCATTTTTCCCTCTGGAACTAAGACCTCTAGGCCAGCAGAACATAATGTCACAGGAACAGGAAACAAAAATTTTGCTAATGGGTCACTGGGGTGATGATGAATGGCGGTGATGGTGAGTGGTGCCACTGCCACTTCCACCCCTCGATTCCTGGACCCATGAATTCTGGCTATGGGAGAAACAGTCCCATATATTGGATGCTGATTCAGAGCATACAGCCCTCTGGAGAACTTTGCCCTAGCTCTGCAAAGTATTGTCACCTAGTTGGTGTTGTAATTGTGACTTCAAAAGGCCATCCCAGCATTCTGTCAATCCAGCTGCTCCAGAATGATGGGGAACATGGTAAGACCAGTGAATTCCACGAGCATGAGTACACTGCTATACTTCTTTAGCCGTAAAGTGAGTGCCTTGGTCAGAGGAAATGCTGTATGCAATACCATGACAGTGGATAAGGCATTCCATGTGTCCACGATGGTAGTCTCGGCAGAAGCATCACATGCAGGATAGACAAACCCATATCTGGAGTGTCTATTCCAGTGAGAACAAACTACTGTCCTTTCCATGATGGAAGAAGTCCAATATAATCAACCTGCCACCAAATAGCTGGCTGATCACTCCGAGGAATGGTGCAATATTTAGGGCTCAGTATTGGTCTCTGCTGCTGGCAAACTGGGCATTCAGCAGTGGCCATAGCCAGGTAGGACTTGGTGAGTGGCAGTCCATGTTGCTGAGTCCATGCATAACCTCCATCCCTGCCTCCATGCCCACTTTGTTCATGGGGCCATTGGGTGATGACAGGGATGGCTGGAGAAAGAGGCTGAATGGTGTGCACAGAACAAGTCATCTCATCCACTTGATTATTAAAATTCTCCTCTGCTGAGGTCGCCTTTTGGTGAGCACTCACATGAGATACGAATATCTTCACAGTTTGTGACCACTTAGAGAGGTCCATCCACATACCTCTTCCCCGAATTTCTTTGCCACCAATTTTCCAACCATGCTTCTTCCAAGTCCCTGACCATTCAGCCAATTGGCTATTGCTCATGTATCAGTATATAATCTCGAATCTGGCCATTTCTCCTTCCAAGGAAAATGTACAACGAGGTGCACTGCTAGAAGTTTTCTCTGGCAAAAAAGCCTCATCAGAATTTAGGATCTCAGTGCCCCCAGCTTCGTCGGGGTCCTTCCACATGTCCCCATTCCAAGTTGCAGGGTCCTGTTCTTTTTCAATCAATGCCCTCACTTTAACAGTAGATACTTGGCGAGGGTGTGCATGGCAAGGCTGTGCCATCTTTAGTTGCAGGTCAGCCATTCTCATGATAAGAGCTTTTGTCTGATTTTCCATACTTTCAACTCTTTCTCTACAGGAGATAAGACTCTCACTCAGGGCAATCTTAGAAGATTTGAGCCTCAGTATGTGCTTCTGGAGTTGGGGGATAGAATCTCTGAGTTCATCATTTTCTTTTACCACTTTATCTAGTGAACTCAGCAGCAACCAACCAACTTCATTATATTCCTTGGTTCTCCACATATGGTCAAAGATATTATGTATAGAGTCACTAAACTCCTTGCCTCTCAAGAGCAGTGAATCAGGAGTATCAAATGCATTTATTTTGCAAAAGTGTCTAAACGGTTCATGCCAAGGACTATCAGTGTTCTCCAAACTATTAGAAGTACAGTCCTTAGCATTTGGGGCATAATCATATAAAGCAGCAAATGCCAGAAACTCAAAACTAACTAAAAACTCCATCCTTAAAACTCCGTTCCCCTAGAAGCACTCCAGGTACCAAAATCTGTATTATTCAGAGTTCTCTAGAGGGACAGGACTGATAGGATAGATGTGTATATAAAAGGAAGTTCACTAAGGAGTATTGACTCACATGATCACAAGGTGAAGTTCCACAATAGGCTGTCTGCAAGGTGAGGTGCAAGGAAGCCAGACCGAGCCCCAAAACCTCGAAACCAGGGAAGCCAACAGTGCAGCCTTCTGTCTGAGGCTGAAGGCCCAAGAGCCCCTGGAAAACCACTGGTTTAGGTCCCAGAGTCCAAAAGCTGAAGAACTTGGAGTCCAATGTTTGAGGGCAGAAAGCATCAGCACAAGAGAAAGATGGAGGCCGGAAGACTTAGCCAATCTAGTCCTTCCATGTTTCTCTGCCTACTTTTACCCTAGCCACACTGGCAGCTGATTAGATAGTGCCCCCCCAGATTGAGGGCTCTACCTCTCCTAGTCTACTGACTCAAATGTTAATCTCGTTTGGCAACACCCTCAGAAACACACCCAGGAACAATCTCCTTTGGAAACACCCTCAGAAACACACCGAGGAACAACAATCAATAATATTGACACTCAATATTAACTATCACATATAGTCTGCTTTTTTTTTTTTTTTTTTTTTTTTTTGAGACAGTCTCACACTCTCACCCAGGCTAGAGTGCAGTGATGTGATGTCAGCTCACTGCAACCTCTGCCTCCCAGGTTCAAGCAATTATCCTGCCTCAGCCTCCCAAGTAGTTGGGACTACAGGCGTGCACCACCACACCCAGCTAATTTTTGTATTTTCAGTCGAAAAGGAATTTCACCGTGTTGGCCATGCTGGTCTCAAACTCCTGACCTCAAATAATCCAACTGCCTTGGCCTCCTAAAGTGCTAAGATTACAGGCATGTGCCATCGCGCCCAGCCTATATGCTTTTAACTACATCTAATAAGTTTTAAATATCAGTTCTACTATTTAAAAAAATTTTTATTATTTCTTCTTAAATCTTTTTTAACTAACATATTTATCTTTGTTCATATATATATATATTTGTATTCCTTTTGCTCATATATATTTATAGCTCATATTTATATATGTGTAGTAGTTTTTTGTTTGTTTGTTTGTTTTTGAGACTGAGCCTCACTCTGTCTCCCAGGCTGGAGTGCAGTGGCAAAATATCAGCTCACTGCAAACTCCACTGCCCAGGTTCAAGCAATTCTCCTGCCTCAGCCTCCTGAGTAGCTGGGACTACAGGCACGCACCACCATGCCTGGCTAATTTTTGTATTCTTAGTAGAGACGGGGTTTAACCATGTTGGCCAGGCTGGTCTCGAACTCCCGACCTCAGGTGACCTGCCCACCTCGGCCTCCCAAAGTGCTGGGATTACAGGCATAAGCCTCCGTGCCTGGCCTATATGTACTAGTGTTATACTTTGTCTCTGACATTTGAAGCATTTGATGTCTAATTTGATTGCCTGTTGTCTGTCAAGACTTACTTATTGACATCTCATTATTTGTGTGATTTATGAGTTTTGACTATAGGCTCAAAATCTTTGGAAATGTATTTGTGCAAATTCTTCATAACTTGGATTGACTCTGGGCTCAGGGAAGATTTTTATTTGCATCTTGCAGACACTTAAAGGTACTATAAACAAATATTTTTTCAAACTTAATATTTGAACTAAAGCATTTGGACTCCCCAGGCAATATTAGAGTGCAAACTCACATGAGGGTCATTTATGATTATAAATTCTTGCAAGAGACTTATGGGAGATTTTTTCCTTTTTTTCTTCTACCTAGAACCAAATTTGCAGCCAAGCAATTTTTCTTAACTTTTCTTGGAAAGTAAATTTACAGCCAATTCAACATTCTACAGGCCTACCTTTGTGATGAGTATTTACTGTTGGATATGTCAGCTTGGTTGGCTCCTGGTATCTTTCCCCAGTTCCCTATGCCCTGAGAAGCAATGGAAAGTAAAACTGAAGATTATTCAGATATGGAAAGTGACCTCATGGTTTAAAATAGTTTTAATAAAGCTTTTCTTTTTAAATTCAATTGAAGGCAAGGCATGCGATGGTGTTCCAGCTATAACTCCGTAAAACCTATGGTTCAAGTTTTATTTCCTTGTTGACCAGCCCAAGCTCAGCTGCTGGCTTCAACCAATGAGGCTGGCTTACACAGAAAGACTTTGGTGCTGGTTATCCATTAGGTGCTTCTACCCCTTTGTGCTTGGAACCTGCATCCAGCAAGGCCCCTGCATTCTGTGTTGTTTCAAAGAATGATTTTTTGCTTATTTTCTCTTCATGACCTATTTTTTCATTTTTTTGTTTATTGAGGCCACACTCCTACACACATTTATAATATATATACAGTCATGCACCACATAGTGACATTTTGATCAACAATGGACTGCATATAAGATATTGGTCCCATAAGATTATAATATTATATTTTTACTGTATCTTTCTATGTTCGTTTAGATTCACAATTACTTACCATTGTGTTGCAATTACCTACAGTATTTTGCACAGGAATATGATGTATAGGTTTGTAGCCTAGGAGCAATAGGCCATTCCATATAGCCTAGGTATATAGTAGGCAACACTAGTTCGGTTGTGTAACTACACCTTATGTTGCAACAGTTAAATCTCCTAATGATGCATTTCTCAGAACAGAATTCTGTTATTAAGAGATGCATGACTCTGTATATATCAATATATACTAAAATTTATCTATTTATAGTTCATAGAGATTTCTATTTAGTTAAAAAGTTACTTCATAATATAAATTTATAGAGCCATGTTGATAAGAGGTGTCTGTTCTCAGTACCTACTATTTTCAAAATAAGATCATACAAAAACTCACACGTCAACTAAATCTTGATGATAAAACACCAAAACAGTCCAGCACATATTTGAAATAATATTTATATAACTTAGTGGCCTGGCTAAGAGGCTAAAATATGTGTACTAATTGTTTTTTTAAAAATCTTGATTGGTAGAAGCTAGAATAAAAAACTTAAAAAATAGAGAAGCCCAACAATCGCAACAAATCCCTATATTAGCAGAGTGATTTCAAAGTTATATTAGGTTATGTTTTTATCAGTTCGAAAAATAAAATTCTCATTTTAATTGTTATAGGGCAACTCAAGGACAACAGTTAGGCTGAAAAATAATGCAAACATTTCTTGAACACGCAAGATAATTTGCCTTGTGGTCATTGAGAAATAAATTTAGGGGATATGTGTTGAGAAGAGATTTAAGTTCTACTCTAAAGGACTTGATTTAAAATAGAGTAATATAAAAAATAAGATATCAGTATCAGGTTGACATGCTGTAAGTAATGCAACTATTTAAGAAAGAATATAATTTACTAATTTGTTATTCTGCAATAAACCAAATCAGAAATAGTTCTTACGTCCTCTCTACTTAGGAATTATCCTCCTCCATCCCTATTTTCAACCTCAAATTACCAAATACATATTTTGAAAACATATGTCATAAATATATTTATTTGCTCTCCAAAAAAGAATGAAGGGAGAATGGGAAACATGATGTGAAACAAAGGTCATGATGCAAGTAAATATGCTTGGCTGAGTTACTCGGGAGGTTTACAAAAGTTTCTCAGTGGACATAGAGTTCAATATTCTCTACCTTTGATAAAACATTAGCCTTCATGCTACCTTTGATAAAAATACTTGTCTTTATTCTGACTGCATGAACAACATGTACCCCACTGATTCCAATCAATGGCTTGCAGGTGCTGAAAATACGCATGAGGGAAAATAAAAAGCCTCACTGAATAATTCATTCCTTGTTTCTTTCAGATTCCTTAAACTATCATCCATAATTCTGACATCAAGATCAATAGAAAAATATGAAAAATTATTCCCCAATATAAAATGGCTTTTTAATAAAGAGTTCATCATTATAATTGAAGACAGTAACTCATAAAAAGCAAGTTGGAAAAATACTGAGTTGCTAATTTGTCAAAATATAATCAGCCTTATTACTATATACAGTGGATCTATGTATATGTTTAAAACTTATGTGAAGTTATCTTCTAAGTAATTTATTAGTGATGAGATGTCAAGAGTGGGCAGCAATTGGGGGATAAATAGCTAGATGACCCAGGAATATTATTTTTTAGAAGATCATTTTAAATCTTGACTTGCTACAAAAGCCGTATGTTATATATTGGCTTAAAATGATTTTAAAAAATTCAAATTCATCTATGCATTTTAAGAAAGAGAGCATTCAATTCATCCAAATTAAAATCTCTTTAATATTCCTTGGTATTTTAATACCTTTTCCATTCCGTGGCAGTTTTTTTTCCTTGGTTTCACAATGTATGTTTGTATTGCTGAACAATATACTGTTTACTCTGCCTCTGAACTGAGCTTTCTGCCCCAACACTATGTTCTTGAGATTTGTGTACAAAACAACAGTTATTTCTTTCACTCCTTATTGTTCCATTTTATGAATATAATGTAATTTAATCACCTTCTTTTCACTAAGTATTTCCTTGCTTCTAAATGGGAGCTATTAGAGAGATCTGCTATTAACATGAATGTACATGCTCCTATTGAAAATAAGCAAGTTCCTCTGATGTGTAAACCTTGATGAGAAAATATTGGGTCATAGGATACTGACACCTTAATATTTACTAGCTAATGACAATGGATATCTAACAGTTATACAAACTGTCTAACTAATATACAATTGTTACTGTTTTATTTTTAAAAATGTATCTTGTACTTTATTTTTCAATTTTTTTTTTTTTTTTTTTTTTGAGACAGTCTTGCTCTGTCACCCAGGCTGGAGTGCAATGGTACAATCGTGGCTCACTGCAACCACTGCCTCCCGGGTTCAAGCCATTCTCGTGCCTCAGCCTCCCAAGTGGCTGGGATTACAGGCACACACCACCATGCCTGGCTAATTTTTTGTATTTTTGGTAGAGACAGGGCTTCACCATGTTGCCCAGGCTGGTCTTGAACTCCTGAACTCAGGCAATCCACCCGTCTCAGCCTCCCAAAGTGCTAGGATTACAGGCATGAGCCACCGCGCCCAGCTCAAAATTTTTAACTAAACTATGAGTATACAATTTAAAGTGTGACGTAGACAAGTGCCAGTGTACTCCAACCTAAGTCAAGATACAAAACACTGCAAAAAACAAGACAATTCTTCCTTGGGTCTTCTTCCAATCACTCCATTTTTCCTACCTCCTTCCAAAATATTACTAGTATCTTGTCTTTTATAGTAATGATTCCTTTGCTTTTCCTTACAGTTTTATCATTTAAGGACTCATTAATAATTACTCTTGTTTTGTTTAGTTAGAATATTGATTTTAAATTTTAAATAACAGGTGTCATATAATTTGTGTGATGTTGTTGCCAGCTATTCTTGCTTAAATCATATGTAAGATAGGTTATGCTATTAATCAGCTATAGTTCAGTTTCATTGCTGAATAATATATACTGTGTGTATGTGTGTAGTACAGTGTGTTTATCCATTCTATTATTTCATTCATTTAGATTATTTTCACTTTTTTACTATAATGAATAGTACTTTTATAAGCATTCGTACATGTGTCTTCGTAGACACATTTCTGTTGGGTATATTCCTGAAATTAGAATTGCTGGTCATAGAAGTGCAAATATACATTCCACATAAGATAATTTTCCAAATATTTTCTTCAAAGTGGTTTTACCAATTTATATTCCTACCAACGGTGAATTGGTATGTGCTCCACTTATTCACCAATACTTGGCTCAGTCAGCCTTTGTAATTGTAGTCATGCTTATATGTGACTAATGATATCTAATGTTTTTTAATTTGCAATTTCCTTACAGTACTTAGTTTTATCTGATTTATTAGCTATAAATATCTCCCTACATAAATTAGGTTTTCAAAACTCCATCCCATTTGTCATTTTTGTTTCAATTTGTGTTTTTTCAATGTTTTTTATTTATGTCTAGAAAATACCTTTTTCTTCACTATCTTGTTTTCTTCCCACCCTTCTAATGAAATATTTTGAAGCTCTTAATTTTATCCTAGTGTATTAGTCTTTTCTCACACTGCTATAAAGAACTGCCCAAGACTGGATATGGCATAAAGAAAAGAGATTTAATTGACTCACAGCTCCATATGACTGGAGGGTGTGGGGGGCGGGGGAGGGATGTCAGGAAACTTACAATCATGGTGGAAGGGGAAGCAGGCACATCTTACATGGCAGCAGGCGAGAGAGAACACTTGGAGGAGAAACTGCCAAACACTTATGAAACCCACCAGATCTCATGAGAACTCACTCACTATCACAAGAATCGTATGGAGGAAACTGCCCCCATGATCCAATCATCCCCCACCAGGTTCTCCGCTCGACAACTGGGGGTTATGGGGATTACAATTCAAGATGAGATTAGGGTGGGGACACAGAGGCAAACCATATCACCTACTCTGATTTATCAGTCTTTATAGTAGGCATGATTTATTTCCTTTTTAATACATGTTTTAACTATAGGAGTCATAAACATAGTCTCCTATGTTCTCTTCTAGACCTATTATATTTGCTTTGAAATTTACATCTACAGTCCACTTGGGATAAATTTTTGTGTTTAATGTAAGGTAAAAGTCACATGTTGGTTTTTGGATATGAATATGCATTGCCCCAGCACATTATTTAGTAAAGTGCTATCATTTTTCCACTTTCTATAGTACCCTAATTGTAATAAAGAGTCCCTATTCGTAGACTCTTTGTTATTGACACCCTATTCTTTCCATTAAAAAAAGAATTTGGGCTGGGCTTGGTGGCTCATGCCTGTAATCCCAGCACTTTGGGAGGCCGAGGTGGGTGGATCATGAGGTCAGGAGATCGAGACCATCCTGGCTAACACGGCAAAACCCTGTCTCCACTAAAAATACAAAAAAAATTAGCCGGGCGTGGTGGCGGGCACCTGTAGTCCCAGCTGCTCGGGAGGCTGAGGCAGGAGAATGGCGTGAACTGGAGAGGCGGAGCTTGCAGTGAGCACCACTGCACTCCAGCCTGGGTGACACAGCGAGACTACGTCTCAAAAAAAAAAAAAAAAAAAGAATTTGAAGAGATTTATTCTGAGCCAAATGTGAAACCATGACCCATGACACAGCCTTAAGAGATCCTGAGAACATGTACCCAAGGTGGTTGGGTAACAGCTTGATTTTGTACATTTTAGGGAGGCAGAAGTTAAAGGCAAAGACCTAAATCAATACATGTAAGGTTTACATTGATTCAGCCCAGAAAGGCAGGACATTGTTGAGCATTAATCTTTACCTAAAGAGTTGAAAAAACAAATGCTTGGGGTTATGATAAGGGAGGGCCTGAAAGCCAAGGTTCTTGTTATGCAGATGAAGCCTCCAGGTAGCAGGCTTCAGAGGGAATAGATAGTAAATGTCTCTTATCAGACACTGAAAGGTGTCATATTCTTAGTTAAATCTCTCCTGGATCAGGAAAAAACCTGGAAAGAAAAGAGGATTCTCTACAGAACGTAATTTTTTTTTTTTTTACAAGAGACAGCTTTACAGGGCCATTTCAAAATATGTCAAAGAAATGTATTTGGGGATAAAACACTTTGATTTCCTTTAGGGTCTCTTACCTGTCATAAGATTTATACCAGAGTCATGTTGGAGTTGTCATCTTATTGCTACAAAGAGTCTGTTCTGTTAGTCTTAGGATCTCTATTTTAATGTTAATGCTGGTCAGTTGTGTCTAAACTCCAAAAGAGAGAGGATATAGTGAAGCATATCTAACCCCCTCTTCCTGTCATGGCCTAAGCTATTTTGTTTTGTGGGTTTGTATGTGTGTGTGCGTGTGTGTGTGTGTGTGCGTATGTGTTTTAGGGTTTCTTTGGAATCCTCTTGGTCAATAGGGGTGTAGATTCAATCAGATGGGGGATTTAGAATCTTATTTTTGGTTTACATTCTGCTCGTTCTGGCCAAGATTTGCCAGAACAGCAATATCCAAACTTGTATTTTGTCCCACAGCATTCCCAGGATGGTATGGCTGCCTGCCCCAGGTCCACCCCGTCCCTCAGGATGGGACCCCTATATCATGGACTTAGAGCCAAAAGACTTATAGCCAATTTAAATATTCTAGGCCAGATGGAAATGGACGTGGACAGGCATTCATCAACCCTTAAAATTCTTTAAGTAATACAAAAGCCAAAAGCCAAAGGCCAAAGACAAGGTTACAAAATGGACTTATCAACTTCTATGCCTGGAGCTACTATAATCTTGGTTTTAGTTACAGAGTTGTAGCAATTAGCTATACAAAACATAAACATTTTGTTACAACCTTTTATGGAAAGGAATTTAGAGACTTTTGTTTTGTCATAATCCTTTTTGCAGTCTTTTTAGTAATTTGTCCTAAGGTGGCTGATTAAAAAAAAAAAAAGGTTATACGCATATCTGCATAAATCTCACAACTGGCAGCTCTATACCCAGGAGGCTTTGTTACAGTATCTTGATATCCTCTCATTAATTTTCTTTTAATTCTACATGAAGCAGGAAATCCTTTTTTTTTTTTTTTTTTTTTTTGAGACGGAGTCTCACTGTCGCCCAGGCTGGAGTGCAGTGGCGCGATCTCGGCTCACTGCAGGCTCCACCTCCCGGGGTTCACGCCATTCTCCTGCCTCAGCCTCCCGAGTAGCTGGGACTACAGGCACCCGCCACCTCACCCGGCTAATTTTTTGTATTTTTAATAGAGACGAGGTTTCGCCGTGTTAGCCAAGATGATCTCGATCTCCTGACCTCGTGATCCACCCTCTTTGGCCTCCTAAAGTGCTGGGATTACAGGCTTGAGCCACTGCGCCCGGCCAGGAAATTCTTTAAGGTTGGGGTGGTTGAAAAGGGACCACATAAAGGCCCAAAAGCCAAAGTTCCTTATTTTGCCAGCTATTTTGGCATTTGTGTGCCCATCATTGATTTGGAAGGTTGAAACTAATTTTATCTCTCAAAATCAGACCTTTCAGTCTCACATGCCTACATCTTCCGTGATAGCCCCTGGGCCTAGAGGAAAGGTGCTTGTATAGTTTTCCAGCGAGGCATCAGCAATGAAAACAGATCAGACCCCGTCGGATTTTAAATAGTTTTTAAATTTGGAGATATCAGATAGAAAAAGATAATCTTCGTTGATTCACTCAATTTTGTAAGCTACATATAGAAATAACATCATTGTAAACAGCAAGGACATAAAGCCCTGCCTAGCTCTATGACAAGTAAAGGAAACTCACAGGTAGTTAAACATTTAAATTAAAACATTTAAACATTTAATATAATTATTTAAATTATCTAGTATGAAGGCATAAAATAAATTATATTAGAAAGAAGAAAAATTATTAAGTAAGTATTTATGTCTTTGTATACAGGCCTGGTTCAGTATCCTATGAAAGCAGTTTATTTTGACTGTTATGTTTTCCCAGGTATGAGGGCGAAGCTTTGGTTAACTTGAGTTTGGTGCCAGGTATTAGCATTGATGTTTAAGATTCAGTGGGAGTCAGTGCTCCCTTTTAGATGACATTAGTGTACCCAGGAGTCAAAACCATGCCACTTAACAGCACAATGATTACTTAACAATATTTGATAAAGACCTTTTTTTAATGGAGCTGGAGGAAGTCTCTCAACTGATGAGGTGGTGCTACTGGGGTTTGTGACTTACTGGGAAACTCCAAGAAAGATCTATACACCCAAAGGAACATATCATCATAATAAAAAGACCCATGCACTCGTATGTTTATCTTAGCACTACTCATAATAACAAAGACATGGAATAAACCTAGGTGCCCATCAATAATGGATTGGATAAAGAAAGTATGATACATATATACCATGGAATACTATGTAGCCATAAAAAAGAACAAAATCATGTCCTTTGCAGCCATAAAAAAGAACAAAAACATAAACGCAGCTGGAGGCCATTATCCTAAGCAAATTAATGCAGCAACAGAAAACCAAATATCACATGTTCTCACTTATAAGTGAAAGCCAACCATTAGATACTCATGGACATAAAGATGGTGACAACAGACACTGGAGAATACTAGAATAGGAAGGAAGGGAGGCAAGGTTTGAAACACTATTAGGTACTATGCTCAGTACCTGGGTGATGAGATTATTTGTAATGAAAACCTCAGCATCACACAATATACCCATGTAACAAACCTGCACAGGTACCCCCTGAATCTAAAAACTGAAAAAAAAAAAAAAAAGTAAATGAATAAATTACAATTAAAGTTTACTAAAGCACATTTATATAGATATTATTTTATTTGATCTACTTGAGAATCTGCTAAGGTCAAACCCTGGGATAACCAAAGTTGTTTTTTTTTTTTTTTTTTGAGACGGAGTCTCGCTCTGTCTCCCAGGCTGGAGTGCAGTGGCCTGATCTCTGCTCACTGCAAGCTCCGCCTTCCGGGTTCACACCATTCTCCTGCCTCAGCCTCCCGAGTAGCTGGGACTACAGGCGCCCGCCACCTCTCCCGGCTAATTTTTTGTATTTTTAGTAGAGACGGGGTTTCACCGTGTTAGCTAGGATGGTCTCGATCTCCTGACCTCGTGATCCACCCGCCTTGGCCTCCGAAACAGCTGGGATTACAGGCGTGAGCCACCGCGTCCGGCCCCAAAGGCTCATCTAGATTTTCCTTTCTCTTTCATGCTGAAGATGTTTGCTATATCAAGCTACCAAAAAGGGGAGCTTAGAAAAGACATTCAAATGGAATACTCAAATTCATAACACAAATTGATAGAGATTCAATAATTATTTTCTAATGTAAGTCCAATAGCTTAGTGGTGTTGAATTAGAAGAAAAGTTGCCTTCTGTTTTTGTGCCCTGCCATGAAGACGACATGTGAGCACCAACAAGCTCCATCCTTCATATCGATGCTCTTCTGAGATGGTAAGAGCCACATGGACATGACTTTGTTTCTACAAGAGAGCTCAAAATATCAATTTAAATAAATGCTTTTATTGAAAGGAAGAAGTAAATTCCTTGTATACAATTTCAGCTAGGAAGGCATGTTCCAAATTTAAAAGAATCAGTGCTGTTAAACATGCTAATTCTCATTGTATTAAATGCCCACATAATTTAAAGTGGACATCTCAATAATAGATAAATAAATAAATAAAGCCACGAATACAAAGAAAAAAATAAAATTATTTCCCTGTTAACCACTTTTATAGCCTGTGTCTATCAGGTGTTTACCTAAGCGAGAACCTTATCGTTTCAAACAGGTTTTTTTTTTTTTAATTATCTCTTTCTATAACTCAAGATTTAGTTTTCATTAAACAAACAATATTAAATATTTTATTTATCAAAAATTGCACAAAGATAATTCTGTTTTGAGCTGGATTTATAGCTTTATAACCTTCATGCCAAATTTTGACACTTTATAATATCTAGCACACATACATATAAAACCACTTGAGCAATAAATCTAAACAAACATAAATACTGACGATTCTGAAGATATTTCTAACTTTATTTTACCAATAATCGTAAAGCCAGATTCTTTATTAAGGATTTATTTAAGTCACATGAATTTGAAAAGCATTTGGGCTTATATACTTAATTTATGAATCCTCCTTTTATTTATTTGTTTTTCGAGACGGAGTCTCATGCTCTCCCCAAGGCTGGAGTGCAATGACGCGATCTCAGTTCACTGCAGCCTCTGCCTCCTGGGTTCAAGCGATTCTCCTGCCTCAGCCTCCTGAGTAGCTGGGATTACAGGTGTGCACCACCACGCCTGGCTAATTTTTGTATTTTTAGTAGAGATGGGGTTTCGCCATGTTGGCCAGGCTGGTCTCAAACCCTCACCTCAGGTGATCAGCTTGCCTTGGCCTCCCAAAGTGCTGGGATTACAGGCATGAGTCACTGTGCCCGGCCGAGTCCTCCTTTATTTTAATCCAATTTACTTCCTTGTAGCTACAACACATAATGAAGTATAGGTACACACACATAAACACTTATAAACACACATTGACACATATACAAAGATTCTATAGCTTTTACTTCAGAACTCTATCCTACGAGATATCTATACAAACTCAGTAGTTTAAAACAACAACAAAAACATAGTTGGATACAAACAGTGGTTTTTTTCTCAACACCAGTAGAAAAGTAACAGCAGATTTAAAGCAGGCAGAAAAGAAAATAGAGAAATAGAGAAGTTAGGAACTCTATAGTTGCAGGTTGACTTTTGATCTCTGAATTTTTCTTGATGTAATTTGCCAATCAGTTTAATTGTACACAAGAACAAACCATAATATATAACCAGTTGGAGTACTAGAAAACCTGGCATGCCCTGGAACTTTCCTGTTTTCACAAACACTTGCAAGGAGAGATGCCAGCAAACCAAACAGGGGGTCTTTAAGAGAGTCATTCTCGTCGTCTTTCCTCATTCATAGATGATTTGTTTCCCACTTTTTTCTTTAAGGGAGAAACTGAAATGTAGTCTGGGTTTCACTGTAGTGGCACTGAGAATGTCAGTCTCTGATTCATTTACACAAGTGACAGCTTGGTTTCTCAAGCAAATGTACAGACGAGCCAGTTGAGATTTATTTTGGGAGAAAAAGGCAATGAAGAAGACTCTTTAAAATGTACCTCTGAACCAAAATTAGGATGCTAAGCAACAACCTGCTGGAAGAGAACCAGCTCAGAATAAACCAGAGGACCATCAACCAAGCGAAAAGTCCAGGGCTCAGGAGGAGTTACTAGTTTCATACAAGGAGATGCTTGAAGTTGGGGAGCTTTCAATGGGCCCAGGTCAGTACCTCAGTCCTGATTTAGGGTGACTTTTTAGGAGGTCCTGAGTTTTCTCTGAGGCCAGGCATTGGGCACCAATCAATATTGACCAAAAAAAGCCAAACTCTGTAAAATATTTGAAGACATTTATTCTGAACCAAATGTGAGGACCGTGACACATGACACAGACTCAGGAAGTCCCGAATATATGTGCCCTCATTTTTATGGCTGTCTTTCCTCCAATAACTCTTGATAACCTCCCACATTGGTTCATTTGTTCCCTGACAATTTTATATACATTTTAGAAACAGCTAACAAAGATATACACCAAAAAAAAAATGAATTTGAATTGATGTTTTATTAAAGATATAAATTCATTTTGAAATAATTGACCCATTTAAAATATTAGTCATTACAGTTATGAGCATTTTTAGTTTTCCATTTTATTTCCCTAAATAGTCCGGATGGATGATTTTCAATTAAACTGATTTATTCAAATAATTAGTTTTGATGTCAGTGATTTTTTTGCTGCATTTTTAAAATTTCACCAATTTCTGAGTTTATTACATTATTTCCTTTCTTCTACTTATTTTGAGTTTAATTTGCTTTTTTGCTAATTTTTTAAGGTGGAAGCTTAGGCCATGTATTTCAGAAAGTTCTTCTTTTCTAATATAAGTGTCTAATGCTATGAATTTCCTTCTAAGGGCTGCTTTTGCTGCATTCCACAAATTTTGATATGTTGTGTTTTCATTACATTCAGTTCACAATGTTTTATAAATTCCCTTTTGACTTATTCATTGACCAATGTGTTATTTATAAGTTTTTTATTTATATAATTTTAAATTATTTGGGAACTTTCCAGATATCTTTATTGGTTTTTGATTTAATTCTGTTATAATCAGAGAACATATTTCATATGATTTCAGTCTTTGAAAAGTTACTATGTGTCTAAGTACAGTCTATCTTAGTAAATGTTCTGTTTACACTTAAAAAGAAAACAAATTTTCTTTATTATGGTAGAATTTTCTGCAAATGGCAATTAGGTCAAGTTGGTTTACAATGTTGTATTATTTTAGATATTTTTACTGATTTTCTGTCTACTTGCTTTATCAGCTAATGAGCGTGGGGTGTTGAAATCTCCAAACAGAATTGTAACTTTTTCTATTTTTTATTTCATTTCTACTAGCTTTTATTTCATGAATTCTGAAGTTCTGTCCTCTTATACTGATCACTTTATGAAATGTATCTCTTCATTCCTGGTAATATGTTTTATAATGAAATTTTTTTATATATACGGAGCCATTCCACCTTTATTTTTATTAGTGTTTTTTATTTGTGTTTCCATCTTTTAACTCATTTATGTCATTTTGTGTAAGAACTTTTTGTCTTTGTTGTTGGCAGCAGATAGTAAAGACCTGCTTTTCTATTTAAAAATCTCTGCCTTTTAATTGATATGCTTAGGTCATTTACCTTGAATACGGTTAGTGATATGGGGGGGTTACATGGTTAGTGATATGGATTTAAGTACTACAAATAAAATAATTTTAATATTTCAACATTTTAAAAAATATTTTTAAAAATATAGCCTATACTAGTTCAAGGAAGTTCCCTGTTTTTAATTTTGATGAGTATTTTTGAAATGTTATATTTAATTGCATGCTTCCTTCTATTAAGGTAGTAATATAGTCTTTATGAGCATGACTCATTTCTTTTATATTATGTTCTTGTCTCAATTGGTTCATTAGAAAATACTCCTCAATTCTTAAAATTGTGTAAGTTAAGAATTTTTCTGTTCAATAATATATGGAATATATGTATATACAATATAGAATATTTTTATAATCTTTTGTTATTTTACAGAATAGTTTTTAAATTAAATTTAAATTTTGCTCCTCCTTGACAGTTCTTAAAACTTACTTAAATCGTCCAGTCCTGCTGCTTTCCTTCCCAACAGATTTTTCCTTGCTATTAAAAAAAATTATTTCATCAATGCAAAAGATACATTCTGAATATCTACCTGAAACCTGACACCGTTCTAAATACAGTATACACATAAGCTGTAAAACAAGAAATATCTACTTTATGAAGTTTACATCCCAATGGAGATATGTAAATATGAAAATAGATAGATTAATTTACCCACCCTTAATATGAATTTGCCAGTTTCTCCTTGTAGTTCTGATAATATTTACTTTATATGTTTTATCATATGTCATGATGTGCAAGTACGTTTGCAATTGTTTGCTTCTGAACCCAGTGACCTTTTTAACAATTTATAATAAACCCGTTTATTTAGATAATATTGTTGTTACCTTCTGATTAGCATAGTTTTACATCCTTTTACTTTTAACCTCTCTTGACTTTTTATTTTAAATATTTCTTATAAATAAAAAATAACTGCCTTATGGGTTTTCATCTTGCCTCATACTCTGCTTTTTAATGAGAGTATTTGATTCATTATCATGTATGTTAGTAGTGGTCTTCTTTTAAGCTTCCCATTTTGATTATTTCTCTAGGTTTTTTTCTCCAGTTCCTCATGCTTTAAGAGGTCATGAATAAAGTTCATGGTCATCGGGGCTTGGTGAAAACCACCATTACTTCTTGTTTAGCTCTCGGATTTTCTTTTTTCATTTAGTTTTCATTCCTGAACATTATTAATTTTATGCCAATAACTTATACTTAAATGTTTTCTTTTTCCTTTTACTCAGCTTTTTTTTCAGCAGATGCTTATCTGTTCCACAATACAGCTAGAAAAGAAATCCAGGAGCCCTTTCCACTTTTACTTAAAAATTATTTAAATAGCAATTAAAAACTTTTAAAGTATTTTATAAATATTAACTAATTTAATTTAGCAAGTTTAGTGTAGTTAGTTA
This sequence comes from Symphalangus syndactylus, assembly GCF_028878055.3. Lineage (NCBI taxonomy): Eukaryota > Metazoa > Chordata > Mammalia > Primates > Hylobatidae > Symphalangus > Symphalangus syndactylus. The sequence continues at coordinate 92,789,131 of NC_072426.2, forward strand.
ATTTAGTTAAAAAATTTAACCTTCATAACAAAATTCTGCAGATACTAGTATTATATCTTTTTGAGATGAGAGAATTACTGTATGGAAAGATTAAAGAACTTGCTTTAAGTCAGAGTTAGTAAAATATGAAACTAGCATTCAAACTCAGGAAGCATGTGCTTTTAAGTACTATGAAACTCAATGTCCCCTTTTTCATCCCCTCAATCCCTGCACAATCTTTTCTGGTGAAACACACATAGACACATACATAAGAATGATTATCTGTTCATTGTGCCATATGTTAAAAAAATGAAGTCAAATTATGCTGTAACTTACTAAGGAAAAGGAATTAAGAAATGCCCAAATTATGACTTGGCCAATCCATTTATTAAGAAATATCAACATTTATTGTAACATTGACTGTAAAATAAATTAGAGAACACATGATAAGCAGATAAAATATTTGTTTATATAGTCCTTCATCCAAACCTTGACACCTGTATTCATTCATACATGAAAAGAGGATTATTGTAGGTACAGGACTGTAGCAATGGAAAAACTTTCTTTAAAAAGTCAGCTTTCATGGAGAAGGAGAAGTGGGATACGAAAGAACCTTAAGAGGTTAACAAAAGTGGAAAATATGTCACATCATAGTGACTTCATTCCCATCTTCCTATCTAGAAATCAACCACCCAACCTCCCATCCATTCCACTTCCTACATTGCTAAAATGCTAGTGAATAAAATGATCTCTTTTTAAAATTAATTTTGTATTACTCCATCATTCTCCTAACCAGTCTTTCTTTCTCTAGTCTTAATTCATGAATCTGTTTATTAATCCATATTTCAGACTTCATAAACTTTTTAAATAGAATATATTTAATTAAATCCCTTCATTGCACCTACATTTCCCATAAGAGAGAGTTCATCTAAACTTTTGGGATGGCAAGACATAGCTTCCTGATCTTGTCCATGATCAGCTATTTTCATCTCCCACTGTTGTCCTTGTATGTGTGTGTTAATAAGTAATGATTGGCTACCTATGTAAATAAACAATACTGCTACAATCTCTAGTTTTGTTGTTAATGAGCCTTGTAATAGAGATAGTGATTAACTGATTATACGAGCACTACATAGAATTCCTGAGTATGTTTTGCATGAACTAGGGATGAAGTTATCATTGCCAATATTATGATTTAATATTCCATACATGTAATTATGTAGAAGTGGAAGATCAGATAAAAATGATCATTTTAAGGCAGATAATATGTGAATGGTTTACCTGTCACCTAAATCTGAGATAAAACCTTATAGACAGAAAATCTTCATGGTGACATTTCTCTTGTCAAAACCCTTCAGCTTAAGAAAATGTTCCTGCCACAATTAAATCAAGATTTAGTGTTTTATCAAATGCCAGACACTCACTTAATGGCCCCAAAAGATCGTGAGCCTCAAAAGATGTCAACTGTTGTGAGTATGACCATATTGTTTGGCCTTATTTTTCCTCAAAATTTATACACACACACACACACACACACACACACACACTGAATTCACTTTGGTAATTACCTTCTGATTAATTCACAAATCTTGATTATGAAATCAACATCATAAAGTTATTAGGGCAGATAATTAATAATAATTTAGTTGAAGGTAAACCTAGCTTGAGACAGCTTAAGACTGCAGCTCAAAACAATGTTTAATAAGCAGTACCAACCTAAGTTTTTAAAATTCAAATTTGGAGCTATTGTTCTACTTCGAAAACTGCTTTAAGTAATGCATGTTACTTGATAAGGCAAAGTAAAAAAAAATTCTGTATTGATGGCACTTTCAGACAATTGCTGAGAAGGTCAGAAAGCAAAACATGTAGGTTATCTGACATTTTCTTCATTATCAGCTACAGATGGAACAGTATTTATTTTATAACTTTGACATTCTCTGGAAATAAAATGGGTATAGTAACATATTCACCTAGAATTACATTCTTTTTATGTATCCTTTTCAGTAATTTCATATTTATTTTTGATTTCTGGCTACATCTCTATTCTTAAGGTATAATTTTTTGTACAAATGTTGTATGGCTTTAGTATAATTAATTTTAGTTTACTGAGAATTTTCAGTAGGGTTTTAAAAGACTGCAATTTTATAGAACAAACTAAGCAGAAGATTAGCAAGTAAATAAAGACTCAAAAAAAACTAGATCTAATAGACATACAGAACACTCCACTCAACAAAAACAGAAATACACATTCTTAACTGCACATGGAAAATTCTCCAAGATAGACACATTTTGTATAATTTTATATTTTTTAATTTATTGAGGCTTTTAAAAAATATAAGATTATACAAAGTATGTTCTCTGACCACAATGGAATTGCAATAGAAATTAATAGCAGAAGGAAAATTGGGCAATTCAAATACAAATTGTCCCCAACTTATGATGGCTCCACCTACAATTTTTAGACTTTATGATGGGAGAGTGCTGAATACATTTTCAACTTATAACATTTTCAATTTACAATGGGTTTATCAAGAGATGATGTATCTTAAGTAGTGGAACATCTGCATTTGAAAACTAAACAGCACAGTCCTAAATAACCAATTGGTTAAATAAGAAGTTACAAGGGAAATCAGAAAATTTTTTGAGATGAATAAAAAGTTCCCACAATATATCAAAACTTATGGCAAGAATCTAAACAAGTGCTCAGAGAGAAATTTTACAGCAGTAAATGCCAATATTTTTAAAAAGAGCAACGTTCTAAAATTAACAACTTTCTACTTTAAGAAACTAAAAAATAAGGAAAACTAAACCCATGGCAAGGAGAAGTGAGGAAAAATAAAGATTATAGGGGAAACAAAATTGAGACCAGAAAAACAATAGGGAAAATCAACGAAACCAAAAGTTAGTTCTTTGAAAAGATCAACAAAATTGTTAAACCCTTAGATAGACTAATACATACACACACACACACACACACACGCACACAGAGACAGAGAGAGTGAGATTTCAACTTACTAAAATTAGAAGTAACTACCAATATTGCAGATTTGTAAAATTCCAAAAGGGTGCAACTATACTCCAACAAATTAAATAATCTAAATAAAATAGAAAAATTCCTAGAAAGACACAAACTGCTGAAATTGACAGATATGGTCATAGCAACATTATTCATAATAACCAAAATGTAGAAAGAACACAAGTGTGCATCAATTGATGAATGGATTTTTTAACGTGGTATATTCATACAGTAGAATATTATTCAGCAAAATTTTGCCTGATACAGGTTGCAACATGTATGAACCTTGAAAACATGTTAAGTAAAATAATCCAGTATCAAAAGGCTAAATATTATATGATTTTATTTATCTGGAATGTTGAGAATAGGAGAATCTACAGAAAGAAAGCTATGGGATGGAGAATCTGGAAAGAAATGAGAGACTGCTAAAGAGTATGGGGTTTCTACTAGGGTGAATATGATGTTGTAAAATTAGTGATGATGACTGCACAGCTCTGAATATACTACAGGCCATGGATTTGTATGCTTTTAAAGGGTAAGTCTGATAGTGTTTAAGAACATTTCGAATCTTTCTAAGAACATATGATTCAGAGAAAAATTAAAGTTCTATGAAAATATCCAATTCACGTACTTACATATATTTTTGACATTCACCATAATTTTCATTAATCACTATCAATATTTCACTTAAATATTCAAATACTTAATATCAACTTTTAAATTTCAATAAATATGGTAAAGTAAAAAATTGCAGAATATTGTTTTTGATTGAGTACTAGCTTTGCACCAAAAACTGTTAATATGAGCAGCCAGCCAAAGTGTCTTTTAGAGAATCATGCTGAAATATTTGTAATACAATGTTTAAGACTTGCTTCAGAAAAAAATTGAATTAAGCAGAGAAGTTAGCTGAGCTATGTAAGAAATAAAATTGGTTATGAGTTGATAATTTTTGAAACTGAGTGGTGGGTACATGAAATTCATTGTATTATTTCTCTTCCTTTGTGTATATTTGAAGTTATACATATTATAAAGTTTTTAAAAGTACACAGAAAGTGAAAGTGGAGATTTAAACTAAATGATTTCACCACAAAAATTTTAAAATAGTAAGTATATGAGGTGGTGAATATGTTAACTTCAGTGATTACTTCACAATGTATACAGATATAAAAATAATATGTTGGATACCAAAAATATAAACAATTCATATGTGTCAAAAATCAATTTACCATTTAGACTGAATGGATAACAAAGCTATTTGTAACAAAATTTTTGAAAATCAAAGGCAAAAGAGAAAATATTAAGTCATCTAGTAGAGGAAAAAGTCAGGCTTGTTTCAGTTGTTCTTTCGGTGGTATTCAATAATAAAAACCTTTGGATTTTCCTATGAATTTTGAAGAAAATAGTTAATCAAGAATTTCACAATGAAACAACAAATCAATCAAATCTAAATGCTAAACAAGTAATTATTTATATCTATGAATGCAGAGGATATTGTTCTCATGAGCCCATCCTGAAGAAAATATTGTAAGGGATTCTGTGCCCTCCAAAATGGATGAACGAAGAATCCATTTATCTGAAGGAATTGGAGAGCTTCATTGCTATTGCCCCTTTGCACACCCTCCCCAATCTCCTAGCCCATCCCCAAACCACTGACCTTCCATTTATATTGGCATTCCCATAGTCACTCTATCGCTCATGGTTCCTCAGTGAGGATCCTGCCCCTCTTGGCCTATAATTCCTCCTTTGCTCCGTACTGTCTCACCACAACCTTCCCAATGGCCGAGTGAGTAACCTTCTCCTTCAGATCTTAATTCAAAGATGTGTTTCAGTGAGTGCTTTCCTGAATAGAAAATATTTTCTTAGTATAGAGAATATGGTCCTAGAATATATTTTATGTGTGTAGAAATTGCATGAATAACAAAAATTAGCAAGTAAACAGAAGAAAGTAAGTTATAATCTAAACACTAATTTACTTCATTTGAATATGATGAAAACATAATAAAGTAATATAAGTTCAACAGTATTTAAATATTTATATAAAAAGTCAAGAATATGCTAAAATGGAATCAACAATTTAAAATTTGGTTAGTGCATGGGAAATAATCTTATGAGAAAAATATGGAAATACGCTAATTCTATTATTTTTCTTGGATAGAAATTTACTGATTTTTCTAAAGAAATAGATAATAGATGTATTGTTTAAAATTATGTGTAAAGTATTAAAAAGCTTCTAAAAATATGTGAAAAAATACATGCACATGAAACAAAAGAGAAGCACATATATAATATCAATCAATATAAGTAGCTAAGATAGAAATAATACTATTATATTTTAAAACCCTCAAATAAATAAAAATATCCTTCTAGGACTAAGCTATACGTTAGTGTGAGTAGGAGATGCTGGGATTTGCCTTTGGAAGAAAGCAATTATAGCTAACAACAACCAAATAATATAATACACTTTGAAACCTGCAAATTATTTTTAAATACGAGGTTACTATGTCTAAAGAGAAAATAGTTATCATGTATATACACAGAGAAAATGTTATAATAATATTCGATTTTCTAGGTTTTCTGGCTTATGATTTAAAATATTATGAGACACAAATTAAATTCTTTCATATCTTTAAACTTCATATATTTTAATTTTAAGAGATTACAAAGCAAAATAATTTTACATTCCCTATTTTCCTCACTTAAAAGTAATGGAGTCACCAGTGATATGAAATATATAGGAAATGGAATTTCCATTCCTTTTTTGCAGTCATTTTTTATTGTAATTTTTAAAAAGTAACATAAAATTTGCCATCTGAGCCCTTTTTAAGTGTACGATTCAGTAGTGTTAGGTATATTCACATTATTGTGAAGTGGATATCCAGAACTTCTTCACCTGGCAAGCCTACTACTCTATACCCCTTACAAAAGAACTCCCCTCCCCCTCCTGTATTCCTTTTAAACACTAAGGTATTATTATTTGCATCTAATTTATCATCACAACAGTTTCTTCACAGTGGATAGACGTGACAAGACTTGCAGCATGAGGAGTCACTGCGGTTGCCCCTTTGCACACACTCTCCCGTTCCCTCGCCCATTCCCGAACCACTGGCCCTCCATTTGCTTTGCCACAGTCACTCTACTGTTCATGGTGCCTCTCGTGCAGATCCCGCTTCTTTCGGCCTACAATTCCTCCTTTGCTCCACACTGTCCCACCACAACCTCCCCACCTGGCCTACTGAGTGAGCTGCTCCTTCTGATCTTACTTCAAAGATGTGTTTCAGCAAATGTTCGTTTTTTGAGATGGAGTGTCGCTCTGTCACCCAGACTGGAGTGCAGTGGCCTGGTCTCAGCTCACTGCAACCTCCATCTCCAGAGTTCAAGTGATTCTCCTGCCTCAGCCTCCCGCGTAGCTAGGACTACAGGTGGACGCTAACACACCCAGCTAATTTTTCTGTTTTTAGTAGAGATAGGGTTTGCCATGTTGGCCTGGCTGGTCTTAAACTCCTGACCTCAAGTGGTCTGCCTGCCTCGGCCTCCCAAAGTGCTGGGATTACAGGTGTGAGCCAGGCGCCCAGCCCAAGTGAATGCTCTCTTGACCCCTGGGCTACATCAGGCCCTTCCTTCCCACTAGCACTCCCCTAGTGTGGAGAAACACTCCTCCAGAGGACTTACCAGTGTTGGGAAGTCGGGAGATATGGGTTTACTTAAAAATTTTTTATTAATGGGCGGGGCTCGGTGGCTCATGCCTGTAAGCCCAGTACTTTGGGAGGCCGAAGCGGGGGGATCATGAGGTCAGGAGTTGGAGACCAGCCTGACCAGCAAGGTGAAACCCCGTCTGTATCAAAAATACAAAAAATTAGCCGGACATGGTGGCGCGTGCCTGTAGTCCCAGGTACTTTGGAGCCTGAGGCAGGAAAATTGCTTGAACCCGGCAGGCAGATGCTGCAGTGAGCCGAGATTGTGCCACTGCACTCCAGCCTGGGCGACAGAGTGAGACTCGATCTCAAAATAAGTAATAATAATAATTTTTTTTATTAATGACTCCTTTTTTATACATGACAGACTTCATGATGGCAGGAATTCGGTGTTTGCTCTATATCTATCACAACATAGATGATCTCAAAATACTTGTTGAATGAGTGAAATAAATGAACGGATGTATGCTTTCATGCCTCCATTATGGGGTAAAGTTTTCACTGAGACAGAGTATACTAATAATACTGTCTCGGATACAAAATCTGCAGGCTTAGTTCCTTGTTTCTGTAAAAGATACAGAAAACAACTGATTTCCAATAATTCACAGAAAATTTTAGCTTAACAAAAGAGCTCAAGAATCCCCAAAAGTTTGAATATATGATATAACACAAAACAGACATTTGCAAAGTTACATAATACAAACCTAATTTGATTTTTCTTCCCAGCTAGAATTATCAATCCCTAAGAAATCATCTGACAAAAACTCCATCTTTTAGAAAAGCAATATTATGAATACCATATTATGAATGAAATGACTGAGATTCATGGTCACATAAGAAAAAAATTTCTGTTTTCTTTGAGCAACTTTTTTTATTATTAGATAAAGTCATATCTAACCTTTATTTACACACTCTTTAAATCTCAGTTTCCTAATTTGTGAAACAGGTTAATCTACCTTGTATCATTGTCACAAGAAATAAATTTCAAAAGTGGCAATTCAAAAAGGAATGAAAACTACTCTATGTATTTACCAGTGAAACCATCTCAGCCTCAGGTTGTTGGCAGAAAAGACAATTATAGATTTAACCACAGTAATAAAAATAAAATCATACAGATTTTATATTTCATCTTGGGTTGATTTTAATAAATTATCTTTTTAAATGAAATTTTCCATTTAAACTGTATTTTTATATTTAGTGCCATAAAGTTGTTCAAAATACTCTCTTCTCAATTATGTGTGTGAATCAAGTCTGTATGGAGGCCCCCACTTTTACTCATGATATTTATAAGTATTAATTTTATCTAGTTCCAAGAATTTATTGAATTTGGGGTTTCTTTAACTCCACCTGTACCTCTCTTGTATAATTGTTGACATGTATTTTTATATGTATTGTAGTCATCACCTAGTATTATTTTTAAATTTTTGTATACTCAATATTTATTCATTTATATCCATATGTTACACTTTCTGTTGCTCTTCACTTCTGTCTGCATTTGCAGGGTGGGGCAATCTAGGGTTTGTTTTTTTTTTTTAAGTTTTCCTAGTGACTGAAGTATTCTGCCATTAACATTTCATTCAAATTTTGTGAGGTTCTACAGGTAATAATCTCTCTCTTTTTTGTGCTTTTTTAATTCCTTAGAGATGTTTTTATTTCAACTTTAATTGTGAAAAAATATTTTCAGAGGCTATAGAATTCTAGATTGAAACATATTCATTCAGCATTTTAAAGTTGTTTTTCCATTGTATTCTGTTTTCCTGCCCCTTCTGCTGACAACTTGGCTCTTAGTCTGAATGTTAGTGAATACATTAATCACAGGTGTTTTAAAGTCCATGTCTAGTATCTTCAATGACTGCATCATTTAAAGATATGTTTCTATTGTCTGGTTTTTCTCTTACTCTCTGTTAACAAGTTTTTCAGTTAGCTACTGCTGTATTATAAGCAACTCCAAAACTGAGTGTCTCCTGGTCGGATGCAGTGGCTCACGCCTGTAATCCCAGCACTTTGGGAGGCCGAGGCAGGCGGATCACGAGGTCAGGAGATCGAGACCATCCTGGTTAACACGGTGAAACCCTGTCTCTACTAAAAATACAAAAAATTAGCCGGGCGCAGTGGCGGGCCCCTGTAGTCCCAGCTACTCGGGGGGGCTGAGGCAGGAGAATGGTGTGAACCTGGGAGGCGGAGCTTGCAGTGAGCCAAGATTGTGCCACTGCACTCTGAGCTGGGCGAAAGAGCGAGACCCTGTCTCAAAAAAAAAAAAAAAAATAACTGAGTGTCTCCTATTGCTCATGAATCTACCAATCAACTCCTTGTAGTTCTCATCTCATTTGGGCTCCACTATGTATCTGCAGTCAGCTAGGTATAAAGTTGGTGTATCTATCAATCATGGCTTCACCCTTTCACAAGTTTGAGATGAACTTTAAACTGATCTAGAATGTATCAGATAGATCAAATGGACTCTGGGCTGTCTTCCACGTCATCCCTCATTCTCTAATATGTTAGCCCAGGCTATTCATGTGGTGGTGATAGGAATCAAAAACAGAGAGACAGAGAGGGAGAAAGAGAAAGAGAGAGAAATACACAAATCTTGAGCCCTGAACTGATACATGATCACTTTCAGCATATTCACATAAATCACAGCTCATCTCAACCCATTGTCTGCCTAGATACAACAGTTGGGGAAATGTCCTCTGTCTCCTGATGGAAAAACAGCAAAGACGTATTGCAAGGAACATAGATTCAAGTAACAATACAATTGGGATAATTTTTTTGCAGTCTTTAAGGCGCAATGTTTATTTTTTTTGTTGTTGTTGTTGTTTTTGGGTTTTTTTGTTTTTTTGTTTTCTTTTTTGGGAGAATGGGGTCTCGCTATATTGCCCAGGCAGGTCTTGAACTCCTGGGCTCAAGCTATCCTCCCGCCTCTTGCCTCCCTGAGAGCTGGGATTACAGGCGTGAGCCACCGCGCCCGGCCTATTTTTTATATTTAAATTGAATGCTAATTTGCATTGTATGCCACCCATTTTAGAGGCCATGGATGTTATCTTCCTTCAGAAAAGCTTAACCCTGCCCTCTAGATGGCAGTACAGCAGCAGATCATCTCAATGGAGCCACAAATTTAGCTCATTCAAGGGTGCTCTGCAGCCTTTGAAAGGACATATTTATTTCTGTTTTCCCCTACTCCTATTAAGTGACCTTCCAGGAGTCCAACGAGTGTTTCTGAGGGCCCCTTCTTTTTTTTTGAATTCTGAATTCAAATGTCTGTCTTCCTTGCACTGCGACATTGCCAAAAATTATTCTCTTTTTTTCAGCTCCTTTGTGTTTGGCTATTTTGTCACTTGCCCTTTGAAGCTTAATTACAAATGACTAAAGGAGAAAATCTATGTTAAGTAGTGGTCTCACTTGTCTGCAGTTGCCTTCTCTATCAGATATTGGCCTTCTAAATTCTGGTTGTTTTGGCAGCCCCAAAATGCAATTTTTTTCTCTTGCAACTCCATAGGTTGCTAAAGCTCTATTAGCTTCTCTATCTCTTAGCACTGCTCTACACCTAGCTCCTTACCCTCTTGCCTGTGATAAGATTTGGATAACACCTTGAGAGATTTTCATTAGCATACAGGAAGTTGGTTTATCTCAATAAGCTTCTCCCCAGGATATGGCCTCTCAACTCCTGGCTGCCTTGCCAGCTCAAAGCTGATGCCTTTAAACAGATTACTAAAAACAAACCTATTTTATGTAGCTTTTCTAGCTGTCTTCAGTGGGGCCTTAGTCTCCTCCAGTCTATTTGATCATGGCTGAAAACATAAGTCCCTCAGAATATTCGTATTTTGCTTGTATTTCAAACCCCATAAAACATCATGAGTATTATTTTTAATAGTAAACATTCATTTTATATTTACTCTTCCCATTATTTTTCTTCCTTCCTGTATTTCTTTGTTTCTATTTGGGATCCTATTTTTTTCTGCCTCAAAAATATTTTTTAATGTCTCTCTTAATGTAGTTCTGCTGATAATAAATTCTATCAGCTTTTATTGATTTGAAAATGCCTTTTTCACATTAAATTGGAAGACTATATTATTTGGGTATTAAATTGTATGCATATAGTTATTTTCTTTTGGGACTTTATATATCTCATTTCCTGTGGCTTATGCACTTTTCATTGCATAATTGGCTGTATGTCCTTTGTTGACGTTTGAAGGCAATCTGACATTTTTCTTTAAATGGTTCTAAAATTTTTCAATATTTTTTATTTTCAGCAATTTGACTATGATATGCCTTAGTAGGATTTTCTTTGTAATTACCCTGCCTTTTTTTTTTTTGTTTCAGCTCATTGAATCTATGACTTTATATTTTTATCAGATTTTAAAAATTCTTAACCATAATCTGTCCCAAATATTATCTCTCTTTTTGCCTTGTGTGAATCCAATAGATAAGAAAACTTACCAGTATATTCCACCTAAGATATTATAGTCATTATTATATTTTTTGACTCTTTTTTCTCCACGTCTTACTTTGAATAAGTCCTAATGCCCTATTTTCCAGAATACAAATCTTCTCTTTAGCTATAAATAACCTGCTATTAATCCTACATATTGCATTAATAATTTTATTTGTCATAGTTTTCAATTCTATAGTTCTTCATCCTGTCATTTATTTTTCCGAACATATTTAGCAGTTGTTATCTTAAAAATATATAACTGACAACCTTGTGAATCTGTTTTTATCGTCTGTTTTAACTTATTCTTGTTAATTAATTTTCCAGGTAAGTTTATTGGTTCCTGTAGAAAGTAGAAAAGTTCCTCTTCAAGGCTCATCTTGGTTTAAAAATAAAATAATAGACACTAGGAATAATAGCTTCTTACTCTAAAGCCTTCTATCAACTATCAGTTCTTATACTTTAGCCCAGTTAGTTGCTTTGGCTTACTCAGGCATGTCTAGACAGGCCCAGCCAAGTCTTAGCTCATAGCTGATGCTCCTTCCTTATTTGGAAATGTTATTGCTTCCTTAAACCTGTCATAAGCAACTTCCTCTCCTTCTTTGTTTGCACTTACCTATTTAGGAAAGTTTCAGGTTGTTAGCAAATTGGGTATCAGTTTAAGACTGTGGGGTCCAGCTCCAGCCAATGGACGCAGGACACAGAAGTAAGGACGCCCAAAATGCTTAAAGGATAAATATGTCTGCCTTTCCTTTGTTCAAATGTGCTCTGGCTATTGTTCCATCTATGAAGGGCACCCTTTCTGCAGAAAGTAAAGATTACCTTGCTGAGAGATCCTTTGTCTCTGTGCTGACTTTTCGTGGCACTGATTATCTGTTTCCAACATTTCCTAAACATTGTGTATTAAAAAATAAAGAGATTACAGATAACGTATTTTTCCAGCAATTTTCTGTGCATATTAGCAGGCAATTAAAGTGAAAGTAGATCATTTTTCTACAACCAAACTTGGTTTTAAGCTTTGTAAGTTCTAGTTTCTTTCTGATTTACCCTCAGTTTTACAGTGTGATCTTTCAGGGACCTCAGGTGAAAGCCTGGAAATACTCCACCTGAGAGTGCTCTAAGTTCCAAGTTTGTATTTTGACAGCAGAAAGAGACTGCTAAGAGCTGAAATTAGGAACTTAAACTTATATTAGTGTTGGTTTTGAGGATGTTTTAAGAAGAGAAGCCATGGACGTTTAGCTGCCCAGAGAGCTTTCCTTTTCTCTGAGATCTTGGCTTCTCAAATCCTAGCTACCTTGAAGATACCATCAAGAAAATTTGTTGTTTTTAAAACTAGCTTTCCATTAATCTTCTGAAGAAGGGTTGATCTATTATATACAGCTAGTGCTCATTGCTTCTTTTTGAAAAAGCCATTGTATATACCTCTTTTCATTGTTGTTCTACAATATCATCATACTTTACATTTTAAAATGCTTTATGGAAAATATTTTCAATATTTAATTCATTATCCCTCATTATTGTCAAAGTGTACTCTACATGGTAACCATGCTACGATTGTAAAAAATGTTCTTGATCTTAGGAAATAGAAATTAAAGTTTTCCAGGCATATTAGCTGCAACTTTTTCATCACTCTCTCCTCTTCTCTTGGTCTTCTGGAAATAATATTCTGGAAAATACACACTGACACATAATACGTGTGTATACACACACACACACACACACATACATACATATCTGTATATATGTAGAGTAATCCCTCAGTATCAGCAGGGCATTGGTTTCAGAACCCACCACTTGAGGATACTAAAATTTACAGATGCTTAAGTTCCTTATATAAAATGGCATTGTGTTTGCATATAATCTATGCCCATCCACCCTTATATTTTAAATGACCTCTAGATTACATACAATACCTAGTACAATGTAAATTCTATGTAAAAGTTGTTATACTGCATTGTTTTAAAAAATAACAAGAAAAATAGTCTTCACATGTTCGGGGCAGTCATTCCTTTTTTTTTAAATCCCCTAAATTTTTATCTATGGTTCATTGAAATCTAAACTATATCTAAAATATAATTATTAATATATTAACTATTTGATATATTAATGTTATGCAATTAATTATGGCATACAATTAAAAATAACATTAGTTTTTGGAAAACATGTATAGAGGGAAGACATTATAGTTGTTATATAATTGAATTATATTATTTATATATAGATATGACATAATATATTATAATTAAATACTAACATATAGTATCAGTATTCTGAAAAAATATTAAACATATATACATAGAGCATGCACAAAGTAAAAAAGTGGGACAAAAATTAATAATGGAAAGATCTGTGTACTGTCTTCAAAATTTTTCTGTGTAAAATTATATCTAAAAAACTGGGGAAAAATATTATATTTGTCTATACTTTAGATTTTTATACTGTAAAAAATTGACTTTGTGGAGGTGAGATCTGACATGTAAGTAACATTCACGGAAGCAGTATGTTTAAAAAGTTTATTTTATTAAAAAGTTAAGTTTCCAGCCGGGTGCAGTGGCTCACGCCTGTAATCCCAGCACTTTGGGAGGCTGAGGTGGGCAGATCACGATGTCAGGAGTTTGAGACCAGCCTGACCAACATGGTGAAACCCTGTCTCTACTAAAAATACAAAAATTAGCTGGGCGTGGTGGTGTGCGCCTGTAATCCCACCTCCTCAGGAGGCTGAGGCAGGAGAATGGCGTGAACCCGGGAGGCAGAGGTTGCAGTGAGCCGAGACCACACCATTGGGCTCCAGCCTGGGCGACAGAGTAAGACTCCATCTCAAAAAAAAAAAAAAAAAGTTAAGTTTTGAGTGAGAATCTTTTTAAAACAGATAGTTTAAATTACTTTCTATTCGATTAAATTAATTGTTCATTTTGCCTTGAATTGATTGTCTTATTTCTTTAAACAGCTACCATTGTCGCACTAATACATTGTAGACACAACACTTAAAATTAAGCCTGCTATTGACTCAGGCCAAGTCAGTTTATACTCAGCTCGAAATTTAACATATTCTGTTTCATTATGTCCATTCGCAGACTTAATGAACATATTTCTTTTTCACAAATAATTTCTTAAACTAATTCAGTTTCATCTTCTGTTTATTAATTGTTGAATAACTATTAATTGTGGGAACATTATAGCACATTAATAGTAAAATGAATAAAGCAAAAATTCCTATAACTCCCTAAAAAAACCGTTTTACATCTTCATTTCAGTTTTCTTACAGAGTCTTCAAAATGCTCACTGTTTGTTGATGCATAATGTCCCATCAGGTTGTTGCTCCGTAGTTTACTTAACAACTTTCCTTTGCTGGGCATTAGGTTGGCTTACAATTTTTAACAATCATGAATAATATCTCACTGATTTTGATGCAACCTACATGAATAAAATATAATTTCAAATCTTTATAAATGTGCCTCTCTTGGGAAAAAGCACACATTCTTCTTCCTTTATTAATATTCTTATAACATTAAAACATGGTGTGCTGGAAATGATGGATGGACAATTTTGCTGCACCACAGAAAAGCTCTCAGTATACTGAGGTCAGTGTAGAAAAAGAAAACTGTTAATATAGGCTTTATTTTGTTGTTATAATATGTTGGTATTTATTGTAATTGAGGTGTAACAACTTATCACATTATATATGCATCTCCAGTATTATATATGCATCTCCAGTATTATATATCTCATATTTAATTAGGGATTTTACACACCTGGAAAATGAGTCCAAGCATTGTTTGAGAAATTTTGAGCAATGTAGTTGAGTAAAAATAACCCAAAGCCTGGCCAGGCACGGTGGCTCACACCTGTAATCCCAGCACTTTGGGAGGCCGAGGCAGGCAGATCACCTGAGGTCAGGAGTTCGAGACCAGCCTGACCAACATGGTGAAATCCCGTCTCTACTAAAAATACAAAAATTAGCCAGGCGTGGTGGCAGTTGCCTGTAATCTCAGCTACTAGGGAGGCTAAGGCAGGAGAATCACTTGAACCCAGGAGGCGGAGGTTGCAGTGAGCCGAGATCACACCATTGCACTCCAGGGGGAGAAAAGAGAGACTTTGTCTAAAAAAAAAAAACCCCTAAGCCCTTCACAGATACTTCAAGGCCTATCACTATGTGACCAGGTGTGTGGCCTTCTGCCAACACCTAAAAAGTTGCCTTGATTACCATCTTTCCAAAGGGTGTGCCTGTATGTATTCTGGCTTCCAAGACATGCTCAGATAAGTGATGTTTCTTTAACAAACAGACATGAGAGCTCTCCATTCCTAATGCTTCATGTTTTATCCTTCTCTGTATTATCCCTCACTGAGTCCTTACATGAGGACATGTACACTCATGTATGTGCATTCACATGATTTCAAGTATTGTTTGTATATACCATGAGACATGACTACCAAAATTCTACCTTGGGCTAGTATCTCAGTACTATTATTACTATTCCTTCTTACTATTATTTCTTACTATCCCTGAGTTTCTGATACTATTAACCTTTTTACTCAATGATGGACAGAGATTTCCCTTTCCCATGGCCCAAAACTTCATAGACACCAGTCTGTCACATTTGCTAGTGTTCATCAAAATTCAGAAATAACAGCATAAGATTTCTCACAGTAATTAACTACAAATTAATTACTATGCTGGACTCCATTTGAAATCTACCGTCTCCTGAATCTCTTAAAAGCCTTTCCCTGCCCTCCCCATAGGGTATCTTGATTGGGTAGATGGCATTTTATTCCCACAACCCATGTGTGTTTTCAGCATCCTTAGGCTTCTTGGAACCTACCTCAGAGACAATGAGCCAAAGGAAAAAGAATAAATTTCTTCTTAGATTTGCATTGTGATGTAAACAAACCAATTTTTTTTAAATGAAACAATTAGATGAATTTGAAACTGATTATGTATTTGATGAGATTAAGAAATTATTTGTTTTAGGTATAATTGTTGTATTATTGTTATGTTTAAAGGGAGGGAGTATTTATCTTCTAGAAGTATACACTGAAACATTTATTGAAGAAATTATGTAATATTAGGGAATTGCTTTAAAAAATACAATCGGGGCTGGGTGCAGTGGCTCACACCTGTAATCCCAGCACTTTGGGAGGCCAAGGCAGGTGGATTACCTGAGGTCGAGACCAGCCTGGCCAACATAGTGAAACCCCGTCTCTACTAAAAGTACAAAAATTATCCGAGCATGGTGGCAGGCGCCTGTAGTCCCAGCTACTCAGGAGACTGAGGCAGGAGAATCACTTGAACCCGGGAGGCAGAGGTTGCAGTGAGCCAAAACCGTGCCAGTGCACTCCAGCCTGGGGGGCAAGAGCAAGACTCCGTCTCAAAAACAAAAAAACAAAAACAAAAGGGGTGAGGGAGAATGAGTCAGGGTTTATATAGGTGAAATAGAGTGTTAAATGCTGATAATATTTGAACCTGGAAAATGCCTATATGGGGGTTTATTATATTATACAGTATTTATTTATTCATTTATTTTTACTAAGGTACATGGCATCTGCATTCAGATGCCTTATTTTCCTTTAATTAAAAAAGAAAGATGAATGAAAGAAGGAAAGAAAGAAAGCTATATTTTATAAATTTTCATAATAAAATTATTTCTTAAACTATTTTTACCTAGTCTCATCAGTCTTTGTTTCTTGTAATAGGATCTGCCTCCTTCTAAATTAATTGGCGCATATATACTGCTGTTAGTGGAAGCACCATTACACATGGAGAGTGGCCTTGTTCTGGTTCCAATAACACAATCAAATCAGGAAGAAATGAATCTGCATATTGTATGTGAGCACAGTTTTTGGAAATTAACTTCCTGGTTTTAAATCTTGTTTTACCACTAGCCAGCTGCCAGCACTTGAGAAAATTCACTTAAATACTCCTCATATTTAAAAGAATATTAAAAATCATTGTATCTTATGGTTGTTGTCTTGATTAAGTGAAGTAATCCATACAAAGTGTTTTTGCATAATATATGGAACATAGTAAATTTTAAACAAATGTTAAAAGTCAAATTGAACAAAAAAATCACATATTAATGTTTGTCAAAGTCCACATCATTTCATCTTAGATAACATATGTGATGCGTCAGCATCACAGTACAGAGAAATCTCTCTAAATCAAGCTCATTTCCTTTTAATAATCAATACCCCAGTAGGATATCAAAGCCATTTCTGCTCATCCATCCTGCAACTTCAGAATTCTTGGTATTTGATTTCTTGTGAGTCACCTTCTGAACCAGAACGCGTATATATCCACATAGACAAGAAATAGATGCAGGTCAGGCACAGACTAAATGGTGCTTACAAAATAAACATTTCTCCAAATAAAAGATAGTGGGATTCAAGACTGTCTACTATATACATTACTAGGTCTCAGACATTTTTGCTGAAGACAATAGATTTTTTCCTTATTTTCACAGAAATAAATACCCCTTCTGATAGTTTTTCAAGAGTAATTAAATAGCCTGCATAATGATTGTATTCAATATGAAACATACTGAAGAATGTAAAGTGGCAATTTGTAGGTTGTGTACAATATTTATTCCACTTTCAAGTTCTTAGTATCAAATTTTAGCCAAGATTGCAGCTCTTCTATTTTTTATTTCTTCAGTTACCCACAATAGGCTTTGTATAAATCTCAGTAATGAAAATTTAGGTAGGGGATCACGGCATAGCAGATGTATTTTCCCTGGACCTTCCTTTTTCACCTTTTCCAGGTTCTCCAAGAATCTGTTATTTCCTGAACACTATTCTTCATAAATATAGATATAGTTGTAAGTGAGGTATAGGTATAAGTATAAAAGGTAAAAATAAGTTGTAGGGTATAGGCAATGAAGGATGTATATATTCAGAACTAAAAGAAAAATCAATTGTTAAGCATATACCACTTAACTTTGTATGAGTTATCTAATTCAATTTTATCGGTAACCACTCACCATATTAACACTGCAATGCATAACTATTCTGCATTCTTATGGAGATGTCAATCTAATTACAGGTATCTTTTCACTTTCTTTGAATACTCATGGATTCAATGTCTCATTTTTTAAAAAAAAAACTTATCTATTTGAAGAATGCAATATGAGAAGACATAATTTCATGACACAGCAATGAGTTAAAATGAGATGTTATTAAGTTACTTCAAATAATCTTTTAAGAATTTCTACACAGTAGTGATAGTCACCATTGCAAAAAAAATCTTGTGCTTGGATTGTTGCAATTCTCATATATTCTACATCTTGGCTGAAAATACAAGTCTATTTTTTATCATCTTGGTACATAATTTATATAAGAATTACCTGTGGAGCTTAAATTTTATGCCATTGTTACTTTTGAACACTGAGTTTTAAAAATGACTACCAGGGACATATTTTTCAGATACAGTTACTCATAACCATATCTGAGTAATAGAAAATATATAGTAGAAAATTGCAGAAAAATATCAAAAACATGACTCAATTTTATGTGTGTGTATGTACTTACACATGTATTAAAAGCTCTGCTAAAGCACATGAAAGACTTGAATAAAAAGGAAGATATGTCACAGCAATAGATGATTTGGCCTATCATTGCAAACATTGCAATATCAAACTAATCTATAAACTAATCATTTTATGATGTTTTATTAAAATTTTATTGAATAGTTTAGAAACCAAATGCAACTGTTTTGAAAGAATAATGGTCTACAAATAGCTAAGATAATTGGAAAAGAGAAATAAAGAGGGAGTACTTGTCCCATCTGACGATACAACACATACAGACCAGTAACTTCACCTCAACATGTGGTGCTGTCACTGAAAGGTACATAAAATAAATCAGCAGAACAGAATAGGTATCTCGAAACAGACTGATGTATACTAAATAGTAGATATATTACACAAGTAGCATTAACAAATCACTGAAATAATGCAAGATATTTTTAACGTTTTGTTTTAAAAAAAACTTGGATAACAATATAAGAAGAAAATAAAGTTAGATCTCTCACACCATATACCAAAAAGTAAAGATGTAAAACTACATGGATTACAAAAGAAAAACTAGAAAAACATCTTTATAATTAGAGGAAAGGGCATAATCTTTTAAGCAAGGGGAGGAATGATGACTTTACATCAAATTTGAAGTGTTTAATTCAACAACACCATAGACATAGTTAAGTATGGGATGACAAATTTAGAGATGATATCTCAGTGTTTGAAACTAACATTAAATAAAATTAAAAATGTTCATTATTCTTGATACAGGAGACCAAGATAACAAACTATATGAAAATAAGAAAAGGGATAAAAACAGAAACTCCGAGGTTAAGAAATCCAAAGGCTAATGATCATATGAATGATTCATCTGTAATAACATTCTGAGAAATACAAATTAAGATAAGAATGAGACTCTACAACCTTGATAATGCCAAAATTAAGAAATTAAAATAACATATGATAAAATAATATAAAATTCAATTGTTAGCAAGGACGTGAGGAAACAGGAATTCAAATGCACTTCTGGTAGGAATGCAAACTGGTACAGAAAGGGAAAGCAATCAGTGCCTACTAGTGACAGTTATCCCAATCACACTCTAGGAATCCTTTTATCTCTAAGAAGTTCTCTCAAGGACCTATAAAGGAAAATACACAAGGAGGTAAATTGCAACAAGGAGTTATTTATAATGTGGCATATTTATTCGCTATTAAATATATAACATTCAGAGTGGATTTCCACAGGTTTTTAAAAGATAAAGTTGAGCTTATCAAATAAACAAAAGAAAAAATCTGTAAAACAATACCATTTGTAAAATTAAACCCACACATACACATAAACAAACACATAGATTAAAAAAAACACTACAAATAGCAAACTAAAACCAAAGCAAATAGAATGTAGGAAATGATAAACATTGAGCTGAAACAAAATTTAAAAAATAGATAAAATCAGCAAAGGCAAAGGTTGGTTTATCTAAAGGAGCAACAAAATTGGAAAACCTTTAGCTAGACTAAGAAAAAGAGAAATTATTTAAGTTATTAAAATGAAGAATAAAAGAGAAGCTATTACAATCAACTTTATAGAAATAAAAGGATTGTAAGGGAAATACTATAAAAAATTTATGCTAACAAATTACATAACCCAGATGAAAAGTACAAATTTCTAGGAAAATACAAATGATCAAAATGAACTCAGGAAGAAACAGACAATCTGAAAAACACTTCTCAGTACATTCTATGAGGTCATTATTACCCTAGTACTAAAACCAGACAAAAAACTCATGATAAAAGAAAACTGCAGATGAACATTCCTTGTGAATACAGACACAAAAGTTTTCAATAAAATACTAGCAATTAGAATCTGGCAACAAATCAAAAGGATTATACACTATGAACAAGAGGGATTCATTCCAGGAATGCAACATACAAAAAATAATCAAGGTGACATCACCTTAATAGAATAAAGAACAAATACCTTCATGTGATCATCCAAAGAGATGTAGAAAATGCATTTGACAAAAGCCTTTCATGACAAAACCACTCAACAAATTAGAAATAGACGGAAACTTCCTCAAACAAGAAGTATCTCTAAAAAAGATAACCACTAGATAATTAATGGTGAAAAGTGAACATTATCATTCTAAGATGAGAAATGGTACAGAGATGCCCACACTTGCCACTATATTTAACATAATACTGAAGGCTGTAGCTAGGGCAATTAAGCAAGAAAAAATAATAAGTGATGTCCATATAGGAAAAGAAGAAGTAAAGGAATGTCTGTTTGCAGATGGCAAGGTATTGTATATAGAAAATCCTAAGACATTAAAAAATACTATTAGAGCTATTAAATGAGTTCAGGCACATGGCAGAATACAGAGTCAGTATATAAAAATCAATTGTATTTCTATACATTAGCAAGGAACAATTCAAAAATGAAATTAAGAGACAATTCCATTCACAATAGTACCAAATGGAATAAACAACTTATTGATAAATTGAACAACAGAAGTATACAACTTGTATACTGAAACTACAAATCATCATTGGAAGATATTGAAGAAAACTTACATAAATGGAGACATTCTATTTTCATGGATAGGAAAATAAAATGTTGTTAAGACAGTAATACATGCCAAATGTATCTAAAGATTCAACACAATCACAATTATATTTCCAGCTGGTGTCTGTCAAGAAATTGACAGGCTGATCTTAAAATTCATATGGAAATGAAAGGGACTCAGAATAGCCAAAAGATTCTTGAAAAAATAACAAGGTAAGAGAATATACACTTCCTGGTTACAAAACTTACCGTAAACTATGTTAATCAAGACTGTGTGGTACTGCCATAAGGATAAACACGTGGAATAGAATTTGAAGTTCAGAAATAAACCATCTATTTTTTGGCAATCCAGAAAAATGAAGTTTGACCTCCTTCCCCCACACATGTACAAAAATTAATTCTAAATAAAATGGGTCGAATAGCTAATCGTTAACAATGGAAAACTCATAGTAGAAAACATACATGTAAATCTTTGTGATCTTGGATTAGGGAATAGTTTATTAGATGTGACACCTGAAGCACAAGCAACCAAAGGAAAAAAAAATAGATACATTGGACGAAATCTAAATTAAATACTTGTGTGCTACAAAGGATACCATCCAAAAATTGAAAATTAAACCTAGAGAACAAGGGAAAATATCTGAAAATTAGAGAGATAGATAGATGATAGATAGATAGATAGATAGATAGATAGATAGATAGATAGATAGATGATAGATAGATCCAAAATATATTTCTACAAACCTGTTACAACTCAATAATGAAAACAGAAATAACTTAGTTTAAAAATGGGCACAGAATTTGAATAGACATACATCCAAGAAAGATACACAACTGGCTAATAAGGGCTTGCAAAGGGTACACAACATAAATATTCATTAGGGAAATGCAAATCGAAACCACAATGAGATACCACTTTCACACCCATTAGTATGACAATAATCAAAAACACAGAAAATAGAAAGTGTTGACAAGGTTTGGAGAAATTAGAGCCCCAATAAATTGCTGGTGGAAGTGTAAAAATATGCAGCCACTTTGGAAAATAGCTGGATAATTCCTCAAAAATTGAAATGTACAATTACCAGATAGTCTAGCAATTCCACTCCTATGTATATATCCAAGAAAACTGAAAACATATATCTACACAAAACATGTACATGAATATTCCTAATGGCAGTATTTTATAATAGCCCAAAAAGTAGACACAATCCAAATGCTCGTCAACTGAGGAATAGATAAACAAAGTATGATAAATCAAATCAATGAAATATTATTCATTCCTAAAAACAAAAAGAGCTGATACCTGCTACAGTATGGATAAACCCTGAAAACATTCTGTTAAAATGCTTATGAAAGAAGCCAGATGCAAAAGGCCGCTATTGTGTTATTCCATTTAATCATTCTGAAATGTCCAGAATAGGCAAATCTATAAAAACAAAAAGTGGATTCGAGGTTCCCAGAAGATGAGCAGGAAGGAAAAATGGGAAATGACTGCTAAAGACTGGAATTCCTTTTGAGGTGCTGATTGAACAGCCTTTTGAATATCTTTAAAAACACTTATACACTTTACAAGGGAAGACTTCATAGTATGTGAGTTATATCTCAATAAATAAAAGCAAAAATATTTTTCACACATATTAAAATAAATAATTGGAAGTTGTATTTGAAGTACAGATAATAAAACCATTGAAGCAATTTACCTATTTTGGGAAAGAGACATAGAGTATGTAGGTACAGAGTTGAAAAATTACATTTTCTTCCTTCTCATTGGAAGTTTCCACATCTTTTAAGACAACTAGATTTTAGGGAAAATGTTCAATGTCTAAGATGGGGAGCAGTATTTCTGATATCATAAGCTAGAAATTACCATGCCGGTACCAAAATATCTCATATAGCCCATAAATGTATTCACCTACTATGTACTCACAAAAAATTTTTAATAATAAAAAAATTATTCATGAGTGAACAATATTTCCTAATGACGAATATATATATAGATATAAAATATCTTTTAGACAACACATCTGTATCTTAAACTTTGTTTGTTAAGATAACATTTTAGTTTGTTAAGATAACATTTTAGTTTGTTAAGATAACATACTAAGTTTGTTAAGATAACATTTTAATTATCACTTATGTTTTAACTAGCACAATCAATATTAACACTTTTTGCTATGGCAAAGTTTTAACTAAAGCCTGGTATGGTGGTATACCCTATAATCTATAGTCTCAGCTACTCAGGGGCTGTAGTGGAAGGATCACATGATCCCAGGAGTTCGAGGACAACTTGAGCAACATAGTGAGATCCTGTCTCTAAAAATAAATAAATAAATAAATAAAAGTTTTAACAAAGTATATTTTAGAAGAGTTTCATAAAAGGCATAATTATAAGGGCTTGTCCAAAATGTAGATCCATTTAGGAAGACGATGAATAAGAATACTTCATTTCCTAGAACTTTCTACCCAAAATTTTAGATCTATTTATTATAATTCTATTAAGTGTTTCTGAATAGTAATTAGCTGATTTTTTAATCTTTTCAAGTCATCTGGAAAATTCTTCATTCTTTTTAAAAAGCAAAGAAAAAATCACTAACATTATAAGAAAATAGTCTGTGTTCATTTTCAGCCACTATAAAAGAATATAGCAAACTGGATAATTTTTAAGCAAACTAAGTTTGTTTGGCTCATGGTTCTGGAGACTGAGAAGTCCAAGACTGAGTGGCCACATCTAGTGAGGGCCTCCTTGCTGTGTCATTAACACGGCAGAAGGGTAAGTAAGCATGCAGGAGACAGAGAGAAATAGGCTCAAACTTGTCTTTTGTATCAAGAACCCACTTCAATAACTAATCGACTCCCGTGATAAGGCATTAATACATTCATGAGGGCAAAGCCTTCATGACTTAATCATCTTTTAAAGTCCCTACCTCCCAATACCATTATATTGGCAATTAAATTTCACTATGTTTTAGGGGAACGTTCAAACCATAGCAGGCTTCCTGCCGAAGTAGTTATATTTATTTTGTAAAATATATGGAAGTGAAAAGGTCATGAGTGACAAAATACAAATACCATATTTTATGAGATGAGTCTTGGTGTGGCTTGGTGAAATGTGGCACATGTATCAAGATATTCAAATAAACATCGACTGAAGAGCAAACATATGCAGTCATTTGAGAGAACTGGGTCCAATCGAAGGAAAGAGTGGATAACAACAACAACAAAAAAGTTCAAGGGAGTCCCACCAACAGGCAGAACTAGAAAGTCATTATGCAGAATAGGTTAGATTTGGAAGACAAGAGTGCAGTAGATGGGAGCAGGACAAGAGGAGGGAATGTCAAATAGGAATACAACATGGTGAAAAAGTAAAGGTCACGCCTGTAATCCCAGCACTTTGGGAGGCCGAGGCGGGTGGATCACTTAAGGTGAGGAGTTCGTGAAAACAGCCCGGCCAACATAGTGAAACCCTGTCTCCACTAAAAATACAAAATAATAATAATAATAGTAATAATAAGCCGGTGTTGTGGCACACACCTGTAATCTCAGCTACTCAGGAGGATGAGGCAGGAGAACCTCTTGAACCCGGGAGGCAGAGGTTGCAGTCAGCTGAGATCGCATCACTGCACTCCAGCCTGGTGACAGAGCGAGACCCCCTCTCAAAAAAAGAAAAAAAAAATAGTAAAGGTAATAATAGGCAGTAAAAAGAAAGTGTAGTGACTAAATTCTAAAGCAGTACTGTCATGGTTCAACTCACTTTGATTATGGAAATATTCATAATCTGATCTGTCCAATGGAGCAGCCACTAACACACGGCTAATGAACTCTGGAAATGTGGCTAGCACGACTGAGTTAGCTAAGTTCTGAATGTTCTTTGATTTTAATTAATTTAAATTTAAAGAGACACACGTGGCAATTAAAATAGGCTCTTGTATAAGGCAGCACAGATATAGAATGATCGGAGTTAAAAAGCACACTGTCTCTTCAAACAACAAAAAACATTATTAGCTGTTCTTTATGTATGTTCTCACCCTGTGAGGTTCGCTACACTCAAGTTTTGTGAGAAAACCCTAAAAGTTTCAGACAACTGGGAAGTGGAAAGAACATGAAAACTGAGTATATGTAATCCAGGCATTAAAATAATTTGGCTTAATTCTCAATAAATTTCAGCATACTAATGGATGACCCTGGTCTTCATCTTATAAGTATTTAGAAATATTGAAGATCTTCAAGTAGGTATAATAATCAGATTTTTATGTAAGCGATCATTCTCGCAATGTGGAGAAGCAGCAAATTCCTTGAGTAAAAAGTCTAGTTTTCATCAGATCAGTATTGATCCATATCCAGTCTATAAAGTAAAGGCACCTGTCTCTGATAAGTCCTCAAACAATTTCAATTGACCTATGGTCTACCATTCCCCAAATGAGACTCCTTGCATCCATCATGTGATTATGGCATCGAATACTGTAGAATTACCATCAAGGGCTGCACTTCTCAAAAAGCCAAAATACTCACACTTTACTCTCGTATTGAATGAGCCAGGTACATTGTATTATCTTTCTTCTGTAGCTAGAACTATGTAAATATCCCTAAACTGTGATGCTATTTATATTTATGATTAAATAAATATGTCGAGATGAAATTACAATATGCCAAAAACTCCATTAGCGAAACAATTTTCAAAAGCTTGATTGTCATTATGAGAACCTGAATTTTATCGTGTGGGATTTAAATACGTGCACAAGGTGGGCACGGTGGCTGACTCCTGTAATCCCAGCACTTGGGAGGCCGAGGCAGGTGGATGACTTGAGGTCAAGAGTTCAAGACCAGCTTGGCCAACATGGTAAAACCCCATCTCTACTAAAAGATACAAAAATTAGCCAAGTATGGTGGCACACGCCTGTAATCCCAGCTACTTGGGAGGCTGAGGCAGGAGAATCACTTGAACCCACGATGCGGAGGTTGCAGTGAGCCAAAATCACACCACTGCACTCCAGCCTGGGTAACAGAGCAAGACTCTGTCTCTAAATAAATAAATAAATATTCAAAAATAAAATAAACTTTTTTTTTTTGAGGCGGAGTCTCGCTCTGTCACCCAGGCTGGAGTGCAGTGGCCGCGATCTCGGCTCACTGCAAGCTCCGCCTCCAGGGTTCACGCCATTCTCCTGCCTCAGCCTCTCCGAGTAGCTGGGACTACAGGCGCCCACCACCACGCCCGGCTAATTTTTTGTATTTTTAGTAGAGACGGGGTTTCACTGTAGTCTCGATCTCCTGACCTCGTGATCCGCCCCCCTCGGCCTCCCAAAGTGCTGGGATTACAAGCGTGAGCCACCGCGCCTGGCCCTAAAATAAACTTTCAAGAGCTTAAAATCCTATACAAAAGAAGGTGCATATTAATTTTTATTACAAAAAATAAAAAGATTATAGATGTATGTTTGTAAATGCCTCATGATTTCTAATGTGGCCTCTTCAACTTTGGCACTAATTATTCTACGGAAGAATCTTAAAACACAAGGTACTGATGAATGCAGTGACCAAAAAGTTAACCAGTGTGTAATTGTGGAATCTCCTTTGATTCAGATTGACAAATACGTGTGTAGATTTCACCTCATGGTACGAGTAAGTTTTTCTTATTTTAAAAACAGTGCTAGGAAAGCTGGATTCACATCCAAAAAAAATGAAGTTTGACCTCCTATCCCCACACATGTACAAAAATTAATTCCAAATAAAATGAGTCATATAGCTAAATAGAAATAAATAAGTCTCACAAAACATAATGTGGAAGTTTGCACCTCTGCATGTGTCTGTGCCTCATTCATGCACATGAGAACCATGGCTTCTACAACTTGGGAAACTCTCCTCTAACTCCGCTGGGGCACATTTTGTGGCGGGACTCTCCACTCTGACCTGCTTTACTCTGAATTTTCAGCAACATCCGTAGCCTAACTCTTCATGAAGTCTAGAAAACAAAAGAGATTTGTAGTATTGAAGGAAAAATAAGATATATGAATCTTTGCCAATAGATAATTTTAACATTGAAAAGAGCACACTACAGTTTAGGATCCTATTTTTAATTAATCAACTTATATTTCACCTATTCTACTATTTTTTCCCTGGCTTTCAATTCCATCACATTTCCATGTATCCATAGCAATTTCTTCTTCTTGTTTTCTTTAGCTGACTTTTAAAAATCAATTACATTTTCTAATTCTTGAGTTTAAACTTTAGGTCATTTATGCTAACTCATTTAGATTATTAAAGAAATGATTTACTACTATTAATTCACCTCAACACATAATTGAGCATCTTTTAATAATCATCAACTGTGTCTGTTCTCATAATTATCTGAACATTCTTTAATTCAATTTGTCATAGTCTCCTTGACATGAGTATTATTTTCTAGTTCTGTTGTAGTCAATATAATATTTCATTATATCTTTACCTTATTTTCTTTTTTAGTACTACAGTTAGACAATATGGCTTACAAATCATAATTATTTTGTGTGTGTACCTTAGTGACTGAATTTTTAGAAATCCTTAAATATACTCCATTGTTTCTTGAAAATAAGACATATTTCCTGTTAATAGAATATAAAATATATCTATTACCTAAGTCTTACTATATTACTCAAATATTCTTTATTTCTAGTTTACGTTTCTGTGTTTGCTTTGTCAAGCTCTGATTCTGACTTTATGACTACATTGAAATCAATTTCTCTATGTTTTCTTTCCAAAATATATTTTTTGATTGCTAAAAAATAAATGAATTGATTAATTTACTTGTCAACAGACAGAATATGGGCCTAGACCCTCACTCTCTGTTCATTTGTGTGATGAATAAATCCTCCCTTCAGGTCTGAATCAGAGGTCCAGCTTCCCATTTGAGTCAGTTCCCAGCACATTTGGCCAAGTACCTGTATTATTCTGCTATTCAGAGTAGTACTGTCTCTTGATCCATTGCATGGGCCTCTTGTATGCTAAGATGTCCATCCTTAAAAAAATTCAAGCATACTCAGTGATTTTATTGCTGTGTTTACTTTTAAAAACTGGGACAAAAACATGGTTTTGTTCATTATCTCTAAATGTGACTATTCCAGTAAATGTGATGGTTCCATGCAAAATCTGATTTGCTGCACTTTTTCCAATACACTCTGCTGTGTACAATAGTGATTTAATTAACAAACATAAGTACAATTACAAAAATAATGAATTGGAAACACAATTCTAGCATTCTGTCTTTTAATGAGTTGGAATACATTAATCCTTGTATATACTTGCAGTGCTAGGATTGAAAGTGCTATTAAATGAGGAAACCAAAAGTGAAGATGGGGAAAAGACATCAGCAGGATACACAGTATGACCACTTCTTATTTTTCCTCCTCAGTAAAATCTAGCTACCATTTCCCTGTTCATCTGGGCCTCTTTCAGGAATCAACCTTGACTCTCTCAAATGATGTATAGTCAAACATGATGAGAAGGCAGTTAGATAACAATTACTGAACCCTAAAGAGCTCTATGTTGACTAAGCTCAAGAAAAAAGAATGCTTTCAAATAAAACATGCAAATAGAATTACCTTAACTGTAGAGACTCACATAGATACATGTGAGAATGCCTGTTCAGTTACATTAGGCTAAGTGTAAAGACCTGTCTGATCAGCAAGAGCTTACATTAAAATGATTTTTTTCTATATTTAAACAAGACCAAATGACTGACGCAAACTTTGGCAAGTTTGTTCTAGACTTCACACAGCTCATTTTGAATTTTAGAAAAATAATTAAACCAAAACCTGTCTCCACTGGGAAAATAATGTTTGTAAGGAAAATGACAGGTTTTTCAAAATGGTATAAAAAACATCAGACTCTGCTTTTCTATATTTACTCAACTAAACAATGCTGTTTTCATATTTGCTCACTGGCCATGCTACAAATGTCCCATCCTGTCCATAACAATGAACTGAACCATCTTACCAGAGCTATTTCTGCTATCTGTTGTATTAATTTCATCCCCTTCATCTCCTCTGGCATGTCCCTTCATGAAGTAGCTTAATTTTTGACAGAGCAATCCTATTAGAAGTAATTTTCCCCACAGCCTACAATAAGCATAACTGTATCAGGTCTTTTAAAAAACAGCAAGACTTTCTTTCTACACACAATCTGGTAATCTGTCCACAGCCCTGAATAATAGATTTCTTAAACTTTTATTTGTCATAGTGGCAAAAAAAGAAAAAGAAAATCATGCATCAGCTAATGTTTGAGTTATTCTTCCTGCAGAATTCTATAACAATTACCTCCTTTATGAAAAAGACACAAAGGATAGCTGAGCACGGTGGCTCATGCCTGTAATCCCAGCACTTTGGGAGGCTGAGACAGATGGATCACGTGAGGTCAGGAGTTCGAGACCAGCCTGGCCAACATGATGAAACCCTGTCTCTACTAAAAATACAAAAAATTAGCTGGGACGGTGGCGGGTGCCTGTAATCCCAGCTACTCAGGAGGCTGAGGCAGGAGAATCACTTGAACCCAGGAGGAGGAGGTTGCAGTGAGCTGAGATCACGCCATTGCACTCCAGCTTGGGCAATAAAGCAAAACTCCCTCAGAAAAAAACAAAAAACAAAAAAACAGAAACAAAGGACAGCTGACTATGTTTAAGCTAGACAGTACATATATTTTTATTTAAATTGCATTGCAAATGAGAAAAACATCTACCATACATTAACATACATTAAATACACTCAGTACAAATATAACTCCTAGCATAAATATAATATGCAATATAATATGAATTATATCTAGGTGTTCAGAATGAATAGATATGTACACATACCAATATACATATGTGTGTATAATATGTATAATTTAAAGTATTTCACACTTCTGCTAATTTATTCTATAAAATAATATTTATCAAATGTGTACTGTGTGCCAAGCGCCATTCCAGGCACCGAGAATAACCAGTGAACAAAACAGACAATCTTGCTCTTTTAGTGTTTATAGACTAGTGAAAGAGGAAACATATTAAGCATTATATATAATAAGTAAACACATTAACAGTAAGTTAGAAAGGCATAAATGCAGGGTAAGCAGTATGAAAGTTTAAAATTTTAAATATGAGAATCAATTTAGGCCTAGATGAGGGGGCAACATTTGAGATAACTATAGTTAGACCCTCAGTCTTCAGAGAGAGTCAAAAGAAAAAATAATACAATGAGTGATAAAGGTCTCTTTCTTCCTTTCATTATGTCTCTTTTAGGAGATTGTGAGTCAGAATGGTATTACTCCCACATTTTAGACATTCCTACGTAAGTCATTGGCTGATGCATAATTGTGTGTCTCTTTATCTTCCACATGGTAAGATGCTGACAGCTCTGAAATTATGGCAATTGATAAGCGGTGACAGGCAGGCATAGTTGTGTGAGTTCTGGTTGGCCAGCCCTGAACAGGCATGTGCTGACCACGGCTGAGATGCTATCAGAAGTCCACTTTATATAAACAGGCTTCTCTGTGTGTGAAAAAATGATGCTACCAATTTGAACATCAAGAAGCTCTTCAAAATTCTAATGTAGTCTTTCCTTAGGACTGGCAAGTTTGGGGAATCCTTCCTCCACGCCCCCCCAACATCAAGCAGACAGATTCTGGCTGGCCAGCCTGCACAGACAAAAAGCTTACACTGTAGCCTCAATAGGAGACAAGATTCTTCCCCTAATGCTAGACTTTGATCTTGTTTCATGAAATTAAATACTGTAAACAAAGCATTTTATTCAAATAATTCAAATATACTTCAATTACAGGAAATATATTAATATAATTAATCACATCAAATGCTCACATAAGAAAAAGTTTATGGTCAATACTATAAATGCTGTGAAGAGATCTGCAAAAATTCACACTTTATTCATGGCCGGAAGATGGCTCAACTCATTTAGCAACGATCTTCAGAGTTTTGGCCAGGAAAAGTACTTCTTGCTCTTACCTGAGTGAGAAAGGGTGTTTAAACCCATTCATGCCTGAGGTTGCAATTGTTTGAATTTTTGCAATCAGACCTTGGCAGTGACCTTGAGCAGCAGGATATAAATAACTCCCACATGCTTAGCGTTCCAATAATGGAACACTAGGCATAAGTTAGAGGACACCTGTCACAGCAGTTCTATCCATTATCTCTCATTTAATGAGTGTAGGTATTCTACTACTGTGAATTTCCAAGTGTCTGTATGCCTTATTTTCCTTGTGTTTCAGACACAAACAGCAGTAACAATAGTTTCTCATCTCCATTCCAGGCTTATTCTTCACTTTGTTTTCTCAGTTAAAAGGCTGTATCCTCTGAGAGTCTTGACTTCCGATGTGATAACTAAACTCACCTAACTGTATATTCCCTATAGCTCTTGGTCCTCAATAGGTACTCAAATCCTGACTTTTGTGACAACACTGTCCTTTCATCTTACTTTTACAAGCTATGAAGCCATCCCTAAATGACATACTTAGAATAGCCCAGTTTGAACATTACATGAATAGAAAGATTCTCTATGGATTTTTTCATGTGTTGCTTTTTTGGCTCAACATTCAGTTTGTTGGATTCAAACTTGTTGTTTGAGCTACTTATTTTATATTTATTTGACTTGTTTGTAGTATTCCACAGGCAGCAGTTTATTTGCCCATTTGAATGTTTAGGATAGTTAAATTCTTTCTAGTTTGGAGTTAAGAAAAATGGTGCTATGAACATTCTTCTGCATATTTTCCTGGTGAAAATGTGCATATATTTCTTTACAGCATCTGATAGAAACAGACTTGCTGAGCCATAGAATATGAGTGGTTTCTAAATCACTCATGTCATACTGTTTTACAAATGTACACATTTATATTCTAATAGCAGTATGTGAGAACTCCCATATCTCCATGTACCTGCCACCACCACTTGTTATTGTCAAAATTATAGCTTTTGCCGATATAGTATGTATTGTCCTGAATTGTGATTATAATGTTCAAATCCCTGATTATTAATGATTACTTTCATATATATATATTGGTTTGGATTTCCTATTATAGTTTGTTTACATTGTAGTTCTTTTTCCTGCTGAGTTATCTCTTTTCCTTTGATTTGTAGGACTTCTACAGTTGTGATGACTTTCAATGATTCAACACTGAGTTTGAAGCTTGCTCTATATTTTATTGACATACACGTACATTGAAAGGACTTTTTGAGGCCCAAATATGCTAAATTATCTATTATAAAAGGCTGTTGAAATTATCAAGTGCTTTTTTGATAACCATTAAAATTTTCATATATTTCTATTCTCTGTGATCTGTTAATGTTTTGACTGATATTCATTAGTTTCCAATATTAAACAAACCTTGCATTCTGGGTAGAAACTTATCTTAGAAACTCATTTTTCTTATACTGCTAAATGGCGCGTTGTTAATATTTTGTTTAGGAATATTCATATATATATATATATATATATATATATATATATATATATATATATCCATGAGTAAAAATTTAACATATTTTTTGCATAGCTTGTATATTTTTAAATTTTTGTGACAGGTTATGATAGTGTCTTGGGTTGAGTTTCGGAATGTTTCCTCTTGATCTATTTATTGAAAGAATTTGTTTGACATGGAGAATCATCTTTGAAAAATTGGCAAAATTTGCTAAGGAAGCTATCTGAGACCTAAGTTTTTATTTAAAAAATACTTCACTTCTTTCTCAATGCATTTAATAATAATATGATGATTTCATTTTTTTATTTATCCTTGAGTTAATATTTGTCATGTATACATGCATAGTTAACCATAAATTTTTACCTTATTAGCATAATATATTTATATTATCTTAATTTCTGCGTTACCTGCAGTGATGCCTTTTTTCATCATTGATATTATGCTTTCTCTTTCTTCACCTTCTCACTAGAGATGCACCAACTTTATTCATCTTTACAATTAACCAAGTTTTTGCTTTGTTTATCCTGTTATATATTTACTTACTTTTACATTAATTTCTAATATTATTTTCTTCCTTCTATTTTTCTTCACTATTCTTTCTCAAGCTTCTTGAGAGGAATGCTTCGCTCAATTATCTTCAGCCTTTCTTTCCTAACATAATTAAGATTGTAAAGGTTCCACTAATTATGGCTTTACTTTTTTGTTTTTGTAGATATTCTTTTTATAATAAATTAATTTTAAATATATTCTAATTTCCATTATGGTTTTTCTGGGCTCATATATTTCATAAATTCCAAATACATGGGGTTTTTCTAGCTGGCTTTTCTTATTTTTTTATAGAATACTACAACTACAGCCAAAGAACATAATTTATATGATTTCATCTTTTAAAAATTCTTGAAATTGCTCTGTCATCAGACATATGATCAGTTGGATTGGCATATAACTCATATGTAATTTAAAAGCTATTTTCCTTCAGTTTTGGGGTGCAGTATTTTATAAAGGCCAATTCAATTGAGTTATTGATTAGATTTATCAAATCTCCTGTATGCTTATAAATTTTTTAATCTATATGTGTATATATGTCTAAACTGCCACAGTTGCATTAACTCTCTCACTGTGATTTTGGATTTATCAATTTTCTGTTTTATTTATTTTAATTTAGTTCTATACATTATAAGGCTATATTATCGGGTACATTAATTAGACATATTTGTCACCCCATCTCTATTCTCTTTACCCACCATTTTTGTCTGTTTTTTCCCTGTGGCGATGTAGCCTGGCAGTACCTTGTCTGTCTACATGACAGATCTTTTAATTTCCACTACTAGGTTCCTCTTTATGCCACCAAATAGCTTGTCTCTAGCAGCCCTTAAGCCATTCTGGTGCACAGGAAAACTTGAAAGTAAATAAAGTTAAAATCTCAGGGTAATCTTGACAAAAGGTCACAAGAGGAAATTTTCACATATCAAAGACTATTACTAACTAGTTTTTTCTTCCTGGTCAGAGCAACGATTTTAATATAGTGTAATTTCATTAACTCTGTCACATCTTATATATAATTTCTCATGTATTTTAATTATATATGTATATGTATATATTACATGTAATGTAAATTTCCTCCAAAATTTTACCTATCTACATTTATATCTATAGACCCATGATATATAGATATAAAGCAATTCCACTAAAAATCCCAAACTTTTTTGGTGAAACTTGACAAGCTGATCTGAATTTATTTGCACATGTAAAATGCCAAGAATAGCCAAGCAATTCTTGCAAAAGCATATGTTGAGAGAACTCAAACTGCAGCAATTAAAACATTGTGTTATAGGTGCAAAAGTAGATAAATAGCAAGCAAACTGATGGAAGAGAGTGGAGAGCCCTGAAAAAGATCTGTACGTAATAGCAAGCAGAAGGCACACAGCAGATCACTGGGGGTGGAAGTGGGGGTGAGGACAGGGGGAGTAGCCTTTTAGGATTATTAGGATTATTATTAATGAATTATTTTTAAGAGATAAAAATTGTATATCTTCTTACACCAGGTACATAACCGAACTTTTTCATGTGTATTAGAAAATAAAATGTGAAAGGAAACACTGTACAACTCTTACATGAGTATACAAAATGTGCTGATTCATTAATAGTAAGCAGTAATTTAGCATATAGATTAGGGGTGATAAAATATACATTTTTCTGCTGAGTGACATAGAGCAAAATGTTCCTGTGGTATTTATGGGATGGAATCATAAAGTCCAATCCATAAAATGTTAAATCTCTATAATCTGAAAAGCAATAAAAATGACTTTTTATTTGCACCTTTAGGGACATAGAAGTGGTAGCAAACATATATTCACTGAAAAGCATGTTAACTTCATCAAAGCTGTAGGCTATTCCCTGGAGGAGAATAAATCTTGTGCAGAAACAAAACAAAGAATCCATTAGTAATACCCGGAAATTTAGAATGTGGAAATACAAAAGATAAATTTGGTAACAGTGACCATTAAAAAGCAATTATTTTAAGTTTATAGTACATTGCTGTAATATATATGTTTCTCATTTGAAATAGTAAGTAATATATTCTCTATATTAATTAATAATTGTTGCTATGAGTTGATGAAAATTGTTTCAAAGAATATGTGATCATTTATTAAATTTGTTTTAAGTTAGGCAGTTATTTGCTATGAGAAGGAAAAGACTTTTAATGAATCCTAATTAAGATGGAACATTCATAAAATAAACATAATTAAAATGTTCTGGAATTTCAAAATTCTAAAATTGTTTTCTAAATGACAGGAATAGAGTCAGGCCTGCATTTGAATCTTAGCTTTATCTTTCATAACTTCTGTGAATTCAAGCAAATTATTTAACTTTTGGGAGCATCAGTTTTTCCGCATGTAAAAAAAGAGGCTAAATGTCTCTAAGAGTTTATCTAAGAATCAACCCAGATAATATGTGTGAAGAAATTAATACAGTGGTTGGTACAGTTAAAAATTCATAGCACATGCTCTGTAAAGTTTTTTATCTTTATTTCGGCTATGCACAAAATCGATTACCATAACACAACAAAATTTCCAGGCCTATGAGCAGAGCCAACCAAATCAAAAGAGTAAAAATGTTTAGAAAGAGGCATTGAGAAATGACAATCTTACCTTTTTAGTTTTTTGAA
This sequence comes from Symphalangus syndactylus, assembly GCF_028878055.3. NCBI lineage: Eukaryota > Metazoa > Chordata > Mammalia > Primates > Hylobatidae > Symphalangus > Symphalangus syndactylus. The sequence continues at coordinate 92,824,920 of NC_072426.2, forward strand.
ATTAGGCTAAAACATCCACTCTTTAATCAATAAGTATAATATTAGCTCTAAGTTTTTAATAGATGGCCATATCAGATTGAAAATTATCCCACTGTTGCTGGTGGTTCACTCAGATTTTATCATAAATTTGTTTTTCATGAAAAATAAAATTCTTTTTTCAGAAGATTTTTTCAACATCTATTGAGATGATCATATGACTTCTTTATTAATATGATGCATAACATTAGCGATTTTCAGAAGTTAACTACATTCCAAGGATAAACTCCACTTGGTTATGATGCATTACTCTTTTTGTATATTGCTAAATTCAATTTGTTAATATTTTATAAGGAACCAAATCTACCTTTATGAGGAATATTGGTCTGTAGATTATTTGTTGTTGTTTTACTGTGTCTTTTGGTGACTTTGGCTTTACTATCAGCATAATACCAGCCTCATAAAATGAGAAATATTCTTCTCTCCTGTATTTTCTCAAATGTTTTTTAGAGCTCATATCATTTCTTCCTTAAATGTTTGACGGTATTTACTACTGAATCCACTTGGGCTTTAACTTTTCTTGTGAGAAATTTAAACTAGTAATTCAACTTCTTTACTTGATTTAGATGTGTTGAGATTTCTCCTACTTCTTTGGTTACTTTTAGTGGTTTGTTTTTTGTTTTGTTTTTTTTTCTTGAGAAAGAGTCTCACTCTGTCGCCCAGGCTGGAGTACAATGACGCAATCTCTGCTCACTGCAACCTCTGCCTTCTGGATCCAAGACAGTCTCCTGCCTCAGCCTCCTGAGTAGCTGGGATTACAGGCGCCCCCACCACGCCTGGCTAATCTTTGTATTTTTAGTAGAGACGGGGTTTCACCACGTTGGCCAGGCTGGTCTCGAACTCCTGACCTCAGGTGATCCGCCTGCCTCGGCCTCGCAAAGTGCTGGGATTACAGGCGTGACCCACCATGCCTGGCCGTGATTTGTATTTTTTTAGAGAATCGATCCACTTCACCCATCATCAAATTTATTGACATATTCATAGATTTTTCCTTTATTATTCTTTTAATGCTTACTATATCTGTAAAGGTGGTCCCTCTCTCAATCTTGATATTAGTAATTTGTGTATTCTGTCTTTTTTTCTTGATCAGTTTAGGCAAAATTTTATCAGTAGTTTCGTTCTTTGGAAAGAGCCAGGTCTTGACTTGACTGTTTACATTTTATCTATGACTGCACATTACAACAGCAGGGTTTAGTGGTTGTGACAGAGAGCATATGGTCTGTAAAGCTTCAAATATTTACTGACCAAAACAGTGAGCTGATCTCTGATCTACATCATTATTGATGTCCACTATGATATTTATTATTTCCTATTTTCTATGTGCCTTAGATTTAATTTGCTCTTTTTTTTTTAGTTCATTATGGTTAAAACACAGAGCACTGATTCGAGTTTACTTATTTCTAATACAGTAATTTAATGCTATACGTTTCTCTCTAGGCTTTGTTTTATTTGCATCTCACATATTTTGATATATTGTGATTTCATTTTTTACGTTACTTTTTTACATTTTTTACATTAATTGAGTGTACTTTCTAATTTCCTTTGTGATTTAAAGTGTGAATCAGACAATGTAGTGTTTCGTTTCCACACATTTAGAGATTTTCCAGATTTCTTTCTGTTGTTGATTTCTAATTTAATCCTGTTGGAGTTTCAGAACATACTCTGAATTATTTCAATTATTTTAAATTGATTAAGACTTGTTTTATGGCCAAGCATATTATCCATGTTGGTGAATGTTTCAGGTGCACTGGAAAAGAATGTATATTTTTGTTCAGTGTTGTGCTCTTCACGTTTAAGTTAGGCAAAATTGGTTAATATTGTTTAGGTCTTCCATACATTCTCTATTTTGTTTACTTATTCTCTTACTTAGAGAAAAATAGTGAAGACTCCAGCTAGTTTTGATTTATGTATTTCTCCTTTTAATTCTGTATTTAATTTCTTGCAGCTCTGGTTTTCATTGTGTATACATTTGTAATTGATATATCTTCCTGTTATACTGTTTTATAATTTTGAAATGTCCCTATTTATCTCAAATAGTTTTCATCTTAGAGTATATTTTAGCTGATACTAATTTAGCAACTTCACCTATCTTACATTAATTGCTTGCATATCATGTATTTTTTTATCCTTTTACCTCAAACATTTTGATTTTTTGAACCTAAAATACATCTCTCTTTAGACAACAAGTAAGTGAGTCTTATTTTTTTTTTTTTTTGAGACGGGGTCTCCGCTCTGTCGCCCAGGCTGGAGTGCAGTGGCGCGATCTCGGCTCACTGCAAGTTCCGCCTCCCGGGTTCACGCCATTCTCCTGCCTCAGCCTCTCAGAGTCGCTGGGACTACAGGCGCCCGCCACCACGCCCGGCTAATTTTTTTGTATTTTTGGTAGAGACGGGGTTTCACCGTGGTCTCGATCTCCTGACCTCGTGATCCGCCCGCCTCGGCCTCCCAAAGTGCTGGGATTACAAGCGTGAGCCACCGCGCCCGGCCGAGTCTTATTTTTAATACAATTAACAATCTCTGCCTTTTGATAGATTATTTACTCATTCACATTTAATATAACTGCCCATATAATGGCATATTAGGTCTGCCATTTTGCTGTTTGCTTTTATTTGTCTTTTTTGTTTGTTCTCAGTACTTTTATTGACATTTTTGTGTTAAATATTTTATAGTACACCATTTTATTTTCTTTGTTGACTAGCTTATTTCTGTGCATTACTTTCTAGTGATTTTCTAGGAATTAAAATATTTATCTTTTACTCATCACAATATATTTCAAGTTAATACTTATTTACCTTGGTTATAGAAACTTTGCCCAAAAATAGTGGCATCCTACCCTCCCGTGTAATAGTATTGTCATATGTAGTGCATCTGTATATGTTGCAAACTAACAATGTGGTGTAATAAAAGTTGTTTTCAAATAGTTCTTTCTCTTAAAAAATTAAGAAAAGAGAAGAAAAAAGTATATATAATACACGACCATAGTACTTATAGTGTATTCATATGATCTTGTATTTACCAAAATATTTACCATTTCTGATGTCTATTATCTTTTCTGTGGATTTATAGCATCATTTTGTGTCATTTATCTTTGACCTAATGACATTTCTTTAGCCTTTGTTCTAGTCCAGGCCTGTTACCAATAAATTTTCATAGTTTTTATTTAAAATTGCCTTTGGTTTGCTTTTATTTTTGAAGGATAGTTTCACTGGATATAGAAACCTTGACTGACAGTTTAAATTTCTCTCTGGTTTCTCGTAATTTGTGATTCAAAACTGTATGTTTTTAAGTGATGTGTTTTAATGGCTCTAAATTCATTTATTTCTGTTTTTATAATGATGTTTTTCTTATTGCTGCTTTAGTATGCAATTCATTTGCATGCACTCAAATTATGACATTTCTCCCCCATATAAAGTAGAGCTGCTGCTATTTCTACATAGCGTTTTCTTTGTTTTGCTTTCAAATGTATATGTATATATTCACACGTATATTTGTTTCTTATTTCTATTTATATATACACACTTTGGCCTGGCTCTCTAGGGAGTTTCTCCTGAACCTGGGTATTTCAGTAGTCAGTCACTTGATTTGCAAAGATTATTCTGACAACTGAAGCCCTCTGCTCTTTGTGTAGATTGAATAATACACTATAGTTATAGCAAAATTGCAGGTCTCCTTAAGGCGTTCCATTTTTGCTAGGCTCCCTAACATAGTTTAGCAGTCTGAAAGGATATGTGGATAGTAACTCACTAACTCCGTACGGTTCTTTCACTTCCAAAAATGTCCTCAGCAAAAGTTATAAACGTTGCTCTTATCTAATGCTCTAGCAGTTCTCTGTGAGTAAACATTTTTCAAGTTGTTGCCAACTTTTGTGTGTCTCCCTGAAAAGGTTGATGTTAATAATTTTGTTTTATTTTACTCTTGTTTTCTTCGGAAGAGAGTATCCTCCTCATGGTGCCTTCACTGCAAAGAATCCCACACTTTACATTTTTAATTTCTATTATTGCATAAATTAAATATATAGTTTTCAAAGTTTTAAGTATATAAATTCAATTCTCTGATGAAATTCTGCATATTGTCAACATTTTTATGTACATGAATAGTAGCATTTTCATGTCCACAGTGATAACTCCAATAATTGGATCATATATTAGATCTATGTGTCTATTTTCTATTTTTTTCTCTTGGTCCTTTTTTTTTTTCGACATGCTACATATTTTGTATAAAAAATTTTAAGAATTTGGAGAAGTTAATTCTTAGGCCAAGGCAGGGGAATCACCTTAATCAAATTAGGGACTGACAAAAACTGCTGAACTGCAGCTTTTATAAAGCCCTACTTAAACTCTGTTTCTAGAAAGAGGACCTCTAATTTCTAATCCTGTAGAACTTAGTATGGCCTCTCTTTATTGTATGCCCTGGACCCCAGTCTTGGAGTTCTCAAGGAAAACTGCTAGAAAATCTATACCGATTTTTCAAAGGCTTTTCATCTAGCTGAAGTGCAGAATTTTTGAGTTTCAGTCTGTAGGTGCTTTGCACTTAATTTTAGGATGAAGACTTCACGAATCACAATGGGGAACTTGTAAACTTTACTGTTATCCCACTTTCTTGTAGGTCCTGAACTCCAACTTTTGTTTGCTCAACATTGGGATACTGCTAAAATTCTACTCTGGTTTTCAACAGTTTTCCATCTCTCTTCTTAGTCTTTTGGCCTTCACAGTTTAAAAAATGTAACAACTGCCTCAAGCTAAAACTATTAGAGTGTTAGGCTTGCTTCTTTGCTCCTCCTTACTTTCTAAGAACTTGGATATTCAAGCACTTACTTTTATGAACAGTCCCAAACTTGAAATTTCAAATCTCTAGCCATGGAGGACTTCCAGATATCTTTGTCTCCTGGTCCAAGCCATCTGCTTGATTTGCAGCCTCTTGTATCAAAGCAAAAACTGTCAAAGTTTTATAAGGAAAGATGCTTAAAGACTGCTATCTCATCTTTCTGTAGTTCCCTTCTCTTAGGAATCTTGAATCCTCAAATCCTGATTGCCTCAGGGACTCACTAATCATCAAACAGATTCTTTTTTGCAATTTATTTGTTTCATTTTGCATTTTTTTTCTGTGAGTCTTTTCCAAATTCAAGTTATTCCATTATCTCAAAGTTGAAGCAGTAAACATGTATTAATCACTGGTAGTGCAAGACGCCTTTCATTGTTTCTTGGTAGAATTGTTTTGACTAGTCTTGCATTTAGACTATTTTTGTGAATTCTAAAATCAGTCTATCAAGTTTCTTAAAAAAAAACTTCCACGTTTCTTAGTCGATTTATTTTGATTATTGGTAAGTTTGTTAAGATTCAACTTTATAAATATTGAGACTCAGACCTCTCATTTATGAATACACTATGAAATTATTCATATTTCCTTCAATGTTTGTATCAATAGGTCTTCAATGTGATCCGTTTCTATAGAAAAAATTATAATCATGTTGTATAGAAAATATAATATTGATTTTTTATGTTAATCTTTTATGTGACCATCTGACTGAACTTCTTTATTTCTAATAGTTTCCCTTTAATTTTTTTGGAATTTATAGACAATCATATTTTAAGAAAAAAAAGGAAGAGAGATATATTAGGCCAAAAATACATATTTTTCCTCTTTGTTTTTGAATTTTAAACTCCTGTTCATTTGTCTTACTGTATCACTTTAACTAGGACAATAACAAAAGTAGTAACAATGGTGAGCATTGTTGAATTTAATGGAATATATCTAATTTTTGCTAGTTTGACGATTGCTATAATTTTTCATTGGTTATCTATTATCAGGGTAACAAAGTTCTGTTTTATTCCAAGCGTTCTAAGAGTTTCCTATCAAAAAACAGGCAGTGGTACTTCTTAAATACTCATTTGAATTTATCATCTTTCATCTAAGTGCTTGAAATTATATTATTCTATTTATTATTGCAGATATAGGAAATATTATAGATTTTCTAAAGTCGAATCATCATTACATTCTTAAGCTTATTTAGGTAAATTATTAATTTAATACACTACTTGATTGTTTTTGTGAATATCTTATTTATAATTTTTTAACCTATGTTTTTAAGAGAAATTGGCCAATAATGATTCCTTCTTGTATTATCTCTATCTCCGCTTTTATAAGAGGGTTATAACAACCTGTGAAAGTAGATGGGTACTGCTGCCCATTTTCTGTATTTTGAACAACTTGCATACAGCAAAAATTTATATTTTAATTTTAGGAATATTTTATTGCTCCATTTGAAATGTTTGCTCTTGCATCCTACTTGCATTACATGTATGTTAATGCAGTAATTTTGTTTTTATTTATACTCGTTTTGAACATTTATAACCTAACAATTATATTAACACTTTTCTAGTTTTCCTAAGGAGCACGTAGTATTATTTAATCCAATCTGAACTCACTTGAGATGATTAAATTCAGCTTCTTCCTATGTATTGTGATAATTTATACACTTGGATTTCTACTTTTCTTACTTAATGTTTATTATTTAATATACTTTGTTGTACAAATATGTTTATACCCATCTCTTACATTGCAAAATTGTTCCTTTTCAATTTATTTGTTTCCCACTTTTCCAGTCACAGTAATTTGCATATTCTGCTGTATTCCAATATATTTGCATTCCTATCAATTCCATTTAATGTTAAATTTCCTTTTTATATATGTAGAAATAACATTAATGATTATCCATATTTTGTTTTTCTACTTATTTACTGGCATCAATAAATATGCAAATTTTAATTTGCTTTTATCTTGCCACTCTGCAAACCTTTCACTCATCTTTCCCATTGTATGAACTACTTGGCATCTTTTGAAATAATAATATAGGTTTTATTTCTTGTATGTTATTACATCATCCCATTCAGCAAAAGTCTTCTAATAATCTTTATTTAACACATTCTAAAATTTCATATCACACTATCAAAAGAACAAGAAATAACCGTATGTTTAGTAATACGGGGAATACAACATTTTGTCAACAGCAGTTTTACTGGAATGAAGGGAAAAAAAGAATTAGGTGCAGGAAGTAGACAGAGCTATTATACATAACTCTGTCATCAAATTTTGCCTTGGATAGGAGCAAAAATAAAATCAACAGCAATAAAATCAGACAGGAGCTCAGGGATGGAAAATAGGCAGTGGCAAGTTTTTCCTAAAGATGGATGACACCTTAGCAAGTGTTTATTCAAATGATCCAAAAGAGAATGCAAAGTAGATGAAAGAAAAGAAAACATGAGAGGGAAGTCCTTGAGTTAGCAAGAGGGAAGACATCATTGGTCTCATGGGAAGTTTGCCTTTGAGGGGAATAGGGGCAGCCATTCTCTTAGCTATGTGCAAAGAAAGTAGTGGATGGGCAGCTTGAGAGACTTACACATCTAGCACTGACTGAAATAAGTAAGTATGAGAGGCAAAATGGGATTTTCCTAGAGCTGCATTGTCCAATATGGTAAGCATTTGCCGCATGTGGGGTTTAATTACAAATTAATATTAAATAAAGTTAGATATTCAGTTCCTCAAGCACACTATCCACCTCTCACATGCTCAATAGCCACACGTGGCTAGTGGTTACCCTAGGGGGCAACATATTTTCCATCAATGAAACAAGTTCTACTGGGCAGCCTTGGCCTACATTGCCTCATGAAGCAATAGGCATACAATTCAGTATTAACTGTTAATGAAAAGCTGGCAGGTCAGGGGATCCCTGGAGGCTCTTCTCTTCCTGCCAAAGTTCAGATGGGTTGGAGAAATAATCTCATTGTAAAGGGCTGACTGAAGGTCTCTGTATTAAGCCATTCTTGTACTGCTGTAAAGAATTACCTGAGACTGGGTAATTTATAAGAAAGTAAGTTTAATTGCCTTGTGATTCTGCAGGCTATACAGGAAGCATAGCGGTATCTGTTTCTGAGGAGGCCTCAGGAAGCTTCCAATCATGGCAGAAGGTAAAGGGTGAGGAGGGACATCACATGGTGAAGGCAGGAGCAAGAGAGAGAGGCTTTAAGTGAGATCACGCTCTGAGTTCACAGGAGATCTCATCCTTTAAAAGTGTGTGTACAATATCTTCTGTGAACTCAGGGTGGGAGCTCATCACCAAGAGGATGGCTCAAGCCACTCAGAAGGGATCTGCCCCCATGACCCAAATGCCTGGCACCAGGCCCCACCGCCAATATTGGGGATTACATTTCAACATGAGACTTGGACAGGGACACATACCCAAACTGTAACAGTCTCCTTTAGCTAAACTCCTGTGTAGCCGCGGAACTGGCAGCCTGCTATGGCTTCTTTTCCAACTTTGCTAGGTAATGAATAACAAGTTACCCTCTTGCTGCTTTAATTTGCATTTCTTCAATAACTAATGAGAATAAACTTTTTTGTTAGTTTGTTTCAACTCTAGGTAGTATTTCGTTTTTGTACAAATTTTACATTTCAAAGTATATTTTGCTTAAGGACATAAAATCTCATTTTTTATTGGGTTAGGATTTTAAAACTGTGTTTGTTATGCTAAAAATGCTTTCTCCCAGCTTGTCATTTTCCTTCTATGTATGTATTAGCCAAGACATGTTTTAATGTTTATGTATTTCAGTGTGTTTTTTTCTTTTGTAGTTTTGGTCTTTGGTATGAGACTTTACCATCCTCAAATGAAATAAACTATCATTTTTCTAGCATATCTTTTTTAATTTAAATCTTTAATATGTACATATACACACAGAAACACATCTGCACTTACACACACATGGAATTATTTGGTGTAAATTATGAGATAGAATGTAACTTTGGTATTTTTAAAATATAAACTGGCTGTCATCTTAACATAATTTCTTAAATATTTACTAAATAATTCTTCCATTCTGTTTCAAATATATGTTCAAAACAGATTAAATGAGATGCTAGTTAATATAAGGAATATAAATCACAAATATATAAAATATACATAAGAAAGATATAGATATACATAAGAAAAATATACAGAAGAAACATTCTTCTGTATATTTCTTATATAAACTAGAATATAAGCCCAGATGTTCTTAATAAATCCACTAAGATATGATTTTTGGAATCACTCTCATAACTATTTGAATAACTGCACTTTTTAAATGCTCTGTAATATGTGTCAGTCTTAGTGTACTTTCATTCTGTTTTATAATTTTCTTTATTTTTTTTTTGAAAAGCAACCATTTATTAGAACCAATACAAGAGTATGAAAAGAGGGAAAATAGGAGGGTAGAAGAGGGGGAGAGAATGAGGTCTGCATCAGATATCAGTTATGGAAACACATAAATGCTTACTTTTTAAACATTTACATTTAAAAGGTGAACATATATATATAGACCACTCATACTTTTTTAAAAAAAATCAAAGGCAGACACGTTTGGCTGAAATAAAACCAAGAAACACAACCAAAACTCCCCCATAAACCTGAAAGTCCGTAGAGAATTCAATTTCTCATTTCCATTCAGAAATCTGGCTACAAAGTGATTTGTCTGCTACTCAGGATGGTACAGAGTGCTGAAAGAAACCCAGCTCTTCAGTCTCTTAGATCCCATCCTGTAGGAAGTCGTGGGAAAGCCCGCAGACCATGGTCAAGTCAGCTACTGGCTACTTGGCAGGACATCAGACTGTGCTCTCTCCATTCCCCAGGACTCCACAGAACCGTCTGGTACTGCCAGTTCTGGGTGAACAGTGAGAACAGAGTCCACAAAACACAGAGAACCAGAATTAATCTAGGTCCTGGCAAGGAGCCAGGACCTTGTGCTTTTTCATGGTTTACAATTCTAGGGCCAAGGAGAGAGAAAGGAGAAAGAGCCCTATTGGGAAGAGGAGCTGGCTGCGCCCCTAAACTGAGATGGAAAGAGTAAGGCTCTTGAGCCCACACCTGCTGGGCAAGTAGAAATAGTGTCCAAAGTTTTCTCAAACCAGAGGGAAAAAAGGTCAAGGTTAGGTTCAGAGTGCAGACACTGAGAAAGAGATGACAGATACTGAATACAGGGAATCGGATGAAGCTTTAAGGATCAGTGCCCAATTCTGGGTGTTATACACACTTCTAGGAAAAATAATTCCAATGTAGCTTTTTGGGGGGGTGGAAATAAGGTGGTCACATTTATTCAATCAGCTGGTCCCTATGAGGAAGGAGAGGGTACAGATACCACAAAGGGGTACAGTCACCCAGCTGTCCTGGGATCAGTTTGGGGAGTGGTAAGAAATGACATAAATCAAAACCATTGAAGGTTGCTTTGATCCTGAGACAGTCTGAGTCTGCTTCAAACCCATGGAGAATGGAACTTTAATCCCCAACCCACAGAGAGAAATAAGCAGTAGCATCCCTGCCTCACGATTCCCTAATCCAATGTTCTTGAATCTGAAATGGCCTGCCTCTGTGAATGCAAGACATAGAAAATCCTAAATGCCTTCCCCAACAACATCCTAAGTAAGTCTGGACTAGTAAGATTCCAACATTCATAAAAACACTGTCAACATCTGAACTAGCAGCTTTCATGAGGGGTGGGCGGCGGGGGCAGAGAATTTGCCGAGTGACTAAGTAATTCCAGTCTTGGAGACAGCTCAGTGAGGACCAAAGCCTATGTGTCACGCTTAAACTCCAGCTCAAGGCATCCTCCATAGAGGACCCTAAAATATTCTATTAACTTGATTTACAATGCCTCACAGCACTCCTGTGAGGTAGGTCAGTATTACTAGCCCCATTTGACAGATGGGGAACTGAGGCATTGAAAGAAGTGACTTGCCCAAGGTCAGCCATTATGAATCAGTTGAGGAGGTGGGCACACAGAGTCAGCATCCACTCAATTCTTGTTCCATTTCCCAGAGCATTTTACTTCTCAGATTGCACTTGGGAGCAGAGGAAAGTTGGCAGGTACATCTCACTCTGCAAGCTAGATTAATTCAATCAACCCAAGAGTATTAACTGAGGGCCTGTTATTTATCTAGTATAATGTGAGGAATCTTGGAAAACTGAACTGCTTTGGAAAGTCATATTATGGATGTTTTGAAAATAAAATTACATCTTTAACATTAAGGACATGAATTCTTTTGTAGAGAAATATTCACTTTATCTTAGAAAGTGAAGGACTAAGTCACACTGATTTCTCAAAGTTTTATATTGAGTAACCTGAATTCCTAAAATCCAGAAAGTAGGACCACATTCCAACAGAAACAATGAATAAGAACCATTTCCCCAGTGGTGGTTATTGGTAGTGCTCTTATAAAGCTGCAAGGTTGGTGGAAGAAAAACTTTAGAGTGGTTTTATTATCTCCCAAAAAGCATTATTTTTATTGAAATTGTTGTAAAATTATAGATTAACTTGTGGAATACTGGCTTTTTAGTAATATTGAGTGATTCTTTCTAGTAAAAGCATAAATATTCAGTTGAATATTTTAATAACCCAAAATACAATTTTTGTTGATTTCTTCATCTATCATTATTATGTTAATTTTATTTCTACTTATATTTTCTATTTTATGATTTAGATCCTTCTGACTTTTATTTTTCAAACAGATAATATTATATGGGAAACATACATTCATTATATTTAATTTAATCCTTTACTCAGTTCTCAATTTAAAAATAAATAGTTTTTAATTATACCAAAATTGTATGGATGCAATTTATGTAAAATCTTTAAAATATTATAGATGAAGTTAAACTCCTAAAACATTATAGATGAAGCTAGAGTCCTTCCTGACTACCAACCACTGTCCCAGAATATATCCAGAGGTAAAAATACAATTGTCTGTAGTTTTTCCTTATTAAATACATGAAGTGTATGCTTTTCTAGATATCTACTTATTTCTCTAGCTGATGCAGTATTGTAAAATGGCAATTAAACAATAACTATCAAATAAAGTGAGTGATATTAAAAAGTAAACCACTCCCTTAGAAGGGATAGGTCCATTCTGTTTTCTGAATGAGCTTTTTAACACTTTTAATGCTGTTTATAATTGGAAGACCATAGTAAAATAAGAAACTTTACAAAGAATATTACAAGGTTAACATATGACTGGTAAAGATAGCATGAAAAAAGAAAACTACAGAATATACACCTTATAAGCATAGAGGCAAAATTTTAAAAATATATTACTAAATAGAATCCATTTCAATGATGCAAAATGGATCAAAGTTAAAAATAATTGTAATAAACTTTAATAGATGATAGTAAACATTTAAAAGAGGAAAACATTTTATCATCTAGAAAAAAATGCCAAAATAATGATATTTAGATATTACGTTTACTTTAAGCAAACATGCAGAGAAAAATGCTCTCTCAGACAAAAGAAAGAAGGAAAGATACATTGATTCCTAGGAAGAAAAAGAAAGAGGGAAGGAAGGAAGGAAGGAAGGAAGGAAGGAAGGAAGGAAGGAAGGAAGGAAGAAAGGAAGGGTGGGAGGGAAGGAAGGAAGGAAGGAAGCAAGCAAGGAAGGGAGGGAAGAAGGAAGGAAGGAAGGAAGGAAGGAAGGAAGGAAGGAAGGAAGGAAGGAAGGAAGGAAGGAAGGAAAGAAGGAAGGAAGGAAGCAAGGAAGGGAGGGAAGAAGGAAGGAAGGAAGGAAGGGAAGAAGGAAGGAAGGAAGGGAGGAAGGGACAAGGGACAAAAATTAAATTGAAACAGTGACACCTCAGTCAAAGACCTTTTGGTGGTAAGGTACAAAAATTCACATTTATTTTTTAAACAAGAGCTTAGAGAAAAGAAGTTACCACTATAAATATGCAGCAGCAACAAATGGAGACAAATGGCAAGGAGTTGCACCTCACAAGAGACTGAAACCATAAAACACACATGTTCAGAAACCAAGTCTCCCTCTCTCTCTCTTCGAAGATTGTGCTCTACTCAGAATGAGCTTCAGAGTGGAGACAATGTCTAAATAGTTTCTGGGCCAGGCACAATGGCTCATGCCTGTAATCCTAGCACTTTGGGAGGCCAAGGTGAATGGATTACTTGAGCCCAGGAGTTCAAGACGAGCCTGGGCAACAGGCGAAACCCCGTCTCTACTAAAAGTACAAAAATTACCTGGGCATGATGGTGCACACCTGTGGTTCCAGCTACTCAGGAGGCTGAGGTGGGAGGATCATTTGAGCCTGGGAGGTGGAGGTTGCCTCATTCGCCACTGCACTCCAGCCTGAGCAATAGAGCAAAACTCTGTCTCTAAATAAATAAATAAATAAACATCCTGAGGTTTTGCTGAAGTTATCAGCTTAAAAAGCTTTTGGGCTGAGACAATGGGGTTTTCTAGATATAGGATTATGCCATCTGCAAACAAAGATGATGTGACTTCCACTCTTCCTATTTGAATACCATTTAATTCTTTCTCCTGCCTGATTGCCCTAGCCAGAACTTCCAATATTATGTTGAATACCAGTGGTGAGAGAAGGCATCCTTGTCTTGTGCCAGTTTTCAGGGTGAATGCTTCCAGCTTTTGCCCATTCATTATGATATTGGCTGTGGGTTTTTCATATATGGCTCTTATTATTTTGAGGTATGTTCCTTCAATGTCTAGTTTATTGAGAGTTTTTAACATGGAGGGATGTTCAATTTTATCAAAGGCCTTTTCTGCGTCTATTGAGATAACCATGATTGTTTAGTTCTCTTTATGTGATGAATTTTATTTATTGATTTGCATATGTTGAACCAACCTTGCATCCCAGGGATGAAGCCAACTTGGTCATGGTGGATAAGCTTTTTGATGTGCTGCTGGATTTGGTTGGCCGGTATTTTATTGAGGATTTTTGCATTGATGTTCATCAAGTATATTGGCCTGAAGTATTATTTTTTTGTTGTATCTCTGCCAGGTTTTAGTATCAGGATGATGCTGGCCTCATAAAATGAGTTAGGGAAGAGTCCTTTGTCAATTGTTTGAAATAGTTTCAATAAAAATGGTACCAGTTCTTCTGTGTACCTCCTCTGGTACAATTCAGCTATAATTCCATCTGGTCCTAAGCTTTTTTTTTTTTTTGGTTGGTAGGCTATTTATTACTATTCAGTTTCAGAACTTGTTATTGATCTATTCAGGGATTTAATTTTTTCCTGGTTCAGTCTTGGGAGAGTGTCTGTGTCCAGGAATTTATCCATTTATTCTAGATTGGCTAGTTTATGTGCATAGAGGTGTTTATACTATTCTCTAATAGTTGTTTGTATTTCTTTGGGGTCAGTGGTGATATCCCCCTATTGAAATGGGAAGGTTCCCATGTCCCCCTCGCAGGATGTGCAGCAGGGGGAGTGGCTCGCTTCTTTGGTGCCCCACTGCTCAGACCTCTAGGGAAGCATACAGTTGGGCAGGTTGTGGGGCTCCAACTCCACAGTAGTGTCTAGAGGTGGATGTTTACAGCTCCTGAAGCCCCAGTGGGCGTGTGCTACCATGTGCTCTTTTAGTTTGCCATCTATAGGCAGCTTGTGTTAACCAGCTTAATTAGACCCTCTATCTTGTCTAAAGGACAGAGGGCTTTCTGTATTCTGGGTTCTTGTCTTGGTGTATGGGAAGAATTGGCTAACACCTGGGCGTGGAGAATGAGTGCAAAGTTTACTGAGTGGAAGTAGCTCTCAGCGGTTGGTGGAGCCAGAAGGGAGATGGTTTTCCCCTGGAGTCAGGCCGTTGAGTGACCCGGGGCTCTCCTTCGACCACCCTGGCCAAACTCCACATTGTTTCACCAGTCGATGGCCTGCTGGGATGCTGGTGTCTGTCAGTGTGCTCTCCATGTCCTCTCAATGTCCAGCCACTTGTATCATCTTCCACCAATCTGCTCCTCTCGATGTCCAGCCACTTGTATGTCTGCCCTGCCCTCTAGGTTCTAGGGTTTTTATAGGCCCAGGATGGGGGTGTGGTGGGCCAGGGTGGTCTTGGAAAATTCAATATTTGGGCACGAAGGCAGGAGAGGCTGTCCTCACCTAGGTTTGTGGGCACAGGCCTGAAGGTGAAGCCCTAGCCAGGGACATGCCTTTCTCTACCCAGCACTTTCCTGTCCCCATCCCACATCATTATCATTTCTGATTGCATCTATTTGGTTCTTCTCACTTTTCTTCTTTTATTAGTCTAGCTAGCAGTCTATCTATTTTATTAATAAAAAAAAAAACACCTCTTGGATTTGTTGATTTTTTGAAGGGTTTTTCATGTCTCTATCTCCTTCAGTTCTGCTCTGATCTTGGTTATTTCTTGTCTTCTGCTAGCTTTGGGGTTTGTTTGCTCTTGGTTGTCTAGTTCTTTTAGTTGTGATGGGAGGATGTAATGTGAGGATCACTTGAGCCAAATGCCCAACAATGCTTTAGCTGCATCCCAGGGATTCTGGTACATTGCCTCTTTGTTTTCATTAATTTCAAAAAAACTTCTTAATTTCTGCATTAATTTCATTATTTACTCAGGATAATAATTATAAAAAATTTTATTATTTATTAAGGAGCAGATCATTCCATTTCCATGCAGTTGTGTGGTTTTGAGTGAGTTTCTTAGTCTTGAGTTCTAATTTGATTGCACTGTGGTCTGAGAGATTGTTTGTTATGATTTCAGTTCTTTTGCTTTTACTGAGGAGTGTTTTACGTCTGGTTATGTGATCAATTTTAGAGTAAGTGGCCATGTGGCAATGAGAAGACTGTATATTTTGTTGTTGTTGGGTGAAGAGTTCTGTAGATACCCATCAGGTTCACTTGACTCAAAGCTAAGTTCAGACCCCGAATATCTTTGTTAATTCTCTGTCTTGATGATCTGTCTAATATTGTCAGTGGGATGTTAAAGTCTCCCACTATTATTGTGTGGGAGTCTAAGTCTCTTTGAAGGTCTCTAAGAACTTGCTTTATGAATTTGGGTGCCCCTGTATTAGGTGCATATATATTTATGGTACCTCTTCTTGTTGAATTGAACTCTTTACCATTATGTAATGCTCTTCTTTGTCTTTTTTGATCTTTGTTGGTTTAAAGTCTGTTTTGTCAGAAACTAGGATTGTGACCCCTGCTTTTTTCTGTTTTCTATTTCTTGGTAAATTTTCCTCCATCCCTTTACTTTGAGCCTATGTGTCTTTGCATGTGAGATGGGTCTCTTAAAGACAGCATGCTGATGGGTCTTGGCTCTTTATCCAGCTTGCCGTTCTGTGTCTTTTAACTGGGGCAATTAGCCCATTTACATTTAAGCTTAGTATTGTTATGTGCGGCATATAACCAAAGGAATGTAAATCATTCCATTATAAAGATACATGCATATGTATGTTCATTGCAGCATTATTCACAATAGCAAAGACATGGAATCAATCCAAATGCCTCATTTCTATAAAAAATACAAAAGTTACCTGGGCATGGTGCCTCATGCCTGTGTTCCAGCTACTCAGGAGACTGAGGTGGGAGGATCACTTGAGCCAAATGTCCATCAATGACAGATTGGATAAAGAAAATGTGGTCCATATGCACCATAGAATACTATGCAGCCATAAAAAGGAAGGAGACCATGTCCTTTGCAGGGACATGGATGGAGCTGGAGGCCGTTATACTCAGCAGACTAATGCAGAAACAGAAAAGCAAACACCACATGTTCTCACTTATAAGTGGGAGCTGAACAATGAGAATACATGAACTCATGGGAGGGAACAACACACACTGGGGCCTGTTGGGGGAGAGGGGGAAGAATGGGAGCATCAGGAAGAATAGCTAATGGATGCTGGGCTTAATACCTGGATGATGGGTTGATCCATGTAGCAAACTACCATGGCACATGTTTACCCAGGTACTAAACCTGCACATCCTACACATGTACCTGGAACTTAAAATAAAAGTTGAAGAAGATTCAGCCAGGTGTGGTGGCTCACACCTGTAATCCCAGCACTTTGGGAGGCCGAGGCAGGTGGATCATGAGGTCAGGAGATCGAGAACATCCTGGTTAACACGGTGAAACCCCGTCTCTCCTAAAAATACAAAAAAATTAGCTGGGCCTGGTGGCACTCGCCTGTAGTCCCAGCTACTAGGGAGGCTGAGGCAGGAGAATGGCATGAACCTGAGAGGCGGATGTTGCAGTGAGCGGAGATCGTGCCACTGCACCCCAGCCTGGGTGACAGAGCGAGACTCTGTCTCAAAAAAAAAAAAAAAAGTTGAAGAAGATTCACAGAAATGAGTTTGTGGTGCCAAAGAAAAGTAACCAGAGCAGTGCAGCAGCAGCCAGATTCTGAGATGTTTGGCCATTCCACCCAACCTGAACCTTCTCTTCCTCTTTCCCAGAAAATCAGATCAAAATGTGGAAAAGTGGATTTGAAAGCTATGGCAGCTCCTTGTATTGGGGATCCAGCAGCTACATGCAGTCCCCAGGGAACTTTGGATTGCTGACACCTTCTCAGGTGTTGAGCCCAACACATTGTACCCTGTACTATATCTAAGCTGCTTTCTGCCACTTTGATTGATGAAGTGGTTAAAATTGGGAATGTTGAGATTTCACAGTCGCTATTGTGGGGGATCATCCAACATGCAGAGAAGGCTCCAACCAATACTGTTTACAAAATAGATGACATGACAATTGCACCTATGGATGTTCACCAGTGGGTTGACACAGATGACACCAGCAGTGAATACACTGTCATTCCTCCAGAAAAATATGTCACTGTGGCAGGCTATCTGAGACCTTTTCAGGACAAAAAGAGCCTGGTACCCTTTAAAATCATGCCCCGGAGGATATGAATGAATTCACCACCCGTATTCTGGAAGTGATCAATGTACACATGATACTAAGCAAAGATAACAGGCAGCCCTCAGCAAGGAGAGCATCTATCAGCAATCCAGGAATGAGTGAAGCAGGGAAATTTGGTGGGAATAGCTTCATGCCAGCAAAGGACCTACTGTGGCCCAAAACCAGGTGTTGAATTTGATTAAGGGTTGCCCAAGACCCAAAGAATTGAACTTTCAGGATCTCAAGAACCAGCTCGACCACATGTCTGTATCCTCAATCAATCAAGCTGTGGATTTTCTGAGCAATGAGGGGCACAGCTATTCTACTGTGGATGATTATCATTTTAAATCCACAAATGCAGAATAACTGGATCTAATTGGGTGCCTGAGCTATTTTACAGCTGGACCTAGTTTCACACTTTGTTGTCTCCCGCTGTGCATATGTTTGGCCAGGTGGCTTCTAGGAAGTAGGTGTCATCTATATAAGGTGTCCACTGACATCCTTTTGAATCTTACTGCTCTTCTGTTTTATTTTGTTTTGATTGAAGCTCAGGGGGAGATGGGCAATTGACAGGGATGAAATCCAAGGTGGAATTTCTTGAAGAAGTTACAAATAAGTCTGTTACAACATCACAATAGATGGACTTGGAAGGATGCTTCCAGTAGGGTACTTAAATAATGCTCGGGTACTTAAATAATGAACGTACTTAAATAATGCTCTGGTACTTAAGTAATGCTCAGGTACTTAAGTAATGAAAATACTTAAGTAATGCTTAAATATTTTTTTCTTCTTAAAATGTTTCCTGCTGAAAGATTAGCAGGACTAGGCCCTGTGGGCCAAGCGCTGGAGGAGAAACCCACTGGCCTCAGCCTGTTTTCATTTCCTACTTTGGTTATGTGGCGTTACTTTCAGAATTGCACTTCCCGTCACCTGCTTGTCATAACTGCTGCTTGTCATGATGATGTGTTTCTGTGAACATGAGGTTCTAGGTGGTGCGTCCAGAGGCAGAGGAAAGCAAGAAGTTTTACTGCATTTTGTACAAAATAAGTACATTCATATGTTTAATAAAACAGTTACATTGAAAAAAAGGTTGAAGATAAATAAATAAATAGTTTCTGAATTCAAATCCCAAATGTATCCAAGGCCACAGGGCATGACTCCTCTAAATAAATAGATAAATAAATAAATAGTTTCTGAGTTCAAATCTCAAGGAGAGAATCTGATCAATGTTGTTCAGCTCTAACTGTGGACCTATGGCTGCTAACAAACCGGGCCAGAGGCCGAGGCCCACCAAGCAGGACCTGGGGAGAATCAGGACTTAATAAAAGATGCTAAGCAGGCACAGATGTGGAAGCAAATGGAGCATTTTAATTAAAATCCCAAATAAAGCAAGACTTTTTTAATAAATAAAATTCAAATATCTCACCAGTTTTTGCCTAGAATACTTTATCTCTAAACTTTCCATGCGTATTTCAGCCCAGGAATACTTTATTTTAAATTTTGTTGCTCTTTCTTCATCTTCCATTTTCATGTTTATTTGCTTTTTATTTTGAGAAAATTAAGAGAAATTTACAGAGAATGATATTCAAGGGCCCATCCAAGATTGACATTTTAACATATTGATGTTCTATTCAAGTTTATTTTTTAATGAAAATAAATATTATAGATAAATATAAAATCTATTTTGTTATTTGTGCCTATCTCATTTTCTTTCTAAGAGATAAAAAGCATCATAAATTTTCTATGTATGTTTCTAGGCCTTTAAATTTTTTTTAAACATATACAAGTATGTTTACATTGTTTCGTGTATTTTTGAAATTTAAAAATGCTATTATATATGTGTGTGATTTACTTATATAATTTGTCATTAAATTTATATAAAGGCTATTCATAAACGTATGCATCATTTGGCAGCTTATTCTTTGTTGATGTTAAGATTTAGCAATGTTGATATACAGACATCTAGTTTATTCCTTGTGCCTATATCACATTTCATTTTTCATCTTCTTAATGATGGACATTCAGATGTTTCCTTTTTTTTCTATTACAAATGACATCATATGGTGTATATTTTTATAGACTTCCTTTTATATGACATGCTTTCATTAAGTTACCATAGCAGACATTGTTTGTACACTATCCTTATTCTGTTTGTCTTCCCTGTTGTACTCTGAAGGCTGACTTCTGTGAACACCTGCTGGCTGCAGGCAGCCTGAGAACACTTCCCTGGCTGGACACATGCTCAGAGCAAGCTGGAAGTGCACAAGAATTAATGCTCCCAGAAATAGCCCTTAACCAGAGATGGACAGGGAATTGGAGATAAATACCCCAGATTTTTCACCTCTTGACTAGAATAACCCTGAAGATTTGTTCTGTACTGTCTTCTACAATTCCTACATCGATTGAGCTCCAGTTGTCCACAGTGGTAAATTGTTGGTAATCCACCCTTGTATTGGCTTCCTTTTCTGTCTCACTCCCAGCCTCTCACTGGCATTTTCCAGAACTACCTCATACACACACAACAAAAACTATTTGTACTGAAATCTTAGTCTCCAGATCTGCTTCTGAAAGCATCCAAACCAAGGAAGCAATATACATAAGAGTGTAATTGTTTGGTAGTGGAGTATGAGTATTTGGGATAAATGTAAAAAGTCAAATTGTATGTATGTATGTCAATTATGCATGAATTGGAAATCAATTGTCAATTTCCAAGTGATTCTACTAACTAGGATTCTCATTAGCACCGTATAAGTTATATTTTGAACACTTAATATCATATTTCTTTTTAATTTTCTAGTAAGTGGGAAATTATATCCTGTTATTTCTTATTCTCATTATTGGTGATCCCTTCTTTCCATATGGAATGCATATTAGGCATATATGGTGAATTAACTAAATCTATCATCAGTAGTTCTCATTTTAAATTTATCATATTCCTTTCTTCACCTTTACCCTGGAAGACATGGAAAACTCACCGATTTTCTAATTCACTGATCTGATTTTCTCACAGTCAATATACTGTGAACTAGGTTTATTGCTTTTGCTTTTTAAATATTGCATATATTTTCTGAATATTTTTCTGAAAATATGTTCTTGGGTTTTTTCTTTGTTGGTTTTGGTTTTTTGTTTGTTTTGTTTTTTACTGTGTCACATAGCATGCTTGCTTTGGTAGTGGGAAGACAGCTTGCAAGTTTACCCACAAAACTTCTCATTGTTTGAATTACTTCATCTTTTGATGTATCGTATGGAATTCCTTTTCATTTAAAAAAGAAGTCTGTGCATGTGCACACCCAAATTTAAGAGTTCTTTTTTATATTAGGGACAAAGTGAAGATAAGAATATTGATATTTTATCTAATTTTAAAAAGAGAGATGTTTGGAAGTGTAAGATAAGGTTTTTAGTCTTATCAAAGATGAGATACAAATACTGGTGAAGACAGTTGTATGGCAGAGATTTCCCATATAGAAAGTGTTTTCCTTTCCATGTTAGTTATTGCCATTTCTTACATAAAGCCAAAATGCTCTAAATAGCAACAAAGCTTTCATCAGCTTATGGATAGGACTCTTTTTGGATTCCTGTTCTTGATACAGACTTTGTCCAATGCACTTTTGTGCTAATATTTTTCCATTTTTATTTTGCAATAAGAAGCTATTTTTCAATGGGAGGTTGGACAGCAGGGCAATAAACACATGGGCTCAGAAACCTACTTTGCAATAAGTAAAGTAGCTTTCTGAGTAAATTTTTAAAGCAAAAATAAAACAATGATGGATGCATTTAAAATTCTTTGAGAAAAGGTACTGAGTAGATAGTCTCCTTTACTAGAACAAAAAATGATCAGCTCTGAATTCAACCATAATCTAATTCGATTATACCTAAATCTCTAACAATTTGCTGTAAAGCTTTAAAAATTATGCCTTTTGACATTGCCAGTATTAGTCTCTTTAAAAATCCATTTCGCCTTCCTTTTGACATTGCTTCATTTCAGACCAATTACAAATAATGCAGCCTCAACAAGTTTTTAAAAGCTCAAACATACTATGAAGTGATGCAGAACAGAAATTAAAATTCATGTACTAATTTTTCTTTTTATGCTCATAACTATGTATTCGTACCCAGTATGCTACTGATACCTTAATATGAATAATTTTGAAATATTTTCCTCTATTTAATGACTCTTTGTTCTCTAGTTAATGACTCTTTGTTATGCTAGGGAAATAATATCGAAAGTCAAATGTGCATTGTAGGTTATAACTTTTCTATAGAATGGTCAGTGTCATATTCAATCTCTATTGTAGATTATGATACTCCCCCAGTAGTTAGGATAATAGCCAAACAAAAACAACTTGGCCATTGTGTGAAAAATAGTTCACCTAGTGAAGAAAAAAATAGTCAATTTATCTCGCACCCCATAGAAAACTCTCTCTGGAGCCCCATCTTTGGATGTTGGCATTTAGGGAGGCCTCTTAGCTGCTTTCTTTTAGTTATGCTGCTGGTACTATAAAATGGTGTGGGGAAGCTCTGCTGGAAGAAAATATCAAGTTCTCCACTTGACTCATCAGCTTCATGAGACTAATTGGTGATTTGTAATGAAATGATATAGGCTAAAAAAAAACCACTTTAATTCTAACTATTAGGATTTCTCTTGACCACTATTCTGTCCCTACCAAGAAGATCAAACAGTGTGGAGTCATGAGCGCTAATTGTATTAAATAAATGGGCAAGTTTCGTCTTTGTCTGGTATTGATATCAATTTGTTTCCTGGCAAATACCTCTCCACCTTCTTCGGTTAGGTTGGTGCAAATGTAATGGCATAACAGTAATGGTAAAAACTGCAATTACATTTGCACCAACCTAATAGTAAGTGTTTATCATCATTCCTATAGGGAAATCATACCCTGTGGTTTAAGAGAGATTAACCTCACTCTTCCAGCTGCCCAGCAGCAGGAATGTGACCTGGACTTCATTTATCACAGTGCCCAAATGCCCCAGAACTCAAGGAGTGGTTAAGAAATAGAAATGTCATCAAAAGGAGGCAAATGAGAGTTCTCTCTACCTGGAATATTTTTTCAGTGTTATCAAGGAAGAAGCTTTCCTTGTCCTAAAGTTGAAATGCTGTTGGGATGGAAGTCTCAGGTTGCCAGGAACCATCATGCATATCACATAGAAAAAGCTTGTCTGAAAGATGGAGGGTCACAACTCTAATGACTTTTTTAAATGCCTGGATCAAACCAAGCCTGAAGCTAGATAATGTTGAATAATTTTGTTTGTTTGGGGCCAAAATTGGGTGTGCTTTAAATTTAAGTTTCAGTTACCCAGCTCTCGTACTTAAACTGGAAGAATCCTAAGATACACACTCTCACCTTGGCTTTAAGGCAAAAAAAATTTAAAAATAAAAAAAAAATGCAGGGAGAATCCAAAGTAAAGTGCACTGTTTCCATAATTGATGACATTCAATTTTCCACAGAGCAGACAAAATGACCTTTTGAAAATGTAATTTCATGCCCATTATTTCCCCTCTTAAAAACTTTCAAATTCTTATTGCCATTAAAATTAGGTCCAGTCTTCTTTCACACTTTGCCACCACTGCTACCACATCTCGTGCCATTCTCCCCCTTCTCTCTGCTTGGCCTTTTCTCTGAGAGACTCATTCTTACTTCAGGGCCTAGAGAATTGCTTCCAATTATTTGTATAGTCCTTCTCATTTTGAATATTTCAGCTCAATTGTCACTTCACAATTAAGTTTATCCTTGTTGACCCCATCTAAAATAACCAATGTTGACTATGTTTAATAATAATGGATTACACACTTGCAATTTTCTAAGAGAGTAGATCTTAAGTATTCTCATCTCCCTCTCACACACACACACACAATAACTACATAAAGTGATGGATATGTTAACTAGATTGATAATGGTAATCATTTCACAACATATGCATACTACATCAAAATATCACATCATACACCTTAAATAACATAATTTAAATTTCAATTATACCTCAATAAAGCTATAAAATAAGATAAAATAGCCAATGCAAATACTTTCTAACTTCATAGTTTATTTCTACATATTACTTTTATGCTATAAAATTATCTTTATTTTTAATTTTTGTCATTTACCCACTTAAATCCATTTGCCCCTCTAAGAACGTGGGCTGGGCGCGGTGGCTCATGCCTGTAATCCTTGCACTTTGGGAGGCCGAGGAGGGCAGATCACCTGAAGTCAGGAGTTCAAGACCAGCCTGGCCAACATGGCAAAACCCTGTCTCTACTAAATATATAAAAATTAGCCGGACATGGTGGGGGGCACCTGTAATCCCAGCTACTCGGGAGGCTGGGGAAGGAGAATCGCTTGAATCTGGGAGGCAGAGGTTGCAGTGAGCTGAGATCATGCCACTGCACTCCAGCCTGGGCAACAGAGCAAGACTCTGTCTCAAAAAAAATAAGTGAATTTCAGGAGAGCAGGGACCCTTTTGATTTTGCTCATTGCCACATCTTTAGAAGTTATAACAATGACTAGCTCAAAGACACACCAAATTCAAAATTGCTGAATTGATAAATGTTTAAATAACACCTTCCTTGTTTTATTTTTGCCAAGCAGTATTCTGTAATTCTAGCTGTCTTTCTTCTGTAAGTCATTCTCTACTTTCTATCCAGCTCCTTTTAGAATCTCTCTCCTCTTCCTCTTTTTACTTCTTTCTCTCTTTCTCTCTCTCTCTCTCTCCCCCTCCTATCTTGCAGTTTCACTACTATATGTCTAGTCATAAATTCTTTTTAGTTATCCAGCTTGAGCTAAATTCTCACCAATCTTGAAACATGTGAAGCCATTAATTCTCTAAATAAGGCCTCTTCCCAAATCTTTGTAGTTCATCTTTTGAGATGCCAATAAGATGTTTTTAAGAGCTTCGTATTCTATCATCCCTGTCTCTTTGCTACTTTTCTGTAGTTCTTATATATACGTCTATATCATGATATACATCTGTCTTGTAGCAAGTTATCTCTAGTTAGCATCAGACTTCTTTCTTCAATTGCACTTTATCTGCTGTTTAACTCATCTATTAAGTAATTTTTGTCTCAATAAAAATGTTTTTCACACTTAGAAGTTCATTTTGTCTGTCTATTTTTCTGATGCTTTTTTTGCTTTCCTCTAAGTTTATTAATTTTATTAAACACCCCATATGCAGATATTGTATATTTTAACTGTAAACAAATCTAATATCTTCAGTTATTAAGAATTTCATTTTGCTATTGCTTGTCTCTACTGCTTATAGATCATGGTGGTTTTCCTTATGTGTTTGGTGTTCCCAGTAAATTCACACTTGATTAATATCTGATGTAGTCCTGCTGGCTATTGCATGAGGCTGTACATGGAGAAACTCTCCTTTAAAATGTGTTTGCCTCTGTCTCTACCAATAGAGAAAGATGTATTAGTCAATGTAGCTTTATCATAATATTGATTATGCTGCAGTGGCAAACAATTCAAAATTCTCAGGTGTTTAATAGAAAAGGCTTCTTTCTCATACCATATGTTATGGGCTTCCTGGGGTATATATTCTGATTTATTCTCTATCTTTTAGGTCAGTCTCTTTATGGAACATGCTGGTCATTTTAAATGGAGTAAAAGAAGTAATGCTTTATTATTTCCATGCAAATCATTACCTACAACTAGAAACATGCTCCCCATTCCCTAATCCACAGAGACAGCCCAAAATGGTGGTCTTACTAATGACTCTCACCAGGGGTGCTCCCACCAGCCCAGAAACACGTTAGACCCTCAAATTTCAATGATTTTCAATGAATGTCACTATTCATAATTGATTATTAAAGTCTTTTAACATCTATTTTTCCTTGCCTTAAATAAGGGAGCAATACTTTAAATTTTTGCTCCTTCATCTTCAGAAAGACCTAGAAAAATATCTCCAAGAATAAAATTACACTCCTCTTATCTGGGCCTCCTTCATGTAAAATCTACATTTTTATTTCTTCTCATTTAATTGCATAAATTTGCCAAACTCCAACTGTGTATTTCATAAGACATACATCTAGAAGTCTCTTTTCCCTCAAGATAGTGTATCCTCCATAAATCTGAGAACAAGACCACTCAAGACCTCTATCGAAGTAAGATATAATTGTGCCAAGGGACATAGTACTTGAAGTCATCCCCATCTATAGTAGATCTAAAATAAAATTCTTTCATTGTTCTTCCAGTACATGGATTCAGAAACTGATCCGAGATAGGAAGAAATGCAGAAGTCTCAGGAAAAAATAGAAAAATTTTAAAAAGCAAAAACAATAACAAATCCAATATTATTAACATTTGAGGGGAAAAAAAGGCCAATCTGGGGAAAAAATGAGAGAAAAATACAGATGCACACATCTTGTTCCCAGTAACATTTTTGACGTGTATCCTATGCATAAGTAAAATGACCCCAGCTGCAAAAGAGCAGTACCAGCTCAACTGGCTGAAGAGAAGGAAAAGTTAGTGTCATAGAATAAATTCCAAGAGAGGGCGACATCTTCCAAGCTGCGTTATTCAGTGGTCCAAAGGAGCTACTTTCCCTCTTCTGCTAGCAGTCTTCATCACATTGGGTTAACTTCCCTTGGGGTTGCAAGGTAGCTACAACGGTTTCTAAATATAACATGTAAACCCACGTTACGTTGAAAAACACAGAAGTATTAAATTGTACTTTTAAGAACAAGAAAGCATTTTCCAAAATCCCCGAGGAGACTCTCCCTTATGTCATTTATCAGAACTGAGTCACATGTTAACTATTAAACAAATCCCTAGGAAGGGAAATGAGATTCCAATGCTTGTTAGTGAAGCACATGGTTATGTGGTGGATAGTGAATTACCGGCCAAAAAAAAAAAAAAAAAAATCAGAACTCTGGCAGAAAAAAGAAAGATGGAATAGATACTGGCATTCCTTCTGCTACATCCTTCTAGATTTCTTCCATACAAGCAAAATTTTGCTCTGCATCCTTCTTTGTAGTCTTCTTTATTTTTTTTACCTTCCTATATCATAAGCAGTTCTTCAAGTGTACGTGATGGCTGCATATAATTGTATTGCATGGAAGTCCCAAAATGTATTAAAGTGATGTTTATTTATTGAATTCTACTGATAGGTATTTAGATTACTCCCTGCCGTAACAACTGTAATACACACAGAATGAATGTTGGATAGATAAATGAGAGCTGGATTACACAGATAGATGATAGATAAATAGATGTAATTATAATAATATTGGAATTTACCTTCCAGAACACCTGTGCCTGGGAGTGAAGTATATAAAATAAGTGTACACTTATTTTTTTGTCAGTCAAATCTAGCTATGCCCCATACATTTTGCTATGTGCTGTTGTCATTTTCTCTAATTAGCAAAAAGCCTGTAATTGCACCTTTGATTTCCTCTTTGACATGGATTTAAAGACATTTTAATTGCTGTGTTATTGCTTTTCAATGTTAAACATTTATTTTTTCAATTTATTTTTAGTTTTATTACAAAAAAATAGAGAGACAGAAAAAATGGCCTATACAATTTGTGCTTTGAAGATTTTATTGGCATTTCCTTTGTGGCCTAACGTATGTTAGTTTTGAAATTATCAGTTAACACAGAAAAAAATGAGCATTTTTCCTAGTGTGTAAATATTTAATTAAATATATCAGGTTAACCTTAATTTGTATGGAAATTAGAGCTTTTATATTTTTTGAGACTTGATTAGAAAAATTAGAGAGGGAAATGCTTTGCATGATATAATTTGATACAATTTTTTTTAACACATAAAGATCCCCAACAGTTACATCTTCGTTGCCAATGGCACTCTGTAGTAAATAAACTGATAGACTTTGTCCTGCTTAATGCTCCTTGCTTTGGATTCCATATAATCTTTTATTATGGAGGTTTAGCAAAGGTCCCATGGATAAACTTATGGTTGCTCTTGACCAGTAGATTTGACAGAAATGATGCTATGTGACTTTTGAGCTAGGTCATAAAAGCCCACGCAGCTTCTGCCTGGTTTCTTCAAATGTCCACTCTTGGAATCTCCCTCTCATAACCCAACCATCCTACTGCCAAAAACCCAAGCCATATGGGCAGGCCATATACAGGTACACCAATGGACAACCCCAGGTAAGTCAAGCCCTTCAATCATCCCAGCCCAGATTCTGCATGAGTAAATGAAGAAGCCTCCAGGTGATATCCAGCCCCAAGCATGTGAATGACTTCCAGATTGTTACAGCCTGAATATTTGTGCCCCCTTCAACATTTATATGTTGAAACCCTAACTCCCAAGGTGATGGTATTAGGAGGTAGGGCCTTTGGGAAATAATTAGGTCCTGAGAGTACAGCCCTTATAAATGGAATTAGTGCCCTTATAAGAAGAGGCCAAGAAGCTAGCACACTCTCTTTCCACCATGTGAGGATATAGGAGAAGTTAGCAATGTGCAACTTGGAAGAGGGCTCTTCCATGCTGGCAGCTCCAGCTCAGCTTCCAGCTTCCAGCCTCCAGAACAGTGAGGAATGAATTCCATTGTTGATAAACTGTTCAGTTTACGGTATTTTTTATAGCATCCCAAATGGACTAAAAAACCGATCTTCCCAGCTAGTGTTCCTCAGACATTATGGAACATAGATGAGTCAAACCTGCTATGGCTTGCAATTCCTGAACACAGAATCTGCAAATGGTTTGTTACTTATGCCACTATGCTTGGGTGGTTTGTTATGCACCGTATGCAAGTATAGACACTAGTCTTGGAAATTCTGCTTCATTATTGCTTACATGTGCTTTATAAAACTTTTTTACCCTTTTACAATTAATGTTTTGTAATTTTAGTCAAATCTCTTGAGAATATCATATAACTGCCTATTTAAAATTGTTTGTAAATTAAATGATAACTTATGATTAATGATTATTTCTAGCTTATAATTCAGATTTTGCCCTTGATAACATATCTTAATGTAACTACATTATTTTTAAACTGATTTACATAATTTTAGAAGTTCTACTCTTTCTTAGGTCTACTTAATATTGCCTTGTCCAACACGACTTGAAGTATATTCTGTTCACTTTTGCTTTATTCAAAATGTTAAAAATACTAGGAAGATAATATTTGTCAACTTCATTTTCAGGCTGTTTTCATTCTCCAGTTTCTCTCAAAATGTGGTGTGCGTATCCTGGACCCCCAGGAGCTTCTCCCTTTATCTTTCATTGACAGGGTGGTGCAGGAGGTCATAGAGGCACGGGTGGTCCAGCCAGTGCAGGTGTCTTGGGGGACCTCACTTTTATCTAGTCTCAGAGAGGCTATAATAGGCATGACTTAAAAAACCTTTTAAATCCAGGAATTGTTAAATATCATGGAAATTATTTGTTACCTGAAGGTTACAAGGACTTTCTTTAAAACTACCTTGGACCAAATTTTTATTGATATTTATACTCTTCTTTTTCAATTTACTTGGTGGTTTGGAGTATATTAGGTTCACTTCCTTTTTATTAGCCAATGATAATAATTTTTATGTTCTGGCAATGGCTATTCATTTCATCAAGATACTAAAACATACTTATCATAGAATTTTTATTATTATTATTATTATTATACTTTAAGTTTTAGGGTACATGTGCACAACGTGCAGGTTTGTTACATATGTATCCATGTACCATGTTGGTTTGCTGCACCCATTAACTCGTCATTCAGCATTAGGTGTATCTCCTAATGCCGTCCCTCCCCCCTCCCCCTACCCCACAACAGTCCCCAGAGTGTGAGGTCCCCCTTCATGTGTTCTCATTGTTCAATTCCAACCTATGAGTGAGAACATGCGGTGTTTGGTTTTTTGTCCTTGCGATATTTTACTGAGAATGATGGTTTCCAGTTTCATCCATGTCCCTACAAAGGACACGAACTCATCATTTTTTATGGCTGCATAGTATTCCATGGTGTATGTGTGCCACATTCTCTTAATCCAGTCTATCATTGTTGGACATTTGGGTTGGTTACAAGTCTTTCCTATTGTGAATAGTGCCGCAATAAACATACGTGTGCGTGTGTCTTTATAGCAGCATGATTTATAGTCCTTTGGGTATATACCCAGTAATGGGATGGCTGGGTCAAATGGTATTTCTAGTTCTAGATCCCTGAGGAATCGCCACACTGACTTCCACAATGGTTGAACTAGTTTACAGTCCCACCAACAGTGTAAAAGTGTTCCTATTTCTCCACATCCTCTCCAGCACCTGTTGTTTCCTGACTTTTTAATGATGGTCATTCGACCTGGTGTGAGATGGTATCTCATTGTGGTTTCGATTTGCATTTCTCTGATGGCCAGTGATGATGAGTATTTTTTCATGTGTTTTTTGGCTGCATAAATGTCTTCTTTTGAGAAGTGTCTGTTCATGTCCTTTGCCCACTTTTTGATGGGGTTGTTTGTTTTTTTCTTGTAAATTTGTTTGAGTTCATTGTAGATTCTGGATATTAGCCCTCTGTCAGATGAGTAGGTTGTGAAAATTTTCTCCCGTTTTGTAGGTTGCCTGTTCACTCTGATGGTAGTTTCTTTTGCTGTGCAGAAACTCTTTAGTTTAATTAGATCCCATTTGTCAATTTTGGCTTTTGTTGCCATTGCTTTTGGTGTTTTAGACATGAAGTCCTTGCCCATGCCTATGTCCTGAATGGTATTGCCTAGGTTTTCTTCTAGGGTTTTTATGGTTTTGGGTCTAACATGTAAGTCTTTAATACATCTTGAATTAATTTTTATATAAGGTGTAAGGAAGGGATCCAGTTTCAGCTTTCTACATATGGCTAGCTGGTTTTCCCAGCACCATTTATTAAATAGGGAATCCTTTCCCCATTGCTTGTTTTTGTGAGGTTTGTCAAAGATCAGATAGTTTTAGATATGTGGCATTATTTCTGAGGGCTCTGTTCTGTTCCATTGATCTATGTCTCTGTTGTGGTACCAGTACCATGCTGTTTTGGTTACTGTAGCCTTGTAGTATAGTTTGAAGTCAGGTAGTGTGATGCCTCCAGCTTTGTTCTTTTGGCTTAGGATTGACTTGGTGATGCGGGCTCTTTTTTGGTTCCATATGAACTTTAAAGTCGTTTTTTCCAATTCTCTGAAGAAAGTCATTGGTAGCTTGATGGGGATGGCATTGAATCTATAAATTACCTTGGTCAGTATGGCCATTTTCATGATATTGATTCTTCCAACCCATGAGCATGGAATGTTCTTCCATTTGTTTGTATCCTCTTTTATTTCATTGAACAGTGGTTTGTAGTTCTCCTCGAAGAGGTCCTTCACGTCCCTTGTAAGTTGGATTCCTAGGTATTTTATTCTCTTTGAAGCAATTGTGAATGGGAGTTCACTCATGATTTGGCTCTCTGTCTGTTATTGGTGTACAAGAATGCTTGTGATTTTTGCACATTGATTTTGTATCCTGAGACTTTGCTGAAGTTGCTTATCAGCTTAAGGAGATTTTGGGCTCAGAAGGGGGTTTTCTAGATATACAATCATGTCATCTGCAAACAGGGACAATTTGACTTCCTCTTTTCCTTATTGAATACCCTTTATTTCCTTCTCCTGCCTGATTGCCCTGGCCAGAACTTCCAACACTATGTTGAATAGGAGTGGTGACAGAGGGCATCCCTGTCTTGTGCCAGTTTTCAAAGGGAATGCTTCCAGTTTTTGCCCATTCAGTATGATATTGGCTGTGGGTTTGTCATAGATAGCTCTTATTATTTTGAGATATGTCCCATCAATACCTAATTTATTGAGAGTTTTTAGCATGAAGGTTGTTGAATTTTGTCAAAGGCCTTTTCTGCATCTATTGAGATAATCATGTGGTTTTTGTCTTTGGTTCTGTTTATATGCTGGATTACATTTATTGATTTGCATATGTTGAACCAGCCTTGCAACCCAGGGATGAAGCCCACTTGATCATGGTGGATAAGCTTTTTGATGTGCTGCTGGATTTGGTTTGCCAGTATTTTATTGAGGATTTTTGCATCAATGTTCATCAAGAATATTGGTCTGAAATTCTCTTTTTTGGTTGTGTCTCTGCCAGGCTTTAGTATCAGGATGATGCTGGCCTCATAAAATGTGTTAGGGAGGATTCCCTCTTTTTCTATTGATTGGAATAGTTTCAGAAGGAATGGTACCAGTTCCTCCTTGTACCTCTGGTAGAATTCGGCTGTGAATCCATCTGGTCCTGGACTCTTTTTGGCTGGTAAGCTATTGATTATTGCCACAATTTCAGAGCCTGTTATTGGTCTATTCAGAGATTCAACTTCTTCCTGGTTTAGTCCTGGGAGGGTGTATTTGTCGAGGAATTTATCCATTTCTTCTAGATTTTCTAGTTTATTTGTGTAGAGGTGTTTGTAGTATTCTCTGATGGTAGATTGTATTTCTGTGGGATTGGTGGTGATATCCCCTTTATCATTTTTTTATTGCGTCTATTTGATTCTTCTCTCTTTTCTTCTTTATTAGTCTTGCTAGTGGTCTATCAATTTTGTTGATCTTTTCAAAAAACCAGCTCCTGGATTCATTAAATTTTTGAAGCGTTTTTTGTGTCTCTATTTCCTTCAGTTCTGCTCTGATCTTAGTTATTTCTAGCCTTCTGCTAGCTTTTGAATGTGTTTGCTCTTGCTTTTCTAGTTCTTTTAATTGTGATGTTAGGGTGTCAATTTTGGATCTTTCCTGCTTTCTCTTGTGGGCATTTAGTGCGATAAATTTCCCCTACACACTGCTTTGAATGTGTCCCAGAGATTCTGGTATGTTGTGTCTTTGTTCTCGCTGGTTTCAAAGAACATCTTTATTTCTGCTTTCATTTCGTTATATACCCAGTAGTCATTCACGAGCAGGTTGTTCAGTTTCCATGTAATTGAGCGGTTTTGAGTGAGTTTCTTAATCCTGAGTTCTAGTTTGATTGCACTGTGGTCTGAGAGACAGTTTGTTATAATTTCTGTTCGTTTACATTTGCTGAGGAGAGCTTTACTTCCAACTATGTGGTCAATTTTGGAATAGGTGTGGTGTGGTGCTGAAAAAAATGTATATTCTGTTGATTTGGGGTGGAGAGTTCTGTAGATGTCTATTAGGTCCACTTTGTGCAGAGCTGAATTCAATTCCTGGGTATGCTTGTTAACTTTCTGTCCCATTGATCTGTCTAATGTTGACAGAGGGGTGTTAAAATCTCCCATTATTATTGTGTGGGAGTCTAAGTCTTTGTAGGTCACTCAGGACTTGCTTTATGAATCTGGGTGCTCCTGTGTTGGGTGCATATATATTTAGGATAGTTAGCTCTTCTTGTTGAATTGATCCCTTTACCATTATGTAATGGCCTTCTTTGTCTCTTTTGATCTTTGTTGATTTAAAGTCTATTTTATCAGAGACTAGGATTGCAACCCCTGCCTTTTTTTGTTTTCCATTGGCTTGGTAGATCTTCCTCCATCCCTTTATTTTGAGTCTATGTGTGCCTCTGCCTATGAGATGGGTTTCCTGGATACAGCACACTGATGGGTCTTGACTCTTTATCCAATTTGCCAGTCTGTGTCTTCTAATTGGAGCATTTAGCCCATTTACATTTAAAGTTAATATTGTTATGTGTGAATTTGATCCTGTCATTATGATGTTAGCTGGTTATTTTGCTCATTAGTTGATGCAGTTTCTTCCTAGCCTGTATGGTCTTTACAATTTGGCATGTTTTTGCAGTGGCTGGTATCGATTTTTCCTTTCCATGTTTAGTGCTTCCTTCAGGAGCTCTTTTAGGGTAGGCCTGGTGGTGACAAAATCAGTCAGCATTTGCTTGTCTGTAAAGTATTTTATTTCTCCTTCACTTATGAAGCTTAGTTTGGCTGGATATTCAATTCAGGGTTGAAAATTCTTTTCTTTAAGAATGTTGAATATTGGCCCCCACTCTCTTCTGGCTTGTAGAGTTTCTGCTGAGAGATTAGCTGTTAGTCTGATGGGCTTCCCTTTGTGGGTAACCTGA
Organism: Symphalangus syndactylus; assembly: GCF_028878055.3. Taxonomy (NCBI): domain Eukaryota; kingdom Metazoa; phylum Chordata; class Mammalia; order Primates; family Hylobatidae; genus Symphalangus; species Symphalangus syndactylus. Next base: position 92,858,586 of record NC_072426.2, read on the forward strand.
CCTTTCTCTCTGGCCGCCCTTAACATTTTTTCCTTCATTTCAGCTTTGGTGAATCTGACAATTATGTGTCTTGGAGTTGTTCTTCTCGAGGAGTATCTTTGTGGCATTCTCTGAATTTCTTGAATTTGAATGTTGGCCTGCCTTGCTAGATTGGGGAAGTTCTCCTGGATAATATCTTGCAGAGTGTTTTCCAGCTTGGTTCCATTCTCCCCGTCACTTTCAGGTACACCAGTCAGACATAGGTTTGGTCTTTTCACATAGTCCCATATTTCTTGGAGGCTTTGTTCATTTCTTTTTATTCTTTTTTCTCTAAACTTCCCTTCTCACTTCATTTCATTCATTTCATCTTCCATCACTGATACCCTTTCTTCCAGTTGATTGCATCGACTACTGAGGCTTCTGCATTCTTCAAGTAGTTCTCAAAACTTGGCTTTCAGCTCCATCAGCTCCTTTAAGCACTTCTCTGCATTGGTTATTTTAGTTATACATTCGTCTAATTTTTTTTCAAAGTTCTTAACTTCTTTGCCATTGGTTTGAATTTCCTCCTGTAGCTAGGAATAGTTTGATTGTCTGAAGCCTTCTTGTCTCAGTTCGTCAAAGTCATTCTCCATCCAGCTTTGTTCCATTGCTGGTGAGGAACTGCGTTCCTTTGGAGGAGGAGAGGCGCTCTGCTTTTTAGAGTTTCCAGTTTTTCTGCTCTGTTTTCTCCCCATCTTTGTAGTTTTTTCTACTTTTGGTCTTTGATGATGGTGATGTACACATGGGTTTTTGGCGTGGGTGTCCTTTCTGTTTGTTAGTTTTCCTTCTACCAGACAGGACCCTCAGCTGCAGGTCTGTTGGAGTTTGCTAGAGGTCCACTCCAAACCCTGTTTGGCTGGGTGTCAGCAGCGGTGGCTGCAGATCAGCGGATTTTCGTGAACTGCAATTCAGCTGCCTGATAGTTCTTCTGGAAGTTTTGTCTCAGAGGAGTACCTGGCCGAATGAGGCGTCAGTCTGTCCCTACTGGGGGGTGCCTCCCAGTTAGGCTGCTCAGGGGTGAGGGACCCACTTTAGGAGGCAGTCTGCCTGTTCTCAGATATCCAGCTGCGTGCTGGGAGAACCACTACTCTCTTCAAAGCTGTCAGACAGGGACATTTAAGTCTGCAGAGGTTACTGCTGACTTTTTGTTTGCCTGTGCCCTGCCCCCAGAGGTGGAGCCTACAGAGGCAGGCAGGCCTCCTTGAGCTGCGGTGGGCTCCACCCAGTTCGAGCTTCCTGGCTGCTTTGTTTACCTAAGCAAGCCTGGGCAATGGCGGGCGCCCCTCCCCCAGCCTCGCTGCCACCTTGCAGTTTGATCTCAGACTGCTGTGCTAGCAGTCAGCGAGACTCTGTGGGCATAGGACCCTCCGAGCCAAGTGCAGGACACAATCTCCTGGTGTGCCGTTTTCCAAACCGGTGGAAAAGCGCAGTATTATGGTGGGAGTGACCCCATTTTCCAGGTGCCATCTGTCACCCCTTTCTTTGACTAGGAAAGGGAACTCCCTGACCCCTTGTGCTTCCCAAGAGAGGCAATGCCTCGCCCTGCTTCAGCTCATGCACGGTGCGCTACACCGACTGTCCTGCACCCACTGTTTGGCACTCCCTAGTGAGATGAACCTGGTACCTCAGATGGAAATGCAGAAATCACCCGTCTTCTGCATCACTCACACTGGGAGCTGTAGACCAGAGCTGTTCCTATTCGGCCATCTTGGCTCCACCCTATCATAGAATTTTACATCGTTTTGTGAATTACAATCACTTTTTCATTCTCAATATTGTTTAAATTAAATGCCTCTCTATTTCATTAGTTTATTTAAAGAACAAAATGTTTTATCAATTCTATTGTTTGTTTTGTTTCTTAATTAATTTCTTTCTCCTCTTATGTTTAATAATTCACCTCCTTTGTTTCCTTGGAATTATTTTAATCTGTATTATGATTTTTGTTGTTGTTGTCTTATCTAAAAATCAAACAGTTTTTGGACATGACTCTTTTTCTCTGTAACTGTTTTTCTTTTTTTTACTTAAGATTATTTTAAATATTTTTGCTTAGACTTCCTTTTTATTTCACTTCAATCTTTGCTAGGCTTATATGAATGTCTGGGGAAAAAATTTCTGAGCTCTAGCTTTGATGCCTCTACCTCTTTTACAGAGAAGGAAGCCCCAGGCTGAATTCAGGAGTTTTGATCTTGCTGGCTATATTTGGGGTTCCTGGATGAGCTGCTGGGGTTGTGTGTGGTTATGTACTATGAATAAAACACCTCCTGGCACGGAGCTGCTTGTCCAAGTGGGCACAGAACTTGGGCAACAGAGTTCTGCTTATTTGAAGTTATTTGCCACTCACCTCCTGTTTGATGGTCTCATGACATCTCCTGGTATGGGAATCTTCTAATGAGACTTCCTTTGTAGTGGCAGCAATCTAAAAGGGCTTCACACAGCCCGAGGCAGCCGTCTTGCTTGAACCCGATATTTTCACACCAACTTGAGACTCTCAAATAATTCTTGCACATTTAGTACCACTATGCTCTAGAGATGCAAGTAAAGATCCAGAAGGATTACTTAATCCAATATTAAACACAGAAGCACTCTCTTAGGAGGGTTTTTAATGCAGCTGTTTAATAGAAAATATTGGCCTTAAACAATAGCTTAAGATGAGACTGGAAGATGAGACTGCATTTTAAATTAAGTACCAGGGAGTGTTTGGAAAAGCAGAACAGGTCCACAGCACAACCAGCCTCCCAACCTTAACTGTTGCAGAATCAATTTCTAAAAATGTAGACAATCTGAGGACAGAATCTTCTAACAGAAGGGTCTGAAGAGTCTGAGGAGAGGTAGCTAGAATAGCAACATCTGGAACCAGTGAATATGTGAGACTGCATGGGTGGATCCAGGGTCACCACAGGCATAGATGAGAACATCCTAGCAGAAATGCAATAAACAGTGTTACACGAGGTTAATTAAGCATCCTGGAATTCAGCAGGAAGCCTGTTAGAGACTTGATGGAGAACACATGTTGTTAATCCAGATCAAACAGGGTTAAGGTTTCACCTGCAGACCTTAGGGTCTGCAGGTGAAATAAATGCCATAGCTCAAGGTCAAGGGCAATATTCTACTTACCTCAGGCACCGCATCCTTAGCAGAATTTTGCTTTCTCTGCTGCTGTTCAATAGGCACTAGACATTTATGGCTATTTAGATTTAAATTAATTTAAATTCAAGATGATTTAAAATTCAGTTCCTCTGTCTCAATAGCCACATTTTTTTCTTTTAAGTTTAGGGGTACATGTGCAGGTTTGTTACATAGGTAAACTTGTGTCATGAGGGTTTGTTGTACAGATTATTTCATCACCCAGGTTTTAAGCCTAGTACCCATTAGTTATTTTTAAAATATGCAATATTCGCATTCTGTGTATGACACAGAATGAAGATTTCCAGCATTGTAGAAAGTTCTATTGTCTTGCATCTCATCTTACAGAGAGATACAAGATCATTCACCAAGGGTGATATTGGGACTGCCATTCATGTTTATTTTTATCTAATTTTAAAATTTATATTGTGTATATTTTGTAATGCATGTAATAGATCAGTAACTAATATGTGTAATTTCTAAAACTTGACGTTTTGTATATAACTTCATTGCTTTACTATTCCTCCTTAGCATTACCATAATATAATATACATGATCCTCATTTTTCTTTTTTATTTAATCCTTGATAATTCCCACAAAATGTAAGCTCCATAAAAGCAAGAAGTTTGGCATTTTGCTATTATCATTTACTGAAAATGTCATAGCATATAGGTATTCAATAAATAATTGTTGGCTATTCAAATCTATCCACTTGGGTTAATTACACAGCACTGCATAAAGACAAGACATTTATATTATAGATAGGGGAGATTTGTATATTTGTTTCAGAAAGCAGATAACAAAAAAGTAGACTTTTCTATCAGAATCATTACATTTGAAAAGTTTCTGATCCAAAGGAAAAGTGAAGAAACACCTCTTTCTAATTTGCACAAAAGATCAGTAGGGGCCAGCATATTGAAAGTACACATAAAATAGATTTTTTTTTGAATAAGTACATGATATGCAAATTTGGAGCCTCTGTACCAGAGGATGGAAATCTAACAGGGGCAATAACATAAAAGAACTTCACTCAGAAGAGCAAGGTGGTGGTGTGGGTGGAAGGAAAGCCTGTGGAGCAGGACTTTGTGTCCTGTGCTAGTAATCAAGGCTGTAAATTGGGAGTGAGAATGGGGAGCCATTAGCACATCTCAGGGGATAAAATCAGGTTTGTTCAGAAACAGTCAGACATTGTATTAGCGGATTAGCTTATCATTCAGCCAGCAAGTAGCACATTCTCAATAATACCCGTTGACTCAAATTCATCATTCTGATGTACATTTGATTGCCATTGTCATCAGCTGTTCTAAAACACTGGAAGATGGCCCTGAGACTAATCATTCATCAGTAGACAGCAGTGCACTGTATTGATTTTGGTGTGATTTAGAACTTATCAGTACAACCCAGGAGTAGCAAAATGAAATTTGGAGTCAAAAATAAGTGGGCTATCATCTGGATTCTACCTCAATTTAGACATGAGAACATAGCTTTATATTAACCTATGTCTGTCAGTTCCCATATTTATGAAATGGTATTAATTATACCAAATTATATCTCCTTCATGGGAGTATGGAGGGTTAATTTAACCATTAGTGTAAATTCTCTAGAACAGTCTATGGCATGTGGTAGAGGCTCAGTAAATGATGAGTGTTTTCTTCCCGCTTTCTCATTCTTAAAGTTCCAGTTTGAACCTTAAAATCCTTCAATCCTTCATGTAAGTCTTTGACTCTTCAAAAAGATGTTGGGCTTAAAAAGCCTTACTGTGTAAGAGGCCCATGCTAAATGCTTTACACATTCTTTAAGCAAGAAACTCAGCACCATATCCCAAGCATTTTGCTCTTCACTTCCCAATCCTTCACCCCCCACCCCCATCGTTAGGCCAAAGTCCCCTCCCTCATGATGGAGTCAGCAATATTGAGAACAAGAGCTTGCCAAAGAGAGTTTAAATTTCTCTACTTATATGAGAGTTTTTATTGTCTTATCTGCATTCATTTCTTAATATTATCCCCAACTTTAGCCTAATCTCTGAAAGGATTATCAAATACATTTAATGAAGTATATAGTGGCAAGCTGAGGGGAAGAGAGGGATAAAGAATACATGTCCAAGGACAATGAACTGCCTCAGAGTGACACCAAAGGTCAACTCAGAAAGCCTGCGTAGAGGAGGTTCACATTTTGAAAGACTCACTTCACTGACTTGATAATTTTGCTATGATTCATCTCTGAATTTCCTATGTTTCTCTGATACATTGGCATGACCCAAATTTACTCTCTCTATACATATATATGTGTATATGTATATCAAGAATGATCATTTCTCCCTATTTATACAAGGAAAAAAAAGCTAAGAAAATTTCAGACATCACAAAGCATATTGGCAGAGTGTCTGGGATGCCAGTGGCCTGGGACTCTAAGAACAAAATCACCCCATCCTTACTACACTGTGATGCAAACAGAATGCCAAATAAAGGAAAAGCACATGCTCATAAATGCCATTCTTTTTAAGTATCAAATCTTCCTTCTGCTTCTCCTTTTACATCTCTTGTTCTGGGCTGGTTTTGAGAAAAGAATTCATGGAGGAAAAAAAATCTGAGAAATAAAAATCCAAAGGTTTCTAAACTTAAATAAGTAGTATTTTCCAATCCAGAAAATAAAAGACTTGAATCACTTCTCCTATGTGCATCTCTGTGAGTTTCAACCTTCTTTCTCTGTTTTTGCACCTACCTCTCTATCTCTTTTACATTGTCAGGGCTATAAGAAAAGCAGGTACATTGTCACATTTTTGGTCTAACAGCCAGAAAATGTTCTTATTACGTGTATTACAAAATTCTTCCTTAAAGCGCACCAAGTTGAACTTGAGCTTTGCATATTTAAAGAGCCGAAGGAGGCTTCAGCAGCAACATTGTGGATTTCTTGGTTGCTATCCCAACAGAACAGTGGACTAGCCTGGGAAATGATGGTGTGTGTGTATGGATGAGTTTGGATGAAGTGAAACTAAATGGTGTTTTCTGCCCAAAAAGAACAGTTTGATGGCCAGGTGCAGTGGCTCATGTCTGTAATTTCAACACTTTGGGAGGCCGAGGTGGGCAGATTGCCTGAGCTCAGGAGTTCAAGACCAGCCTGGGCAACACGGTGAAACCCCGTCTTTACTACAAAAAAGTAGCCAGGTGTGGTTGTGTGCGCCTGTAGTTCCAGCTACTTGGGAGGCTGAGGCAGGAGAATTGCTTGAACCCAGGAGGCGGAGGTTGCAGTGAGCCCAGATCACTGCAGCCTGGGCAACAGAGCGAGACTTCGTCTCCAAAAAAAAACAAACACAGTTTGCTATTGTATCTTTAAATAGATTTGTTTGTTTGTTTTTTGAAATCACTCTCAGAGTGAGCTTCCTTGTTCCAGTGGAATCAATTCTTACACATGAGAGTTTAAAAACAAACAAAAAAAACACTGTTAAGCAGAACTTCTAACTTGATCACTCATTATTTTCCCAAATTTGATGCTGCATAACTTATAAGTGAAGCTTAATATTAAATCTCTGTGCAAAGGTTGGAAGGTAGCACCATTTAAGGGCATTTTTAAAAAGGAGGATTGAGACTCTGAAGGTCACACTCAGAAAAAGTAAAAGAAAAATAGGAGTTTCCTCCTTTCTGGAAAGAAGTTGAAATTAGAAAAGAGTTTCCAATTTGCAAATGGCTACTTTGTTAGAAATATAATGAGCATTTATTGATTGATTTCTGTGTTTATTAGGACAAGCCTAGAGTTATTAGGCTTGTTTTTTGAGGGCCTTAACATACAAGCGTGTACTAACCTGTCTGAATTCCAAACCAGGAAGGATATACTGAGATGATTCAAAGCCAGAAATCGGGGCTTGAGGGACCAGTGGTCCTTCAAGGACAGGATGTCCTCCGTTGGTGGCTAAAAGCAGAAAGATCAAGGGGGAGGTGTCCCAGACAAGTCAATTGAGAAGTGGAAAGGGCAGAAACAGATAAATTCAAGAGACAATTCCAAAAGTCAGAATTTAAGCAAATTTGGAATAGGACATAAGCCAGTTAGGAGTGAATTCAAGCTGGTGTAGGGTTATTGTAGCTGATTCCTTTAAATACTCAAGAGCTGCACTTTTCTGAGTGGGAGGGGTGTGGAGGATATAGGATTGGTGCATAAATTATTCTTCCAAATGTCTATTGTGAAAAGGTGAATAAGAGAAAATAAGATCAGACGAGGCAAGTGTATATTTTAGGCTGTTTGTGAAGATCAAATATGATGAAAGAATACCACAGCCTCTCTTTCAAAAGTAGTGGTCTTATGTTGAACCACAATCATTTCCCCAATATTTCCTTCTACCCCAAAAGTGCATGCGTGTGCGTGCACACAGGCACAGACACACACAGACACACTCAAACACAGATACTCACTTATTGGGTCACTTCCCTCAGGTCAAAATGAATAGCAGTATTGCTATCAAATTATACTGAAATCAAGTAGGAGACTCCTCATTTCTTAGGGGAAAAAAAACTAGAAATATTTATCATTTTAAACCATGTCATTGATATAAACATCTTCACATGATAATAATATAATGTTTGTCTAATGCGGTTGGTCAGTTATATCTCCTTTGATTTCTCTTCATCTTTGCTATCCTAAACTCATCTTTCACCTGGATGAATTTAATAGTTTTCTAATAAGTCTTATTGAATTTAATATTCTTATAATTTTAAAATTGATTCTCAACATTGTAGGCAGAAAGATCTTTAAAAAATTATTAAAATCATTTAGATTGTTCTCATCTCCATCCGAACCGTCTCCTCAAGCACTTAACTCTCCGCGTTGCACACTGCTTGTTTCATGTCGTTTTAGGTCTCTGTTTAAATGATATATCTGTAAGAAACTTTCTCTATCCACACTAAATTATACTCGCATACCATTATTTACAATCATAGCATTATGCTTATTTTCTTTCTGGCTCTTAATAAAGTTTATAAAAATGGATTAATGTCTGTGCCTAGTTGTCTGTCTTCTAGACTTTATGTTTCTTGAGTGAAGGGGCATGTCACTCTATTATCCATCATATCACCAGTTCACCCAAAGCCTCACAGGTGGAAGATGTTCAGTCAGTGTCTGTGGAAAGAATGCATGGATTAATATTTTAATTTTTTGCTTTACAAAAATTATTTCAAAGAATGATCAATGGATACTAAAACCAGTGGGTAAAAGCTTTTATAAACTGGATATTCATAGAGCCTCTAAGACACAGAATAATAATTACAAAAGAGAAAATGTACACTTATGGAGAGTTCCATAGATCACCAATGTAGCCAAGTAATTTAACTTAATATGACCGATTGTAGAAAAACCTGACATTATATATCTCTTACTGCTGAAAAATGAACATATAACACCATCTATGTAACATTTGCCAAAAATATTTTACCCAAATCTGATCACAAAGAAACAGTCAGATATATGTAGAATGTGCAACATGCTACAATGCTCTGAAAAGTTCTAGAAATTGAATGTCCTGAAAAATAAAAATGTAGAAGGAAGACCATCCTAGGTTAAATAGGATTTAAGAATAACAAATAAGTATGGTACACAACCTTTTATTGGATTTTCTCTGTAAAATGTTCTTAGGGCAATTGGGGAAATTTGAACATAAAATGTATACTATATATTAATGAAATAAAGTTATTTTATTAGGAGTGATAATGATATTTTGCTTAGGTAAGTAATGATCTTATGCTTAGGAGATATATGCTGCATTATTTAAGACTAAAATGTCATGTTGCCTACTTCATGCTGAGGTTGTTCAGCAAAAAGCAACTCTGTGTGTGACATATATAATTATGTGTGTGTAAGAGAAAGAGAATATGGCATAATGTTAATGACTGAGACATCTAGGTGGGAGTTCATCTAGGTGTTCATTAAACTCTTCTTTCAACTTTTCTATAGGGCTTAACCATCTATTAATTCATGAACTGTGCAACAACCTGTGAGGGAAGGAGACAGTTCTCTCCCAACTTTATACAAAACAGGGGTCCCCTGCCCCCCAGCCATGGACTGGCCCTGGGCAGCACAGCACGAGGTGAGCTACAGGCCAGGGAGCATTACCGCCTGAGCGCCACCTCCTGTCGGATTGCCATGGCTTTAGAGTCTCATACAGCGCGAACCCTATTGTCAACTGTGCGTGCCGGGGATCTAGTTTGTGCACTCCTTATGAGAATCTGATGCTTGATGATCTGAGGTGGAACAGTTTCATCCCAAAACTAGATGAGAGAATGCTCCCATCCATCACACCCTCCCCTTCCTCCTTTCCCCATCCGCGAAAACTTGTCTTCCATGAAACCTGTCTCTGGTGCCAAAAAGATTGGTTACCGCTGATATAAGACAACATGGATGAGACAACCCTAAAAAGAGTGGTTTTCATATGTATTTTGTATGACAGCAATCTTGTTACATCATAACTATATGAAAGCAAGGTGATTCATTTTGAAATAATTAGGAAAAGTTGAACAGTATTAGCTAGGTTTTCATTGCTATCGATTTAGTGACCAATATGGTGTGGCATGAGGCTGATTGTTATTTTAAAGGGGTGTGACATATATTCTAATAAAAACAGCAAGTAGCAAGTTGATTTTTTTAAGCATGTTAATTTTAATTGTTGCAACCAGCTTGGCTTACCAGTGTTGTAAAAATAAGTCTTACTGGGCACATTTGTCAGATGCTGGTGAATAAGGCATCCTAGACTCTGGATCTGCCATCTTGTGGACACTTCAGTAACTTTACAATATCAAAACTGACCACATCTGTCAAAGTCATGCTGGGCTCTAAGACAGATATGGCAGCTAATATTTTTCCCCTAGAAATAGATTGTCCTCCTCAACTCTTTATCTCAGGCTGTGAGATTTTACAATCTCCCTGATATTTTAAGATGAAAGCTAAAAGCATCAATTTTAAATAATATAAAAGCTAATCACACATTTAATACCTATTGAAGTGTTCAATGTGATTTATGCATTATCTTAATATAATTTTTAAATATATCTTTCTACATTCTGCGTATATATATTAATTAGGCTCACATTTAGAGGCCTATTTACTGTCAGAATACAAAATGAAATACGATTGTCACAACGTATATGTAAATTCACTTAGAGGTAATAATAGGTATTTAATTTTAAAAGAGCATTGTGCAGGGATATGAATTTTGAACTTTATCTACTTTTCTGCTTTTATCATTTGCTTTTGTTCTGTAAACAAAGAAAATAGATTTAAGCTGAGATCAACTTGTTTGGACACATCTAATTCAAATATGTTCCCCTTCCCTCCCTGTTCCCTCTCCACTCCTGGAACAGCTCCCGTGAGGAAATCGTGCAACTCTGGACTCTGCACGGCACCATTTCAAACTCCGGGGTGAAATAAAGAAAACTGCATTGCAGTTTCACTGATTTGGAATGAAAGTTGTGTGACATTAGCAAATAAATTATTCTCTCCAGATACCTACCTTAGCATTTATAAACTTGGCATATGTGTAAGTCATTATTAGACCAATGAGTCATTCCATAAGTATTTACTGAGCACCTATGAGATTCCAGCTATTGTGGAAGGTAGTGGTGTTACAGTGGTAAACAAGCCAGATTTGATCTGTATGTATAACCTAACAAAGGACACAGTCAAAAAATCAAAGTGCAGACATCAACTTTGAAGTCAGAGAGAAAATCTCAGAGCATATGGATTTTAATTATTTTTATAAAAATATTTGGGAAGAATTTGAACTTTATTAAAATTTAATATGTGAGTTAATTGCACTACATGCATAATTGTTAAATAAATATGTAATGTTTTGAGGTACATGCTCAAAGAGTTTCACTTATAAACATACGCAATAAAAAATGGTTGGAGTCTACTAGTCAATCATATCGGAACTATACTACCCACATGCAATGACATAGCTATATATAAAATGACAGCTGGAAACAAATCAGGCAATAACTGCACCTATATATAGTTGTAATTACAAATATTTTGTATATATATATATTGCATTACATTTATATGTGATGCTGAACTTTAGGTCCAGAAGACTTAGAGTTTAGCTCTAAAGTTTAATGTAATATGGAAGAAAAACTTTAAAAATTAAAAACCATAAAAATAGGTAACATTATACCCAAAATTAATTGTTGAGAAAGTTCTCAAATTAAGTTGCTTAAATAAGCAATTCTTATTAATGTATCATTGGGAATTATTAAAGCAATAAAAAATATAATAATCTCACATATTCAAGCACTCAAAAAGCATAGCCATTATGCCCACAATTTAAAAATAAAAGAAATTCTCAAATACATATTCTAATCAACAAAGAAAGATTGAAATAATGAGATAAATCACAGGAAAAACAAAAGTGATTTTTAAATGAACTCAACCCACTTCAATGTGGAGATAACGCTAAACAAATGTGGTTATGAAGGTGAAAAAAGTGGTCTAAGCACTCTTCTTTAAAGACACACATGGGCCTGGCACAGTTCTTCATGCCCATAATCCCAACACTTTGGGAGGCTGAGGCAGGAAGATCACTTAAGGCCAGGAGTTCAAGACCAGCCTGGACAACAGAGTGGGACCTCCTCACTACAAAAAATACACAAATTAGGCAGGCATGGTGGTGCATGCTGTAGTCCTAACTACTCTGGAGGCTGAGGTGGGAGGATTGCTTGAGCCCAGGAGGTTGAGACTGCAGTGAGCCATGATCATGTCATTGCACTCCAGCCTTGGTGACAGAGTGAGACCCTGTCTCAAAAAAATAAATAAGTAAAATAATAGGACATAGGACAAAGGACATAGGACAAAATGTAATAATTGTATGGAAATCAAACCCAGATTATACTAACTTGAAATTAAGGGAAAGGAGAAAATGTGTCCTATATTTCAAGTTTCAGTAGGAAGATTTCAAAGACACTCTTGAGGCAAATAATTAAAGAAATAATTACAGTATCCTTTTGAAATATTTAAGAACATATATCTTCTTGGGGGTGGGAGGAAGGCACTTGTACAATGGACATAGAGTTTCAGTTTTGCAATACAAGAACATTCTCATCATCCGTCACACAAATATATTGTACTGTACATTTAAAAATGGCTAAGATGGTAAATTTCATGTGTTTTTGACCACAATATTTAAAAAACTTCCAAAATTAAGAAGATAAAACAAAAGAAAATATACTCCATATAATGAAACACAGTAAGAAAAATGCATAAGAAATAAAATTAGAAATAAAAATCAATGCACAGTGGCCCACTCCTCTAATCCCAGCACTTCGGGAGGCTAAGGCAGGTGGATCACCTGAGGTCAAGAGTTTGAGACCAGCCTGGCCAATATGGTGAAACCCCATCTCTACCAAAAATACAAAAATTAGCCAGGCATGGTGGCGCACACCTGTAGTCCCAACTACTCTAGAGGCTGAGGCAGGATAGTCTCTTGAACCCGGGAAGCAGGGGTAGCAGTGAGCCAAGATCGCGCCACTGCACTCCAGCCTTGGCGACAAAGCAAGACTCTGTCTCAAAAACAAAACAAAACAAAAAATGTAAGTTTTTTTTAAAGAACTTTTACAATAAATAGACAATTTTTAGGTGTATAACTCTAGGTAACTTGTTTCACCTTCCTAACATTCATCTTTCTCTTCAGATAAATAGAGAAAAGAACAGTTTATACAGTTGCTATTGTGCTAATTATAATAAATTAATGCATAAACTCTGTCCCCTAGTACATGAAAATACCCTAATGGATGTGGAATTGAAAATAAGATTCTGAGAACTGGAGAACATATGCTGTTTACAAGACCATTAAAAATTCTAGAAGATTAAAGAATTCAAGAATGGGTAAAGATACGTCGAACAAAATGTAAATTTTAAAAAGAAGAAGGAACAGAAACAATTTTTTAATTTGGCAGAGTAAAATTAAGTGAAATAGCTGTAAATGACAAAAAGACAATATTTTATACTTCCAAGGTAAAAGTCAATTTGAAAATATAACAGCAAGGAAGCTATCAGTCAAATAACATTATGTTTAAAGGTAAAAGTCAATTTGAAAATATAACAGCAAGGAAGCTATCAGTCAAATAACATTATGTTTAAATCTGTAAGTTCACAACTATTAAAATATTAAGGACGGATTTTAAATTATGATAAATTATAAAAATTCTGATATAATTTAACTTACATTCATATGTTATTGATAGATTAAGTAATAAAAAAAGAAGTGTACAAATTTGCCTAAGTGAGAACATATAAGGTTAGTTTCTGCTAACATCGTTTTAAACACTGTGCATCAGAATCAACTGATCAATGTCCTTCACCACTGAAAATATCATGTTGTTACTTCAATCCTTACAAAACAAAATATTTCAAATGGATCAAAAACTTAAGCACAAAGCACAGAACTATAAAATTCTAGAACAAACGATGTGTGAATAAGTTTACACACTGGAAAGGGGTCAGTCTTTTTAAGCAGGATACAAAACCCCCAAGTCATAAAGAAAGTCATCAATAGTCCAGGCGTGGTGTCTCACGCCTGTAATCCCAGTACTTGGGGAGGCTGAGGCAGGTGAATCACAAGGTCAGGAGATCGAGACCATCCTGGCTAACACAGTGAAACCACGTCTCTACTAAAAATACAAAAAATTAGCTGGGCGTGGTGGCGGGTTCCTGTGGTCCCAGCTACTCGGGAGGCTGAGGCAGGAGAATGGCGTGAACCTCGGAGGCAGAGCTTGCAGTGAGCGGAGATCGTGCCACTGCACTCCAGCCTGGGCGACAGACCAAGACTCTATCTCAAAAAGAAAAAAAAAAAAAAGTCATTGACAATATTGAGCACTGTAAACTTGAATACGGAAATTGAGAACAACAAATGGCAAACCGTGTCTGTGTTTGGGAGGTGACAATGATATTTTTTAAATGTAAGATATATAAGAAAAAGACTTACCAAGGAAACACTAACCAAAAGAAGGCTGTTGTAGCTCTATCAATAACACCAAAAAATATTTTAAGGCAAATAGAATTAGTCAAGTAAAATGGGATATTTCACAATGAAGAAAAAGTCAACCCAACAAGAAGATACACCATCTTAAATTTACATGCAACTAATAAGAAAGTTATCAAAGTATATTAAACAATCGTAGATGGAATTAAAAGGATAAATAGAAAATTTACATTTGTAGTTGGAGATTTCAAATATTCTCTTTCAATAATAGGTTGTCTAATAATCAAAGGGCGAATTTTCTAAATAAAAAATAAATGATATTCTTCTGAATTAGTTAATATTTCATCAAAATTAAAGTTCCAACTTAGGTATCACACTGGACAAACATAATATTTGCATTGGCCTGTCAAGAAAGAAAATGTTTTTAAAAACTGCTCTGTCTCATCATAAAGGGAAAAGTAAAATAAATGAAGCTTTTAACTTAAAACACAGGGAAGAAAAAATAAAAGAGGTGTGAATGACATCTAGGCTTCTAACTGCATTTCTATAAAAACCAAAGCTCCTTGCTGTGGTCACAGGACTCTTTATTATGTAACCTATTTGTAAGGCTACAGCACTGTCTCAGCCAGTCTCCCACACACCCCAAATGCTCCAGTCTTACTACAGTTTCTTTTCTTTTTTCTTGTTTTTTAAAAATGAATTTGTATTTCCATACTTCATGTCTCAGTTTGAATGTCACATCTTCAGAAAGTACTTACTAAACACTTTATCTGAGACTACCCCTTTCATTATTTTCTTTCTCAAATCCCTATTCATTTTCTTTACAAACTTTGTTATTCATTGTTTTCTAGTCTGATATGGTTTGGCTGTGTCCCCACACAAATCTCATCTTGAATTGCAGCTCCCACATGTTGTGGGAGAGACCCGGTGGGAGGTAATTGAATCATGAGGACAATTACCCCCATGCTGCTGTTCTCATGATAGTGAATGAGTTCTCACAATATCTGATGTTTTTATAAAGGGCTTTTCCCTCTTTTGTTCAGCACTTCTCCTTGCTGCAAGAAGAAGGTGTCTGCTTTCCCTTCTGCCATGACTGTAAGTTTCCTGAGGCCTCTCCCCTACCATGCTGAACTGTGAGTCAATTAAACCTCTTGCCTTTATAAATTACCCAGTCTCAGGTATGTCTTTATTAGCATCATGAGAACAAACTAATACATTGTCCTTTTAAATTCTGTGCCTCCCATATGAATGGAAGTGTGTCTCCATTAGAAACAGACTATGTCTGCCTTGCTAACCATTGTATCCCTAGCATAGCGCTGTGACCAACACAGGAAAAATCATCTATGCATGTTTGTTGAATGATTCGCCTAGTAATCTCAGACAAATGTAATGAAAATAGACCACAAGTATTAGGAAAGAGAATAACATATATACAGATGTAAAATTTTTAAATTACAAATTTGTGAAGTTCCCACAATATGATAACATATTTGAAAACCTAGATAACATGAAAGTCTTTTTTTTTTTTTTTTTTTTGAGACACAGTCTTGCTCTGTTGTCCAGGCTGGAGTATGGTGGCGCAATCTCGGCTCACTGCAACTTCCGCCTCCCGGATTCAAGTGATTTTCCTGCCTCAGCCTCCTGAGTAGCTGGAACTACAGGTGCACACCACCATGCCTGGCTAATTTTTTGTATTTTAGTGGAGACGTGGTTTCACTGTGTTGCCCAGGTTGGTCTCGAACTCCTGAGCTCAGGCAATCCGCCTGCCTTGGCCTCTCAAAGTGCTAGGATTACAGGCATGAGCCACCACGCCGTCTTATATGAATATATGTTATCATGGTTTCTGCAAACATTATTTTGTATACTCCCCACATAAAGCCTGTACAGTAGACAGCCTGAGCCCTGTTTTTCACATTAAATAACAGCGCTTAAAGTTTAGCATTGTTTATAACAATAAAAAATTGGAAACAACTTACAGGGCTAATAAAAGTGTTTGGAAAATTAAATGATGGTCAGTCCATAAAAGGAAAGAAACTAAAGCCATGAAAAATGATGATGCACAGGCGCATTTACTCGGAAACAATAAAAGGTATTCCATCAAATGAAAATAATGTCTTGCAAAACAGCATGTAATAGCATCCCACTGTTTATAAGCCATACACAATATATATATTTTTTCTAAGTAGATACAAGAAGGAAGAAGTCTTAAGGGGCACACCAAATGGCATTAACTCCTGAAAGCAGAATTATGGGTGATTTTGCCAGCATCTTTATACATTTCTTTATTGTCTAGTAT
This sequence comes from Symphalangus syndactylus, assembly GCF_028878055.3. NCBI lineage: Eukaryota > Metazoa > Chordata > Mammalia > Primates > Hylobatidae > Symphalangus > Symphalangus syndactylus. The sequence goes on from NC_072426.2 coordinate 92,874,977, forward strand.
TATGCTGCTTGTAGTATTCATAATCAGACTAAAATGTTTTCCTTTAAAAATTAATGTACAAATGAATAATATATTTGCTCTGTGTCTCTAAGACCTTACAATTATATTCCAGTCAAAACAATAACATAAAAGAGGAATATTTATTTGGTAATTCTCCCTTTGTAATCAATCCCAAGACATTTCTCCACAAACAAAGTTTCAGTTTGGAAGGGATGATTCCTCCTAATGTGGGAATCTAATAAATTCGGAGATTTGGGGGGAAAACATGGATAAATACGGTTCTACTGAGTATGGTAAGCCACCGCCCCTTGAGTTTCCATAGTTTTGAGCTTCTTTCTGCCTCCCTGTTTATGCTGAGCAAAGTAAAGATACCATAACATTTTCCAAATGGTTGTAGGAAATGTTAATTGTTTCATAAACATGAAGATGCTACAGGCATAACAAGTAGATAGGCACTTGCCCCAGTGGCACAACAGAACAGAACCAAAAATATTAGCGACATTTAAATCTAATTACATTTACATTATATTTTCAGTTTTTCAGTTTCAATTATTTTCTAAAGAAGAGGCAGCAATTCCAAACTTAGAAAATTACCATCATATTATATTTCAAAAAAACAAATTAAAATCTGAAAATTGCCTTGGAAAGCTAATCGTGTTATTTTTAATGACTATATCAATGAGTCCATGGAACTGGACCAGAATAGCATCATATTTTCACAACAGTGCGTCATCCCCAAAGTATTGTTGAATGGATTATCTTAACTCACAATGACCCATCGATCAAACCTTATAAGTAACTTCTTGCATTTGAGAAACAGAACTCATGCCTTCCTCTTTCATGCAGGGCTGAAACTAAAATCCGAGTCTTCAGATCCTACTGAAATGATCTTTCCACTAGATTGGACCATCCTGCCTCCGAGGTAATTGAAAAGCCTTTTTACTAAGTACTGCTAAGCAATGAAAATAAATTGAATACATAAGCAAAGTCTTTCTCCAGAAGACTAGATACAAACAATCCAATTTACATACTTAAGACCTAACATATAGGTTTCTAAACAACCTGCAAACAGAGGTATGGTTCCCTATATACCACATTTCTTGTAATTGGTATTGAACACAAAGGAAGCAGAAGAGCAAGCAAGCTTGACTGATTGAGTCAGGTCTCCAAACTAGAGGAGGGCTACATTATAGGAAAGATAAGGTCCCAGTGTTCTGGTTAGTACTGTTAGCAATTCCACTAATAATATTCTAACTGAATGCATCCCCTGAAATGTGCACTTGAAACTCTGTATGTGATTGCCATTCATTAGCTACAACTACCTATCTGAGTCACATTCTATTGTTTATTGCACCCACTGTTATCTCAAAGCCTGCAGCTGATGAAGCTAACTATTTAATTAGGGGCCTGCCCAGCTGGGCTGGTGATGAAATAGAAATTATGGTCACCAGGGGGCAATGAAGATGAGAAGGAGGTAAATGTTTGCTTTCTGATTGCTGAGCATTCATCTGATAAGGTTTTGTGATATTTTTCTGATCTCCTCTCTCGGCAAAGTCAAATTTAAATCTAGGAGAAAGCTGTGGTGATGGCGAGAGTGAGGACAGCAAAACACACTGAAAGAACACTAAGAGATTATGATGCAGCAGAAAGGAGGTGGCTGGAACTCAGAACTGCCTCCAAGCCTGCTCCAGCCCAGACAGCCCTGAGTCACTGTGAGGCCTGTAAATGAGGAAGTTGTCCTGGTTCTTCAAGAGTGAACATCAGAATCGCCTGTGGCAATTTTCATAACCCTAAATGCTCGAGGCTCACCCTGGGCCCATGGAACAAGGAACATTCAGGTATATTTGACTTTAAACAATTTCATAGATGATTATGATGTACATCCATGGTTCAAAGTTATTGGACTGGATGAATTAACACCCCTTGCATCTCTCAAAACTCATGACTTTCATTAGGACTTTCTTACCACTGCATTTCCAAAAGAGCTTCCTTATACTAGAAGAATGACAGAAAATTCCTTGGCATTACAAAAGCCGGTTTCTAGTAATTGTTTTTTGTTGTTTTTTTTGAGATGGAGTCTCACTCTGTTGCCCAGGTTGGAGTGCAATGGTGTGATCTCAGCTCACTGCGACCTCCACCTCCCGAGTTCAAGAGATTCTCCTGCCTCAGCCTCCCAAGTAGCTGGGATTACACGTGCACACCACCACGCCCGGCTAAATTTTTTGTATTTTTTTTATTAGAGACGGGGTTTCACCATATTGGCCAGGCTAGTCTTGAACTCCTGACCTTCTGATCCACCCGCCTCGGCCTCCCAAAGTGCTGGGATTACAGGCGTGATAGTAATTGACTTTATACTGCAGATGGGTATGCCATTCTCCAAATATTACTGCTAACTTGTATCAGGCCACCTAGTGGCAATAGGAAATGAAAGCTGCTGGTGTCCTGCTTATAAATTAACAGTGAAAAAGCTAGATAATGAAATGCTCAGAAAATGGAAGAAAAAAATGAAGGATAACTTTAAAAATTAGCTTTCTGCTATCACCTCACACTATCCTTTCTTACCATAAAAGCTTTGTAAGCAAGCACTAGTTGTCAGCTTCCTTAAGCCTAGAAGAGAGGTTACCCCTATAATCTAACCAAAGCCTTATAGAATCTCAAAGTTTGAATGCTGGACATCTCTGTAACACTGATCACATTACCAATATCCTGGTATCCTGTACTGTGAGAAGTTGAATAATATTCGTGTGTGTGTGTGTGTGTGTGTGTGTCTCTGTGTGTGTGTGTGTGTGTGTATTTAAGCCATTTTATTGATGTATAATTAACATATCAAAAGGAGAACCCATTTAATGGATACAATTTGATGAGTTTGCAGATACGTATACACTGGTGAAACCATCACCAGAATCTGTGTCATAGACCTCCATCAACTCCAAAAGTTTCCTCCCACCCCTAGGAAAATTTTCTTTAATTGCAATTTCTGGAGGCATTTACATTCTGAAATTCTCCTTGTCATATCAAAGATAGTGTACTATTTTGCTAAGACTTAGAAAGCCATGTTTGACTTTGCTTAATTAATTATTTATGAATACTGTAGTAGATTGCTAGGGCTCCCATAACAAAGTCCTAGGAACTGGATGGCTTAAAAAACAGTAATTTATTTTCTCATAGCTCTGGAATCCAGAAATCCAAGATCAAGGTTTCAGCAGGATTGGTCCCTTCTGAGGGTCATGAAGGAAAGATCTGTTCCAGGCCTGTCTCCCTGGCATACAGTTGGCCATCTTCTCCCTATATCTCGGGGTCTTTCCTCTGTACATGTCTGTGTCCAAATTTCCTATTCTTTTTTCAAAACCTTTTTTAGAATTTCAACTTTTATTTAGATTCTGGGGATACATGTCCAGGTTTGTTACATGGCCGTATTGCATGTTGCTGAGGTTTGGGGTATGACTGATTCCATCATCACCCAGGTAGTGAGTATAGTACCCAATAGTTGGTGTTTCAACCCCTACCTCTTCCTCTCCCTCCCCCTTCTAGTAGTCCACAGTGTCTATTGTTGCCATTTGTATGTCCACGAGTATTCAATATTTAGCTCCGCCTTATAAGTGAAAACATACGATATTTGATTTCCTGCCTCTGTGTTAATTTGCTTACAAATTTCCTATTCTTATAGGACACCAATCTTATTGGATTAATGCCCAACCCAATGACCTCATTTTATCTTAATTACCTCTTTAAGATCCTATCTCCAAATATTGTCACCTTCTGAAGCACAGGGGCTTAGGACTTCAACATATGAATTTTAGGGCAGATACAATTTAGTTCATAACAAACACATCTTTCAAGAACATCTTTCCCTGATAACTATGGTTAGTAGTCAAATTGTCTGATGCTACCTGTCATCTGAGTGTCTGAGAAGCTACAATTAAGACAATGCAAGAATCTTTCTGTCATTGACAATTTTGACTTTAAGAAAATAAAATCTCACAGTTACTTTTAATTCTTTTCATCACTATTTCTCAGGGACATATGATGGACAGAAAGTTCAGCAGTGACAGTTAAAAATTCAGAGATTTAGAGACAAGCAACATGGGATATGTCCTGGCTCCAACTCTGAGGGGCTTCTGGTAGATTCTCTTAGTAAAATGTAGAAAACGTCAACTGAATACAATATTGTAAGAATTGAATCAGTTGATTATGTGAGAGTGGTTTGTAAACTTAAAGTCCAATAGAAATTGCTTGTAAGAATGTGGCTTTTGGAGTTAGAAACTCTGAGTCCAAGTCTTATCTTGGCCACTTATTTGTTTATTCTTTGGGCAATTCACTTAACTTCTCTGAGACTCAGTTCCTCACCTCTACAAAAAGGGAATTGATGAAGTCTACCATTTCTAAGAAATATGTTTCTATAAAGGAAAAAGTAAGATATTTAAAAGTATAATATTAATCATATTAAATTCTTATACAACTAAAATAATTTCTTTTATGAGCTCTGAGAATCTATGTATACAACAGCCAGTGAAGCTCTCCCACCCCTGCAACCATCATGCCCAAAGGGAAGTACTGCTATTATTAGATTATTAGATGGTAGGTTGCAAATATATAATACCTTTCTTTGATTAAGCAGGCCCTTTCTTAGTACAACTCAATGAATTTAGGATAGCTGCTCTTATGACTTCTCATGAAGGCAGTAACAGCTGTGTGCACATGCATGTGTGTGTGTCTGTCTGTCTGTCTGTCTGTTATCATCGGGGATGGGAAGTGGGACATTTAGGGGAGTTAAGTCTTGAGGTATAGAGTCTATCAATCTATCAGGATGTCTTTCCTGAAGCAATAACATTTACTGAAGATAAGAAAAATGAAAAGTGAAAAATCAGAATTTAAAAAATAGTTTGGAAAATATTTTAAGCTGGAGAAGGGCAAAGCAAGAGAAAAGAAGAAAGTGAGGGCTGGAAACATATGGTCCAAGATGAGATGTGTTTTACATGCACAGAAGGAAGAGAGAAATATGCTTTTGAGTAAAGTCAGCCTGACACAGTGTCCCTACAATAACTGTTTTAGGACTGTTTGGTGTGTTTCCCATTACTATGCATATTTTTAAATGAAAAAAGTTCCAATGATGGCCAGCTTAAAAAATTGCTCCTGCGTTCTTCATTAGGTAGAAGTACAGGGATGGAATGAAGACCCTTGCATCATATTACAGTGCCATAACTAGAACAATTTCAAAGTTCATCAACGAAGCTCTTTCTACCTTTAGGAGAAAATTGAACTTGGAGACAGTCATTCATCTGTTAATTTATTATCTTGGCAAACATTTATTGACTAATAGCAGTTGCTATATGTGGGGCTGGAAACCAGAAAAAAAACTGATAAACAAGACACAGACTCCACACTGAGGCTTTCACAGACTATAGGCACTATGGCCACATAAACTGAACGTTGCTCTCAGTGTGCCAAGCACTGAGACTGTAGGGCTAGAGTGAGCTGCTCTCATTTCCCTTGAGCTGTCTTTAGGGGAAAGAAAGGCCACAGAGTTTCAATTATGTAACTCAGAACCATGCTTGGGGGTATTAAATAAAATTTATAGAAATCCATTAATTTGGACTGAGCTCTGGCATTAGCCCCGACCAGACCAAACCAAAATGGAGTCACTCAAGCTAAACTAAAACACCCCAAGCCAAAACTAAGTCATTTATCTGGCCTGAGAAATTAAGAGAGAGAGAAAGAGAGAGAGAGAGAAATAACCAAATCTCCAAACAAGCCAGCTTAGCTAGCATAATAAGAAAATCCCTTCTGCTTTAACCTTATAAAAAAAAGTACCTTTGAAATAACCAGTTTGCTTTCTGCTCCTTGTTTCTGCTTGCATCAACCTTTTCTGCCTATAAATACTCACTGCCCACATTGCAGAGCAGCATTCTCTGAACCTTTTCTGGTTCTGAGGGCTGCCTGATTCAAGAATGGTTCTTTGCTCAAATAAATGCTGTTAAATGTAGCTTGTTGAATAGTTGTCTTTTATCAGGGGGTAATGCTGGACTAGAACACAGGATCTAGGGCTCTATTTCAAGTCTGTTTGTAGTTACCTTTTATCTCTTCCTTACATAATATTATCCTCTAAATGTGCCTCTCAATCAAGAGGAAGGAGGTTGCTTTTCCAAAATGATCAATTTTATACATTCACTGGCAAAATATACTGAACATAGGACAACGAAGAAGAAAATGCAGCTAAGAGATTTAATATATATATAGAAAAAAAGGCTACCTTGGGAAGGAAATAGGAAAATAACTCAAGAAAAATCCCTAAATAAACCAAGTTTAAAGAAGTTGAGGCTGAGATGGAGAATGGACCACTGGGCTTGTGGGATAAAGAAATGGCAAATTGGCCACTGGGAAAAGGTACTATAGATGTTCCACATATTTATATATACACACAAACACGTATGTACAAAGAAAGAGGGAGTCAAAGTTTAGCAAAGAGGGAAGTGGCACGGGAGACTTCTGGAAAGATGAGCACTCTAACACTGGGAGGACACTGCATCACTCAACACTCTAGAAAAGACTTGGGTGAGAAATTTCTCTCTAAATTTAGCCTCGTGAATATATGAGGGCAACAGTGAGTTACCACTCTTCCCACAAACCCTACAGCAACAAATTAAAAAAGGTGTGAGATGGAGTTTATCACAGGAAGAGGTCGACTTTAAAATAATAACCTATTGGCCAAGAGTGGGCAATTCAATTGGAAGAAACAGATTGGGCTTCCAACCATCCAGAGTTGACCATACCTGGTTGTTGGATTTAAGCAATGACACGTCAATAAGAAGATGGGTCATCTATAGATGATTGCAAGGATACACATAACAGGCCACATGTGCAAACCATTTCATCTACATAGTCACCATCGCTATCAGGAAACTCAGGTTTTATTCTCAATCATTGCAAATTGTGTTGGTTGTGTATACTTTTCTTCTCTTAATTCAGCTGTGTTTTCTCCCTTTATTCTTATTGTAGTTATTGTTTTCAAATAATGAAGAAATTTACAAGTATGTGTATGTAGAAAATTTCACCACCTCTGCATGAGGCACAATGCAAGTTAAAAGCAACAAACTGTTGTTGCAGAGTCTGACTTGACTGAGAAGAGACAAAATACTGATAGAGTCTATTTATTTATATATCTTAGAATTCAGGCCATATCCTGAGGAAGTTATTATTTCACTTACGACTGACTCACAACAACCCTACACATTCTATAACCTTAACATTTATAGATTAAGAAAATGAGACATGTAAAAGTTAAATAACTTATCTCAGTCCTACAGCATGGAAGTCTTGAATCCTGGATTTTAAACTAGTTCTTTTGACTCCAAAACCCATGTTCTTTCCTCTACTCCTCTATGTCTCAGAAATGTCACTTTCAAGTAGAAGAACCAATAAATCCAAACTGCTGTGTTTTTAGCTTCCAGAAAGTCTGATTATAAGAGGACATTGAAGAAATACATTAGTTTCTAAGCTTAAAGAGATATCTCAATTGGTCTTAACTCTCTCTGTCTGTAAAACACTGATTTCTTTTTTCTTCTATTTATTATACATTTTAAATAAAAAGCTCCATTTTTTTTTTTACTTTCATGTTTATACAGTAGAATTATTCACCACAATGTCAATAGTAATACAGAGCATGGAGGAAAAAAGTGGGGTTGGCTAACTAATCCAACAGTAATTGAACCATGAAACTGAAAAACCCAGTATCAGCCTGAGGAAACAGAATCTTTGAAATTTCTCTTAACACTTATTATCCATTAAAATATTTTATGAGCTGCTGCTCCATACCAAACGGCCTGCTCAATACTGGCAGATTCAGATGTGATACCAGTTGTATGCTTCAAGGACTTCAGTACAGTGGAAATATAATCCCTTTAAAAATAATATAATGAGGACTATAATAACTTTTATTTAAGGCTTGTTCACATTGCACCAGAGAGCAAATATTACAATTTCAACTGGAATTTGGCTTCTTTCCCCCATTTTGATCCCACATAGTTAAATTTTAGCAGTATATGTAAAGTCATAATGCAAAAAAGATAAATGGCTTAAGAGTGCAAGTTACATCAAGAAAAGTATACATAAAAGAAACCTTATCTCTTATAAAATATACAGCTCATGACAAAAAAATGTATATCCATTATTATGGTAAAAACTAGATGTAATGCTAAGTGAAAAGAAATTGGAGCAGCACAAAATAAAATGCTGAAATAGTTAGGTTATAAAGAGAAACTAGGATGTGATCCCAAAAATTTAAAAAGGGTGATATAGATGTGGATTTAGGAAGAGAAAAAAGGTGAGAGGGTGTTTCTTACTGGTAGAGGAGAATTTCTTCACTTGGGGTTCCGAGACTCTTCATTGATTCATAGGTAAGCCTTATGGGATCTTCCAAATTCTGACATTGTTTGGAAACTTCATGTATATGTTCATCTTTTTCAGGGCGAAGAGTCTAGAGCTTTCATTAGATTCTTCCATTTAGCCTTACAACATTAAAGTATCACAGACACGAGCAATACAAAGTAAGCAAAATATAACACCAATTTGAAGCAGAGTAATTTATATTTTTGTATTTTTTCGAATAAACGGACACTTTTCATCACACATTAGAAACACTTCTTCATCACAAATTAGAAAGGGAGAAAATAAACAGTTGTCAAATAGGTACACTGAGTGGGTGGCATTAAAAAGAAACAGATGATTTTATTATTAAACAGGAAACCTCAGGGTGATGAGAGACAAGTGGTAGAAAATTATAATGTTTACCCCAAACTAATAATGGTGGATTTTCATGCTTGGTTTGAGCCTGTTATCTTTTCCATAGATTATCTTCTGAGTGTAAATAATAAAATAAGTGTATCCAGATCCAAGGGCATACACTAGTGATTGGGTAAGATCCAGGAGATGAAACCAGTCACGACACTTAGCTGAGGATTTTTGGTTTAGTAGGGGGGAAGAGTAAAATTTAGAAGACTGGGGCTCCATTCTCTCACCTAGATATTTTCTCTTAGTCTCTCAATGTATAATTCCCAAAAATAGTAAAATATGACTCATACAAACATGTCAGAGAGTAATTTAACTCAATCCAGTAACTGGGAAGCACACAAAGCAGTTACAAGAGCATTTAATGGACAGAGGTTTATATTGTCAGGTAAAACTTGGATAGGGAAACAATTTTGCTAAGTTATATGCGCAACTGGTTAATGTTCTACAAGGCAATAAAACTGTGTATCCTTGGGATTATGTTTTACTGTCTGAAAGAAATCATTTCCATTTCTGCTAATCAAAAATCAAGCATTAGGAGATATACCTAGTGCTAAATGACGAGTTAATGGGTGCAAGAAATCAACATGGCACATGGATAAATATGTAACAAACCTGCACATTGTGCACATGTACCCTAAAACCTAAAGTATAATAAAAAAAAAAGAAATTATTTCTATATTTAAAAAAATCATGTATAGTTTCTCAATTTCTGCAAGTTTATATGTAACTGCACACTGTCTGGATTGCAATCACATGGACACAGGAAGGGGAACATCACACACCAGGGACTGTTGTGGGGTGGGGCGAGGGGGGAGGGATAGCATTAGGAGATATACCTAATGCTAAATGACGAGTTAATGGGTGCAGCACACCAATATGGCACATGTATACATATGTAACAAACCTGCACGTTGTGCACATGTATCCTAAAACTTAAAGTATAATTTAAAAAAATGGACAAATAAAAAATAAGTAAATAAATAAATGTCAAGAAAAAGCATTCTCTTAGAGAATTAAATAATCCCTAGATAGTCCTAAAAGACAATGTTATAGTATAACATCAAAAGGACACAGAGTCGTTCTTTTACCTTATATTCAAGGTTTGAATATTTTTTTTCTTAACAGGTGCCAAGGTTTCACTATTGATGAGAGGGAGGCCTTTTTCACCGCCATGACATCTGTAACCACTTCCATCTGATTTTTTGGATTCATGCTTACGTTGCAACTGGCAACATTGCAGAAGGTTCAAACAAAAGACTTTGCTAAATTGGATTCAAGGCCAAAATAAGAGTTTTCATGTGAAAGTTGGAGGTGGAAAAGTGAGAATAGCCAAGAATATCTCACATGTGTAATCCAGTGGTCTGAAGCTCCAGATGGCCCCACTTAATTGTGCCTTGCTTTCTTCCCTGTCTTAACAGGGTCTTGCAGTTTGGGGCATAGAACCTGAGTGTAGAGACAGAGGTGAGCTCCCTGATGAAGCAATCTTTCTCACTCTTTTGCCCATGGCCTCTCTCTGGACATCTCAGGACTAGACTGCTTCTAGTCTCGTTCTGTCTCTCTTACTGGTTATATTCCAAACACTGTCCCAGTAGCTGATTCATATCTTACCATTGCCATCTTTCCATCTTATAGATTATGGGTACTAGACTTTTGGCAATTGTGGCCACTCTTCCAGACTTCGGGCAGAACTCATCGGATCCAGAGAATTTCAGGATGTTGAGTGGGAAGAGGATGCTTTCCCACCAACTATAACATTGAAGAAATCATAGTGTTGACAATGTGTGGCTGTTCTCAAGTCTGTGTTCTAATTGCAAGACATCCATGTGCTCATGACTTGGCCCTAGGCCTGTGTCTTCCTTCCCTACCCTTCTCTGCCAAGTAGAAATCCTTTCCCCACAGCCCAAGTCAAACCATGGTAGAACAGCCATCAGATGTTATACACTCTCTCAGCCATGTGTGGAAACAACACCATGGTGAGATCTTGGGTTTTTTGTTTTTGTTTTTGTTTTTGAGATGGAGCCTTGCTCTGTTGCCCAGGCTACAGAGTGCAATGGCGTGATCTCGGCTCACTGCAACCTCTGCCTCCCAGGTTCAAGCAATTCTCCTGCCTCAGCCTCCTGAGTAGCTGGAATTACAGGCATGCACCACCACACCCAGTTAATTTTTGTATTTTTAGTAGAGATGGGGTTTCACCATGTTGGTCAGGCTGGTCTTCAACTCCTGACCTCATGATCCACCCGCCTCGGACTCCCAAAGTGGAGATCTGGGTTTTAAACATCTACCACTGGTATGATATTTGTCTTCCTTGGTGTCTGGTTTGCATTGCTGTGGCTTGCTGGTTAAGATTGCTCACAATTTTTATAAGGACAGAAATATTCATCCACAGAAACAACTCAGCAATTGTGTTTCTTTTCTCAGTTCATCTGATATAGATGGACCTGATGTAAATGTTGATGTCACATGAGCAATACCCCTGTCATACCCCTGGAGTTCCAGTTACTTTTTTTTTTTTTTTTTTTTTTTTTTTGAGATGGAGTCTGGCTCTGTCGCCCAGGCTGGAGTGCAGTGGTGCGGTCTCAGCTCACTAAAAGCTCCACCTCCCAGGTTAACGCCATTCTCCTGCCTCAGCCTCCCCGAGTGGCTGGGACTAAAGGCGCCCGCCACCAAGCCCAGCTAATTTTTTTTGTATTTTTAGTAGAGACATGGTTTCACCGTGTTAGCCAGGATGGTCTCTATCTCCTGACTTCATGATCTGCCCGCCTCAGCCTCACAAAGTGCTGGGATTACAGGCTTGAGCCACTAAGCCCGGCCTCCCTTTCTAAACTTCTACTACACATTCTCAATTAGAAGTAGTGGTTTATAGCTTTTACACTAGCCTACTCAACTAGAAATTTCACTTTTACCCTTAACACATTCATTAAATAATTGACCCAATGATGTCAATTTTACTCTAAGAAAAATGCACCTAATTAGTTGCTAAGAAAACAAAATTCTGCCCATCTTACTACACAAGCATGCAAGTTAGAGATAATCAAATATTCTTACACCAATTTTCTATCCAATAGCCTTAAAATGATAGCCAGAAAAAAATAATTTTATATTTTATCCCTCCTCCCCCCAAAAAAGAACCCTGGAAGTGTAGCTAGAATGGTTAGATAACTTGCCCAAGTTCATAGGTCTGAAGAGTGGATGACCTGGGACTAAATCTAAGTCTTCTTCCTCTTCTTCCAGAGGTGCCTCACAAGTAGACGTCTTCAAGCAGAGAAGAACATTGCACTGCACCATCAGACTCATCAATGGTTCTCTAGTAAAAACAAAAAAGAGTCAAAAACTTGAGAATGTCATGCCTTGTCAGCCAGCATGGGCTCTAATTTAAAATTTTAAAATCATATAATGGGTTTCAGGAAATCCAGAATATAAGTTGTATAGATGAAAGAATGGAGTCAAGATTTCCAAAAACTTGAAAATGAGCAGTATCATGCTGTTCCCTTGGAGATTATGATATGTAATGCATATTGACTAGATAAGTAAAGAGACAAGAGAAGTCACACTAAAGAGACACAATGAATCCCAGGGTAGTTGGTTGATGAATCTTGATTGATAAGATGCATCCAAATATGGTCCAGCGGTGGGAGCACTTGACAGATAAATTTTGAATTCAAATTACTTTTTGTTTTGATCTGTGCCCATTTTTATGTGATCATTTTGATTTATTCTGTAATTCATCATACTTGAGGCAGAAGTACACCAGCCAGGTCCCTGCTAATATTATTTCCAACTGCGAGTTTTATTTTCCAGTGGCCTTCTCATTTGAGTGGGGGAGAGGGAACAATGTACGCCCCTGGGGTGCTAAAATATCCAGGCATGTTTGCCGACTAATGGAAGTTTGTCTATTGAAAGTCCATTCCCATAAGGAACAAAGGGGCTTTCACATAGAAAAATTAAAAAGAAAGAAAGAAAGTGAAAGAAAGAAAGAAAGAAAGAGAAAGAAAGAAAGAGAAGAAAGAAAGAAAGAAAGAAAGAAAGAAAGAAAGAAAGAAGAAAGAAAGAAAGAAAGAAAGAAAAGACGAAAGAAGAAAGAAAGAAAGAAAAGACGAAAGAAGAAAGAAAGGAAAGAAAAAGAAATGAAAGAAAGAAAGAAAGAAAGAAAGAAAGAAAGAAAGAAAGAAAGAAAGAAAGAAAGAAATGTCAGGCATACAAGCTGGGTCTCAAATGTAACAGGAAGAACATCACTGTTTTTCACAAAAATCTGTCTCCTGGCCCAAGCCTAAATATTCACTTGTGAATCCCTTAGAGAGGGTTGGTGGCTATAACCAAAAACTTCAAGATGTTGTTTTCCAAATCGCTTTGAGACATTGAGATATATGTGGGACTACTTTAGGACTCCTCAGAAGGTTGTGCAAAGTGGATTCACCAGAGACCACCATCACCTTGGACCCTCCAGTGAAGGGGTGTGCAGAAAAGTTGTAAGTATTCAAAAGAAGATTGTGATACCACTATAGCATCCATGAATATCATAAGCCTTGGTACTGCTGGAGCTGTACTACTCAATAAAAAGCTAGAGTCAGTTGAAAGCTGGTGTTAAGTGATGGAAGCAGCAACAGGACATGATGAACAAGGCAGTACCCATTAGAAGCAGCTGTGGATTTTAGCAGTGGTGAATTGGACCTGGCTATGCAGGAAACGACACAGGAGTTCCCAGGGTTTGTGAGTATGTACAGTATATGATACTATCAAAGAAAGTCCACAACAAGAGGGAAAGAATAAGGAGGAAGGAGAGGAACAGGAGAAAGAAAAGAAAATCTTTGAGAAAAACTTGTAACCTGACCACTCTTATTAATAATGCTCCATTAGGACTGTAAGAGTTGTTCTCAGAGACACAATCAGAAAATTTTAAAGCAGAGAGAGTATCATGATAACTATAAAGAAATTTGAAAATCTCTATAATATTTAGAGATATGCAAAAGCATAAAATTAGTTCAAAAAAAAGGAAAAGAAAAACTTGAAACCTAGAAAAACTACTAAACCAAACTCATAGGGTGACAAAAGACTATCTCTTCCAAAAATCCTCTTGCCCAAAAAACTGGCTAACCATATGCAGAAGAATAAAGGTGAATCCCTGCCTCTCACCTATACAAAAATTAACTCAAGATGGATTAAAAACTTAAATGTAAGACTATAAAATATAAAAATTCTGGAAGAAAACCTAGGAAATACTCTTCTAGGCATTGGTATAGGTTAAAAATTTATGATGAAGACCCCATAAGCAAATATGACAAAATAAATAATAGACAAATGGGACTTAATTAAACTAAAGAGCTTCTGCACAGCAAAAGAAACTATCAACAGAGTAAACAGGCAATCTACATGGGAGAAAATATTTTCAAACTATGCATCTGATAAAAGAATAATATCCAAAATCTATAAGGAACTTACAAGAAACAAAAAACCCTATTAACAAGTTGGCAAAGGACATGAAGAGACATTTCTCAAAAGAAGACATAGAAGTGGCTAACAACATTTTAAAAATGTTCCATATCACTAATCATCAGAGAAATGCAAATCAAAACCACAATGAAACACAATCTCACATCATTCAGAGTAGCTGTTATTAAAAAGTCAAAAATAACAGATGCTGGTAAGGTTGCAGAGAAACAGGAACACTTATACACTGCTGGTGGGAAAGTAAATTAGTTCAGCAACTGTGGAAAGCAGTTTGGAGATTTCTTAAAGAACTTAAAATGAACTACCATGTGACCCAGCAATCCCATTACTGAGTACGTACCCAAAGGAAAATAAATCATCCTGCAAAAAGAGCACATGCAGTCGAATGTTCATCACAATACTATTCACAATAGCAAAGACATGGAATCAACCTAGGTGCCTATCAACAGTGGATCGGATAAAAAAAACTGTGGTACATATGCATCATGGCATACTACCCAGCCATGAAAACTAATGAAATCATGTCTTTTGAAGCAACATGGATGCAGCTGGAGATCATTATCCCAAGCAAATTAATATAGAAACAGAAAAACAAATACTGCATATTCTCACTTATAAACTGGAGCTAAATATTGAGTTCACACAGACATAACAATGGAAAAACAGACACTGGGAAATCTAAAAGAAAAGGAGGAGGGAGGGGGGCAAGGATAAAAAACTTTCTGTTGAGTACTATATTCACTATCTGGGTAATGGAATCAATAACAGCACAAACCTCAGCATCACACAATACGCTCTTGTAACAAACCTGCACATGTACTCCCTGAATCTAAAATTAAAATTAAAATTAAAAACAAAAATCTCCTTGCCCAGATACTTTCATAGGTACTTTTACCAACTTTTAAAGTAGAGTCTCAATCTTTAAATACATGTTCCAGAAAACATAAAAAATAAAATAAGAAATAATTTTTGAGACAAATAAAATTTTTTTCCAAAACAAGATAGTGACAGACAAAGGTAGTACTACAGCATAATTCCATATCAGAAAGTCTACCAATGTAATTCTCCATATTAATAGAATAAAGGAATAAACTTATATGATTATTACTAGAGGTATAAAAATAATTTTATAAAATATATCAACAATTTTAAAAACTCATGAAACAAAAAAGTAAAAGGAACTTTTTTTTATTTTGTAAAAATCAACAGCAACAAAAAAACTACAGAAAGCATTTTACCTAATGGAGAAACTTTGATGCATTTTCTTAGAAACTGAGAAAAAGTCAAGTATTCCCACTAACACAGCAACTGTGGAACATTAAAGTGGAGGTCAGAACAAATATAGTAATAGGAAGACAATAAATAAGAGAAAAATTGGAAAAAAGAGACAAAATTCTCAGTCTTACAGACAGCATGAGCTTTCTACATTGACCAGTCAACATAATCAAAACAGAAACTTACAATAAACAGGACAGACAGATCATTGGGGTTGCAGAATAGAAAATCAACTTAATAGTGGTGTAGCTAGAGGGAAGATAGTGGAGTAAAAAACACCAATAATTTGTCTCCCAACTTAGGCAACAATTGCACTGGTGGAATCTGTCTGATGTGACTATTTTGGAACTCTGCAGTCTATTAAAGGTTTAAACAGTAAATTGCAATTAATTTTGGTCAATTACAGCTCTTAACACAATTTCGGCTCTTAACACAGCTCTACCCTTCCCCCAATCCCTAGTCCCAGGGCAAGCAGCCATGCCCATGTTTTTATATAGCAGCATGCACACAGCTTGCAAGAGCCAGGGTGGGGAAAAAGCACCCTGTCTTTCAAAAATGAGAGAGGAATTGATATGTTGCCAGATAAAATCTAAGAAGAGAACTAAATAAATGGAGAGATATTCCATGTTTATAGATAGATACATTCAATATTTACCAAGAATCTACACACAGATCTTATACCCATCACAAAAGTTATTTCAAAATAACTGAATCATAGACCTAAATAATTTGATCATAGATCTAACTGTAAAATGCAATACTATAAAGAACTAGGAGATAACATATGAGAAAATCTATATGTCTTTGGGTATGGAGATGACTTCTTAGATACAACTTCTAAAGTATGATCCATGAAATAAATAATTGATAAGCTGGACTTCATTATAATTAAAATATTCTACTCTGCAAAATGCGATGTCAAGAGAATGAGAAGACAAGGCACAGACTGGCAGAAAATATTTACAGAAGAAACATCTGTTAGCTAAGATATAGAAAAACTCAACATTTGATAGTAAGAAAACAACCCAATTAAAAATGGATTAAAAGATCTAAACAGATACCTCACCAAAGAAGATATACAGATGGCAATTAAACATATGAAAAAATGTTTAACTCATATAAACTGTTGGTGGGAGATAGATCAGGACAAGCATTAGGTAAAATAGTATGAAGATTTCTCATGAAACTAAAAATAGAACTACCATATGATCCATTAATCTCACTACTGGGTAGTTATCAAAAAAATGAAATTAGTATATTAAAGAGATATCTGCACTCTCATCTTTATTGCAGCACTATTCACAATAGCCAAGATATGGAATCAACTGAAATGTCCATCAAAAGATGAATGGATAAAACAAATGTGGTATACATATACAATGGAATACTATTCAGCCATAAAAATAATAAAATCTTGTTATTCATGGTAACGTGAATGAGCCTGGAGGACATTATGTTAACTGAAATAAGCCAGGTACAGAAAAATAAATACTGCATATTCTCACTCATCTGGGGGAGCTAAAAAAAAAGTTGTTCTCTTAGAAGTAGAAAGCAGAATTTTAGTTATTAGCAGCTAGAAAGGTTAGTAGAGAGGAGAGGTAGGAAGAGGTTGGTTAATGGATACAAATTACAGCTAAATAAGGTAAGTTATAGGGCCCTGTAGCACTACAGGGCAAATATAGTTAATAATAATTTATTGTGTATTTTCAAAAAGCTAGAAGAGAGAATTTTGAATGTTCCCTACAAAAAGAAATTATAAGTGTTGAGGTACTGGATATTCTAATTACCATAAAATGCATACATGTATTGAAATATCACTCTGTATCCCATAAAGATGTACATGTATGTGTTGACTAAAAATAAGTGAAAGAATAAGGGGATCATGGTGCATGGGAGACAGGACTAGATTGTAGCTCCAACTTGGACAAACAGAACAGTGTGTAGAGGCTCACATAGTGAATTTTTGCTCCAGAACAACTGCAGGAATTAATCAGGAAACCCGAGAGGACCTACAGACCCTCTGAAGAAAGTGGAATGCTCCTTCAATACCAGGGAGACACCCCAAACACTGTGAGTGCCCAAACTGTGGAAGTGGGAAAAGGAGATCGTCTGCCTCAAACACACACCCCCACTGGGGAAACTGAACGTCTAGATTACAGGAGGAGATCCTGACCTTACCTGGAGCTGAGTCAATTAGAGAACTGACCAAAATACAGGGGTAGAGGAAGCAGTGGAAAAAGCCCTGTGAGCTCACTGGGTTCCCTAGCAAGCCATCTCTGCCTGGCTTCACAAGGGTCCTTTGGGAGGGTGGCCAGAGGCACTCGGCAAAGGCCACAGGGAGAAGGAAATCTCCAGCTCAACTTAGTAACAATTTGAACTGATCCAGAAGTCTCCTGGCCAGAACCCGGGGGAGGGTGTGAATCTGGTGTGCAGATGCCACAGCGGGGGAAGAAGGGAAGCCATACTTGCTTTCACAGCTGGGAGGTGGGTAGCCTGGGGCAATTTCTCAGCCCTGCTCACCCACTGCCTGGAAACAGACTTGGTGCTGTTGTAGGGGCACAGTGGGAGTGAGACCAACCCTTCAGATTGCATAGGATCTAGGTGAGGCCTGTGACTGACAGCTTTTCCCCCCTCCCCTGACAACCTGCATGATACAGCAGAGACAGCCATAATCCTCCTAAGGAACATAACTCCATTGACCTAGGAACTTCACCCCATCCCCCACAGCAGCTGCAGCAAGACCGGCCCAAGGAGAGTCTGAGCTCAGACTCGCCTAGCCCTACCCCCACCTGATGGTTCTTCCCTACCCACCCTGGTAGCTGAAGACAAAGCGCATATACTTTTAAGACTTCTACGGCCCCACCCACCACCTGTTCCTCCCCATACTACCATAACTGATGCTATCTAGAAAGTGCCACCTCTAAGCAGGAGGCCAACCAGCACAAAAATAGTGCATTAAACTACCAAAGCTAAGAACCATCACAGAGTCCATTTCACCCCCCTGTCACCTCCACTGAAACAGGTGCTGGTATCCACAGCTGAGAGACCCACAGACAGTTCACATCACAACACTCTGTGCAGACAACTCCCAGTACCAACCTTGAGCCTGATAGACTTGCTAGATGGTCAGATCCCAAAGATCCCAAAGAGAGATAACAATCACTGCAGCTGGGCTCTCAGGAAGCCACATCCACAGGAAAAGGGTGAGAGTATTACATCAAGGGAACACCCCATGGGACCAAAGAATCTGAACAACAGCCTTCAGCCCTAGATCTTTCCTCTGACAGAGCCAACCCAACTGGGAAGGAATCCGAAAACCAACTCTGGCAATATGACAAAACATGGTTCTTTGACACCCCCAAAAAATCACACCAGCTCACCATCAATGGATTCAAACCAAAAAGAAATCCCTGATTTGCCTGAAAAAGAATTCAGGTTAGTTACAAATCTAATCAGGGAGGCACCAGAGAAAGGAGAAGCCCAATGTAAGGAAATCCAAAAAATGATATGAGAAGTGAAGGGAGAAATGTTCAATGAAACAGATAGCATAAATATAAAACAATCAAAACTTTAGGAAACAATGCATACACTTATAGAAATGCAAAATGCTCTGGAAAGCCTCAGAGATAGAATCAAACGAGTAGAAGAAAAAAATTCAGAGCTCAAAGACAAGGTCTTCAAATTAACCCAATTCAACAAAGACAGAGAAAAAAGAATAAGAAAATATGAACAAAGCCTCCAAGAAGTCTGGGATTATGTTAAACAACCAAACATAAGAATAATTGGTGTTCCTGAGAAAGAAGAAAAATCTAAAAGTTTGGAAAAAATATTTGGAGGAATAATCAAGGAAAACTTTCCTGGCCTTGCTAGAGACCTAGACATCCAAATACAAGAAACACAAAGAACACCTGGGAAATTCATTGCAGAAAGATCATTGCCTAGGCACATTGCCCTCAGGTTATTTAAAGTTAACGTGAAGGGAAGAATCTTAAGAGCTGTAAGACAAAAGCACCAAGTAACCTATAAAGGATAACCTATCAGATTAATAGCAGATTTCTCCACAGAAATCCTACAAGCTAGAAAGGACTGGGGCCTTATCTTCAGCACCTCAAACAAAACAATTATTGGCCAAGAATTTTGTATCCAGCAAACAATCCCATCAAAAAGTAGGCTAAGAACATGAATAGAAGATACACAAATGGCCAACAAACATAAAAAAATGATCAACATCACTAATGATCAGGGAAAGGCAAATCAAAACCACAATGTGATACCACCTTACTTTTGCAAGAATGGCCATAATCAAAAAATCAAAAAATAGTAGATGTTGGTGTGGATGCAGTGAACAGGAAACACTTCTACACTGCTGGTGGGAATGTAAACTAGTACAGCCACTATGTAAAACAGTGTGGAGATTCCTTAAAGAGCTAAAAGTAGAACTACCATTTGATTCAGCAATCCCATTACTGGGTATCTACCCAGAGGAAAAGAAGTCATATGAAAAATATACTTGCACACATGTTTATAGCAGCACAATTTGCAATTGCGAAACTGTGGAACCAACCCAAATGCCCATCAATCAATCAATCAATCAATGAGTGGATAAAGAAACTGTTTTATATATATATATATTTATATTTATATATATTTATATATATTTATGATGGAATTTATATATACATATGTTGGAATACTACTCATCCATTAAAAGGAAGGAATTAATGGCATTCACAACAACTTGGATGAGGTTGGTGACTATTGTTCTAAGTGAAGTAACTCAGGAACAGAAAACCAAACATTGTGTGTTCTCACTGATAAGTGGGAGCTAAGCTATGAGGACGCAAAGGCATAAGAATGACATAATGGACTTTGGAGACTCAGGGGGAAATGGTGGGAAGGGAGTGAGGGATAAAAGACTACAAATAGGGTCCAGTGTATACTGCTTGGGTGATGGGTGCACCAAAAACTCACAAACCACCACTAAAGAACTTACTCATGTAACCAAGCACCACCTGTTCCCCAGTAACTATGGAAATAAAAAGAAATTTTTTTAAAGAATACGATGTTCAACAACATAGGTTACTTTAGAATATTGCAAATTAAAACAATGAAATACGACTATATACCTATTAGAATGGCCAAAACACCAAGTGCTATTGATGATGTGAAGCAACAGGAAATCTTATTGCTGGTGGGTATGCAAAATTATCCAGTAGTTTGGAAGACAGCTTTACAGTTTTTACAAAACTAATCCTATTGTCACCATAAAATCCAGCAATCATGCTCCTTACTATTTATCCAAATGAGTTGAAATGGTATGTCTACACAAATACCTGCACATGAATTTTTATAGCAACTTTAGATCCATTTTCATAGTTGCCAAAACATGAAATCAACCAAGATGTCCTTCAGTAGGTGAATGGATAAAGCCACTGGAAGAATCACCCATTCAGACAAGGGAATATTATTTAGCACTAAAAAGAAATAAAGCCATGAAAAGACGTGGAGGAAACCTGGATGTATATTACTAAGTGAATGAAGCCAATTTGAAAATACTGCGTACATACAGCATGATTTCAACTATATGACATTCCAGAAAAGGCAAAACTATGGAGATAGTAAAAAGATAAGTGGTTGTAATGGGATGAGGGAGAGAAGGATGAACAGGCAAACACGGACGATTTTTAGGAAAACAAAACTTTTCTGTATGATAGTACAATGGTGAATTTATTTGTCTAAAACCCATAGAATGTACAACACCAAGAGTGAACACTAATGTCAGCTATGGACTTTGAGTGATAATGATATATCAATGTGGGTTCATTGATTTTTTTGGGGTGGTGGGGGGACAGGGTCTCACTCTGTCACCCAGACTGGAGTGCAGTGGTGCGATCTCGGCTCCCTGCAACCTCCATCTCCCAGGTTCAACTGATTCGTCTATCTCAGCCTCCCAAGTAACTAGGATTACAGGTGCCCGCCACCTCACCCAGCTAACTTTTGTATTTTTAGTAGAGACGGGGTTTCATCATGTTGGTCAGGCTGGTCTTGAACTCCTGACTTCAAATGGTCCACCTGCCTCATAGGATTACAGGCAAGAGCCACCGCGCCCAGACGGGTTCATTGATTTTAACAAATGTGCCACTGTTGTGTGGGATGTCAATATTGAGGGAGGTTTTGCATATGTGGGGGCAGAGGATATATAAGAACTCTCTGTACTTTCTGATTAATTTTCCTGTGAACTTAAAATTGCTTTAAAAAGCAAAATCTACTAAAAATCATATGGTAAGAATTAAAAACATTTTTAATTGCAAAAATACTGAGAGAATTTATTACCATTGGACCAGCCATTTACAAAATGCTAAAGGGAGTCCTTTATGTAGAAATGAAAGAACATTAGACACAAATTTGAAGTCATGTAAAGAAATCAAAATCTATGGTAAAGGTAAATACATAAATAATTACAAAGCTAGTAGTATTGTAACTTTGGTTTGTTACTCTTTTGTTTGTTTTCTACAAGAATTAGAGACTAATGCATAAAAACAGTTGTTTATGGTTTTGGACATAAAATGCATAAAGATATAATTTCTGACACTAATAACTGAAAAACGGTGAAGATGGACCTACCTATACAGTGGCAGAATTTTGTGTATGTTATTAAAGTTAAGTTGGTACAAACTCAAACTGGAATGTTACACTTTTAGGATGTTCAATGTAATCTTCATGGCAACTGAAAAGAAAATAGTGATACCCTAAGGAAAGCAAATCACCCCCTTGTAAAGATGTCTGTACTCCCATATTCACTGCAGCATTATTCACAATAGCCAAGATATGGAAACAACCAAATTTGTCTATCAATGAATATATGAATTAAAAAATTGTTTTATACACATACAGACACACGTATACACACATAATGGAATATGATTCAGCCTTGAAAAAGGAGATCTTGACATTTGGGACATTTAGTTCATTGGAAGAACCTACAGGACATTATGCTAAGTGAAGTAAGCCAGCCACAGAAAGGCAAATACTGCATGATCTCATTTATATGTGGGATATTTTTAAAAATTGAATACATAGAACAGAATGTAGAATGTACATTCTGTTCTATGTACATTCTCCCAGGGGTAGAATGTTCTATGTACATTCTCCCAGGCTACCTGGGGTGCAGAAAATAGGAAGATGTAGTTTAAAGTGTACAAAGTTATATGTAGTTATATAGAATAAGTCTAGGTATCTAATGTATAACATGAGACCTATCATTAATAATATTGCTCTGTATGCTGGAAATTTGCTAAAAGAGTAAATTTTAGCTAATCTTACCACACACAAAAAAAGAAAGATAACCGTGTGAGATGGTGGCTATGTTAATTTTCTAGACTGTAGTAATCAATTAACTATGTTAAAGCATCATGTTGTACACCTTAAATATATGCAATTAAAAATAGCTATAGATTATACACGAAAGGAAATAAGAAGGAAATTAAAACATTTTACTACAAAAGACCAACTAAACACACAAGAAGACAGTAATTCAGAAAATAAAGGACAAAATGCTATAAGGTATATGGAAACACCAGTAAAATAACAATTATATTCCTCCCTACCAATAATTTCTTTAAATGTTAGTGAGTTAAATTTAACAATCAATAGACAGAAACTGGAAGAATAGTTTAAAAATCTCTCTATATGCTGTCTACAAGAGACTCATTGTAGATCCAAAGATACAAATAGGTTGAAAAGGAAGGAATGGAAAAATATATTCCATTCAAATAGCAACCAAAAGATAGCAGGGTAGCTATACTAATATCAGACAAAACAGACTTTAAATCAAAAACTTGGGGAACCAATGGCAAGACGGCTGACTAGAAGCAGCTACTGTGCATCACTCTCACAGAGAGGAGATAGAGTGACCAGTAAACACCAGCTCTTCAACTGGATAGTTCTGGAGGACACATTGAGATTCATTAAAGAAGCAACGTGACCCACAGAGAGCAGAGAGGAGCAAGACAGGACACCCACCCACCTGGGATTGGCATGGAGTCAATGGTGTCTCCCCACCTCCTTTGGTAAGTGAGAGTCCCCGGGGACCTATACTTCTACCATGGACTGTTGCAATTCTGGGCACAGGAGATCTCCCCTGATCTCTTCTCCCTGGGACCTCCAGGCTGACACTCTGCATGCAGTCTGGGCAGAGCCACTACTCAGGCCCATGGGGAGCCACAAGGGCCTTGGACTCCTGAGGGCCCTGTTGCCAGCTGCCACAGCTCCACCAACAAAGGAGGTGAGGATCTCTCATGTGACCCCAGGATAGGAGCCACATCCACGATGCTGAGGAGCAGACGAACTGTAGACCTCACCTCTGCTACACCTGGACAGGCAAAGCCTACTTCCCTGGGACCCCAGTGTAGCCACTTCACCCCTGCCTGAGCATTTGGGTTAGTAGCAGCTCTTCATTTCTTTGGGACAGAGTTCCCAGAGGTAATCGACAGGCCCACCACTTTTCTGCTGCCAGAGCCCCTGCCCCTACTGTCCTCAGGCTAGGGAGGGAGCAAAGAGCACAAGAGCTATTGCAGGCCTCCAGCACACTACAGCTGCTTTATGGAAAAGCAGCCAGACTGTTTTCCACATGGGTCCCTTTGCCTGCCAATCTTCACTGGGCAGGGCCTCCCCACATGGACCTCCAGCACAATCGTTCTGCCCCTGCCTGATCACTTCATTTGGTGGTGGCTCTGCATTTCTCTGGGGAGGAAATCCTAGAGACAACCCACAGGCTCTCTGTAATTCCACTGCAGCGATCTGGCCCTTGCTGTCCTTGAGCTGGGGAAAGAATGAAGACCTGGGTGACTTTGTTGGCACCTCCAGCAAGCCACAATTGCCATATGGAGAGGAGCCTGGTCTCACTTCACTGTGAGCCCCTGGCTGCCTGCACTTGACAGGCAGGACCCCCAGCTTGGGCCCACAGTGCAGTCACTCCACTTCTAAAGGTTTCAGTCGGCAGTGGTTTTGTCTCTCATGGAGTTCCCAGAGGTAACTGACAGCTCCTCTGCCATTGCCATGGCAGCACTTCTGCCTTTGCTGCCCTGGGGCTGGGGGAAGAACAAAGAGCCCAATCACTTTGCTGGCACCTCCAGCACACAACAGGCACCACAGGAGGGGAGCCCACTCCCTCCTGTGAGCCCCTGGCCCCCTGCTCTTCACCAGGCAAGGGCCTCTAGCATGGGTCCAAAGTGCAGCTGCCTTGCCCTT
The DNA here is from genome assembly GCF_028878055.3 of Symphalangus syndactylus. NCBI lineage: Eukaryota > Metazoa > Chordata > Mammalia > Primates > Hylobatidae > Symphalangus > Symphalangus syndactylus. The sequence goes on from NC_072426.2 coordinate 92,899,733, forward strand.
GCTTAAACATTCCCAATGGCAGTAGCTCTGTTTCTCTGAGTGGAGCTCCCAGAAGCAACAGACAGCCCCTCTGCCACTGCCACTGCAGTGGTATCGCCCTTGCCGCCCTTGGGCTGAGGAATGAATAAAGACCCTGGTTGCTTTGCTCGCACCTCCAGCATGCCACAGCCACCATACAGAGAAGATATCAGTCTCTCTTCTCTATGAGCCCTTGACACCCTGCTGTTCACCAGGCAGGGCCTCCAGCTCGGCTCACAGTACAGCCACCCCCACTTCCCCAGCTGAACATTCCTATTGGCAGTGGCTTTATGTTTCTCTGGGGTGAAGTTCAAAGAGGCATCTGAAATGCCCTCTGCTTCTGCCACTGCAGTAGTACCTGCCTTTGCTGCCACCAGGCTGGGGAAGGAACAAAGAGCCTGGATGCTTTGCTCACACTCCAGCATGCTGCAGGCACTTTTGGAGAAGAGGCCAGACTGTCTTCCCCACGAGTCCCTCCACCCCACCTGCTCTTTAAGAGGCAAGACTCCCTGGCTTGGGCCCACAATGCTCTTGGCTGATCCTTCTGATTGGTAGTTGCTCTGTGTTTCTCTAGGGTGGAGCCCCAAGAGAAAGGGAACGACCCTCTGCGATTGCTACTGCCAAAGTCCCCACACCTGCTTCTGCCAAGCTGAGGAAAAAAGCAGAAAGCCTGAGCTCACCCCAAGGCTGCAGTGCACAGCCCATGAGTGCCAAGCCTAGATCTGGGAGAGGAACACACACTCTCAGAGCACTGAGAGGGAGCACAGCTGCAATTGAGCGGAAATATGGAGGAGCCTGTCTACCAGCCATTGCACTTCAACTCCATCTACTGGATTGCAGCCCAAACGTCAACACCAAACATACCTTGCTAATATATGGCCCTACGAAACCAAGGACAACAATTCAGCCACCAATAATGTCCCTTCATAACACCTCAGCCCTCTGAAATTATCCAGAAATGAAGCTAACTGACTGTACTCAAATTACATCACAGTTAAAGAACCATCAGCCCCTTTGAGAGGCTGAGGTGGATCACCTCGGTCAGGAGGTCAGGAGTTCAAGACCAGCCTGACCAACATGGTGAAATGGCATCTCTACTAAAAATACAGTGGTGGCAGGTGCCTGTAATCCCAGTTACTCAGGAGCCTGAGGCAGGAGAATTGCTTGAACCCAGGAGGCAGAGGTTGCAGTGAGCCGAGATTGTGCCATTGCACTCCAGCCTGAGCAACCAGAGTGAAACTCTGTCTCAAAAATAAAATAATAAAATAAAGTAAAATAAAATTAAAAAGAACTATCAGCCCACACAGATGAGAATGAAGCAGTACAAGCACTCTGGCAGCTCTAAAAGCGAGAATGTCTCCTTACTTCCAAACATCTGGCTCCCCAGCAGTGGTTCTTAACCAGAATGAAATGGCTGAAATGACAGAAATAGAATTCAGAATCTGGATGGCAACGAAGATCATAGGGATTCAGGAGATAGTTGAAACCCATTCCAAGGGATCTAAAAAATCCAGATTCAACAATTTAAGAAATGAAAGATAAAAGAGCCATTTTAAGAAAGAACCAAAGCAAGCAGATAGAGCTGAGAAATTCACTATAAGAATTTCATAGCTCAATTGGAAGTATTAACAGCAGAATAGACCAAGCTGAGGAAAGCATCTCAGAGCTTTTAGAAAGGTTCTTCAAATTAACTCAGACAAAAATTTACAAGGATTTAAAAAACTGAACAAAAGCTCTGAGAAATGAGATTATGTAAAGAGGCCAAATCAACAACTCATTGGTGTCCCTGAAAGACAGGGAGAGAGAGCAAGCAATTTGGAAAGCATATTTGAGGATACTATCCATGAAAATTTCCCCAGCCTCACTAGAGATGACAACATTTAAATTCAGGAAATGCAGAGAACCCCTGCAAAATACTGTACAAGATGACTATCCCCAAGACATATGATTATAAGATTCTCCAAGATAAACATGAAAGAAAAAAGATTAAAGGCAGCTAAAGAAAAGAGGCAGGTCACCTACACAGGGAACTCATCAAGCTAACAGCAGACAATTAAGTAGAAACCCTAAAAGCCAGAAATATTGTGGACCTATATTTAGCATTCTTAAAGAAAAATTCTAACCAAGAATTTCATATTTAGCCAAACTAAGCTTAAGCTTCGTAAGAGAAGGAAAAATAAAATACTTTTCAGAAAGACAAATGCTAAGGGAATTTATTACCAACAGACCTTCCTTACAAGAGGTCCTTAAGGGAGTGCTAAACATGAAAACAAAAGACCATTATTGGCTATCACAAAAACACACTTAAGTACATAGGACCATTGACATTATAAAGCAAACCCACAATCAAGTCTACATAACAACCAGTTAACAATACGATGATGACAAGATCGACTCTGCACATATCAATATTAACCTTGAACATAAACTGGCTAAACACCTCACTTAAAAGGCACAGAGTGGCAAGTTGGATAAAGAAGGAAGACCCAACTCTATGTTGTATTCAAGAGACCCATCTAACATATAAGGACACCCACAGGCTCAAAGTAAAGGAATGGAGAAAGCTCTGTCAAGCAAATGGAAAACAAAAAAAGAGCAGGTGTTGCTCATCTTATTTCAGACAAAACAGACTTTAAACCAACAACGATCAAAAAAAAAATTTATCATTGCATAATGATAAATGGTTCAATTCAACAGGAAGACTTATCTATCTTAAATATATATGCACCCAATGCTGGAGTACTCAGACTCATAAAACAAGTTATTAAAAACAAATGAAGAGACATATAACCACATAATGGTTATATATGACTTTAACACACCACTGACAATATTGGACAGATCATCAAGGGAAAATACTAACAAAGATATTCAGGACTTAAACTTGACACTTGACCAAATGGACAGAACACTCCACCCAACAAAAAATAGAACATTCATTCTTCTCATCTAGCCATTGCACATACTCTAAAATTGACCAGACACTCAGCCACAAAACAATTCTCAACATACTAAAAAAAAATAAACAAAATCAAATGAACCACACTCTCAGACCAGAGTGCAATAAAAATAGAAATCAATACAGAGAATATCTCTCTAAACCATACAATTAAATGGGCATCAAATAATCTGATCCTGAATGACTTTCAGGTAAATAATGAAATTAAGGCAGAAATCAAGAAATTTTTTGAAACCAGTGAAAACAAAGATATAACATACCAGAATTTCTTGGACACATCCAAAGCAGTGTTAAGAGGAAAGTTTATTGCACTCAACATCCACATCAAAAAGTTAGAAAGATCTCAAATTAATAACCTAATATTACAACTAGAGGAACTAGAAAAACAGGAGCAAACCAAGCCTAAAGCTAGCAAATGAAAACAAATAACTAAAATCAGAGCTGAACTGAATGAAATGGAGATGAGGAAAACCATACAAAAGATGAACAAAACCAAAAGTTTGTTCTTTGAAAGAAGAAATAAGATTGATAGACCCCTAGCTAGTTTAATAAAGAAAAAAAGAGAAGATCTAAATAAACGCAATCAGAAATGACAAAGGGGAAATTACCAACAACCCCACAGAAATGCAAAAATCCCTCAGAGACTATTATGAACACCTCTATGCACACAAACTAGAAAACCTAGAAAAAAACTTGATAAATTCCTGGAAACATACAACCTCCCAATATTGAACCAGGAAGAAATTGGCACCCTGAACAGACCAATAACAAGTTCCAAGATTGAATCAATGATAAAAATTCTACCAACCAGAAAAAGCCCTGGTCCAGAAGGATTTACATCCAAATTCTATCAGTCATATAAAGAAGAGCTGGCACCAATCCTACTGAAATTATTTCAAAAAAATAAGAAAGACAGACTCCTCCCTAACTCATTCTATATGGCCAGCATCATTCTAATATCAAAAACCTGGCAGAGACACAATGAAAAAAGAAAACCTCAGGCCAATATCTTTGTTGAACATAGATGCAAAAATCCTCAACACAATACTAGCAAATCAAATTCAGCAGCACATTAAATAGCTAATCCACCATGATCAAATAGGCTTTATTTCTGGGGTGCAAGGTTGATTCAACATAGGCAAATCGATAAATATGATTCATCATATAAACAGAACTAAAAGCAAAAACCACATGATCATCTCAATAGACACAGAAAAGTATTTCAATAAAATTCAACATCACTTTATGTAAAAAACTCTCAACAAACTAGGCATCAAAAGTACGTATCTCAAAATAATAAAAGCCATCTGTGACAAACTGACAGCCAGCATCATACTGATGGGCAAAAGCTGGAATCATTCCCCTTAAAGACAGGTACAAAAAAAGATGCCGTCTTTCACCACTCTTATACAACATAGTACTGGAAGTCCTAGCCAGAGGAATCAGGCAGGAAAAGTAAATTAAAGGTATCAAATAGAAAGTCAAACTATCTCCTTCTTCACAGATGGCATGATTCTACACTTAGAAAACCCCTTAGTATCTGCCCAAATGCTCCTAGATCTGTTAAACAACTTCAGCAGAGTTTCAGGATACAGAATCAATGTACAACAATCACTATGATTACTATCCATCCGTAACATTCAAGCTGAGAGTCAAATTAGGAATGCAATCCCATTCATGACAGCCACAAAAATAATAAAATACCTAGGAATACAGCTAACCAAAGAGGTGAAAGATCTCTACAATAATAAATTCAAACACTGCTCAAAGAAATCAGAAATGACACAAACAAATGGAAAAGACATTCCATGCTTATGGATAGGAAGAATCAATGTTGTTAAAATGGCCATACTACCTAAAGTGATTTATATATTCAATGCTATTCTTATCAATCTAATTATGTGACATTTTATACATAATTAGAAAAAATCATTTTATAGTTTATATGGAACCAAAAAGAACTGGAATAGCCAAGGCAATTCCAAGAAAGAGAACACAGCTAGAGACATCACACTATCTAATTTTACTACAAGGCTACACTAACTAAAGCAGCATGGTACTGGTACAAAAGCAGACACATAGACTTATGGAGCAGAATAGAGAGCCCAGAAATAAAGCCACACACCTACAACTATCTGATATTCAACAAATCCAAAAATAACAAGCAATGGGGAAAGGACTCTCTATTTAATAAATAGGTTAACTGGCTAGCCATATGCAGAAGATTGAACCTGGATGCCTTCCTTACATCATATACATAAATCAACTCAAGATAAATTAAATATTTAAATGTAAACCCTAAAACTATAAAACCTTACAAGAAAACCTAGGAAATACCATTCTGGACATAGCCCTGGCAAAGACATTGTGACAAAGATTCCAGAAGCAATTGCAACAAAAAGAAAAATTGACAAATGGGACCTAGTTAAACTAGGGAGCTTCTGCACAGCAAAAGAAACTATCAATTGAGTAAACAGAAAACCTACAGTATGGAAGAAAATATTTGCAAACTATGCATCTGACGAATGTATAATATCCAGAATCTATAAGGAACTTAAATCAACAAACAACCACATCAAAAAATGGGCAAAGGATTTCAACAGACACTTCTCAAAAAAAGACATACATGCAGCTAATAAGCATATAGAAATGCTCATTATCACTAATCATTAGGGAAATGCAAATCAAAACCATAATGAAATACCATCTCACATCAGTCAGAAAGCTACTGTTAAAAAGTCAAAAAGTAACAAATGCTGGCTAGGTTTCAGACAAAAGTTAACACTTACACACTGTTGATGCAAATGCACTGGGGAAATCGGTTAGGAGATTATTCAAAGAGCTAAAAACAGAATTACCGTTTGAGACAGCAATCCCATTGTAGGGTATGTATCCAAAGAAGTATAAATTTTTCTGCCATAAAGACACATGCACATGTATATTTATCACAGCACTATTCACAATAGCAAAGACATGGAATCAACCTAGATGTCCATCAGTGGTGGATTGGATAAAGGAAATGTACATATAAACCATGGAATACTATGCAGTCATAGAAAAGAATGAAATTGTGTCTTTTGCAGTGACATAGATGGAGCTGGAGCTTATTATTCTAAGCAGATTAATGAAAAAACAGAAAACCAAATACCACATGTTCTCATTTACAAGTGGAAGCTAAACATTGAGCATACATGAACAGAAGGGAGGGGATAATAGACACTAGGCGCTACCTGAGGCTGGAGGGTGGGAGAAGGGTAATATTAAAAAAAAAAAATACCAGTTAGGTACGATGCTGATTACCTGGTGACAAAATTATCTGTACACCAAACCCCTGCGACCACAATTTACCCACGTAAGGAACCTGCATATGCACCCCTTCAACCTAAAATAAAAGTTGGAAATACTTAAATCAAAAAATTGTTAGATGAAGAAAGACATTATATATTAATAAAATATTCAATACAGCAAGAAGATATAACAATTGTGAACTTGTACACACATAATAATAGACCATCTTGTATGAAGTAAAAATTCACATAACTGAATGGAAACATAGATTCTTTACAATAACAGCTGGGGACTTAAATACTCCACTCTCAATAATGGATAGAATAACCAGAGAAAAAAAATAAGCAAGGAGATAGGCAATCTGAACAGCTCAATAAACTAACTAGATCTAACAGACATATATAGAACACTCTTCCCAAAGACCAGAGAATACATATTCTTCTCAAGTGTGCATGGGACATTCTTGAGGATAGACCATATATTAGATGACAAACAAAACTGGATAGATTTTAAAAGACAGACATCATACAAAGTATCTTCTCCATCCACAGTAGGATGAAGTTAGAAATCAGTAACAGAAAGAAGACTGAAACACTCAAAAATTTGTGGAAATTAACACACTCTTAAACAACCAAAAGATCAAAGAAGAAATAACAAAAGAAATTAGAAAATTTTAAGAGATGAATGAAAATAAAAACAGCATACCAGAACTTTGGGGACACAGCAAAATAAGTGCTAATGAAAGAACTTATACCTAAAAATACTTGAATTTAAAAAAAAAGATCTCAAATCAACTACCAAACTTTAGAACTTATGGAACTAGAGTAAGCTAATCAAACAAATTCTGAAGCTAGCGGAAGTTAGGAAATAAGTAAAGGTTAGAGTGGAGATAAATTAAAGAGAATAGAGAAACAATACAAGGATAAACAAAACAAACATTGGTTCTTTGAAAAACTTTAGCTAGATTGACTACAACAAAGACATATAAGACTCAATAGAATGAGAAATGAAAGCTAGGTCATTTCTTCTGATTCTATAGAGTTAAAAAGGATTATAAGAAAGTAATATGAATAATATTGCAGCAACAAATTGTATATCCTAGTTGACATGGCCAAATTCCTGGAAATACAAAGCCTACCAACACTAAATAACAAAGACATAGATCATCTGAATAGACCTATATGTAGTAAGGAAATTGAATCAACCCAGCAAAGAAAAAAGCCCTGGACCTGATGGCTTTACTTATAAATTCTACCAAATATTTTTAAAAGAACTAACCTAATCCTTTTGAAACTCTTACCAAAAAAAAGTTGAAGAGGAGGGAACAATTTCTAACTCATTCTATAAGGTCAGTAATGCCCTGATAGCCAAGCCAGGAAAAGACGCTATAAGAAAAGTACAGACCAATATATTTTTTAAGCATGGATTCAAAAATCCTCAAATATCAGTACACCAGCTTCAGTAACATAGTAAAATTATCGTACACCATACCAAGTGGGATTTTTATTATGGCAATACAAGCATGGTTCAATATACAAAAGTGTATCGATGTAATATACTGCATTAACAAAATGAATGGAAAAAAATGATCATCTCGATGCAGAAAAAGGATTTGACAAAATTAAACCCTTTATGATTAAATAAAACACTCAACAAAGTAGAAATAGAAGGAAACTACCTTCACGTAATAAAAACCATAATGGAAAAATTCACATCTATTATCACATGCAACTGTGAAAGACTGGAAGCTTTTCCTCCAAGATCAAGAAGACAACAATGTACACTTTTTCCACTTCTAGTCAACAGAGCATTGGAAGTACTATTCGGAAAAAAATAGGCTAAAAAGGGAAATAAAAGGCATTCAAATTTGAAAGGAAGAAGTGTAATTATCTCTGTTTGCAGTTATGTAATCTTATATGTAGAAAACACTAAAGATTCCACAAGAGAAAACTGTTAGAATTAGTAACCAAATTCAGGAAGGTAGTAGGATATAAAATGAACATAAAAATCAACTGCATTTCTATACACCTACAACGAACAATCCTAAAAGAAAATTAAGGAAACAATTCCATTTACAATAGCATTAAAAACAACATAAAACTTAGGAATTAACTTAACCAGGGAGATGAAAGACTTGTAAAATGAAAAATACAAAACTGCTGAAAGTGGCAGAGATACAAATAAATGAAATTGTTTTCTATGTTCATGGATTAGAAGACTTAATATTGCTACCATGTCAATACAACCCAAAATGACCTCCAATTCAAAGCAATCCCTATCAAAATATCAACTAAGTTTTTACAGAAATAGAAAACTACATTTTTAAATTCATATGGACTCCCAAAAGGTGTTGAATAGCCAATACAATCTTGAAAAGGAAGAATAAAGTAAGAACTTACACTTCCTTATTTCAAAACTTAATAGAAAGCTACAATATTCACAACAATATGGGAAAGGCAGCATAAATACAAACAAATAGATCGATGGAATCAAATAGACAGCCCACACATAAACCCTTGCATAGATGGTAAAATGATTTTCAGCAAGGATTCCAAGATTATTCAATAGGGAAAAGACAGTCTTCGATAAATGTTGCTGGCAAAAGTGTACAGCCACACTCAAAAATAAAATTGCACCTTTACCTAACACTATATGCAAAAATTAACTTAAATTGATCAAATACTTAAACATAAGAGCTAAAACTATAATACTCTTAGAAGAAAACATAGGGGGAAAGCTTCACAACATTGAATTTAGCAACGATTCAAAGGCGTAGGCAACAAAACAAAAAGTAAAGTGGACTTTAAAAAAATTAACCATTTTGTACATCAAAGGACACTATCAAAAAAGTAAAAAGGCAACCCACAAAATCGGGACAAATTTTGCAAGTCACATAATCAGAAAAGAGATTAATGTGCAGAATAGAGATACTCAAAAATTGCAACAATAAAAAAACCATTGATTCAATAATAGACAAATAACTTAGTCATTTCTCCAAAGATATGATTTCTCAGTAAGCACATGAAAAGATGCTCAACATCACTAATTATTAGGAAAATGCATCGAAACCACAATGTGATACTTCATACCAACTAGGATATGTATTATAGGAAGGAAGGAAGGAAGGAAGGAAGGAAGGAAGGAAGGAAGGAAGGAAGGAAGGAAGGATGGAAGGGAGGGAGGGAGGGAGGGAGGGAGAAGGGAAAATAAGTGTTGGTGAGGATGTGGAGAATCCAAAACAATTGTCCACTGCTGGTAGGAATGTAAAACAATATAGCCACTGTAGAAAACGGCATAGTAATTTCTTAAAATATCAAAAATATAATTAGCATGTGATGCAGCAAATTCCACTTTGGGGTACACACCCAAAAGAATCTGAATCAGAGACACAAACAGATATTTGTACAGCCATGTACATAGCAGTGTTATTCCCAATAGCCAAAAGGTGGAAGCAATTCAGATGTTCATCAATGGATGAATGGCTAAACAAATGTATATATACAATGGACTATCAATCAATTTAAAAAGTAAGGAAATTCTGACATATGGTAGAACATTATGAAGCTTAAAGACATTGTGCTAAGTAAAATAAACCTGTCATATAAGGCCATATATTGTATGATTCTGGTCTATATGAGGTACTTAGAGTACTTGAATTCATAGAGACAGAAAGTAAAATGGTGGTTGCCTCAGGCTGAAAGAAGAGCAAAATAGGGAGCTATTATTTTATGGGTCCATAACCAGATTTTTGCAAAATGACAAAAGTTCTGGATACGGACAGTAGTAATGATTGTCCAACAATGTAAAAATACCTAATGCCACTAAACTTAACACTTAAAAGTGGTTAAAACAATCACTTTTATGTTATGTATATTTTACTACATTTTAAAATAAATAAATGGGAAAAATAGCATATTTCCACTGTAGCAATAATCAGCAGTGAACAAATTAAGATAAAATTTGCAGTACTACTAGAAATTATAAAGCATCTAAGAGTTACTTTGACAAAGAATTTTTAAGGCTTCTCTAGAGAAAAATTTAAAACCCTATTAGAGGGCAGAAAATAAGACCTGATTAAATGCGGGAGGCACTCCATCATCCTGGATAGGAAATCATAATGTTAGAAAAATGCCCCTGGTGGAAGCTTGGCTGGATAGCTAGTCACCCCACCCTGAGTAGCTCTTCTTTCTCAATCTCACCGTGGCACTTCTTTGCAAAGCTGCCCCTGGCAAGAATATATTTTTTTGGACAGTAATTGTATTCTGTATTTTAAAATAATTAATAGTCAGGGGTTAGATCTATTTCTGCAAGGAGATGTCAATTATTGCTAAACCTGCATACAGTGCATAAAACTTGTTTGAGTGAAGAAGATGGGGTGCGGCATTCTGGGAACCATTATCCTCTATAAAATTTTATAATTACATTTTCAAGAGGCACAAGGCCATGTTTCATACAGATACTATACGCACAAAAGCAGCACATAAAGCATATTTGTTTATTGTACAGGCTGATGGAGAAATGAGAATTTCCACCGGGGCAGACAGCCAAGTTCCTTTAAAACAGACTCCCACTTTACAAGCTAGATGGGGCTAGCCACGGCAGGAGAGAGTGATCAGAAATCCTGTCATCTAACTAACGGTGACCTCCAGCTGTGAGGACTCTCTCTTGACTCAAACTCCCAATGGGCTTTACCTAACTGCCTTTCGGAGATGAGCATTCCTTTATGTTATATTTATACCTGTCTAACCCTTCTTAAGAGACTTAGAACGTCTTTGATGGAAGAATTCATATTTCAGTCAGGCTTGTTCCTCTTACGGGGTCTAGCACAGATGATAAAAACTCTGTTTTCAGTGGTGTTGACTGAATCTCTCTCTGAGGGAAAATATACAGTTTAATAGAGTTTTTCTCTAACATATTTCTATATACCAACAAGGTTCATGGTAAAATTGACCAGTCAACAAATCATTTGCTACTAAAGGTATTTATTTCTCAGATTCTGTAAATTTAAAGCATAAAACTTAACAAAATATATGGATACCTCCATTACCCAAACTCTGTTTCAAGGAATTCTAGCTGTCAATGTTCTGGAAGGTCACAATATGCATTTACATACTAAGAAATTTGAGAAATAGTGAATTTTTTAAAGCTTATTTTTGTTTAACCCCATGTTTCTATAAATTTTAATTTGCCACTGAAATATTTCATCGAACACCTAACCAGAATTTATATCTCATGACCCAAAGTCTAAACTTGTATATATATAATTGTCCACTCAGCATTTCCATTAATATTTTTATGGGCATCTCTATTACTGAGGATTCGTGGCAAACAGAACCTTCTGTAGCTACTTCAGTAGGAAGGTGTTAAGCATATAATGTAGCTCATAGAATCTCTGAGAGCTGGAGTACCTGGCATGAGAGCTGCAAATTCAGGAATAAGCAAAATACTAACATTTGGACTAATCTGCCATAACCATCACTGGGCAGCAGCACCTCAGGGTCCACCACTAGCCACAGGTACTGCTGCTGGGACCAAGGCCGATACTCACCCCTACCATTAATGGACACAACAGAATCACTTTCTTCACATGGATCTCTTCCAGATGCAAACATCATGCAGAAGCGTGTGATTGTCAACATCTATGTGATGCACTTCACATACTTCTACTGCAAGCAAACCTGGGAAGAGTTGTGACTGTTAGCTTGAAAAGTCTGAAAATAAATAGATGGAAATTCCCTAAACATTGTATGTCAATCAGACAGTCCTGATTATGCTGTAGTAACAACAACAGAAAATCTCAATGTCCTAAAACAGGTGGAGAGGGAGCTGATGGAAAGTGCTCAGTGCATCTGGGACATTCTGGAATGTAACCTGATAGAGGTGTCAATCTCAACATGTGATCACCAAGACAGAATAAAAGGGGGCATAGTAAATTGTGAAAGGGATCTTAAAACTTCCACCTAGAAATAACAGACATTACTTCTACTTGCAATTTATTTGCCGAAGCAAATCACATAGCCATGCCTAAAACTACAGAGGGCAGGAAAGTGCAACCCTATCCTGTCCCCAGAAGAAGAGGAGAACTGAAATTTTTGTGAATGAACTTCCTGATTGCCATATACAGAAAAAGTGGGCAAAATATCCTGAGAAGCCAAGAAGCTTGACAAATGTTTGCCACATCACCACAAATATAAGATTGCATCAAATCTTGATTTTTTTTTTTTTTTTTTTTTTTTTTTTTTGAGACAGAGTCTTGCTCTGTCACCCAGGCTGGAGTGCAGTGGCGCATCTCGGCTCACTGCAAGCTCCACCTCCCAGGTTCACGCCATTCTCCTGCCTCAGCCTCTCCGAGTAGCTGGGACTACAGGCGCCCGCCACCATGCCCGGCTAATTTTTTTGTGTTTTTAGTAGAGACAGGGTTTCACCGTGGTCTCGATCTCCTGACCTCATGATCCGCCCTCCTCGGCCTCCCAAAGTGCTGGGATTACAAGCGTGAGCCACCGCGCCCAGCCCAAATCTTGATTTTTCTCCCCAAACATTTTTCTTCCCTATTTTAGTATCACCAACCATTCTTTAAAATCTGTTTTGAATCCACTCACTTCTTTCCATTTTCATTGCTACTACTTTTGTCCAAGCCCCCATCATCTCAGGTGCCACTGCTCTGATCACGTGCCTGTCTACATGAACTCTGTCAATGACTTACTACTAACTCTAAGGGTACTTAGAAAAGAAAACAAAACAACGTTACCTTCATTTGTAAGACTCATCTTTATCTATCTCCTGCCTAGTTCACCAGTAAACTGAATACCTTTTAGACCCTCAAAATTGTTATCCTTTAGCCAGATATGGTGGCATGGACCCATAGTCCCAGCTACCCAGGAGGCTGAGGCTGCAATGAGCTGTGATAGCACTACTGCCCTCCAGCCTGGACAACAGTCTTAAAAAAACTATTTTTCTCTCCCTCAAGCCCTTGTTTATATTCTCTCTTTTACCTACAACAAATGAGATCATTGTTTTGTTGTTGTTGTTGTTAGGCTATCTCTCACCTACCTTATTTTCCCCTACAAGGGTGGAATTCCACGGGGGCACAGATTTGGTCCTGTTCATCCCTGGATTCTAGCGCTTGGAATAGTGCCTGGCATGCAGGCGTGTACATCATTAGAGATCAGACAAAAAGGCCACACTTTAGTAAAGCCATCAAAAAGCTTCCAGCCTTCCACCCAAAATATAATTTTGTCTCTTTCTGTTCTCCTGTAGTGCTGTGTGCATCCTTCTACAAAAGAAATGCTTGCATTATTATATTTACTTTCTACTGCTGAAGGAGGAGCTTTTTTAGGCTAAGTACAATAGTTTACTTGATTAATGAGATATAGTCTCTCAAAGTCCCTGGCACACTACCTTCACGCTCTTTATTTCCTTTCTTCTTTCCATAGTTTCTTCCTTCTTGTAGTCATTAGCAGCACAGTGGATTATTAATTAAATATCATCAGTCAATTAGAAAGTGATGGATATTATAGATCAAATAAACAATAACTATTAACTTCCTACAAATATGTAGCTGTGCACGCCACAGATAAAATGCTCTATATATCTATATAATACATTTTCAATAAAAGTTTATTATTAAGTTTAAATTTCTCATGTGTAGCGCATGTGAGCACAGGCAGACACTTTTGTATAAATAGATACATGTTACATTTCTAAACTATAAATAGAATGTTCAGGGAGGGTGTATATTATTTCTATATATGTATAACTATATATAGACATGCATATAATACTGTATTTATATAGCAGCTTGTAAAACTTTAGGATAGAACGAGTTGCCAAATAAAAATAGAAGATTTTAAAAATAGAAATAGCATCTTTCGACTGAGGGAAAGGACTCACAAGTAGTGATTTTACAAACACTTTGTGAAAAGCTGAGGGTTTTCTTGCGCAGTCAAAGAACTCCTGGGCAGTTGATTTGAGGTTGCGTTTCTCAAAGTATAGCTCAAAGGCCAACTACATCAGAGTCCTCCTGTGTGTGTCAAACATTCAGTTTCCAGGACATCACCCCAAACCCACCACTTCAGAATATCTGGGGACTGGGCCCATGAATCAGTATGTTTAACAAGCTTGACAGATGATTCTGTTGGATGCTGTGTTCAGAGAATCATTGATCTAAGGCACCCTGCCATGGGCAAACAGGCTTGTGTTGAAAGATGGGAGGCACGATGGGGAACAGCTGTGAGTGGGAAGTTAGAGATTCTGCGTGGGGAAGCACAGAAGGCTGGCTACATGGTGGGTGCTGGCATGCTTGGAGTGCTGGATTCAACAGGGTGTGGGTGATTAAAGAAGAAGGATTGTTTAAACGAGGACCTTATGTTCCCCTTCAAGGTTAAGGAAGCAAGACTCTCAGCTGTCTGCTTTTCCATTTCTTCTCTTTCATCTCCTCCTGTTCTTTGACCTTTCATCAACATGTTTTCCACCAGAAATATGCTCTGAATCTTGGTGGAGCTTAGCACTGCCTCCCTCTATTGTCTCCTCCCAGCATCTTAGGCTCTGGTTATGGACAGGGGCGTAAAGTGGCAGCCACTTGGGAAAAGGCACTTCTGAAATCAGGTGACTACCGCTCTGCAGGCTCAGAGAATATCAGAGATGAGAGGCATCTTAGAGATTATTTAGGTTAACACTGTCTCTCATTTTAACTAAGGAAACAGCTTTAGAAAACAGTTAAGAAACTAAGATCAGAAAGCAACTTAGCAGCTGAGCTAATCTGGTATCCAGGCCTCTTCTCTCCCCCTTAATCTTTTTCCAGAAATGCTCTGTAATACATCTTTAAATAGTTATCTAAATTGAACAATTGTCTCTTGTCTTCTGTAGGCACCACATAAATAATTTTAATGAATAAATGAAACATTGAATGATTGATCAACTGGATGATGAATGAACATATTGATGAAAAAGGAAAACTAAAAATGGTTTCAGTATCACCCAGATATTCTATGGTTACTAGAAACCCAAATGTAGTCAATAAACTGGATTTTAGAAAAGAATTTTATTATCTGTAACATCAACGTTATTTCATAACATATATATGACACAAGCTCATAAGACATTTCCCATATACAATCCCATTTGGTCTTTCAAAATGTTAACAGATATTCATATATGCATCAGATTTGTTTTAAAAACTGCCAATGTGAGACATTAAGAAATCTGACATTCTATGCATGTAGCTACAAGCAGAATTAGAACACAAACCCAGACCTGTTGAATTCTTTTCTATTGACCATGAAGGAGAGAGAATCACATACAGAATCTCTTCTCAAAACATTTCTTAGGAGACACAAATAGTCTCACTCTGTGAATATTATTTAAGTCAAATATGTAGGAATGCTTCCTGTTTTACATGCGAATAAATTAAATTAGCCACAATATTCTTTTTAAGTGTCACAGTAGCTAGGTCTAAAATTTAAGAAGAAATGAACAAATATAGAGATGGAAAACAACAGTGCTTTAAAAGACTGGAATACGTGATGATCATGGTTGGCTTTGCTATGATCAACCATCTGGCCTCACCACCAGCTCGTGCATATCTCCCACTATTTCAAATATAACCCTTAATTCTAGCCACACGAGGCTACTCAGACCATTAGCACATCACAGTAGATGCTGCCTGATCTTTACATCTTCAGTTTTTAATTTAATAATAGTAAATATTCTTTCTTTTTACTAAAAAGGTAATGTCTTTTACAACAAATATGTAAAATGTGTTTTATATATTTGTAAATAACATTCTGGGTTGTGTATAATAATTTTTGGCTTGCATATTATCTCAGTTTGGGGCTAAAATGACATCATCTGGAAAATATTCTTTGTTTCTTTCTTTCTTTCTTTTTTTTTTTTTTTTTGAGATAGAGTCTCACTCTGTTACCTTGGCTGGAGTGCAGTGGCATTATCTCGGCCCACTGCAATCTCACCATGCCCAGCTAATTTTTTGTAGAAAATATATTTTTTCAATGGCACCATGGCATTTATTCCATCACATGGTTATTCTATAATTAATTTAACTAATTCCTAATAGTTAGAGCTACAAGTTGTTTCCATTATGTCACTCTTATGAATAGCTGAGGATCTTTATATATGAATAATGTATCTGTATTTGTAACTAGTTTTCATAGGATATATTTCTTTTTTATTTTTTCTTTGAGACAGGGTCTTACTCTGTTATCCAAGCTGAAGTGCGGTGGCACTATCACGGCTCACTGCAGCCTCAACCTCCTGGGCGCAAGCGATCATCCCACCTCAGCCTCCAGACTAGGTGGGCCCACAGTTGCAGACCACCATGCCAGGCTAATGTTTCTGTAATTTTTGTAGAGATAAGGTCTTATTATGTTGCCCACACTGGTCTCAAACTCCTGAGCTCAGGCTATCCTCATGCTTCAATCTCCCAAAGCACTGGGATTACAGACATGAGCCATCATGCCCAGCACAAGATGTATTTTTAAAAGTGAAAATACCGAGCATGTTAAATCCCTGTTCCATTCATATCAGGCCAAACCTATAAATATGTGTGCATTGACCAGGCAATGCACACATAGACCAGGCAAAGACCTATTTCTTTCAATAGGCTAGCTGAAGTACGGTGGTTATAACAATACATATATAGATAGATGATAGATAGATAGATGATAGATAGATAGATAGATAGATAGATAGATAGATAGATAGATAGATAGATATAGATAGATAGATGATAGATAGATAGATAGATAAATGTAATTTATTTTCAATCAAAAAGAGAGATGAATCTTGGAAAATGACAATCATTTATCATAATCTTAATCACTTGAGAGAACAATTGTAGCTACTCTTCCAAGTTTAACATATTTCTTGGAATAAACCAATATGACTCCCAGCACACAAAAATGCAGCAACTAGTTTAGCTGATGATTTTCTTTCTCTACCCCAATAAACAAACAAACAAACAAACAGAATTCATTTGCATTCGCCCGGAAGAGTTAGCAGGACTTCATCACCTTGCTACAAGATTATGTCAGTTCTTTCACAAAGTGCCACTGTTTAGGTTGCAGGCATTTCATTTCAACCATGTCTCAATCATATACAATAACGTATTTATCCACCATGTTAATGACAGCATATAGCTAGGACCTGCAGTCAGAAGCAGCAGGTTCTGTTGATGTTTTGGTAAGATGCATATTGCTAGAACATAAGAAATTGTCTTACAAAAATGAAAAAGGCTTGTCAACTCAATGCAATTCCAGTGGGCCCAGTGTCTGAGTATGTTGCAATACTCCTAAACAATGAAGGAAATTTTGCTCTTCTTTGCACTTCCTTCTTCTAAGAAAGAAACAGAATATTGGGTAGTCTCTTTGAAGTTCAGAAGCAACATACAACAAATTTGGGTTCCTTTGAGCAAATGATCTCAAATACTTCCATCTCTGATTTAATCTATTAGTTATGTACTGCTGCATAACAAATTAGCCCCAAACTTAAGACCTTAAAATAATGAAAATTTATTTTATTGTTTCTGTGAGTCAGAAATCCAGGAACCTCTTCCTTGGGTCCTTTTGTTTAGGGTCTCTCATAAGGGGGCAATCAAGGTGTTTGGTGGGGCTGCAAAGTTCAACTTGGGGATGATTTTCTTTTTTTTTTATTATACTTTAAGTTTTAGGGTACATGTGCACAGCGTGCAGGTTAGTTACATATGTATACATGTGCCATGTATGATGGGTGTGCTGCACCCATCAACTCATCATTTAACATTAGGTATATCTCCTAATACTATCCCTCCCCTCTCTCCCCCACCCCACAACAGGCACCCCCGTGTGTGATGTTCCCCTTCCTGTGTCCATGTGTTCTCATTATTCAATTCCCACCTATGAGTGAGAACATGCGGTGTTGATTTTCTTAAAAGCTCATTCATGAGCCTGTTTGCAAGCCTCAGAAGTCTGTCTTTCAAGTTCACTGGTTATTGGCCACCTATTGGCTATATGTGCTTCTATATGTTGCTATTCACAACATGGTAACTTTCTTTGCCCAGCATTTTTTTTTGTACCCTAACTTTGGAAGTAATATTCCATCACTTGAGCTGCCTTTCTCTCTGGTTTTGTTTCTTTGTTTATTTGTTTGTTTGTTTTTTTGTTTTACTAGAAAGTGAGTTATTAGGTCCAGCCTACAACCAAGGGGAGGGAATTACTTAAGGGAAAGAGTGAATACTGGAAGTGGGAGATTATTAGAAGCCACTTTAGAGGCTTCCTATCACTTTGGATATCAGAGCAAAATAAAGATTTCTGGATAGTCCAACCTATAGAGCAGATTTTTGCCTCTCAACCCTTAGGACCTAGTGAAGAATCTAATGAAGCTCAAAGTACCTTATAATCAGTTTAGTCAGGATTTTTTAAAAAGGAGCCTATTTTGCAGATGGCTGTGCATCAGGAATCAGCAAACATTTTTTGTAAAGAGTCAGAGTAAATATTTTAAGCTTTGCAGGCCACATACAGTCTGTCACATATTATTTATTTTTGTTTTTATTTTCTTTAGTTTGGTTTTATGGGTTTTTTTACAGCCCTTTAAATATAAAAATCATTCCTAGCTCATTGGCCATACAAAACAGGCCACTAGCCGTATTTGGCCCATGGCTGTAGTTTTCCAATTCATACTCAACACAGTAAGATGGCCCCATTGGAAGTGCCATGGCAGGATTACAGATTCATTCCTGGGTAGCTCTAAAGGATAGTGAGTACATTATAAATGCCCATTGAGTAGGATCTGGTGATGCTTTCTGTTTTCTCCTTTTCCTGATTGGAGAGACAACTTCAGATAAGAATCCACACTGATTCATGAGCAGTGGTGGTTTGCTCAGAGCAGTCAAAGACATGGACGAACAAGATGTGAATGGTTGGATGAAGGGAATGTAGATGAATCTCTTGCCATTGCTCTAAAGACTAAGAATAGATGTGTTTCTTGTGATACTCCCCATATAATGACGTGTTCTATGAGTGTCAGTGAGTCTTCATCCTTAGACACTTAGGTGATCATTCAATAGACTCATAAACAAATGGCCATGGCCAGGCCTGGGCTCAACAGCATGCGCATTGCCTCATCAGGCTTTCTGCCAATGGCCACTGCTGACCTTCAAATATTCCTGATGCAAATGCAAATGTTGAGCTCTGTATTGGCTTCGCAGGGCTGCTATAACAACTCACTACGAACTTGGTGGCTTCAAACAACAGCAATTTATTCTCTCACAGCTCTGGAGGCCAGGTATCTGAAATCAGTTTCATTTGGCGGACATTGAGATGTTGACAGTGTCACATCCCCTCCAAAGTCTCTAGGGGAAGATTCGTCCTTTGTCTTTTCTGCCTCTGATGACTGCTATCATTCTTTGGCTTGTGGCTGCATCACTCCAATCTCTGCCTCCATGGTCACATTGTCTTTTCCTCTCTGTCTGTGTCAAATCTCTCTATGCCTGTCTTATAAGGACACTTGTGATTGTATTCAGGACCCACCAAAATAATCCAGGATAATCTCCTCAACTGAGCGGTCTTAAGTTAATCACATCTGAAAAGATTATTTTTCTATATAAGGAAACATTCGCAAGCTCCAGATATCAGGACTTGATATTGTTGGAAGGCATTATTCGGCCTACAGCAATCCTCAGTGTGTGCAACACTCAGAGAGGTCCAGGCAGCTAACTACTGTCAGGACAATTTTCCATCAATGGAATATACATTAATTCCCATTTTAGATTTTCTTTCATTCCATGATTCTTCTTGCATCCTCATCCTTGACTCAAAGAGGTGACATCCTCATTTTTTGAGTTATAACTTATAAGAAAACATAGAGCAAAAGCTTCATGACCTTGAATTTGGCAATTATTTCTTAGATATGACACTAAAGGCACAGACAACAAAAGAAAAATACAAATTGGATTTCATAAAAATTTTAAAATATTGTGTATCAAAAGACACTATCAGCAGAGGAAGAAGACAACACACAGAATAGGAGAAAATATTTACAAATCAAATATCTGATAAGGGATAGATATCCAGAATATATAGATAATTCTTAAAACTCAACAAGAAAGCAACAAATAACTCGATTTGAAAATAGGCCAAGGAATTGAATAGCTATTTATCCAAAGTATAAATAAAAGTGGCCAATAAGTAAGTGAAGAGATGCCTAATATCACTAATTATTAGGGAAATGCAAGTCAAAACTACAATGAGATACCACCTCACATCCATTAGGATAGCTATTATAAACACACACACACACACACACACAAACCATAAAATAACAAGTGTTGTGAGCACATGGAGAGATTGGGAACCACTGTGTACTGTTGATGGAAATGTAAAATGGTACGGCCACTGTATAATGAAGAACAGTATGGCAGTTTCTCAAAAAATTGAATATAAAATTACAGATGATTAAGCAATTTTCTTCTGGGTTTATATCCAAAAGAATTGAAAGCAGGGTCTCAAAGAGATATTTGTATACCCATTTTTGTAGCAGCATTATTCACAATAGCCAAAATGTAGAAGCAACCCAAAGGTTTATCAAAAAATGAATGGATAATCAAAATGTAATAGGCATACAATCAAATATTATTCAGCCTTAAAAAGGACAGAAATTCTGATGTATGCTACAGCATAGAGGAAACTTGAGGATATTATGCTAAGTGAAATAATCCAGTCACAAAAAGACAAATATTGTATAATTCTACTTACATGAGGTACTTAAAGTAGTCAAAATCATAGAGACAGAAAGTAGAATGGTGTTTTGGAGGGGCTGGAGTAAGGGAAATGGGAGTAACTATTTAATGAGAGTAGAATTTCAGTTTTGCAAGATGAAAAGGGTTCTAGAGATGAAGAATGGTGATGGTTACACTACAATATGAGTGTATTTAAGACCACTGAACTGTACATTTAATAATGGTTATGATGTTATGTGTATTTTTCCACAAGAAAGAAAATTAGAGAGAAAGAAGAACTGGTAGTGGGCTGGATCTGGCCTGTGCTCCATAGTTTGCTGACTTCTTATCTAGAACGATACATCAAATCCTGATATATAAGGTTTGTCAATATTTTGGTCTAAATACTCCAACCGAAGCTGATATCAAGCCACCAAAGTGACCTCACTGCACATGGAGTTGCCAAAAAATGTTCAGTAGCACCCCATTGTAGTGTTACCACCATTCAGATATAGTAAATCACACCAAGAACACAGGTAACAGTAAAACGTAGTCAAGTACTTAGGAAGTGATGAGTTTTATGTATTTATTGATTTTGTAGTTAATATAACCTATTTCATTATAAATTTATATGACTTAATTTTTAATAATGGCTGTGTGTAACAACTGCTCCACAAAATCCCTGAAAATTTAACATGGGCTCTCCTGAACCAGTATGACTGGCTCCAAGATAGCACTGGTTTCTTTCCCCCATAGGACATATGAAAGTTCTAAACATAAAAGGCGTCAGAAAATAGAAGAAACTTTTAGGTCTTCCACCCAACAACATCAATGAGATGTCTTGGCCACAACTGGTGCTTCTGTTCTCCTTATGGCAAGAGGAGTAGACACCTTACCCCAGCTTCTCAGACATCAGTTATCAGCACCCCTCTCTCTAGGACATGTATCCAGCTTCATTAGAATTGTGCACAGGCCCTGGCCCTTTATGAAAACCACCCTTCTCCATCATCTCTATTTTCCCCTATCTAGACCTTCCTTCCCTCCCCAAGAAGGACCACGTCTGCCTCCAACAGCATCACTGGAGAAACCTCTCCTCTTAGGCTACCTCTTGTAAATGAAAACCTGGGGGAACTCAGGTTTCAGGTACTTGGCCAATTTCTGCTTCTTCATCCCTCAAACAGGAAGGATGTTAAAACCCCTCTACCACACTCCCCACTCTCTCCTATACCCAAGCAGAGTGAAAAAAGGAAAGGAAAAATAATACCTTTCATTCTTTTGTGATTTCTCCAGCAGTGAGGCTATATAGGTATTACTCATTTAAGGGATGGCCTGGCTACCTTTCTCCTGTTGGAACAGTGCACTCAATAAATGTTAACTATCATTTTTAATACATAGAAGGAACCAGCTACGT
Source organism: Symphalangus syndactylus (assembly GCF_028878055.3). Lineage (NCBI taxonomy): Eukaryota > Metazoa > Chordata > Mammalia > Primates > Hylobatidae > Symphalangus > Symphalangus syndactylus. The sequence goes on from NC_072426.2 coordinate 92,922,113, forward strand.
AGGATTTTATTAAAAATCTCACACTGGACTTAAAAGAAAAAAATGGGTCAAAATAAAGGAAATACGGGCTCAAGCCATATATTTAATTTGTATTTATTATTTAATTATTTAATTATTGTTTATTTTATTTTATATTTTTAAATGCCTAACAAAATTAGGTAAACTATGCCAAAGTGTGTATTAAAGACAATGGCATTAACCTATATAGAGTTTAAGAACATCAGAAAACCAGTAGGAAAATACCAGATATTCAAATTGCTTGGCCTTTAAATTCAGAGCATGTGACAAAATTGGGTCTTTGGATTCACCAACAAATGGCCATTTTCATTTTTTCAAAATAAACAAAAAACACCAGTAAGGGTATCTGTACTTTTCTTAAGAGGGGATCCATAAATTGCATTATTCCCAAGGATTCCCTGAGCTTCAGAAAATTAACAATTAAAGAAACATCCATTTATATAGAATGAAGTTGGACTAGACAAACTCTGACATTATATCAAATGGTAATATCCTATACAGTCCATATTTGTTATTTTTTGGCCAACAGAGCACCTCTTCTCCTTGTGACAGAGCCCTAGATTCCTTTTGATAATTATGAATTTCCCATCATTGTGTCTTTGGTGATTTGACAAGATCCCATACCCTTATGTGATGCAGAGAGATGTGTCTGGCGGTCACCTAGCATCTTTTGAATAACTTTAATCTTGGTGATAATTCCTGGGCTAGAGCACTGCCTCCTCGGGAGAGCCATCAGAACTCACTGTCTCAGGCCTCCTTGCTGCTGAGGCATAAACTTCCCACTTATGCATCATCATTTGATTGACCTTCATGAGAGTTTGATTTGATTGAGAACAATGTGATAAGGAAGTGGCACACAGAATCCTCTTTTGGACTAAAGGGGAAGCAGGGGTTCCTGGCTTTTAGAGACAGCAAGTGCTAGTTGTCTGACATCCAGCATCCAGTGTAAGTGGTTCCATGATTTCTCCAAGTCCCAGCAGCGTTGGCATCTTCCCTAGAACAGTGCTGGTGTAGTTTGTGCATAGATCCTGGCTCTTAAGCTTTCAAACCTGAGGCTCTGGCCATCCTAGAGTTTCTTTAAGATATTAACTTCCTCTTTTAAATTTCTTTTCTGCTTGAACTACCTAGAGGAGCTTTGTTTTGTAACCAAGAATACTGATTAATACACTCCCTCATAGTCAAGGGAGAGTCATGTAATTCAAGCCATGCCAATAAGACTCTTTAATTTCTGGAACTTTAAATCTTAAGCTTCATGTGGAATCAAGAGTGAAAAAAAGAAAGAACGTGAAGCTTATTTTTCCTTATGGCTGTATCCTTATCATCTGATTGAATATTTTCTACTACTTAAATTCCAGAACTGCCCTGGTCCCTATCCATTTCCTAACTCTGCTGCTCTGACCCATCTGTTCTGTGAGATACCTGACTTTCTTTGAATAAATTCCTTTTGTAGTTAACTTAGCCAGAGTTTGCTGTGTTATAAGAATCCCAGGTGAAAAATGAAAAAAAAATGAATGTACTTTCAAGCCTCTGCTGTAAAAACAAAAGTGTGCATTCTATTTGATTTAACTAATGTTCTAGTCCAGGATAAATTTATCTATGATAAGGGGTGGAAAAAGTCAGAACAGTGGTTGCCTCGGAGTGAAAGGGAGCAGTGAGTGACTGGAAATGGGCATGAGGGAATTTTCTGGGCTGTGACAGTTGCTGTAGGTTGAATTATGTTGCTCAAAAAGACATGTTGAAGTCTAAATCCTGGTACCTGTAAGTGTGACCTTATTTGGAAATAGGATCTTTGCAGATGTAATCAAGTTAAGATGAGGTCATACTGGATTTGGGTGGATACTGGATCCACTAACTTGTGTCCTTTATAAGAAAAGAGACACACAGAGAGGAAGGCCATGTAAAGACAGAGGCAGAGATGGAGTGATGCAGCTGCAAACCAGGGAAACAGAAGCTAGGAAGAGGTAAGGAAGGATTCCTCCCTGGAACCTTCAGAGGAAGCACGGCCCCACCCACACCTTGATTTCAGATTTGTAGCCTCCAGAACTGTGAGATAATACATTTCTGTTGTAAGCCACCCAGGCTGTAGTAAAAAGGCAGCCCCAGGACACAATACAGGGGTAATGTCTTATATCTGGATAGAATTTTGGGTTTCACAGGAGTACAAATTTGCCCAGACTCAGAGAATATACACAAGATATTTCAAATTCTTTGTATATAAATTTTATCTTTCCAAAAATAATACTATGAACAAATATCAAAATCGAATGAATGATATGTTTGTTGAAGGTTTTAGGATTGAGCTATATTAATATCTGCTGCTTTCTTTGAAATGCATTTTAAAAATAAGAGAGACTGATGGGTAATTAGAAGAACGGAGAGATAAACAGATACATAATAAAGCAAATATAGCGGAATATTAATTTGTAGGATCTAAGTGGTGAATGTGTGGGCATTTGCAGTAAAATTCTTTCAACTTTTCTATTTGAAAATGTTCATAGAAAATTGTCAGGCAAAATAATAATAAACCCTGTTGCATATTACAGTCTGGATTTTTCTGCCTTTTTTTCTTTAAGAAATGCATAAAGTCTGCAATGGTGAAAAATAATGCATTATTCTTTGTTTTCATTCTTTCACAGAATATGCTTATTACGCTAAATAGACATGCGGCTTGCATCACCAAGATGAAGAAAAAAGATAAAACTTATGAAAGGATGAGAACAAAATACCCAGTATGTCTGTTGTAGGCAGGAGGAAGTATAAGGATTTACAGCTCTGATATAAACTAAAATCTGAGGTTAACTCTTGGTCAGAATCTGATCAAGGAAAGCATTGTGGTCAATAGTGTAGTAGTTTCCTGAGTTTTAAAAGCTTATTTTTAAATTTCATAATTCTGATATTCTAACCATAAACAAAGTTGGCATCTAAATGTATAGAGAATTGTATGTGTAAGTTGGATTTAGAAATGTGCCAAAATATGCATATTATGTTCTTTCAATCTCCTGTGACAAACGTAACCTTCTACCAAGTTGGGTGGCATTAACTTCCTTAAATACACATACCTTGTTTAGTTAGAAAGCATAGAGAGGTTACATCTATTTCTGCTCCCCCTAGTGCTATTCTGTCTTAAATGATTTGGACTACTTCCTCATTTGACTATTAAGGAAGTTGATTGGGCAACTCATAGGTTTTAATCAAAAATCGTAAACAGATAAATGAGATCTCTATAAACTAGGGCAACCCACCCACAATCTACAATATAGACAGGTTGCATGTGCTTATGTAAAGAGTGCTTTCAAATCCATGGTAAACAAAGTCCACACTTGGCTAGCCCAGCTCAGAAATACAGAATCCAATACTGCAGCATAAAATAAAGCTGTATTTTTAACATAAATTGAACTGTTTTTTACAGCCTTAAATGCATAAATGTACCTTACGGCAACAATATCTTTCCAAGGAAGAATTTCCAGATTGAAGTTGAAGTTGTTCATACTTATATTTTCATTTCTAAAAATGCTCTGGTGATGGTCTATACAACTTGCCACGTCCTTTGTGAATATTCACAACTAATTATTTTATTTACAAACACGTTTTTTCATACTTCATGTTAAGTCTTTATCTCTTCATCCTAGGCAGAGGAGGAAGAAGAGAATACAAATAACTGATCAGAGGAATAAAAAGTCTCTGCTTACTCTGAAGAGTCCAGTACAAAAAGAACGTAACAAGAAGCATGTGACGTCTTACATTTGGTTCCACAAAATGTGCAGGAATAAATTAAGAAGGATGTGCTCATGCTTATATTGTAGCATGTGAGAAAAAAGGTTTAAGGACTTTATGAAATTTTAATTTTGATAAGAAATAGCAGCATTCTAGATGCAGTGAAGCTCCACAATGAAGATAGAACTGCCATGAATCTTTATGAACTGAATACTATTACATCAAAATAGATTTTTTTAAATACATGAAACAAATTGACAGAAACACATTAAATGTGAGAGGAATAATAAACTTCCCTTAGCTATTTTCACATTAAATGGGCACTAATAATAATAATGAACATGTATGTAAAACACCTTATAAAATAAAAATAAAACATTGACAAAATGAATTATTACAGACCTAAAATGTCTCAATAAACACTAGCAAAGATAACCTAAAGAAAATTATGAAAAACATTATGAACAAGTAGGATTAGCTCAGAGGTCCAATTGAAAGGACCTCGTGCAAGGATGGTCCAATATTAGAATATGTATTAATATTACTTCTTAAAACAATTCATTAAAGAAGATAAATATTAGCTTTGTATTAATACATGTAGGAAGGCATTTGGTAAATAGCTTACATTCTTGATTTTTTTTAATTTAAATAAAAAAGCTGAATTATAGTCAAAAACTTCCTTTTGGAATGCACATTATTGGCATTCCTTTTTATGATTTCACCACAGTTTTCTTAGTAATATTTTATTGTTTAAAATTAACTTCGTTTATAATTGTGGAATTGTGGATTACATTACCAATTTTTTTTTTTCCTTTTTTTTTTTTAGAAGAGTTGGAGTTTCTCCATGTTGGCCAGGCTGGTCTCAAACTTCTGACTTCAAGTGATTCACCGGACTCCGCCTTCCAAAGTGCTAGGATTACAGGCCTGAGCCACAGCACCTGGCCCATTACTGCTTTTTTACTTCCAAATATTGAATACCACTCTTTGTTAGCTACCATTTCTTTTTGAGGATAATACCTTGAAACACTCCTTGTCAGCTGCCAGCTAGACAGTCCCCAGATTACACTTTCAGCTACATACTTTTATTGTGATTTTTGGTCGTTTGTAGTTATTATTTTCTGAATAACTCTATTCACTACTACTTCTGGCACTTATTTTTAACCGGATATTAGAACTTTCTTAACTAAAGATCCTATAACCAGAAGTCAGAGCACAGACTGCTATATATCATGGACTCAATTCAGATGAATAATTTGACATTTCCCGAAAAAATTTGAATTACAGTCATTTCCTTACCACCCAGTTTACTTAATACCTGAATTATTATTCCTTTTTATTTTTATTTTATGTTCCTTTATGTTCAAATAACTGATCTTCATATATAGATGCTGAGAGGAAATTTGTATTTAGTAAATATACAGTTGCGTGATACACTATTTTTTAGAATTTTTTTCCATATTTTATTACTGTGAATTTTTCTTAACTATTCTATATCCCTTTTTATGCCATCCTCTAGTAAGACCATGTCTGGTTATTTTTACTTTAACTCTAAATGTTTAATTAGTGAAATGATGTACCTATTTTGAAGTTGGTATTCCCAAAACTTACCTAAAACTTTGGAAGTACTGTAAAGAAAGAGACTGTTATCAAAAGGTAACAATAGGCCAGTTGTATGAAATGAGTTAATCCATATTCATTACATTTCTGTTTGCTTTTTATACTCTTCTATTGTTGTCTAATATTCTGTTTATGTTACACATTATTACATTATTGCATGTTTTCCAAACTTGAAACAGATCTTTCTCATTTCTCTTAGAGTCTCACAAGATGTTCTTGTAGTTTACTAATGCCAGTTTAAAATATCATTAACCACAGTAACTCAACATTATCTGCATATAGGAAGATTTCTTTCTGTTATCTTTCTCCAAATAAAATTATGGTAACTTGTTAAATATAAATGGTTTTGAAATATCTAAAATATCCAGAGAAAGTCTATTTGCTAATTATCCAGAGCAAATAGTATGTTTAATTAAATAGTAGTAGTCTACAAGAAAGTCACATAATGAATAGTAAAATACAAAATCACTTGTACTGATGACAATCGTGGTATCACTATTCATATGTGATTGTCAGATTAGTATCTCTGCCCTTCTTAAAATGAAGCAATTTTCAAAAAAGGAAGAGGGCTTTTGATGTATGCTTTTATTAGATTAAAGATATATTGAATTTCCAATGATTCAATCTCTTGTTTTAATTGCTTTAAATGTCAAATGAAATATTAGAGCAAGATATTTAAGTGATTTACTTATTTGTGGTGTCATTTCTGTCATAATTTGATCTGTCAAATTCTTTACAGAATTAATCAGATAATAAACAGGCCTGATTACAAAATATCAATTTTAGTAGTTAAATCTTATTTTAATTGTTCAATTGAAAACTATTAAAATACAATTAAATGGCATGAGAAAGATAATCCCTTTTTCAATTTAGTTATAACTCACTTATAGTGTCCTTCCTTAAAAACAGTTGTATTTAAATGCAATCACATATTTACCCCTTTAACAAAAGTTGTAACAAGAAAGAGACAGAAAATTCATAACTTCATCTAACAGCCAGTCTGATTTCAAATTCTATTGACCCACATTTGTGTGATTGATATTATATTTTTTAATTGCACAGAAGCATTTCTTGAAATTTTTCTATTCAACAGTAAATGCTGATCAAAGTTTTGTCTAACCATAGTCATTAAAGTAATTATGTGAAGGCCTTAGGTTCCATTTCATTTTACCCATTTCAGTTACAAAATAAATTGCTCTATAATTTCTTTAAATAGAAATCTTTGTAAAACACATTACAAGTTTCCTGCTTTCTTCATCCTCTAATAATTCAATGCTTGACCAATTTGCCTCTGATACCTTTGCAACATTCCAAGAATTTGGACCATATATTCACCTCTCTTATGGAAATTTAGCTCCTCCTGATGAGGTTCCTATCTTTCCATCTAATTTTCCCACCTTTCCCCACACCTTCCCAACACTACCACCATGTCCTACGATAACACATCTTTCATAGAGACTCAATCTTTCTGCTTTTCTACATTAGAAACAATAACAAAAGTGGTAGGCTCCCACTTGGTTAAACAAATCTTGCAACAAGACAAAGATACTCTTAGGAAATGTTCTGGGTGTTTTGCTTGGTCACATCTTCCAGCTTTTAATTCTCTTTTCAAAAAATAGTTTGGCTGAGGTTTCATTTACATACCATAAAATTTTTCCATTATAAGTGTACAATTCAATGACATTTAGTAAATTTATAAAATGATGCAGCCGTACTCACAATACAGTTTTAGAACATCCACCACACCCATTAAGTTCTCTTGTGCCTGTCTGCAGTTAAGACCTTCTTTCCCCGCCATCCCACCGCGTCCTCAGGCCATTACCAATTTGCATTTTCTGGAGCTTTTTATATAAGTGGAATCGTACTATAAGCATTCTTTGTATCTGGCCTTTCTACACTTAGCAAAATGGGTTTTTTTTTACAATGATAAAAATTACTTAAAACTTTAATTCTTTTTTTCTCTTCTTTTTATTTTTTAATTTTTTATTTTTCCATAGGTTATTGGGGCACAGATGGTGTTTTGTTACATGAGTAAGTTTTTTAGTGGTGATATTTGGGATTTTGGTGCACCCATCACCCAAGTAGTATACGCTGCATCCTATTTGTAGTCTTCTATCCCTCGCCCACTCCCACCCTTCCGCCCAAGCCCCCAAAGTCCATTGTATCGTTTTTACACCTTTGCGTCCTCATAGCTTAGCTCCCACATATCAGTGAGAACATACAATGTTTGCTTTTCCATTCCTGAGTTACTTCACTTAAAATAATAGTCTCCAACCTCATCCAGGTCACTGCGAATGCCGTTAACCCATTCCTTTTTATGGCTGAATAGTATATCATACACACACACACACACACACATATATCTCAGTTTCTTTATCCACTCATTGATTGATGGGCATTTGGGTTGGTTCCACAATTTTGCAATTGCGAATTGTGCTGCTATAAACATGCATGTGCAAGTATCTTTTTCGTATAATGACTTCTTTTCTTCTAGGTAGATACCCAGTAGTGGGATTGCTGGATCAAATGGTAGTTCTACTTTTAGCTGTTTAAGGAATTTCCACACTGTTTTCCATAGTGGCTGTACTAGTTTACATTCCCACCAGCAGCATAGAAGTGTTCCCTGATGACCGCATCCATGCCAACATCTACTGTTTTTTGATTTTTTGATTATGGCCATTCTTGCAGGAGTAAGGTGGTATCGCATTGTGGTTCTGATTTGCTTTCCCTGATCATTAGTGATGAGCATTTTTTCATATGTTTGTTGGCCATTTGTATATCTTCTTTTGAGAATTGTCTATTCATGTCCTTAGCCCACTTTTTGATGGGATTGTTTGTTTTTTCTTGCTGATTTGAGTTCGTTGTAGATTCTGGATATAGTTCTTTGTTAGATGTATAGATTGTGAAGATTTTCTCCCACTCTGTGGGTTGTCTGTTTACCCTGCTAACTGTTCCTTTTGCTGTGCAAAAGCTCTTTAGTTTAATTAAGTCCCAGCTATTTACCTTTGTTTTTATTGCATTTGCTTTTGGGTTCTTGGTCATGAAATCCTCACCTCAGCCAAGGTCTAGAAGGGTTTTTCCAATGTTATCTTCTAGAATTTTTATAGTTTCAAGTCTTAGATTTAAGTCCTTAAACCATTTTGAGTTGATTTTTGTATAAGGTAAAAGATGAGGATCCAGTTTCATTGTCCTAAATGTGGCTAGCCAATTATCCCAGCACCATTTGTTGAAAAGGTATCCTTTCCCCAGCAAAATGCTTTTGAAGTGCCTTGTTTATCACATGTATCAGTAGTTTGTTCCTTTTTTTTATTGCTGAATAATGTGTCACTGTATGGATATACCACATGTATTTATCAATAAATCAGTTGTGGTACATTAAGATTGTGTCTACTTTGGGGCTATTATAAACAATACGGCTATCACTATCTGTGTGCAAGTGTTTATGTGGACAAATATTTTTATTTCTCTTAGAGAGATACCTAGGAGTAGAATTGCCAGACCATATGGAAATTTTGTGTTTAAATTTGATGAACTGCAAGGTTGTTTTCCCAAGTGGCTACAACGTTTTACATTCACACCAACACGTAAGGGTTCAGTTTTTCCATATCCTCACCAACACTTGGTGTTGACTGTATTTTTTTATTACAGCCTTTTTAGAAGGGGTGTAGTACTATCTCATTGTGATTTTAATTTGCATTTTCTTAATGATTAATGATGGTGAGCATCTTTTCATATGCTTATTAGTCATTTGCATATCTTCCGTGAAACATTAAATAGAATTGTCTTAATTTTACTTTGTGAGAACTTTTATATATTCTGAATACATTTATCAGATATATGATTTGCAGATATTTTCTTCAAGTATGTGCTTGTCTTTCCTTTTTGGTAGAAAACACAAGACTTTTTGGTGCTTACCTTTTTGGTGAAGGTGTCTTTTAAGGCACAAACTTTAAAAATTTGTATAAAGTTTAATTTGCCAGGTTGTTATTTTGTGTCATATTAAGTGCTCTTTACCCAACCAAAGATCATTAAGAGTTTCTTCTATTTTTTTCTCTAAGTTTTAGTGGTTATCTCTTATATTTTAGCATAATTACTTTTTAGTTAGTTGTATGTGTGGTATGTGGTAAGAGTCTAAACACATTTATTTGGCAGGTAAATATCCACTTATCCCAGCATTATTTGTTAAAATAATATCCTCTCCCTATTAAATTTCCTTGGCACTATTATTAAAAATCAAAAGACTATAAATATAAGGATTTATTTCCAGAATCTCATTTCCAGAAACCAATTTTATAAATCAATCTGTTTCGGCCGGGAGTGATGGCTTATGTCTGTAATCCTAGCACTTTGGGAGGCCAAGGTGGGCAGATCACCTGAGGTTAGGAGTTGGAGACCAGCCTGGTCAACATGGTGAAACCCCATCTCTACTAAAAATACAAAAAATTAGCCAGATGTGGTGGTGGGCACCTGTAATCCCAGCTATTAGGGAGGCTGAGGCAAGAGAATCACTTGATCCTGGGAGGCAAAGGTTGCAGTGAGCAGAGATTGCACCATTGCACTCCAGCCTGGGCAACAAGAGCACAGCAACTCTGTCTCAAAAATAAATAAATAAATAAATAAAATAATTCAATCTGTTTCACTGATTTCTTTGTCCATCCTTTAATGAATACCATACTATTTTGATTACTTTGGCTTTAGAATGTTTTCAGATCAGATAATGTACACTTTTGTTCTCTTTCAAAATCGTTTTTGGCTATTCTAGGTATTTTGACTTTCCAAATAAATTTTATCATTAGCTTGTCAAATGCTATTTTAAAAGCCTCCTGGTATTTTAACCATTAGCCAGCTTCCATTTCCAGTTAACCTGAGATGTGATTTACCCTCTCCTCTAAATTATCAAAACAAATACATGTAACAACGAAAGGTAATGTGTTAGACATCAGGCAATGAAGGACAGTAATCCCTGAGGTATGGGGAAAAATGAGTCTTTTGATTCCCTTAAATTACTGCCTGGAAAAAGTTTCTAAGTCACAGCATGGATGGGGATACCCAGTAAGATCCCCATGTATTCTCGATAAGAAGATGGACTTGGGGGTCTGAGGAAGCCAAGATGAAGTACTGGAGAAGAAAAGCTTCACAGAGAGAAAACTCCAGAGAATTGTAGAAGATCCTTCTTTAGTATTAGGTGAATACTAATGAGCAGCTTTCAAAAATGAGGAAGTTAAACGTATCTCAGATTGATATCTAAATTCATAAGCCCCATTTGTTACTTATATTGAAGTACAAAAGTGACAATGAAAATATTAAGAATCCAAAAATATGTGTAAGCATAAAAGTATAACTTTATTTGTATGATTTTATGAGATTTAGAAGATGGAACGAAAAGGGAAAGTTATATTAATTTGGAAAACATTCCCCAACTTATCGAGACCACTAGAAATACAAATGAGGCAGTGACCAAAAAAACACTTGTCACACTTCCCACCATGAAAATTTACTGCTCGTTAACCTTTGATGAATCCAGCTCTCCAAGGAATTTTTGCGAATACATAACTCATGCAGTGAAATTAACAGTCAATGATATATTTAATAACTAAGTGCAAAGTGATTTCAATAGTCTATGTTTACTCTTCCCATTTTTGGCTTCTGTAAAAGTAATACATTCATGCATATTTAAAAATAAAACTGAAGCAATGCAAATCCAATTTCAGAACATTAAATTTTATCCTAACAGTACCTTATAAAGATACATTGTCATTATCAGTATGTCAAAAGTGTTTTCATGTATTAACTAGTTAGTCCTCCAACTGTATCTGTAATCCTTAATATTTAAAGTCTTGACATTACTTAAAAAGATTTTTATTTTAATTTGGGGAGCATGAAAATAGAAGTTCTGGCATACGTTACAGAAGGCCTATCCTTTATAGACATTTTGGCACTAGAGAAAATTTTGTAAAATGAATTCTAATTCACTGATGGATTTCTATTATGCAATTTGAATAAGTGCAATCACAACGAAGAAAAAAATTAACTTGGACCCCTACCACACTTTGTACAATAAAATAATTTCCAATTAATCAAAATTTCAGATCTATAAGATGAAATAGAAAAACATTAGAATTAAATATAATTGAATTTACTTATATTCTTGGGGAGGTCAGAGATTTCTAAGTACCATATTAAAACAACAATGGAAAATTTTGAGATGTTTTGAGTAATTTAAATATATGAAAGTAAAAATTGGCAAAATACCATAGGTAGAACAAAAAGGTAAATGACAAACCAGGAAAATATATCTACGATATACATAAAGGTTAATGAGCTAAGTAATTTACTAAATAGCTCATAAATCAATTACAAACTTAAGCCCTAATAAATTAGCAGAAAAAATATCTGGGTTAAGGCCCTACAGTTTACAGAAAAGAAAATTTAAAAAATTACCTGAAATCAGAAGCTTTAAATGCCCAACCTCTTTTATTGTTAAAGTATATATAATATAAATAAAGTATATAAAAATAAAAGTTAAGAACTCAAACCTCAAATTTGACAAGATTGAATACTGGAAAACATATGGAGAAACAGGCACTCTTAGAAACTACTTATGAGTTTTAGGTAGGATAGAAATGCAAGTGTTTAAAATATTCTTTTGCTTTTCACTACTTCTTACATTTTATGTTTTTTTTTTTTTGTTTAATTCATTCTCCCTGAAGTACATCCTCAGGCATCCATTCAGCAAACTTCTGTTTGTGATATAATCAGCCTTTGCTTGAAAATATCTTCATTTCGCCCTCAAATTTGAATGATCATTTGATTAAAGTTTTAGGTAAATAATTCTAAGTTGGAAGTTAATTTTTATTAGTAGTTTGGGAACTCAAATATCTGGCTTCTTCCACTTTTCAAACTTTTTACTATGAAAACCTACCAACACATGGCCTGAGTCCAATTTAAGTTCCCAGTGTGAGAATTCCTGCAGCCTAGGGAAGGTAGCATAAATTCAGCACAGTCTCAGGGTTCTGATCATCTTATCCTACTGGGCATTGCCCTTGGATCCCTTAAATGACCATGACCACACCATTAACTGCCCCTAAACCACCGCAAAAACCGCCAAATTTTGAGCATTTGTTTTTCCTTCTATGGCTTTAAGTTTTTTCTTAGATTCTGGCATTCTCATATTGGTGCAAAAGCAATTGTGTTTTTCTTCCATTAAAGATAAAGGCAAAAACTGCAATTACTTTTGCACCAACCTATTCGCTTTTCTTTGATGGATATCAAATGATAACTTTACCCAGGACCTAAGGTGTTTAAAGTGAAAGTATTTTAAAGTTACATTATTTTACCATATTGCTGAATCCAGACTCACGGCTTTCTTCCATTTTTTCTCCTGAAATTTATGTCACTGTATATTAGTTCTGAAATAGTCTAACACTAGATTCTTTTATTTTATTCTAATCTGAGGATCTCTGTCTTTTTACTGCTGTGAGGTGTTGGTGTTTATGTCAATTACTTACACATAGCATTTATTTCTACTATCTTATTTTGTACATTCTATTTACCATGTATTTTCTTTGTTGCTTCTTTCTTTTTTATTTTTTCTCTCCTGACTTCTACTGGATAGGTCAACTTTTCTAGCCTGTGGCTCTGTCTTCCAGAACATTAGCTTCTCTGCAGCTTTAGGATAATTAGCCTGAGTCCAATTTAAGTTCCCAGCTGGAGAATTCCTATAGACTAGGTAAGGCAGCATAAATTAAGCACAGACTCAGGGTTTTGTTTATTCGTGGAAATTTTTTCATCTTTCCAGTAGAGAAAGAACTTCCTTGTCTCTCAAGAGGCTATTTTGCAGAAGTTTTCTTTTTCTCCTTTCCCTGAAAATTCATCCTCCAGATGATGTTCTGTCTTTGTGCAGGGATCTTAGTCCCAAATCTCCATCAGTCAAAGGCCTAGTGCTCCGTTCCTATAGGGAAAGGAAAGCCTGATTCTCTTGGACCGCACGTGGGGTTTGATAATCATCCACAAGGCCAACACGGCCTCACTTAACTGGTTTGGTGCTCTGACTTTCAGCACCTTCTTTGTTTCTGGAAAATGGAACTTCCTTTTTTTCTTATGAGATTAGCTATACATTAAATTTAAGTCTGCCATTTCTTCAGTTTGTAATTGAAATGGTTCCAGGTTTGCTTTCCCAGCATGTTGCCAGAACAAGAAAACCATTGTATGAAAATTAAAAACTTTCTATCTAAGGATACCTCAGTATTTATAAAATTAATATAAAATGCTAACAACAATAATATCACAGATACTTTAAATCAAGTAGAAAATATATTAATGCTTCCACAAGAAAAAAAATGCCCAACATATGAAAGAACATATGCACAAATGTTACTATGGCTAAGAAAAAATTTGAAATATACAGTTAAGTAAAATTCCAAAATACAAATTAAAACAGACTTTTGTTTTTCAACTTACATTGACAAAAGTTAATACACTTGATAATTGTCAATATTGGTGGATATTTTCTGAGATGGGCACTCATACACTGCCAGAATGTTTTGAAAGCTTTAAAAATATATCACTATGAGAGTATATTACCACAGAGCCCACAGAAATATAAATAACCATCAGAAAATATTACAAACAACACTATGCACACAAACTAGGAAATCTATTAATAGGAGATATGGATAGATTCCTGAACACATATATTCGCCCAATACCAAACCAGGAATTAATTGAATCCCTGAACAGACCAGTAATGAGCTCTGAAACTGAATCAGTATTGACAGCTTACCAACCAAAAAAGCTCAGGACAAGACAGATTCACAGGCAAGTTCTACCAGAAATACAAAGAAGAGCTGGTAACATTCCTACTGAAGCTACCCAGAACAATTAGTAGGAGGGACTCCTCCCTAACTCATTCTATGAGACAAGCATCATCCTGATACCAAAACCTGGCAGAGACACAACAAAAAAAGGAAACTTTAGGCCAGTATTTTTGATGAAGATAAATGCAAAAATCCTCAAAAAAATATTGGCAAACTGAATCCAGCAGCACAATGAAAAGCTTATTCACAATGATAAAGTAGGCTTTATCCCTGGGATGCAAGGTTGGTTCAACATACTCAAATCAATAAATATGATTCATCACATAAAAAGAACCAAAGACAAAATCCACATGACTATCTCAGTAGATGCAGAAAAAACTTTCAATAAAATTCAACACCTCTTCATTTTAAAAACTCAATACACTAGGTGTTGAAGGAACATGCCTCAAAATAATAAGAGCCATCAATAACAAGCCCACAGCCAACATCATACTGAACGAACAAAAGTTGGAAGCATTCCCCATGGAAACCAGCACAAGATGAGGAAGAATGCCCTCTCTCACAATTCCTATGCAACATAGTATTGGAAGTCCTGGCCAGAGTAATCAGGAAAGAGAAAGAAATAAAGAACATCCAAATAGCAAGAACAGAAATCAAACTATTCCTGTTTGCAGATGACATGATTCAACATCCGGAAAGCCCCATAGTCTCAGCCCAAAAGCTCCTTAAGCTGATAAACAACTTCAGTGAAGTCTCAGGATACAAAATCAATGTGCAAAAATCACTAGCATTCCTATCCTCCAACAATAGTCAAGTTGAGAGACAAATCAGGAATGCAATTCCATTCACAATCACAACAAAAAGAATAAAATACCTAGCAATACAGCAAAACATGGAGGTGAAAGATCTCTACAAGGAGAACTACAAACTGCTGCTCATAGAAATCACAGATGACACAAACAAGTGGAAAAATATTCCATGTTCATGGATAGGAAGAATCAATACTGCTAAAAGGGCCATACTGCCCAAAGCAATTTATAGATTCAATGCTCTTTCTATCAAACTGCCAATGACATTCTTCACAGAACTAGAAAAAACTATTTTTAAATTCATATGGAACCAAAAAAGAACCCAAACAGCCAAGGCAATCCTAAGCAAAAAGAATAAAACTGGAAGCATCACGCTACCTGACTTCAAGCTATACCACATGGCTACACTAACTAAAACAGCATGGTCCTGGTACAAAAAACAGACACATACACAAAGGGAACATAATAGAAAGCCCAGAAATAAGGCCATCTGATGAAATAAGGCCCGATAAAATAAGGCCACCTACAATCATCTGATCTTTGACAAATCTAACAAAAACAAGCAATGGGGAAAGGACTCCCAATCCAATAAATGGTGCTGGGATAACTGGCGAACCATATGGAGAAGATTGAAACTGGACTCCTTCTTTACGCCATATACGAAAACCAACTCAAGATGGATTAAAGACTTAAATATAATACCCAAAACTATAAGAACCCTGGAAGACAACCTAGGCAATACTATCCTGGACCTAGGAATAAGCAAAGATTTCATGATAAAGACACCAAAAGCAAAAATTGACAAGTGGGATCTAATTAAGCTTAAGAGCTTCTGCACAGCAAAAGAAACTGTCAAGAGAGTAACAGATAGCCTATAAAATGGGAGAAAATTTTTGCAAACTATGCATCTGACAAAGGTCTAATATTTAGCATCTGTGAATAACTTAAACAAATTTACACAAAAAAAAACATTAAAAAGTAAGCAAAGGACATGAACAGACACCTTTCAAAACAAAACATATATGTGGCCAACAAGCATATGAAAAAAAGCTCAACATCACTGATCATTAGAGAAATACAAACCAAAACCACAACAAGATCCCATCTCACACAAGTCACATGGGTCATACCATTCGACCCAGCAATCCCATTACTGGGTATATACCCAAAGGAATGTAAATCATTCTGTTATAAAGGCACATGCATGCATATGTTCATTGCAGCACTATTCACAATAGCAAAGACATGGAATCAACCTAAATGCCCACCAATGGTAGACTGAATAAAGAAAATGTGGCACATATATACCATGGAATACTATGTGGCCATAAAAACAACAAGATCATATCCTTTGCAGGAACACAGATGAAGCTGGAGACCATTATCCTTTAGCAAACTAATGCAGGAACAAAAAACCAAATACCACATGTTCTCACCTGTAAGTGGCAGCTAAATGAGGAGAACACATACATACATAGAGGGGAAAAACAGACCCTAGGGCCTACCAGAAGGTGGAGGGTGGAAGGAGGAAGAAGATCAGGAAAAATAACTAAGGGGTACTAGGGTTAATATCTGGGTGACAAATAATCTGTACAACAAACCCCCATGACACAAGTTTGCTTATATAATCAACTTGCACGTGTATTCCTGAACTTAAAAGTTAAAAAAATTATCACTTTGAGCGAATAATTTAATTTATAAAACTGTCCTCTAAAGATTTAACCAGCTACTGATACACTCAAATTCATTATATAGCCACTATCTAGCCAACACTTTGAAACAAAATGAATATTAAAAAATAGGAACCACACTCTTCTCACTTCTTTGCCCTTTCAGTGAGGGATCCTAAGGGATACTTTCGTCATTTCAAAGACCCTAACTGCATAAATAAGAGAAAGAGTTTTACTTATCTAATAGTTAATTCAGTAAAATATATTGAACATTATACACATAGACTGATTATATTGTTTGCAATATTGATCCTTTTTGTGTAATCTTAACATGAGCATATTAAGTAGCTGGGGTTTAAACTGGGCCTTGAAAGAAAAGTGGCAAAAAAGCAAATAGAAAAGATTTTCATTTAGTTAATGAAGGTGATATCTTTATTATTTCTCTTTTCTCTTTTGGACCTTTTAATATTGTACTAGGAATATCAACAGCCAGAGAGGGAGCTATATTGTTTAGCAATCAAGACTTGATCTCATTTTGAGTAACATTATTTGAGCATAAAAGTAATGATTTTCTTTTAAATATAGGCTTTTCAAAGATTTTCTCTATACTTTAGTGCGATTTTATTACATCTAAGGACAATGTTTCTCCTCTGCCCCAAGAGAAACAAATTTTCCATTTTATGAAGTCAGCGGGGAGCCAGACTCAATTTATAAAAATTAACTTCACAGGGAACTTTTCCTAAGAGTAGCTATTGCCACATGAGGAAGTTACACTCTGGTAATCAAAGGCTCACTTGCAGAAACAAATTAACCCTCTAGCATTAAGATGCCAGTAAAAAACTGAGAAAAAGATGAACTGTACTTTCTCTGAAAGAAACAAGGATTCAGAAACAAATTAACCCTCTAGCATTAAGATGCCAGTAAAAAACTGAGAAAAAGATGAACTGTACTTTCTCTGAAAGAAACAAGGATTCTCATCTGATTGAGCACCATCTTTACATTTAGGATGGTATTCCTCAAAATCAGTGTGAAAGATTACCTTTTGGGAGTCCAGGAAGAACATATTATAACCTTTATTTGCATTTACTTCTCATCACATGCTTTGTATCTACAGAACAACAATGGGAGAATTTTAAATAGTTATCACCTAATGTAAACGGGAATCTTGATTAAACCATTGCAGTAGCAAATCATTTCACCATATTCGTGGGCTATAACCTTTCTGAAAGCTTTAAAGAAATGAAATACAAAGAAAAGGCTTTGTATTTTGCCTTGAAAATAAAAATGTAAGAAGAAAGCAAAATAAAAAATAAAAGGTCTTTTTTTAATCCTACAGAATAATTTTCCTATGTCATGAATCTATTTTATAACAAATTATGGAGACTGTTAATTCCATGTTTCCTTAGTTTTAATGCACACATTCTTTTAAAATATGTAATATAATTAAAACAGAAGTGCTCATTACAATATGGCATCTTAAGATTGTTGCAGGCAGGTGACAATTATGATGTAGTTGCCATTTCTTTGGCATGAGCAAACATGAAAAGTGGCAACATCAGCTTACTGGGAGAGAACTCCAAGATAATAATGGGGCGTTCGCTAGAAAAATGTTGCTCATGAATTTGATGACCCTGAGTTAGAAGGTAATTCAGGAAAGTCAGACGCTAGAAGTGAAGAAGCTTCAGAGTAGGTTAACTCATTTATCTCACTTTTACTTTCTTTTTTATGCATGTACAAGAGTGACATACAATAAAAGTCTATAGTTAACTGTAAGATTTCCTCCAATAAGTATAAAATAAAAATTTTAAGTGATAAGAAAGCATTGTATCAGTTTTATTGGCAGCATATTTTCTTTCTTATTAGTACCTAAAATAATGACCGTACAATCAACAATAGCTTAGATAGATTCAATGAAATATGATATGCCCACTATAACACATATGTTCTAGGTTATAAGAGAAAAACAATCTTGGCATTTGGTCTTCATCTTTTGCTTTTCTTCTGCTCTTTTCAGTGTCAGTAAGTGTATGTTAATATAAGCCTCCTCATGCTGCTCCTTATGGCTCTTTTTCAAGTACTGGGAAATAAAATAAACAGAATAAGCTATCAGACTCCCCAGTAAAAGGCGGAGATAAATAATGCTAAAAGCAGGCAATATACATACTTACACAATGCAAGCAATATCAAAAAGAATACCACAAAGTGTTTTGAAATGGAACATAGACCAAGTCATAAGTGGAATCTAAGGTACAACAGAAAATATGTATTTTACAAGAGATTTGGAAAGTATTATCATAGAAGTGAATGTCTTTAGGAAGATAGTGATTGTTGCAGATCTTAAGGGCATAAGAAAAGAATATCTTATAGCTGATGTGAACAACAGTCTGCAAATTCTGGCATGCAAGCTTTCATCATGACTTGGGGAAATCACTTCCAATCATTTTCCAGTTCCCAAGCTAAATGTGCTTGGCTTGTCCTCAAGGCACATTTTAAAGGTACTGAGGATACCATTCCAGTCCAGTCATCTATCCACACTGGAAACCACCAACATATTTATTGGCTTTGCACACATAAGGTTCCTTCAGTGGCTCTGGTGCTCCTTTGACACATTTGGGACACAGATTCTTGGGCTGGGCTGTGAATACTTGGGCTCTGAGCCTAGTAACCTTAATATTCATCCTAGCCAACCAACAATTTCCCACGTTCCTGGTGCACAGCCAAAACGCTGAGCACTGCTCTCGGCTGCTGATATCCTTCTCAGGCTGCGGAAGAAAACTTGACTTTCTTTCTCATTTTTCTCAGTCATTCTCTTTTACTGTAACCCTTCTGGGACACCTACAGTCTCTCTTCAAATGGTTTGGGCTTTTACAAAAGACTAGAGAATCTCAGATTTACACAGATGCTGAATTATAAAAGGGCCCTGTAGCTGCTTAAAAGGAAAGGGATGCTAAGGAGATACATAGGGAAGACACACACCAATTGCAAATTATGGTGCCACATTTATGCCAGAATCTCTTACCTTCAGCTGAGCATTTCTTGGGTAATATCAATTAATCACAACAGTAGCCAAGAACAGCACAATCCTGTTGCAGTAATCGCTTGAAATGCACTTGCTCACAGACTACAAAGCTGCCCAAGTCACTAAAAATACCACTGGACCATTGTGTTTATTACCATAGAAAGTGATAAATCATTGAAATATTTTGAAAATTTTTAAGTTAGGAGATATTTGTTAGGTATTGTCGAAATGCTGATTTTGTCTTTTTAAATCCTAGAAGTCAGTCTGTACTTTGCATCATTTTACCACTGTAATCCTGAAGTGAAACAACCATGGCGAAATAGTGCAGTGGAAGGAAGTTGTAGAATGCCAGTTTATGAGTTTGTTTATTCTGCAGACATTTTACTGCTGCTCAAACTGACTGCTTCTTTAGTGCCTTAAATCAAACAGCATAATCTGTGGACTCAAGATCAGAACAATAAACTTCACTGAATTTACAGGCTCAGGAGAACAGCATTCAATAGGGCCTTTTATTATGACCCTATCCTGACAATGTTTTTCTGACTTTCATTGCTTCAAGAATTCAAAGGAGAAATGCCAAAGCAGTATGTTGTTTTGAGTGAGCCCTACCCCCACTGTTAATCACACCAAATATTGAAGAAAACAACTCAGATAGGAGAGCACTACACACCGGGACCTCTAAGGTGGGTGCAGAAAATGGTTCTGCTTCATGTTAACAAACACATTTTGAAAAATGGAGATGTAGAGCCATTTAATCATAATGCTCAGCTTTCTCACTTACAGACCCTGCATATTAGAATTATTACTCATCACTGGGGTGTTGATGGATGAAATATACAGGTGAGTTATATAAGGACATAGAAACCAGCATAAAGAGGGCAGGAGAGTGCAGTTTAGAGTGGTTTTCCAGATTTTATATAATTTTGTACAAAGGAAACCTTTTAAAATCTCACTTTTAATTCATTAATCTCAATTTCCATTCATTTATTATTTATTAATTTAATATATAATCATGTTAATGTTATGTAATTATATAGCAAACAATAGAAATGGACAGAAGAAATAGGTAAGATAAAAATAAATACAAATATATTTCTAACGATTTCCACTGGTGCTGGTCACTGGCTTTGTAGTCATGGAAACCCAAGTTCGAGTTTTCCTGATGCTATTAACAATCCGTATGAATCTGAGCAATTTTTGTACGTTCTCTTGGCCTTATGGGGTTAGTAGTTAGCACAGGTTGTGGGCCCATAGCAAAAGTGGCTATCATAATGATGATGATGATGATGTTTCTGGTTATTATTACCCTTCAAGATCAGATAAACGTGGGAAGGATAGTCAAAGAACAGCCATAACTCCCCCACTCCACCACCAAGGGGTTTCCAACTTGATCTTAAATAACTTTATTGAGAGGGAAACTTTGCCTTCCAACTCTTTTGCTTTGAGAAAAATTACAGATTGAGATACCAAATAATTTCTTTGTCCTCTTGTTCATAATGATTTCTATAAAAATATGCTAAAAATTTAGGATTGTGGGAGTAAGGCAGAAAGTTGCTGTCTGGGTCTTTAGCCCCTTTGAAATGAAGTTAACACTGGAAGAAGAGAATGCTCCAGTAAACCTGAATATCAATTTGCAGATAATTGACATCTCTATTTTACTGACTCAATCCATAAACACAGTATGTCTATTTAGATTTTTGTTTGTTTGTTTCTAGTATCGGCATTTTGTTGTTTACAGCATAAAGTTCCTGGACATGTTTTTTAGGTTTTCAGCTAAGTTGTGTGTGTTTTGTTTGGTTGGTTGGTTAATGATGAAATGGTATTCTAATTTCAGTTTCAACAGGTTCACTGGTAGAATATAGAAATAGAGTTGATTTTTGCATGTTGATCTTGTGTCCTGAGACTGCTGAACTTATCTAATTAATTCTGAGAGAGTTTGGTTAACCGAATTTTCCACATTCATGCCATCTGCAAACAGGGGCAGTTTCTTTTTTTTTTTTTCCTAATCTGTATGCCTTTTTTTTTTCTTGCTTTATTGTGCTGGCCAGAAATTCCAGCATGACCACTGAATAGCAGTGGTGAGAGAAAACATTCTTACCTTTTTTTTTTTTCTGTTCTTAGGGGAAAAACATTTAGTCATAGTAATTAACTATAATGTTAGCCATTAAGTTTTTTGTAAATATTTGTTATCAATTTCAGAAAATTGACCACTATTTCCAGATTTCTGAGAGTTTTTGTCATGAATGGGTGTTGGAGTTTGTCAAATGCTCCTTCTGAATCTGTTGATAAAATCATGTTATTGTTCCTTGGCCTGTTAATATGATTTTATTGATTAATTTTACAATATTAAAACAACCTTGACCCATGTAATAAAGCATACTTGGTCATAGTGTATAATTCTTTTTATGTATTGCTAAATTATATTCACTAATGTCTTATTAAGGATTTCTGCATTATTTTTGAGGAGGATATTGATCTGTCGTTTTCTTTTTTTAGTATTATTTGGTTTGGTATCATGTGCTGGTCTCATAAAAGATTATTCTCTTTCTGGCAGAGACTTTGTAGAATTCATGTTAATTCTATTTTAAACATCTGGTAAAATACTCTAGTAAAACCATTTAAACCTGAAGATTTCTTTTTGAGGAGTATCTATTTATGAATTTAATTTCCATAATAATTACATGGCTATTTAAATTATCCATTTCATAATGAATGTATTGTGGTTGTTTGTGTTTTTAAGGATTGGTCCATTTTTTCAAAGTTGCTAAATTGATGGGTGTAAAGATGCTTACAGTATTTCCTTACTATTCTTTCCATTCCTTCAGAGTCTGTGGTAATGTTTGCTATTTCATTCTTAATATTAGCATTTTGTGTCATCTTTTTTTAGTCATGCTAGAAGTTTGCAAATTTTATTGATTTTTCAAAGAAGCAGCTTTTTGTTTCATTGATTTTCAAAAAATTTTGTTTTCAATTTTGTTAATTTATAATTTTATCTTTATTATTTTCTTCCTTCTGCTTGCTTTAGGTCTACTTTGATTTTTTTTTTTAAGTTTCTTGAGGGACTTAGATTATTGATTTTGGAACTTTACGCTCTTCTAATATAAGTGTTTAGTCCTATGAATTTCCCTCACAGCATTGTTTTAGCTTAATACCGCAAATTTAGATGTTGCATTTTCATTTCTATTCAGTCCAATGTATCTTTTAAGTTTTCCTTTAAGACTTCTTCTTTGACTCATGGATTATTATGTAGTATGCTGTTTAGTTTCCAAGTGTTTGGATATTTTCTCATTGTCTTCCTGTAACTGATTTCTAGTTCGATTCCATTGTGATAAAGAAAGCAGTCTGTGTGGTTTTAATTCCTTTAAATTTGTTGATGTTTGTTTTATGGCCAAGGATATGTCCTATCTTGGTAATGTGTTCTGTGGTAATTTGAAAAGGCTGTGTATTCTGTGGTTGAGTGGAGTGTTCTATAAATACAATTAGACCCTGTTGGTTGTTGGCGGCATTGAATTGTTCTATATATCTTTGCTGAATTTGTGTCTAAGTTGTTTAATCAGTTATTCAGAAGGGATTTTAAAGACTCCAACTATAATTGTAAGTTTGTCTATTTCTCCTTTAAGTTATATCACTTTTTGCTTCATATAGTTTGTAGCCTTATTATTAGGTGAATAAACATTAAGGATTACTATGTCTTCTAAAAAGATTGACCCTTTTATCATTAAATAATATCCCTTTCCATCTCAGACAATTTTCTTTGCTCTGAAGTCTACTTTATCTGATATTAATACAGTTACTCCTGCTTTCGATTAATGTTTGCTTGCTATATTGCTTTCACCTACTTATAGTGTAATATTTGAAATAAATGTATTTAAACAACATACAGTTGGGTCATTTTTTTGTTTACATCCTATTAATCTTTGTCTTATAAATGGTAGACTTAGACCATTTATACTTAGTGTAATTATTCATATGTTATGGCAAAAATCTGTCATTTTGTTTTTTAATAAACCTTTAATGTTAGAATAGTCTTCTATTTGCCAAAAAAGTGAAGATATTATATATACGCCACACGTTTCCCCCTATTATTAACATCTTACATTAGTATGATATGTTGAGTTATAATTTGTGGGTAAATATTGATATATTCACATAGGTGAATATTAAATAAAGTCCTTTCCCTTTATTCAGATTTCCTTACTTTTAATGTTATTTTTCTGTTTTAGGATGCCATCCAGGAACCACATCACACTTAGTTGTTATGTTTCCCTAGGCTCCTCTTGACTGTGTCAGTTTCTCAGATTTCCATTGTTTTTGGTATTTTTGACAGTTTGAGGAGTACTAGTCAGGTATTTTGTAAAATATTCCTCAGTTTGGCTTTGTCTGACATTTCTCTCAAGATCAGACTGGAGTTAAGAGTTTGGGGAAGGAAGACCACAGAAGTAAGCACCATTCTTATGACATCATATAAATGGTACTATCAACATAATTTGTCACTTTTAATGTTAACCTTGGTCACCTAATGAGATAGTGTTTTGCATGTTTCTAAAGTGTAAACTCGTTCTTCCTGCCTGACTTCCATACACTACTCTTTGGAAGGACATGTGTGTCCCTCATACTTAAGTAGTAAGGAATATGCTCCACTTCCTTGAGGGTGAAATAGCTATATAAATTTTTAAAATTCTTCTGTATAAGACATTTGTCTCTTCTCCACTCATTTAATCGTTATTTACATCAGTATGAACTCATTATTATTTATTTTATACTTTGATTTATAATTCAATATTGCTTTATTTATGTATTTACTCAGATTAACTTTGGGCACTGGAAACATTTTCAGTTGGTTCTCGTGTTCCTTTGACATACTCATCATTGTGAGTTCACTGTTGTTGTTGTTTCCTCCAGTTGATTTTTGGTTCTGCCTGAATTATTCATCTACCCACATTTTTCTGCATCTGGGGATGATGCAAACCAAAACCAGAACATAACCACATTTTTCTTATTTCCCCTAAACCTCTCAGGAGGCTATTGTATATAGTACAACATTTCTGCAGATGCCATGGTAACAAGGATGGAGACTTCACAGCCCAGCGTCTGTCACACTGCTTCCCACGCTGTTCCTGGGTCACACCTACTATGGGGAATTTTTCAAGGTGGAAATCTCTTATAAAGATCTTGCCCCAACCTCCCAACCTCACCAGCTGCTAAGGCTCCCAGAGTCTCCTCACATTTCCCTACAACTCCATCTGCTACCCACTCCCAAAACCTTAGATCTTTCAGACCAAGTTTCCACATCCCCACCCTCAGTTTACACCTCCTGAGTGCTGTCTTCCTCCCATCTGATGCCACCTTCCTCTAGAACATTCATAGGAAAGGGGGCTTGTCATCTCATGTGCATTCCAATGTTTAAATTAAAATGCTGAATGATGGTTGTATAAATCCTCATGATCACAGTACTAAGCTCTTAACAAGGAGCTAAAAACACTCTAACTACTCTGCTGAATGGTTATGTTTTTCTGGCATCTATACCCCACAGGTATGACTGTGAGTACACTTGTTCTAGGACCTTGGCCCAGCTGGCGTGGCCTCTACCCTAGCACCCCCATCAGACATCCATCCCCCCGAAAATTGCTGCACAGATGGCCATTTTTCTGTCCAACACAAGAATTTCTCTCCTTTGTGTCCCTTTCCTGCAGCTTGGCGGTGTACCGCCTATCGCCACAGGGCATTGCCTTGATGAGGCTCCATTCCAGGGAGACACACCTGGGTTGAAATCTCAGCTCAAAACTTCACAGTTGTGTGATCTTAGCCAGGTTCCATTTCCTTCAGAGCTTGAATTTTCTCATCTTTGAAACAAAGTACCTCTGCTTTCGCCGTGATAAGGTAAGACTCTCCTCTATTCTGCTCTGAAACATCATGAAACACAGCTCAGCATGACAGCTTGTTCCACATATTGAATAGCCACTGACTACTCACTCTTCTCTCTCTGCCCTGTGAACAGCAAACCCACCTCTCACCTGTTCCAACTCTCTCTGTACCTCTACTCTTTAATAATCCACCCCAAACAACATATCATTCCCCAGAAGGCCTTGACACGGGGAGTCAGTTGCTCTCTAAAATATTTTTCCTCTCCTGCTGGACAACCCAGAAAAATATAAACCTCCCTCAATCTGTAATTCAAACATCACATTCACCTAGTCACCTTCCCTGAAGTACCCACATATTCTTCTCATAAGAAACTAGTATAGACCCCATGTCTACAAGAACCTCCTTAAAACATGATGCTGAGATTGGACTTCAGTTGATTCCATCACCCAGGTACTGAGCATAGTACCCAGTAGTTAGGTTTTCAATCCTTTCCCCCGCCCTCCTTCCTTTCTTTTGGAGTCCCTAGTGTCTATTGTTGCCATCTTAACGTCCATGAGTACCTATTGTTTATCTCCCACTTATAAATGAGAACATGTATATTTTGTTTTCTGTTTCCATATTAATTCACTTAGGATAATGGCCTCCAGCTGCACCCATGTTGTTGCAAAGGATAGAGTTTCATTCTTTTTTATGACTGCATAGTGTTCTGTGGTATATATGTACCATATTTTCCTTATCCAATTCACTGTTGAAGGGCACCTGGGTTGATTCCATGTCTTTGTTACTGTGAATAGTGCTACAATAAACATAGGAGTGCATGTGTCTTTTTGGTAGAACAATTTATTTTTCTTTGAGTATATACCCAGTAACAGGACTGATGATAGTTCTAAGTTCTTTGGGAAATCTCCAGAATGCTCTCCACAGTTGCTGGACTAATATACATTCCTACCAACAGTGTGTAAGAGTTCTCTTTTTTCCACAGCCTTGCCAACATCTGCTATTTATTTCACATTTTATTACTAGCCATTCTGACTGATGTGAGATGGTATCTCACTGTGGTTTTGATTTGCATTTCTCTGATGCTTAGTGATGATGAGCATTTTTTCACATGCTTGCTGGCCATGTGTTTTCTTTTGAGAAGTGTCTGTTTGTTTCTTTCGCCCATTATTAATGGGATTATTTGGATTTTGCTGGTTCAATTGTTTACATTTCTTATTGATTCTGGATATCAGACCTTTGTCATATGCATACTTTGAGAATATTTTTTCCCATTGTGTAGATTGTCTGTTTACTCTGTTGATAGTTTCTTTTGCTGTGCAGAAGTTCCTTGGTTTAATTAGGTCCACTTGTCAATTTTCAGTTTTGTTGCAATTGCTTTTGAGGACTTAATCATGAAATCTTTCCCAAGGCTGATGTCCAAAATGGTGTTTCCTAGATTTTCTTATAGAATTCTTATAGCTTGAGGTATTACATTTAAATCTTCAATCCATCTTGAGTTAATTTCTGTATATGGTAAATGGTAGGGGTCTAGTTTCATTCTTCTGCCTATGGCTAACCAGCTATCCAAGCACCATTTATTGAATACAGAGTCCTTACCTGCATTGCTTATTTTTGTCAACTTTTTTTGAAGATCAGATGGCTGTAGGTGTTCAGTGTCATTTCTGGGTTTTCTATTCTATTCCATTGGTTAATGTGTCTATTTTTGTGCCAGTACTATGCTGTTTTGGTTACTGTAGCCTTTTAGTGTAGTTTATAATTGGGTGGTATGATGCCTCTGGCTTTGGTTTTTCTTTTTGTTTTTAGGTTGTTTTGTTTTGTGTTCTGCTTAGGATTGCTGTGGCTACTTGGGCTCTCTTTTGGTTCTATATGAATTTTAAAATAGTTTTTTTTTCTAGTTCTGTGAAAAATGACCTTGGTAGTTTAGTAGGAATAGCATTGAATCTGTAGATTGCTTAGGGCAGTATGGCCATTTTAACAATATTGATTCTTCCAATTCATGAACATGGAAAGTTTTTCCATTTGTTTGTGTCATCTATGATTTCTTTCAGCAGTGTTTTACCGTTATTTTTGTAGAGATCTTTCACCTCCTTGGTTGGATGTATTCCTGGGTATATTTTGTGGCTATTATATATAGGATTGCATTCTTGATTTGGCTTTCAGCTTGAATGTTATTGGTGTATAGAAATGACACTAATTTCTGTACATTGATTTTGTATCCTGAAACTTTACAGAAGTCATTTATCACTTCCAAAAACCTTTTGGTAGAACCGTTAGGGTTTTCTAAATCATATCATGAGCAGAGATGGTTTAAATGCTTCTTTTCCTATTTGGATGCCTTTTATTTCTTTCTCTTGCCTAATTGCTCTGGTAAGGACTTCCAGTACTATGTTGAGTAGGAGTGGTGATAGTGGGCATTCTGTTCTTGTTCCAGTTCTCAAAGAGAATGCTTCCAGTTTTTGCTCATTCAATGTGATGTTAGCTGTGGGTTTGTCAGAGATAGCTCTTATTATTTTGAGGTTAGTTCCTTGGATGCCTAGTTTTTTAAGGGTTTT
Source organism: Symphalangus syndactylus (assembly GCF_028878055.3). NCBI lineage: Eukaryota > Metazoa > Chordata > Mammalia > Primates > Hylobatidae > Symphalangus > Symphalangus syndactylus. The sequence continues at coordinate 92,950,193 of NC_072426.2, forward strand.
TTAGCATGAAGGGATGTTGGATTTTATTGAAAACTTTTTATGTGTCTATTGAGATGATGATATACTTTTTGTTTCTGATTCTGTTTATGAGGGGAACCCCAATAATTAATTTGCATATGTTGAACCAATCTTGCATCCCAGGAATGAAGATGCCTTGGTCATGGTTCATTAACGTTTTGATGTGCTGCTGGATTCAGTTTGCTAGTACTTTGCTGAGGACTTTGGTGTTTATGTTCATCAGAGATATTGGCTTGTTGTGTCTTTGCCGGATTTTGGTATCAGGGATCACAGAATGGGTTAGCTTCATGGAATTAGTTTAGGAAGTATACCTTCTTCTTGATTTTTTGGAATAGTGTCAGTAGGATTGGTACACAGCTCTTCTTTCTGTGTCTGTTAGAATTTGGCGGTGAATCCACCCGGTCTGGGGCTTTGGGGGTTGGTAGGTTTGTTTTTGTTTTTGTTTTTATTTTGAGACAGGGACTTACTTTGTTGTCCAGGTTGGAGTACAGGGGCACAAACATGGCTCATTGCAGCTTCAACCTCCTAGGCTCAAGCAATCCTCCCAACTCAGCCTCCCAAGTAGCTGGGACTACAGACCCATGCCACCAGGCCTGGCTAATTTTTGTATTTTTTGCAGAGACAGGGTTTTGCCATATGGCCCAGGCTGGTCTCAAACTTCTGAGCTCAAGTTATCTGCCTGCCTCAGCCTCCCAAAGTGCTGGAGTAACAGGCATGAGCCACTGTGCCTAACCAGGTATTTTATTACTGTTTTAATTTTGGAACTCAATGTTGGGCTGTTCAGGGTTTCCATTTCTTCCTGCTTCAATCTTGAGAGATTATTTCCAGGAGTTTATCCACTTCCTCTAGATTTTCTAGTTTGTGTGCCTAAAGATGTTCATAATCACCTCTCATGATCTTTTGTATTTCTGTGGGATCAATTGTAATGTCACCTTTTTCATTTCAGATTTGGCTGTTTGAATCTTCTCTCTTTTCTTCTTTGTTAATCTACCTAGTACTCTATAGATCTTCTTCATCCTTTCAAAGAACCCACTTTTGATTTCATGTATTCTTTCTATGTATTTTCGAGTCTCAATTTGCTTAAGTTTCACTTTGATATTAGTGGGTTTTTTTCTTCTAGTATCTTTGGTATCAGTTTGTTCTGTTTTTCTAGTTTCTCTAGGTGTGATGTTAGGTCATTCACATGAGATCTTTCTGACTTTTTGAAATAGGCATTTAATGCTATAAACTTTCTTCTTAACACTGTGCTGCATCCCACATATTTTGGTATATTTTGTGTCTGTTTTCATTTCAAATAATTTTTTATTTCTGCCTTAATTTTGTTATTCACCCAAAAGTAATTCAAGAGCAAATAATTTAACTTCCCTGTAATTGTATGGTTTCAAGGAATCTTCTTGGTATTAATATATATTTATATTCTACTGTGATCTGAGAGTATGGTTGGTATGATTTCAATTTTTTTAAATTTATTGGGACTTCAACTTCCTTTATGGCTGAACATGTAATCCATCTTGGAATTTGTTCCATGTACAGATGAGAACATATATTCTGTGTTTGATGGGTGGAGTCTTTGGTAGATGTCTATTAGGTCCAATTGATCAAGTGTCACATTCAAATGCAGAATTTCTCTGTTAGTTTTCTCCCCCTGTGATCTGTCTAATGGTGCCAGTGGGGTGTTGAAGTCCCTGACTATTATTGTCTGGTTGTCTAAGTCTTTTCATAGGTCTAGTAGTAATTGTTTTATGAATCTGGGTGCTTCATTGTTGGGTGCATATATATTTAGAATAGTTAGGCCTTTTTATTTAACTGAACGCTTTGTTATTATGGAATGCTCTTCTTTGTCCTTTTTCACTGTTGTTGGCTTAAAGACTGTTTTATGTGACACAAGAATAGCAAACCCTGCATTTTTATGTGTTCCATTTGCATAATAGGCCTTGCTCTAACACTTTACTTTGAACCTAGGTGTTGTTATATGTGAAATGGGTCTCTTGAAGACAGCAGATGGATGGGTCTTGTTTTTTTATCTAACTTGCCATTCAGTGACTATTAAGTGGGGACATGTAGACCATTTACACTAAAGGTTAATATTTTTATGTGAGGTTTCTGTCTTCCCTCATTTCCTGGATTGCTTTAAAAATTTCTCTGTGCTGATTCCCAACCTTGTCTTAGATCTCATTAAACCTACTTGCAGTCTGATATGGTTTGGCACTGTGTCCCCACCCAAATCTCATCTGTAGCCCCACCCAAATCTCATCCCATAATTCCCACATGTTTTGGGAGGGATCTGGTGAGAGATGATTGAACCATGGGGGCGGGTCTTTCCTGTGAATGGGTCTCACAAAATCTGATGGTTTTAAAAACAGGAGTTTCTCTGCACAAGCTCTCTCTTTGCCTACTACCATCCACATAAGATGTGACTTGCTTCTACATGCCTTCTGCCATGATTGTGAGCCCTCCCCAACCATGTGGAACTGTAAGTCCATTAAACCTCTTTCTTTTGTAAATTGCCAAGTCTCAGGTATGTCTTTATCAGCAGCATAAAAATGGACTACTACAGTATATTGGTACCAGGAGTGGAGTATTGCAGAAAAGATACCCAAAAATGTGGAAGTGATTTGGAGCTGGCTAACAGGCAGAGGTTGGAACAGTTTGGAGGGCTCGGAAAAAGATGGGAAAATGTGGGAAAGTTTGGAACTTCCCAGAGACTTGTTGAATGGCTTTGACAAAAATGCTCATAGCAATATGGACAATAAAGTCCAGGCTGATGTGGTCTCAAGTGGAGATGAGGAATTTTTTGGGAACTGTAGCAAAGGTGACTCTTGCTATGTTTTAGTGAAGAGACTAGTGGCATTTTGCCTCTGCCCTAGAGATTTGGGGAGCTTTGAACTTGAGAGAGATGATTTAGGGTATCTGGTGGAAGAAATTTCTAAGCAGCAAAGCATTTGAGAGGTGACTTCAGTGCTGTTAAAGGCATTCAGTTTCAAAAGGGAAACGGTGTAAAAAAAATTTGAGAGGTGCATTAACATTTGGAAAATTCACAGCCTAAGAATGCAATATAGAAAAGAAAATCCCATTTCTTTGAGGAAATATTCAATCCAGCTTCAGAAACTAAAGAGGAGCCGATGTTAACCACCAAGACAATGGGGAAAATGTCTCCAGGGCATGTCAGAGACGTTTGCATAAGCCCCTTCCATCACAGGCCTAGAGGCCTAGGAGAAACAAGTGGTTTTATGGGTGAGGCCCAGGGTCCCCATGCTGTGTGCAGCCTAGGGACTTGGTGCCCTGTGTCCCAGCTGCTCCAGCTGTGGCTGAAAGAGGCCATTGTAGAGCTCAAGCCATGGCTTCAGAGGGTGCAACCCTCAAGCCTTGCCATCTTCCATGTGGTATTGAGCCTGTGAGTGTACAGAAGTCAAGAATTGAGGTTTGGGAACCTCCACCTAGATTTCAGATGTATGGAAATGCCTGGATGCCCAGGCAGAAGTTTGCTATGGGGCAGGGTTCTCATAGAGAACCTCTGCTAGGGTAGTGCAGAAGGGAAATGAGGGGTGGGAGTCCCCACACAGAGTCCCTACTGGGGCACTGCCTAGTGGAGTTGTGATTAGAGAGCCACTGTCCTCCAGACCCCAGAATGGTAGATCTACTGACAGCTTGCACTGTGTGCCCAGAAAAGCCAACACCAGCCCCTGAAAGCAGCTGAGAGGGAGGCTATACCCTGCAAAGCCACAGGGGTGGAGCTGCCCAAGGCTATAGGAACCTACCTCTTGCATCAGCATGACCTGGATGTTAGACATGGAGTCACGGAACATCTTTTAGGAGCTTTAAATTTGACTGCCCCACTGGATTTTGGACTTGCATGGGACCTATAGCCCCTTTGTTTTGGCCAATTCCTCCCATTTGGAATGGGTGTATTTACCCAATGCATGTACCCATATTGTATCTAGAAAGTAACTAACTTGCTTGTGATTTTACAAGCTTGTAGGTGGAAGGGACTTGCCTTGTCTCAAATGAGACTTTAGACTGTGGACTTTTCAGTTAATGCTGAAATGAGTTGAGACTTTAGGGGACTGTTGGGAAGACATGACTGGTTTTGAAATGTGAAGATATGAGATTTGGATAGGCCAGAGGCCGATGATATGGTTTAGTCCTGTGTCCCCACCCAAATCTCAACTTCAGCTCTCATAATTCCCACATGTTGTGGGAGGGACCCAGTGGGAGATGACTGAATCATGGGGATGAGTCTTTCCTGTGCTGTTCTTGTGATAGTGAGTGGGTCTCACAAGATCTGATGGCTTTACAAATGGGAGGTTCTCTGCACAAGCTCTCTCTTTGCCTGCCATCATCTACGTAAGATGTGACTTACTTCTCCTTGCCTTCCGCCATGATTGTGAGGCCTCCTCAGCCATGTGGAACTATAAGTCCATTAAACTTCTTTCTTTTGTAAATTGCCTAGTCTTGGGTATGTCTCTATCAGCAGCATGAAAATGGACTAATACACCGTTCATGTTTTTCATTCTTCATCTTTCATTTCTGAGTTTCTATTTTCATGAGGGACCATTGCTGGAGAGCTAGTGTTATCCTTTGGTGGTGTTACTACTTTAGATTTTTCATGTTGCCAGAATTCTTACTCTGGTTCTGTCTCATCTGGAGATGTTAGCACTTTCAATTTTTGTAATTATTTTCATGCAGGTAGGATTTTTTTCCTTTTCTCTCTTTCCCTATATTATTGTTTCCTTCTTTCCATTTCCCTTTCTCCCTACATAGTGTAACTATAGAGAATGCTGAGTACGGTCTTTGGGGTTTGTGTTTCTATACCCCTATACATGTTTATTGGCAGGTTTTATATTGGGCTGTGAAATTTGACCTACAATCAGTAGACAGTGCCATGCTGTACCACAATCTATGCAGAGGAAGAGTGGGGAGGGTCAGGCTGCTGGTCCAGACAATTGGGTGTTCCAAATGTCTGGATTTCTGCCTGCAGGTAGAGATGAAAGGGTCCCACTGCACCATTATCTATGTCCATGAAGAGTGGGGATGCCCAGGCTGCTGGTCCAGAAAATCAAATGCTCTGAATGCCTCAAATTCTGCCTGGAGGTGGAGCAGAGAGGACCCTGCTGCACCACAATCTCAGGGGAGCATGCTGGGCTACCCAGAATGACTAATGCAGACCTATTCCAAGTCATCAAGCTGGTCCTGGCTACCAGTCTTGTCATCCAGGAGAAACTGCTGCCTTAGTAACTTTTCTCTTGCCCCAGGCCTACAACAGGGAATAGCACAATTCCAGTGCCCACTGCTAAGGCATTTTCCACAGTTCTGGCTGAATCATGGGGACAGGTCTTTCCTGTGCTGTTCTTGTGATAGTGAATGGGTCTCACGAGATCTGCCCCACTCTAGAGCAAGTGCTCCAATCACTGGCCCAAAACTAAAATGACTACACAGCCATGCTGCCAGGTCACCAAAGAATGACTAACTTTGTATGCTCCTGGATGAAAAATGGCACCCTGCTCAGCACCCCAGGTCTGGGGAAATGCCTGCAGCTTTTCCCAGTGTTTGTCTTTCACAGCATTTCTAAGGCTCTCTCCAAGTTAGCTCCACGGCTTCGGAGAAACAAAGTGCTCTCACTTAGCCTGGATTGCTTGGATCCCCAGGGGAAAGAAGAGTCACAGAGGGAGGCTCTCTGCCTCTTTTGCATACTGGAGCTTCACTCACTTTTATCAGCTGGATGCCATCACAGGGGTTCTTTGCCCACGTTCTCCTCCCCAGGACCTGGTGTGTCCTTCACAATTCCAGTGGATTCCCATTTTCCTTCATGCATTAGAGCTCACAGAGTTGACCTTTATACATTATATCATTATTTCCAAATGGCTGAGGCACCAAAAAGCCTCTTATCTGCCATTTTGGAAAAAAAATCTTGCTGTATTTCAAATAGATAAAACAATCTTTGTAAGAAATAGAAACAGAAATTGGCAAAATTACCATCGTTGTAGGAAACATTATATATTCTCTCAGTTTTTGAGAGAAGAAAGAAAAAAATAAGAATATGGATTTCATTAAATAACTATAAAATTTAAATGAAAATTATATATACAGATATATATCATATACAGTAGTCCCCGCCTTATCTACAGTTTTGTTTGTCATCGTTTTAGATACCTGTGTTCAACCATGGTATAAAAACATTAAATGAAAAAATTCTGTCATGCCTGAGATATGAGTTGTCCCTTTTACTCAGCCTATCCATGCTGTAGATGTTTCCTGTCAATTAGTTACTTAACCCTCTCAGCTATCAGATTGACTGTTGTGGTATTGAAATACTTGTGTTCAAGTTCAATAGTAACTGAATAGTAACCCTCATAATGTTGACATCATTCACCTCACTTCACCTCATCATGTAGGCAGCATATTTTCTCACATCATAGAAAGAAGGGAAAGGCACAATACAATTGGATCTTTTGTGTGTGTGTGTGAGAGAGACCACATTCATGTAATTTTATTACATTATATTTTATAATCATTATATTTCATTTTTAATTGTTGTTAATTTCTTACTGTGTCTAATTTAAAATTTTAACTCTATTATAGGTAGGTATGGTATAGGTTTAAAAAGTGTACATAGGATTCAGTACCAGCTAAAGTTTTAGGCATCCACTAGGGGTCTTAGAACAGATCCTTCACAGATAAGGAGGGACTACTGCATATATATGTTGCATGTGTATATTGTATATACATATATATATACACACACACAGTCATGTGTTGTCAGCTAATGATAGGGAAACATTCTTAGAAATGCATCATTAGGCAATTATATGCACAAACATCATAGAGTGAACTTAAACAAAACTAGATGGCATAGCCTACTACACACCTAGGCTATATGGGATAGTATGTTGCTCCTAGGATACAAACCTAGATAGCATGTTACTGTACTGAATACTGTAGGCAATTATAACACAGTGGTAAGTATTTATACATCTAAACATGGAAAAGATACAACAAAAATTCAGTATTACGCTTTTATGCATCTTCTGCAACATATGCAATCCATTGATCAACATGTTTTTATGCAGTACATGACTATAGAGCATTTCTTTTCTTAAATATTTTTATTTTTAATTTTTTTGGGTGCCAAGTAAGTGTATATATTTATAGAGTACATGAGATATTTTGATACAGGTATGCAATGAGAAATAATTACATCATAAAGAATGGGGTATCCGTTCCCTCAGGTATTTATCCTTTTATTACAAACAATTCACTTACACTCTTTTAGTTATTTTTAAATGTACAATTATTATTGACTATAGTCACCCTACTGACTATAGTCACTCACTTAATCTGCACTATAGACCAAATGGATCTAACAGGTTGTATTCATTCTTTCTATTTTTTTGTACCCATTAACCATCCCCACCTCTGCCCTGGCCCAGCCTCCCACTACCCTTCCCAGACTGTGGTAACCATGCTTTTACCATGTTCATGAGTTCAATTGCTTTGATTTTTCTCTCCCACAAGTAAGCAAGAACATGCAATATTTGTCTTTCTGTGCCTGGCTTATTTCACTTAACATAACGATCTCCAGTTCTACACATATTGTTGCAAATAACAGGATCTCATTCTTATGGCTGAATAGTACTGTATTGTATATATGTATGACATTTTCTTTTTATTATTATTATACTTTAAGTTCTAGGGTACATGTGCACAATGTACAGGTTTGACACACAGATATACATGTGCCATGTGGGTTGTTTGCTGCACCCATCAACTCGTCATTCACATTAGGTATTTCTCCTGGTGCTATCCCTCCCCCAGCCCCCCACCCTACTACAGGCCCCAGTGTGTGATGTTCCCCGTCCTGTGTCCAAGTGACCTCATTGTTCAGTTCCCACCTATGAGTGAGAACATGCGGAGTTTGGTTTTCTGTCCTTGTGATAGCTTGCTGAGAGTGGTGGTTTCCAGCTTCATCCATGTCCCTGCAAAGGACATGAACTCATCCTTTTTATGTCTGCATAGTATTCCATTGTGTATATTTGCCACATTTTCTTAATCCAGTCTATCATTCAGGGATATTTGGGTTGGTTCCAAGTCTTTGCTATCGTGAATAGTGCTGCAATAAACATACGTGTGCATGTGTCTTTATGGTAGCATGATTTATAATCCTTTGGGTATATACCCAGTAATGGGATGGCTGGGTCAAATAGTATTTCTAGTTCTAGATCCTTGAGGAATCACCACATTGTCTTCCGTAATGGTTGAACTAATTTACACTCCTGCCAACAGTGTAAAAGTGTTCCTATTTCTCCACATCCTCTCCAGCATCTGTTGTTTCCTGACTTTTTAATGATTGCCATTCTAACTGGCATGAGATGGTATCTCATTGTGGTTTTGATTTGCATTTCTCTGATGGCCAGTGATGATGAGCATTTTTTCATGTGTCTGTTGGCTGCATAGATGTCTTCTTTTGAGAAGTGTCTGTTCATATCCTTTGCCCACTTTTTGATGGGGTTTTTTTTTATTGTAAATTTGTTTAGTTCTTTGTAGATTCTGGATATTAGCCCTTTGTCAGATGGGTAGATTGCAAAAATTTTCTCCCATTTTGTAGGTTGCCTGTTTACTCTGATGGTAGTTTCTTTTGCTATGCAGAAGCTCTTTAGTTTAATTAGATCCCATTTGTCTATTTTGGCTTTTGTTGCCATTGCTTTTGGTGTTTTAGTCATGAAGTCCTTTCCCATGCCTATGTCATGAATGGTATTGCCTAGGTTTTCTTCTAGGGTTTTTATGGTTTTAGGTCTAACATTTAAGTCTTTAATCCATCTTGAATTAATTTTTGTATAAGGTGTAAGGAAGGCATCCAGTTTCAGCTTTCTACATATGGCTAGCCAGTTTTCCCAGCACCATTTATTATATAGAGAATCCTTTCTCCATTTCTTGTTTTTGTCAGGTTTGTCAAAGATCAGATGGTTGTAGATGTGTGGTGTTATTTCTGAGGCCTCTGTTCTGTTCCATTGGTCTATATATCTGTTTTGTGTGTACCACATTTTCTTTATCCCTGTATCTGTTGATGGACACTTTAGATTGCTTCCAAATCTTGGCTATTATGAACAATGCTACAACAAATATGGGAGTGCAAATATCTCTTCAATATACTGATTTCCTTTCTTTCGGATGTATAGCCAGCAGTGGGATTCCTGGATCATATGGTAGCTCTATTTTTAGCTATTTTGTGGAACCTCCAAACTGTTCTCCAAGATGGCTGTACTAATTTACATTCCCACCAACAGTGTACAAGAGTTTCTTTTTCTCCACATGCTCTCCAGCATTTGTTTTTGCCTGTCTTTTGAATATAAACCATTTTAACTGAGGTGAGATGGCATCTCATTGTAGTTTTGATTTGCATTTCTCTGATAGTCAGTGATGTTGAGCACATTTTCATGTGCCTGTTTGCCATTTGTTTGTCTTCTTTTGAGAAATATCTATTCACACATTTTGCTCATTTTTGACTGGATTATTAGATTTTTTCCTATAGAGTTATTAATCTCTTATTAGATGGATAGTTTGCAAATACTTTCTCTCATTCTGTAGATTATATCTTCATTTTGTTCATTGTTTCCTTTGCCGTGCAAAAGCTTTTGTAGCTTGATGTGATCCCATTTGTCTATTTTGCTTTGGTTGCCTGTGCTTGTGGGGTATTGCTCAATAAATTTTTGCCCATATAAATGTCCTAGAGATCTTCCCCAAGGTTTTCTTGTAGTAGTTTCATAGTTTGAGATCTTAGATTTAGGTCTTTAATTCAGTTTGATGTTATTTTTGTATACAGTAACAGATACGGGTCTAATTTCATTCTTCTACATACGGATATGCAGTTTTCCCAGTGCTTTTTCTTGAGGAGACTGTGCTTACTCCTATGTATGTTCTTGCACCTTTGTCAAAAATGAGTTCACCATGGGTATGTGAGTTTAGTTCTAGTTTCTCTATTCTGTTTCATTGGTCTATGTGTCTGTTTTTATGCCAGTACCATGCTGTTTTGGTTACTACAGCTCTGTGGTGTAATTCGAAGTTAGGTAATGTGTTTTATGCTCTTTGCTTTGTATAGCTTTGGCTCTTCTCAGTCTTTTGTGGTTTTATATAAATTTTAGGATTGTTTTTTCTACTTCTGTGAAGATGTCATTGGCATTTTGAATCTGTAGATGGCTTTGAGTAGTATGAACATTTTAACATTATTGATTCTTCCAATCCATGAACACAAAATATTTTTCCATTTTTTGGTGTTCTCTTCAGTTTCTTTTGTCAGTGCTGTACAGCTTTTATTATACAGATTCTTTCACTTCTTTGGTTAAGTTAATTCCAAGATGTTTAATTTTATTTGTGGCTACTGCAGATGGAATTACCTTTTTTATTTCTTTTTCAGATTGCTCATAGTTGGCATGTACAAGTGCTACTAATGTTTGTATGTTGATTTTGCATCCTGCAACTATGCTGAATTTATTAGTTCTAATAGTTGGTGGAGTCTTTAGAATTTTCCTATATAATATCATCTGCAAACAAGAATAATTTTACTTCTTCCATTCCAATTTGGATGCCCTTTATTTCTTTCTCTTGACTCATTGCTCTAACTAGGACTTCCAGTACTGTGCCAAACAACAGTAGTGACAGTGGACATCCTTGTCATGTTCAAGATCTTAAAGGAAAGGCTTTCAGTTTTTTCCCCATTCAGTATGATACTAGCTATGACTCTGTCATATATGGCTTTTATTATGTTGAGATATGTTCCTTCTGTAGCCAGTTTTTTTAGGTTTTTATCATGAAGCAATTTTGAATTTTATCAAATGCTATTTCAACATCAGTTGAAATAATCATATGGTTTTTGTCCATTCTGTTGACACAATGTGTCACATTGATTGATTTGTGTATGTTGAACTATCCTTGCATACCAGGGATAAATCCCACTTGGTCATGATTAATGATCTTTCTAATATGTTATTGAATTCAGTTTGCTAATATTTTGTTGAAGATTTTTACATCAATATTTGTCAGAGATATTGGCCTATAGTTCTCCATTTTTATGTATCTTTGTCTGGTTTTGGTATCAGACTGACCTCATAGAAAGAGTTTGAAAGTATTTTGTCCTCCTGTAATTTTTGGAATTGTTTGAGTAGCATCAGCATTAGTTCCTCTTTAAATATTTGGTATATAGTAGAATTTAGCAGTGAAGACATTGGATCCCAGGCTTTCCTTTACTGGGAGACTTTTTATTAGAGCTTAAATATCAGTACTTGTTATTGGTCTCTTCAGGTTTTGGGCTTCTTCCTGGTTCAATCTTAGTAAGTTGTCTGTGTCTAAGAATTTGTACATTTCTTCTAGGTTGTCCAATTTATTGACACATAGTTGCTCATAGTAGCCTCTAATGATCCTTTAAATTCCTGCAGTATCAGTATCAGCTGTAATGTCTCCTTTTTACTTTTCTGTTTCTATTTATTTGAATCTTCTCTTTTTTTTTCTTAGTCTGGCTAAAAGATTGTCAATTTTGTTTAACTTTTTAAAGACCTGATGTGTTTTATTAATCTTTTGTATGTTTTTCTTCATTTCAATTTTATTTATCTCTGCTCTGATCTTTTTTATTTGTTTTCTTCTAATTTAGGTTTGGTTTGCTCTTACTTTTTTAGCTTTTTAAGATGCATCATTAGATGGTTTATTTAAAGTTTTTCCTCTTTTTTGACGTAGGCACTTATTGCTATAAACTTCTCTGTTAGTACTACTTTTGCTGTACCAAGAGGTCTTTGTATGTTGTATTTCCATTATCATTTGTTATCAAAACTTTTTCTATTTCCTTCTTAATTTCTTCATTGACCCACTAGTCATTCAAGAGCATATTGTCTAATTTCCAAGTATTTGTATAGTTTCCAAACACTTCCTGTTATTAATTTCCAGTTTTATCCTGTTGTGGTAAGAGAAGATGATTAATATTATAAAGTTTTTTAATGTATTTGACTTGTTTTGTAAACTAATGTATGGTCTATCTTTGAGAATGATTCATGAGCTTAGGATAATGTAAACTCTTCACTGGTTAAATGAAATATTCTGTAAATATCTATTAGACCCATTTGGTCTATACCGCAGATTAAGTCTAATGTCTCTTTGTTGGGTTTCTGTATGGAAGGTCTGTCCAATGCTAAAAGTGGAGTGTTGAAGTCTCTAGCTATTATTGTATTGGGGCTTATCTCTCTCTTTAGCTCTAACAATATTTGCTTTATATATCTGAGTGTTCCTGTGTTGAGTGCACATATATTTAAAGTTGTTATATCCTTTTGCTGAATTGAGCTCTTTATCATTATATAGTGACCTTCTTTATGTGTTTCTCATAGGCAACAGATCAATGGGTCTTGTTTTTTCATCCATTCAGCCACTTTATGTCTTTTGATTGGAAAGTTTAGTGCATTTACATTCAGTGTTATTATCAACAAGTAAGGACTTACCCCTGCCATTTTGTTATTTGTTTTCTGGTTGTTTTGTGGTCTTCTCTTTTTTCTTTCCTTCCTTTCTGTTTTCCTTTATGAAGGTGTTTTTTTTTCTGGTGATATGATTTAGTTTCTTGCTTTCGTGTGTGTGTGTATCCCTTGTGTGTTTTTGGTTTCAGGTTACCATGAAGCTTGCATATACTATCTCATAACCCATTATTTTAACCTGATAACTATTTAACATTGTTTGTATAAACACACAAATAAGCAAAAGGAAAACTATTAAAAACTCTATGCCTTAACTTTGTTGCTGCTGCTTTTTAACTTTTTCTTGTTTCTATTTATGTCTCATTGTACTGTCTATGTCTTGAAAAGCTGTTGTTGTAATTTTTTATTGGTTCATTATTTAGTCTTTATGCTTAGGATAAAAGTAGTTTACACAACACAGTTGATGTGTTATAATATTCTGTGTGCTTACTATTCAGTAGTTTTCCACCTTCAGGTAATTACTTATTGCTCATTAATGTCCTTTTCTTTATGACTGAAGTACTTCCTTTAGCATTTCTTGTAGGACAGGTCTGGTTTTGTTCAAAATCCTTCAGCCTTTGTGTGTCTGGAAAGTGTTTATTTTTCCTTCATGTTTGAAGAGGTTTTTTTTGTTTTGATTTGTTTTTTTTTTTTTTTTTTTTTTTTTTTTTTTTGAGAATGGAGTCTTGCTCTGTCACCCAGGCTGGAGTGCAGTGGTGTGATCTCAGCTCACTGCAAGCTCTGCCTCCTGGGTTCATGCCATTCTCCTGCCTCAGCCTCCCGAGTAGCTGGGACTACAGGCACCTGCCACCACACCTGGCTAATTTTTTGTATTTTTTGGGAGAGACGGGGTTTCACCATGTTAGCCAGGATGGTCTTGATCTCCTGACCTCGTGATCTGCCCATCTCGGCCTCCCAAAGTGCTGGTATTACAGGCATGAGCCACTGTGTCTGGCCTGTTTAAAGAGTATTTTTACCAGATATACTGCTCTAGGATAAAACATCTTTTCCTTTAGCAATTTAAATACGTCATGCCACTCTCTTTTGGCCTATAAGGTTTCCACTGAAAAGTCTGCTGCCAGATGTATGGGAGCTCCATTGTATAATATTTGTTTCTTTTCTCTTGCTAATTTTAGTATCCTTTTGTTATTCTTGATCTTTGGGAGTTTGATTTTTACATGTCTTGAAGTAGTCTTCTTTGGGTTAAATCTGCTTGGTCTTCTATAATCTTCTTGTGCTTGTATATTGATATCTTTCTCTAGGTTTGGGAAATACTCTGCTATTATCCCTTTAAATAAAATTTCAACTCCTATCTCCTTCTCTACCTCCATTTTAAGGCCAATAACTCTTAGATTGGCCCTTTTGAGGCTATTTTCTAGATCCTGTAGATGTGCTTTATTGTTTTTCATTCTTTTTCCTTTGTCTCCTCTGTGTATTTTCAAATAGCCTGTCTCCAAGCTCACTAATTCTTTCTTCTGCTTGATCAATTATGCTATTAAAGAACTCTGATGCATTCTTCAACATGTAAATTGCATTTTTCAAATCTAGAATTTCTTCTTGATTCTTAATTATTTCAATCTTTTTGTTAAATTTATCTTATAGAGTTCTGAATTCCTTCTCTGCGTTATCTTGAATTACTTAGGGTTTCTTCAATAAAGCTATTTTGAAATCTCTGTCTAAGAGGTCATATATCTCTGTTTCTCCAGGATTGATGCCTGGTGGCTTATTTAGTTCATTTGGTGAGGTCATGTTTTCCTAAGCACTGTTGATGCTAGTAGATGTTCTTCAGTGTCTGGATATTGAAGAGTTAGGTATTTATTTTAGTCTTCACTGTCTGGGCTTGTTTTTGTATCTGTCCTTCTTGGGCTTTCTGGATATTTGAAAAGACTTGAGTGTTGTAAAAACTTGAGTGTCTAAGCTGTATCTGCTTTAGGGGGCACCCCCAGCACAGCAATGCTATGGCTTTTGCAGACTCATAGATGTACTGGCTTGATGGTTTTGGACAAGATCTGGGAGAATTCTCTGGATTACCAGGCAGAGACTCTTGTTCTCTTTCCTTACTCTGTCCCAAACAAATGGAGTCTCTCTCTCCCTCTATACTGAGCCACCTAAAGCTAGGGGTAGAGTGACAAAAGAACCTCTGTGGCTACCATCACTATGACTGCACTGGGTCAGACCTAAAGATGGTACAGCACTGGGTCTTTCCCAAGGCCTGCTGTAACTGTAATCACTCCCTGGCTATTGTCTATGTTTGCTCAAGGCCTTGGGGCTCTGCAATCAGCAGGCGGCAAAGCCATCCAGGCCTGTGTCCTTCCTTCAGGGTGGAGAGTTTTCCTAGGCCCCAGGTAAGTCCAGAGGTGCCATCTGAGAATCAGGGACTATGGTCAAAAACCTTACAAGTCTACCTTGTGTTCTATTTTACTGCCGCTGAGCTGGCATTTATACCACAATCCACAGTCCTTCCCACTCTTCCTTCCCCTTTTCAAAGGCAAAGGAGCCTCACTCCAGAGCCACTGTCACCACAGGCCACAAGAAGTACTGCCAGACTACCACCAATGTTCCCTTAAGGCCCGAGGGCTCTTAAGTCAGCTTGTGGTGAATGCTGCAGTGAATGCTGCCTAGCCTGAGACTCACTCTTCAAGGCAGTGGGTTCTTTTCTGGCCCAGAGCAGGCCCAGAGATGTCATCCCAGAGTCAAGTCCTGGAATCAGAGACCCCAAGAACCCGCTTGGTGCTATACTCCCCTGTGGCCGTGCTGGTACCTAAGGTGCAAGACATAGTCCCCTTTATTTTTCTCTCTGCTTTTCTCAAGCAGAAGGAGTTTTGCCCCGTAGCAACCAAAGCTGGTAACATGCTGAGTCTCACCTGAAGCCAGCCAGTTCGAGGCTTGAGCAAGGCCCTAGATGTAGTGCCTGGGTATTGCTGCCGGTTATTGAGGAACCAAGGGCTCTTCAGTTAGCAGGTGATGAATGTTTCCAGGGCTGGGTCCTTCACTTCAAGGCAGCAGGTTCCCTTCTGGCCCAGGGTGTGTCTAGAAATGTCATCTGAGAGCTAGGGCCTGGAAAGGGGACCTCAAAACGCTGACTGGTGCACTATCCTGCTGTGGCTGAGCTGGTATCCAAGATGCAAGACAAAGTCCTCCCTACTCTTCCTTCTCTTCTCCTCTAGCAGAAGGAAAGGGTTTCTTTTGGAGCCATGCAACCTGGGCTTAGAGGAGGGATGATGCCTAAGCTGCCCCAGCTGTTGTCAATATGTCACATGCCCTCCCAGTCTACTGTCTCTGGGCCCAGTTGAGCACTAGGACTCACCTATGATTTGCAGTCCTTATGGCCTAGACTGCCTTTTAAGTTTATTTAGAGCACAGAGAACTTCAGCCCTCGGTGGTGAGATTTGCAGAACTCAAGTTCTGCCCTCTGTGATTGGCAATTCCCCTCCGGCTAGGGCTGGTTTAAGATTGCCTCTGTGGGAGAGCATCAGCTGAGTTGGGTCTGGTTTTTCTTTCTGCTCTAACAGGACAGCACTGAGTTCAATGTTTCACAATTGCCGTGTTCTCCCTCCCCCAGTGCCGAGATGCTCTCCACACTGCTGAAGAGGTGTAGGAGGGGTGGCATTGACAGTTCAAGACTGTCTTTTCTCTCTTTAGTGCCTCTTTCAGCAATATGAAGTTAAAACCAGGTACTATGAGGGCTGACCTGATTTCTAGTTCTTATGAAGGTGTTTTTACTGTGAAGATAGTTGTTAAATTGGTGTCCTTGTAGGGGGGAAAATGGGTGGTCTCATCATGGGGGGAAGATGGGGGAAAATGGATGGTCTCTGTAAACCTGTAGGGAATTTTCTTTTGACAGATCCCTAGGACATTGTATAATCAACTGTGCTGCAAGAAAAACTTCAATAAATTCCAAATATTAATCATTTATTTGCAATTAAACTAGAAATTAAAAACAAACCACCTCTCACGTAAACAAAACTGCATAGAAATGTTAAAATTTTCTTCAAAATCACTCTTGTTCAAAATGTAAATCAAGCTACAAAATAGAATTTTGAGAAAACTGTACACAGAGGAAAATCCATAACTCAAACTGCTTTTATTATTGAGCATAAAAGGACACCAAAGAAGTGAAAGAATTGTTTTTAGCAAGAAACTCATAAAATTAATCCTAAGGAAATACAGAAACATAGTCAAATAAAATATAAATTGAAATCATTTAACTAGAACACAGAAAATAGTAGCATTGATTTTGTGGCTTAAATTTCCTTGTAACCTTCTCATATCTTTTCTTTTTTACTCTTCTATGTTTTCTGATGCTTTTTTTTTTTTAATCATTTAAGGAATTTTTTTTCTTCTTCTGATTCTCAAAGTCCATTTTTTCCTGCATTCACCTGAAGATACTAGAGGCCCAATGTGTTCCTTGTTTCTGACGGGCAGCTCTGCCTCCCTGCAGTAGCATCTTCTGCCACCCACTGCTGTTTCTGGAAACTGTACTGTGATGCCCGAATGTTTGGGGAAAGGGTCCCCCACGCTAGCCCTTCCCTGGGGCCTGACTGGGGTTGCTATTCATACAACTTTGGGGTGTACTTGAAAAGCAAGCCATCTGCCATCCCAGCCAAATATCAATTTTAAAATATAATAATAAAAGAGAAACTTTTACCCAAGTATATTTTATATTTTCTTTTTTTTTTTTTTTTATGTTTCTTCAAAAGAAACCTTACAGCAGGCTTTCTCAACTTCAGCTGTATTGACATTGGGCAGGATAATTCTCTGGCCTAGGGGCTGTCCTGTGCCTTGCAGGATGTTTAGCAGCATCCCTTGTCTCTGCCCACTAGATGTCAGTAGCACCTCCACAGTTTTGATAAACAAAAAGATGTCCAGACATTGCCAAATATCCTCTGTGGAGAAAAATTATCCCCAAGGGAACCACTGCCCTATAGGTAGCAATCTCTAGTAATCTTTGTGCAGGTCATGCCTTTTCATTGTCTGTTCACAGGTTTCAAAATCAAGCTCAAATTAATCTCCTCTAGCTAGTCTTTTCCTGATCGCTCCAGCAACTCAGTTGCTCCTTTACTGGTTCTCCCACAGCTTCCCACACATTTCTCTACTAACGCAATAAGATATATTGCTGTGTTTTTCCTACTTGATTGCCTGCTCCACAAGCCTATAAACACGGGACATCTTCTCACTAACAGTGCTTGTCACATAAGAGCTAGCAAATTCATTCATTCATCTAAGATTGTATCTCCTCACAGGAAGCTTGAGATTGAGTAATTTAGACAGACAAGTGAAATGACAATAACTGGAACTCTCTATGTGATTCACTCAATAGTGAGTATATTCGTCCATTCTTGTGTTGCTATAAAGAAATACCTGAGACTGGATAATTTATAAAGAAAAGAGTCTTAATTGGCTCATGGTTCCGCAGGCTTTACAGGAAGCATAGTGCTGGCATCTACTCAGCTTCTGGTGAAGCCTCAGGGAGGTTTCAATCATCGCGAAAGGCAAAGGGGGAATAGGCACGTCACATGTTGAAAGCAGGAGCAAGTGACAGAGAGTGGGAGGAGAGGTGCCACACCCTTTTGAAATGACCAGACCTCACAAGAACTCATTATCATGAACATAGCACCAAGCCGTAAAAGACCCGCCCCCATGACCCAATCACCTTCCACCAGACCCCACCTCCAGCACTGGGGATTACAATTCAACACAAGATTTGGCAGGGAATACATTCAAACTCTATCAGTGGGCATTTTATTCTGTGCTTGAACTTGACTAAGTATTCATATGTAGTAACTGATTTTATTTAAATCTTCGTAATGCTCCTGGGAGGTATAGTGTAATACTCATTTTCTGAGTGAGAAGCCAAAGCATGGAGAAGACTGGCAGCTTGCAAAGGACAGCACCATTTATAGATATG
The DNA here is from genome assembly GCF_028878055.3 of Symphalangus syndactylus. Classification (NCBI taxonomy): domain Eukaryota; kingdom Metazoa; phylum Chordata; class Mammalia; order Primates; family Hylobatidae; genus Symphalangus; species Symphalangus syndactylus. Next base: position 92,968,601 of record NC_072426.2, read on the forward strand.
GAGGATTTGAACCTTGATCTATCTAGCTTCCATTTCAACACTTTTTAAAAATATTGAAATATAGCACCAATGCAGAAAAGTGCATAAAGCATAAATATAAAATTCCATGGACAGAGGTGGACCAAGAACACTCCAGTTAGAGTGGTCTGCGCTGACTTCAGGCAATAAGGGGGCACGTTCTCTGCAGAAAACTTAAAAACAGTTTAAAAACTAACTAAAATTGGTCTTCTTTCAATCATCACTCTGGGCCAGAATTTCTGAGCAATGTCAGTGATAGAATATTCTTCACTGAATAAAATATCCTGTGTTGATTTAAATTCTAAACAACAGTGTGCTTACTACTGGATCTTAAGTATATATGTGTGTGAGTGTGTGTAAAATTAGCACTATTATCATGTATTCTTTAATAAACTCTGAGTTCAACATGGACGCTAATCCAGACAACTTCCAGTTACATGGTTAGGTCCCAACACAAGGGTACAAGCTACAAACATTCTCTCAAGAGTTAAATTTATAATTGTTATGGACTGAATTCTGTGCCACCCCTACCCAAATTCATGTTGAAGCCCTAACCCCCAGCGCCTCAGGATGAGACTGTATTTGAAGACAAAGCTTTTTAAAAGGAAAGTGAAAATAAGGTCGCTAAGATGCCCTTACTCCAATCTGACTGGTGTCTTGATACAAGGAGATCAGGACACACGGGGAGACATCAGAGATGTGCACACACAGAGGAAATACTATGTAAGGACTCGGCCAGAAGGCAGCCATCCACAGGACAAGGAGAGGGGCCTCAGGAGAACCCAGCCCTGCTGACACCCTGATCCTGAACTTTCAGCCCTCGGAACTGTGAGAAATTAAATTTCTATGGTTTAACCCGTCCACTCTGTGGCATCTTGCTATGGCAGCCTTAGCAAACAAATACAATAATGGTTTCCAATTGTATGCTTTGGGAACAGCGAGTCTCCAACACATGATATGATATTAGAAATCAGCCATAATCACACCATCACTGTAAAAATGAAGAAATAGAATTCTATGTAATGGAATTATTAAATATGACTACTTGGAGATTTTATGTATGTTAAAATGTAAAACACTGAAACAGGGAGCCAACTGTAAAGTATAATATTATTTGAATTTTATTCTTCTGTTTTAGTTGTTTTAAAACTAAAGATGAATCCCCAAAATATGGATTATTCATTGATTATTGTGATTATTAATAAAAATAATTTCATCACCTAGAAAGAGGATTGGGAAAATCCTCTATTATCTATTCTGGTAGTCAGATTATTCTGGTAGTCAAATATGCTAGGTATGCAACCGTTCAATGAGATATCACAAAGCAAACACCTACGTAACTGCCACCAAGATTCAAGAAATAGAATATCGATAGTTCCTTGGATGTCTTCCTGGTGCCCTCTCCACTGTACTACCTCTCTCTCCTTCCTAAATGTAACAAATGTCTTTATTTCTATTCTAACAGTTCATCTCTTTCTCATTTTGGAGCTGATATTAATGAAAAAGTTTAGTAAATTTTTTTATGCCTGCCTTCTTTCATGCAGTACTGTGTATGCAAGATTCATACACCCTGTTGTGTATAGCAAGACTGTTCATTTGTATCACTGCATGAGATTCCATTGTATGAACATAACACAGTCTATACCATTGATGGATACTTGAGTAATCTCTAGTTTGAAACTACCGTATAATACATATAACATACAAATATGCATTAATCAACTTTTGTTATTGGTGAGGCTTTTAATCAACAGTAGGCTATTAGTAGCTAAGTTTTGAGGGAGTCAAAACTTACATGTGAATTTTCAGCTGTGTTGGGGGATTCAGTGCCCTGAATCCCTATGTTGTTCAAAGATCAACTGTATTAAACTAATGCTGCTGTGAACATTCTTATGCATGTGTCCTGTTGCACATATATATGCACTTCTCTTGGAAGTGGAATTATTGAACTGTAAATTATGTATATCTTAAACTAAAGCAGTAAACAGTAAACACTTTTCCAAAGTGTTTTGGTTGCAAAAATTTACATTCCTATCAGAAGTGTATGAGAGTTCACATAGCTCCATATCCTTACCAACAATTGGTATTGTCATTCTTTTTAGTCAGATTGACAGGTATGTGATAGTATGCTGTTATGGTTTCAATTTCTATTTCCCTGATTAACTAGTGAAGTTGAACACCTTTTTATATGATAAATGGCCCTTGATTGTCCTGTTTTATGAATGGCTAATTAAATCCTTCGCTTATTTTTCAGAGTGGCCTGTCTTTCTGGTATCAAAGGGAAGGGGATCGGTTAGCTCCTGCTAAAATGGTGGTGAATATAGGCCTTTCGAGTGGTAGACCGTTGGATACGGGGAGCTGGAACTCAAAAACAAAATCTGGGCTGCAGTCTACAATAATTCAGTCTACAATAATTGGTGGCTTTTTAGAAACCCAGGAGAACATGGTGTCTTCCTTAATCCAGCTACATATTATGTGGCAGTATCAGCCACAGCTTTCTGGCCCAGCTTGCAGTGGGTTATGCTGGAGACTCATTTAAACATAATGACACAGTAATCTCTATAAACTCCAGACAATTACCAGCATAATTTGAAGACTTTTAATAAGCCAATGTTCCATCAAAATTTATTACTCCATCAGGGCAACCCTTGTCCTGAAGGCGGACAACCAAGTGATAGCTTGTAAAATGGCATTTTTAAACTAGAAAACCACATTAAATGTGATTTACAATGAAATTGCTGACATCAGAAGCTGAACTTTGTGCTTCCATGTGGCTTAAACCTTAAAAAAGATGTTAATGGGCTGCAAATATACCCTTTTATTTAGCTTTCAGTCATAGGATGCATCCCAGATCATTAACAGGTTTTTACCATGTATTAGAAAGGTTTTGCTAGATGTCAAAAAATAAAATTAAGGCTTTCCCTGGGTGTTAAAAAGTAATTCAAATTTCTCCATATTTCCAATTAAAGAAAATTTAAAAATGCAATCATTCTAAACTCACATTACTTTAAGCAATTTATTTTTTAGAATTGGAATTTTTTAATACAATGGAACAAAAGACTACTGTTATTATGGGAAGTAGTTTCTGTCTGTCTCTCTCTCCTCTCTCTCTCCCTCCTTCCCTCCTTCCCCTCTCTGCCCCCCCACACACATCACACACACACTCATCCACACACACACAAACTATACAAAACGAATGTGAAATACGTAAATTCCCAATATTATCCTAAATGTAGTGACATCTTCTCTGCTTAACTATCAGTCGGAAAAATCTAAAGAAGGACTTAGTAGATCCTAAATTAAAGGATCTATTTTCATAAGCATGCTGTCAGTCTTATATAAGTACTTTATAAACTTTCAATACTTCTAATTGATTTAGGGAAACTATATAAAATAAAAGAAAGCATTGTGATATATAAAACATCGCCTTTTGTTGTGGTCAAAAGGCCTGGATTCAAGGGGAGCTCCATGATTTTCAAACTGAATGACCCAAAATAACTCACGGCAACTTAGAATACCCATTTTTAAATAAAGACATTTTCTGCTGTGAAATGATGCTGTGAATATCAAATAAACTATGTTTCTGAAAATGCTTTCTCAAGTGAAATGTTATACTAATCCAATTATTTCTGTCTCCAATATCACTATAGGCCATCCTTTTGCTAGGATTTTTTAACAACTCTTCGCACCTGAAAGAACCTTTAAGATTCAGGGTCTATATGACCACCTCTTTTTAGCTTTCCCTGACACTTAAAGGGACAGTTAAGTTGCCACCTACTTCACGTTTCCATAGCACATAAAATATTGCTCTTGTAATTCTTGGTTCATTGTAAAAGTAGTAACACAAATGTAGCAATACTGGTAGTGGTACTGGTTGCTGTTTATTAAGTCCATCTAAGGTAATTTGTCAGGTACAAATTTAAGCCTCACAAACATTTGATAAGGATAGTATGTTTCTGCGTAAGAAAATAAGTTTTAGAAAAATCAGCAAACATAGCCAGGGTCCACAGATCTTAACCTCATGTAACAGTTAACTACTGCTATATAACAATCCACTACATTTAGTGGCTTAAACAGCAGCCAGTCTCTTAGCTTATAATCCCGTTGGTTGAAAATTTTGACTAGACTTAGCTGGGAGGCTCTTGTGGTTTGAGGTGGTTGCATAAATCTATGGTAAACTGCAGCTTGTCTCGGCGGGACTACATCTGCTTCTGGGAGTTGACGGGCTGTCACTGAGCCACACTGGCTTTTCTCCACGTGTCTTATCCTCCAGGTGTCCAGACATGTTCACAAGGTGTGGACAGAGGACTGGAATGAGCAAGAAAACAAGAATCCAAGCAAAAGAGGGAAGATTCCTGAGACGTAGACTTAGAACCCACACCCTGTTATTTCCATCATGTTCTGTGAGCTGAAGAAAAGTCACAAGACCAGCCCAGAGTCAGAATGGAAAAAGACTTGACAGTTATAAGACAAAAAGTGTGGACACAGAGACAACATTAATTATGACCATCAGTGCAGTTCATCAACCACAGCCTACATCACATTGTTTCCCTAATCCCTTATAATCCTGTTTTATGTGCCTATTAGATTGAAATCACTTTAGTAGCACAGACCAAGTAATAGGTTCCTAGCACTTAACTCCTTTCTTGGGCATTTATTTAATGCTTTAACTTTTTGTGTGCAGCAGAAAAACTACAACAGTTTGTCTAATTTACAAGGCTAATTGAAGGAGACACTTATAGATCCACTCGTTTGACTTTTACTGAGCTAGTATGTGCTAGGCAAATCTTTTTAAAGATGACTCTTCTAAATATATGCAGAATTATAATGGTATTTATTAAAAGACTCAAAAGTATATTTCTAAGCTAAGAATTTGTACATCTGATTAAAGGCACATCTCTGAGCTTAGAATTTGTATATCTGTTTAAAGGAAAATAACCTTGGGTATTGTTAAAATCCTCACAGCACAGCTATTTAAATTCTAAGACATTTGGGAAAGCTTTGTTTCACTACATTAGGCATCAATCATGAGAATCTATAAGAAAATATTAGTGAAAAGATTTACTATTTATGATATTTTGTTGCCATCTCCTATCCCAAATCAATTAATCTGTATTGAAAAACTCCAAATTAGCATAATATAATATCAGTCTATAAATGTACTTTATAAGAAATCACTTATAATCTCTAGAGCTAATGTTAAAATTCAAAGATTTAGTACTCCATTAGAGAATTATTGTTGTGGCAGACACTGAAATAATCTTTCATAATTAAAATGAATATTGAAAAGTATATAAATTTCAAACGCATTTACTGATGTTATATTGTGATACAATAAGAAGCACCTATCTGGTCTTCCTTCCCAGTTCCTGACACAGGGCTCCTAAATCCCTTGTAATTTCCTGGGTGATAGGAATCTCTTTTGTTCTAATGACTTGACTCTTGGTGGGCTCCTGCATAGCTTCAGGATAGGTGCCAGTGGCCAGAAAGACCAAGCCATAATTAGAAGCTTGGAACTTTTATCCAACACCCTTATCCTCTGGGGAGGGGAGAGGAACAGCAGATTGAGTTAATAATCAATCGTGCCTATTTGATGAACCCTCCATAAAAATCCCTAGAAGATGGAGTTCAGAGAGCTTCTGTGTTGGTGAACACATCCACGTACCACGAAGGTGGTGCATCGTAACTCCACAGTAACAGAAGATCCTAAACTTGGGACCTTTCCAGACTTCTCCCTGTATACCTTTTCATCTGGCAGTTCACCTATATTCTCTGTAATATCCTTTATAATAAACCAGTAAACATAAGCAAGTGTTTTTCCAAGTTCTGTGAGCAAAGGACCAAACCTGAGGAGGAGGTTGTGGGGTCCTCCAATGTGTGGACAAGTTGGACAGAGTTGTGGGTAACCTGGGGACTTACGATTGGTGTCTGAAGTTGGGGGAAGTCTTGTGGCACTGAGCCTTTAACCTGTGGGATCTGCATTAAGTCCAGTTAGTGTCAGAACGGAATTGAATTATAGGACATCCAGCTGCTTTGAAGAATTGATAGATGTGGGAAAAACATTCCACACATCTTGTTAGAGTGTGCATAGAAGAAAATAGTTGGCTTTTCTCATACAACTGAGAACCTACTATGTACAGGACACAGTTAGAAGAAATGCTGGGAACGTTTTCCCAGTTAAAAGATTTTCTAATCTATTGGGAGTAATAGGAGATATACAACTATAAAACTTAAGTAAATAATCAGGAACCACCACATAGACACAAGGAAATTTCTGTAAGAATAATTCACTTTGCAGACATTTCTTCTCTAATATTTGTATCCTGGCTTTTTTATATTTAGAATGTAAATATGGCCACAGGCCTGGAAAGGGATATTGTGAGATACAAAATTAATCAAATACATGAAAACAAATTGCATCCCCCAAATCCAACTCAAAGTACTCAAAGAGCATGCAGCAAACATTCACTCAGTCAAAATTGAAACACTTTTGTCTATGGCTTGAAAAGACAAAAGTACCAGGCTAAAAAATCTTGAGGATAATTTTTGCCTTCTACTGTGTTCACTCTTAATTTATAGTATTACAAGAAAACCCTCACTTAGTCTCCCTCTAGCCTATATCATTTTGCTTATAACATCACAGTCTTACCTTTCCTCTGAGGACTACTCCTAGGCCATTAAATGGAAAATAAGATTATTATTAACGTCAGAGTTTACGACAGACTTTGACCTCTCATTTCATTATCATTCATTAGCAGCACCTCTCTCCTCACCCATGTTCTTACTGTTCCATGTTTCTTGCTGCGTTTGGTGTGCTCTCCTGTCTGTTTCCTTGGTTTTTAACAACAGAAATGGCATTTAGTGACCTACCCTGGTGTTGACATTCAGTTACTGCCTCCATTAAAGACAGGCTAATTAGAAAGGGCCATGTGTTTGCACAGAATCAACGAAAGAGAGTGCAAGAATCAAAGCAGGGCATTGATTGTCTGCAGCTCTGAAATACAAGTTCAGCCTCACATTTGGGAAGTCTAGGTTATGATTATTGACCTGGTTATACATTAATAGTACTTTTATATCTGAAGTCAGTGACTGCACCCATTTTAATCAGTGTTGGGTATGTGCGTGTGTGTGCGTGCACATGTGTGTGTGTGTTCAAATTTGAGTTCCCCTTTGAAAAGAATTTTATGTAAGTGAACATGAGAAGACTTCATTAGTGGAAAGAACCAACCAGACTGAGATCAAGGGAACATCAGTTTGCTGGCTACCAGACTCCTTAATTTCATCTAACTTACCCACTTTTTAAAAAACACTAAAGACTCTTTCACGTATGTTGCAAGTCTTTCTTGGAGTAAAAATGCTTGCCAAGGGTTTTTCCTGTCATCTTCTCTGCATAATCACCACCTACCCCACTTCTACCCTGACATTTTCTGCATCAATTCATAGAGCATGCCTAGCCAATACCTCAAACACCTATCAGATATTAATGAGAGCTCCACCCTTTTAGATATCAACTCATTCAAAACATTAGAGTACATTCCCCATGTCCTGCAAATTTCTTAACTTTTATTGTTTATGCTATCTGCGTGCTGATTCTCTCCATCTTCTTGGCCATCTGCTTGCTAAGGGCCACATAATAAAATGCCACATACAAAACAGAGAATTAATTAACACATGAAAGATAAAAATGTAGAGATTAAATTAGTCTAAAGTGTATAATTTTTTGAAAGGGGAAAGGTAAACTGAATCAGGCCAGTGGTTTTAAAAGTTTAGTGTTCGTAAGAATCACCCGAAGAACTTGTTAAAATCCATATTCTGATTCAATAGGTATGGAGCGGGTCCTGGGATTTTGCAGCTTTAGCAAGCTCCCAGATGATGCTGAGGTTGTGCCAAACATATTTGGAGCAGCAAGGTACTAGAAGCTTTGGTGGCTTGGTCAAACAAATCAACATATTAAAGTCTACTTATTCCTCTATTCTCCATGATTTTATTGTAAAGAGTCATTATACTTCCAAATGAAATACAGGAATGTTGCAATCACTCCCCAAACCCTAGGGTGAGATTCCTGAAATTTCAAGTCTTCATAAATGATAGGAGAGTGTAAGGACCTAAATTAACATAGGGTGCAGAGACAAAGATTAAAATTCAGTATATGAAAATATTTATCTTTTTAATTTTATTACATACATAAAAAGGGGGGACAGCAGAGTAAACAGAAAAGAAATTACATCCACATATCTTAATTAGTAATCATGACTTGCATAAAATTAGGGTCACTTATCTTTAGCACATGATGACTTCCTGTGTTGTTGATAATGTTTTATAATTGATGTGATGGTGATGGTGTTACTAAGGCAGGAAGGCAGGGAGGTAGAACTTCATTAGGAAGAAAAGTCCTTGGAACTCTCTTTTCCCTCTAACGCATGGATCTACAAGCTCTTTGGGAGCCCAGGGCTTCCTTGCTCCTCTGAATGGTAGGCTAAGTAATTATTTCTGAAGTTCCATCTGCACCTCTTTATAGATTGTGTCAAATTTCAGTTTGGGTGGAGCTGCTAAGGCTTTGCTTATGCATTTTCATAAAGTTCTTTGAATACCAGGCTATTCTGAATTGATTCTCATGGAAGGCTTTCCTTCCTCATGATGTGTTCTGCGTCAGGCAGCCTGATAAACTGGCCAAAAGGAGCTCTACGAGATGATTCAGTTATGCGGGCATCTCATGCCCACACACTCTGTACCATGAGCCTCTCTACTGCCCACTTCTGGGAAGTAGGCAATATGTGCACTTAAAGTTCCCATGAGTAAGGAGAATCACTTTCTGCTTTTAGCTGGCTGTTATTTCTTCAAATTTTTCCCGCCCCATTGTCTATCCTCTTCTTTCCTTCCTGAACCAAACATACCTGTATGTTAGAACTGTTGATACTGGCCCCGAAGTCCCCATGTCTTTGTCATGTTTGTTTGGTCATTTTGGTTCTCTGTTCTTCAGAGTAGATCATTTTAAATAATCCGTCTTTATATTAACAGACTCATTCTTCTGTCACCCCCATTCTACTGTTAAGCCCACCCAGTGAACTGTTTAATTCAAGTATTACATTTCTCAGTTTCAGAAATCACATCTTGTTCTTTTCACATAGTTTGTACTTTCTTTGACTCAATGTATGTTTCTTTTACATCACTGAGCATAGCATAGCAGCCACTTTAAAATCCCTTTCTGCTGACTCCATCTGGGTCATCTCACAGTTGGCACCTCTTGCATTTTTTTTTTCTGTCTCAAGAATGTTTTACATTTCACTGCTTCTTTGCTATTATGGGTCAGATCTTAGACACTGAGAATTTTATATCGTAGAGACTCTGGATTCTGGTAAATTACTCAAAAAATGATGTTTTTTTTGTTTGTTCATTTTAGCAGGCAATTAATTTGTATAGACCCAAACTGCAAACATCTCCTTAATAGCAGCTCAAATCTCATTTCAGTTCTTTTATCCTTAATTGAGCTTCTTGCAATCTGGCCTAGCAACCATGGTTCAGGAGTCAGCCAGAGATTTTGGCAGAGTAAATGTGGAGTGTGGGCTCTCTCTCTCTCTCTCTCTGTATATGTGTGTGTCGGGGTGTGTGTGCATGTGTATCTCTATCTCTGTTTCCACCTCTACCTTTCCCTTTCCTTCACTTTTTAGCTGCTGCATTGCTCTCACTTCTGCCCTCTGGAAAGACTATTGAAGTTTTAGCTACCCCATGATGTACCAACTGTGGACAGCCTTCGGGTTAAAAGCTGTAAAAATGGGGAAATCATCATGTAGCATTCTCTCCTTTCAAGTATTGACTCCCCTCCAGAACCTTACTGTTTTTATGCACTTTCAAGTGCCTCCAGGGAGTTGTTGGTTATTTAATATTATTCCTTTATGTTTTTGTATTTTGTCCAGTTAATAGGAGAGTTGGTCTTTAGGAGCTTACTCAGCTGTGTCAGGAGTGGAGCTTTAATAGATTATCTTTTTACATCTATTTGTTAGACAAGTCTATCCTTAATAATACAGGAATTTAGACCAGAGTTGAGTGTTTCCCAAGTAAGATATAAATTGTTTAGCATTGGCTTAGTGGTTGGGCACATATTGCAAGGTGACAATCCAGTAACCCTTGGTATACTATTGCATAAAGAGAAAGACGAGCAGCTCAAGTGCCAAGCCTGTTGATTTAAACTCTAGAGGAAGTAGTTGGTAAAAGTAACAATGTCAGTACATCAAGGTTCCTATCCACTTTAGGAAAGCTCTTGCAAGAAAGAGATAAACTTAGGCAAAGTCTGTACCAAACTGGATCAGCTATAAAATGCAATTTAGAAATGAGATGATGATGTAATTTATCATACAAACCAGTTTATATTTGTGAGTAAAAGGAAATACTATCAATAATTATTCAGGACAACAGGCACAAGCAGGCAATATCTAGTACTTGCTGGTGTGTATGTTTACTAACTCTGAAGAGATAAATTTAGAAGCAGATAAAATTGTGGCACCAATCCCTTTCCTAACATTTCTTGTGATATTCTTCTGTCAGAAATGAGAGACAATCCAGTGATAAAGATCAGATTAAGAAGACAGCTTTCTGGGTGGTCACGGTGCCTCACACCTGTAATCCCAGCACTTTGGGAGGCTGAGGCAGGTGATTCACTTGAGGCCAGGGGTTCAAGACCAGCCTGGGCAACATGGTGAAATTCCATCTCTACTAAAATTATAAAAGTTAGCCAGGTGTGGTGGTGCATGCCTGTAATCCCAGCTACTTGGCAGGCTGAGGCATGAAAATTGCCTGAACCCAGGAGGTGGAGATTTCAGGGAGACAAAATCACACCACTGCATTCCAGTCTGGGTGACAGAGCAAGACTCCGTCTCAAAAAAGAAAACAAAAAAAAAGAAGACAGCCTTCTGACTCAACCTATTTCATATATCTTCACCACGAAATTTAGAAAAGAATAGGCAATTCATGGAAGCCAATAATTTTATTTTAATGAGTCTTTAGGCCTAAGAATTATGTCCAGATGGGAGATCTTTAGCTCTGATTATTTACATGTGCAACAGACTGTAAATAAATAGACCAGAAATCAGCTAAAGTTTGAGAGATAATGTTGGCAAAGAGTCATAAGTCTGGTCTACCAAAAACTATTGTTTTCTACTAATCCGAAATTTATGTCCCCAAACCTACACAAGGTTATGATTTCATGACATTTATAATTTAGTTTCATTATTTGTTTGGCAATTTCATGTTCAGGATTTTGATCAAACATAATTATAATTGTGGGCTACATCCAATTACAGTTCACCTTTGAACAATGTAGGGGTGAAGAGTGTGAACCCCCCTGCACAGTCAAAAATCCATATATAACTTTTCACTACCCAAAATCTTAACTACTAACAGCCTACTGTTGACCAAAGCCTTACCAATAATATAAACTGTCAATTTACAGATATTTTGTATGTTATATGTATTATATACTGTATTCTTACAATAAAGTAAGCTAGAAAAAAAGAAATGTTATTAAGAAAGTCATAAGAGAGAATGTATGTATTATTCATTACAGAGAAGTGAATCATAAAGGCCTTCATCCTCATCATCTTCACTTTGAGTAGGCTGAGGAGAAGGAAAAAGAGGAGGATTTGGCCTTGCTGTCTCAGGAATGACAGAGGCTACAGAAAATACACCTAGAAGAAGACTCATGGTTCAAACCCATGTTGTTCATAGCAAAGACAACTTAAATGCCCATTAACGGTAGGCTGGATAAAGAAAATGTGGTACATCTACATCATAGAATACTATGCAGCTATAAAAAAGAATGAGATCCTATCATTTGCAGCAATATAGATGGAGCTGGAGACCATTATCCTTAGCAAACTAATGCAGGAACAGAAAATCAAATACCACATGTTCTTCCTTATAAGTAGGAGCTAAATAACAAGAACACATGGACACAAAGAGGGGATCAACAGACACTGGGTGTAATCAAGGGTGGAAGGTGGGCAGGGGGAGAGGATCAGAAAAAAATACCTATCACATACTATGCTTAGTACCTGAGTGGTGAAATAATCTGTACACCAAACCATTGTGACACAAGCTGACCTACATAACAAACCAAAATGTACCCCAGAACCTAAAAGTCAAAAGAAAAAAACACACAATGAAAGTCCATCTAGATATAAAAAATAAATATAAAAAAAACAAAGAAATACCAAGCCCCACTCTAAAGTGTGTGCATCTTGCACTGCTTCTGTAAACATTTACTGAGCACCTAATATATTTCAGGAACTATATCAAATGTGGAGATGCAGAGAGTAATAAAATGCAGTCTGTACCCTTGCCAAACAAACAAAAAAAAATGTTGCTCTAGGGTCAACTGTAGTTAGAATGGGAGTTTTCTTTTTTTTTGATCTCCTTTTTTTCTTTTTTTATTATACTTTAAGTTCGAGGGTACATGTGCAGAAAGTACGGGTTTGTTACATATGTATACATGTACCATGTTGGTGTGCTGCGCCCATTAACTCGTCATTTACATTAGGTATATCTCCTGATGTTATCCCTCCCCCAACCCCCACCACATGACAGGCCCTGGTGTGTGATGTTCCCCACTCTGTGTCCAAGTGATCTCATTGTTCAATTCCCACCTATGAGTGAGAACATGTGGTGTTTGGTTTTCTGTCCTTGCAATAGTTTGCTGAGAATGATGGTTTCCAGCTTCATCCATGTCCCTACAGAGGACAAGAACTCATCATTTTTATGGCTGCATAGTATTCTGTGGTGTATATGTGCCACATTTCCTTAATCCAGTCTATCATTGATGGGCATTTGGGTTGGTTCCAAGTCTTTGCTGTTGTGAATAGAGCCGCAATAAACATACATGTGCATGTGTCTTTATAGCAGCATGATTTGTAATCCTTTGGGTATATACCCAGTAATGGGATCGCTGAGTCAAATGGTATTTCTAGTTCTAGATCCTTGAGGAATCACCACACTGTCTTCCACAATGGTTGATCTAGTTTACAGTCCCACCAACAGTGTAAAAGTGTTCCTATTTCTCCACATCCTCTCCAGCACCTGTTGTTTCCTGACTTTTTAATGATCGCCATTTTAAATGGTGTGAGATGGTATCTCATTGTGGTTTTGATTTGCATTTCTCTGATGGCCAGTGATGATGAGCATTTTTTCATGTGTCTGTTGGCTGCATAAATGTCTTCTTTTGAGAAGTGTCTGTTCATATCCTTTGCCCACTTTTTGATGGGGTTGTTTGGTTTTTTTCTTGTAAATTTGTTTAAGTTCTTTGTAGATTCTGGATATTACCGCTTTGTCATATGGGTAGATTGCAAAAGTTTTCTCCCATTCTGTAGGTTGCCTGTTCACTCTGATGGTGGTTTCTTTTGCTGTGCAGAAGCTCTTTAGTTTAATTAGATCAGAATGGGGGTTTCCTTTTATGCCAAAAGATAAGACTTCTGAACAATTTTACTCTGTTAGTCATAGATATTTGCTTCTTTCCTTAAAGTTCTATTTCTTTTTCAATTGCTTGCACTTTTGAGGGTAATGAGGACAATGCCATAATTAATTTACATTAAAATGTATGAGTTTTTTTACTGCCTAATCTGTGAGACAATTTTTTTCTTTGATTGTAATGCATACAAGCTTTCCATTAAAGAGTTAAAACATTTAACATTTTCCTTATTAATACAATATAATCAACACTTCCTGAAATCCAGAAAAGAGGCATACGGTCTCTTTTCCACATTAATCTCCCTATAGCTTGGAATATTAATGAAATCTTTTGGTAAGTTTGGAAGAGTACCCAAGAGATTGATCACATTCCAATAGCTGTCTGAACAGGTTTCCCTATGTTGTGAGTCTGACAAATAAGGCACAAGGCGTATGAGTGGATAGTCCTAATAAATTTACATAAAATTTGACGCAAACCAGTGTATTCCATTTTGAAGGATCATCCTTCCTTCATTCACCCAAGATGGAGAACTTGTGAATAAAAATAGGAAGAAGAGCTACCACTCTTTTAACCAGTGCTCATCAAAGTGCTTGGACATAAAAAATTTCCACAATATTTGTTCTTATATTTGACATTGATGTTGTATATTTTCCTGTCAGGAAAGCAAAGCATAGACAGGTACAGCATACACACACACACACACACACACACACACACATGCTTTTTAAAATTAAAAAACAAACTATGTTTCAAATAAGAAAACAAAAAGCAAAAGACCACTGCTTGAGCTACAGAATCAGCCCATGTATCCACTTCAGAGAAACTAGTATTAATTTCTTTTTACTTTTGGCCCAAATTCCTTTTAGTTATGTTGTTATTATATAGGAACAGATGATACTTCCTATTAATATAGGAATGCAGCATTATTAATCTGTAAAACAGAAGAAAACACTTTAATCTTTCCAGTGGGAGACATATTAGGGACCACAAAACATAGAACACGTAATAATTTAGACAGAATTTTATACAAGTAACTGACAATAGCAATGAAAGGCAAAAGAGTAACAAGTAGAAGTTTTGAGTTTTTCTTTTCCAAATAAGTCTTATATAATTCTTTAGTTTCATGGGCTCGAGAACAACTGTTTATCTTTTAATATAGGTGGATTAGCATTGAGATGAATTTTAAAGCCTTTAAATATAGATATTTATAAAAGCCAAACTTATAAAAGATAACTGAGAATGTCAATAAAGCTAGCCATAATTAGTATCAAGGAAAGTCTCCAAGACTTTTTAACTTAACCTCAAATTTTTGCAAGTACATACTTTTACAATAATGTCATGATTTCAAGAATTAACTCACAAAAAAATGTAATTGTTGGATAAAGAGCACAAAGTTTCAGTTTTACAGGATGAATAAGTTCTGGAAATTTAATAAATAGCATGGTGACTATAATTAAAATTCTCTATTGCATACTTAAAATTTACTAAGATAGTAGATCTTAACTGTTCTCACCACAGAGACAAAGTGGTAAGTAGGTAAAGTAATAAATATGTTACTTACCTTGATTGTAGTAATTATTTTACAATGTATATGTATATCAAAACATTGCATTTTGCCCCTTAAAATTATACAAATTTTTATCAATTATACTTCAATAAAGCTGGAAGAAAAAAAGAATTTAATGCATGTTGTTAACATATATCAGGCCTTAATTTCATGTGTAAATGGCCTTTAAATAGACGTTATGGCCTTTATAAGTAATTTTCTGTCCGTTTTAGCCCATGATCTAAGTTTCCCACCAACCCTGAGCTCCAGATTTCTGTATCCTACTGCATACTCTGCATCTCTATCTGGATGTCTGGTGGGCATCTCAAATTAAATTTGCCAAAAGAAAACTCTTGAATATCCTCACCCTAACCTGAGATCTGTTCCTTTCAGTGTCCCCTGCCATGGCAGGGTTCAGCTAATCTTCTTGGCTCAAACTTTCAACGTATATGATGCCCTGTACGGCTCCCATTTTAAGCCAAGCCACTACCATCCCTCAACTGAACTAGTGCCAGTTGCTTCATAACTGCACTGCTGCGTTCATGTTTACATCTCCACAGGCAACTTTCCTTAAACAATCAAAGCAAACATTTTACAATTCTGCCATGGTCAAAAAAAAATCTAATACCCTCTTTATTGCCCACAAGATACCAAATCCTGTGGCTCCTACCTCAGAGGTCCATCTGAGCCTGTTTGCTGTGTCCACTCTGTGACCACAGATGGAGGCCATTCAAAGTTTGGTTTGGATGTTGAGACTGATGGCACCACACACAGAGCAAGAAGGTATGAGAAGTTTTGTCACTTACATAGTGAAGGCTTCTGGTGAGAGCAAGACAGGTCTCCCAATCTGATCCAAAAATGGCTTGAGGGAACAAACAAAGAAAACTAGTGGGGTTTTATGGTGGTTAGGGTATGGGCCAGGCTGAGGGTTCCATGTGTAATCAGGGGCTTGCCTGGTTTGAAACTTCCACTCAAGGACATTGTATATAGTGTTATCTCTGCCTGGAATATTTCTCCATATGAGAATAAATACTGTAGGTTTTTCCAGACATATGAAGTGGTGGAAGGAGGCAAGGGTGTGGAAGGTATTTCCTAGGGTGTATTGTAATAGTAAGCCATAGAATCCAGGTGAACAAGCAGCAGCAAAATAAAGCCAGAGGATTTTAACAAGTTGTGAGAAAGTCGTGGAGTCATTGCTTGCAGGTTTCCATGAGGCTAAAGTGAAGAGTATCTAAGTAAATTAGATTTAAAAAATAGAAATGTAAACCGCAAGATGAGGCTATTAAAAAAAAAACAGCTAAAATGCAACGAGAAATTTTGATGGAGTTGAGGAAGCCAAGGTTCAAAGAGACTTAATCTAAATTTTTAGGTATTTCATCTTTTCAGACCGTGCAGCCACTGACAATCAAGGCACAAGTTGGGATAGAGCGAAATATTGTAAGCAAAACATTAAAGTTTTCAGTTAATGAGGAAGGTTGATAAGAATGTTGGTCATCAAATAGAGAAGAAAGATAATTCTGTAGACAGATACATGTGCTTCAATCTAGATGCAGTTGTCACCAGAGACTCTAAATTGTTTTGGAAAATGTTGATGGACTCAATTAGAATGGAGCTTTTAAAAATCAGCACATTAGTTGATACATTTCTAGAATACTGCACACATTTTTAAAACTAGACTTTAGAGGTTATAATATACTATCATCTCATTGCAGGGTACTAAAAATTATTGCCAGGACTCGGGTTCTCCGAGAAGAGGAGAAAACAAGAATCAATTTATAGTAAAGGGACTAAGGCCCAAAGATTAAGAGACCGGGAAAAGGTCACTCAGATAGCAAAGGCTGAAAGGGGAAAAATATCACCTCCTGGCCCTAAGTTTCCATGATAGCACTGGCTTTCTCCCCACCCCCACCCTCACCTTCATAACTATCAGCTTGTTATAGCCAGCCAGTTTTGAGTCTGAGTCCGAAAGAGATGAGCAAAAATCACAGTTCTACCTGCTTTTAAATGTTTCCAGTTGTAAAAATGCCATCCTACATATAAGGTATATTCTTTAATCATAATAACAAAATATTTTATTTGCCCTTAGCTGAACTTACTAGAACGTGTCAATGTTCTAGTAACTCAATATCTATCTCTCCCCAGCTGCATCCTCTACCCTCTTCCACCAAGGTAGATACTTCCCAAATTTCTGCTAACTACTCAGTTTTGTATTTATATAGTTTTATCATATGTGAAAGTATCCTAAATATTACATTGTTTATTTTTGCTTATTTAAATCTTCTCATAAATAAAACCAGCCTATGCATCTCATCTAATTGAGAGTATTTTTTTCACTTGATACGATGTTTTGAGATTCATCCATATTGGTTCATGTCACTTTGGCTCATTCATTTTCACTGTTGTAAAAAAATATATAATTGAATAAGCAGAACATAATTTTTATATGCATATATATACATTTTTACTGCTGATTACCACATTTGTGTTGTACTTTCTTTTTATTATTACCAAGAATGTTGATAGAGACATGTGTGGACAGACAGGTGGATACAAATATAGATACAGATATACAGATAAAGCCTGGGGCAGAAGTGCAATATTTTTCTATGTTATGAAAATCCTGAGTCATAGATTATCTGCCACTAAGATGTCCATATTGACTTGTATAAATTTTTTAACTTTAACAAAAAAAATTTCTTGCAGAAAAACAGTACCTTTAAAGTTCATTATTTAAAAATGGCATATTTGTAACTGGCATATAGCATAGTACCTGGTGATTAGAGGCCCACAATAAACATTCTACACCCAAAGCACATTTCTTTTACTAATATTTGAATTTATTATACCTAAACAAATTATTGCATAAAGCAGATACTCACTAAAACTACTGAATTGAATAAAATCATGAATCATATAGCAACAAACATTTCATCTTAGACCCTATTTCTCTTCTAACCTACACGGATTATGAACCAGCCCATGTCAAACCACAGGTTGAACTTCTCAATGAAAGATTGCAATTATGGGCTACTGAGCTCCAGTGGGAGAAATAAAAAGGCTTGCCATAATCCAAACATAATTTCCCTCAGTTGGCTTCTCAAAAGATAACCTTCAATTCTCTCAGGAAAGAAACTGTCCTAAAAGTTCTGCAGTAGAGCTGAGAATTTACGCATGGGTTTATTAATGCTTTCGCTCTCAGCTCTGGATATCAGAATTCCAAATCCCAGGTTATCTCTCTAGACATATAAATATGACTTTTCTATTCATTAGGGAAGCAAAGGAGGGAAACGATGAACTCTAAATTGACTCTGTTTAATGTGCTGTCATCTAAAAACTGTGAGTGAAGAGGTAAACTCCCACAAGTCAGCCTCGAATGAATGGACAGCAGTAGCTGGTAAAAGATTACAAGCAATTTTCACAAGATTTATGGTAAGCTAGTGAACTACAACATGACAGAGGCTGAAAGTGAAATTAAGTAAGGCTGTACATCAAGGAAGATTTTGTTTTCAGCAGCTATGAACTTTAAGATGATTAACAAGACACAAAGTGTAGGTTCTAGGGGATCTTTTGAATACTCTAGAGAAGACAGAGTTACGAACAAGCAGAAGGTGGAACAGTTAAAACTGGAGGGGGTGGGGGTACAGAAAGTTAAGTGGTAATGTGTATTACAGAAATTGATTTAATTATAAAACCGATGGGCATGACTTGAGTAAGTTCTTTGTCTGATTCCCAAGATTGCGCTCGTATCATTTCATCTTTCTGCCCAGGCTGCAGAATAAAGCCTAACTCAAGAGCAGGACTCAGCCTCCTGCTCTTCCACATCACTCCCCACACTTTGCCTGGCCCACTGTGCCACATAGTGCCCTGTCTTGCACAGATGAACCCTGTCATCCTCCACTGGACCCCAGCAGTATGCATCACATATAAGCATTAGCAACTTCCTGGGTGCCAATTCCCTGGCTGTTATTCAAGCCATATCTCTGTGTTTGGTCTCTTTCCCAGCACACTCCATTCTCCTGAAATAAGATTTTCCAATACTCAACATGAACTGTTTTCAGTTGGTCAGCTTCACTTGCCAACAAGGCATCCTCCAAGCACTTCCACTGGGTCTAGTCCCCTTTTTCTCATCCAACTCATTTGAAGGGGCTCAAGCTTTACATTTTAGCTCTTTCCCCTCTCCTTCATCCCACTGCAGTTTACTGAGCAATCTGGATATGTAGCAGCATGCTATTTCTGGCCAAGGCCTTGAATCAAATTGCCTGTTCACCCACCATTGCAAGTACAAAAATAGTCTTCAGATACGCTGCTTGTATTAGACCATGGCTTTCTGTATTTTATTCAGACAACTAAATCTATAATTCATATACAGAAAGACTTGCCAATCAATAGAGCAGTCAAGCCAAACAAGCTGGGTGACTGCTAGTGAGAAAAAATATTCTACATTTCCAAACCAAAGGAAATCATCCTTACAGCATTCCAAGGCAAGCTCTCTAAGTTCACATGGAGCCCAGCCTAGCCCTGTGCTCCTTCTCTTCTGAGTTTTAAAGTACTCACATCTACCCTCTGAAGTCCCAACTACCTCCAAGAACCATACCCTGAAATAGGAACAAATAACTCATTCCTAGTTCCCTGAACCTCTTCGTTGTGCAGGGCCGATGCTCCCAGGGCTAGTCATCATGACCTACTGGGGCTGAGTGCAGTTATTCTTTCAGACCTTGAATGGGGAGGAAATAAACTGTTCAGATCTTGCCTTAATATTGCTTGCATTAAAAGATTCCAGAAGGGTGTTAGATGGGATTTACCCAGTCAGTAATGATCTTGAAACACCTCTACCTGTGCCTGCCTCTCCGTCACCAGAGACACAGTCTTATTCCTTTGGGCCTCTGAATCTCAGTCTATTCCACTGTTCAGCATTTCTAAATATATGATCTCTGTACCATCTCATTCAGAATCAGCTGACAAATTGTTAGATTGCAGATTCCCAGGTTCTACTCCCACAGACTGATTCAGACATTCTGGAGCTAGACTTCACATATCTGCATTGTTAAAAGGATCTTCAGGGAATTCTAACACACTCTAACTGTTTGGAGCCACTTCCCAGACCCATCAGGAGGAATCACAGCCAAGTACTGTGCAGCAGTGGTCTGACACTGAATGGTACTACCAGTCAGAAGGCTGGGGAACAATCATTCATGCTTTAGACCTCTAAGAGCCTAGCAGAAAACAGTGTCTCTTCCAAAGAGGCTTGAGAAACACCCTAAAATATAACATTGGGGGCCTGTCTGGACTGCAATGGGGACATGTGCTAGAGTGCCCAGATAGATCCAGACCTTACCACGGATGTCTATGTAGGGAAGGAAGAGCCTCAGCAGGGACTCACAGGCAGTCAGTGCTCCCCGAGGGAACAAGATGCTGTCTTTATGGAGTCACCTTGTGCCCTTGGAGGAGCACGTGCATCCCTTCAAAGGACCAGCCTTGACTTCCAAATGCGTACCACCTGACACGTCCAGCCAGGCAAATAAACTGCTGAGTGTAAAGTGGCTTCCCTAAGGCTTGATTCATGTTTTGATTCAGAAACTCAAAGGGATAAGGAAGAAAATGGCGGATATGAGGCAGGACTAACTTGCAGCTAGCTCCCACTCGGACAGACAGAGCAGCATGTGGAGACCCACATCGTAAACTTTTGCTCCAAGAGCTATCACAGGAACATACCAGGAAAGCTGAGAGAATCCACAGACCCTTTGAAGGAGGTGGATTGCCACTGCAGGCTCCACAAGACAGCTTAGGAACTGTGAGTCAGCTTGCTTTCTCAGCTGGGAGGCTTGTAATCTGGGGCAAGTTCTCAGCCTTGCTCACCGGCTGCCTGGAAAAAAACTCGGTGCTGTTGGGAGGCACAGTGGGAGTGAGACCAGCCTCTCGGGCTGTGGGTTGCATGGGAGCTGGGCAAGACCTGTGGCTGCCAACTTTCCCCCACTTCCCTGGTGACCTGTGTGACAGAGCAGAGGCATAATCCTCCAGGGAACATAACTCCATTGGCCTGGGAACCACACCACCATCTCACAAAACAGCTGCAGCAAGCCCCACCCAAGGAGAGTCTGAGCTCAGACATGCCTAACCCTGCCCATCTAATGGTCTTTCTCTACCCACCCTGGTAGCTGAAGACAAAGGACATAATCTCTTGGAAGCTCTATGGCCCCACCCACCACTTGCACCTCCCTATACTGCCACAGCTGATGTGATCTTGAAAGTGGCACCTCCTGGGTGAAGGCCAACCAATACGAAACCAGTGCACTTAACAAAAATACAACCAAGGACCCTCATAGAGTCTACTTCACTCCCCTGCTACCTTCTCCAAAGCAGGTGCTGCTATCCACAGCTGAGAGACCTGAAGATGGATCACATCACAGGGCTCTTTGCAAACACTGTCTAATACTATTCCAGAGCCCAGTAGCTCCACTGGGTGGCTAGATCCAGAAGAGAAATAACAGTCACTGCAGTTCTACTCTGAGAAAGCCCCATCCCTAGTGGAAAGGGAGCACACCACATAAACAAAGCACCCTGTGGGACAAAAGAATCTGAACAGAATCCTTGAGACCCAGATCTCCCCTCTGAGATAGTCTACCCAATTGGGAAGGAACCAAAAAAACAATTCCGGTAATATGACAAAACAAGGCTCTTTAACACCCCCAAAAGATCACACTAGTTAACCAGCAATGGATCCAAACCAAGATGACATCTCTGAATTGCCAGAAAAAGAAGTTAGAAAGCCAACTATTAAGCCAGTCAAGGAGACACCAGAGAAAGGTGTCCACCAGAGAAGTCCAACTTAAAGAAATCAAAAAAATGATATAGAATATACATGGAAAAATCTCAGTGAAATAGTTAGCATAAATAAAAAACAATTACAACTTCTGGAAATGAAGGACACACTTAGAGAATTGTAAAATGCACTGGAAGGTCTCAGCAGTAGACTCAAACAAGTAGAACAAAGAATTTCAGAGGCTCCAAGAAGTTTGGGAACAGAATCTCCAAGAAGTTTGGGATTATGTTAAACTACTAAACCTAAGAATAATATCTTCATCCAAGGGAGAAGATAAATCTAAAAGTTTGAAAAATATATTTGAGGGAACAATTGAGGGAAACTTCCCTGGCCTTGCTAGAGATCTAAACATCCAAATACAAGAAGTTCAAAGAACACCTGGGAAATTAATCACAAATTAATTCATATATAATGTCCCTCTTTGTCTTTTAAAACTGCTCTTGCTTTAAACTTTGTTTCATCTTATATAAAAATAGCTATTCCTGCTTACTTACATCACATAGTCATGAGGTTATCTAAAGTCAAGATGCAGAAAAGAATCTTAAAACCTGCGAGGCAAAAGCATCAGGTAACCTATAAAGGAAAATCTATTAGAGTAACAGCAGATTTCTCAGCAGAAACCCTATAAGCTAGAAGGCATTGGGATCCTATCTTTAGCCTCTTTAAACAAAAGAATTATCAGCCAAGAATTTTGCATCCAGCAAAACTAAGCTTTATAAACGAAGAAAAGACAGTCTTTTCCAGATAAACAAATGCTAAACAAATTTTCCACTACCAAGCCAGCACTACAAGAACTGCTAAAAGGGACACTAAATCTTGAAACATATCCTTGAAATACACCAAAATAGAATCTCCTTAAAGCAAACATCTCACAGGACCTATAAAACAACAAAACAATGAAAAACACCAAGGTATTCAGGCAACAAATAGCATGAAGAATAGGCGAGTACCTCACATCTCAATACTAACATCGAATGTAAACGGCCTTAATGCTCCACTTAAAAGATACAGAAGGGAAGAATGAATAATTCACCAACCAAGTATCTGCTGTCTTCAAGAGACTCACCTAAAAAGTAAGGACTCACATAAACTTAAGGTAAAGGGGTGGAGAAAGATATTCCATGCAAATGGACACCAAAAGTGAGCGGGAATAGCTATTTTTATATCAGATGAAACAAACTTTAAAGCAAGAGCAGTTTTAAAAGACAAAGAGTGACATTATGTAACGATAAAAGGTCTAGTCCAACAGGAAAATATCACAATCCTAAATCTATATGCACCTAACATGGGAACTCCCAAATTTATAAAACAATTACTACTAGACCCAAGAAATGAGATAGGCCGGGCATGGTGGCTCATGCCTGTAATTCCAGCAATACAGGAGGCCAAGGTGGGCAGATCACCTGAGGTCAGGAGTTCGAGACCAGCCTGGCCAACATGGAGAAACCTCATCTCTACTAAAAATACAAAAATTAGCTGGATGTGGTGGCACACACCTGTAATCCCACCTACTTGGGAGGCTGAAGCAGGCTGAGAGGCGGAGGTTGCAGTGAGCTGAGATCATGCCACTGTACTCCAGCCTGGGTGACAGAGTGAGACCCCATCTCAAAAAGAAAAAGTAAAAAACAAGAAAAAAAGAAATGAGATAGACAGCAACACAGTAATAACGCAGTAATAGTTGCGGACTTCAATACTCTACTGACAGCACTAAATAGATCATCAAAACAGATAGTCAACAAAGAAAAAATGGACTTAAACTATACCCTACAACAAATGGACTTTACAGATATTTGCAGAACATTCTACCCAACAACTGCAGAATATACATTCCATTCATCAGCACATGGAAACTTCTCCAAAATAAACCATATGATAGGCCACAATATAAGTCTCAAAAAGTTTAAGAAAATCAAAATTAATATAAGTACTCTCTCAGACCATAGTGGAATAAAATTGGAAATCAACTCCAAAAAGAACCTTCAAAACCACACAAATACATGGAAATTAACCTCCTCCTGAATGATCATTGGGTCAAAAATGAAATCAAGATGAAAATTTAAAAATTATTTGAACCAGGCAGAGCTTGCAGTGACCCAAGATAGCGCCAGTGCAGTCTGGCCTGGGTGAAAGAGCGAGACTCCATCTCAAAAAAAAAAATTATTTGAACCAAACTGAATGGTAATAGTGACAAAACCTATCAAAACCTCTGGGATACAGCAAAGGTGGTGCTAAGAGGAAAGTTCATAGCATTCAATGCCTACATCCAAAAGTCTGAAAGAACAGAAAGAGACAATATAAGGTCACAACTAAAAGGGCTAGAGAAACAAGAACAAACCAAACTCAAACCCAGCAGAAGAAATGAAATAACCAAGCTCAGATAAGAACTAAATGAAATTGAAACAAACAACAACAAAAATACAAAAGATAAGTGAAACAAAAAGCTAGTTCTTTGAAAAGATAAGTAAAATTGATAGACCATTAGCAAGACTAACCAAGAAAAGAAAAGAGAAGATCCAAATAAGTGCTATTAGAAATAAAACAGAAGATATTACAACTGATAGCACAGAATTACAAAAGATCATTCAAAGCTACTAGGAACATCTTTACATGCAGAAACTAGAAAACTTAGAGGAGATGAATAAATTCCTAGAAATGTACAACCCTCCTAGATTAAACCAAGAAGAAGTGGAAAATCCAAACAGACTAACAATAAGCAGAGAGACTGAAATGGTAATTAAAAAGTCACCAACAACAACAACAAAAAAAGTCCAGGACTAGATGGATTCACAGCTGAACTCTATCAGACATTTAAAGAAGAATAGGAAGAATAGGTGCCAATCCTATTGACACTATTCCAAAAGATAAGAGAAAAAAGAAACCCTTCCCAAATCATTTTATTGAAGCCAGTATAACCCCAATACCAAAACCAGGGAAGGACATAACAAAAAAAGAAAACTACAGACCAATATCCCTGATGAACATAGGTGGAAAAATTCTCAACAAAATACTAGCTAACCAAATCCAACAGCATATCAAAAAGATAACTCACCATGATTAAGTGGGTTTCATACCAGGGATACAGGAATGGTTTAACATATGCAAGCCAATAAATGTGATACACCACATAAACAAAATTGAAAACAAAAAAAGTCACATGATCATCTCAATAGATGCAGAAAAAGAATTTGACAAAATCCAGCATCTTTTATGATTAAAATCTTCAGCAAAATCGGCATAGAAGGGACATACCTTAAGGTAATAAAACCCATCTACGACAAACCCATAGCCAGCATTATACTGAATGGGGAAAAGTTGAAAGCATTTTCCCTGAGAACTAGAACAAGACAAGGATGTTCACTTTCACTGCTTCTATTCAACATAGTACTGGAAGTCCTAGCCAGAGGAATCAGAAAAGAGAAAGAAATAAAGGGCATCTGAATCAGTAGAGAGGAAGTCAAACTGTCCCTGTTGGCTGATTACATGATAGTATACCTAGAAAACCTTAAAAACTCATCCAAAAAGCTCCTAGAACTGGTAAGTGAATTCAGCAAAGTTTCAGGATACAAAATTAACATACACAAATCAGTATCTCTGCTATAAACCAACAGCGACCAAGCTGAGAATCAAATCAAGAACTCAACCCATTTTACAATAGCTGCAAAAAAAATAAAATACTTTGGAATATACTTAACCAAAAAGGTGAAAGACCTCTACAAGGAAAACTACAAAACACTGCTGAACAAAATCAGAGATGACACAAACTAATGGAAACACATTTCATGCTCATGGATGTGTAGACTCAACATTGTGAAAATGACCATACTGCCAAAAGAAATCTACAAATTCAATGCAATTCCCACAAAATACCACCATCATTCTTCACAGAATTAGAAAAAGGAATCCTAAAATTCATATGGAACCAAAAAAGAGCCTGCATAGCTAAAGCAAGACTAAGCAAAAAGAACAAATCTGGGGGCATTACATTACCCGACTTCAAACTATACTGTAATGCTATACAAAACAGCATGATACTGATATAAAAACAGGCATATAGACCAATGGAACAGAATAGAGAACTCAGAAATAAAGCCAAATTCTTACAGACAACTGATCTTCAACAAAGCAAACAAAAACATAAAGTGGGGAAAGGACACCTTGTTCAACAAATGGTGCTGGGATAATTGGCAAGCCACATGTCGAAGAATGAAACTGAATCCTCATCTGTCACCCTATACAAAAGTCAACTCAAGATGGATCAAAGACTTAAACTGAAGACCTGAAAACATTAAGATTTGAGAAGATAACATTGGAAGAACCCTTGTAAACATTGGCTTAGGCAAAGACTTCATGATCAAGAACCCAAAAGCAAACACGACTAAAACAAAGATAAATTGATGGGGCTTAATTAAATTATGAAGCTTCTGCACAGCAAAAGAAATAATCAGCAGAGTAAACAGACAACCCATAGTGTGGGAGAACAATCTTCTCAATCTATACATTTGACAAAAGACTAATATCCAGAATTTACAAAGAACTCAAACAAATCACCAAAAAAACACAAAACAATTTCATCAAAAAGTGGGCTAAGGACATGAATAGATAAGTCTCAAAAGAAGGTATACAAATGGCCAACAAACATATGAAAATAATTAATGCTTAACATCACTAATGATCAGGGAAATGTAAATCAAAACCACAATGCAACACCACCTTACTCCTACAAGAATAGCCATAATCAAAAAAATCAAAAAATAATAGAGGTTGGCATCAATGTGGTGAAAAAGAAACACTTTTACACTATTAGTGGGAATGTAAACTACTACAACCACTATGGAAAACTGTGGAGATTCCTTGAAGAACTAAAAGTAGATCTACCATTTGATCCAGCAGTCCTACTCCTAAGTATCTACCCAGAGGAAAAGAAGTCATTATACTAAAAAAGATACTTGCACACACGTGTTTATAGCAGCACAATTCACAATTGGAAAAATATGGAACCAGCCCAAATGCCCATCAATCGATAAGTGGATAAAGAAAATGTGGTATATATATGTATATATGTGTGTGTGTGTGTGTGTGTATGTATAGATGATGATATAGTTAGATGATGATAGATAGATAGATGATGATAGATAGATGATAGATAGATGATAGATAGATAGATAGATAGATAGATAGATAGATAGATAGATAGATGATAGATAGATAGATGATAGATGAATATGGCTCAGCCATAAAAAGGAATGAAATAAGGGCATTTGCAGCAACCTGGATAGAATCAGAGACCATTATTCTAAGTGCAGTAACTCAGGAATGGAAAATCAAACATCATGTGTTCTCACTCATAAGTGGAAGCTAAGCTATGAGGAGGCAAAGGCCTAAGAATAATATGATGGACTTTGGAGACTTGAGGAAAAGGATGGGAGGAGGTGAGGGATAAAAGACTACACATTGGGTACAGTGTACACTGCTCAGGTAATGGGCGCACCAAAATCTAAGAAATTACCTTTTAAAACTTATTGATGTAACCAAACACCACCTGTTCCCCAAAAACCTATTGAAATAATTTAAAAAAAGAAACTCAAAGGGTCTTTAAGAGTAATCAGATTGAGTTCCTTTGGTACAATGTCAGAGAACCAGAGACCTCTTATATTTTCTGGAAAAAGTATGATGGCTCCTGTCATAACTTTATGCATCTGAGCCAATAGAATGTGTCTCTAATGCACACCCTAGGCAGAAGCGACTATGCAGATGTTCTTCAGACTTGGTCATAATTGTAAAGATCCCAGGCTTAATTGGCAACATTGGAGTCTATCCTGCAGAGACCACATCTCGTGGAAATTCAAGTGGCTCTATGCAAATAGAATGTTTGCTTTGTGGAGCGAATGACCTTGCCAGGATACCACCTGTAAGCCTGGAGCTAAGGAGTCTTTCCTACTGGTGAGGGTAACTAAACGGCATGAACTGTTATGTCACGAAGGGAATTGAATAGTAAAGACATTAAATACCCTTCCCCAGAGCGCTGGGCAAATCAGAAAGGAGCCGTGTGGAACTTACTGCCCTGTCAATGTAGACTGAAAGGAAGCCTATATGATTAAATAATGTCCCTGCACTCAAGTAGCCCATGGAGAGAGTTCTGAACATCATAAAACAGGGGAAGAATAGATAGCAAAAGAGAAATATCTGAGGGTTCCATGATCTATCTATAAAGACATTCTCTGGGCCTCAAAAACACAATATTGGCATTCTATGCATGGGAGTAGAAAGAATGACATTTCATGCGTGGGAGACAATGCACAATAAGTATACAAGTTAAAGGATGTAAGGACTTACCAAGGAGTCCAAGAGGCTTAGAAGTTCAAAGTATGTACTTCATGTTATGGCAATAGTTTAAGAAAATTTCTGCAGCCAAATATACAGTGAGGTTTAGGGGTGCAGTGACACTGAAGAGACTGAGGACCAGGTAGTGGGATTCAAGAGAAAGGCCGAAAGAGACTGGAGGATGGCAAGCTCCAGTGATAGAAAATGTACTGGGTGGGGTAGAACTAAAGTTCACTATGAATATATGTATCTTAGAATAAAGGATTTTGAGTGTCAAGGGGACTCAAGAAAGACATGTCAATAATAATTCCAAGTAATGTGAGCAACAGAATGGATTGTTAGTGTCATTTACTGACGTTTGTAAAACCAATACTAATTAAGTTCCTAGTATACTAGTATATGCCAGGCACAGTACTTGCAGTATATATTTAAATGCATATATACACAAACACACACACACATATATCAATCATACCACATATACCATTATCACATGTATATATAATCCATGCTTTCATTGTACTAATCTAATTTATCCAAAAGTAACTAAGTAATAAATTCAATATTTGCTTTCTAAGGCCTGTTAATATTCAAACATTATTTGTTTTTTAATAGTTATTAAATAGTTATAATTCAAGTATTTCTATTGAAATCAAGAGTCAATGAACCATGCGTCCATTCTGGCTCACTACCTATATCTGTAATTAAAGATTCACTGGAACATGACCAAGCCCCATTGTTTACTTCTTGTCTATGGCTGTCTTCCATGCTCAGGAAACAACAGCACAGTCAAATAGTTATAAAAGAGACCATGTGGCCTGTAGAGTCTAACAAATTTACTATCTGACCCTTTACAGAAAATGTTTGTCTATGCCTTGTCTAAATCTCTACCAAGAAGCTAAACAGATACATTTATTAATACAATTAAACCTGACAATACCTCTCAAACTTATGATAGCCTCTCTTCCTTCACCTCCTGGATAGGTTCCAGTTTTATGTCCTGCTGCAGACTAACTTACCTCCTACTCTCGCCCTTGGTCAGGAGGTAGGGGATATTGTCTCTGTTAAGCCAGAAAACAGAGTGGGACGTAATTATACCCATTTCTGGGATGTGAGGCCTTTCCTTTTAAAAATTCTAAGCTAAATACTGAGAAAATATACAAAAGAAATGGCAAAAGTAAGAAAAAAGAAAGTTCCAAAATTTAAGACACCTTATGTATTCTTCAAAAAACATATATTTAGGTTTGTAGAAATATGGAAAACCAAACAGAGCCTTCTAGATTGGGTAACTCTGTGAATACAGAAGCTGAACTGGCTCTGATCTCTAACATATTTAGATGAATAAGAAAAAAAATATGAGATAAATTGATAAAACCCCTAAACTTGAGAGACGGATCCCACTCACCTATGAGAAATTTTAAGAGATCATTTTCCTAAGTAAAAGACACGTAGAGCCATAACTACAACAAAATAAACAACTTTCTTATTGGAGAACAATGTGAAACTGTGTCATAGAGAATTAGCAGTTACCATCCAACTGGAGAGAATTATATTCATGATGTGGGAGGCCACAGAAAATAAGGCTCACTCCCCTGGCATACCCTTCTATTGCCAAAAATCAAGAGCCCTGGCCGGGCTCAGTGGCCCACGCCTGTAATCCAGCACTTTGGGAGGCTGAGGCGGGCGGATCACGAGGTCATGAGATCGAGACCATCCTGGCTAACATGGTGAAACACCGTCTCTACTAAAAATACAAAAAATTAGCTGGGCGTGGTGGCGGGCGCCTGTAGTCCCAGCTACTTGGGAGGCTGAGGCAGGAGAATGGCGTGAACCCGGGAGGCGGAGCTTGCAGTGAGTAGAGATCGCGCCACTGCACTCCAGCCTGGGAGACAGAGCAAGACTCTGTCTCAAAAAAAAAAAAAAAAAAAAAGCCCTGAAAAACAGAGTTGATGGTTGTGGGCATCCCCCAGAATGAGTCTGGTACCTGCACTTAAGATGC
This sequence comes from Symphalangus syndactylus, assembly GCF_028878055.3. Taxonomy (NCBI): domain Eukaryota; kingdom Metazoa; phylum Chordata; class Mammalia; order Primates; family Hylobatidae; genus Symphalangus; species Symphalangus syndactylus. Next base: position 92,998,761 of record NC_072426.2, read on the forward strand.
CGAGTGTGGTTTAGTGTGAGTTCCTTGCTATGAAGAAGAGAGGAGAGAAGTGGTTCTGTATGATTAGAAAGAGGACTGGTGCCAGAAACATACAGTATCTCTAAAATGGAGGCAGGACACAATAAAGCCTGGACATAGAAAGCTGCACCTTTAGCACCCACTTCAACAAACACAGAGGAAAAATTGTGCCAAGATAAGGATTCCAGACAGGACCTGCGTTTAGCCCCAACTCATTTTTCCCTCCACTGAGAATACTAACTCAGAATCACAAAAAAAGGAAATTAGAACATATCTAGTTGATAATGGGGGAAAGAAAGTACAAAAAACAATATATATTGAAAAAAAAACCTTGGCCAGGAGCAGTGGCTCACGCCTGTAATCCCAGCACTTTGGGACGCCGAGGCGGGCAGATCACAATGTCAAGAGATCGAGACCATCCTGGCCGAGGAGGACAGATCACAATGTCAAGAGATCGAGACCATCCTGGCCAACATGTTGAAACCCCCTCTCTACTAAAAATACAAAAATTATCTGGGCGTGGTGGCAGGCACCTATAATCCCAGCTTCTGGGGAGGCTGAGGCAGGAGAATCACTTAAACCAGGGAGTCAGAGCTTGCAGTGAGCCGAGATCACGCCACTACACTCCAGCCTGGTAACACAGCGAGACTCTGTCTCAAAAACAAAAACAAAAAAACCTTACTTTGTTTAATGGAAAAGAAAACGTTCAACAAAAGTTTATGGCAAGATTATTTAAAATAGGGATAATCACCAAAGGAGAAAAATATAGCATGAAAGAAAGTGATTTCTAGACAGATTTAAACTAGAAATATGTTCTAGTTCATATCTATTTTGTGTTTGCAGTTAAAAAAAAAAACAGCAAAAATTGACTCAACAAAATAAATAAAGATTAGCTGATAAATCAGCAAATCAGCAGATTCCAGAAAAAGGAACTGAGAAAAGCAAGCAGAACGAAGGAGATTGAATGTAATAAAGAAAGAATATGAAGAATTTAAAATGAAATAACAGGATTAAAACCTTCATTGAGAAAAGAAAAAAAGTAGTTGGCGCAGCAGAATATAACAGTTCACAGGTCTAGAGAACATATTAGAGAATGTAGTCTATAATTAGGGTGGATATATAAATGTCATGCTTGCCTGGTGCAAGCCTTTGAGTCACAGAGAAAACACTTGGCTCCTAGGCCTGTGGGTCAGGTCAGCCCACCCTGGCTTGAGGAGAGCAGGAAGCCAAGTGTGTGCTTGCCTCGGAGATCAACCTGGGGGTGGAGAAGCTCTCAGAAAGCCCCTTTCTGCTCTCCACCATCAGTGATAACATTGACAGTTGACAAGCATTCTGTATATTCAGGACATATACTATAGATGACTTTGTCTTGCAGCCTGTGTTGACTTTGTCAGAACACTCTAAGTATCTTGTAATCAGAAATTTATTTTTAATTAATTATAAGAATTCAGCACTTAAAGATATTTTTCTGCCACAGAATTTGGCCCTTAAACCACTTATATAGCAACACTAGCTGAAAATGATACCTCCACAAATAGAGATCTGGACAACCCCGCTCAATGTCTCTCCTGCAGGTTTGGCTAAGGGAAGACTAAAAATGAGGTTGGTGGGAATGGGGTGAGGAGGGAGGCTGAGAATTCAAAATGCTGATGATTTTTGACGTTCTAGAAAGGGAAAAACTGTTCTGTAGCCAAAGTGCCAAGTCATGAACAAATAACTACTGTTAGAGATAACTTTGGATTGGTATACATGCTCTGAAGTCAGCCAATCAGTGACAACCTGTCTCCAGTAATTTGTTTCTGGAAGTTAGCCTGCCAGAGACAGGTCCACACTGCCAGACAATAACCAATCATCAAGTGTCTCACTCCGGGGCTGATGCTCCTGAAAACCTGTCCACAGCAGTTTTAATCCAGTGACCACACTAACACAGGTGAAAATCCACCAATACCTAAACGCTCCCACTTCTGAAAATCTACCAATTCACAAACTCCGTGCTTCCCAAAACTTATACAAGGTCAACTCCGGTTTTGTTCAGGAATATTATGCCTAACAAGTACAGATCTCCCTTGCAGACAATCACGAAGTTTATTTTGTCTTGCATTTGGTATCTAATTTATTATTTGTTTGTAAGTTCTCAACCCTTTCCACAATTCAAGCCCTGTTTACTAATAAATATAAATTTGGACTTGAGAGTAACAGACATGCTGAAGAAGAGGTAACAGCAATCTTTTCAATTATTGGGTGGTGGTTATTATCTATTCAAATGCCAAAACACATCTGTTCAAATGCCAAATAACTTTTGTGACTAATTTTTTCAACAATGGACATTTACTAAATGGGAAAAAATTCTTCTATAGCTCTTTGAATAGCATGCAATTGTTATTCAGTATCATAAATTGAAATTCAGTGCAAGCCAAGATACACTGACAGCCACACTTAAAAGATTTATGATTTCCTCAACTACTTCCAGAGGAAGTGATAAAATAACAAATTTTTTGATTAAGATAAATTCAAATGAAGAAGATAAAATAATCACAGCAGAAGTGAAAATGGCTCCTCTTGTTGCATATCATCATCAGCCTTTCAGCTCAAATGACTGTTTGAACATACTGCTACCATAAGTATTTTCAGATTCCAATATTGCAAGCAAATATTTAAGTGTCAGGATGAAGACTACTGCAATAATTAAAAGAAGAAATGGATCCGTTTACTACAGAGATTATCAAAAATCTAAACCTCACCTTTTTTTATGACATAGTATAATTGCAAGTAATCACAATGCAGAAAAAAAATTTTTTCATTGCTTGTACAATATTTTTCTCATGACAAGGGCTGGTTTTTAAAGCTATAGCAAGTAAAATCTCTTCCAAATAAGACTTCAGAAACAAGAGCAAATTTTTGTGGAAAACTCTCTTACCGAGTTAAGAGTGAAGACAAAAAATCATACTGCTTTTGGTGGAGATAATACAAACATAAATGTTGGTGTAAACATTCAAACAATGTTTATTTAAAGTTAAAGCAAAGCGTAAATGATTCTGTGAAAGGTGTTAGCTATTTTGTCTGTATTCTGTTTAATGTTGCTCAGACCACATCTGTATCCCTTCTACTGACATTGTAGTAGTTGTCACGAAATTGTTCCCTTTAGTACTGTTCAAAGTGAACAATTGAGGGATTTTTGTAATTTTGTCATCATTTTGTATTCTTTAATTCTCTAGAACTCAAAAATCTGTTGGTTTTCTTCAACAAAAGCAGTTGAGAGAATCTTCAGTTCATTTTGAAACATGGAAATCATAGTTTAATTCTGGTAGCCCAAAAAGTTCTTGTTGACTTCTTAAATAATTCATTGAATGAAGTCTACTTATTTCTTGTTCATTGTTTTCACTTTCTCTCAAGCAAAAAGATTATGCAAATCAAAGAAGAGTAAACAGTATTATTGAAGTACTCTATTGCTTACAGAAACTTGTTGAATGGATAAAAAAAAAAGAAAACAAAAACTCATCCTTTAAGTGTCAACATTGTTCTTACTAGGCACAGTATTGCCTAGTAATGAATAGGAATGAATAGGATGAATAGAATTCATCCTATTTATGAATTTCCCTAGTTATGAACAGGAAAAGAAATTTTGACTTAAAGAGGATAATTATTATAGCATTTAGTGTGACTGTTTTGAAATGAATTTCATCTCGAACAATTCAATTATTTTAAATGAATGTTAGTAAATACTCTTCCAGCATGGGGACAAATGAATTCATGATGTTTATTGTTGAAGAAGGGGAAAAAAATTGACAATAACTTTCTTTTTGTCAGTGAAAAACATTTTAGAAAGTCATTGATCAAGAGTTATAATCCTGAAGAATGGAAAAACAAGTCATGCCATTGATTTCTCAGAGTGGTAGATTTTATGGTAATAGATGTCCAGTGTGCTAGCTTATTTTTTCTCATTAATCAATGTTGAGTAAACAAAAGAATAGCATTAATTTTATGTGACAATATATACATGGTATATTACAATGTAAGTGGAACATAGATTGTAACAGCACAGAATTTTGTAAGTGAATTTTGTAAAACAAGTAACAGAGACCCAAAACATTAAGGCCACAAAATTAAAGAAAATGTTATATAATTTAAACACTTATAATGTATTTGAGATGAACAACGAATAATTTTTAAATCTGTCCATGTAATGTTTTTATCTCAGTATATACATATGTATGCCATTAGAAATTATTCACATTGAACTGGAAATAAAAATTACTGGAAATAAAAATGTAATTTTTATTTCCTAAATCTGGTGGCCCTAATCAGAAAGCTGGCTTGCTTCATTTGCTCAGGGTTGGGGCAACTGCATCTATGATATTTTCAGAAATATACACCAATTGACTTTGTGATACAGGGGTCCTAGAACACCTTCTTCTTACAAAGCCAGAATTTCAACTGTTGATCCAGCCAGCTCAGCCTAAATCAAAAATTCCCCTTCTTTGGGAATTTCTATTAAGATTCCTATGTTACAGGTGAGGAAACTGAGACTGAGGCAAGAGACTAAGGTGGATACTTTTCAGTAAAGAGCAGAGACTGGCTAGGTTCATGCCTGTGATCCCAGTACTTTGTGGGGCCAATGTGGGAGAGTCCAGAAGTTCTAGATCAGCCTGGGCAACATAGAGGGACCTCCTTCTCTATAAAAAAAAAACAAAAAAAGCCAGGAGTGGCGCATGAGCCTGTACCCCCAGCTACTCAGGAAGCTAAGGCAGGAGGATTGCTTGAGCCCAGGAATTCGAGACTGCGGTGAGCTATGATTGTACCCCGCACTCCAGCCTGGGTGACAGGGAAAGACCCCATCCCAAAAAACAAAACAAAAAAGCCCCAGAAACAGCAGGGCCTGCACTATGGCTGGACAGGAAATGCATACGTACCTAACAACAGAGCACCAAAATACAGAGAGCAAAAACTCACAGAATTGAAGGGAGAAGAGACAATCTAACAATAACAGTTGGAGAATTCAATATTACACTTTCAATAATTGACAGAACATGTAGGCCACAGATCAACAAGGAAATCAAAACTGAGTAACGCTATAAACTAACTATACCTAATACATTCCTACAGAACACTCAGTAGCAGCAGTATATCTATTCTTCTCAAGTACAGATGGAATGTTCTCCAGGATAGTCCATATGCTGCACCATAAAACAAGCCTCAATAAATTTGAAAAGATTGAAAACAGACAACATGTCTTATTCGCTAACAATGGAATAACATTAGAAAATAGTAACAGAAAGAAAATTGAGAATTTCAGATATATATATATATATATATATATACACACACACACACATTAGAAAACATACTGTCAAACAGCCAATAGGTCAAGGAAGAATTCACAGGAAAATTAGAAATTAGAAATTCCTTTGAGCCAGGTGCAGTGGTTCATGCCTGTAATCCCAGCACCTTGGGAGGCCAAGGAGAGAGAATCACTTGAGGACAGAAATTCAAAACCAGCCTGGGCAACAGTGAGAACTCATCTATATGAAATTTTAAACACTTTTTAAAAATAAAAAATAAAAGAAATTACTTGCAGCTGAATTAAAAAGAAGACACAACATATCAAAACCAAAACTTATTGTATACAACTAAAGCAGAACTAGAGGGAAATTTGTAACTAGAAATTCCTTTGTTGAAAAAGATCTCAAATCAATAACTTAACCTCTCTACCTAAGACACTGGAGAGAGGGGAGCAAACTAAATGTAAAGCAAGCAAAAGGAAAGAAATTATACATTAGAGTAGAACTTAAGAAAACAGAGCATAGAGAAACAAGGAATTTTTTTAAAGTTGGTTCTTTGAAAATATTTTTTTAAATGACAAAGTCAGCTGGACTGACAATGAAAAGAAAGATGACTCAAATTATTAAATTTAGAGATAAAACAGGGGATATTACTACCAAACTTATAGAAATAAGGAGGATTATAAGGAAATACTATGAACAATTGTATGCCAATACATTAAATAATTTAGACAAAATGTACAAATTCCTAGAAACATACCAGCTACAGAAACTGACTCAAGAAAAAACAGAGAATCTGGATAGACCTGTAACAAGTAGAGATTGAATTAGTAATCAAAACAAAACACCCAAAGAAAAATTCAAGCCCAAATGACTTCACTGGTGAACTTTGCCAGACATGTAAAAAAGAATTAATATCAATTCTTCCTAAACTCTTCCAAAGAAGGGGATTTCATGAAGCCAGTATTACCAAAACAAGACAGACACATCCCAAGAAAAGAAATCTACAGACCAATAAGTATTAGGAATATAAACAAAAATTCTCAATAAGATACTAATAAACCAAATTTAGACATTTTTTTAAAACACCATGATAAAATGTGAATTTATCCCAGGAATGCAACATCCAAAGATAAGTTAATATAATATATGATATCAATAAAGTTTAGGACGAAACCCACATAATCATCTCATAATACAAAAAAAGCATTTGACAAATTTCAACATATTTTCATGATAAAAATACTCAGCAAAATAAAAATGGGATGGCATTTTCTCACCCTGACAAAGGGCAGCTATAAAAAACCCACAGTTACCATCATACCTGACTACAAAAAACTGAATGCTTTCCCCCAAGATCAAAAAAATACCGCAAAGTACTCTCTCACTTCTTTTACCAAACATACTGGAGGTTCTAACCTGAGAAATTAGGCAAGAAAGTGAACTAAAAGGCATGGAAATTGGTAAATAAAACAAAATTACCCCTGTTTGCAGATGATATAATCTTGGATATAGAAATTCTTAAGGAATCCACTAAAAGACTATTCAAACTATAAAACAGGTTTAGCAAGGTTGCAAGATACAAGACTAATATGTTAAAACCAGTTGTATACAAACAGCAATAAATAATCTGGAAATGAGATTAAGAAAAGAACCGCATTTACGATGGCATCGTAAATAAAACACTTAAGAATAAATTAATGAAAATGGCGCAAAACTCATACTCTGAAAACTACAAAATATTGTTGAAAGAAATTTTTAAAGATCTTTAAAAATGGAGCAACTTCTCAATTTCAAGGATTAAAATTGTTAAGATGGCCATATTCCTTAAATTCATCTACAAATTTAACAAAATTGTTACCAAAATCTCAGCTGGCTTCTATGCATAGGTTGACAAACTAATCCTAAAATTAATATGGAAATTCAAGATAAACAGAATAAACCAAAACAATCTTGAAATATATTGGAATATTCACACATCCTGATATCAAAACATACTACAGAGCTACAGTAATCAAGACATAAGGATAGATATATAGATCAATGGAACAGAATTGAGAGACCAGAAATAAACAATCACATTTATGCTCACTTCATTTTCAACAAGGGGGTCAAAATATTTCATTGGGAAGCAATAATTTTTATAATAAAATGTGCTGGGATGCATGGATGTCCACATGCTAAAGAATGAAGTTTGAGCCCCTACCTCATACCATACACAAAACTAACTCAAAATGGGTACCAACCAAAATATAAAGGCTAAAACTATAAAACCCTTAGAAGAAAATAGGCTTAAATCTTAATGAGCTGGGATTTGATAATGGTTTCTTAGATGTGACACCAAAAGTACAAGCAACCAAAGAAAAAAATTGACAAACTGAACTTCATCAAAATTTAAAACATTTTTGCCCCATCAAGAAAGATAAAAATACAAAATGAAAGAAAAAAAAAATTCAAATAACGTATCTGATAAGGGACTTATATTTAGAATATGTATTTAGAGAATGCTTACAACTCGATAGTAAAAAGACAACCCAGTTTTAAGAATCTGAATAGACATGTCTCCAAATAAGATACACAAATGGCCGACAAACACATTAAAAATACTCAACATCATTACTCATCAGAGAGGTGCCAATTCAAATCACAATGAAACACCACTTCACACACACTATGATGGCTAGGATTTAAAAGTCAGAGAGTACAAAGAGTTGTCATGGAATTGGAGAAACTGGAACTCTCATACATTGTTAGAGGAGATGTAAATAGTGCATTCACTTTGGAAAACAGCCTTGAAGTTCATCAGAACTTAAACATAAATTTTCCATATGGCCAACCAATTCCACTCCTAGGTATATTTCCAAGAGAAATTGGAAACACATGTCCAAGAGAAATGGAAACATAGAAACTTGTACACAAATATTCACAGAAGCACTACTTATAATAGCCAAAAAATTTGAAGAAACTGAATTCACTTCAACTGATGAAGAGGCAAAGTATGGTATATTCATATAATAGAATATGGCTCAAGAATAGAAAAAGACTTAAGTACTAATATATGACATAACATAGATGAACCATGAAAATCTTATGCTAAGTGAAAGAAGTCAATCAAAAGGACCACATATTATACAATTCCATTTATAGGGAATGTCCAAAATAGGCAAATTGATAGAAATAGAAAATAGATTAGCAGTTTTCTGGGGCTGGGGGACAGAGATAATGGCTAAATGGCACAGGGTTTCTTTTGGGGATTGTTCCATGAAAGGGCTGTATATGCAAAGCAATTCCCAAATGCCAAAGGAGCCAGGAAACCGAAGAAGGAGGCAAACAAATTCAGTTTGTCCATATTGGATGATTTGTTGAGAGGCCTCATAGACAGAAGCATGGTCTTGGGTAGCTGCAAGACAGGTAGATCTATGCATTGTTAATCCCCAGGCCCAAGGCTTATATACCACAGAGAAAGTATATGTGTGCTCCGTGCAAGACAACTAAAGGCAACCCTCTGGAACAAGCGAGGATGTAATGAAATTGATGTAAGTGAAATAATGCAGTATATACGCTTTTATGTTTGACTTCTTTTGCTCAATTTTATGTTTGCAAGATGCGTCCATATTTTTATGTGTAATACACATCAGTCATTCACATCGCTATATAGTATTGCATTGTGTGTCTACCGGAATGAACTTACCCATTTTCCTGTTGATGCGTTCTTGAGTAGTTTCCAATTTGAGGCTCATACAAATAGTGTTGCCGTGAACATTCTAGTATAGTCAGTTCTGCTTGCTTAGAAACACAAATCTGTTTTAACACAACTGGTATATTAGAGAACACCTATGCTTACTGCAAGTTTTGTGTTTGCTTATGTGCAGTTTTGTTTGTGAGAAGCACTAGATGCACACTTAAAATTCCACCCAGTCGAATCAATCCATGTAGGAACAGGGAAAACACACACACACATACACCTCAAACATCTATCAGCTACCTCAGTTCACTACATGTGTTATTCTACAAGGTTGTATTTTGTATTTCATTGTGAACTTTTCTATATTTAAAAAAATGGACATTCAACATCCCAAACATCTCTAAGCATCCTGGTTCAAGAATGCTAGGAAGGACATACAAAATAAAAGTTTTAAGTATTAAATAGAAGCTAGAAATTATGTGTTATTTTAAAAGAAATAAGAGAGCATATCATATCTCACAAGCAATAGTCATAAACGAATCTACACATAGACCATGAAACATAGTACTATAAAAGTGAAAGAAATTTGGCTTTTTTTAATCTCCAGAAAGGCTGAAACAACTTCAAATGCTACAAATGCTATAAAGTCAATAAGAACAAGGCCTAAAGAAATAAAAGAAATAGATTGTTGAGCATGTGGACTCAAGACCAGTGAAAAATATCAGGAACAACCTTTCTCATAATCAAAGAGAAAGCACCACCTATATGCAAAGACCTTAAACAGAAATTGCCAAATCCTGCTAAAGTGGTTTATTTTACTGCTAGTAGTCAGTATTTTGATGGATGCAGCAATTTCCAGAGGCTTCAACTCTCAGACAAAGCCAAGAGTGCAAACCAGAAAGTCACAAAATAATTTCCAGCAGTGATCGAAAAATTAAAGTTTTAATTGAAAAAGATGGCTATGCATTGGAACTGGTTTGTTCATTTTTGATAAAATAGGCATCTATTATGAACTCATGCCTCAGAGGACTTACATTTCAAAAACAGAAAAACACAACCCCAGATTTAAGGCTGCAAAAGATTGCAAATTTTGATAACCCACTTATAATAGATGGAATGGTGGCCTCAAAAGAAATATATTCATGTCCTAAACCCCAGAACTTGTGACTGTGACCTTATGTAGACAGAGTCTTTGCAGATGGAACTAAATGAAAGATCTCAAGATGAAATCATTCAGGATTATTCAGGTGGGCCCTAAATCCAATGATCCAACCTTATAAAGGAAAAAAAAAGAGAAGAAGAGAGGGAGAAGGGATGGTCAATATGAAGATGGAGGCAGACATTGGAAGGAAGCAACCATAAAACAAAGGATCCCTGGAACCACTAGAGCAGGGAAAGACAAGAAGTGTTTCTCCCCTAAAGCCTTCAGAGAGAGTGCAACCCTGCAAACGCCTAGCTTCTGGACCTCTGGTGTCCAGCACCCATACCATGAGAGAATAAACTTCTGTTCTTTTAAGCCACCAGTAGCCATAGGAAAGTAATACACCCCCTTCCACCTTTTCATAATAATTCACAAGCTGCAATTCTTGATGTCCACTCTCAAAAGGAAACTTCAGGTCTTTTTTAAGTTAAAGTATCATATTTATTATAGCATTTATGTATTTGTTAAGCCATTTAACATATATAAAATTGCACTACCATTTTTAATAGGTTCTCATCTTCTTTATGGGTCACTGATTACACTTTTGAGTGTTTTGTTTATAAATGTATTTTTCCACAATCCCTGTGAATTTTATTGTGTGCTTTTGCATAATGTGGTTTTTATGGACATGTGTGTTACATTATAACACAGCTGACTGCACATGTTTTGGATAACTATATTACACATTTTTCTTGGGTATATATTTGGTCGTGGAATTGCTAGATCACAAGTACGCATGTGGTCAGCTTTTATGGATGCTGCCAATTTTTCAAAATAAGTATACTGCCACTAGTAGTGATGAGAGTTCTAGATTTTCCATATCATGGCCGACAGTTAGCATTTTTCATGCTTTCCATTTTAGACATTAAGATGAGTATGCTGTAGAATGATGATATGACTTTAATTCACATTCCCCTGTGATTAATGAAGTTGAATTTTTTCATCTGTTAATTAGCCCTTTGAGTATTCTCTTAGTGAAGTATCTGGTGAAATTTTTTGTTCATTTTTTTAATTACATTATCTGTTAGTTTCTGTTTGATGTCTAGGATTTCTTCACATATTCATGAATATCTTCTTCCACTCTGTTGCCTCTTCACTCATTTAATTATGTGTTCTTATGAACAGAATTCCTTCATTTTGAAATAAAATTGACCCTTGAACAACAAACACGAGTTTTAACTGTGTGGGTTCACTTACACGTAGATTTTTTCAATAAATATACTGGAAAATCTTTTGGAGATTATGATGACATTTGAAAAAACTCTCAGACAAACCACATAGCCTAGAAATATCAAAAAAAATAAGGAAAAGTTAGGTATGTTATGAATGCATAAAGTATATGTAGCTACTAGTCTATTTTATCATGTACCACCATAAAATATACACATATCTATTATAAGAAGTTTAAATGTATCAAAGATTATGCACACAAAAACTTACAGAGCATACATGGTGCCATTCACATTCAAAAGAAATGTAAACAAATGTAAAGATGCAGTATTAAATCATAACTGCATAAAATTAACTATAGTACATACTATTACTGTAACAATTTTGTAGCAACCTCCTGTTACTATTATAGTGGCTAAAATGTTGCAAGTATCCCCTTAAAATGCCATGTAACACTAATCATCTCTGTGTGAACAGTTCACCTCTCTAGCAAATTTCATATTGCAGTAAAAAGTGATCTCTCACAGTTCCTTGTATTTTTCACTGTGTTTGGTAAAATACCATGAACCTTGAATAACATGGTGAGATCCACATGAAGTGCCACTAGTGATGATGGAAGCATTCCCAAGATGCAGAAAAATGTATGACACTACAAGAAAAAGTTGAATTTCTTAATATTAGCCTAGGTTGAGGTCTGAGGCTGTGGTCACCTGCCATTTCAAGATAAGTCCAGTGTAAGGGCCACTGTAAAAAAAAAAAAAATGGACAGAAAAGGAAATGTGTGAAGCCTCACTGCAGCTATACCACCAGGAGCAAAAACCTTTCACTTTTTATGAAATTTTTTTTTTGAGATAGGAGTCTTGCTCTGTCACCCAGGCTGGAGTACAGTAGCATGATCTCGGCTCACTGCAACCTCTGCCTCCCAGATTCAAGTAATTCCCCTGCCTCAGCCTCCCAAGTAGCTGGGATTACCAGTGTGTGCCACCAAACCCAGCTAATTTTTGTATTTTTAGTAGAGATGGGGTTTCAGTGTTGGCCAGGCTGGTCTTGAACTCCTGACCTCAGGTGATCCACCCACCTTGGCTTCCCAAAGGGCTGGGATTACAGGCGTGAGCCACTGTGCCCAACCTGAAATAAATTTTTATCTGATATTAAAAATGCAGCTTGTATGTGGGTGCAGGATTGCTCTAAGAATGGCGTACCTGTAGATATTGATATAATTCCAGGAAAAGTGAAGTCATTATATGACAAATCAAAATGAAGGTGAAGGACCAAAAACTGGAGAAGTTAATGTCATTAAAGTATGGTTAGATTATTTTAGAAAAAGATTTGGCTTTTAAAATGTCAAGATAACAACAGAAGCGATTTCTCCCAACCAGGAGAGAGCGGACAAGTTCCCAGACATCATTAAGAAAATCATTAAGGAGAAAGGATATCTGCCTAAACAAGTTTTTAATGTAGACAGAAGTGCCCTGTTCTGGGACAAAATGCCACAAAGACCAGTTATTAATAAGGAAAAGAAGGGAGCACCAGGATTTGAGACAGAAAGGATAGACTAACTCTCCTTTTTTGTGCAAATGCAGTTGAGTTTGTGATCAACTAACCCCCAAGGCTTGCTAACCCCCAAACCTCGAAGAGAAAGGTAAACACCAGCTGCCAGTCTTTTGGTTGTACAAGAAGGTCTGGACAAGAACACTTTTTATGGATTGATTCCATTGATGCTTTGTCCCTGAAGTCAGAAAGTACCTTGCCAGGAACGGACTGCCTTTTAAAGTTCTTTTGATATTAGACAATGTCTCTGGCCACCAGAACTCCATGAGTTCAAAGAGATGCACTTAGCCTAAAACACAGCATCTCTAATTCAGCCTCTAGATCAGAGAGTTATAAAGACCTTTATGGCTCATTACACACTGTACTCTATTGAAAGGATTGTCAAGGACGAGAACCCCAACAGAGAGAACGTTATCAAAGTCTGGAAGAATTATACCATTGAAGACGCCATCATTGTCATAGAAAAAGCCATGAAATCCACCAAGCACAAACAATATATTCATCCTGGAGAAAACTGTGTCCAGATGTGCGTGACTTCATATGATGTAAACCATGCCAATTTAAAAAATGTAATTCAGATGTAAATTGGAACCAATCAAGGAAGTTATGAAAGAGCTCATGGATATGGTTTAAGAAAAAAAGTATGTGGGGTGGGGGAGGGTGGTAAACAATCTTAGAGAAATTCAAGAGCTCATAGATGCCACACCAAAGGAATTAGCAGACGTCAACTTGATGAAAATGAGTGCATTTGAACCACTGCCAGACACTGAGGAAGAAGACATAGAAGAGGCAGTGCCAGAAAACACATTTACATTAGACAATCTGGCGGAAGGGTTCTGATTATTGAGGACTGCTTTTGACTTCTTTTATGACATAGACCCTTCTATGATACAGGCATGGAAATTAAAGCAAATGGTGGAAGAAGAATTGATACCATATAGACACATTTTTAGAGAAATGAAAAAGCAAGAAAGCCAGACAGAAATCACGATATACTTCTATAAAGTTACACCAAGTGTGCCTCACTATACTGCCTCTCTTCCACCTCTTTCACCTCTTTCACCTCTTCTATCTCTGCCACACCTGAGAAAGCAAGACCCTCCTCTTCCTTCTCCTCCTCAGCCTACTCAATGCAAAGATCATGAAGATAAGAAAGATCTTTATGATGATCCACTTCTACTTCATAAATAGTAAATATATTTTCTCTTCCTTATAATTTTGGGGTTTTTTGGTTTTTGGTTTTCTTCTTTTTTTCTTTTCTCTCCCTTCAGATAAAAATTTTCTTACTAACATTTTCTTTTCTCTAGATTTATTGTACGAATACAGCATATAATACATATACAACATATGTGTTAATTGACTGTATGTTATTGGTAAGGCTTCTGGTCAACAGTAAGCTATTAGTAATTAAGTTTTTGTGAAGTCAAAAGCTATATATGGATTTTTGACTGTGTGAGGAGTCAGTGGCCCTAATCTTTATGTTGTTCAAAGTCAACTGTAGTCCAATTTTTTTTTTTTTTTTAGACAGAGACTCACTCTGTTGCCTAGGCTGGAGTGCAATGGGGCGATCTCGGCTCACTGCAATCTCCGCCTCCTGGGTTCAAGCAATTCTCCTGCCTCAGCCTCCCAAGCAGCTGGGATTACAAGTATGTGCCACCACACCCGGCTAATTTTTGTATTTTTAGTAGAGATGGGGGTTCTACCATTTGGCCAGGCTGGTCTTGAATTCCTGACCTCAGGTGATCTGCCCACCTTGGCCTCCCAAAGTGCTAGGATTGCAGGTGTGAGCCATGGTGCCTTGCCCATTTATTTTTATGGCTCGTGCTTTTGTGTCTTTTTTAGGGATTCTTTGACAACCCTATGGTAATCATATAAGATTCTCTTGCATTTACCTCTAAAAGTTTTATCATCTTACTCTTCACATTTAGTTGTGCAAATTATCTGGAATTGATTTTTCTGTATATGAGGTATGGATTCAAATACATTTTTTTCCATTGGACTAGCCAATTGACTCAGCAATATTTATTGAAAAACCATCATCCTACCTGCCCTACTATTACAGTATGTCTGCTGCTAGATTCTTCATTCTTTTCTATGGTCAGTTTGTCTAACCTTATGTCAATATCACACTATCTCAACTTCTATAGCTTTGTAGTGATGTGTGTAGATATCTCACAGTTTAAGACCTCAAGATTTGTTCTTCAAAATTGTTTGACTTATGGCCTTTTGTATTACTATATGAATTTTTGAATCAACTGTCAATTTCTAAAAACAAATCATATTTTAAGTTGTATTGTATTGATTCTACAATTGAGGAAAATTAATGTCTTTGCCACATTGATTCAACCCCGTATATATTTATATCATTCCATGTATTTAAGTCTTTGATATTACTCAATAATGTTTTGTAGTTTCTATTGAAAAGATTCCCATATCTTTTATTAAATTTGGTCTTAGTTTTTAATGTTTTGATACCAATGTAAATGGAATTTTTAAATTTTTATTTTATCTTTGTTGCTATTATATAAAAGTAGAATTGATTTTTTTAATATTTATTTTCTATCAAGTGACTTCGTTAAATTCACTGTTTCTAATAGGATATCTATTATTTCTAAAGCTTGTTTGGCAGATTTTTTAGGTACATAATTGTGTCATATGCATATTTATTTATTTAGCCTTATTTCACTGACTAGGACCTCCAATACAATGTTGATTAGAAAATGATAGTAGGCATCTGTGGCAGACAGAATAATGACCCCCAGAGATGCCCGTGCTCTATTTCCCATAATTTGTGAATATGTTACCTTCTGTGGCAAAAGAGATTTGTAGATGTGATTATGGGTACAGACCTTGAGATGTGGAGATTATCCTGAATTATCCTAGTGGGCCCAGTCTAATCAAATGTGTTCCTGAAAACAAGGAATTTCTTGGCTGTGCTCAGAGAAAGAGCTGTGACAATTTTGCTGGCTTTGAAGATGAAAGAAAGGGCCACTAGCCAAGAAATGCAGGTGGCATCTAGAAGCTTAAAAGGGTAAGAAAATGGATTCTCCCTTAAAGTATCCAGAAGGAGAGCAATTCTGCCCTGCTGTTCTCTGTGAATAAATACTTTCCATCTGAGAAACAGCTTTTGGCTTGCTCCTGCACCTTAGGAGAGAATAAACACTTAACCACAGGCCATCAAGATACCATGACCTTGGCTGCCCATCATAAACACAGTGTTGTCCGAACCACCACATCATAAAGTTGGGCATGCACAGCAGCACCCCATTATCGAATGGGAGAAGTATGGGTGATACTGGGATCAAGCAGGCCCTAGAAGTACAAGTAAATTGCAAGAAGTGACCCAAATCTTCCTGAGCCCTATAATATTACCTTTTCTTTCCCAGCCTACAACTATGGCTTCATGTGGAGTTTTTGTTATTGTTGTTTTTGTTTTGTTTTGTTTTGTTCTGTTTTTCGACCAGTTGGCTGAGAAAGAGAAAGCTAGGCCTGCTTTACAGATGCTGCATGATATGCAAGCATAGCCAAAAGTGAACAGCTGCAGCACTACACCCCTTTCCCTTCACCCTTCTGAAACACAGTGGTGAAGGGAAATCCTCTCAGTAGGCAGAAGGCTGAGCAATGTGCTTTTTTTTTTTTTTTTTCTTAATTTGAGTTATATACCAAAGTTCATTTTTCTTGAAAGGAGAAATGGCCAGAAATATGAATCTAGACAAACTCACAAGATGTGACCAGTTATTCGTCTGGACAATCGGGCCCCTGGAAGAAACATGGCTGGAAAATTGGTGACAAGAATGTCTGAAGAAGAGTTACAAGGATAGATCCGTCGGAATGGACAAAGAATGGTAAGATATTTGGTTTCATCTAAATGATCCTCAAAAGTGACCTTAGCAGAGGAGAATTTTGATAATCAAGTGGATGAGACGATTCATTTTTATGGATACCAATCAGCTTCTTTGCCCAGCCATGCCTTTCATTACCCAATGGGTTCATGAACAAAGTGGCCATGGTGTCAAGGAAGGAGATTATATATATGAGCTGAGGAATGTGGACTTCCACTCACCAAGATCAACTTGGCTACAGTCATGCTGAGGGCCCAATCTGCCAGCAGCAGAGAACAAGACTAAGTGCCCAATATGACACCATTTCCTGGGGTGATCAGCCAGCTACTTAGTGGCAGCATGATTACAATAGACTACTTTCCACATGGAGGGGTATAACTTTGTTCTTACTGTAAAAACACTTGGATATGGATTTGCCTTACCTGATTTGCCTTGCCTGCCTGAATGCAATGTTTCTTCCAAACCTGTCATACTGCAGCAAGGATGACCAGAAGTCACTTTCATTGCCGTCTTGATTTTGGTGTGTTTTGGCCAGCTTCTTTACCACATCCTGTTTTATCAGCACGGTCTTTGTGACCTCTGTCTTGTGCTGACCTCCTATCTCATCCTCTGGCTAAGAACACCTAACCTCCTGGGACTGCAGCTCAGTAGGTCTCAGTCTTATTTTACCCAGCCCCTATTCAAGATGGAGTGCTCTGGTTCAAACACCTCTGACATTCATATCCCCAAACTTTCATTTTTGTCCCTCTCGTTCCATGAAGTTGCCAAAGACTCTGCTGGCTTCTCTCTCTCTTAGCTGCAAACATCTTCCTGGCTCTACACCAGGCTACTCAACTATTTGCTCAGTACCAAGAATAGTCAAACGCCCTGAGGAAAAAAAGCAGTTACAGTTGTTGTCTTCTTAAAGGTTTTCTTCTCTCTGAGCTCTGGCACCCTCAAATCCTAGTTGCTTCAGTAACTCTCTGATGCCTTCAAGCACTTTTTTTTGTATCCTATCCAGCTTTTTAATTGTTCTCAGTAGGAGTATCTGCCTTCTGCAGGCTATTCCATCACAGCTCCAGAGTCTTATTCTAAAGTAATTCTTCAGATACTCTACATGGGATGATTAGTTTTCTGCCATTTACCTTTTCACTGAAAAATATACTTATTATTTATTTTGTTACATATTTGACAACCTCATATTTACCATTTTATAGATAGATCATAATTTATTTGTCCAATATCTTATCAATGAACTATTTTTTTAAACATTTTATGAAAATGTTCGACATGTAGTACAATAAACACCCATGTATTCATCATCTAGACTCAACACGGTTAGCATTTTTGTCATATTTCTCTTCTCCCTAAATTCTTCAGCATGCAACTCCTAAGAATAAGGATATTTTTCCTTCATTATCACAATATGTTGGACAGTTCTGTCTAGTGTTTTGGTGATTACAAAAAATGCTTTAAAGAATATTATTTAAAGATAGTTAAAGAATATCCATGTACTTATATTCTGGATAATTTATGCTTGTATATCCACAGTATATATTCTAAGTAGAGAGGTTGCTGGTTCAAAGTGTAGGTGCATTTACAATTTTGATAAATAACTGGCAAATTGTTCTCCAGATAAGTTGCACCAATTTGCACTCCCAACAAACAGTGTATGGGAGCTCCTTTGAAGGGGACAGCTTTTGATGTTTCTCTTTGGGTGTCTCATCTGGTGATCTTGGCATCCTGTGATATGCCAAGTGTGTCAATTAGCACTTGAAAGTCACCATCTCTTATCAAAGGCACTCAGGGCTTCTTACATCCAGGAATAATTTTCAAAACTTTAAGTGTCCTCTAAAAGAAGGCAAACACCAAGAAGACATGAATTCTAAAATTTCAACTCTGATTGTCTAACTATACCCAGATCATAAAAAGACCCAGGAAACTGTTCGTAGATGAAAGTCATTTCAGTTTCACAGAAGCATTATCAAAAGGGAAACAAAAGGAAAGAGGAACAGAGAGCCAACCAAATTTGTTTAGTGAGTTTTTTAAGGAGCTCATTTCAGTGCTGTTTTAATCCTCTTTACATTTCCCTCTCATAGAGAACCAAATTAAAGGTTTCATTTCACAAAGACAAGAAAAAATTATGATAACCTTGAAAATATTTATTTTAGATGAAAACAATGATTAACAAAGCTTAATTCAGATAAAATTAACTGATCCTCTGTTATGTTAAACAAACTGTTTTAAACACTGCTGAGCATGAAAACTGAAGTGAAACAACCTTTCCATGAGGTAGTTAAAGCCATTTAAGTGTTGCCAGAAGGCTGACAGAGGGAATCAGTGGAGCAGGCATTCTTTCTGAATATGACTAGTTGTGTGATGAATAATTAATTTCAGCAGGATCTTTGTATTATTTTTCAATTTTATGCAATGTTTTCAGCCATCATTGAACATGACGCTCTCATACAACTTTATAACATTAGCAACTATCTTTTGTAAAGAATCTACAAAATTCCCAAAGGAGTTGCATGTTTGTTTTCAATTTAATCCTCGGGTTATGCAGATAAGCAAACACAGGCTCAGAAAAAAAAAATATTTAAAGAGACTAACTTAAAAATAGCTAGGAACTTTTAAAGCTGAAATTAAACCCAGAATATGCCATTTAAATTTAAATATTATCTAATTTAAATATTAATGAAAGTTTGTAATAGAAGATACAAGAAATCACAGACCTAATAGCTGCATTTATTTTTAAGAGATAGTGAATATTAATATTTTATATACACATATATCTAAATATCTATAATTGTTTATGTCAAAATAATATTCAGTTTGTTTTTTTAACGTGTAGAAATAAAGTAGACCAGAAAAATACAACTTCCAAGTATGCCACTACTCAGAAATAATCAGTGTTCACATATTGTTAAATATCTTTCCAGAATTATTTATATTGATGGGGTTCACACACTACCCTAAAGGATAGCACCTTGACATTTGAGAAAACAGCAGAAGCAGGAAAGTCTCTCTGACCTTCTCCTACCCTTCTTCCCTGAAGCAGGCCATAAAATAATTCACTGGCCTTCCTCTAAAATAGTTCATAAGACCCTCATTCCAGAGAGGTCTTGTCTATACCCAGAGGAAAGGAATGTAGCACAGGCACACAGGAAAGAATCTGAACAAATGGGCCTTGCTAAGTCCCCCCCCGCCCCAGTTTATTACCATTTACATCATACCCTTTTGTCCTCCAATTATACTTCTGTGCAACTGTTCACAAAAATACAGTTTTTCCTGTTTTGGGGGGTCTTTGTTTCTCTTTTTCTTTTTTCTTTTTTTTGAGACAGGGTCTCACTCTGTCACCTAGGCTAGAGTGCAGTGGTGCAATCACGGCTCACAGCAGCTTCAACCTCCCAAGCTCAAGGAATCCTCCCACTTCAGCCTCCCAGGTAGCTGGGAGGACAGGTACACACCATCATGCCCAGCTAATTTTTTGTATTTTTTGTAGAGATTGAATTTCACCATGTTGCCCAAGCTGATCTCAAACTCCTGGGCTCAAGCAATCTTCCTGCCTCAGCTACCCAAAGTTCTGTGATTACAGGCATGAGCCACTGTGCTCTGCCTGGGTCTTCATGTCTAAAGACTCCTGTGTCACATAAAATTTATATAAAATAAATTTGTTTCCTTTTTGCTTGTTATCTGTTTTTTATCATAGGTCTTTCAGTCTTGAAAGAAAAGAAACCTTTTCTCCCCTATGATAGGTATACATGAATTTTAGGGTACTATGGTTTAAATGTGTCCCCCAAAGTTTATGTGTTAGAAACGTAATTCTCAATGCAATAGTCTTGAGAGGGGAACCTTTAAGAAGTGATTAAGTCATGAGAGCTCTGCCCTTATGAATGAATTAATGCCACTATTGGAGGAGTTAGTTATCATGGGAGTGGCTTCTTGATAAAAGCAAGTTTGGTCCTCTCTTGCTCGCTCTCTCTCTCTTTCTCTCACTGTCACCCTTTCTCATCTTCTTGCGTTCTGCCGTGGAATGATGCAGCAAGAAGGTCCTCACCAGATGCTACAGCTTGATAGTGAACTTTCCAGCCTCCAGAACAGTGAGAAACACATTTTCTTTTTTATAAATTACTCAGTCCCTGACATTCTGTTATAGCAGCACAAAAAGGACTAAGACACAGGGTGACTAAATGTTTACTGTTGTAGCTTAATATTTGTATTTAGGTATATGTTGAGTGTGGTTTTCATATCAATAAATATTTCCTGCTTATAATTACTATGACAGTTTTTTCATCATTATAAAAATGACAAAGAACTTAAGAATTCCAGCAGTTTGGGTCAGGTGCTATGGCTCACACCTGTAATTCCAGCACTTTGGGAGGCCAAGGCAGACAGATCACTTGAGCCCAGGAGTTTGAGACCAGCCTGGGCATCATGGCAAAACCTTGTCTCTATGAAAAATACTTTCCTTTTTAAATAACAATAAATAAATAAATGAATAAATAGAAGTCACGCAGTTTAAAGAATCAATAACCCTCATCAACAATTATATATTCTCATAGATATACAGAAATACATATATTTCTTTTCCATACCAATGCAAGCATACGATATGCACTGTTCTGCATTTTCCTTTGTTCACGTAATAATGTGGTATTGAAAATGTTCATTTCACTACCCACATAGAGTATGCCATTGGATGGATACATTATAATTACTTTACTAGAATTCTACTGATAAAAATTAATTTTTAGTACCTTTTTAGTATTATAAATATAAAAATATTCTTGCAATAAATATAACTACTAGGAGCAGTAGTAATCATCATAATATTACTGTTGATGTTATTATTTCTATGTTCCAGGTACTGTTCTAAGTGATTTACCTGTCAATATTTTTTTTTAATTTTTTTGAGATGGAGTCTGGCTCTGTCTCCCAGGCTGGAGTGCAGTGGCACGATCTCAGCTCACTGCAACCTCCACCTCCCAGGTTCAAACAATTCTCCCGCCTTAGCCTCCCAAGTAGCTGGGATTACAGGCAGGCACCATCACACCTGGCTAATTTTTGTATTTTTAGTAAAGCCAGGGTTTTGTCATGTTGGCCAAGCTGGTCTCAAACTCCTGGCCTTATGTGATCCCCTCACCTCAGCTTCCCAAAGTGCTGGGATTACAGGCGTGAGCCACTGCACCCAGCCACATGTCAATAATTTAATCCTCACATCAACTTTATGAACTATTATTATCTCAGTTTTACCCAAATAAGGAAAATGAGGCACATAGAAGTTAAATAAATTACCCAAATTACACAGATGATAAATATATATGTATTTCCCACATGTTAATAAATACATAGGATAATTTCTAAGACATGTGAGTCAAATAGAAACACATCTTAAATTTTGAATGATATGGTCAAATTGTTCTTTAAATGAAGCTGTATTAATTATATACTCTCTTCAACAGACTATGAAATTTCTAGAATTCTTCCATTCACCAGTGTTGGGCATTATAAAACTTGGTAATATGTGACAGTTTAATAAGTGAACAAATCAAATTATTGTTTTGTTTACAGTACTTTCATTATGAATAATTCTAGCAATTTTTAATATAATTTTAGCTATTTGTAGTCCTTCTTCTGTGAACTGTCTATACTATAAATGTTCTTTGCTATTGAGTTGTGAACTTGTAGGATTGCCTAATATGCCAAAGAAAATAACCCTTTGACTATTATATATTTTGCAAATATGTTTTCCCAGCTTTGCTTTTTACTTCCCTTACAAAATTTTTGCAACTACCCTGTTGAGCTACTAAATTTAATTTTTATGTACAGTCCACTGCCTACAAAAAAGAAAATGCTGCTTCACTTTTCTTTATTTATTCCCTTGCATCTGTCTTTATGCCTGCCAAACTTTCTCTGTCTCTGTGTCTTGTTCTCTGCCCCTGCCTGACTCCTTCCTTTCTTCATTTTCTTTCTTTCTACTTTGATCTCAGTAGAAACAGTTGAGTTAATCATACTGCTTAGATTAAACAATACTATTATCACATTCACATGTTATACACCCCAATTGTTGCATTTTATTGTACCCCTCCAACCCAGTCTCCACTACCTTTCCTGCCCTGTAGGATCCCACAAAAAGAAGATGCTGGATGCATGACCTTGGTAAAGGCTCATTTGGAGGGAAATTTGATGATTTCTGGTTATCAATCTAATCGTAATCTCTCTTTATATATACATACATATAATTATCATGCATTTTGTCATTTTATCTTTTTTATCGCTTAAACCATTTCTACTGTCAAATAAGCTTCTCCAGATTTCTTAGAAAACAGAATGAAATTTAAAAATTAAAAATTACTTTTCACATTAGGGATAAAGAAAAATATTTAAAGTATGAGGATAGTAATTTATACTTGATTGCAAAATAAAAACACAGTGTATTGAGATTAATTATTTAACATTTTATAATTCACCTTTTGTTATTTTAAATAAAACATTTTCATTTACATAAATGACATTGTGCTATAGGCCTTTTTCTGTTTATTAATAGCTTCACACAACGTTGTATTTTAAAATCTGTCCATATGGCTTTATATCCATGCATCCCATTTTTATTATTCATTATAATGAACGTGGGCACCTCTGTTGCCCATCTCAAACTGTGTCATGATAAGCATTCTCACCCTTGTCTGCCTATGACCTGAGTGAGTGGGAGCCTGGCTCATATGGAATACCCATTCTTCATTTCTCTAAGTACTGCCAGATTGCTCTCTCAAAAGACAGTATCAACTTACACTTGCAATAGCTGTAACATATTTTTTCTCTATATCTTGGTCAACACCAGGAATTATTCAACATTACAATCTTTACCAATATTAGGTATAAAATTAGATCTATTTCTTTTGAATTACATTTATCTGCTTATAACTAAGACTGAGAATCTTCTCAATTTTTGTTAACTGTTCAAGTTCCTCACCTTTTCAAAGTCTAATAGTTGTAGTAGCTGGCAGTTAATGATGAAGTGACTAGCAACTCAAGTTAAATATCTCAGGGTAAGATTCTGAATCCAAGTTATGGTGTCTCTACTATATTTAAATAAGCAACTCATTGTCTGTCTTCCTAGCTAGGACTGATATTCTTTCAGATGCACTAATCTAGCTCTATGGGTTTTTCACTTTGCTGTTCACTCTGATTGATCAGATACTACTTTTAATTATGCAATGTCTATATCAAATGAGCTGTTGATTATTTTTAATATTATCCTGGTTTCTAGCACCTAAAATGAAACAAAAGTTTTCTCATGCCTTCCTTCTATCTCCCATAAAAACATTTTAATAGCAATGTAACAAAATTATCTTAAACATTTGCGTCTATGCCTATAAATTTGAAAATCAGCAAGGCAGAGAAATAGAATTTGTGAGGAAATGGATTTGAAAGCTACAAAACAATTGCTCCTAAAATCAATAAGTGGCACTGTAAAATGGTTCAAACATTTGGAAAGAATTATAAAAATTCAAGTGATGGTTTCTTTGATCCAGCAATTGACTCCTAATTTGCTACCTGAAACAATTCCAAAGAAGAAAATTGGCTTTACCCAAAGATATTCACTGCAGTCATGTCTATCTGGAGGGAAGAAATTTATATTTAAAAAGAAGGTTAATTTGATACTAGTTAAAACTACATGCACCTGAGTAAAGCCCAAACATGGAATTTGTCATTTTATTTTTAATTTTAATTTTATGTTACTATTTTTGTTATTTTAATTGTAAGTAAAGATTGAAAAAAGATGAAAAGACATAATGTTTACTCTTAAGACATAATAAATGTAAAACTATCTTAATGCTATTAAGCAAGTCATAAGGGATAAATAGGGGATAAATATATGGAGCATGTTTGAACAAGGTAGTGGTGAAGGATGATAGAAATAGTAGAGATCAGAGCCTCTAACATGAAAATTCAGATTTTTAAGAAGAGCAATTTTGGTTTCATATATTATATGGATCTTCAAGAACTGATCTAAAATGAAACGTGTGTTGAGCATTCTATTAAGAATCAGCACAGTGTCAACAAATGCTATCTGCATCCATAATTGTAAGACTCAAATTAAAATATCAACCCAACTTTGCTCCCTCAGCATCTGAACGACTTGCTTGTTAAGTCTTATTTTCTCTAAGATTGCTGAGTTGCAATAAAGAGGAAGCATTTCACAAAAGCAGGTAAAGATTTCTCTTTTAGCATGTGTGACCCCAATCCATCTTTCGAGTGAATTCTCAGTTTGTGTGAGAACATAAGCCTGCTCTTACATAAATCCATATCTGAATGATGAAACATAATGGATTAACTCTCTTCAGGTTTCATGATTGGAATAGCATGCTTATCTGTTTAAATAGAAACCCCTGAATGTTGACTAAAAATGTTGTGTTCATATATTGCAACTATATATCTTCCATAGAGAGAGTTCTATAGCTGCCAGCCTAAGACTATGAAGATGGAGATGGTATTATCTGTATACTGATGATTCCTAAATATTAATTCCCAATTTAAAACTCTCTATCTCTGGAACTCAACTCATACAAATCAATTACCACCTGAGCCACTTCCAGCCAGGTGTCTTAAAAACACCTGAAAAAAATTGGGCTGTATACTGAATACATCACTTTATTGTGCAAATATGCTCTCCAAAATATCTGTCCTACTGAGTGACACCACTGTCTCTACCTTGCCTCCCACACCAAGTGATTCTTGGTTTCTCACTCTCCCTCACTTCCCACAATAAAACTCTCACCAAATCCTGTTATGTCATCTATGTATCAGTATAATCCATCCGGTTCTCATCTGGAGACTTACCATACTTGGTAATTTTTAATGGGACTTTTAATGGGACTTGCCATACTTGGTAATAATAGAATTTTTATATATGAATTTGCTTAAATCACTGAACAATAAGCTCTTTGTAGTTGTTGTTTTGCTTGTAATTGTGTTCCCAGATTCTAGCCCAGTGTCTAGCATATAGTAAACATCACATAAACATTTTAAAATCACTGAAACTTTCAAGTGATGAAACTTAAAAATAAATCAAAATGCATAGAAGATAAAATTCTACTAAAAGGTAAAATATTTTCAAAGGCTGAAGATACAGATGAATATAAACTGAGTCCATTTGTTTCATCTGACCTTTTAAATAAAATATGTATTCACTCCTTTTTGTGCTGAAAACTGTGTTGTATATGCCTGTAAAATGTGTTTCTTTCTAACAACTTTGTAAGTTCTTTACACCTCAAGTACTGAAGATTGAAAAATACCAGGTACCTCACAAACAACAGTATCTCCAATATTATCATACTTGTTTTTCACTAAACCCTTGGGAAATAAATGGGGATTTTAAAAATATTATTATTTTACAAATAAGAAATAAAGACTTAGAGAAAATAAAAAATCACATGCAAGTTTCCTTTTTATTCAAAGTTATTAATATTATGAAATTTATAAAACAGATTGTCAAAGGGCTGGCTAATGCCAGCCAAACCTACTTAGAAGATGATGGAGAGAGAAAAACACTTCTTGTTTCATTTTAAGAATGAATCCAGGAGTCATAGCCATAACTGCATTTTCCAAACTACACCTCTAGATGATTTACCTGGTAATATATCCAGCAAATTTGCCTTATTGTATTAAAAATTGTGATTAGAATTGACTTCTTAGTTTTAAAGTGATGTTAAAATAAAAAATTAAATGACCATATCTGAATTTTTGCATTACTCCACATAGCACAAAATCATATGAGGGGATGTTATTTTGGATAGAAAAATTCTATACAAAAAAAGGGATTTTATCACTGTATTAGTCCGTTCTCATGCTGCGATAAAGAAATGCCCAAGACTGGGTAATTTATAAAGAAAAGAGGTTTAAATACAAAAAAATTAGCCGGGCGTGGTGGCGGGCGCCTGTAGTCCCAGCTACTCGGAGAGGCTGAGGCAGGAGAATGGCGTGAACCCGGGAGGCGGAGATTGCAGTGAGCCGAGATCGCGCCATCGCACTCCAGCCTGGGTGACAGAGCGAGACTCCGTCTCAAAAAAAAAAAAAAAAAGAAAAGAGGTTTAATTGACTCACAGTTCAGCATGGCTGGGAAGGCCTCAGAAAACTTACAATCATGGCAGAATACAAAGCAGAGGCAGGCACTTTGTTCACAAGGCAGCAGGAGAGTGAGTGAGTGTTAGCCAGGGAAATGCCAGATGCTTATAAAATCATCAGATCTCATGAAAACTCGTTCACTATCACAAGAATAGCATGGGGGAAAACATGATTCAATTCCCTCCACTTGGTCGCTCCCTTGAGACATGGAGATTATGAGGATTATAATTCACGATGAGATTTGGACGGGGACACAAAGCCTAACCATATCAATCACCAAAACACAAAGATATTTGAGTTTTGGTTTGCATCTTTTCCTTACTGGAAACTTGTACTAGCAGTTTTAGTTCAATCTATTGGAAATTTCGTAAAAAGTCACCAAGAAAAACACAATACATTGTTCCTGACTGTTAATTCTGAATTTACAAAATGGGTCAGCAACGCTGACATGCATATTCATTGGTTTTTGTAGCAAAGTGATTTAGCAAACAGTTTTAGAAAACAAAATTTTGGATTCTAGTTCTGTCTCCAAAATGAGCTATTTTAGTGTACCTAAACAAGTTACATACATTGCCTAAACTTCAGTTTTATATTTTGTAGATTTCCTATGATTATTTCAAATACTATGCATCATACAGCTGACAAAGTGCCTGGCATATAAGATTTATTAATACATTTATCAGCAGTTATTAAGAGCAGAATTATAAACTGTCAAAGTTTAAGAGGGCCTTAATAACCACACACTCTACCCCTGCATTTTATTGGTTTGTAAACTGAGAGAGAGTAGGAAACAGGTGATCCAAAGTCACGGAGGTAGGATTTCAGTGCAGCCGTGAGTTTTAAGCTTTGCAGTGCATCAGAATTACCTAGAGGGCTGATTGAACCACTGGTTGCTGGGCCAAAGATTTTTGCATTTCTAACAAGTTCACAGATGTTGCCAGTGCTGCTAGTCCAGAGACCACACTGCAGTGATCTTTCCACTACACTCCACTAACCTACTTCATATCCCTGTGGTAGTCAGGGTGGATTGATGTCCACACCAGTCAGCCTAGGCTTTGTGTTTCATGAGTCAGAGTTGGAAAAAATTTTTTAAATGTAAACTAGTTTTATTACATGTTAACACATTACATCCATCAGCCTAAAGATTAATAAATTAAGTCTATGTAGCTTCCTTAAGGTCTTACACATGGGAAGGGACACAGCATGATTCAACACCTGCCTGTGTGACATCACAGCCTATGGCTTTACTCCTGTTTCAAATCTGGCATTCTTTCCAATATCCCACACTGAGTAAAACCCTACTCCTCAACGGGCAGTATTAACAAGCATCAAATTGGTAGTAGGGGTAGAGGTGAAGATTATGCATTTAAATGACACCTGCTTTTGAGAAGTCAGAATCCACTGGGGAGACAGACATGCAGTCAGTAGAAACCAAAGCACACAATGGTTCAAGGCTGCACCATAGGAAGTATTAAGCAAGAGCAGGTGGTAGAGGGAAGAACGGTAGAGCTTGGGTGGGGCTCAGAGATAGAATAATATATTTTGAGGCAGTCCAGCTACAGGAAGGCGTCACAAAGAGGCCTGAGTTGAACCTCAGCCCTAACACCTTCCATGGGGTTACCTGGAGCAAGGCATATTTTCTTTCTGTATCTTTTTTTCCTCTTCTGTAAATGTGGGATTACGATGGTGTCTGCCCCACAAGCCAAGTACCAGGCTGTAAGCCCTATTGAGACAGCCAGGTAGGAGAGGGTCACTGGAAAAACTACAACAGGCCTGTGCACTTAGGTGGAGCCTCAGGACATTCCCCATTTGCAGTAGGGAGGATCCTGGCCCATCCTCTTCCTGTGTGGAACCTGAGATTCAAGCTGCGGGTGGGAAGCGCTCTAGCAGGGACTCTGGCCTAGTGAGAGTCCCTGTTTCGCCCTTTTCTTCCTTTTCACCCAATGAAACCCTGCTTTACTCACCCTTCAAATCAACTGCAAGCCTAAATTGTCACGGCCGTGGGACGGACAAGGACCCCATCTTTAGCTGAACTAAGAAAAAGTCCTGCAATGTCTTTGGCGGGCAACATGTGGACTCAAGAAGCAGTGAGTGAAATGGGGGCTCAAAACCTCTCACTACTGCTTCTAAGCCTTTTTGTCCTCCGACTTTTTTTTTTTTTTTTTTTGAGATGGAATCTGGCTGTGTCACCCAGGCTGGAGTGCAGTGGTGACATCTCAGCTCACTGCAAGCTCCGCCTCCTGGGTTCATGCCATTCTCCTGTCTTGGCCCAAGTAGCTGGGACTGCAGGTGCCCACTACCACACCCAGCTAATTTTCTTTCTTTGTATTTTTAGTAGAGACAGGGTTTCACCATGTTAGGCAGGATGGTCTCCATTTCCCGACCTCGTGATCCACGTGCCTCGGCCTCCCAAAGTGCTGGGATCACAGGCTTGGACCACCATGCCCAGCCTTTGTCCTTGGACTTCTGAGGGTGGGGGAAACCATTCCCCCAACCCCCATTGCTCCTGAGCCTTTCATGGCCTTTCCCACCCTTTTTTGGGACGGATCAGCAGCTCCCTGCCACTCTCCCCTCCCAGCCAGGGCTGGGACTCATGGCCCAATGGTCCTGCATAGTCAGCTGGCTGGCCTGTTCTGCCACATGCCACCAGAGCCTTCCCCTTCTACAGCCGAGGTGTGTCCAGAGTTTGTTCCTTCCGGTGGGTTTGTGGTCTTGCTGACTTCAAGAATGAGGCTGCAGACCTTCATGGTGAGTGTTACAGCTCTTAAAGGTGGTGTGTCTGGAGTTTGTTCCTTCCGCTGGGTTCGTGGTCACGCTGACTTCAAGAATGAAGCCGTGGACCTTTGTGGTGAGTGCTACAGCTCTTAAAGGTGGCACAGACCCAAAGAGTAAGCAACAGCAAGATTTATTTTGAAGACAGAAAGAACAAAGCTTCCACAGACTAGAAGGGGACCCCAGGAGGTTGGCTGCTGGCTGGGGTGGCCAGCTTTTATTTCCTTATTTGTCCCTGCCCATGTCCTGCTGATTGGTCCATTTTGCAGAGTGCTGATTGGCCCATTTTACAGAGCGCTGATTGGTCCATTTTACAGAGCGCTGATTGGTCCATTTTACAGAGTGCTGATTGGTGCGTTTTACAATCCTAGCTACAGAGTGCTGATTGGTGCATTTTATAATCCTCTTGTAAGACAGAAAAGTTCTCTAAGTCCCCACTCCACCCAGGAAGTCCAGCTGGCTTCACCTCTCCATGGAGCTTTACTCCATGGGACAGTAATTAAGCTTTTCTCCTGCAGGAAAAACCAGTTGTATAAGAATAAGAGGTTCTTCCACAGGAATTTTTAAATCTTTTTTCTTTCCTATTCTCCACCGCTTCAGCAGTTAACCTTAAATTTTTTTTTCTTTTAAAAGACGTTTTTACTAGGCCAGGCCCCACAACTATCACTGTTTATATTTTTTTGGAAAGTTTTCGTTGTGAAATCAAGCCTCCATCTTGTTTTACATCCTGAAGGCATTGCTGGTAACTGCTTGGGAATCGTGCCTTAGGGTGTGAGCCCCCTCTGGTTTCATATCTGCGTGTTATTCTAGACCTGTTTCTTTTTTTTTTTTTTTTTTTTTGAGACGGAGTCTCGCTCTGTGGCCCAGGCTGGAGTGCAGTGGCGCAATCTCGGCTCACTGCAAGCTCCGCCTCCCGGGTTCACGCCATTCTCCTGCCTCAGCCTCTCCGAGTAGCTGGGACTACAGGCGCCCGCCACCACGCCCGGCTAATTTTTTTTTTTTTGTATTTTTAGTAGAGACAGGGTTTCACCGTGGTCTCGATCTCCTGACCTCATGATCCGCCCGCCTCGGCCTCCCAAAGTGCTGGGATTACAAGCGTGAGCCACCACGCCCGGCCAGACCTGTTTCTTAAAGAACCCCACCCAGTGACTGGGTCTTCTTCTGCCTGCCTGTGTGTATACTGTGTGTGATGTCTGTAAAAAGAGCTCTAATTAATTTAGCATAAAGAAAGACAATCACTTGGATCTAATATTTTTTAAAGGGAAGATAAAAGCTGTGGTATCTTTCAGTTCACATGCCTGTAATATTTGAGAAGAAAAAAACAGCCTTAAAGATTACTGGTAAAAAGCAGATGTCATTAAAATGTAAATAGGTGGGCTAGATAAGGCAGGTCAGATGCAAGATTTGCTAGGTGTTTTGAGGTTGCAAACTGCTTTTGGGCCTTTTGAGAACTATTTGACTTGCTGGCTTCAAACTTGGTAAGTCCTGGGGACATATGGGACTAACCATGCCCTTAACTAAGAAGGCAAACCTTGGCTGCTGTTAGCACACAATTAAAGCTACTTACCAAGTTTTACATTAAAGTTAATAACTACTAAGAGTTACCATTATAACACTTAATTGAGACTACTGAAATAGATTTACATGCAAGGTGTGTAACAACAGTAAAATGTATTTTTTAGTAAAAGGTTATAAGAAAGCATGAAAACAAACTTTTGCTTAGGGTTAAATGTTTTGAGTTAAATTAGGGAAAAGCTAAGAAGTGGTGGAAGAATTGTCGAAATTAATCTTGCAGAAGAGGTTCTCTGTGTGAACATATTGACTAAATTCAAAAAAGTGTATTACATGGTTTTTCCATAAATTGAGCATTGAAATAAAAGCATAACAGGGTTTTGCCAAGGCACTAATCTGCTCTTTGGCAAAATTTGTAAAGGGTTATAAAAGGTTTTTGCTTCTTTAAAATTTCTGAGGTCATTTTGGCAAAATAAATTTATGACATTCCGGAATTGTATTTCATGGTATCAAGTGTTTTAAACCTCAAATATTTAACAGCCATCCCAAAATCATACTTCAGTTTCAAAATTGTCTTCCCTGGCACCTGGCTTTTCAAATACTTCAAAGAGCCCTGAAAAGTCCAGAAAAGAGAGGTAAACAGGATTATTTGACATATTTAGGTACATAGGATTGCCAAAATAATGCTCAATCTTCTTTAGGTTGTATCTTGGAGAATAGTGCTAGTGTATTTTCCAAAATTGTATGGGATTCCTAAAATTCTAATGTCTGTGTATATGCTATCAATCATAATTAAGGTTGTTAAGTTATTGTAAACCACAGAGATAACCAAATTTCTTTGTGTTTCTAACTGTAACTACCCTGGACATTTTGATATTCACAGACAATTGTTGTTTTAATCCTTTTCAAAGTTGGTTTATAATGAGCTATAGACCTTTAACAGGAGCTCTCAAATACAGCCTTCTGATAACTTTAGAGATTGTAACATTGGAATAAAGGAAAATGTACAGGACTCATAAAGAGCTGAAATGTTCATTAATACCAAGCAAAATAAGAGTTAATTAAATGGACTGAACTCAGAAAGCTGAAGCAAATCTTTTTGACTTCTGCTTAAAATATTACTGATCCTTGTTTTGTTTTTCAAAGTCAAAGAAATTTATTTTAAGCTATTTACAGCCTTTAATAATTGAGTAAGGTATACTACTATGAACAAAATTTAGAGCATGTTTGTTTCTCTCTGCCTGTTTCCTCTAGAATGTGGAAACTATCTGTGTGTATTCTTATGGCAATATAGTTGTTTGCATCAGTGCAATAAGAATTCATTTTTCTTTTGCAACAGAACACAATTGGAGAAGGTGGTTATTTTACCAAGTCTTTGACTGGAAGGGTATGTGTCCCTTTTATGAGTCAATCTCAACTTGCAGAGCCAATAAAAGCACAGTGGGGAAAGTGGCCTCATACCCTTGCCTATGCAGTCCCTGTACAGGGTTCCTGACCCGTGATCAGTAAAGAATGTCACTTTCTAACAGGTCTAGGAGCTCCAAGTTTATCTTGGGACCTTAAGAGGAGAGAATCACCCAACTCACAGGTGTTTGAGGATACAAACCCATGGTTGGGCTCAACTTCAAAAGGTCTTATCTGAGATTCCTTGTGGAACAAACTTCCATCAAAGCCAATCCAAAAGGCCTATGTAGAAATAATTATTCTTGCTGCACTTTATGCAAATAATCAGGCCAAGTATAAGACTAAAGTATATTTTGCAAACAACTCGGTCCTATTAAGACTTGGGGTTTTTTAGCAAAAATGAGGACTAGAGAGAGAAAAATTATGTTTCAAAACTTATGAATTTGTCATTAAATTCTAAACTCACTAGTTTTTAAGTTTTTACCTATGTTTTAGACTAACCCTGCTTGTTCCTGTGAACCAACCAGAAATCTCCAGCTGTAGCTCAGAAAGAACAAAAGGAATGGGTAATGTAAAAATCTGGATCAGTATTCCTGCAAATCTTGCCAGGTGATAGGAATAAATAAATAAACTCAGAGATTTCTTTTGGGAAAGTAAGACTAAGGGAATGAACCAGAGCCAAGCACCATGCACCCAAATCCTGGCAAGCATAACTATAGCTACCAGTTATCTGGGTGCATCACAAGACATGCTTTCCTCTCTTTTTTTGGAGGAGGACTCAGGTCCACAGTTTCACTTTAGCATTTGGCTTATGATAAGGAGTGAATGCAACTCCTTGAGATACATTTTTGTCCCAGACTCAATTCCAAGCTTTGGGTCAAAGCCCTAGGAAAAAAAACTGGATCTGAGGAATCCAGACGCAAATGGTAACAGAGGTTAAAAGGCACAGCACAGGTGAGTGTGGCTGATTGCTGCCAGTTAAGCCAACCCCATGGTTCTTGCTTCATGGATAAAGGCCACATTAGTATCCATGGCATAAATGAGGTCTAGGGAACTCCAAGGCTACTGACAGCAGTGAGGAAAGAGGCATAGGTCAGAGCAGATAATTCCTATTCTCTAGGCCCTCCTTGCTTCATGGGTGCAAGCCGCCTTTACACCCGTGGCGGTGCCTGCCAAAGTCACCAGAACTCAGGGACGCAAAGATGGAAGAAGGAAAAAGGACGCTCTTTCCCTCTCCCTTACGTACTCTGGATATCTGCTAGGAAGAGAAAGGAACCAGGGATGCCTGCTCCCATCTTTCTAGATGGGCAGCCACTCATCTTCAGTCTATACCCCTTTTGAATGCAGCATAAGCCTCTGGGACACCTTTGAAAAAGAATGCCTTCTATTTTCTTCCCTCCTTCTCAGTTCTCTCTTCACTGATAGGTCACTTACCTATCAGTGGACACTCTCCTCAGATGCATCCTCCAAACTGGAAGGAGTTAATTTTCCAATTTTTTTTTTTTTTTTGAGACAGTCTCACTCTGTCGCCCAGGCTGGAGTGCAGTGGCACGATCTCAGCTCACTGCAACCTCTGCCTCCCAGGTTCAAGTGATTCTCCTGCCTCAGCCTCCTGAGTAGCTGGGATTACAGGCGCGTGCCACCATGCCTGGCTAATTTTTGTATTATTAGTAGAGATGGGGTTTCACCATGTTTGTCAGGCTGGTCTTGAACCCCTGACCTCATGATCCGCCTGCCTCGGCCTCCCAAAGTGCTGAGATTACAGGCGTGAGCCACTGCGCCTGGCCAATTTCCCAGATCTTAAACTTACTGGCTTAGGATTGGGCTCAGGGGAAGGGAACCCAGAAGCCCAACATGCCGGCAAAAGAGTAAAGTTTCTTTGCCAGTCAAACTTTTGGCCTCCCTCTCCCTGTGCAAACTGGTAAAAGGCCTCGGAATTTTGTATCTGTCCTTACCTCTCCTTGTTTCATTTTGATACATGTTTTCTGATAACCCAGTTTGTCTGTTCTTGCCTTCAGACCATCAAACTCCAAACGGTAATACAACCAGAGCCTTGAGCGATGGCCCCTTTGGCTGGGGACTCTTAACTAGGCCTCTGAGGGATCTCTGACTGCTTTTTCCCCAAAACAGTGACCCTGTCAACAGGAATCAGTTAAGATCTTTCTTTGTCCTTATTCTTAATCTAACAGCAGTTAGATGTACTTCTGTAGAGGAGTGAATGAGATGGCCAGGTTGGAGGTGGGGTGGGGCAGGGGGTGGCGGTCCCTGAAAAAACTCCAACTGTAATGCGCACTTGGGTGAAGCCTCAGGATGTTCGCTGTTTGGGGTAGGGAGAAGCCTGCCCCCTCCTCTTCCTGTGTGGAACCTGAAATTCAACCTGCAGGCAGGAAGTGCTCTAGCAGGGACTCTGGCCTAGCAAGAGTCCCCGTTTCCCCCTTTTCTTCCTTTCCACCCAACAAAACCGTGCTTTACTCACCCTTCAAACCATCTGTGAGCCTACATTTTCATGGTTGTAGGATGGACAGGGACCCCATCTTTCGCTGAACTAAGGAAAAGTCCTGCAACACTGTAAAGGATAGAACTAGATTTTGTTTTTATATTTTCCTTCCTTTTTTTTTCCTCAACAGTGGTTCACCAGGACCTGGCAAAGTATAAGCCATATTGTAGACATTCTATAAACATTTATTAAATAAGCTAATGAGAACAGATATGGAAATTAAATTAGATAATAGATGCAATGAGTTAGAACAGGACCTCGTTCTTAATAAGACTTTCAATGGATGCTACTTATTGTTATCATTTTTGTTAGATGGTAGAAATGAGTACTGTAAAATCAAAAGATATCTGAGACAAGTCTCAATTAATTAAAAAGCTTATTTTGCCAAGGTTAAGGACACGACATGTCACATGTCACTTAACATGTGACACAGCCTCTGGAGGTCCTGACAACATGTGCCAAGACTTGGTTTTAGACATTTTAGGGAGACATAAGACATAAATCAGTACATATAAGATGTACATTGGTTCAGTCTGGAAAGACAGGACAACTGGAAGCAGGGGCTTCTAGGTGATAAGTGTATTCAAAGATTTATAGGTGCATTCAAAGATTTTCTGATTGGCAATTGGTTGAAATATTATCCAAAGACTCAGAATCAATAGAAAGGAAATATCTGGGTTACAATAAGGGCTTGTGGAATCCAAGGCTCATATCATGCAGATGAAGCCTCCAGGTAGCAGGCTGCAGACAGAATAGATTATAAATGTTTCTTATCAGACTTAAAGGGTCTGTTCTATCAGTCTTAATGTCTGTGTTGATGTTAATGGTTTTCAGGCATGTCCAATTCCCCCTTCCTATTATGGTCTGAACTAGTTTTTCAGGTTAACTTTGGAATGTCCTTGGCCAAGAAGAGGGGTCCATTCAAATAGTTGGGAAGTTAGGATTTTATTTTTGGTTCACAGTATCAAAGAATGAAAAACTTAATAAGTAAAGATATGAGGACCTAAAGTTATGTCAACACAACTGTTTCTGAATTGGTTACATGATCAAAAATAGCATTTTCTTTTTTAAAAGATCACTTGCTTAATGTATCAGTACTAACATAACAAAGTCTACACAACTGCATAAGTACGCTAAATTACTAAGTAATATCCTATGTTTTTATCCTATTTTTATTCATCAATCTTCTTTGTTCACTCTGAGAAAGGAATTACTGCATAACCGCCATGGTATGGCCAGCCTCATGTCTATAAAACTCTTTCTCTACTACAATGCTGGGGTCTTTCTTTATGCAGTGGGCAGAAAGAACCTCTCAGATGGTTACAAATTTGGAGGCTTGTCCAGAATTGCCCTTGTGGCTCCCTGCCTGCAGTTCAGTAGCTCCCCACCAGCAAAGAATCCAGAGGCCAGCCTAAGTGGCTGCCTGGACTGGAGACTGACTCTGGCACCATCTCTACCTGTGGGGCACTGCCCACCCGTGATGCATGGATTTAATTGCAGGAGAGAAATCGTTCCTAGAAAGAGGTTTTTAAACTGGTCTGGTGGGTATTCTAGGTGTTGCCAATATCTCTTTCCTTCTCCTGATTGGTTCAGCTCCTTAGGGGTCTTGGTTCAGCTTCTTTGGAGGTCTACCTGAATAGTAGGAATAGTCTTGGTTCAGGATATTTTTCCTTAATTGAGAAGTTTTGGGGAGATTGCTCAGATGGAGAACAGTTTAGTTTGGAAGGAATACTCATGAAATTCTTGTTTAGGGATCTTGGTTTGGAAGACCTTCTGTCTGTCTTATCTTTGTGTGTGTGTCTGTACATGTGGAGGGGATCTCTAAATAATGCTGATGGAGGTCAGCAGGCCTAACTCAAAGAACCGTCTTTAAGTCTGTTCACATCCAGTGAGCCCTGAAGGAATTGTTAGTGGAAGCACAACAGGCCTGACTCAGGGTGACCATTTGCTCCTTCATCTTGTCCATAGTCCTGCATTTCTGGTTGGAAGTTATCCCTCCCCTCTTTGAGGGGATCAAAGAAAATAGGGACTCATGGGGGCAAGTTTGAACCCTGCTAGGTTAATATTGGGTACTAAGCAAGGTGAGTAGTGTCTGTTTTGTTACAGTATTTTATGTCAGCTGGGATGGAAAATGTTAACTTGGTTCCCCCATGCAGCCCATTTTAGGGAACATCTTGTAAAATCGAGAGGGTTTTGCCTATGGTTCCATGAAACAGAAAAAGAAGTAATTTTCCTTTACAACTGCGGTGCAGCCAGCAGGGTCACTAGGGCCACTCAGGAAAGGGAACCCAGAAACCTGGCATGCTGGCAAAGGGTAAGAATTTCTTACCAGTCAGGCTTCTGGCCTCTTTCTCTCTCTGTGCAAACTGGTTGAGTGAATGTTAAGAAATCACTGTTTACTAATGAGAAAAAGGATTTATGAGGCTAGTCTGAGGCTGTAGTGAATCTGATGTACTTTGTGCTATGAATTTGTCTTTCTGTGCTGTTCTGTCATAAAGAACGGTACCACAGGATAGAACATGGGCTAGGACCCGTATAAGCCCACTGTTCAAGCCAGCCTATCAGACTGGTCAATTACAAACTTTGCTGTGCGTCCCGGAAACAAAAACCAAATGTGGTCTTCCTCTTGTTTTACATCCTTGAGAGCATGACTTTGTGACCATGTGAGGGTACTCTCTCTTGAGCTCCGCCATCCAGAGCACAGGAATTTTTGAGGCCATGTCAGGACCCGGAGTCAGAGATGAGTCAGCACACTCTTCCTCACGAATGTGTTGAGCCCTTGGGTGAATTTTGTCTGAAAAGATCCCATCCCTATAGGGCTCTTGTCATCTCTTGCTATCTTTTTTTATTTTCTCTTTTTTTTTTTGAGACAGAGTCTTGTTCTATCACCCAGACTGGAGTGCAATGGCATGATCTCAGGTCACTGCAACATCCACCTCCCAGCTTCAAATGATTCTCCTGCCTCAGCCTCCCAAGTAGTTGGGATTACAGGCACCCACCACCACACCCAGCTAATTTTTGTATTTTTAGTAGAGACGAGGTTTCGCCATGTTGGTCAGGCTAGTCTCGAACTCCTGACCTCAGGTAATCCACCCACCTCAGCCTCCCAAAGTGCTGGGATTACAGGCCTGAGCCACCACGCCTGGCAACTCTTGTTATCTTAAGCCCATTTTTGAGAGTAAATTCTTGGGGATCATGGAGATGCCTTTTCTACCCCCTTTCTGGAAATACCTTTTGTTTATATCATAAAAAACCTGGAAAGATCTCAAAAGGCCAATCTACAATAGTGGTGTTACTTGCAGGAGTAGTTGGTAAAATTGCATATCTTAAAACCTCTGGAATAATGGCTGACAATCATTTATGTCTGTGCCTTGGCAAAACTCAGGCTCCATTTCACCTCCCAGCTTGTTGACCTCCCATTAGCATTACAAAAGCAGTTGAGTCTTGGGCAAGGCCTATTATCATTTACACTGTAGCCTAAACATCTTCCAAAGTTAGCTCAGCCCAATAACCCAGGAAAAATTAAGGGAAAGGCAAGATGGGGGGTGGGTTAGCTTAGCTTACTACAACAATTTTCCTTACTGATATGATTTTTGCAAAGGCTGTTTCAGTTGCACTGAGAGACTTATACTCTTTAATCTTTGTGCTGAAGAAACAGTTTCATTATCATTGATTTAGTAGTAAAGGTAAAAGTTTAGCTATCCTCTCTTTACCTGTTTTTGTTGTCCTTCAAGAGTTGTTTGGTTTGGTGTGGAGTAGCAGTTCTTTAGGTTTGCTTTTTTTGTTTTTCATTTACAAGTTTAAACTCTTAAAATGTAGAATAAACTTCAGAATACGTATATATTTCTTCTTACAAAGAAAAGGATTTCTTAGATAACTTGAACTGTAGACAAAAGAAAGAACACCAAATTCAAGCAAAGATTTTTTGTGTGTGTTAAAACTTCTATGTGATATTTAATGTGCCTTATCTTCTTACTTTATTTTACAGGCTTAAAAATCATGAGGGAAATCAAACTTTATCTTTTAATAGGTAAATGCCAAAGGAAGTCCTTTACTAGTTGGTGCTAAGACTTTGGATGTATTTTTTTGGAGGGTGGTGGTGGGGGGGAAATAAGTAGAAAGACAATTTAGCTAGAGCTTATAAAGGAAGTTAGTATTTAGTTTCCAATGAGCTCATTATTTTGCATTTTCTCCATTGCCATGGAATTCATATTTAACCGTACCAAGTAACCAGAGGTGTCACTGCAAAATAAGCCATGTGGTTCAATAACAAATCTTTGTTTATTCTAAAATAAACATTTTTTGTTGTTGTTTATCTCATTCATTATTGTTACTTCTGTCACAGGTGTTTGAACCAGAGCAACTCCATCTTAAATAGGGGCTGGATAAGATGAGGCTGAGACCTACTGAGGCAGGAAACTAGGGTCTGGATGCAGGGAACATAAGGCCAAACCACGCTTCAGCTATGACAGGAAATACACTCTCCATAGGGCTTACGTGGAGTAAATGACTTAGTAACTTTACTTCATCCTCTCCCTTTATATAGGGCGTACTCCAAGTAACCAATGGAATCCTCTAGAGGATGTTTAAACTCCCCAAAAATTCCGTAATGGGGCCCTTGATCCCCTATGCTCGGGCCCACTTCCACACCGTAGAGTGTACTATCGTTTTCAATAAATCCTTTATTCCTTCCTTGCTTTGTTTGTGTGTTTTGCCCAATTCTTTGTTCAAGATGCCAAAAACCTGGACACCCTCCACTGGTAACACTACTGGGCTGCATTCCCAGACAGTTGAGACATTCTAAGTCACAGGATACAATAGGAAGGAGTTTGGCGTAAGTTGCAGGTCATAAAGACCTTGCTGATAAAACAAGTTGCAGTAAAGAAGCCGGCCAAAACCCACCAAAACCAAGATGGTGACAAGAGTGACCTCTGGTCGTTCTCACTGCTATACTCCCACCAGCACCATGACAGTTTACAAGTGTTATGGCAACCTCAGAAAGTTGCCCTATATGGTCTAAAAAGAGGAGGCATGAATAATCCACCCTTTGTTTAGCATATCATCAAGAAATAACATAAAAATGCGCAACCAGCAGCCCTTAGGGCTGCTCTGTCTGCAGAGTAGCCATTCTTTAATCCTTTACTTTCCTAATAAACTTGCTTTCATTTTACTCTATAAACTAGCTCTGAATTCTTGATTGCGCAAGATTCAAGAACCCTCTCTTGGGGTCTGGATCAGGACCCCTTTTCTGTAACACTTCTACTTAGTAACAACATTTGTCTTGTGTACTTCAGCACAGGACTCAAAGTATCTCCCTGTGGTTCTATGAGAAAGGAACTGTAGGTAAGAAAAAATAATTTGCCCTTCCACCCTTCATAGGTTCTTAGCTGGGACTTCCTGTAACAAAAAACAAATTAACAAGAGAATATCAGACAGAAGTTTAATAACATGCATACCTCCTGCATACATGGCAGATAACACAGAAAAAATTACTAAATAACTACAGTAGATTTTCAAAAGATTTCTTAGACTTTAGGTTCAAATATCCATTGTTCTTTGAAACAAAGAAAGAAAGGAGTGGGGAAAGGCCTAAGTGTAAAACAAGAGTAAGAGGTACTATGCAGATTTAAATGTGATGCCTTCTACTGACTAAGAGTCTAGTGAATTAGCCTTCTCTTTCTGGGACAGAGAGGGAGGGTTGAAAATTACTATTTTTATTATAAACATATAAATTTCTCTTTTACTTCTACAAAAGTAGACTGTCAAAAGGTTCTTTTAAGTTTCTAAGCTCCTTGAATATGGTTGCTGATCATGATTCCTTGCAATTTGAAAAATTCTCAATAAACATTTGTGGAATTGTTTTGAATATAATTGATTGGCATAATGACATACTACTGTCTACAGTTAGCACTAAGAAC
The DNA here is from genome assembly GCF_028878055.3 of Symphalangus syndactylus. Taxonomy (NCBI): domain Eukaryota; kingdom Metazoa; phylum Chordata; class Mammalia; order Primates; family Hylobatidae; genus Symphalangus; species Symphalangus syndactylus. Next base: position 93,039,717 of record NC_072426.2, read on the forward strand.
AAATTAATGTAATTTACATCACTCCAAAAAATGATCTTTACAAAGACTTGAGTGAATATGTCATGGCATCACAGAATATGAGTTTGGGAATAACTTAAATGTCTAGAATTCCTCCATATTCACCTTCTTATAAAAGTCACCGAGTAAATGTTGCTGACACTGAATATTTCAGGTATATAAGTTCTCTTCCTCCTCCTGTTGATGTTCCTCCCACAAACATCATTTAGTCTTTGGCCTCAACCTTGGTAACAGGTTCTATAGTGGCATTTCACATTTTTTGGGAATTAGAAATAGCAGTTGATCTCTTAAAGATTGACATTCTTGTCATGCAACTGGTTATAAAATTTGTTCAAAGAAAAACTTGAGCTGAATTAAATTTAAAGGAGTTTAATTAAGCAATGAACAATTCGCAAATCGGGCAGCCTCCCAAGCCAGAGTAGGCTCTGAGAATCCAGCGCAGCCATGCAGTGGAAGAAGATTTATAAACACAAACAGAAAATGGCATACAAAAAATGGAAGTGAGGTACAAAAACAACTGGATTAGTTACAGCTTGGTGTTTGCCTTATTTGAACACAGTTCAAATAGTTGGCTACATTTGCTTGGCCAAAATCTGTTGATTGGCACAAGTGTAGGCTACGGTCTCTTTACACCTGCACTTGTTATGGTTCACAATGTAACGAACTTAAAATATTTCAGGCCAAACTTAAAATATGTAAGGAGGCAGCTTTAGGCTAAACTTGATGTAACAAATTCATAAAGAGAGGAGGAACACTTATCCTACATTTACTTGAAATTTAAGATAGTTCTCTTTATTTAAACATAAATATTTTCATTATATTATATTTGTGCCAGTTATTGAGTAACAGTCACAGCTCCATACCAACTTTACCTCAGCTCTGTAATGCTGGAGCTGAAACCCTGCAAATTGTACTCTTGCATTGCCAGCTGTATCTGCTAGGCTCTGCCAGAAGAGGACAGTAGAGGGAAGCTGGCTGGAGGAGAGGGATATTTGCTCTTTCCTGTTTGTTTCTGGACAGCCTAGCATTAGAATGACCAACAACCACATCTTTCTTTTTTATCCTGGCAGCAGCAGTGGCAGCAGCTCTATTCAGTTTGCAATGTTTTCGTCACTTACAAAACCAGCCTCACGCTCTCCTGACCTTACAGACACCAGGCAGGCCAGCCTGTGCTCTGCCGTGAGGGGTCCGAGTTTCAGCTCTGCAGGGCTCCTCTTTTAGGTTATTGTTTTAATAATTCACTTCTTTCCTTTGCTCCCCCAGCCCTGGGAACGACAGTTGTTTCCTACAATTGCTACTACCCTGATATCTTCAATTTGGCTTTTTACCATTTCAGTTTCCTGCTAAACACCTTTGTATTGACAAAGATTATTTTCTTCACCAAACCTTAGTCAAACTCCCCTGAATCTTCTCTTCTGCAGGGCCTGTTCATGTACTTTCTTTGTGGAGTCCAGTTTTAGCAAGAATCCTGCTAGGTCAGCTTAGCAGAACTCCCAACCCTATGATACAGACAAGAGACAGAGAAATACTGGGTAGAAGAGGGTGGTTCCCCAGCAAAGGCCCCGCCCTCACGCCTGGATACCCATGGCCCTAAATTCCTGTTTTCGCACCCAAAACTTTCCTTTTGGCCTGCGAAACCCCCTATCCTGTACCCATATAAAACCCAGACCCCAGGCTTCAGGGACAGACAAGGAGACAAGCAGACAAGCAGATGAATGTCAGAACGGTGCGGAAGAGAATGAGAGAAGGAGCATCTGAACATCAGGAGGAGTTCGGCTGGGGATGGTCGGAGAATCAGCCACTGGAAAGCCAAACTCCAGAGGAAGGTCATTTTCCCACTCCATCCATGTCTAGCTCTGCTTCTATCCCACTGAGAGCCACCTCCACCATCCAATAAATCCCTGCATTCACCATCCTTCAGGTCCATGTGTGACCCAATTCTTCTGGGATGCTGAACAAGAGCTCGGGATACAGAAAGCTGTCACACTGGCCCTCTGCCCTTGCAGAAAGGCAGAGGGTCCACTGGGCTGTTTAACACTTAAATCATCCATGGATGGCAAAGCTAAAAGAGCACACTGTAACGCATGCCCATTTGAGCTGTTGCACCTGTCCGTCAGCATGCTCCCACTCCCATAGGGGTTTGAGCAGCAGTGGCGACTAAATAGAGAGCCACACCCCTGTTGCACGTTCTGTGAGGGGGCTCAGGGAACTCTCCTGTTTCACCTTCATATTTGGTATCTGATCAAACTCTTTATCTCCACTATCCCAAGATGATATCTGGTCATCCTGCCCTGCCTTCAGCAGGAATCCTGTTTGGCCAGTTCAGCCAGAATCCCCCCAGACTTGATGTCTCCTCTTCTTAGTAGTTTTCCAGCTATCAATTTCCCCATACCCCCAACTTGCTCCTTGGCTATAAATCTCCATTTTGTTCTAATTATATTTGGAGTTGAATCCAGTTCTATTTCTATAGAACTGGAATCTCTCTTCTGCTATTGCAATAGTTTTTGTTTTGTTTTTCTTTAATAGACTCCATCCTCACTGGTTTAATTTCTGTCCAGCTCTAGTTATCCTTAACAGTGTCTAGTTAAATTATCTCTGTTCAAATAACTAGTATGTTCTGTCTCCTGATGGTACCCTGATCTGACACAGTATTGGATAATCAAAGTAATGAAATAAATACTCATTTTAAAAATATATACCTGAGCTATAAGTATTTAGCTATTAAAACATTAAACTAATATAAAGCCAAATACACATAGAATCATAGAATAATGATGCATTTCAAAAAACATAAAAAGTTGGAAATATTAATATTCTGAGAGGGCCAGAGAGCTATGCTGAAAATCTCTGAATTCATGTTGAATTGTAACTTCAAATTGCATGAGGACGCTAAGTTGAGCAAAAGATTAACCAATTTTGGCACTTCAGTACCTGAGACAGAGGAAGTAACTGAAGGAATAAATTAGAACAAAAAGGGGAAAAAAGAAGGAATTAAGTATCCTGAGTTTTAAATATAATATGTCATTTTTGTGGTTATAAAAAAAATGTAAATTCACAGAAGAAAAATTGGAAAAGAAAGAGACAAAAAATAAATCCAAAATCTCCACAAGCCTTCTACTGTGCAATTGAAGTTAACTTTGTGTTCAGGTTTTCAATTTTCTTCTATATGATTATAATTTTTTCACTGTTTTGTAACTTTATTCTTTTATTTAATAAGATAGGATCTAAGACAGTAAGTAATTCTAATGTGTTGATATTTTGAACATTATTAATATGTTCTCTCTCTTACCTTATCCATCTTCCTGCAGGAAGTTGAACATGTGTTTCAGAAGAAATGAAAAGGGAAAGAACAAAGCAATAATCAGCCTCTGATAAGAAAACTAGGATTTTGCCACAAGAAAATTAGCTTGAGAGGCAAGCATTTTGAGACAAGATTTTCAAAACTTCTTTATCTCCTCTATTTAAAATTGCAGCGGCCATGCCTGACAGATACATACTTACAGAGGTCTCCCACAGTTTGGCAGAGATAGACCTTCTACACAGGACAATAAATTCATAAAGATTTTCTCTTGATGATAGGAGGCTATGAGAGAGGAGACGTAATAGGAAAAGAGAAAGACAGAAAAAAGGCATTGAGGCAAGCAGATGAATGGCCCCTGTTTCATCTCAGGTTTGGCCACGACCTGTTGACCAGGGAGATGTGGCTCTCCCTGAGCCATTCCTTGTTTCCGTGTGATAGACACAGGATAATTATATACTACCTTTACCTTACATAATGCACTAACATTCAGTCCAGGTATATTTTAAAAAATCCAATGAAAGAGTATAGAAAATAAACACAACATTTAAATAATCTCATGGTACATTAATCTTTCCAAACTATGACACCTAAGTGAGAAGCAATCAAGTTACCTACAAAGTCCTTTCAATCTGATAATGAAAATAAAACTGAGTCATTTCTGTTTTATACTTCATTTAATTTTCAAAGACAGCATAGCATTATGATTATAATCTTGGATTTAGATTCCAGCTCCTTTCTTCTGAGCTACGTGTCCTTGGGCAAATTCCACAATCACTTCATACCTAATTTTCCTTAACTGTAATGTGAAGATACTATAATTTACCCTCTAAGATTGTTATGAGAATTAAGAAAGCAAACACAGGCTGAAAAACTGGAACAGGGTCTGGGCCTATGGTAACCACTCAGTAAATGCCTATTTTTATTATTATCCATTTTCCCTTTGCCCCTGTTCTATAATTCCAGACATGTCCTCCATGTCTTTTTAAACCTCTCCTCTCTTTTATTCACCTCATTTGTTTCCTCTGAATCAGAGATAATTTCTTACTTTGCATCACAACTTATGATTTGCATTTCTGCCGAATCTAGTCTGCTTCTCACTGTCTCCTTTAATCTATTTCAAATTTTTGGAAATGAATGTTTTTCATTTCTAGGAAAACTTTCTGTATGTCAGATTATTTCACTTTTAATTCACTGGAATCTTTAATTTTGATCTCTTTAACCCGTTTGAATTAGACTTGCTCCCATTTTCTTTTTCACTTATAGTATTTGCCTCAAATGTCTCATTCACTTTGCTTCCTTGAATTAAGCCAACCTTTATAAACATTGAAATGCTTTTTCCCTCTGATAACTGTTTCCTTCTGTTTGTCCATCTTTAGAGAGGTCAGTGAAGGGAGCCTAATTGGCTGAGATGATAAATCAGGTGATTAATCTTTCAGAGACTCAGAGATAATTTCTTTCAGAGATTGAGCCTCTCCACAATTTTCAAATCTCATGAAAAATAAAAAGACAGTTTAGATGTTCCCTTTTCTTTATTAGAATTCTAAAGTAGACATAGAGTTTTCATTACTTTGCCAAATTATTGGCTTTCTGAACTTCCTATGAAAGCATGAAGTTAGTCAAAGCAGACTTCCTGTCCATCCCCTAACTGGCAACCTCCTGATTAGGAGGCAGCTTTGAGAGTTCCTCTTTTACTGAGCATGACAGTCCTTAGTGCACTTGCCAAAAGCATTGAATTCATTTCCTCCAAAATCTGCCCATGACCCACCTTTCTTCCTCTTTATAGCCCCTCTTGCCATGACTCTGTTTTATCTTTCTTTCAGCAGCTATCACCATCTGACATGTTACGTATTATAGGTTCATTTGCTTATTGCCTGCCGCCTCACACACACAATAAGTGCTCAGGAAATATTTGTTACGTAAGTATTTTCCTCCATATAAAATTAATATTGGTTCATTCGCCCTTTCCTCAATACAGTATGCTTCTCTAATATATCTGCTGAAAAGATTCTGCAAAATTCCACAAAATTGCTGACATGGTTTCCAAGCCTGACCTTTTGTGTAATTTCAACGGGAATTGATACAAGTTGGATGACAAATGCAGTTCTAAAATTGCCATATTGAATCATTAGTTTTCTTTCTAGTTTATCGTTTGTTTTTCTTAAACTTCAACAGTCCCGAATTTTATTTGCTTTTAACATGGTGAAAAGCAAATATGATATAAATGGCTTGTGGTATAAAACATCCCAAACTCGTTTTTTACCCTAATGTAAAGCAATTACTTTATTTTGTGTGTGTGTGTTTAGTTCTTCCAGTGCTTACTTTTTTTTTTTTCTTTTTCAGAGGGAGTCTCGCTCTGTCACCAGGCTGGAGTGCAGTGTCACGATCTTGGCTCACTGCAACCTCCACCTCCCGGGTTCAAGCGATTCTCCTGCCTCAGCCTCCCAATTAGGTGGGACTACAGGTGTACACCACCACGCCCAGCTAATTTTTTGTATTTTTAGTAGAGACAGGGTTTCACCATGTTGGCCAGGATGGTCTCGAATTCCTGACCTTGTGATCCACCTGCCTCAGCCTCCCAAAGTGCTGGGATTACAAGTGTGAGCCACCATGCCTGGCCCAGTGCTTACTTTTATGGCTTCTAATATGGTATGCTCAATTCTCCAGGAAACAGGCTCTGAGATGGGGATCACATTCAGGAAGTTTATTGCAGGGATGCTTTTGGAATCAACTCCAGTAAAGCATAGAAGGAAGCAGGACAAAACAGAGTGAGAAGTTAGAATTGTTCAGCTGCACCAGAGCCCTTAGCTGATCCCCCAGAAAGTTCTGGAGCTAGGGTGGTTCTTCAGAGTTACCTCAAATTGAGACAAGGGAGTTGAGCCTTTTATATTTTCTCACCGAACAGTCATTAGATGTCGGCTGCCCCAGGGAGGGGGTAGACCTTGGGCAAGGCAGTTCCCAGACCAACAGCAGTGACCAGAGAGCAATGCAGATGTAATTCTTCTGCAATCAACACTCCCTGAACTGGGGAAATCGTGTGTTTCAGTCCTTAAGGGAGGGTCCAGGCAACATACACGAGCACTCACCACGTTGCTTTGGATCACCCCACATATTTTTGCCTCATGTTTGAGGAAGAAGAACAAGTGGAAGTGGAGGAGGAAGAGGGAAAAAAGCAGCCAAAACAACAATAACAACAACAACCATCAATGCATGGACATGCATCTTAATAACTGGGAAAAGGAGAGACAAAGAAAACCAGGATAAGGCAACTCTTCCGCTTTTCTAGTAAGGAGAGCGAGTGGATAATGCCTAATGTTTAGAAAATGTAAAATAGAACTATAGAACATTATTTAGAATTAAGGATAGGACCACTAGAAAAACTAAAAATAGAAAATCAAAAGAGGCACATAGGTAAAAACTGATAAAATGCCTGAGAGCTTACAAATAACAGCAGTATATTCTTGATTCACAATAGGCTTAATCCTACTCCCCAGGGACAAACACTTTTAACTTGTTCTTCTGACAATAATTTTATTACACTTAATAATATGTTTGCATATCTATTTCTTGGCTTGCGTGCTCTACTCTAAATATATTGACTTGCCATTATGAAATATAATAATTAGGCCACCTCCACCTTCATCTCCCCTATTATCTGCTCAGAAGAGCTTCCAAAGGGGTCTAATTTCAGAATTTTGAAGATGGAAATACAGAGAGCTGAACACACTGGACTTAATTGAAAGTTTGTTTACAGTAAAGAAACCAAAGTCATAACCTATCCCATGACCTAAGCAATATAGCTTTAAAAATATCTGAAGGAAGACTGTTAATTTCTCAAGAATCCCAGTGTCAGCTGATGGACTGAGCACAAACCTTTGCTACCCCCTAGTATGAGAACCAATAAAATAACAGTCAAATAATTTATCATGGAATTGACCAATAAAGGGAAAGAGGCAGAAGACAGCATCATCAGCACATGAAAGTTAAGATTACTTTCTGGAAGACAGAAAGTGGATGAAAAAATATTTTTGTTTGAAACCAAAAAAGAAAGTTGCAGCTCAAATATACATGCCAGTAAATAGAGGAGATAATTCAAGGTCTACATTGAAAACTGCAGTGCTGATGGCCTCAATCATGGCCCCTACAGGCACAGTGACAAGCAGTACAGCATATATGCTTCAAACAAAACAAATGACATCAAAAGAAAAAAAGGCTCTTTTCTTAAGAAATTAAAGAAAATGCTCCTGGGAAACTAGATCATTGGGCAAATAAGCCCTCCTTACACTGGCATCTGTGGAAATTGCCTCCTCCTGGCTCACTCCCACTAAAACAAAAACCCAGCAATCAGCAGCTAAATGAGAAAACCTGAAGTATTAGAGAAAACAAACTAGTGAACAAAGAAAAAAGAGAACAGAAATTGAAGCCTGTAATTCTCTTTTTCTTTGAAAAAGAGAAAGCAAAAGAATATGGAAGGAAAGACTCTGTAGCTGATAGACACACCCAAATTAAAATAATAAGAAACAGTGGCTACGGTGAGTGAGACAAGGGCAGTCATACACCCTTTGTTCCTGGAGAAGGCAGCTCCAATCTGATCTAAGACCGTTCCTGAAACCAGAACTGAGACAGGTGACCAGAAAGCTCCCCCAGCCCCCCTAAAAGGGCCAGACAACTGACTTCTGGTTTGGGGCTTAGAAACTACCCAATTGGGACTCAGTCGTTCTCAACCAATCTGGACTGAATGCATTTAAATCTTTCATTTACATATACAGACCCAGTTGAAGGCCTGGAGTAGGAACTCTCCCTATTTTAGTGAGAGCCCCTCTCAGTTCTCTGAAACATGCTTTCCTTTTACACCACAGGTTATGTCTCCCCCATCGGAAGATTTCTGTTTGTTTAATGTAAAAAATAAAGCTCTCCCTTTTTCTCCTGCAGATCTCATGGTCTTTTGTTAACACCAGTAAGAAACAGATTTTCTGGGAAGAATAACGAACCTAAAACAAAAAGACAAAATCTTACTTTTTAGTGTCTCCAGAAAATTCAAAAACATGCTCGTATCATCACAATAAGAGCAAATGTTGTAAATAAAAGAGATATTAAAGAACTACAGTTTGAGGAAATTAAATACAGCTGACTCTTGAACAATGTGGAGGTTAGGGGTGCCTCCACACAGACGAAAATCCACATATAACTTTTCATTTCTCCAAAATTTAACTATTAATAGTCTACCGTTGATCAGAAGCCTTACCTGTTAACTAGAAGCCTTACCATTAACATAAACAATCAATTAACATATATTTTGTATGTTATATGTATTACATGCTATATTCTTACAATAAAACCAGAGAAAAGAAAATGTTATTAAGAAAATCATAAGGAAGAGAAAATATATTTACTATTCATTAAGTGGAAATGGATCATTATAAAGGTCTTCAGCCTCAACTTCTTTGAGTTGAGTAGGCTGAGGAGAAAGAGGAAGAGGAAGTGTTAATCTTGATATCCTGTCCATTCATCCATAATAAACACATCGTTTCCACCTTTTGGCTATTGTCAATAGCACTGCTATGAACATTCATGAACAAGCATTTGAGTAACTATTTTTAATTTGAGGTAACCAGGAGTGGAATTGCTGCTGAGTTAAATACTAATTGTATGCTTAACTTTCTGAGGAACTTTCAAACCATTTTCTTTTTTCTTAAATTTAACATTTAAGTTCAGGGGTACATGTGCAGGTTTGTTATATAGGTAAACTGTCATGAACATTTGTTGTACAGATTATTTTGTCTCCTGGGTATTAAGCCTAGTACCTATTGGTTATTTTTCTTGATCCTCTTCCTCTTCCCACCCTCCACCCTCTGATAGGCCCCAGTATGTGTTGTTTCCCTCTGTGTGTCCATGGGTTCTCATCGTATAGCTCCCACTTACTTATAAGTGAGAACATATCGTATTCGGTTTTCTGTTCCTGCATTAGTTTGCCAAGGATAATGGCCTCCAGTTCCACCCATGTTCCTGCAAAAAACATAATATCATTCTTTTTTATGGCCGCATAGTGTTCCATGGCGTGTATGTGCCACATTTTCTTTATCCAGTCTAACACTAATGGGCATTGAGGTTAATTCTATGTCTTTGCTATTGTGAATAATGCTGCAATGAAAATACGCATGCACGTGTCTTTATAACAGAATGATTTCTATTCCTTTGTGTATACACCCAGTAATGGAACTGCTGGGTCAAATTGTATTTCTGTTTTTAGGGTTTTTGAGGAATCACCACCCTGTCTTCCACAATGGTTGAACTAATTTACACTCGCACCAGAAGTGTAGAAGTGTTCCTTTTTTTCCAGGAGAAAAATTTTGCAAACTCTGTATCTGACAAAAGTCTAATATACAGCATCTATGAGAAACTTTTACAAGCAAAAAAAACCAAACCCCTGTAAAAAGTGAGCAAAGGACATGAGCAGATCACTTTTCAAAAGAAGACACACATACGGGCAACAATCATAAGAAAAAAAAAAGCTCAACATCACTGATCATTAGAGAAATGCAAATAAAAACCACAGTGAGACATCATCTCACACTAGTCGGATGGCTGCTATCAGATCATTTTCCAAAGCAGCTACATCTTTTACATTCCCACCAGGTACATACGAGGGTTCAAATGTTTCCACATTGTCATTTACTTTTATTTTTCTTCTTTTACTTTTAGCAATCCTAGTGGGCATAAAGTGGTATTTCATTATGTGTTTGATTTGCATTTCCCTAATGACTAATAATGTAGAACATATTTTCAGGTGCTTCTTGGCCATTTTTATTTCTTTGAAGAAATGCCTATTCAATATTTTTGCCAATTTTGAATTGTTTTTCTTGTCTTTTAAGTTATAATAGTTTTTTACATATTCTGGATACCAGATCCTTATCAGGTATATGATTTGTGAATATTTTCTCCCACTTTGTAGTCTTTTCACTTTTTAAATAGCATCCTTTGATGCACAAAATTTTGAATTTTAATGTTATTTATGTCATCTCTTGTTGTCACACCTAAAAATCCATTGACAAATTTAGTTCAGTAAAGATATGCCCCTATGTAATATCTTAAAATTTTTATAGTTTTAGCTTTTACATTAAGACTCATGATTCATTTTGAGTTAATATGGATATATAGTGTGAGGTAGGGGTCAAAATTCTTTTTTTTTTCCTATAGGCATCGTGCTGTGATAGCACCATTTGTTGAAAAGACTTTTATTTTTCTTTTGTCCAAACCTTGTTGACCACAGGTGTGTCTCAGTTTACTTCTGGATCTCAATTCTTTTCCATTTACTTATATGTCTGTCTTTATGCCAATATGACACTGTTTTAATCACAAATGTTTTGTACTAAGTTTTGAAATCAGGAGTGTGTGTCAGCTGACTTTGTTCTTCTTTCTCAAGACTGTTTTAACTATTTGGATGCCTTCGCAATTCTAATTAAATTTAAGAATCAGCATTTTTATTTATGTAAAAATGGCCATGATAATTTTAATAAGGATTATACTGAATCTATAGATTATTTAGGTAGCATTGTCATCTGAATAATATTGTCTTCCAACCCATGTACATAAGTTTTTCCACTTACTTAGGTCTTCCATAAATTCTTTCAGCAATATTTTGTAGATTTCACCTTGTATTTCTTTGTTAGTGCTGCCATAACAAAATACCAAATATTAGGTGTCTTAAGCAACATAAATTTATTTTCTCTCATTTCTAGATGCTAAAAGTCCAAGATGAAGCTGTTGGTGGGTTTGGTTTCATTCTGATGCTCTGTTTTTGGCTTGCAGATGGATGACTTCTCACTGTGTCTTCACATGGTCTTTTCTCTGTGAGTATACATAACTAGTGTTTGTGTGTCCAAATTTTCTCTTCTTATAAAGACACCAGTCAGATTGATTAAGTCCCACACTATAAGAGCCTTATGTTAACTTCATTGCCTCTTTAAATGCCCTATCTCCAAATATAGTCACATTTTTTGAACTGGGCATTAGAGCTTTAACATGAATTTTGTGGGGACACAATTCAGTTCATAACAATTTTCCTGGATACATTTATTGCCAGGTATTGTATTCTTATAAACACTATTGTAAACAGAATTGTTTTCTTAATTTCACTTTCTTCATTACTAATATGTAAAAATATACCTGACTTTTCTATGTTAATCCTGCAAATTTTCTGAACTCATTATCTATGATACTTTTTGTGTATGGGTTCTTTAGGATTTTCTGTGTATGTCATCAACAAACAAGGGTAGTTTTACTTCTTCTTTCCCTATTTAGATGCCTTTTATTTATTTTCCTTACCATTGAGTATAATGTTAACTGTGGGGTTTTTGTTGTTGTTTTTTGCTTTTCGTTTTAGTGTCCATTGACAGATTGAGGAATTTCCCTTCTAGTTATAGTTTGCTAAGCGTTTTTAATCTTAAAAGGTGCTTAGATTTTGTCTGATGCTTTTTATGCATCTATTGAAATAGTCATGTGATTTTTAAAATTATTCTTTTGACATAATGTATGGAATTTATTGACCTTTATATATCGAACTACTCTTGCATACCATTTGATCATGGTGTATAATTTTAAAATGTTGCTTGCTAGTATTTTTGAGCATTTTTACATTTGCATTTGTAAAGGATATCAATCTATAGTTTTCTTGTGTGCCTTTGGCTTTGGCATTAGGGTAATGCTGAGCTCATGGAATGAGTTAGGAAGTTTTTCCTTTTCTATTCTTTGGAAGAATTTGAGAAGGATTTGTGTCAATTCTTCTTAAAAATGAGTCATAGAATTCATGAGGGAGGTCATCTGGTTCAAGACTTTTCTTTGTTATGAGATTTTTGACTACCGGTTCAATCTCATTTTCAGTTATAGGTCTATTTATATTTTCTATTTCTTCTTTTTTTAAAAGCTTTGTTGAGATATAATTCACACACTGTACAGTTTTCCCATTTAAACTGTACAACTCAATGGTTTTAAGTACATTTTACAGATATATTTAATTATCACCAGAGTCAAATTTATAATATTTTTATGACCTCAAGAAAGAAACTCTACACCCTTTAGCTATCATCCTACTTTCATCCTGTGTTCCCCTGCTCCACACCCAAGCTTAAGCAACTACTATGTTCCAACTCTATAGGTTTCACTATTTAAAACTTTTATATAAATGGATTTATATAATATGTGCTCCTTTGTGACTGACTTCTTTCACTTAACATAATGTTTTCAAGGTTTATTCATGTTGTAACATGTATCAGTTCTTTATTATTTTTATGACTAAAGAATATTTTGTTCATTCATTTTGGGTTCCTTCTGCCTTTTGGAAATTATGAATAATGCTGCTATAAGTATTTGTATACAAGTTTCTATGTGCACATATGTTTTTACTTTTCTTGGGTACACACCTAGGATTGGAATTTCTGGATCATATAGAAAGTCTGTCTTTAATCATTTGATGAACTGCCAGATTGTTTTCCAAAGTGGCTGCACCATTGTACATACTCGACAGTATATGAGGTTCCAATTTCTTCAACTCATCAGCAACACTTGTTTTTATCTGACTTTCTGATTATAACCATCAAGGGGGTGTAAAGTGGTACCTCATTGTGGTCTTATTTGCATTTACCTGATGACTAATGATGTTGCCTGTCTTTTGCTTATTGACCATTTGTGGTCTTTCTTGCAGATATTTCTATTCAAATAATTTGATTGTATTTTAATTTGATTGTCTTTTTATTATTAATTGACAAAATTTTTTAAATTTTTTAGATACAGATTATCAGATTGCAAATATTTACTTCCATTCTGTTGTCTTTTCACTTTTTTGACGGTGTCCTTTGAAGCAAAAAGTTTTTAATTTCAATCAGGTCTAGCTTATTTCTTCTCTCGTTGCTCATGCTTTTAGTGTCATATCCAAGAATATTTTGCCAAATTCAAGGTCATGAAGATTTACCCCTATGTTTTATCATAAGAATTTTACAGTTTAGCTCTTACATTTAGGAATCTGGTCCATGTAGAGTTAATTATTGCGTATGGTATAAGGTAAGGGTCCAACCTCATTCTTTTGCATGTGACAATCCAATTGTCCCAGGACTATTAGTTGAAAAGATTTCTTTCTCCATCTAATGGTCTTAGGATCCTTGATGAAAATCAGTCGACCACAAATGTATGGGTTTATGTATGGACTCTAAATTCGATTTCATTCAGCTATACGTCTATCCTAATGCCAGTATACAGCCTTACTTACTGTTGCTTTATAGTAACTATTGAAATAAAAAAAAGTATGGGTCCTCCACATTGTTCTTTTTTTTTCCCCAAGGTTCTGGATCACTTGGAATTCCATGTAAGTTTTAGAATCAGCTTGTCAATTTCTACAAATCATAAGTCATTTACAATTCTTATAGTGATTGCATTGAATCTGTTAGAACAATTTGGAAATTTTTGCCATCTTAATGTTAAATCTTCAGATTCATGAACATGGAATGTTTATCCACTTATGTAGGTCTTCTTTAATTTCTTGCACAATATTTTATAGGTTTCAGGGTACATGATTTTGCATTTCTTGTTTAGTTTATCACGAATAATTTTATTATTTTCAACGTTGTAAACAAACGTTTATTTTCAGATTATTTATTTCCAGTGTACAGAAATACAACCGATTTTTTTAATTATGTAATCATGCTTAATTCATTTATTCTAATGGATTTTTAGTGGATTCTTTGGGATTTTTTCTATATAAGATATTGTCATCTGTAAACAGAGAGAGCTTTATTTCTCCCTTTCTATTTTGAAAGTCTTCTATTTTTGTTTTTGCCTAATTTCCCTGGCTAGATCCTCTAGGAAAACAGTAAGTAGAAGTGGTGAGAGTGACATCCATGTCTTGTTCCTGATCTTAGTGAGAGGTGACAGCGTGCTGGCAGTCCTCACAGCCCTCGCTCGCTCTCGGCGCCTCCTCTGCCTGGGGTCCCACTTTGGTGGCACTTGAGGAGCCCTTCAGCCCACAGCTGCACTGTGGGAGCCCCTTTCTGGGCTGGCCAAGGTGGGAGCCAGCTCCCTCAGCTTGCAGGGAGGTGTGGAGGGAGAGGAGCGAGCAGGAACCGGGGCTGCGCGTGGCGCTTGCGAGCCAGCTGGAGTTCCGGGTGGGCGTGGGCTTGGCAGGCCCTGCACTCGGAGCAGCCAGCCAGCCCTGCCGGCCCCAGGCAATGAGGGACTTAGCACCTGGGCCAGTGGCTGCAGAGGGTGTACTGGGTCCCCCAGCAGTGCCAGCCCACAGGTGCTGCGCTTGATTTCTCACTGGACCTTAGCTGCCTTCCCGCGGGGCAGGGCTCAGGACCTGCAGCCGGCCATGCCTAAGCCTCCCACGCCCTCCATGGGCTCCTGTGCTGCCCGAGCCTCCCCGACGAGCACCAACCCCTGCTCCACAGCGCCCAGTCCCATCAACCCCCCAAGGGCACTTGGGTCCCCTTCCACACGGTGGAAGCTTTGTTCTTATGCTCTTTGCAATATATCTTGCTACTGCTCACTCTTTGGGTCCACACTGCTTTTATGAGCTGTAACACTCACCGTGAGGGTCCGCGGCTTCATTCTTGAAGTCAGTGAAACCAAGAACCCACTAATTCCAGACGCATTAGGAGCAAAGCATCAGTCTCCTACCATGAAATATGATGTTGGCTCTGGGTTTCTCATAGATGTTGTTATTGGCTGAATGTTCGTGTTTCCACAAAATTAATATGTTTAAATTTAACCCCAATGTGGTAGTATTAGGGCCTTTGAGAGGTAATTATGTGATGAGGGTAAAGCCCAAACGATGCAATTAGTGCCCATATAAAAATAAGCCAGAGAGTTAGCTTGCTCTTTCTGCCATGTGAGAATACAGCAAGAAGTTAGCAGTCTACCAGAAGAGGGCCCTCACAAGAACTTGACCATGCTAGTTCCATGACTTTAACTACCAGCCTCCAGAACTGTGAAAAATAAATTTCTGTTGTTTGTGGGCCACCCAGCTTATGGTATTTTGTTATAGCAGCTGCGCTAAGACAATAAAATTCTAGTTATTTTCTTAGTGACACCTGGGGATTATAATTAACCTCTTAAACTTATAACAATCTATTTTTAATTAATTCAATTTAGGTTCAATAATATACAAAATCTCTGCTTCTATACAGTCTACCCTTGCCCCTTTATGTTGTCACAAATGACATCTTTATTCATTGTGCTCCAATTAACATAGATTTACAATTTTTATGTATTTGTCTTTTAAATCATTTACAAAAGGAAAGAGTTACAAACGAAAAATTCCACAATACTGGCTTTAGTATTTACATATGTTGCTACCTTTGCCAGGGTTCTTTCTTTCTCATACGATTTCAAGTTACTTTCTTGTGCCTTTGCTTTTGCCTTAAGGACTCTCTTTATCATTTCATGTGTTGCATGTTTGCTAGTGACGAACTCCCATCACTTTTGTTTATCTGAGGCTCTCCTAACTTTCCCTCCATTGTTGAAAAAGAATATTGCTGAATATGGAATTCTCGAGTAACAGATATTTTTTCCTTCAGCACTTTTACTATGTCATCCCTCTGCCTTCTGACTTCCAGTTTCTGCTAAAAATTGGCTATCAATGTCATTGAGGATAACTTGTATGTGACAGTCACTTTCCTATTGCTGCTTTCAGATTTTCTTTATTTTTGACTTTTGACAGTTTGATCATAACATAGCTCAGTGTGGACCTCTTTGCATTTATCCATCCTGGAGTTCAATGACCTTCTTAGACATGTAGTTTTGTGTCTTGTATCAAATTTGGGAAGTTTTCAGTCATTATTTCTTCAAATATTATTTCCCCATTCTCTCTTCTTTTGAGAGTCCCATTTTGAGTATATGTTGGATGGTGCCCCAAGGATCTCTTAGGCTCTGTTTATTATCTTCATTCTCTTTTCTTTTTGCTACTCTTTCTTAATAATTTTAATTAACCTACCTTCAAATTTGCTGATTCTTTCTTCTGCCTGCTCACATCTGCTATTGAAATCCTCTGGTGGATTTTTTATTTCATTTATTATCATTCTCAGCCCCAAAATTCTTGCTGTGTTTCTTTCTATAACTTATAATTCTTTGTCAATATTTCCTATTTGGTGAGACATGGTTCTTCTGGTTTCCTTTAACTCCTTGGGCATATTTAAAACAGTTGACTTAAAATCTTTGTCTAGTAAGTCATTCAATGTCAGTGATTTCTCAGGAACAGTTTCTGTAGTTTCTCCTATGCATGTGCTATATACTTCCTTTATTTGTATGCTTCTTATTTTTTTGTTGAAAACCAAACATCTTGGAATATTATAATGTGGCAACTCTAGAAATATGACTCTTCTTTCCTCTCCAGGGTTTGTTTTTGCTGCTTACTTTGGGTAGAGTTGTTTGCTTAGTGACATTTCTAATAATTTTTGTAAAGTCTAATTCTTTGTCATGTGTAGTCTCTGAAGTCTCTCTTCCTTTATCTTGGTCAGCTAGGGTATTTACCATGTCCATCTGGGATAAAGAAAGAAAAAACAGGAAGAGAGAGAGGAAAGAAGAGAAAGAAACTTTCCCGGTCTTTGGAGATTGGCTGTGTGTTGGGGCACTCATTTAATGCTTAGCCAGGCAATTTAGAACTCTGCTTTAGCCTTCTTTAACTGTTTGTGCTGAGCCTAGGGGTCATCCAGAGATAAAAGCTTAGAGTCTTTTCAGATTTTTTTCTGAGCACACGTTTTATGCTGAGCTTGTGTGTGACTTTCAAAAGTCCCTGATATACATGGGTGATATTCTTTCCCTAATTTCCCAAAGAATCTTTCTCCCAGGCTTTCAGCATGTCTACTATTTGTGTCAACTGTAATCTTTAGCCCCAGATAGCACCAGGTTGCTCATTTGCCTTACAATGTTTTCGAGAAATACCCTAGGTATAGGTGCTTTCCTGCCCTGAAAAAGTTCAAAACTAGGTAAAACAAAGGCAAATGCTTTATATCAGTTCTTCAGGTAGTCCCCAAACAGTCAAAACAGAGCAAAAAACTTATTTGAGACTAAGTTTTTTTCTGCTCCATCCAAAAGCAGGGACCAAGGCTTCACATTGGGAACAGCAGCTTCTGTCTTTAAGACCACAACTGAGCTAGGGATGGCAGAGAGGTAAAAGCAGATAAAACTGCCACAAAGCTTTCTTGCCATTTTTACTTTATCTTTTTTGATTCAGTGTTTGCTTATTTGCTATAAATTTTTGACTATTTCCCAGAGTTCTGACAAAGTTGATTGTGACCATTTTCACTCAATTTTTTAGTGTTTTTTCTGGAGAGGCAGGACTTTGGAACTACCTACTCTATCATTTTTACCGTGGCCACTAAACTCATTGTACTTTTAACTCAGTTATAATCAACTTGGCCCATTTTTTGCCTTTGCCTCCCAGTTTGGGGAGATTTTTTAACAGCGTGACATTTTAAGTAAGATCCCCTGCTTTTGAATTTCAGCTCTCCACTTACTAGATATGTGATCTTCAAGTGGTCACTCCATGAGGCTTAGTTTCAGTATTTGGAAATTAGTGATGATAACCATAACAATCATCTCCAGCTTTGAGGGGATATTACAAAATGACAAAATGAATTAACATACTTGAAAAAAATTTTAAACTATAACATGAGAAAATACCAATTATTTTTAAATGCAAATTTTTTTTAAGTTGTAGTTTAACTTTCATTCCCTCAGCCATTCAATCCTATTCAAAATCTTTCAAGTATTTGTACTTGAAAAGACCTTTGTTTGATTATTTTTTATCAATCCTTCCAAAGTGTAATATTCTTGCCACTTATTTATCATAAAAATATTTTAAGTGAGAATGTACTTATGAGGAACATAAGCCAAAAAATATTATAAAAGTGTAAAACAGAATAAGATAATACACATTTTAATGTTATTGAGGGAAAAATATATCTAGGGTTGCTCAAAATACTTGTTTCAATCAAAGGCAATCAAATAAAGTAAAGGTTTTGCTATCTCAGAAACACTACCACTCAGCTATTCAGGAACTTCCTTTCTCCAGTTCAATTTTGAAAGTTTAGAGTTCTTGTCAGAATGACACATAAGAATTACCTGTGGAGGTTTTTGTTTTTGTTTTTTTAAATACAGTTCCCTTTCTGAATTTGGAATAAGAATTAGGAGCCGAGCATATGTATTTTTAAAAAGCTCTGTAGAAAATTATGATTAGCAGTCAGGATTGAGAACCATCAATTTGAGTGTTTCTATATTGTTATACGCAGGGGATACATTCCAAGACCCCCATTGAATGCCTGAAACTGAGGATAATACCAAACCCTATATAAACTGTATTATGTGTTTACATATACATGATACTTACGATAAAGTTTAATTTATAAAGTAGGCACAGTAAGACATTAACAATAATAATCAATAATAAAATAGAACAATTATAACAGCATGCCAGCATCACTAGTCTTGCATTTTGGGGCCATTATTAAGTAAAATAAGGATTACTTAAACACATGCACTGTGATACTATATAGCCCATCTAATAACCCAGATGGTTGCTAAGTGACTAACAGATGGGTAGCATGTGTACAGCATGGATATGCTGGACAAAGGGATGATTCACATGTCAGGTGGGACGGAACAGAAAGGCATGAGATTTCGTCACACTACTTGGAATGGCATATGATTTAAAACTTATAAATCTCTTTTTCTAGAATTTTTCATTTAACATTTTCAGACCACAGTAGACCTTGGGTAACTGAAACCACAAAAAGCAAAATGGTGAATAAGGAGTGACTATGTATAAAGAGAATCAAGAGTAATATGGACATCCTAACATTCCACAGACCTTACTGTGCGTCAATTTTACATATGCATAAAACATCATCACACCTATTATTTCCCATACCAACGAATGCCATAGAAAAGTAAATTTTCCCATCTTACCATTTAACTGAGCTCAGAGTCAATGGATGATTCATCCAAGGTCAGGCTGCTAGGAAGTGAGAGAATCACAGTCAGATCTTAGTTTAATATCAAGCCCAGTTCTCTTTCCACAGCACCAGATATGAACTTTTATAATGTGTTGTTCCTACAGCTTTCTCATCTCTCATTCCTAGCATTCCTACAGTGAACACTTTTTGGAAACCCAAGTCTTCTAAATTATCTGTATTTTAGGGCCTAGGGCCTTAACTTAGTCAAAGATTCTTATTCTCCTTATCCTGTGTAAATATTGTGATTCAACATGCCATACTCTCACCAACATCTACAGTAGCTCTATCCATTTGTTTATCTACCTGAGATTCCTGCCCTTAAAATCTTCCTCCTTAGATCAACACAATCTTTTCTTCCCTGGTTGTCTTTCTGGGTGTCTGTAGACCTACAGAAAAGCACATGATGTGTGAATTGTTATTTACAGTCTCCGTCCTCATTGAAAATCTCTGTGTCACTCAGCAATCCATATCAGGGCTTATATTGTTCTCACTCTCTATTGCTTAACTCTTCAAAATTTCTCTCACTTTCTAGGCACTTTTCAACTCACTACCATCAGGGTTCTGTCCTGATTATTCCACTGAAGCTGCTCCTGCAGGGAGACCCTAATATCCAAATGCAGTAAATTGGCTTCAGGTCTAACCTTTTTCGACCTCTCTGTGGAACTAAAACTAGACTATTCTTTTTTTCTTGAAATTGCTTCTTTCCTTTCTAGTACTCCCAGCTTGTTGTCTTATTTCCTTCTTAGTAATTTCTTTTCAAGCTTCTTATCTTGTTCCCGGATGTTATGTAATGACATCTCCTGAGGAATCTGTAAGGTTTTCATCCTTGACCTCCTCTTCATACTCTATACGGTCTTCCTCAGAAAAATCACCCACTCCTTTGACATCAAATATCCCATATATACCAACAAAGCTTTCATGGATCACTGTTAATTATGGAGTTTGGGGAATTGTGGAACTGATCAAGGAAAAAGATATGACCACGAGGTGGCAGTAGCACGCACATGCTTTATTTGGCTGTTGTGTCTGAAACATCAGCCCCTGCAGCATGAGACCATGGGATAGGAGGGCAAGGGAACTCTTAGGGAAAAGGAGTATCGGAGAGGGGCTTACATGTCTAGTTTCCGTCTCTCAGTAGCAAAGCATGAAGTCTTTGGGTCAGAGAGCTCCAACTGGCAGTAGCAACTTGGGGTATTAAATACCCAGGGTTTTATTCTATCTATAGCTAGCAGATGTTCGATGCAGTTTTGTGGGGTATGCAAAGCAGGCAGGCTCCAAATGGCTAAAAATCTGCTTGTCTGAGCTATATTTAAAACAATTGGGTGTGTAGTAATTTGAGTTTTGGACTAGTATGCTTTTGAGCTAATGGGTCTTAGCCTGCCATGAAGAAATAAACAACCTAGGGACTAACATACAGAGGGCATCATGGGTCATTTATGTAGTAGTTGGTCAGATTTCTGGCTGAACCTCAGGAATCTCAAAACTAAACCCAATATACTTCTACTAAATGTAGTTTCTTTTCCTCTTATTCTATCAGAAATATAATATATTGTGCCATTGAAACTAAAGTACTCCTCTTTCCTGTCTTTCGTGCACTTTAATCCATGACCATTTTACTGATTGTACTGTCTTTACATCTTTTACTCTCTCTTATACATTATTTCATTCCTCAGTGGTTTGGATTATGGCTTCCCTATATCTTGCCTAGGTTATTATCACTGTCTCTGAAATAATCCTCTTCTCCTTTGTCCTGCTATTGCCTGGTACATTCTTTGCACTACCATTGAGATAATTTTTCTGAAACTCAAATGTGATGTTACTTGCCCAGTTAAAATGTATTTAACTCTCCATGATGTAGAAGAGGTGTTGGCAAACTATGACCTGTAGGCCAAACCCAGCCTTCCACCTGGTTTTGTAAATAAAGTAGTTTTATTAGAACACAGACACTCCCATTCATTTGTATATTGTCTATGGCTGCCTTCGTGCTACCACAGCTGAGTTGAGCAGTGGCAAATAAGACCATATGGCTCACAAAGTCCAAACTAGTTGCCCCCTGGCCACTTACAGAGAAAGTTTGTCAACCCCTGGTCTAACTGTAAAGTTTGGAAGCTTGGCACGACATACAGGGCCATTCAGGAGGTAGCCACTCTACATCTTAGTTTTATGCTAGCCCGTATTCCCCACTGCTACTCTAAATCACACCCATATGGAACTACTGGTAGTTTCCAGAGTGTACCACGATACTTCATCCTTGATGCTGTTGCTTCTTCTACCCAGTATATTATTTCCTCTGTTTATCCATTTCTCATTCACCTCCTCATTTTTAAGATTTAGGGGCTACTTATTCTGTCAAGCCTTTCTTAAATCTCTCCCAGAGTAGCACTGACTTCCTTTCTGCCTCACTGTACAGACTTTGATCATGGCACCAATAATCTTTTTTCATGTTTAAAAATGATTTTATTCTACTCAGGTGACATTTCTACATTTAAAATCATATTCCTTCAATTTTTAAAGCATTTTATGCCCTGTTTTTGAGAAGTCTGATATCAGTCTGATTCTTGATACTTCGGATATCACTGTCTTTTATAATCTTTTTAAGATCTTTTTATCCCCAGTGACTTTAATACCTTTATTTTTAGAGCACTTTTAGGTTTACAGAAAAATCACATTGAGCAGGAAGTACAGAGCTCCCATACATTCCCTTACCCCTCCACCCACACACACGGTTTATTACAATTGAACCAATATTAATACCTTATTATTAACTAAAGTCTATAGTTTACGTTAGGGTTTACTTTTCCTATTGCACATTTTGTGGGTTTTCACATATTTAGAATATTTGGCTAGCATTACAGTATCATAAAAAAATAATTTTACTGCCCTAAAAATCCTCTGTACTCAAACTATTCATCCCTCTTCCCTGCACCCTCCAACTGCCCCCCAGCTCATCACCTGGCAACCACTAATCTTTTTACAGCCTCTTACTGTCTCTACAGTTTTGTCTTTTTCAGAATATCACACAGTTGCAGTTACAGTTCGTAAGCATTTCAGATTGGCTTCTTTCACTTAGTAGTGCACATTTAGGTTTCCTTCATGTCTTTTCGCGTCATGATAGCTTATTTCTTTTCATCCCTGAATAATATTTCATTGTCTAGATGTATCACAGTTTTTTTTGAATCCATTCACCTACTGAAGGGACATTTTGGTTGCTTCCAAGTTTGAATAATTATGAATAAAGCTGTTATAAACACTTGGGCACAGTTTTTTTTGTGTGTGTATCCATGAGTTTTCAACTCATCTGGGTAAATACCAAGAAGCATGATGACTGACTCATATGATAAACATATGTTTAGCTTTTTTAGAAATGGCCAAACTATCTTCCAAAGTGAATGTATTATTTTACACTCCCACAAGCAATGGATGAGAGTTCCCATTGCTCCACATCATCACCAGTATTTGGTGGTGTCAGTGTTTGGATTTCAGTCAATCCAAGAGGTATGTAGTGGTATTTAATTGTTGTTTTAATTTGAATCCTCTTAATGACATACAATGCTGAGCATCTTTTCATATGTTTATTTGCCATCTGTATATCTTCTTTGGTAAGATGTCTGTTCAGATCTTTAGCTAATTTTTAACTGGGTTGTTTACTAACTTACTGTTGAATTTTACCAATAACTTTTTACTTTTGTGATAATTATCATCAGCGATATTACTAATAATGAGACCAAACATTTATAACTACTTACCAAGTACCAGATGCTGTGACAATTGTTTTATAGACATTATTTCATGTAACCCTCATTAATAATGCTATTATTTTATCTACTTTTGTTCATGAGTAAGTGGCTCAGAGAGGTTCAAGAACTTATCTAGGATCACGCAGTAAATAAGCACTAGAGCTAGAATTGCAAATCAGTTCTCGAATTTCTAGGACCATAACCATAACCACTGCAAGACACTTTTTACCTTCCTTCCACTGATGATGACAGAGTTATTTCTTCTGGTTAAGCTAGGAACATCAAAAGGGTGGAAGGGGTAGTGTGCTGGAAGTGGGGATTGATAAATGCATCAATCAGTATCTATATCTATAGCTATCTAAATCTGATTGGAAACTGGAGATAAGAAAGGCATCTACATCTAAAGAGAAAACAAAAAGCCTGGAGAACAGATTCTACTTAAAGTAGACTACTTTGAATGCCATTTTTTTTTTTTTAGAGAGAAGTTAAATTTTCGCCTACAGTCATATTGACAACAGTTTAAAGTGTGAGGTTTTTTTTTTCTCTCTCTCAAGTCACTAATGGGGCAATTAGCAATTTCTAATTTGGTCTGTTACTCACTTTCATGTGAATCAATTATTAACCCAAGTAAGTCAATCATCATAATTCATTTAGCATATGAGTTCTTCTTCCTTTAGAGACATGTATACATCTCTGGACACCAAGGCAATTTATAGAAATTATACATGTTATACAAATGTCATGTAGAAGATGAAAATAAGGCTGTTTATTAAACTTAGCACAGTTCCTGTGCTTATACTAATGCATAGTGATTAGAATTCTATTCATTGGGGATGAAGACAGTTGAACATTTCAGGCTGACACTACAGTCCTCCTGGCTTCTCTCACTTCTACACCTTCTCCTCCTCTGGCTGCTCCTTGTGGTTTTACATAATCATTAAAATTCCACTCCTAGTGAAGCAGTTACATCGTCTGGGGTATATACCTAGGATTCGTCATCTCGCGCCAGAAAAATTTAGGACACGGACACACACGAGGAGTTTAGGAATGGAGGTTTAAGAGGCAGAAGAAAAGGGAGAGAAAAACAGCTCTCTCTATTGAGAGAAAGGAGCCTTCCGAGCAGAAAAGACTGACTAGTGGCAGATGCACATTTTATAGTCCAGCTTGAGGAAGCGGTGTCTGATTTAGGTAGGGCTCACAGATTGGTTCCATCAGGGGTAACGTTTACATAGCGCTCAGAGAAGGCTGGTCGCCCCACCCTAACCTTACCATGCAAATAAACTCTCCTTGGCCAGTGCCATCTTGTCTGCTCTTTACTGTACACGTGGCTGGCAGAGAAGGGAAGATGGAGCCGCCGTCTTTAACACGTCTAGTCCCTAGTTCCTGCCGGCATTCACCCGTGCAAGCTCCCCAGCTTGCTTGTCTATGTTTGCAGCTCTACGTTACAGACTGCTCTTTGTTAGGAAATGATTTTGGGCTGCTTTTCATTAAAAAGAAAAGCCTTACAGAGGGCTCCCGTACCTTTACTGTCTGCCTAAGTGATTTCTTCTTAACTCCTATATCACTAGAATAGGAACAAAATTATTTTCACCTTCCTCAGGAAGACTCTCTAGTGGAATCAGGCCTGAAAGAGACGTTTCCAGCCTTTGCTTCTCATCCTGCAATCTCAGCACCCCCAACAGGCCAGTGCTTGAAAATGAGGGATTCCTGCTGCTGAACACCCCAGCTCACATTTTGGCCCCACTCAGATTCTTCCCTGAGCCTCAAGCCTTCTGGACACATTCTTCCTTTCCCTCACTGCTTTCCCTGATTCTAAGTCTTAAACTACCCTCCCCATTTAGTCTTCCCTCTCCACCAAACCACCCTCCTTCCTTGTTTTGAAATATAAATCCATTGAATGTATTACTCAAAACATTCACTGCTTTTCTCTCTGAGAAAAAGAGATGGAAAAGAATACGAAGAGGAAGTGATGAAAACCAGTGCAGGGAAATGCCCAAGACTCTAGCAAAGTGTGCCAATTTTGGAGTTCTCATCTCTCAGCTACAGTTCCTGACAACATGATGCTACGTACAGATAACCTGATGGTCTTTTGTTTTCTTTCACTTGGGAACATGACTCTCTTAAATTCCCCTTATCCAGACATAAGCACCTTCCTAACCCTCACCACAATAAACAAGAGCTACTATTCATTGAACACAGACTAGGAGTAAGACATTGAGATGGTTTTTTTGTTGTTATCTTATTTCCAGGCTCTTTGTATTATCTTCATTTTTATAGAAAAGAAAACTGAGGTTCAAACACGTTAGTCATTTGCACCCAAACACAAAATGCTTGTACAGTACTGAACAAGGACATGAAGCCATGTCTTTCTGATTCCTGAATCCACCCTCACTTTACTTCATTGTCTGCTCTCTCCAGAAATAATGTTAGGATATTAGAGAAAAATAAATGGCATTTAGGCATCCTCTCATCCTGAACAGGTCATGTCATCTGTGGCCAGGCTGCTAACGCAGTCACTCCCCACCATGGTCTAACACCCCTTCTCTCTTAAGTAGACAAGAAGGAGGGAGCACATTCTTGTTGAGCTGTATTTCAGCAAGGTAATCAAGTCATTTCCTCATCTATATTGTGAAATATAAAACTCTCTAAGGTCTTATCCTCTAGTTCATAAGTCTTTCTACAAGAGAAACCTTGCCTAATACATCGCTCTATATATAGCACACTCCATGTAGAGCACAGAAGAATTCTGGATGTCTAGCAGATGCTTGACATTTTTATTTTATTTTTTATTAAAATGCTGAACTTAGCTATTCACATCTATAATTCAAGGATGCTATGTTTCGTCATTTTCCAAATCAATAATAATAAAAACAATAACTGGAGAAAGTATCCCAAACTTAGAAACACTTCGAATAAAATTTCTCATTAATTCCTCTTCCAGCCTGTCAGTTAGCAAATAAAGGAAATATAGAGGGAATTTTGGTCTTATTAAATTGTCCAAAACTATAAAGTTCTGGAATATACATTCAAATCCATGACTTGGTTTCCTTTTAATTTTTCAGTTTTAACAAATAGGGCTTTATTTCCCTGCCTCTCCAGGTACCAATAATAGAAACCATTGAAAGTATCAATGCAAATATGCTTCATATTACCATTAGGGCTGGCAAATTTTGATAATAGCAGCATGAACTCACAAATGTATCTCAAAATTCTAAAAATTAAATACACAAATACACAAGCAGGTCCTTGCAACAAATATGCTCTTAATCTGAAACATTCCTTACAACTGAAAAACTGAATTATCAAGAGTCACCAATTAAGAGAAAATTAGCACTCTCCTGGTTAAACTCTTCTGTTCCATAGTACTTCTTAGGTTTACCAACTAATCTGTGATTTCAAAACAATCATAGAGAAGGCAGACACAAAACTCCTATTAGGGGTCTTGCGATTTTTCAGGATGTGTTCAATTCACATTCGTCTTTTACACCAGAGTAGCAGATAAGCACTGGGAACAAGAGGTGAAGATACCATATAAGTCGGAATTTTAAAGTGCATTCCTAATAGGAAATATAGAATCATTTCAATATAGATATTTTAATCCAATAGGTTTATATTTTTAATTTTTTGTCTTAAATAAATATTGTGGACAAGAACTTCTTTTCATTTCTCATTAAATATAAAGGTTTTCAAAACTGCTATAGGTTTAAAGGTTGTTCATTTAATGAAGCTGGCACAATGATGCAGCATATAGGCTGCTTAGCTCCAAGAAGATACTTTCTGGCCCTTATCTTCGCTGGGGATGAAAGGACAACATAATTACCTGTCTCTGAAACATTCGTTTGCCACATATTGCAACTCCTCTATCTATCACATTCAAGGCAGTCTGCCCAGCTCTGACAGTTGATGTAAATTGACCCAAGGCGGGAGTGAGCTCTGAGCTTATCAAGGGTGGGTGCAGCTGCTCCATCCTTGGCACAGGTGTGGAGAGATTGGAGCAAGCCCTTGCCACTCTTCACATGCACTCCTCCTAATAACTTTGTAGCTGGCAGAGCTGCAAGCTGAAATCCACCCAGATCCAGTGGCGGGAATTAGCACTGTGGGCAGCTTAGATCCCCAGACCAGGGAAACCTCAGTGAAGCCAAATTAAAAAGACTAACACAACTACACTCACATATGGTTTTCAATGCATTGACAGAAATGATGAGCAGGACAGAGGCAGGAGGAACATAACAGGATGCTATTTCATGAAATATGATACACACCTACATATATACACACATACCATGTATCACAAACATATTATATGTTTTTTTGTTATTTTTTTTTTGGGGAGGGGAGACGAAGTCTTGCTCTGTCACCCAGGCTAGAGTGCGGTGGCGCGTTCTCGGCTCACTGCAAGCTCCGCCTCCCCGGTTCATGCCATTCTCATGCCTCAGCCTCTCCGAGTAGCTGGGACTACAGGCGCCCGGCACCACACCCGGCCAATTTTTTTGTATTTTTAGAAGAGACGGGGTTTCACCTTGGTCTCGATCTCCTGACCTCGTGATCCGCCCACCTCGGCCTCCCAAAGTGCTGGGATTACAAGCGTGAGCCACCGCGCCTGGCCCATATTATATGTTTTTATAACCTATTTTCTTCACCTAAATAATGTATTTTAGAATGTCGACATTTCTACAACCAGCATTTCTAATGTCTACATGGTGTTCCATTATATGGGTATATCTCTTTATGTAATCAATCTCAATATTTGATATTTTGGATATTTCCACTTTGGGCTTATTTTTAAGTGCTGTGAGGAATAGTAATAAGAAATAGTTCATACATATTTCAAATAATCTCCTTAGATAAAATTAGTAGAAGTGAGATTATTGGGGAAAAGAATAAGCATGTTTAGACAATTTTTGACATATTACCATGATGCTGTCTAGAAAAGATGACACCCAGCAGCTGAGAATGTAACACTGGGTTAGAGAAAGCTTGGCTTGTTTGACATATTGGAATCTAGAATATCTTGCAATTAATAGAATTTTGTTTGAATCTTTGTGAGATTGAACAAGATTTCATAAATTCATTGGATGTTTGCTTCTATTTTGGTAATCTCTGATTATGATGTTTACTAATTTTCCACTGAGTTGTAGTCTTTTATTGATTGATAAAGACTCATTATAAGATGTTTAAAATAGCTCTTTGCCAATTTTTTTTTTTTTTTTTTTTTTTTGGGACGGAGTCTCGCTCTGTCACCCAGGCTGGAGTGCAGTGGCGCAATCTCGGCTCACTGCAAGCTCCGCCTCCCGGGTTCACGCCATTCTCCTGCCTCAGCCTCTCCGAGTAGCTGGGACTACAGGCGCCCGCCACCACGCCCGGCTAATTTTTTTGTATTTTTTTTTTAGTAGAGATGGGGTTTCACCGTGGTCTCGATCTCCTGACCTCGTGATCCGCCCGCCTCGGCCTCCCAAAGTGCTGCGATTACAAGCATGAGCCACCGCGCCCGGCCTGCCAAATATTTTACAATAGTACTTTGCCAGATTGTAGTTTGTTTCAAATTTTAATGGCATTTTAGGCTATGTGGATTTTTATGTTATCAAATGTATTAATAATTCTTAAGTGATACATAGTTTCTACCCCAAGTTGTAGGCTTAGAAATTCCTCTACCACCAAGAAATTATATAAACACATTAGATCTGTGTCTCACAGGGAATTTTTTGGTCAATAGAGAATTTTTTTCTGTGTGTTGTAAAATGACTGTATCCAAATATCCCAGCATTTTCAAAATTCAGAAACATGAAATCTCTTTAGATTTATTTAAGAACCAAATTAGTGCTCTGTTTTTTATCATATAGATGGGTATCATTGCTTATTATATTCGTTCCAAAGAACAATAAGAGAGAGACCAGGTAAAATATTTGTAAATGTCCTCTGTTCCTTTATCAATAAATGAGCTTCTTGCTCCCTGAACCCTATCTATCATTAATTGAGCTTTAAGTCTCGATTTAGGAAGAATAAGAAAGTTACATGGGGAGGATAAAATTAGATCAGAGAAACCAAGAGAAAAAAATAATACCATCCCTTTGACCCTTGTTGAATTTTATAAAGATGAGGTAGAGAGGAGGGAAAGGGTATGTATGAGAAGCCGTTTCTCACTGCCTCTACCACCATACAAGGAAGGTGATAGTAGGGGACTGCAGGGAGGCTGCCATAGATTGAATATTTGTATTCCTTAAAATTCAGATGTTGAAATCCCAACCCTCAATCAGATGGTATGAGGAAGTGAGGCCTTTAGGAGATAATTAGTTCCTGAGGGTGGAGCCCTCATTCGTGGAATTAGTGTCCTTATAAAAGAGGCCCCAGAGAGCACCTTTGCCCCTTCTGCTATGTGAGAACACAGTGTGAAAAGATGGCCATCTCTGAATCAGGAAGCAGGCCCTCACCAGACACCGAATCTGCCAGCCCCTTGCATTTGGACTTCCCTGCCTCCAGAAGTGTGAGAAATAATTTCATGTTGTTTATAAGCCACCCAGTCTATGTATTCTGTTTTCATAGGAACCTGAACAGACTAAAACAGAGACATTAATTTAAACACATCCAGATAAGTATAGGGAAGTTTAGAAAGTCTGACACCAGCAGCCTAGTTTACATGATATATTTATGAGAGGCCCTGAATCTCTCATGAAAAGACCTTTTTTAGCCAATGCAAACACAATATGAGTCCATGGTATGGCAGATGTGTGGACTAGGGTAGTGCTCCTGCTTCCCACAGCCTGGTTGTACATGCAAGAGACCCAAGTGTGCCCCTGAATCCATAGGGGGCATGGAGGTACTAAAAGGATTGTAGGCCAGAAGAAGCCTGGATTCAAACGAAGACTTGCCACCCCCAAGATATGGGGGATTTAAAACCAGAGGCAAATAATGATGACTGCTGACTACAATCACATCTCCTCAAAAATTCAGAAGGAAGCAGTTATGCCATAAAGGTCATAAAAGAGGAATCAGTCTTGGTTGGTCTCTCCATGCCAGCTACACAAAATGATTCAAAAGGCTCATACCTGTAATCTCAGCACTTTGGGAGGCCAAGGTGGGTGGATCACCTGAGGTCAGGAGTTCCAGACCAGCCTGGCCAATGTGGTGGAACCCCATCTCTACTAAAAATACAAAAATTAGCCAGGCATGGTGGCGGCAGGTGCCTCTAATCCCAGCTACTTGGGAGGCTCAAGCAGGAGAATCGCTTGAACCCAGGAGGCAGAGGTTGCAGTGAGCCGAGATTGCACCATTGCACTCCAGCCTGGGAGACAAGAGCCAGACTCAGTCTCAAAAAAAAAAGAAGCAAACAAAATGATTCAAAAAACATTGTGTAGGTTCAAGGAAGCCACTTCTTCTGTCATCACAAAGTCATATCATCTGAATCACCACTCCCCCATAACACTAGGGTGATTTTGGAAAAGGCAAACACAGGAATAGTCGTTTATCTGAGCCATCCAAGCAGAGACTAGTTTTCTTAAAAGGCAGTTTAAATTGTTGGAAATAACAGAGATTACAAATTTGGAATAAATATAGTGATTCCCTCTCTTTACTCTTCCCTTCCTCCCTTTGGAGTGGGGAGTGGAAGGGAGCTCATGCAGAAAATCAGGACAGTTATAAAGGAATAAATACTAAATTGCTTTGTATGCCCCAGCTAATGAGACTGAATTTGTTATCCTAATATGCACACATGCAGGCACACACGGACACACACACACTTTTCTTTCTTTTTTATTTCCCCAGTTGTTTTATAATGGTCACGTACTGCATTTCCCTGGAAGTAAAGAAACATTTATTTTTGAAATCTTAACTAGTCTTGAAAATTCCCAAGCAACTATGTATTTCAATACACTTCAAAAGCAGTTGGAAGATTTTACTTAAAACATTGCTCCTATATTTTTACTTCACAAACTACTTGGCAAATCTGAGTTTAACCAACATAAGTATCCTTGCATCTTGGGCTACCTTTATTATAATTCAGATCTAAGAAGGTTTTCCCAAAATTTCCCATCTGAAAATTGTATTTCAGAAGTGAAGTGCACAAGAGAAGAGAGGTAGGTATAAACATTTTACCTCACGCCAGGTTGGGATCAAATTCTATTTTTGAAAGACCATGTAAGCAAGCCTGTCGCTGTTGAAAGAGACAACTAAAACCTAACAAATTATTCCAAGAAGGCTTGGAAATACAAAGCAATCTTTTCCAGGTCCTTTCAGAGTCATTTCTTAATGGAATTATTTCACCCTGAATTAGACTCAAAGTTGTACTCAGATATAAGAATAAAATTAGATGATGGTGAAGTTGAAGAGCTCAGCTTTATTAAGCACATACCATGTGCTAGGCACTTTAAATGCCTAATAGGATTAATGCCTTAATCCTTCCCACAACACACGGATATTTTAACAGATTAGCAAATTGGGACTCAGAAAGGTGAATTAGCTTGCCCAGGTCTGCTGCTGGGAAATCGTGGATCTGACATTCAAGCCTGTATCCTCCAAAGCCAGAGACCATACTTGCCTGCTGCTCTACTGCTTTTGTCTTGAGTTTATGTATTGATGAAAACAGCACACTTAGCAACTAGTAACCCATGTCCACATCTTACTTTTTTTTTTTAGAGGTGGGGTCTCACTCTGTTACCCAGATTGGAGTATAGTGGCACAGTCGTGCTTCACTGCAGTCTCAAACTTCTGGGTTCAAGGGATCCTCCTACGCCAGTATCCAGAGTAGCCAAGGCTACAGGTGCACACCACCACGCCTGGCCATTTTTAATTTTTTTTATATAGAGAGAAAGGGTCTTACTATGTTGCCCAGGCTGGTCTGGAACTCCTGGCCTTAAATGATCCTCCTGACTCAACCTTCCAAAGCACTGGGATTAAACAGCTGTGAGCCCCTGCACCCAGCCTACATCTTACTATTGCTACATCCTTGTCACGTTATTCTAAGCAAATGATGTTACATGCTTAGAAAAACATGGGTTCTTTTAGAGATTAAATGGACCTCACTTTTCCCCTCTATAAAAAAAGAGGTAACATTATCTAATTCAGAGTTATTTTGAGGGTTTCATTAGATAATATATGGACAGCACAGAGTACAGTACTTTCTACATACAGCCAGGCCCTTATAAATTACAGTTATTATTGTTAGTTGGATACATTCCAATTCACTTCCATTATAAAGCACTACACTGGTATAAAATGATGCTAGTCTTCCAGAAGCAGGGCATAAAACAATGAATGTACTATTCTGGAGACATTTAGGCACAGAAAGGATGATAAACAAATGCATGATGCTTCCAGTGAGAGGAGCCCTACCCTGTTTAGACAAGCTCACTTCCCATGACTTCACAATACATCCATTCTACAGGTCCTTCAGAAACACGAGGGTAATCCTGGACTGTGGACCCTTCTTCGTGCTTTCCTTACCCATCTGGAAAGGCTCCTCTTCTCCAAGACAAAACCTTCTCATAGCATGAGTCATAGCACCTTGGGAACAGCAATGGCCTGGAATTAGGATGCCAGGCTGAGAGCCGTCTCTGTCCAAAACCATCAAAGGAGCTCAGGAGAATTGCCTAGGCTCAGGATGCATACAGGGGAAAGGACTCTCCAGGTCCCCACTGCTCTTAACACCTTCTATTTAATAATTAAAGAGGGGCAATAACTATATTTATTCCAAGTTTATAATCTCTCAGCTCAATACCTTCATTGAACTTTCTAGAATGACTCTCCTCACACTAACCATGCCCTTCCTAATCAGAATTTTGAGTGCTAAATAGTCTTCTCTACATATTCCCTGCAGAGCTGGCCAAATTCACCAGCCCCTTAAGCCTCATTAGGGGAGGAAGATTTTCCCTCTCCCCAGGCCAGAACTGGTTGTACCTCTGTCTTACCATATTGCTACCTAGAGTTCTTGGAAAGTCCAAGAGCAGAACATCAAAAGGCATGAGAGCTGAGTTCCACCTTCCAGCCCTGGGAATCAACTGTTTCGATGACTTTGCCATGGAACATGTGTACTCTCTGGTGGAGAGGGGAAGGTGAGCTTGATTCACTCATAACTCTGGCCCAGATACCTGCCAATGCACTGTAGGACCACAAATGTGTATCACAAATGTGATGAGTACAGCAAGCCCTCACCTCCTGGGGATCTGTCTAGATGGGAGAAACTTCCATAAAACAAGTTGTATTAACAGATACTTTTAAAACC
The DNA here is from genome assembly GCF_028878055.3 of Symphalangus syndactylus. Taxonomy (NCBI): domain Eukaryota; kingdom Metazoa; phylum Chordata; class Mammalia; order Primates; family Hylobatidae; genus Symphalangus; species Symphalangus syndactylus. The sequence continues at coordinate 93,072,984 of NC_072426.2, forward strand.
AGCTCTTTTGTAAAGATTCAAAGGTTTTAAGTATAAGAATGGATAAGAATTTATGTGCTGCCCTTTATTAACTGTAAAGCCTTTGTCAAGTTACCTTACTTTTATATGCCTCAATTCCTCATTTTGAAACAGAAGCAAAAGTATCTAGTTTATGGGGAAATTGTGGTAGTGGTGGTGCTTTAGGAACTCAACAAGAAGCTGCTACTGCAAGGACAGCTGTGATGATTGTCTTCTCAATATCACCAAAGGCCCTAAATTCTAAGTCAAATCAAAGCGAACAATAATCAATACCCAAGTGGTCAGGGTTTTGCCATTTAAAGAAAAAGAGCTTTTACCTCAATATATTGCTATTCTAGGATACTGCTTTTGCTACAGACACCATTTTTGTTCTGATCAAATATATTAGTGTCCTGTTGCCACTGTAACAAATTACAGGCTGGGCCTGGTGGCTCATGCCTGTAATCCCAGCACTTTGGGAGGCCGAGGTAGGTGGATCACGAGGTCAGCAGATCGAGACTAGCCTGACCAACATGGCAAAACCCCTTCACTACTAAAAATATAAAAATTAGCCAGGTGTGGTGGTGTGTGCCTGTAATCCCAGCTACTCAGGAGGCTGAGGCAGGAGAATCGCTTGAACCTGGGAGGCGGAGGTTGCAGTGAGCTGAGACTATGCCATTGCACCACTCCAGCCTGGGCAACAAAGTGAGACTCTGTCACAAAAAAAAAAAAAAAAAAAAAAAAATTACAGTTGGCCTTTGGTATACATGGGGATTGGTTCCCGGGCCCCCACTTATACCAAAATCCACACATTTTCAGGTCCCACAGTTGGCCAAAACTGCATATACAAAAAGTCTCTCTCCCTAGATACAGGCTTTTCATCTCCTGAATAGCGTATTTAGGATTCGTGTTTGGTTGAAAAAAAATCCTGATAAACAGACCCACACAGTTCAAACTCATGTTGTTCAAGGATCAACTGTGCCACAAAACTGGGAATTTAAAACAACTCATATGTATTATCTTACATTTCTGGAGGTCAGAACTTTAGCATACTCTCACAAGGCTAAAGCAAAGCTGTCAGCCTCCCTGGAGGGTCCAAGGAGAATGTTTGTTGTTACTTTTCCAGCTTCCACTGGCTGCCTGTGTTTCTCGGCAGGTGACCCCTTCCTCCATCTTCAACGTACATCACTCCGGTCTCTGCTTCCATCACCACATTGCCTTCTCCTCTGACTATGACTCCCCCAGCATCACCCTGATAAGGAGGATTGTGATTCCATGAATAATCCAGGATAACCTCCCTATTCAAGATCCTTAATCTAATCATATCTGCAAAGTCCCTTTTGCCAAATAATATAACATTCATAGCTTCTAGAGATTGGGATGTAGACATATTTCAAGGTTATTATTCAGTCTACCATACCACGTTTCCACCATGATTGCTTACATACTCAGTCTTGCCACTCTTTCTAACTAATGAACTCAGCCAAGAGGACATTTGGAGTTGTCTATTTTTAATCATTACTGAGCAGTATCTAGAACTAGCAGTGATCTGGAAGCCTGAGAAAACCTCTGACTGGAACCTTCTTTCCCTCCTATCCCACTCACTATAATGTGTCCTTAGAATATCTAGACTGTGATTTTGATGGGGCACGAAGACCCATTTCCTTCACCAGCTTGTGGATTCAAAGAAAACATTGAAATGGAAGCCATTCGGCACACACTTCAGCAAATGTTACTAGAAGTACAAACTTACAGAGAAGAAAAAGCAGTGTATGTTTTATGTAGAACAAGTGATATAGTATAAATGAATCTAGCAAAGGAATAAGTGGTGCTAGTGATGATTATAGTTGGAAATTATATTAGGCAAGAAAGTTCAGATACTCAAATATCTTTTAAGGGATTTCTGATTTATCCATAAATCTATGTTTGAGTAATCTATAACAAATCTAGTTATGTCCATAGGAATTCTCCTATCCCAACTAGTATCAAACATCATCATCTGTAGGCTAGGAAAGTAATCACCAAGGTACTTGTAGCTAACCTGGAAGTTAAGAGGCTTAGGATCCAGTGCCAGAAAAGCAGGGTGAACTATGGCTTGAATATTTGACACCTCCAAACCTCATGTTGAAATTTTATCCCCAGGGTTGGAGGTGGGGCCTAATAGGTGCTTGGATCATGGGAATGGAGACTTCATGAACAGCTTAATGCCCTTCATGGGATTTGAAGAGTGAGTGAGTTCTTTCTCTGTAGCTCCAGTGGGAATTGGTTATTGAAAAGAGCCTGGCACCTCCCCCTCACTCCCACCTCCTCTCACCATGTGATCGCTGTGCACACCAGCTCCCCTCTGCCTTCTGCCATGAGCGGAAGCAACCTAAGGTCCTCACCAGAAGCAGACGCTGGTGCTATGCTCCTTTTACAGCCTGCAGAACTGTGAGCCAAATAAACATCTTTTCCTTAGAAATCACCCAGCCTCAGATATTCCTTGATAGCAACCAAACGGACTAAGACAGGTAATTTATTTATTGTCTTAATTTGGCCACATATGAGAATAAACAGGAGCTCTAACGCCAGGAAAACAGGCACAAACTAAGGCATATAGTCACTCTATGGATAAATTACTTCACCTCCTTGGCCATTGTTTTCCTTGTCAAATGATGACAGTGCCATATAAGCTTCTGAAAGCATGAAACATGAGACTAGGCATAAGAACACTTTGAAAAAGCACATAGTGCTATACAAATAGTGGTTTTACTGTTAATACAAAAAAATTGAAATTAATTAATTTTAAGTTTCCCCTGTGAGTTGACTCTAAGGAATTTTTTAAAAGTGTAGGCACTATAATATCCAGAAGTTATAGGAAAACACCTGGAAACAACTTAAACATTACCAGGGCTTCTGATACCTTCTCCGAGTTAATCATTGTTAACACCGCTATTTCATTACCACAGCAATTTGTCAGTGAGAACAAAGGAAATGGGGTGAATGGCATCGTGGAAGTGACAGAAACCTGCATCCCAGTGTGGCGTAAGCTGAAACAAATGCCTGTAACACACAGCCACACTGCACTGTAATTCTGGACTGCTAAATCCTTACTAATCTTTGGGGAAAATTTTTACTCTTCAGCTGTGAGTCTGACTTAGAATGTATTTTATCTGACGACAATAGTGCAGTAGCTGTTGAGATAATAGATCATATTTTTCCTCACTGTAAACCATTCACTTTTATCCTAGGAAGTGAAAAAAAAAAAAACTAATGACTTAAAGCAGTCATAAAATACTGAATTCTTTATTAGGAAGGGAAACACTGAGGATGCTGATATTGACCTAATCTAAAAAGTCCGAACAAAGTGTGGCCCAGTGGATGCCATGTTATGGCATGCTATAAGAGTGGAATAAAATGCTGTGTAGGAGAGCCTTCGAGGAGCAAATGAGGAAAATGAATACAAAAAAAAAAGACTAGAAAAGACTCTCTAGGGAGGAAAGCAACAAATGAAGTTAAATAAGTAAAATGAAATAAAGCAATAAAATTAGAGAAACAGATGGAAAGGCAACTAAACGCCCTGTTATAATATCAAAAACATTCCTGTATGTAATCATCAGATTTTTGACAATTTGCAGGACAGCAGGGATTCTATGTGGCTTCTATTAGGTTGGTGCAAAGCTAATTGCAGTTTTTCCATGACTTTTAATGGTGCAGTGGTACCTACCTTTAATCCTGGAACTTTAGAAGGCTGAGGTGAGAGGATCACTTGAGCCCAGAAGTTCAAGACCAACCTGGGCAACATAGCAAGACTCTGTCTGTAAAAAAGAATAATAAATAAATTAGCCAAGGGTGGTGGCATGTGCCTGTAGTTCTAGCTACTCTGGAGCCTGAGGCAGGAAGATTGCTTGAGTCCAGGAATTCAAGACTAGCCTGGAAAACATGGCAAGACTCCATCTCTACAAAATAAATTAAACAATTAGCTAGGTAATGTTTCCATTGCTTTTAACAGCAAAAACTGCAATTACCTTTGCACCAACCTAGTAGACTTATGAAATGGAAGCATTTGAAAGGAATCACAAAAGACTTATCAGAAAGACCTTCAAAGAAAATTGGGTAGTCAAAATGGGAGAATATCCCTCTACTTCAGCTGTTAAAATGCTTTCTTACTAATAATGCCAGGGGTATGACAGCATACAGGAAATTATAAAAGCTATTCCTCAAATTCCCATTATAGTCTTGGAAGAAAACTGCTAGTTTTTGTGTCAGTATTAGTTCTCATCATCTTTCTTAGTAATAAAACCTGATTATTGATTGGGTATACGTTTTATATGACAATTAAGATTACACTTGTCAGCTTTTTCTGTAGGCACATTGGCCATATGACTAAGAGCTATGCATTGGATCTAAGCAAAATTGTCTTCAAGAAGCATCCTAAAAGTAGGGTACATCCAATTTTGCCTATTCCTCCGTCACACTGCCTGGGATGTGGATGTGAATACCGAAGCCAAAGCAGCCATGGTCCAGTGTAAGGCTGATGTTGAAAGTGATAAAGCAAGAAGACAGGAGTGATAGGAAAGCAACCAGAATGGCCCTAAATTACTAACCCCTGGATGTCACTTACATGGAGAAGAAATGAAACTATCTTATTGAAATCACTGTTATTTGGACTCATTGCTAACAGCCAAAGATTACCTTAATGATAAATTCATTGAGTTGATATTAAACACCTTTTAAAAAACTTTAGAAAGAGGCTCTTGGCTCTGTCACCCAAGATGGAGTGCAGTGGCACAATGACAGCTCACTGCAGCCTCGACCTCCTAAGCTCAAGAGATTCTCTTGAGTAGCTAGGATTATAGGCATGCAACACCGTGCCTGGATAATTGTTTAATTTATTTTGTAGAGACAGAGTCTTGCCATGTTATCCAGGCTAGTCTTGAACTTCTGGGCTCAAGCAATCCTCCTGCCTCAGGCTCCGGAGTAGTTGGAACTACAGGCACATGCCACCACCCTTAGCTAATTTATTTATTATTCTTTTGTACAGGCAGGGTCTTGCTGTATTGCCCACACTGGTCACGAACTCCTGGGCTCAAGTGATCCTCCCACCTCAGCCTCCTATAGTGCTAGGATGCTGCACCCAGCATTAAACACTCGATTTTTATAAATGTCATAGGAGTGTAAGATTGTACCAGTGACTTGCAAATTCAGTACACACAAGTTTGGATTCTTCATTGAACTCTGTAAATATTTGCCTCATTTGTTCATTCTCTCGTTTTTGCTCTCTTGCTCTCTCAATATCTTGCTCTCTGTCACTCTCTGTCTCTCGCTCCTCAATACATTGTGATATTTCATCCCTCACTACTTAAGCTTACATCTCTTGGTCAAAAACATATTCTCCTACATAACCACAATACTATAATATGGCTAAACTAATTAAGGATAATTCTGTAAATCAACTAATGTACTGTAAATATTCAAATTTCCCCAATTACACGAAAAATGTTTTCGAAACCATTAATAAAATAAATATATGGCAAGTATAATAAATGAAAAAAGAGATATCAGTAAAAAATAATTTATATTACAAATTTTAGAAGTACTTAACTAGATATATGTATGTGAGATATAAAAACATAGCATAATATTGTGAATAACTAAAAGTTTGGAAACAAACAAAATAGAAAATTTTTAATAAAAATAACATTTTATATTTCAAGAAAAGCATAAAATCTTCAGTAATCCAGAAATTATTCAAGAAAGTGGAATAAGTAATAAAAAAACTCCCTTATCTCTGAAAAAGCACGTGGTTTAAAAAATTCTACTCTATTTTACTCCAGAAGTTTCATATAACCCTAATACAAAAAAACTGATAGAGGAAGGTAATAAAAGACAATCATAGACTGAGCTTACATCTTATAAACAAGTATTATAAATAAAAACATGAATAACTTGATTCCAGTAATGTGTTTTTAAAATAAATATTACTTATGGGCCACTTAGCTGGGTGTGTGTGTGTGTGTGTGTGTGTATAGATGGGAGTCTTGCTATGTTGCCCAGCCTGATCTAGAACTCCTGGCCTCCAGTGATACTCCCACCTCAGCCTCTGAAAGCACTGGGATTATAGGCATGAGCTACCATGTCCAACTCTGAGCATTTGAAATAAAGAAAATAATACAAAAGATCAATGAAACAAATAGTTTTTTTTTTTGACGAGATAAACTAAATTGATGAAACCTTGCAAGACTAATAGAAAAAGAGAGAAGGCTCAAATAAAATCAAAGATAAAGAAAAGAGACACTACAACTAACACTGCAGAGATTCAAAGGATTATTAGTGGCTACTATGAGCAACTACAGACCAATACATTGAGAAATCTAGTAGAAATGGATAAATTCCTATACACATACGATCTACCAAGATTGAACCATGCATGAAGAAATCCAAAACCTGAATAGATTAATAGCAAGTAACGAGATCGAAGCTATAATAAAAAGGGTCCCAGAAAAGAAGAGCCCAGGACCTGATGGCTTCATTGCTGAATTCTGCCAAACATTTAAAGAACTAATACCAATAATATTCAAACTATTCTGAAAAATAGAGGAGAAGGAAATACTTCCAAACTCGTTCTTTGAGGCTGGCATTACCCCATACCATAACTAGACAGACGCACATCAAAAAAAGAAAACTGTAGGCCAATATTACTGATGAGTATCAATGCAAAAGTCCTCAACAAAATACTAGCAAACCAAATTCAACAACATATTTAAAAAAATCATTCACCATGACCAAGTGGGATTTATCCCAGGGATGCAAGAATGGTCAATATAGGCAAGCCAATTAATCTGATATATCATATCAACAGAATGAAACATAAAAATCATATGATCATTTCAATTGATGTTGAAAAAGTATTTTATAAAATTCAACACCCTTTCATGATGAAAACCCTAATAAAAATTGTGTATAGAAGGAACATACTTCAACATAATAAAAGCCATATCAACAGACCTATAGCTAGTGTCACACTAAATGGGGAGAAACTGAAAGCCTTTCCTCTAAGATTGATAACACAACAAGTATGCCCACTTTCACCACTGTTACTCAACATAGTACTGGAAGTCCTAGCTAGAGGAATCAGACAAGAGAAAGAAATAAAAGGAATCCAAATTAGAAAGAAAGAAGTCAAATTATCCTTGCTTGCATATATGATTTTATATTTGGAAAAACCTAGACTCTACAAAAAAACTATTAGAACTGATAAATTTAGTAAAGTTAATATATAAAATGATATAAAATCAACATACAAAATGCTATAAAATCAACATACAAAAATCAGTAGCATTTCTACAAGCCAATGGCAAACAATCTGAAGAAGAAATCAAGAAAGCAATCCCATTTACCGTAGGTGCAAATAAGATAAAATATCTAAGAATTGACCAAAGAAATAAAAGATGTCTACAATGAAAACCATAAAACATTGATGTAAGAAACTGAAGAAGACACAAAAAATGGAAAGATACCTCATGTTCATGGATTTGAAGAATCAACATTACTAAAATATCCATACTACCTAAAGCAATCTACAGATTCAATGCGATCTCTATCAAAATATCAATGACATTCTCCACAGAAATGGAAAAAACAATCCTAAAATTTATATGGAACTGCCAAAGACCCAGAATAGCCAAAGCTATACTGAGCAAAATGAACAAAACTGGAAGAGTCACTGGACCTGACTTCAAAATACACTACAGAGCTACAGTAACCAAAAACAGCATGGTACTGGCATAAAAACTGAAACATAGATGAGTGAAACAGAATAGAGAACCCAGAGATAAATCCATACATCTACAGTAAACCCATTTTCAACAAAGGTGCCAAGAACACACCTTGGGGAAAGGACAACCTTTTTAATAAATAGTACTGGGAAAAGTGGATATTTATATGTGAAAGAATGAAACTAGACCCCTATATCTCATCATATCCAAAAATCAAAATGTATTAAAGACCTATATCTAAGACTGAAAGCTATGAAACTACTACCAGAAAGTACTAGGGAAACTCTCCAGAACATCGAAGACATACAAATGGCCAAAAGAAGACATACAAATGGCCAACAGATATATGAAATGGTGATCAACATCACTGATCATTAGAGAAATGCAAAGCAAAACCACAATGAGATATCACCTCACCCCAATTAAAATGGCCTTTATCCAAGGGTCAGGCAATAACAAATGCTGATGAGGATGTGGAGAAAAGGAAATTCTCATGTACACTGTAGGTGGAAATATAAGTTAGTTAGTACAACCACTATGGAAAACAATTTGGAGGTTCCTCAAAATACTAAAAATAGAGATACCATATGATCCAGCAATACCACTCCTAGGTATATGCCCAAAAGAAAGAAACTAGTATATTGAAGAGATATCTGCACTGCCATGTTTATTGCAGCACTATTCACAATAGCCAAGATTTGGAAGTAACCCACATGTCCATCAACAAATTAATGGATAAAGAAAATGTGGTAGATATACACAATGAAGTATTATTCAGCTATAAAAAAGAATGAGATACTGTCATTTGCAACAACACAGATGGAACTGGAGTTCATTATGTTAAGTAAAATAAGCTAGGCACGGAAAGACAAACTTCGTATGTTCTCACTTATTTGTGGGAGCTAAAAGTTAAAATAATTGAACTCATGAAGATAGAGAATAGAAGGATGGTCACCAGAGACTGGGAAGGGTAGTGGGGGTTTAGAAGGGAAGTGGACAGGGTTAATGATTACAAGAAACAGAAAGAATGAAAAAGACCCAGTATTTGCTAACACAACAGGATGAGTATAATTTAATTGTACATTTAAAAATAACTAAAATAATACAATTGGATTGTTTGCAACACAAAGGATAAATTGTTGAGGTGCTGGCTACTCCATTTACCCTGATGTGATTATTACACATTGCATGCCTATATCAAAATAACTCATGTAACCCATAAATATATACATCTACTATGTAGCCACAAAAATTAAAAATTTTCAAAATTAATATTTAAAAATATAAGAATATTCCTTGGTATTTGAGGATAACCACTTGAATTAAAAATAGAAGTGATTTCATGGTTTCCCCTGAGTTTTGCACATTTCTATACTCTGAAATCTTTATACATTCATTTTTATGTAATTCGTATCAACCCATTTTTGTTGCATAACCTTCTATTCTTTCTATGAATTGTGTATGTTAGATTAAACATTTGAATAACATATACTGTCTTAAGATGTTTTAAAAGTAATTTTTCAGAATTTTTAAAATTTTCATTTTCTTGGGAGATGATTTTCAGGCTTGTTGAATTTGTTAAATATATTGCTTATGTTTCTTCATATTCTTTGAAAGTTCCATATGCAAATTCACATTGAGTGAAGGTTTTAAAATGTGAATATCTTCTTTCTGTGTTCACCCTTAGCTGTTTCATGGAATTGCAGGTGCCTAAATACAGGCCAGCAGTGATCTCAGGAATCCTGAGACAGGATATAGCAAAGATCTGTGGCCTGAGGCCAGCACTAGACTTGGTCTATTTCCTGGTTTTGCAGCTGTTTCTGTTCAATCCAGCCATCCTTGATGAAAGTTCTCTAGCGGCTTCAGGTTCTGAATGCATCTGAAGATTCTTTCAGCCTTCAATCATTCTTGGGGCCCAAACCCCATTCCTCACCCCACCCCCATTTCATATGGTCTCTGGCTCCACTCCTATGTCATACATGTGCTATTTTTTTTTTTTTTTTGAGACAGAGTCTCGCTCTTTTGCCCAGGCGGGACTGCAGTGGCGCCATCTCGGCTCACTTCGAGCTCCGCCTCCCGAGTTCACGCCATTCTCCTGCCTCAGCCTCCCGAGTAGCTGGGACTACAGGCGCCCGCCACTGCGTCCAGCTAATTTTGTTGTTGTTGTTGTTGTTGTTGTATTTTTAGTAGAGACAGGGTTTCACCGTGTTAGCCAGGATGGTCTCGATCTCCTGACCTCGTGATCCGCCTGCCTCAGCCTCCCAAAATGCTGGGATTACAGGCATGAGCCACCGCACCCGGCCTACATGTGCTATTTTTTATTCATCTCCTACACTTTTATTTTTATTTCCTATAAGGGTAATATCCTTGTTGTCACCTTCTGTTTCCATTCCCAAACTCCAGTAGGCCTTCGGCTTCAGAACCCATTTGAAAGCTGGTGCTTCTAGCCCATGGAGACTTATCCATTTTCCATTATGTTTATCCATACGCAGATAGAAAATCCACTGTCTGCTTCTTGTTCATGGAGATGTTTAACAGCTGTTAACCATTTTTTATCTTTTATCTTATTTGCTAGATGTTTTCACAAGGGACAGGGAGGGTTATGCGAACTCACTCTGTCATCTACTGGAAATCCACAAAAGTACAAGCTTTACAAATACATATATGCCGATGTCCATGCATTTGGTAGTATGTAAGAAAAAATTTAACTCAAAGCTACTCTAGTTATTTGAGATATTGTCCTGTGTATTTGTATCAGTACAGAGGTAGAGATGGCTGCCATATAGATCAAGTCAGGAGTTACAGGACATCATCAAAGACTGAGGTGTCTTCATCTCTGCTCCATCATACACAGAATTAAAGAAAGTCAATTTAATACTGCTTTCCCCGCACGTCACAAAATGCTGCCACTATAAAGATAGTAAAATCACTTTGGCAAGCCTTTCTCCAAATTTCACATCTGGACACACATAATGGCCAGACGAACAAACCCAGGGAACCATCCTCGTGTTAGAGAAGATGCAGATGTATTGCTTCAAAATGGCAAAGAGATCAAAGGTCTTCCAGCCCAAAGCCAGCTGGCACCTCCCACACAACCATCTAATGGTTAATGATTAATTAGATGGTTAATGCCCATCTGGCAGCATCTCTGAGCACCTTCACTAGGACTGGAGGGTTAAAGTACTGGCAGAGTTTCAAATAACAACAGTGGGTAAACCAAGGCAGGCTGTGCTGAACATCATTATACAAATACTTCCATGAATAAAATCTTGTTTGCATTCCATAGCAAGATATAACAGAACTGGGTATATCTGGATTGAATGTTCCTTATGTGAGGTACATGGTGGCAAATCCCAACAAGAAGTTGGAGGATGAAGGCTGCAATGTACACTATTTCTGTGGCATGCCTGGATCTGACTAGACGAGGCTTTCTCAACCTCAGCACTATTGGCATTTTGGGCCAGATAATTCTTTGTTGTGCACATTGTCCTGTGCATTATAGGATGTTAGCAGAGTCTCTGGCCCCTACTCAGTATATGCCATACCACTGTCTCCCCAGTTGTGACATTCAAAATGTCTCCAGACATTGCCAAATGTTATCTGGGCAGGAAAATCACTCTCAGTTGAGTACTACCAGATTCAACTAGCAAGAATAATTGGGACTAACTCTAGACTCATGTTGCTTGTAGTAACTGGGGAAATGTATTCAGCTAAAGTTTCTGCTATATAATGTTGGATGCATATATGCCACCACATAGTAACAGCCAAAGACAGCTTCCTCCACTCCAGCTGATCAAGTTCACAGAGTCAGACCAAGGGAAAATGAGTTTGAATCACTTCAACAGTTTTCCAGCACTTGCAGCAGGAAAGCAGAGGTTAAAAGTGAAGCTTTTAGACAAGGAGCGATGGTGTGCTGGAGCAAGCTCACACCTGATTGCAAGGATCTCTTCCCAACTCCATGTTCAGTGACATCACATTTGTAGCTTGAAATCAGCCAGGATGAAAGTATTTATACCACAGAAATTGGCAGGTGCTATAACGGAGGAATTTTTGTTGGTTTGTTTTAATTTGGTTTTTCTTCCAGAGAGCCAGTTGTTAAACATTTATTTGCCAGCACACCACTGGCTAGGAGTGAGGTGCTACATAGACTGAGTATGTTGGGAGCTGTGGAAAAGAGGAGCAGCTAGATCCAGTTTTGTGAGATCCTAAACCTTTTAGGAAGAACTTCTCAAGAAGAATAGCTCTGTTACAGTTAATGATTTCGAGATGATATTCAATAATTTTTAAGTCAGTAGCTTTATATCTGTGTCTCGGAAGCCCTACGTATCTCCTGTCATGGGTATGCAGCAAATAAAAGGCAAAGTTAGAATTGGTCATCATAGGCAGAATAATTATACCAAAGTAGATCAATACCCACTCCCTGAAATTTAGGCTGCCCTGGTAGCTTATGAAGGGAATCAATAGTATTCAGGATCAGATATAAAGAGTGGATACCTTCAGATGCCCACAGATGAGGATGCTAGAAAGATGCTCATTTATGATTAATTAAAAAGGATGCCTCAGAGTGTTACTAGGTCCTCAGCCACGTTCCAGTGGCTAAAACTGAAAAAAGAAATATAACATATTTAAATGTATAGTTCAAAAATACTTTTCCTGAAATAGAAGAATATTTGAATCCCAATTTTAAAAGAGCATGTAGTAACTGGAAAAGCTGATCTAGACTGATGACTCCAGGACATTCCTCAGTAAAATTATTTTAAACTTTTAAAATGCAGAGAATACTACAGGCCTATGCCAAGGATTATCCTCCAAAATAGCAACTTTTTCATTAACTTGATTGAAAGTTACTAATATAGCATTAGGATTCTTTCCTGAGAGGGCACAGTGTCAACTCCATTTTGACTAAGAGAGGCTGAGCTATATCTGTGAGCTGGCATTGAGAACATTACTCACTGGATATTCAGTGTCCCTTGGCTGGCTTACTAACCCAGAAATTCTTTTTAAGTTATGTGTTCAACCAATCTGTAGGATTTGAAAGCAGCCAATGGAATTCTGGGGCAACAAAAACCCACTGCATTGTCTTTTTAGAGGTTATCCAATAGCAAAATTTTGGATTCCATGAATAAACTGTAGTTCTTAGTAAATTCAGTTACCATAAATTTAATAAACATGCATGTGAAGTACCATTTCAAGTGAGGACCAGCTATAACCTTTCATCTATGTGCTCATCGGTGAATAACAACAACAAAAAAATGTGGATGTCACAGCTTCCTCTCCTGAGGTGATTAACAAGTGTTTGAAGACATTCTTTTATGAGCCCAGCTTTATATCACCAAGACTGTCCTTTGGAATGTGTACCCTCAGTTGCAAGAAAATAAGGGTAAAATTTTTTCTCTTTAATATTTCATAATTTTGTTCTTCTAAAATGTTGACTCAATGAAAATAAATCACTCATATTCAAAATTAAATGAATCTATAAAACAAGGCTTACAGTATTTCCAACATTTATATTTTCACATTTAAAATGGTGATTTTGAAATACCTAGGGTATAAACATAAAGTTTTATGATTCAACTCAATTGAATTATCCCATCAGGTGAACAGTAATCTCTTTTTCAAACATATACATATAGCACAGTCACATATAATGTATTAACACACAACATACACACCTACATAATGTATAACATACACGTAATTGACCTATTGCAATTAGAGGTTATAAATATACCAAAATACCTTCTCATTACTGAGACCGTATGTCCGTAAAGTAAAACTTTCACAGGTTTTCGGTAGTAAGGCATATTAAATTCAAAGCAACTTCTATTCTCCTCTTACATAAAAAAATAGGTCAGCTTATCCCAGATTATTCAAAAAATCAATTTTTTCCAGGTATCCTACATGATGAACTAACAAGTCCTATTGTATTTCACAGTGGGAGTTCTTTGTTACACACCATTAGTTAAGCTATTTGTTCTCCTTTGAGATTTGACATAAACATTAGTGTAGCTATTATTGCAACCATAAGATACATACATGATTTATCTGCTTTTTATCTTGCAAAAAAACTGCATTCTCTTAACGTGGTATTTGTATGTGTTTTGAATTATAATCGTATATATCTGGAGAACAGCCGTATTTAAATCTGTGATGCAGAAACTAGATCACTGGATTTGGAGTGAGAAACAAGAGACTAAATGCTGGTAAGCCATATGAATCTGCAAAGAAGTAAGAGCCAAGGGTCTGTCTCCCAGGCCTTCAGGAGGCTCCCAAGACAGCATAGCGGTGGCTCTCCAGGGGTACATGTCACAGCCAGTTTCCTAAGCAAGTAGCACCTGAGAAGAGACATGTAAAACCTTGTTCTTCTGCCATAAACATCAAGTGTTATCTGCAAGTTCAACCCCACATGCAGAACTGGGAAAAGCCCTACCCATAGAAGGAGATTTCCAAAGGGCGGAATAACAGACCTGATAAAGAAAAGACAGCATTTGAAATGGAGATTTGGTTGAAAAATTATGCAGAACTTACCCAGTTCTACCCCAGCCATTGGCCCTTATTGGTAGGTATCCATATCTAGAGAAGAATTTAATTTTAGCAATATAGATAAAACAGGAAATACGAAAGCTACTGTTTTCGTTACCCACACAATGGGTGGGTTCAATCACCTGGCAGGTGACAGTCCAATGACCACAACCAAGGAGGATGTAATGAGGAGATTTTGTTATTTGCAACAAGTAAGGAAGACATCCAGGATAGTTCCTGAGACCCCTCCTCCCCAAACAATGGTGAAAACAGGGATTTTACTGGGCTGGTCAGCTGAGTCATCGTATGTAGCGGTGGAGTAAAGGCAGTGCAGGTGCAGTTACTCATCATGCTTTTACCTACGTCACAAGTACAAACCAAATGGAAAATAAGCTCCTCCCTGGGCAAGCGTTTTAGTAGGGTACTGAGGAGAGTTCACCAAGGTTTATCTCCAATTCAGCTATCTCTGGATCCAAATCGTTTTTGTTTTTCCAGGGCTGAGCTTCTTCCTAGAACATTTTGAGATGACAAAGAATTCACGGTGCCACAGTTACAAGTGGGTAGTTTTCACAGTGCATACCCCAAACCCTAGGACCTTGGGTTACAGTTTCTGGAAAAAAACAAACAAACAATATTATTCAGAGATTGGGTGTGCAGGGCCAAGGTCTGCAATACCTGAATCGTTTCATCCCTCTCCTCTGTGGCAGCCACTTAGATCCCTCAGGCAGTCTCATTCCTGTCCCACACCGCATACTCCTCACCTTATGAGGGACTTACAGAATGTTAGTTTGGACTAGATTTTATCTCAATCCCAAGTTGCAGCTCACTAAAGCTAACCACTATGCCATGCTGCCTGCAAAGATGACAGGCTTGGATTCTCTCCAGGCAAATCATATTTTCAGACACCAAGCTTCTGCTCCAATTTCCCTGTTTTCTCAATGGAGATGGTGTTTTATGACAGGGAATGGGTGAATTCCTCTCCTGCTCCACATTATAAAATCCTGATCAAAATATCTATAATAAAATGCAAGACGAAAGGTGAGGAGTGAGGCTGACAGCCGGAAAGTGCCAGGAGTATATGCTTTTTTATAATGCCGTAGGGCTTTGCTGGAGGGCTGCAGTATTGAATTGGCAGCTGTTTCATCTTAATGTAGAAATATCAACTATAAACAGGAGACCCATATCTCTACATGTGCCAGTGGTATTCTGGTATTCAGATCAGATCTTTTCCTTGGGCGAATATAGACTTACTGTTTTTTGCAAGTAGTCATTGACCCTGGGAAAAATGATAAGTTGCTAAGATAAAAAATTGAGCAACCTCATAGTTTAGTCAAAGACAACACATTAGAGGATTTTTTTTTCCTGTCTCTCCTTAACGTAAAATATTCACAACCTTTTTCACTCTTAGTTTCTTCACTCACAAAATGCATAATTTCTTCTCTCTCCTCCTGCTCAGCAGTTAGGGGAAACAAAGGCAGAAATGGTCATAGCATCTGGAATAAAGTCTAATAAAGGAAAATGACTGTAAGCATATCCTCTGTGCAGGGTAGATCCATTTGAATATACAAATTTAAAAGGGGAATGATATAAAAAGACACATTTTGTGAAAAACCAGCCTTTCTTCACCGAGGACTGCATTCACAGCAAAGATTAGAGGTAAAGTTACCAAACTCTTCCTCTGCGCAATCGCTACGCTGGGTTCTGCTTTGTTTTTAAGGAATTTCCAGTGTCATGGTCATATTGGAAGCCTGTAATTCCTCTCATCATGTGTTAGGAGCACCATGCACCAGACAGTGATCTGACAGCAACCTTCACTATGTTAACAGGTCCAAGAAACCAGGAAACGATATCAAGGCAGAGTTATCAATATGATTTCATGGAATCATGTTACATTCTTAGATTCCAAGCTAACATTCAGGGAGAGCCCTTGGCCTTTTTTTACTCTTGTTTCTCACTGGGTTCCAGTTTGGACCATTTCTATTGGCCTGACTCCAGTGTTCACGTTTCTTTCCTCAGCTGTGTCCAGTCTGTGGAATGGGAGGTAGAAACTGAGTCGGTTTGGTGAGTAAGCTGAGCAGAGGTGGGGTTTGGGGTGCTAGGTTACCTTCAGTGCCGCATGGATCTGAATTCCTCTAGTGGTGAGCAGCTGCTGCCTGCTCTTCATGCCTCACCCTCAGCCATCAGTGGTCCCTGCTGCTCTCCTCTCTGCACCTGCCCAGAGGTAGCCCACTGCTGCTGGCTACCTGGGGCTGGGTTGTTGGTGGAGGCAGGCATGTTTCCTCAGGTGCAGCCTCAGACCCAGGCAGACCTGGAGCACCTGGGCCACATGAGTGGGCTTTTCTCAGCGTTCTTGCTCCTCTCCTGCTCCCAAAAGGCAGGAGAGAGTGCCCCGTAAGTCCCCCAGGTGTAGACAACTCAGTTCCCCCAGGTGTAGACAATTTTGGCTCCCTCTGCTCTCCCAGCAGTGGTGGACAGCCTGGATGCTGGGAGCTGACGGGCTTCCTCTCCTCCACCAGCAGCTTCAGGTCTTGCCTCTGAGGATGGCAGGCCCCTCGCCTCTGAGGTACACCATTCCAGGCCCCTATCCTACCTCGTCTTTGTGAGGAAGTCCCTGGAAAAGAGCTGGTGAGTGACAGCAGTCATTTCTTATGTATGGGACACCCAGGGTTTCTAAACTGCCATGCTGGTTCATATTCAGCCTTTAAGATGTAGTATTTGTTTTAGCTTTTTTTTCTTTTTTTACCCAATTCTGTGGTGACCCCCTCTTCCCACAATAAGCTGCCCAAACTGAAAGAGCTCATGTGCCTCTTTCCGTGTCATTCTTTGGAATTCTGTCTACCTTGTTGCCTTTGGACCTCGGCTCCCTGATGGGCTCAAGAAAAGTTAGGACCTTGTAGATAACATGACTTTTTATTAAGGTGGAAGGTACATTCAGTTTTGCTAACGTCTACAGCCTTTAAGGAAGCAGAACTCCTTTGTTCTTTTTTCATGCAAATTTTAAAGTCATCCATTTTCAACCAGGGTAAAAAACAAAAAAAACAACAAAAAATCCTTCTAGGAAGAGAACTTCCTCAAGAAACAAAGACCACAGGTGTTTTTGCCTCTATGCTGAGTCCTTTGGTCTTTGAGTACTTTCCTGCTTATAATTCTTAAAGCCACAGCTCCAGGTAATTAATGATTGGAAAGTTTTTACAAGAACAGCATTTTCTACAGTGCTTTTTAGAGAATTCTACTTCCTATGGATTGTAGCTGGTGTTATTCTTAAAGCAGGATTCGAAGGCCAAAGTTTAGTAAGCGCTAGTTTAAAAAAAATTTAAAGATTTCTCTACTACAAAACTTTTATAGCTCTCTTTGCACGTTCTATGTCCAGTAACTTTGCAAGTACAAAAAACACTGCCACATGGTTACACATAAATCTTTGTGCATGTGCAAAAGCATATCAGTAGACCGAGTCTTGAAAGTGCAATTTTTGGTTCAAGTGGTATGCATTTTTATAAAATCTTTATTCAAATTCACATTTTATATGATACAACAAAAGTTATACCAGTTTACCTCCACAAATAGTATATTAATATTTCCATTTTCTTTCTTTTTTTTTTTTTTTTTTTTTTTTCCTGAGACAGAGTCTCACTCTGTTGCCCAGGCTGGGGTACAGTGGCGTGATCTCACCTCTCTTCAACCTCCGCCTCCTGGGTTCAAGCAATTCTCCTGCCTCAGCCTCCCGAGTAGCTGGGATTACAGGCATGTGCCACCATGCCTGGCTAATTTTTGTATTTTTAGTAGAGACAGGGTTTCACCATGTTGGCCAGGCTGGTCTTGAACTCCTGACCTCAGGTGATCCACCCGCCTTAGCCTCCCAAAGTGCTGGGATTACGGGCATGAGCCACCATGACCGGCCTCCATTTTCTTATACATACTTAGTAACCCTGTATATTCACTAACACTCTTCTAAAACATGCCAATTTCATAGGAAAAAGATCATGTCTCCTGACTCTATTTGCAAATTGGCAAAGTGTGTGTGTGTCCAAAGTACAGTACTTAGTTTGTGCTTGTTTTTCTACTGGGTTAATCTACTTAGTTGGAAAAGTTCTTCATGCTTTAAAGAAATGGAAACTTTTTCTATACACAACAATTTTCTATTTTGCCATTTGTCTTCTAACGTTGTTAGTGAAGTTTGTTCTTGTTCATAAATGCTAATTTGCATGTAGTCAAATTGAGCAATCATTCTTTTATGTTTTCCAAGTTTCATACCATGCTTTAAAAGACCTTTTCCACTCAAAATTATATTTTAAAAGTCACTAAACTGTTATTTGTTATAAAAGTAGGGTTTTATTTTTTGCAATGATCTGAAACAGATAAATCTACACATCATTACAGAAATAGGTCTATAATAGTTAAAAAAAAAACTTGCCTGTTATTTCATTAAATTCTCACAATATTCTCTTATGTTAGTATTGTTATTTTCCCAGTTGTGCTAATAAGGAAACTGACTTACAGAGAAGTTATCTTTTAACTAAAGTCTAAAAGCAAGTGGAAGAACCAGGAGGATCCAGGCTGACTAGCTCCAAAGCCCACGTTGTTAGACAAACGGCTTGGGGCTGTGTGTGGAACATAAAGAATCTGGTGAGGATCTTCCCAGCTGCTTTCTATTCCTGAGTGGAGTCTAACCTGCATATCCAGAATCTAATTCACCGGGCTCCAACTACCGACTCCTTCCCTAGGTGGAGCTATATTTCAGAAAACAATGCTCAGGACAATGGGCTTAATTGTTCCAGAATTCATAAAAGAGAACCCCCTCACTGTAAATCAGTACATTGAGATCTGGTTTATAAATCCATCTTTTAATTTGGGCAACACTGAGAAGCACAAAACTAAGGACAAATCTTGCAGGTTGACTTGACCAAGATTCTTCTTCCCTGTGTCCGTTCTTGCATTGCTATAAAGAAATACCTGAGGCTGGGTAATTTATAAAGAAGCGAGACTTAATTGGCTTACGGTACCGTGGGCTGTACAAGCATGCCTCCAGTATCTGCTCCTGGCAAGAGCCTCAGGAAACTTCCAGTCAAGGCAGAAGGCGAAGGAGGAGCAGGTGCATCACATGGTGAGAGTAGGAGCCAGAGAAAGAGAGTCTGTAACTCTTTTAAACAATCAGATTTCACAGGAACTGGACAAGAACTCACTTATCACCAAGGGATAGTGCTAAGCCGTTCACAAGGGATCTGCCACTGTGATCCAATCACCTCACACCAGGCTTTACCTCCGACATTAGGAATCACATTTTAGCATGAGATTTGGAGGGGACAAACATCCAAACCATATCTTCTATGCCAGCAGCCAGATTTCAAAACTTCCCCTTCCATTTTTAATCAAAACAAATAGTTCTAGAAATACTTGCTCACCTTTAATCATTTTGTAATTTTACTTCCAAAGTGAGGCTTCTGGCTTCATGCAGCACCAGTAGCCAAAGACTGGAGAGTAACAACCACAATCAAGAATTGTGCAGAAAGAATGTTTCATCCTAAGACCTAGTCAGCATCCTCCCAGGAGCAATTCCCCCTTCTTTTGGCTTATTAAGGAAATTTTATTTTTAAAAAAGTAGTTATGAACTCTAGCACCAAATCCAACTTTACTCTGAAACCTAATCTCTGCCACTTTATAAATAACAACCAAATGAGTAATACAAATGCAAATTAAACTGCAGGGGAGGACTGGTGGCTGGAGGTAAAGAAATCCTTGGAGAATTGGTTTATCTCCTAGGTAATGAAGATGACAGACTGGTATGCAGATTAGTTTGCTCTCTCCTAAGCCCTGGGGAAAAAATGATGAGAAATGAGGATACAGCTGTGGAATGCGTCCTGAAGCCCATCTATTTGGCTTCCCAAAGTTGTTCCCAAGCTTTCACACAATAATGTTTGATTACTACAGTAACCGATAACTATTTGTGCTTGTGTTTCCCACAATGCTGTTACAGTGTGCGTTCTCGGCTTGGGACTGCTGAAAATCTTTAATGTGTAACTGCTATTTTCCATAAGAATGAAGCTAACCTCACAGGGAGCAGGTTCTGGAAACTCAGGTTTTCAAAAGCAATACAATATTTTCACAGCAGTGTCCTCCCTGCACAGCTCTTCTAATAGCTTAGGGAAGCAGCTCTGGAGTTCATAGTATGAAATTAGAGTATGAACTACATATGTCACTAGGACACAAAAGCAGCCAGGATCCCCATTCATTCCTGTACACACTTACCTTAATAGGTGAATTCTAGTCCTCTGAACATGTCTGCATCCTGGTAGTGGCCGAATTGGCTTTCCCTAGATAAGAGCTAAATATGCAAAGTTCAAAAATAAAGGGTAAGTAAGTCAACAGCGTGATGTGACTACCAAAAACCATGTCATAAACACCCAGCAGAGCCTATTGCCCGTGAAGAGGGAGGTATTCATGCCCCCAGACCACCTCTACTTGCCTGCACCCTATGCAATGCCCTGTTTGCTTCAAATTTAGCAAGGATACTGATGGTATCGGGAGACCTTCTCCCCCACTGCCACTTTGCTCCAATCTAAGTGGCCTTTGGGAGAATCTTTGCTTACTTAACTTCCTGAGGACTTAAGAGTCAAAAAAATATCTTTTCTCACTCTGATAGTTTAACAGAATATATGACATTAATTCTTTTTTTTTCTGAACAGTTAAGAGCATTTATTTTCTTCTTTCTTTTTTTCTTTTTTTGTTTTTTAAGGTAGGGTCTCACTGTGTCACCCAGGCTGGAGTGCAGAGGTGCAATCACAGCTCATGGCAGCCTCAACCTCCTGGGCTCAAGCAATCCTCCCACCTCAGCCTCCTGAGTAGCTGGGACCACAGGCATGCAGTACCACACCCAGCTAATTTTTTAATTTTTTTTTTTTTCTTCAAGACAGGGTCTCACTCTGTCGCCTAGGCTGGAGTGTGGTGGTGCGGGATATCGGCTCCCTGCAAGCTCCGCCTCCCGGGTTCATGCCATTCTCCTGCCTCACCCTCCCAAGTAGCTGGGGCTACAGGTGCCCACCACCACGCTCTGCTAATTTTTTGTTTTTGTTTTTGAGACGGAGTCTCGCTCTATCGCCCAGGCTGGAGTGCAGTGGCGCGATCTCAGCTCACTGGCAAGCACCACCTCCCAGGTTCTCGCCATTCTCCTGCCTCAGCCTGACGGGGAGCTGGGACTACAGTCACCCACCACCACACCCGGCTCATTTTTTTGTATTTTTAGTAGAGATGGGGTTTCACCATGTGAGCCAGGATGGTCTCCATCTCCTGACCTCGTCATCCACCCGCCTTGGCCCCCCAAGGTGCTGGGATTACAGGCGTGAGCCACCGCGCCCGGCCACGCCTGGCTAATTTTTTGTATTTTTGGTAGAGACGGGGTTTTGCTATGTTGGCCAGGCTGGTCTTGAACTCCTGACCTTAGGTGAGTCGCCCACCTTGGCCTCCCCGAGTGCTGGGATTACAGGCGTGAGCCACCGCGCCCAGCCTACCAGGGATTATTCTTACCCCAAACCTCGACATCACGCCATATAACCATGTGACAAACCTGCACATATATCCCCGAATCCAAAATAGAAGTTGAAATTTTTAAAGAATGAATAAATGATTTAATAACCATTCAATTTCTATACATTATGAAAGACTCTTAAAATGCCTACTAAAAGAGTAATTAGCTACCATAGCTGAAATGACCATTTTAATAGATATCTAGCATATTTTTCCACTTTGAACTTCACTAATTTAACCAGTAATGCCTGAAAGAAACCAATATTCCATTTTTAATAGTTTTAATTCAGTTATCTTCATATCTAGAAATTGTAAGAAAAAAATTGTCTTATCCATGTATAGGCATCACCTTGTAATTTAAAAAAAAAGGAAATTTTTATGTATAGCAAAACTTTTCTCAGTATTCTGATTTCTAATTGCTTCTACAAATAAACTGCGATAAAATGTGATTTAAAGAAAGGTCATTGCCAAAGTTACCTTCCGTTTCTCCTATGTTGTCTCTTAGGAGTTTTGTAGTTTTGCATTTTGCATATATGTCTGTGATCCATTTTGAGTTGATTTTTGTGAAAGTGTAAGGTCTGTGTTTAGAATCTTTTTATTTTTTGTTTGTGGGTGTTCAGTTGTTTCAGCACCATTTGTTGAAAAAAAATGACTTTTCTCCATTGGGTTGCCTTTGTCCTTTGTCAAGGATCAGTTGACTATACTTGTGTAGGCCTATTTCTGTGTTCCCTATTCTGTTCCATTTGTCTACTTTTCTGTTCTTTCCCCAAAACCACACTCTCTTGACTGCTATTGCTTTGTGGTAAGTCTTGAGGTCCAATATGTCAGTCTTCTGACATTGTTTTTCTGCTTTAATATTTTGTTTTCTATTCTGGGTCTTTTGACTTTTCATATAAACTGTGGAATCTGTTTGTCAATAACCAAAAAATAGCTTCTTGAGATTTTAATTGAGATTTCATCAAATCTCTATAGATCTAGTTAGGAAGAATTGACATCTTAACAATATTGAGTCTTCCTGTCCTTGTTTTTTTTTCTTTTTTTAATTATATTTTAAGTTTTGGGTACATGTGCACAACGTCCAGGTTTGTTACATATGTATACATGTGCCATGTTGGGGTGCTGCACCCAGTAACTCGTCATTTAACATTAGGTCTATCTCCTAATGCTATCCCTCCCCCCTCCCCTCACCCCACAACAGAGCCCAGTGTGTGATGTTCCCCTTCCTGTGTCCATGTGTTCTCATTGTTCAATTCCCACCTATGAGTGAGAACATGAGGTGTTTGGTTTTTTGTCCTTGCAATAGTTTGCTGAGAATGATGGTTTCCAGCTTCATCCATGTCCCTGCAAAGGACATGAACTCATCATTTTTTATGGCTGCATAGTATTCCATGGTGTATATGTGCCACATTTTCTTAATCCAGTCTATCATTGTTGGATATTTGGGTTGGTTCCAAGTCTTTGCTATTGTGAATAGTGCCGCAATAAACATACGTGTGCATGTGTCTTTATAGCAGCATGATTTGTAATCCTTTGGGTATATACCCAGTAATGGGATGGCTGGGTCAAATGGTATTTCTAGTTCTAGATCCCTGAGGAATTGCCACACTGACTTCCACAATGGTTGAACTAGTTTGCAGTCCCACCAACAGTGTAAAAGTGTTCCTATTTCTTCACATCCTCTCCAGCACCTGTTGTTTACTGACTTTTTAATGATCGCCATTCTGACTGGTGTGAGATGGTATCTCATTGTGATTTTGATTTGCATTTCTCTGATGGCCAGTGATGATGAGCATTTTTTCATGTGTCTTTTGGCTACATAAATGTCTTCTTTTGAGAAGTGTCTGTTCATATCCTTTGCCCACATTTTGATGGGGTTTTTTTTTCTTGTAAATTTGTTTGAGTTCATTGTAGATTCTGGATATTAGCCCTTTGTCAGATGAGTAGATTGCAAAAATTTCCTCCCATTCTGTAGGTTGCCTGTTCACTCTGATGGTAATTTCTTTTGCTGTGCAGAAGTTCTTTAGTTTAATTAGATCCCATTTGTCAATTTTGGCTTTTGTTGCCATTGCTTTTGGTGTTTTAGACATGAAGTCCTTGCCCACGCCTATGTCCTGAATGGTATTGCCTAGGTTTTCTTCTAGGGTTTTTATAGTTTTAGGTCTAACATGTAAGTCTTTAATCCATCTTGAATTAATTTGTGTATAAGGTGTAAGGAAGGGATCCAGTTTCAGCTTTCTACATATGGCTAGCCAGTTTTCCCAGTGCCATTTATTAAACAGGGAATCCTTTCCCCATTTCTTGTTTTTGTCAGGTTTGTCAAAGATCAGATGGTTGTAGATATGCGGCATTTCTGAGGGCTCTGTTCTGTTCCATTGGTCTATATCTCTGTTTTGGTACCAGTACCATGCTGTTTTGGTTACTGTAGCCTTGTAGCATAGTTTGAAGTCAGGTAGCGTGATGCTTCCAGCTATGTTCTTTTGACTTAGGATTGACTTGGCAATGTGCTCTCTTTTCTGGTTCCATATGAACTTTAAAGTAGTTTTTTCCAATTCTGTGAAGAAAGTCATTGGTAGCTTGATGGGGATGGCATTGAATCTATAAATTACCTTGGGCAGTATGGCCATTTTCACGATATTGATTCTTCCTATCCATGAGCATGAAATGTTCTTCCATTTGTTTGTATCCTCTTTTATTTCATTGAGCAGTGTTTTGTAGTTCTCCTTGAAGAGGTCCTTCACATCCCTTGTAAGTTGGATTCCTAGGTATTTTATTCTCTTTGAAGCAATTGTGAATGGGAGTTCACTCATGATTTGGCTCTCTGTTTGTCTGTAATTTGTCTGTTATTGTCAGTTATGCTTGTGAGTTTTGCACATTGTGAGTTTTGCACATTGATTTTGTATCCTGAGACTTTCGTGAAGTTGCCTATCAGCTTAAGGAGATTTTGGGCTGAGACAATGGGATTTTCTAGATATACAATCATGTCATCTGCAAACAGGGACAATTTGACTTCCTCTTTTCCTAACTGAATACCCTTTATTTCCTTCTCCTGCCTGATTGCCTGGCCAGAACTTTCAACACTATGTTGAATAGGAGTGGTGAGAGAGGGCATCCCTGTCTTGTGCCAGTTTTCAAAGGGAATGCTTCCAGTTTTTGTCCATTCAGTATGATATTGGCTGTGGGTTTGTCATAGATAGCTCTTATTATTTTGAGATACGTCCCATCAATACCTAATTTATTGAGAGTTTTTAGCAAGAAGGTTGTTGAATTTTGTCAAAGGCCATTTCTGCATCTATTGAGATAATCATGTGGTTTTTGTCTTTGGTTCTGTTTATATGCTGGATTACATTTATTGATTTGCATATGTTGAACCAGCCTTGCATCCCAGGGATGAAGTCCACTTGATCATGGCGGACAAGCTTTTTGATGTGCTGTTGGATTCGGTTTGCCAGTATTTTATTGAGGATTTTTGCATCAATGTTCATCAAGGATATTGGTCTGAAATTCTCTTTTTTGGTTATGTCTCTGCTAGGCTTTGGCATCAGGACGATGCTGGCCTCATAAAATGTGTTAGGGAAGATTCCCTCTTTTTCTATTGATTGGAATAGTTTCAGAAGGAATGGTACCAGTTCCTCCTTGTACCTCTGGTAGAATTTGGCTGTGAATCCATCAAGTCCTGGACTCTTTTTGGTTGGTAAGCTATTGATTATTGCCTCAATTTCAGAGCCTGTTATTGGTCTATTCAGAGATTCAACTTCTTCCTGGTTTAGTCTTGGGAGGGTGTGTTTGTTGAGGAATTTATCCATTTCTTCTAGATTTTCTAGTTTATTTGCGTAGAGGTGTTTATAGTATTCTCTGATGGTAGTTTGTATTTCTCTGGGATCAGTGGTGATATCCCCTTTATCATTTTTTATTGTGTCTATTTCATTCTTCTCTCTTTTCTTCTTTATTAGTCTTGCTAGCAGTCTATCCTTTTGTTGATCTTTTCAAAAAACCAGCTCCTGGATTCATTGATTTTTTGAAGGGTTTTTTGTGTCTCCATTTCCTTCAGCTCTGCTGTGATCTTTGTTATTTCTTGCCTTCTGCTAGCTTTTGAATGTGCTTGCTCTTGCTTCTCTAGTTCTTTTAATTGTGATGTTAGGGTGTCAATTTTAGATCTTTCCTGCTTTCTCTTGTGGGCATTTAGTGCTATAAATTTCCCTCTACACACTGCTTTGAATGTGTCCCAGAGATTCTTGTATGTTGTGTCTTTGTTCTCATTGGTTTCAAAGAACATCTTCATTTCTGCCTTCATTTCATTATGTACCCAGTAGTCATTCAGGAGCAGGTTGTTCAGTTTCCATGTAGTTGAGTGGTTTTGAGTGAGTTTCATAATCCTGAGTTCTAGTTTGCACTGTGGTCTGAGAGACAGTTCGTTATAATTTCTATTCTTTAACCTTTGCTGAGGAGAGCTTTACTTCCAACTATGTGGTCAATTTTGGAATAAGTGCAGTGTGGTGCTGAGAAGAATGTATATTCTGTTGATTTGGGGTGGAGAGTTCTGTAGATGTCTATTAGGTCCGCTTGGTACAGAGCTGAGTTCAATTCCTGGATATCCTTGTTAATTTTCTGTCTCATTGATCTGTCTAATGTTGACAGTGGGGTGTTAAAGTCTCCCATTATTATTGTGTGGGAGTCTAAGTCTCTTTGTAGGTCTCTAAGGACTTGCTTTATGAATCTGGGTGCTCCTGTATTGGGTGCCTATATATTTAGGATAGTTAGCTCTTCTTGTTGAATTGATCCCTTTACCATTATGTAATGGCCTTCTTTGTCTCTTTTGATCTTTGTTGGTTTAAAGTCTGTTTTATCAGAGACTAGGATTGCAACCTCTGCCTTTTTTTGTTTTCCATTTGCTTGGTAGATCTTCCTCCATCCCTTTATTTTGAGCCTATGTGTGTCTTTGCATGTGAGATAGGTTTCCTGAATACAGCACACTGATGGGTCTTGACTCCTTAACCAATTTGCCAGTCTCTGTCTTTTAATTGGAGCATTTAGCCCATTTACATTTAAGGTTAATATTGTTATGTGTGAATTTGATCCTGTCATTGTGATGTTAGTTGCTTATTTGGCTCATTAGTTGATGCAGTTTCTTCCCAGCTTCAATGGTCTTTACAATTTGGCATGTTTTTACAGTGGCTGGTACCAGTTGTTCCTTTCCGTGTTTAGTGCTTCCTTCAGGAGCTCTTGTAGGGCAGGCCTGGTGGTGACAGAATCTCTCAGCATTTGCTTGTCTGTAAAGGATTTTATTTCTCCTTCACTTGTGAAGCTTCGTTTGGCTGGATATTCAATTCTGGGTTGAAAATTCTTTTCTTTAAGAATGTTGAATATTGGCCCCCACTCTCTTCTGGCTTGTAGAGTTTCTGCCGAGAGATCAGCTGTTAGTCTGATGGGCTTCCCTTTGTGGGTAACTCGACCTTTCTCTCCGGCTGCCCTTAACATTTTTTCCTTCATTTCAACTTTGGTGAATCTGACAATTATATGTCTTGGAGTTGCTCTTCTCGAGGAGTATCTTTGTGGCATTCTCTGTATTTCCTGAATTTGAATGTTGGCCTGCCTTGCTAGATTGGGGAAGTTCTCCTGGATAATATCCTGCAGAGTGTTTTCCAACTTGGTTCCATTCTCCCCGTCACTTTCAGGTACACCAATCAGACGTAGATTTGGTCTTTTCACAGAGTCCCATATTTCTTGGAGGCTTTGTTTGTTTCTTTTTATTCTTTTTTCTGTAAAGTTCTCTTCTCGCTTCATTTCATTCATTTGATCTTCCATCACTGATACCCTTTCTTCCAGTTGATCGAATCGGCTACTGAGGCTTGTGCATTTTCACGTAGTTCTCGTACCTTGGTTTTTGGCTCCATCAGGTCCTTTAAGGACTTCTCTGCATTGGTTATTCTAGTTAGCCATTCATCTAATTTTTTTTCAAGGTTTTTAACTTCTTTGCCATGGGTTCAAACTTCCTCCCTTAGCTTGGAGTAGTTTGATCATCTGAAGCCTTCTTCTCTCAACTCATCAAAGTCATTCTCCATCCAGCTTTGTTCCATTGCTGGTAAGGAACCGCATTCTTCTGGAGGAGCAGAGGCACTCTGCTTTTTAGAGTTTCCGGTTTTTCTGCTCTGTTTTATCCCCATCTTTGTGGTTTTATCTACCTTTGGTCTTTGATGATGGTGATGTACAGATGGGGTTTTGGTGTGGATGTCCTTTCTGTTTGTTAGTTTTCCTTCTACCAGTCAGGACCCTCAGCTGCAGGTTTGTTGGACTTTGCTGGAGGTCCACCCCAAACCCTGTTTGCCTGGGTATCAGCAGCGGAGGCTGCAGAACAGTGGATATTGGTGAACAGCAAATGTTGCTGCCTGATCGTTCCTCTGGAAGTTTTATCTCAGAGGAGTACCCGGCCGTGTGAGGTGTCAGTCTGCCCCTACTGGAGGGTGCCTCCCAGTTAGGTTCCTCGGGGGTCAGGGACCCACTTGAGTAGGATGTCTGTCTGTTCTCAGATCTCCGGCTGCGTGCTGGGAGAACCACTACTCTCTTCAAAGCTGTCAGACAGGGACATTTAAGTCTGCAGAGGATTCTGCTGCCTTTTGTTTGGCAATGCCCTGCCCCCAGAGGTGGAGTCTACACAGGCAGGCAGGCCTCCTTGAGCTGTGGTGGGCTCCACCCAGTTCGAGCTTCCTGGCTGCTTTGTTTACCTACTCAAGCCTCAGCAATGGTGGGCACCCCACCCCCAGCCTCACTGCCACCTTGCAGTTTGATCTCAGACTGCTGTGCTAGCAGTGAGCGAGGCTCCGTGGGCGTAGGACCCTCCGAGCCAGGTGCGGGATATAATCTCCTGGTGTGCCATTTGCTAAGACCATTGGAAAAGCGCAGTATTAGGGTGGGAGTGACCTGATTTTCCAGGTGCCATCTGTCACCCCTTTCTTTGACTAGGAAAGGGAATTCCCTGACCCCTTGCACTTCCCAGGTGAGGCAATGCCTCGCCCTGCTTCGGCTCATGCTCGATGCATTGCACCCACTGTCCTACACCCACTTTCCGACACTCCCCAGTGAGATGAACCCCGTACCTCAGTTCAAAATGCAGAAATCACCAGTCTTCTGCGTTGCTCACGCTGGGATCTGTAGACTAGAGCTGTTCCTATTTGGCCATTTTGGCTCCACTCTTCCTGTCCTTGTATATGGAATATCTTTTATTTGGATTTTCTTGTATTTCTTTGATCAGAGTTTTGTAGTTTTCTTCATGTAGATCTTGGACACATTTCATAAAATTTATACTTTTTTGTAGCTAATGTGATTGGTATGATTTCAATTTCAAATTCAAGTTGTTCATTGCTGGTATATAAGAAAACTTTTTTTTATCAACCTGGTATCCTCCAATCTTATGAATAAAATTGCTTAATAGTTTTAGGAGAAAAATAAAGAACCTTAACATTCAAAGCATTGGTTGTAAACATCAGTTCCCTCTAAAGGAAACCAAGAAGCCTTAAAAAAATAGCTGTTTTCCAATCTGAGCAGAAATGTGCAAGATAAGCCTAGAATATGCTGTCATGCCTGATAATAAGGAAGCTATCAAAGAATATTAGAATTATGTCTAGAGGGCTCAAGAGCCAATTCAATGATGCTTCCACTTGCCAAATAGGGTATAATACAACGTCAACACCAATAAGAGTAATAACTACAATGTTCATCTGACAGTGAATTACTCAGCTTATGTGAAATTTTCCAGAAAGCTATGCACCATAAATCCATAGATCCCAGGCTGGTTTACCAGAAATAATCTTAGATAATGGTATATCCTGCTGAACTCTCCCACTAGCAAATATTACTAGTTGTTTATCCGGATATCTGTCATTAGCATATTTACAAGGAGATTTGACTGAATTGCCTTATCTTCTTTTTTTCCCAGGGAAATCCCCCCCTGTGAGAGACAGAACTATAGACCTATTGTTTAACCATTTACTTTCTTCATGTTCTTTCAGCTAAAACATATCAAAAGTTCACAAGTATAAAATGAGACAAATGGAACAGAATAGAAAATCCAGAAATCATATAAAATTTTTCTATATCCTAGGTATAACTAAGAATCAAGACAGAAGCAATGAATTGTTTAATAACAGTGTTAAGAAAATTGAGTCATTGTGGTAGCTCTATTCCCCAAAGATCCTTACCTCCTGGTATGAACAACCTTATATAGTTCTCACTCACAGTGTATCGTGGTTGGTTTGTGTAACCAATAGAATATGGCAGAATTGATTATAAAACACTATGATTGTAAAAGGTAGGATTATAAAACACTATGATTGTAAAAGGTAGGATTACAAAACACTATGATTGTAAAAGGTAGGATTATAAAACACTATGATTTATATCTTCAGTGCATTCTCTTTCATGTCTTTCCCTATATAGCAGATAGGGGAGCTCTGGGGAAAACAGACAGCAATGTCAGCAGCAGCCCTCTGGGGAAGTCAGCAAGGAATTCAGCCTCCAGCCAGGAGTCAGTGAGGAACTGAGGGCTACCAATAACTATATGAGTAAGTTTAGAGAGATTTTCTAGGCTGTTAAGCTTGGAAATGATTCCAACTCTGATCAATAGCTTACCTGCAGCATTGTGAGAAACACTGAGGCAGAATCACCCAGATAAGCTGTTCTCAGGTTCCTGACTTGATAATGTAAGATAATTTTTTTTGTTTTAATCTACTATGTTTAGGAATAATTTTTTAGGCAGCAATAAAAAAAATACAGTTTGGCACTAAAAGTGGGATATACCATAACAAAAATCTAAAATGTGGGACAGGAAGCGGGCAGCACCTGGATGGATGAAGGACTTTAAAGAGAGCATTGGTGAAAATCTAAATTGCCTTAATCAGACTGTTTGTTGAATTTTTGACTTAGAAGAGGTTGTTGGTGAGGGCTCAAAAGAAAATGAGGAAAATCTTATTGGAAATTTGAGGAAAAAAGATTCTCCTTATATAGTGGTAGAAAGTTTAGCAACAGTCACCAGAAGTAATGTGGAAGGTATAAAATGTACCTAGTGACCTGGATGATGTAGCTAAGGAAATTTCCAGCCAAAATGATGAAAATGCCACATAAATACTATTTATCATAAAATCTAAGAGTGATTTGCTAAAGAAAGTGATGTTATACAAAAACAATTAGAACTTGTGAGTTACGAAGATTCCCAGCCTCTTCAGATGGCGATTAATACTAGAATTAAGAAATGGCCATGAGCAAAGATCAAATCTAGGAAATACTCAAGAAAACATGGTTTAAAGTGAAGCTGAGAATGTGCACATAAAATTCTTTGTTAAGACCTTCTAAAAATGAAAAGTGGTGCCTCAAAATGTCACTAGGTCAGATTTCTTTTTAAAGCTCCCTTATGGTTGCAAGAGTGTGACTCTCAGATGCTTTAAATCAAACAACAGATCTTCTAAGAAGATTAAGAGTGTTGTCCCTCATTAGAAGTCCAAAGGAGAAAAGTGGCCATCTTGAAGACCTGTAGATGTGCTTTTGTCTAATGGGGTGAACTCCAGAAAGACGCAAAGGAGACCTACAAAGCTTTGAAGAGAATTATATATGCAGAAACGTCACCAACTTGGACTGAAGGGAACAGAGACAGTACAAAATGAAAAGAAGTCTTAGCAACCCAAAAACAAACAAGATGCTTGTGGAGAAACTATTCAGCTGCAAACACAGGCTACCTTTCATAAAAATGAAAGGATGACTTAGTGAAACCAAGAGCCCAGAGAGTATAGCCAAGAGCCATGCAGATTACCTCCTGGGCAGAAGCGGGACTGAGTCTTAGTAAGAAACTTCTAACATTTGCCCAGTTCAATTTTATAATTGCTATTTGAATAGCCAAGGCAATCCTAAGCAAAAAGAATGAAGCTGGAGGAATCACATTGTCTGACTTCGAACTGTACTACAAGGCTACAACCAAAGTCTGTAACCAAAACAGCATGGTACTGATACAAAAATAAACACATTGATCAATGGAACAGTATAGAGAACATAGAAAATAAAGCCACACTTACAACTAACTTATCTTTGACAAAGCTGACAAAAACTAGCAATGGGAAACGGACTCACTGTTCAATATATGGTGCTGGGATAACTGGTTAGCTATATGCGGAAGACTGAAAGTGAACCCATTCCTTATACTATATGAAAAAAATCAACCCAAGATGGATTAAAGACCTAAATGTAAGACCTAAAACTATAAAAATCTTGGGAGATAACATAGGAAATACCATTTTGGAGATAGGAACTGGCAAAGATTTCATGACAAAAAATGTCTAAAGCAATTGCAACAAAAGCAAAAATTGAAAAAGGGAAGCTAATTAAACTAAAGAGCTTCTGTATAGCAAAAGAAACTATCAACAAAATAGGTAACGTACAGAATGGGAGAAAATATTTGCAATCTACACATCTCACAAAGATCTAATATCCAGAATCTACAAAGAAATTAAACATACAAGCAAAAAACAACTCCATTAAAAAGTGGGCAAAGCTAACAACCAAAAAAAGCCTAGGAACAGATGGATTCACAGCCAAATTCTACCAGAGGTACAAAGAGGAGCTGGTACCATTCCTTCTGAAACTATTCCAAACAATAGAAAAAGAGGGAATCCTCCCTAATTCATTTTATTAGGCAGGTGGCATCCTGATACCAAAACCTGGCAGAGATGCAACAAAAAAAGAAAATTTCAGGCCAATATCCCCGATGAACATTGATGTGAAAATCCTCAATAAAATACTGACAAACCGAATCCAGCAGCACATCAAAAAGATTATCCACCACAATCAAGTCGGCTTCGTCCCTGGGATGCAAGATTGGTTCAACATATGCAAATCAATAAATGTAATCCATCACATAAACAAAACCAATGACAAAAACCACATGATTATGTCAAGAGATGCAGAAAGGCCTTCGATAAAATTCAACAACACTTTATGCTAAAAACTCTCAATAAACTAGGTATTATGGAATATATCTCAATAATAAGAGCTATTTATGACAAACCCATAGCTGATATCATACCGAATGGGCAAAAGCTGGAAGCATTCCCTTTGGAAACCGGCATAAGACAAGAATGCCCTCTCTCGCCACTCCTATTCAACATAGTATTGGAAGTTCTGGCCAGGGCAATCAGGCAAGAGAAAGAAAGAAAGGGTATTCAGATAGGAAGGGAGGATGTCAAATTGCCTCTGTTTGCAGATGACATGATTGTATATTTAGAAAACACCATTGAATCAGCCCAAAAATTCCTTAAGATGATAAGCAACTTCACCAAAGTCTCAGGATACAAAATCAATGTGCAAAAATCACAGGCATCCCTATAAACCAATAACAGACAAGCAGAGAGCCAAATCATGAGTGAACTCCCATTCACCATTGCTACAAAGACAATAAGATACCTAGGAATACAACTTACAAGGGATGTGAAGGACCTCCTAAAGGAGAACTACAAACCACTGCTCAAGGAAATAAGAGAGGACACGAACAAATGGAAAAACATTCCATGCTCATAGATAGGAAGAATCAATACCGTGAAAATGGCCATACTGTCCAAAGTAATTTATAGATTCAATGCTATTCCCATCAAGCTACCACTGACTTTCTTCACAGAACTAGAGAAAACTACTTAAAATTTCATATGGAACCAAAAAAGAGCCCATATAGCCAAGACAATACTAAGCAAAAAGAAAAAAGCTGGAGGCATCACGCTACCTGACTTCAAACTATACTACAAGGAAAGAGTAAGCAAAACATCATGGTACTGGTACCAAAACAGACGTATAGAACAATGGAACAGAACAGAGGCCCAAGAAATAACACCACACATCTACAACCTTCTGATCTTTGACAAATCTGACAAAAACAAGCAATGGGGAAAGGATTCCCTATTTAATAAATGGTGCTGGGAAAACTGGATAGCCATATGCAGAAAACTGAAACTGGACCCCTTCCTTACACCATATACAAAAATTAACTCAAGACAGATTGAAGACTTAAATGTAAATAAAACCTAAAACCATAAAAACTCTAGAAGAAAACCTAGGCAATACCATTCAGGACATTGGCAATTAACTCAAGGTAGACTCAAGATTTAAATGTAAGACCTAAAACCGTAAAAACCCTAGAAGAAAACCTAGGCAATACCATTCAGGACATATACATTGGCAAAGACTTCATGACTAAAACACCAAAAGCAATTGCAATAAAAGCCAAAATTGACAAATGGGATCTAATTAAACTAAAGAGCTCCTGCACAGCAAGAGAAACTATTATCGGAGTGAACAGGTAACCTACAGAATGGGAGAAAAAATTTGCAATCTATCCGTCTGATGAATGTCTAATATCCGGAATCTACAAGGAACTTAAACAAATTTACAAGAAAAAAACAAGCCCATCAGAAAGTGGATGAAGGATATGAAAAGACGTTTCTCAGAAGAAGACATTTATGCACCCAACAAACATACGAAAAAAAAGCTCATCATCACGGGTCATTAGTGAAATGCAAATCAAAACCAAAATGAGATATCATCTCACACCAGTTAGAATGGCAGTCATTAAAAAGTCAGGAAACAACAGTTGCTGGAGAGGATGTGGAGACCTAGAAATGCTTTTACATTGTTGGTGGGAGTCTCAATTAGTTCAACCATTGTGGAAGACAGTGTGACGATTCCTCAAGGATCCAGAACCAGAAATACCATTTGACCCAGCAATCCCATTACTGGGTATATACCCAAAGGATTATAAATCATTCTATAAAAACACATGCACATGTATGTTTATTGCAGCACTATTCATAATAGCAAAGACTTGGAACCAACCCAAATACCCATCAATGATAGACTGGATAAAGAAAATGTGGCACATATACACCATGGAATCCTATGCAGCTATAAAAAAGAATGAATTAATGTCCTTTGCAGGGACATGGATGAACCTGGAAACCATCATTCTTGGCAAACTAACACAGGAACAGAAAACTAAACACTGCATGTTCTCACTCATAAGTGGGAATTGAGCAATGAGAACACATGAACACAGGGAGGAGATCATCACACACCAGGGCCTGTCGAGGGGTAGGGGGCAAGGGGAGGGAGAGCATTATGACAGATACCTAATACATGCGGGGCTTAAAACCTAGATGACAGGTTGATGGATGCATCAAACAACCACGGCACATGTATATCTATGTAACAAACCTACACATTCTGGCTATGTATCCAAGAAATTACAATAAAAAAAATGGGCAAAGGACATAAACAGACACCTTTCAGAGGAAGGCATAAGCATGGCCAACAACCATATTTTTTAAATGCTCAATAATAATCATTAGAGAAATGCAAGTCAAAATCACAATGAGATACCATCCTCACCAGTCAGAATGGCTATTATTAAAAGGTCAAAAAATAACATGCTGGTGAGGTTGCAGAGGAAAGGAATGCTTATAAACTGCTGGTGAGAGTGTAAATTTGTTCAACCGTTGTGGAAAGCAGCGTGGCAATTCCTCAAATAACTAAAAACAGAACTAGCATTCAACACAGCAATCCCACTACTGGGTATATACCCAAAGGATTATAAATTGTTATACCATAAAGACACATGCACATGTATATTCATTGCAGCACTATTCACAATAGCAAAGACATGGAATAAACCTAAATGCCCATCAACAGTCAACAGGATAAAGAAAATGTGGTACATATACACCATTGAATATTATGCAGCCATAAAATGAACAAGATCATGTTCTTTGCAGAGACGTGGATGGAAATGGAGGCCATTATCCTTAACAAACTAACAAAGAAACAGAAAACCAAATACCACATGTTTTCAATTATAAATGGAAGCTAAATAATGAGAACACATTGATGGAAATTGGAGAAGAACAGACACTGGGGTCTACTTGAGGGGTCGAGGGTAGGAGAAGTAACAGGTTCAGAAAAAAACAAACTAGGGGTTTTGGTGTATGAAATACTCTGTACACCAAACCTCTCAGTCGCAATTTTACCTATATAACCTGCACATGCACCCCTGAATCTAAAATAAAAGTTAAAATATTGAAATATTTTCTTCCTTTTATTTTTTAAATTGATGTATATATTTATGCGGTACATAGGGATATTTCAATACATACAATGTATAGTGATCAGACCAGGGTAAGTTGCATATCATCATCAAACACTTATTTTTTTGTGTTGGGAACATTCAATATCTTCCTTTTAACTAATTAAAAGTACATAATATATTATTGTTAACTATAATCATCTTACAATGGTATAGAACACTAGAACTTATTCCTGCTATTGTGTTGTAATTTTGAATCCTTTGAAAAATCTCTCCCGTTCATTCCCTTCCCCACACCATTTCCAGCCTCTAGTATCATCTTTTCTTCTCTGATCTCAACTTTTATTAGCTTCCACATATGAATAACAATATGTGATATTTGTCTTTCTGTGCTTGATTTATTTAACTTAACAAAGTGCACTCCAGTTTTACCCAAGTTGCAGTGAATGACAGAATTTCATTCTTTTTTATAGCCAAATAGTATTCCATTGTGCATATAACCCACATTTTCTTTATCCATTCGTTTGTTGTTGGACATCTACGTTGATTATACATCTTGGCCATTATGAATAGTGCCACTACAAACATGATGTTGCAGATGTTTCTTTGATATACTGATTTTCTTTCCTTTGGATAAATGCCTAGTAGTGAGATTGTTGATCATATGGTAGTTCTATTTGTAGATTTTTTTTTAAACCTCCAGACTGTTCTCCAAGTGGCTATACTAGTTTACATTCCGAATAGCAGTGTAGAAACATTCCCCCTTTCTCTGCACCCTCACCAGCATTTGTTATTTTTAGTCTTTTTGATAATAGCCATCTTAATTAGGATAAGATGATAGCTCATTGTGGTTTTCACTGGCATTTCCCTGATAATTAATGATGTTGAGTATTTTTTTCATATATTCATTGGCCATTTGTATACATTCTTTTGCGAAATGTCTATTTAGATCATTTCCCCATTGTTAATGGGATTGTTTGCTTCTTGCTGTTAAAATGTTTGAGTTCATTGTATATTCTGGATATTAATCCCCTGTCAGATGCATAGTTTTCAAATATTTTTCCTATTCTGTAAGTTGTCTTTTCACTCTGTTCGTTGTTTCCTTTGCTATGCAGAAGCTTTTAAGTTTGATATAATCTCATTCGTTTACTTTTGCTTTTCTTGCCTATGCTTTGAGGTCTCATTCATAAAATATTTTACCAGACCAGTTTCCTGAAGTGTTCACTTATATTTTCAGCTAGTAGTCTAATAGTTTCAGGTCTTACCTTTAGGTCTTTGATCCATTTTGAGCTAATTATTGTATAGGATGAGACATGGGGGTCTAGTCTCATTTTTCTGCACATGGATATTCAGTTTTCCCAGCATGATTTATTGATGACTCTCCTTTCCCCAATAGATGTTGTTGGTGCCTTTTATCAAAACTCAGTTGGTGCTATATATGTGAATTAATTTTGCAATTCTCTAGCCTCCTCTGTTGGCCTATGCATCTGTTTTTATGCCATTACCTTGCTGTTTTGTTTACTACAGCTTTGTAGAATATTTTGAAGTCTTGTAGTGTCAGCTCTGTGCTTTTGCTCAGGATTGCTTTGGCTATTCCACTTTTCTTTTTTGGCTCTATACAAATTTTAAGACTTTTCTAATTCTGTGAAGAAAGTCATTGGTATTTTGATACGGATTTTGTTTAATTTGTAGATTGCTTTAGGTACTATGGTCCATTTTAACAATATTTTTGGAGCCATGAGTATGGGATGTTGTTCCATTTGTTTGTATCCTCTTTAATTTTTTTGTCAGTGTTTTGTAGTTTTCCTCATAGAAGCCTTTCAGTTCTTAGTTAAATTTATTCCTAGGTATTTCATTTTTTTGTAGCTATTGTAAATGGCATTATCTTCTTGATTTCTTTTTTAGCTATTTTGTTGTTCATGAATAGCAATGCTACTGATTTTATATGTTAATTTTTTTATCTTTGCTAAATTCATTCATCAATTCTAAAAGATTTTTGGTAGTCTTTAGGATTTTCTTCTTTTATTATTTATGATTATACTTTAGATTTTAGGGTACATGTACACAATGTGCAGGTTTGTTACATATGTATCTATGTGCCATGTTGGTTTGCTGCACCAATTAACTCGTCATTTAGCATTAGGTATATCTCCTAATGCTGTCCCTCCCCCCTCCCCCCACCCCACAACAGTCCCCAGAGTGTGATGTTCCCCTTCCTGTGTCCATGAGTTCTCACTGTTCAATTCCCACCTATGAGTGAGAACATGCAGTGCTTGGTTTTTTGTCCTTGCGATAGTTTACTGAGAATGATGTTTTCCAGTTTCATCCATGTCCCTACAAAGGACATGAACTCATCATTTTTTATGGCTGCATAGTATTCCATGGTGTATATGTGCCACATTTTCTTAATCCAGTCTATCATTGTTGGACATTTGGGTGGGTTCCAAGTCTTTGCTATTGTGAATAGTGCCGCAATAAACATACATGTGCATGTGTCTTTATAGCAGCATGATTTATAGTCCTTTGGGTATATACCCAGTAATGGGATGGCTGGGTCAAATGGTATTTCTAGTTCTAGATCCCTGAGGAATCGCCACACTGACTTCCACAATGGTTGAACTAATTTACAGTCCCACCAATGGTGTAAAAGTGTTCCTATTTCTCCACATCCTCTCCAGCACCTGTTGTTTCCTGACTTTTTAATGATGGCCATTCTAACTGGTGTGAGATGATATCTCATTGTGGTTTTGATTTGCATTTCTCTGATGGCCAGTGATCATGAGCATTTTGTCATGTGTTTTTTGGCTGCATAAATGTCTTCTTTTGAGAAGTGTCTGTTCATGTCCTTTGCCCACTTTTTGATGGGGTTGTTTGTTTTTTTCTTGTAAATTTGTTTGAGTTCATTGTAGATTCTGGATATTAGCCCTTTGTCAGATGAGTAGCTTGCAAAAATTTTCTCCCATTCTGTAGGTTGCCTGTTCACTCTGATGGTAATTTCTTTTGCTGTGCAGAAGCTCTTTAGTTTAATTAGATCCCATTTGTCAATTTTGGCTTTTATTGCCATTGCTTTTGGTGTTTTAGACATGAAGTCCTTGCCCACGCCTATGACCTGAATGGTATTGCCTAGGTTTTCTTCCAGGGTTTTTATGGTTTTAGGTCTAAAATGTAAGTCTTTAATCCATCTTGAATTAATTTTTGTATAAGGTGTAAGGAAGGGATCCAGTTTCAGCTTTCTACATATGGCTAGCCAGTTTTCCCAGCACCATTTATTGAACAGGGAATCCTTTCCCCATTGCTTGTTTTTGTCAGGTTTGTCAAAGATCGGATAGTTGTGGATATGCAGCATCATTTCTGAGGACTCTGTTCTGTTCCATTGATCTATGTCTCTGTTGTGGTACCAGTACCATGCTGTTTTGGTTACTGTAGCCTTGTAGTATAGTTTGAAGTCAGGTAGTGTGATGCCTCCAGCTTTGTCCTTTGGCTTAGGATTGACTTGGCGATGCGGGCTCTTTTTTGGTTCCATATGAACTTTAGTTTTTTCCAATTCTGTGAAGAAAGTCATTGGTATCTTGATGGGGATGGCATTGAACCTATAAATTACCTTGGGCAGTATGGCCATTTTCACAATATTGATTCTTCCTACCCATGAGCATGGAATGTTCTTCCATTTGTTTGTATCCTCTTTTATTTCATTGAGCAGTGGTTTGTAGTTCTCCTTGAAGAGATCCTTCACATCCCTTGTAAGTTGGATTCCTAGGTATTTTATTCTCTTTGAAGCCATTGTGAATGGGAGTTCACTCATGATTTGGCTATTTGTCTGTGATTGGTGTACAAGAATGCTTGTGATTTTTGTACATTGATTTTGTATCCTGAGACTTTGCTGAAATTGCTAACCAGCTTAAGGAGATTTTGGGCTGAGACAATGGGGTTTTCTAGATATACAATCATGTCATCTGCAAACAGGGACAATTTGACTTCCTCTTTTCCTAATTGAATACCCTTTATTTCCTTCTCCTGCCTGATTTCCCTGGCCAGAACTTCCAGCACTATGTTGAATAGGAGTGGTGAGAGAGGGCATCCCTGTCTTGTGCCAGTTTTCAGAGGGAATGCTTCCAGTTTTTGCCCATTCAGTATGATATTGGCTGTCGGTTTGTCATAGATAGCTCTTATTATTTTGAGATACATCCCATCAATACCTAATTTATTGAGAGTTTTTAGCAAGAAGGTTGTTGAATTTTGTCAAAGGCCTTTTCTGCATCTATTGAGATAATCATGTGGTTTTTGTCTTTGGTTCTGTTTATATGCTGGATTACATTTATTGATTTGCATATGTTGAACCAGCCTTGCATCCCAGGGATGAAGTCCACTTGATCATGGCAGACAAGCTTTTTGATGTGCTGTTGGATTCGGTTTGCCAGTATTTTATTGAGGATTTTTGCATCAATGTTCATCAAGGATATTGGTCTGAAATTCTCTTTTTTGGTTATGTCTCTGCCAGGCTTTGGCATCAGGACGATGCTGACCTCATAAAATGTGTTAGGGAAGATTCCCTCTTTTTCTATTGATTGGAATAGTTTCAGAAGGAATGGTACCAGTTCCTCCTTGTACCTCTGGTAGAATTTGGCTGTGAATCCATCAAGTCCTGGACTCTTTTTGGTTGGTAAGCTATTGATTATTGCCACAATTTCAGAGCCTGCTTTGGTCTATTCAGAGATTCAACTTCTTCTTAGTCTTGGGAGGGTGTATTTGTCGAGGAATTTTTCCATTTCTTCTAGATTTTCTAGTTTATTTGCGTAGAGGTGGTTGTAGTATTCTCTGATGGTAGATTGTATTTCTGTGGGATCGGTGATGATATCCCCTTTTTCATTTTTTATTGCATCTATTTGATTCTTCTCTCTTTTCTTCTTTATTAGTCTTGCTAGTGGTCTATCAATTTTGTTGATCTTTTCAAAAAACCAGCTCCTGGATTCATTAATTTTTTGAAGGGTTTTTTATGTCTCTATTTCCTTCAGTTCTGCTCTGATTTGAGTTATTTCTTGCCTTCTGCTAGCTTTTGAATGTGTTTGCTCTTGCTTTTCTAGTTCTTTTAATTGTGATGTTAGGGTGTCAACTTTGGATCTTTCCTGCTTTCTCTTGTGGGCATTTAGTGCTATAAAGTTCCCTCTACACACTGCTTTGAATGTGTCCCAGAGATTCTGGTATGTTGTGTCTTTGTTCTCGTTGGTTTCAAAGAACATCTTTATTTCTGCCTTCATTTCATTATGTACCAGTAGTCATTCAGGAGCAGGTTGTTCAGTTTCCATGTAGTTGAGTGGTTTTGAGTGAGTTTCTTAATCCTGAGTTCTAGTTTGATTGCACTGTGGTCTGAGAGACAGTTTGTTATAATCTCTGTTCTTTTACATTTGCTGAGAAGAGCTTTACTTCCAACTATGTGGTCAATTTTGGAATAGGTGTGGTGTGGTGCTGAAAAAAATGTATATTCTGTTGATTTGGGGTGGAGAGTTCTGTAGATGTCTATTAGGTCCACTTTGTGTAGAGCTGAGTTCAATTCCTGGATATCCTTGTTAACTTTCTGTCTCGTTGATCTGTCTAATTTTGACAGTGGGGTGTTAAAATCTCCCATTATTATTATGTGGGAGTTTAAGTCCCTTTGTAGGTCACTCAGGACTTGCTTTCTGAATCTGGGTGCTCCCATGTTGGGCATATATATTTAGGATAGTTAGCTCTTCTTGTTGAATTGATCCCTTTACCATTATGTAATGGCCTTCTTTGTCTCTTTTGATCTTTGTTGATTTAAAGTCTATTTTATAAGAGACTAGGATTGCAACCCCTGCCTTTTTTTGTTTTCCATTTGCTTGATAGATCTTCCTCCATCCCTTTATTTTGAGTCTATGTGTGTCTCTGCACATGAGATGGGTTTCCTGAATACAGCACACTGATGGGTCTTGACTCCTTATCCAGTTTGCCAGTCTATGTTTTTAATTGTAGCATTTAGCCCATTTACATTTAAAGTTAATATTGTTATTTGTGAATTTGATCCTGTCATTATGATGTTAGTTGGTTATTTTGCTCATTAGTTGATGCAGTTTCTTCCTAGCCTTGATGGTCTTTACAATTTGGCATGTTTTTGCAGTGGCTGGTACCAGTTGTTCCTTTCCATGTTTAGTGCTTCCTTCAGGAGCTCTTTTAGGGTAGGCCTGGTGGTGACAAAATCTCTCAGCATTTGCTTGTCTGTAAAGGATTTTATTTTTCCTTCATTTATGAAGCTTAGTTTGGCTGGATATGAAATTCTGGGTTGAAATTCTTTTCTTTAAGAATGTTGAATATCGGCCCCCACTCTCTTCTGGCTTGTAGAGTTTCTGCTGAGAGATCAGCTGTTAGTCTGATGGGCTTCCCTTCGTGGGTAACCCGGCCTTTCTCTCTGGCTGCCCTTAACGTTTTTTCCTTCATTTCAACTTTGGTGAATCTGACAATTATGTGTCTTGGAGCTGCTCTTCTCGAGGAGTATCTTTGTGGCATTCTCTGTATTTCCTGAATCTGAATGTTGGCCTGCCTTGCTAGATTGGGGAAGTTCTCCTGGGTAATATCTTGCAGAGTGTTTTCCAACTTGGTTCCATTCTCCCCGTCATTTTCAGGTACACCAATCAGACGTAGGTTTGGTCTTTTCACATAGTCCCAAAATTCTTGGAGGCTTTGTTCATTTCTTTTTATTCTTTTTTCTCTAAACTTCCCCTCTCACTTCATTTCATTCATTTCATCTTCCATCACTGATACCCTTTCTTCCAGTTGATTGCATCGGCTACTGAGGCTTCTGCAATCTTCGCGTAGTTCTCAAAACTTGGCTTTTAGCTCCATCAGCTCCTTTAAGCCCTTCTCTCCATTGGTTATTCTAGTTATCCATTCGTCTAATTTTTTTTCAAAGTTTTTAACTTCTTTGCTATTGTTTTGAATTTCCTCCCGTAGCTTGGAGTAGTTTGATCGTCTGAAGCCTTCTTCTCTCAACTCGTCAAAGTCATTCTCCGTCCAGCTTTGTTCTGTTGCTGGTGAGGAACTGCGTTCCTTTGGAGGAGGAGAGGTGCTCTGCTTTTTAGAGTTTCCAGTTTTTCTGCTCTGTTTTTTCCCCATCTTTGTGGTTTTATCTACTTTTGGTCTTTGATGATGGTGATGTACAGATGGGTTTTTGGTGTGGATGTCCTTTCTGTTTGTTAGTTTTCCTTCTACCAGACAGGACCCTCAGCTGCAGGTCTGTTGGAGTTTACTAGAGGTCCACTCCAGACCCTGTTTGGCTGGGTGTCAGCAGCGGTGGCTGCAGAACAGCCGATTTTCGTGAGACCACAAATTCAGCTGCCTGATCATCCCTCTGGAAGTTTTGTCTCAGAGGAGTACCTGGCCGAGTGAGGTGTCAGTCTGTCCCTACTGGGGGTGCCACCCAGTTAGGCGGCTTGGGGGTCAGGGACCCACTTTAGGAGGCAGTCTGTCCGTTCTCAGATCTCCAGCTGCGTGCTGGGAGAACCACTACTCTCTTCAAAGCTGTCAGATAGGGACATATAAGTCTGCAGAGGTTCCTGCTGAATTTTTGTTTGCCTGTGCCCTGCCCCCAGAGGTGGAGCCTACAGAGGCAGGCAGACCTCCTTGAGCTGTGGTGGGCTCCACCCAGTTCGAGCTTCCTGGCTGCTTTGTTTACCTAAGCAAGCCTGGGCAATGGCAGGCACCCCTCCCCCAGCCTTGCTGCCACCTTGCAGTTTGATCTCAGACTGCTGTGCTAGCAATCAGCAAGACTCTGTGGGCATAGGACCCTCCGAGCCAGATGCGGGACACAATCTCCTGGTGTGCTGTTTTCCAAGCCCGTTGGAAAAGCGCAGTATTAGGGTGGGACTGACCCGATTTTCCAGGTGCTGTCTGTTACCCCTTTCTTTGACTAGGAAAGGGAACTCCCTGACCCCTTGCGCTTCCCGAGTGAGTCAATGCCTCGCCCTGCTTCGGCTCGCACACAGTGCGCTGCACCAACTGTCCTGCACCCACTGTTTGGCACTCCCTAGTGAGATGAACCCAGTACCTCAAACGGAAATGCAGAAATCACAGGTCTTCTGTGTCACTCACGCTGGGAGCTGTAGACCGGCGCTGTTCCTGTTCGGCCATCTTGGCTCCACCCCTCCCTTTAGGATTTTCTATGTATAAAATCATATTGTCTGCAAACAGGAACAATGTGACTTTTTACTTTCTAATTTGGATGCCCATTATTCTTTCCCCTATCTAATGTTCTTGCTAGGACTTCTAGTACTATGTGGAATAAAAGTAGCAAGAGCGGGGCATCCTTCTCTTCATCCGGTTCCTACAGGATGTAGGTTTGTCATATATGGCATTTATAGTGTTGAGGTACCTTCCTTCTATACCTAACTATTGGAGAATTTCTACTATGAAGGGATGTTGAATTTTACCAAATGCTTTTACTGCACCTACTGAGGTGATCATATGGTTTTTGTCTTTCATTCTGTTGATGCGATGTATCACATTTATTGATTTGCATATGTTGAACCATTCTTGCATTCCTAGGACAAATCTCATTTGATCATTATCTGTTATCTTTTTGATGTATTGTTACATTTAATTTGCTAATATTTTGAGAATTTTTATGTCTGTGTTCATCAGAAATATTTGCCCGTATTTTTCTTTTTGTGTTGTTTCCTTGTCTGGTTTTGGCATCAGAGTTATGCTTACCTCATGGAATGAATTAGGAAGAGTTCCCTTTGTTTCTATTTCTTGGATTACTTTGAAAAGAATTGATATTATTTAAAGGTTTGATAGTATTCAGTGGTAAAGCCATCCAGTCCTGGACTTTTCTTTTTTGAAAGACTTTTTATTACTTATTCAATTTTATTACTTATATTGTCTTTCAGGTTTTCAGTTTCTTCTTGGTTCAGT
Organism: Symphalangus syndactylus; assembly: GCF_028878055.3. Lineage (NCBI taxonomy): Eukaryota > Metazoa > Chordata > Mammalia > Primates > Hylobatidae > Symphalangus > Symphalangus syndactylus. The sequence continues at coordinate 93,117,801 of NC_072426.2, forward strand.
CTTGATAGGTTGTACGTAACCAGGAATGTATCTATTTCCTCTAGGTTTTTTAATGTATTGGCATATAGTTGTTCATAGTAGTCTCTAACAATCCTTTGTATTTCTGTGGTATTCATTGTGGTGTATGCTCTTTTTATTTCTATTTATTTGGGTCTTCTCACTTCCTTTCTTCATCTAGCTAATGGTTTGTCAATTTTATCACTTCAAATAACCAACTTTTTGTTTTGTTGATCTTTTGTATTTTTTAGTTAAATTTTATTTCTGCTCTGATATTTATTCTACAAATTTGGGGTTTGGTACGTTCTTGCTTTTCTAGTTTCTTGAGATGCATCATTGGGTTGTATGTTTAATTTCTATATATTTGTATAGTTTCAGGTGTTCCTCTTGTTATTTACATCTAGTTTTGTTTCATTGTGCTTAAACAGGATACTTGATATTATTTTGAATTTTTAAAAAGCTTTTGCAACTTATTTCTTGTCCTAACATATGGTGAATCCCAGAGAATGTTCCATGTGTTGATAAAAAGAATGTGTATTCTACAGGTGTTGGGCGAAATGTTCTGTAAATGTCTTTTAGTTCCCTTTCATCTATAGTGTAGTTTAAATCTGATGTTTCTTTGTTGATTTTCTGTGTAAACGATCTGTCAAATGCTGAGAATAGGGTGTTGAAGTTCCAGCTATTTTTGTATTGGGGTCTATCTCTCCCTTTAGATCAATAGACCCCAATAACTCTAAAGGGTGAGCTAAACCCCAGTATATCTCTGGGTGATGCAACGTTGGATGCACACATATTTACAATTGTAGTATTCTTTTTCTGACTTGATTGGTTTATTATTAGAATACAGTTTCCTTATCACTTACACCTTTTGACTTGAAGTGTATTTTGTGTGATACAAGTATAGCTACTACTGCTTACTTTTGGTTTCTATTTTCATGAAATACATTTTACCATCCCTTCACTTTCAGTCTATGTGTGTCTTTAGAGGCAAGGTGAGTTTCTTGTAGGTAGCATATAGTTATGTCTTGATTTTTTATACATTCACCCAGTTTATATTTTTTAATGAATTTATTTTGTTTTAATTCAAGGTTATTATTGATAGGTGAGGACTTACTGTTGTCATTTTTTGGATCCTTTACTGCTTTTTTTTTGTACATCCTTTACTTTTACTGTTTGTTTTTGCAATTGGATGGTTTTCTATAGTGAAAATGTTTAATTCCTTTCTCTTTCTCCATTGTGTATTGGCTCTTCCAGTGAATTTTGTAGTTTTGCATGTTTTCATAATGGTGGTTATCATCTTTTCCTTCCAGACACAAGACTCCCTTGAACATTTCTCATAACGCCAGTCTCTTGGTAATGAATTCTTTTAGTTTTTGCTTGTTTGTAAAATATTTTATTTCTCCTTCATTTCTGAAGGATAGCTTTCCTTGGTGTAATATTCTTGGCTGCCAGTTTTTTTTTTCTTTCAATATTTTGAATATATCATTCCACCCCCTCCTGGTCTGTGAGGTTTCGGTGAGAAATCCACTGTTAGTCTAATGGGAATTTCCTTATATGTGACTTGATACATTTCACTTGCTGTTTGTAGAAGTCTTTATCTTTGACTTTTGATAACCGGACTATAATTATAATCTCCATCCCCAGTGCTGGAGATGGAAATGGAGCCCAGTGCCTTGGAGAGTACCTGTTTGGATTGACTCTATTTGGGATTCTTTGCAATTCCTGTATCTGCAGGTCCATCTCACCCACAAAACGGGAATTTTTCAGCTATTGTTTTATTAAATATGTTTTTTTAGAACTTTCCTTTCTCCTCTTCCTCAGAAGTGCCCCTAATGTGAACATTTGTTTGTATAATTGTGTTCCATAAATCTCACAGGCTTTCTTAGTTCTTTTTTATACATTTTTATTTATCTGTGTTACTCTAAAAGACTTGTCAAGTTTAGAAATTCCATCTTTGCTTTGTCTACTCCATTGTTGAAGCTCTCAATTTTATATTTTATTTCCTTAATTTAATTATTCAGCTCTAGGATTTCTGTTTAGTTTTTTGTGACTTGTGACTTTTATCTCTTTGTTAAATTTCTCATTCAAATTAGGAAATATTTTCCTGATTTCATTGAATTGCCTATCTATATTCTCTTACATACCATTGAGTCTCCTTAAGGTTATTATTATGAATTCCTTTTCTAGCATTTGGTATATTTCCTTATGATAAAGGTCTATTACTGGAGAATTATTATGTTTATTTGGAAGTGTAATGTTTCTTTGCTTTTTTATGTTTGATGTGTCCCTACATTGATTTTTACACATCTAGTGGCACAGTTATTTTTTCCAATTTTATGAAGTAGGTTTCATAGGGAAAGAATTATTTATACAGGTGAGTCTTGGGGTGTCCATTCAGTGGGGTGCATTGGCTTGGCTCTAGGTAAACACAGTAGTATAGTCTCCTTGTAATTTCTTCAGCTGTGGTCCATGTTAGTGACATTGTGAGTGTCTCAGTGGCCTAGCCTGAGAGTTTGTGATGGTGGTGGCACAGCTTTGCCAGAAGTAGGCACAAAAAGATGGCTTCTCAGGTTGTTAACATAGGTTTGCAGAATGTGGATCAGTCAACTTGGGGTCTGGCTCGCTGGGGTTGGGGCCATGGGGCTGTTACTCTGACTGGGTGGGGGAAGAGGGTGTGTGCCCACTCAGGGCAGCCCAGAGGGCTGTTTCTCAGACTCAGAATAATGGCACAAGGCTACTCAGTTGGCCTGAGGGTATGTCTGCTGGGGGCAACTCACAGCAGTGTTTCTCAGACCCTGATTACAGGTGTAGGGCCTTTGCGCAGCAAGGGGTATGTCTGGGTAGGTGAAAGTACCATAGGGCTGTTTCTCAGGGACCTCTCCCACTTGGGAGAGAGTGCAGAGTGGTTTGTCTAGCTCAAGAGCAGGGTTGCCCTGGGCAGGACTGATAGACTGTTCCACTGGCTGGAAGTTTAGGCAATGGGGTTTTTTCTTCTCTGCTGTGCAGGACCAGAATCACAGTGAATCCTGGTCACAGGTTCCATGCAGCTGAAACTGTGGCATCCAGCCACAGGGCTGAATGGAATGAAGATGGAGCCCAGTGCTGGAGAGGTATAGTAGCTACTGGTTCCCAGAGAAAGGTGCATTCCAGAGGTGGCTCTGGTCTCAGGATGGTGCCATGCTGTAGCAGATTGGCTCACAGAAAGTATACGATGGGTTGGAAGTGCATATCTTTTGTTCCTGATCTAGGGCAATGCAGCTGTGTGAATTCCTGGCAGCTCCCCAAACTGGGCTCAGGGCTTGCAAGACTGTGAGGTTTTTCTGTAGTAAGGACTGTAGGTGTTTATGGTGGCAGTGGGGGCTGGTGAGGATCTGCTAACATTTTCCCCACAAGGGGAAGTCCCTCCTGACTCTGGGCCAATCTGAGACAGGGCTGCAGAGATTGGATATCCCCATGCTGTCCTCCTCAGCTTCTAATAGCCACAGGTGTCTCTCTACTCCCCCACTACACTCAGTGCTCTCCCTTTTATTCTCCAGGCAAATCTTAGCTATTTATTCGTTGTGTTGGTCTCTTCTTGTGGAAGAAATGAATATCAGGCATCTCTGGTCAGCTCCCCTTGACTCTTTACGCCTTCTTTTTTGAACAGGAATACCTTCAGAGGTTGCCCTGTGCCTGTGACATCTTGATTGTCAGGTATGTAGGGGATGAACAGCTTGTCTCTTTAATTTCACAGATCAAGAAGAATTGCACTCAGGAGTTGTATTTAAAGAACTCTATCCAGGGAGCCTCACACTCACCTGGACCTGACTTAGATTATGAGAATCTGGACTTTGAGCTGATACTCAGACAATACCAAGCAGTAGCAAAAATTTGGATAAATAAGAACATTTATGCAGTTTTGTTAAAGAAGATTTTTATTTTTTGTGCTTACTTGACATGTAATAATTGTATATATTTTGGAATATAGAGTAATATTCAATACATATATAATATATAATAATCAAATCATGGCAATTAGCATATCTATCACCTCAAACATTTATCATTTCTGTATGTTGGGAACATTCCCTTCTTCTACTATTTCAAAATATACACTAAATTATTGTTAATTATAGTTACGCTGCAGTGCTATAACACACCAGAGCCTCTTCCTACCATCTAGCTGTAATTTTGTATTCATTAACCAAACTCTCCATATCCCTCCCTCCACCCTACCAAGCCTCTAATAACCACAATTTTGTCTACTTCTATACTCTCAGCTTTTATAGCACCCATGTATGAGTAAGCATATGCAGTATTTATTTTTCTGTGCCTGATTTATTTCATTTAACAAAATGTCCACTGGACTCACCCATTTTGCTATGAATGACAGGAATTCATTTTTTATGGCTGAATAGTATGCCTTTGTGTGTATATCTGTTCCTCTGTTGATGGATACTTAGGCTGATTCCATATCTTGGCTGTTGTGAATAGTGCTGCAATACACATGGGGGTGCAGATATCACTTAAGACATTTTTGAGGAAAAAATGCCAAAAGTTGGCAAAATTAAAAGTATTCATACCCTAAAACCTTAGCCATTTTACTCGTTCATAGGGAAACTCACATAGGAACATAAGTAAACACTTATAATGATTCATTACAATATTGTTTATGGTACTAAAGTCAGCAACCTAGAGGCCATCACTAAAATAATGAATAACTAAAATGTAGCATAGACATTTAATAGATAATGAATATAGCAGTGAGAAGAAGCTAGAGGCTTATAAACAACAATATTATTAAATCTTTTTAAAAGTAGGGTTGAGTAACCAAAAAAAGTCCAGGACCAGACGGATTCACAGCCGAATTCTACCAGAGGTACAAAGAGGAGCTGGTACCGTTCCTTCTGAAACTATTCTAATCAATAGAAAAAGAGGGAATCCTCCCTAACTCATTTTATGAGGCCAGCATCATCCTGATACCAAAGCCTGGCAGAGACACAACAAAAAAGAATTTTAGACCAATATCCCTGATGAACATCAATGTGAAAATCCTCAATAAAATATTGGCAAACTGAATCCAGCAGCACATCAAAAAGCTTATCCACCACGATCAAGTCGGCTTCATCCCTGGGATGCAAGGCTGGTTCAACATATGCAAATCAATAAACGTAATCCAGCATATAAACAGAACCAACAGCAAAAATCACATGATTATCTCAATAGATACAGAAAAAAGGTCTTCGACAAAATTCAACAACTATTCATGCTAAAAACTCTCAATAAACTAGGTATTGATGGAAAGTATCTCAAAATAATAGCAGCTATTTATGACAAACCCACAGCCAATATCATACTGAATGGGCAAAAACTGAAAGCATTCCCTTTGAAAACTGGCACAAGACAGGGATGCCCTCTCTCACCACTCCTATTCAACATAATGTCAGAAGTTCTGGCCAGGGCAATCAGGCAAGAGAAGGAAATAAAGGGTATTCGATTAGGAAAAGAGGAAGTAAAATTGTCCCTGTTTGCAGATGACATGATTGTATATTTAGAAAACCCCATCGTCTCAGCCCCAAATCTCCTTAATCTGATAAGCAACTTCAGCAAAGTCTAAGGATACAAAATCAATGTGCAAAAATCACAGGCATTCCTATACACCAATAACAGACCAACAGAGAGCCAAATCATGAGTGAACTCCCATTCACCATTGCTACAAAGAGAATAAAATACCTAGGAATAAAACTTACAAGGGATGTGAAGGATCTCTTCAAGGGGAACTACAAACCACTGCTCAATGAAATAAAAGAGGATACAGAGAAATGGAAGAACATTCCATGCTCATGGATAGGAAGAATCAATATCATGAAAATGGCCATACTGCCCAAGTTAATTTATAGATTCGATGTCATCCCCATCAAGCTACCATTGACTTTCTTCACAGAATTGGAAAAAACTACTTTAAAGTTCATATGGAACCAAAAAAGAGCCCACGTTGCCAAGACAATCCTAAGCAAAAAGAACAAAGCTGGAGGCATCACGCTACCTGACTTCACACTATACTACAAGGCTACAGTAATCAAAACAGCATGGTACTAGTACCAAAACAGATATACAGACCAATGGAACAGAATAGAGGCCTCAGAAAGAACACCACATATCTACAACCATCTGATCTTTGACAAACTTAACAAAAACAAGAAATGGGGAAGGGATTCCCTATTTAATAAATGGTGCTGGGAAAACTGGCTAGCCATATGTAGAAAGCTGAAACTGGATCCCTTCCTTACACCTTATACAAAAATTAATTCAAGATGGATTAAAGACTTAAATGTAAGACCTAAAATCATAAAAACCCTAGAAGAAAACTTAGGCAATACCATTCAGGACATAGGCATGGGCAAAGACTTCATGTCTAAAACACCAAAAGCAATGGCAACAAACGCCAAAATAGACAAATGGGATCTAATTAAACTAAAGAGCTGCTGCACAGCAAAAGAAACTACCATCAGAGTGAGCAGGCAACCTACAGAATGGGAGAAAATTTTTGCAACCTACTCATCTGACAAAGGGCTAATATCCAGAATCTATAAAGAACTAAACAAATTTACAAGAGAAAACCCAATCGAAAAAGGGGGCAAAGGATATGATCAGACGCTTCTCAAAAGAAGACATTTATGCAGCCAACAGACACATGAAAAAATGCTCATCATCACTGGTCATCAGAGTAATGCAAATCAAAACCACAATGAGATACCATCTCACACCTGTTAGAATGGCAATCATTAAAGTCAGGAAACAACAGATGCTGGAGAGGATGTGGAGAAATAGGAAGGCTTTTACACTGTTGGTGGGAGTGTAAATTAGTTCAACCATTATGGAAGACAGTGTAGTGATTCCTCAAGGATCTAGAACTAGAAATACCATTTGACCCAGCAATCCTATTACTGGGTATATATCTAAAGGATTATAAATCATGCTACTATAAAGACGTGCACATGTATCTTTACTGTGGCACTATTCACAATAGCAAACACTTGGAACCAACCCAAATGTCCATGAATGATAGACTGGATTAAGAAAATGTGGCACATATACACCATGGAATACTATGCAGCCATAAAAAAGGATGAGTTCATGTCCTTTGCAGGGACATGGATGAAGCTGGAAACCATTCTCAGCAAGCTATCACAAGGACAGAAAACCAAACACTGCATGTTCTCACTCATAGAGGGGAAATGAACAATGAGAACACTAGGACACAGGGCAGGGAACATCACACACCAGGGCCTGTCATGTGGTGGGGGTGGGGGGAGGGATAGGATTAGGAAAAATATCTAATTGATGAGCTGATGGGTGCAGCAAACCAACATGGCACATGTATACATATGTAACAAACCTGTACATTGTGCACATGTACCCTAGAACTTAAAGTATAATAAAAAAAGGGTTGAGTAAATAAATTCTGTAACAAAATACAATTTATATAAATTTAAAAGATGCATTTGCCAAATAAAACTTTGTTTTTCACTGGTACCTATCTAAGTACAGGCATTAAACAATCTATGGTGGGTGCCTATAAAAGGTAGAGAAATGAATATATTATAGGTAATAAAGGATAAAAAGATAAAACAATTTATGCTAATGAATTATGAACTGAGGGATGATTACCTCATCTCTCGATATCTGAGGCCCATGAGAAATAAGCATACAGAAAGGAAGAAATAGACTGTCAAAATACATACGGAGAGCAGAGACAGGAGGGAGGAAGGCAAAATGGCTAAGCAATGTATACTATTTTTGGCTAAAGAGCTTGAGTGGTCACTGTGAGCCATTAGCAACTCCAGCCTCTAGCTAACCTCCTTCATAACTGACACCATCCCTGGCTCTCTTTCAGGCTTTTTCATATGTTGTACTATGAGAAAAGTATCAGATATTATGAGTCCCTTAAGTTGGAGAAAAACTCCAGGTGATGTGTATTGTTTTTCTAGCTAATGGATGGAAGGAAATGATGTTAGAAGGGGTCTGAGGTACTGTTCTACTGGGGTAAAAAAATACTTGAGAACTTTTATACTCAAATTTCCCAAATAGGGGTATCTGAAACATCTTGGGAAATTAAGTAATTCCAGGTCTCTGCTTCCTAATTCTCTTTTCAGTACATCAAATTCCCCTTAAAAACAGGTTTGAGGGCATTTTAAAAGTGACTAATTAGGTAAGATTCATATCATATTCAGAAATTGTGTTACATTAATGCAATATGAAAATGCTGCTATTAGCCACATGTATGTCTTATTAACAGTATAAAAGCATTAAGGTGACTTGCTTGGGCAGCCAGTGGTACCGCTAGCCTCTCTGGCACCCATATTAATTACAAAGCCATCCTTGAAAGGGCAGTGTGATAAGGTTGGCTAAAGATGAATAGAAATATGGGACTGTGTTTTTCTATTTCTCTCGGTTCCTTCTCCACTGAAACCTTAATTGTACTTGGGTAAATGATATTCAAGAGCTACCAATTCCGAGACCCTTAAACCATTAAAACCAGGGAGGGAAAAAGTGTTGTGTGTTACAAAAAGCAGGCCAGGAGAGATGGCTCATGCCCAGTAAAAAATCAAAAACTCATTGCTTGCTCGGGAAACCAGGTGTGAGGAAGGAATTTGATATCCATCTGGATGCTTAAATCTTAAAATAATATGGAAGAGGAAAGTCACAGAATTGAAAATGAAGAGGGGAGCAACAGATCCTAAGCTGGAGAGGGAAACTGGGTAAGACTGACTTTCCTAGCCTACCGAATAATGAAAATATCACCAGGCTCAGCTATCCTGGAGAAAATAAAGGCAGAGATTCATCGAGCATCATGTTTTTGCACATGTGTTAATTGTGCTGATTTTTATTGCTCATGAAACTTTTCCATAAGTGCATGTCAGAAAATCTGATATTTTGTATATTGACCGTCTTTAGATTGTGCTTTTATGTACAGGGTGCTATTAACCAAATCTGTGCTGAAATGCTAAAATTTCTCTAAAATGAGAAATGCGCATGCAACTTAGCAATGATCATCTTGGTAGCTTTTCTAAGAAGAGGGAAAGCATACATTTGCAGAGCAGATAATAAGGCATATTCATCTAAATTCAACTCTTCAAAGTAAAAGTCAACCGTCATAAAAAGCCAACCCCTTATGTGAAGGTACAATTACATCTTTCTAAATTATCTATTCATACAAAAATGCTGAGCTTCCAGGGCAGTAAAGGGAATGACCAGAGAGAGATTTCTTACCTATACTTTTGAAGACTAGATTTCAGATGGCCCATGCCCTATTAGAAGTAAATTCAAAGAAAATGTTACAATAAGCACAAATAATATAACAGCCCTTTAGAAAAGCAAAGTCATATTATCGTAGCATATATTATTTGCCTTGCTGAAAACCATAGCCTTAGTCCTTCCTGGAGGAATTACAATTTCTTAACCAACTGTATAAGGAGAGGCCAGATATCACCAGAGTAAATGGGATGGGTAAGGATGGGAACATTCAGTCCAGGAAATTAAATGCAAGAAGACAGTGAAGGGTAGTCCATGACCACTAACAGAGGGCAACTTCCCTTGCAGCCAGAAAGGGCAGATGTTGCTAAAAACCCTCCAGTGAATTCTCTGCCTTGGAGTTTACCTACCTGGAGGAAGGGGGTGAGCAGATGCTTTAACAATATGTATTCCCCATGGGGGCAAGGACAAAATACTTAAGGAGACAGAACCACATCGCCAGAGGTGATTAAGAAATTTACTGTGAACAGATGGATGTATCAGTGACTGTAAAGGGCAAAGAAGCAGATTTTCACAGATATTAGGAAGAAGATTCCACCGTGTTCTGATGCCCTGATCCTGTATGCATGCAGGCTCCAAAAAAAGAGGGCTGTTGGATCCTTAATGAATTATAACATCCTTAGGAGGCAGTCAGGAGCAGAGGATAAAGCATGGACTTTTGAGTGCCTGAACCTAAATTCCTTCAATTGTTTTTCTGCAGTTTACTTAGTTTATGAGAACCTCAGTCTTCTCTGCAGAGTAAGGACAGTAAAATCCTTTGAGGATGCCTGTGGTAATACAGAACCCAGTGCCTGGCATATAACGTAGCCTCAATGAATCTTCTGGAATCTTATAATTATTATTACCATTAACCTTTAGTACTTACTTGTTGACATTCTTATACAATTTTGGACAGAGCTTTCAGAGGTTACTCCTTGGGATCAATGGTAATATTATTTGGACCTGTGATCTGTATAATGAACACTTCTCTAAAAGGCAAACATCACGGTATTTTTAGAGGATTGTCTACATTTGGGGATAATACCATTCGTATTTGAGATTATCATAACAAGAAAAAGAAAATTTCCAAAATCAAGTTAAAGGAAAAGAGAAGTCTGAGAAGTAGATCTAGAGAAGGAAAAATGAGCTGTGGAAATTATTGACATGCCCAAAACTACCAAAATTAACCTATGGATCTAGTAAACCACTATCAAATAAAGAGCATATAAAGTTCCTCTAAACAGCATTTCTTTTAAAGTGTACATGTGTGCCTTATCTGGTCTGCACAGCAGAGGGTATCAGTGTTCTGTGCACTTTGAGCTTCTGCCTGCTACATAGCAATTGAAAACTGAAAAAGATGCAAAAGAGCAGTAGAGATGATGGAGGGTACAAAATTTGTTTTAAAGCCAGAAAAGCAAAGGGTAAAGATGCCTGGGACTCAATAATAAAAATGTTTCTAAAATGAAGAAAAGACACTCTCTCCTCATAGAACTTTTTTAGTGAAATTGCCCTGACACCTTCCTCTACATACTCTCAACTTTTGTCTCACAAAAACTCTGGCGGCCAGTGAGCAACTCTCAGGTGCATTTCACAGGTGAGGAAATGGAGAGTTAGCAACTTGGGGTGATTGTGGGAGACTCAGGTTTGAATCTGGGACTTGCTAACAGACTCCCTTTCTCCGTTTCCAATATCTCACTCTCTCTACACACAGAGACTCAATGGAATCTCTTTCTCTTGAGAACTCCAAGAATTGATTGCATCTTTGAGAGATGCAATTCTCTCTTGGAGACAGAATTAATGATATCTTTCCCCATCAAGGTTCTTTCCAACTTTTGATGTCTCTGAATTTTTCTTCTCTGAGCCTGGGCTACTGGTTGACCTACTTTGGAAGCAGAAGAAAAAGAACCTATAATAGAAGAAGGAGTCAGCACTAAAATGTCATAAGTATCTCTGAGTTTTAATGAGGTGGCTATAAAATAAAAATTTTATATGTGATGACACATCACATTGCATTGCCTAGGGTGTTATGAAACATATAAGCTGATTGACAGTATTGTCAAAAACAAACTTAAAAATAGAAAGTATATACCTATATGTCAGTAACAGTTTTGAAATAGGCTGGATGTCAGTATAGAGCAGCAGCCTGTGAAAGTTTGACCCATATGAATTCTTAATATTTTTGGGAACTGAGTAACTGTATACAAACTGACATTTTCTAGGATGTCTTTTCCTGCCATCTATCCTTGCCTGTGTTCAAATAAAGGCCTTGCCATTTCTTAACCTCACTGATTTCCAGTTTCTTCATCTATAAAATAAGGATAATAGAATCTAACTCATGAGATATCCCCAGGGGTAAATAAAATAATGCAAGTATAGTGTTTACATGATGTTGGTATATGTAACTACCAATAAGTAGTAACTGTTAGCTTTCCTCATGAGTGTCCTTTCTCAGGCTCTGCCAAGAGTAAACATGACCTTGAGTACCACTGCCCTTCAACCTAGAAGTCAGTGGCACTGCTGCTGGTTCTATTGTACTCTTCGGCACTAGCTCTGATGACCAGAGGTATTCATTTTCTAGGGCTGTCCTAACAGGGTATTTTAAACTGGGTAGCTTTAAACAACAATCACTTACTCTCTCACAGCTCTAAAGGCTAGAGGGCTGAAATCAAGATGTGAGCAGGGCCATGCTCCCTTAAAGACTCGCTAGAATCCTTCCTGTTCTCTTCCTAGCTTCTGGTGGAGGCGATCAATCCATGGTGTTCTTGGCTTATAGAAGCATCACCCCAGCCTCTGCCTCTGTCGCCCTGTGCAGTTTCTTGCATGTGTCTCTGTCTTCCTGTGGCATTTTCCTCCTATAAGGACACCAGTCATATTGGATTAAGGCCTACCCTAATGGCCTCACTTTAACTTGATTATATCTGTAAAGACCCTATTTCCAAGTAAGGACACATTCACAGGTACTGGGGATTAAGGACTTCAACATATCATTTTTTTTTTGGCGGGCCAGAGGGGAGGGAGGCACACAAACCCACAATAACAAGTTTCTGCCTTGTTCATTTATTCATCCAATTAACTTTTTTTCTTATGTGCCATGCAACATGCTTAAGCAAGACAGACAATGGTCCCTACTCATGGAAATACCAGTCTAAAGAGGGAGACCAACATTAAAGAAATAACAAAGTAGTAACTGACTACAATGTTAGTGACAGAGGGTGTTATGAGAGCATATAACAAGAATCCCTAACTTAGTCCTTGGAAAGGGAAGCCTTCCCTGCAGGACTGGAAACCCAGCAGGAGCAAAGCTCAAGGAATCAGGTGGGTTGAAGCAGCAAGTTATGTGCAGAGTTCTGAGGAGCAGAAAGAAGATAGATACTTGAAAGAAATTAAAACAATGTGGCTGGAGAGCAAGAGGCCAGGGCATAAAAAGTAGCCAAACTTCCAAGGCCAAAAAATGACTATAAAGAACTTGATCACAAGAGCAGTGGCATCTGTGGAAGAATTTTAGGTAGAGAAGTATTCTTATCAGGCCGTTGCTGCTTCCATTTACACTGAATAAACCACTAACAAATTTTCATAGCTTCACAAACTCCATGAAGAAGCCGATTCTGTGCCTCTTAGCTAAAGCTCTTCCAAATTCTGATCGTTTTCTGTTTCATGGTCATTAATATCATAGTTGATGTCTGCATCATCTCCACTCTGCATTCATTTCTTCTCTGTAGAATTATATTCTGTATTACATTCCTATCACCAGAACACTATCTGGACCTCCAGTAAGAGAAGACATGGAACACTTGATTCAAAAGCCTTTATTATATACATATATATGTGTATATACATATATATATATATATATATATATATATATAACATGTATACATACACACACACAAATCAACTTGGAGTTAGCCCTTTAACAGAGTGTAAATTAAAAATGCAAAGCACTAGAGAAAGTATGTTAAGCTTTGTGATTGAAAAAGATAAGCCCTTTTCACCTGATTGAAAATGTCATGGAACTCTCTCTATAAATTCTGCAAAACTGATTTTGTTAAGTTTTTATAATTTGATAACATTAAGTATACATTCATGTCTTGATGCTCTTTTTCCTTAAATGTTCCTTTATATTGGCTTGGAAACCCAACAAAATCAAATCATACTTCATTTTCAATTGTCAAGCAAATGAAAGATAAACTGCAGTGGTTTATCCAAACATTTGATTCATTCTAGATCTGTTAAATGTTTCAAGTGCAATGGGATCATATCAAATTCTAGGCTCTAAAGAAAAAAACTACTTTATTCGACTCTGCTGTCTGATGCACAGTGTTGTTTAACCGGGAATCATAAATACCAGGATTTAGTTTGAGTTTGAGACCACCCAGTGACTCAGGGATTAATGCCCCCTGGCATTAGGCAGGAATATTAAATTAAGGGAAATGCCCATCTTGTACTTTTACTAAATGTAATTTATAGTTTATCATCATATTAAATCCTTTAATTGAAATTTGTAAAACAAACGGCAGTCTTAGTAATTCCTTTATCAGCTTCCAATTCTCTTTCTACTTAACACCCACCTCTAACCCAGGGGAAATATAGCTCCCAAATGCAATCCTTGAACTTGGGAAAACGTCATTGAATCTTCACATTGCCTAACCTTCGCGTTCACTATTCTGCAAGATAACACATTTTCATTTGTCATACAAATGTGCTCATTACTTTTTGTGGTACAAATGCATATTAATAGGGGCTTTCTAGCTTAACGTTATCTGGACTTCTGGCTTACACTGTAATTATACATAAAAAAGAACAATAGTTCAAACAGAACAAGGAACAGAAAAACAGAAACAAAATGGCAACTAAAGAGGTAGAAAGTCAAAAAGCAAATGAAAAACAATAGCAAAGCTACAGAATAAGAAGTACAGAGTGACTAAAACAATTGGAAAAAGCTAGAATTAGAGTATCATTATTGTTTTCCCCCACTAGGTTGTTCTCTGCAAAGGCAGTTTTTTGTTTTTTTATAATTGGTGCTTTCCAAATATTAATTGGTGCTTTCCAAATATAAGTGTACAGTGGGCTTGTTCTGCTACCATGTGCCCATATATTTGACAATTTCTCCCTATCCAGAACAAAGTATAAGGGAGGTAAAACCCATTTAAATATTTAAAGGTAAACATATACTCCTACAGCCTTAAACCACAAGCCAGAAATGTCTATTAGTTCCACTAGATCACAGATAGGATCAGATTGAGGGAAGGGTTGGCAAGCCCACAGTGTGGGAAGTGCGTAAGAGATAAAAGATCCCAGGAGCACCCATTTGCTTGAAGGAGCCAAATCTAAAGGGACAGCAAGGTGGCGGAGGAGGCCAACGAGACAGCTCCAATTGAATAAAGGGAGAGTGCTCCCAGGCATGAGGCATTTAAGCTATCTGAGGAAGGTGCCTGGGGCTTTCCACTCCTCTTAGCTGGCCCATGAGTATCCATGTTAAACTATTTCCTTCTTGCTCTGAGGGCAGGTACCTTTCTTCACTGTACAAATACAGCTTTTCCCCGGTAGACTTCCCAGGAGCTTTGGTACCAGTTTGCTATCAGTTACTATTTCTGCCATGTAAAAGCAGATTCTGGCCAAGTTTTCTTCTCTCTTTTATCGTCATTAACATCATGGTCAATGTCTGTTCATTCTCTCCACTCTGCCTTCATGTCCCCTGTGGTATTCTCATCCATGTTTGCCAGATTCCAACCCCGGGACACAATCTAGACCTCAGGATAGAAGGCATGGAACATTTGACGCAAATGTATGAAGAATCAACTCAAAAGCCCCACAGCTATTGCTAGAAAACACTTTTGAACATCCTCCTGAAACCAGAGGGATGCTTCCCCGGAGGGATGGTCATGGGTACCCCCAACCCCCACCCCACTGGTCATCACCCTCATCCCGGCAACTCCTGTGCCTCTTCTGAGTATGCACTGATGCTTATAGGAAGGTGCCAGAGTCAGTAGGGCCAGACTCTTCCCACTGCAACTGTACCTGCCTGTGGCCACTTTCTACCTCATGCTGTGGTGGGGCAGCACCCCAGTTCTATGTAACACTCATTGTGGGCTTTCTGTAAATCCCATTCACGGCTGTGCCTCTGTTCGATGCTGAGAGAGAAACCCAGAATCTGCAGCAATCCCTCGTTTCTGCCATCTGCTTTCATCTGCCAGGGAATCTGTGAGCCAACCCCTCCATCCGCAGCCTCCTAGTCAAGACCCCCAGGAATTCTCAAGCTTCCTTTCAGATTCTTCCACCCTCATTTGCAGAGAAAGTCTTGAAATCAGTAAAAATGCCTCTGCTGCTGCTACCTTCACCTGACACGTTGCTTCCAGACTATAATCTGAGGGACACCTTCTCCCCATAGTTCATGGCCTGAACCCTCTCTCCTTCCTGGAATGTCTTGAGGTTTTGCCACTTTCTTCAGAGGAGGGTTCAGAGTAAGTGCTGTGGGTCCTTTCTAGCATCTGGTCCCACAACAGTGCCGCTAGTTCAGGCATCTTCTCTAAATGAAAGTCCCCTTCTCTAAATGAAAGCCTATTTACATTTCCTTCACATTTCTATCCGGGTCACAGGAGTAGAGATGGAGGCGTAAGTCTTTGTTTCTGTTACTTTGTTTCATATTGATTTTTTAGCTTGGTTTCTCACAGCCCTTCTATCAAGGATTGAGACCATTTTCTCCAAATGTGAGAATGTAGCTTGTTTATCCTTGACTCCCAAACAGCTAGTAGAGGGCAGGTTTAAACATGGTATCAAACCTGCAGGAGCTGGGATCAATCAGGGGGCATTTTGATGTCCCCAGCAAGTAGCACACGAAAAACCACACCTTTATACCCACAACAAATAATCACCCTTGGGAAAAACACAATAACTGTTTTTCTGCATTTTCAAAATGAGTTTCCTGTGCACCGAGGGCAGTTCCTAAGAAATCAGAGGTGACCTTTACCTTCTCTCCCACTGAATCCCTGGATCTAAGTGATTCAGGGCCCAAACACAAGTTCTAGAGCTTTCTTCACCATTTCTTGGGTCACTGTATAAAATTAGACCCCTCACAGCCTTCACTGGCAAGCCAAAGTTCCCAAAGTCACTTTGCAGATGAGGTACAACTGGAGTTGTTGTTGGTGACTTCAATTAGCAGATTTGGAAAGGAAGAAAAAAAGGAGAAAAATATAGATATCCCAAGATCAGAGATATTTCCAATAAGAATTGAAGTCATGTGTCACTTAATTATAGGGATATGTTCTGAGAAACATGATTAGGTGATAGTACATGAACTTCACAGGGTGAACTTAACACAGACCTAAATGGTATAGCCTGCTGCATCCTTAGGCTATATGGTATGACCTGTTGCTCCTAGGCTATAAACGTGTACAGCATGTTACTATACTGAATACTATAGGCAATTGTAACACAATGGTAAGTATTTGTGTATCTAAACATAGAAAAGGTCCAATTAAAAAATGGTATTATAATCTTATGGGTCCACTGTCCTATATGCAGTCCCGTCACTGAACACATGACTATATTTCTAGATTTCACTTTTTCTTCTGTTTCTTTATTTCTTCCCTTTTGACATCTTTTTAAACAGAGAAGACGGAAACTATAGTTTTTCAAGAGCCTTCAATGTGCTGGGCTCTGTGTTGGCACTTTCCTGGAGTTTTATTTAGTTCTCCCAAGACCCCTGCAAGATAAGATTTCAGGTAGTCAAACTAAGGTTGGCCAGTAAAGGAATTTACCTACAGTCACAGGTGACAGATTCACAATTCAAATTCAAGCATCTAATCCCGTAACTAATGTCCCTTCCTCTACCCCATACCATCTCTCAAAAGCTTCATTCTATGGGAATTCTTCAATCAATACGTGGATCGATACATGGCCAAATTAAGGAGGCAACACACTGCAGAGAGCGCCCATCGCACCCATCTTAGTTCAGGAAGCCTGGATTTTTCTTGTTCTTTCCACGAGGCAGCTGTGTGACCTTGGACTGTTCATGTAGTCTGTCTGCCTCTCTCGTTATCTCCATAAAATTTATTTCAATAGCTGGATTATTTCTAATCTCCTTTTGAATCTACTATTCTGTGATTCCTATATATAAGTAGATGAAGCTCTTTGAATAAATTAATATATTGGAAATCAAGACACAATTCTTTCCAACTCTTCCCGTGATATCCCTTGAAGAACTCAATTTCCAGTCACTAGTGTTCTCACCACCATAGACATTACCACTTTGACAATGCCATTTCATTCACCTTTAGAATTTAAAAATCGTCCACTATGAGTACATTACAAAAATCACTCACAGGCAAAGGTTAAAAAGTGGCTACTGAATATAATGAATTTCTGAAGAGTATTCAGTCCCTGATCCTTCTAATACAGACACTGCTTCTCAACAATAAAGGAATAAGAATAATTGGAAGCAGAGTCCTTAAAACACACACCTCATATTCACCCCTCATCTTTGCAGCGGTCCTATTGCAATGGAACAAGAGCCTTTTCATGCTTAAAGGAAACTCATTTAGCCTCTTCATTCAGATTTTATCTTAAGGAGAGGAAACAATAGCCATTTTGATGCCAACCAGAGCCCTCACTTGCACTCCTTGTTGCTAAGATGTGTGGGTGTCCTGTGGGAATTGGGCAAGGATGGATGAAATTCAGGGCAGCTGTTTTTCTTTTCTCTGCCACGCAGCTCCCACTATAAATTAAGGCTTTTTCAATTTTCTTAGTCTTGAGTTTCAACGGCATTAGCATGTTCCACCTCCATGTTCATTACCATCCCTGACAAACGTTTCCAGAGAAAAGTGTTTCACTGTGGTTCTTGCAACATTTTCTCTAAAAATACCTTTTGAGGAAACTGACACTCCAAAAGGTAAACAGGGAAAATGTAACTTTAATGTGATAGTATTAAACACACACACACACACAATAACACTATATATTTTCTGTAGTCATATGAGTACAAATTCACTGAAACATCTGGAAGGAGATACAACAAACTAATGATTGTGGTTTTGTGGTTTCCTCTGAGGAGTAGAGTGAGAGGAGAAAGGGATCAGGGAGGATGTGTCAGAGGGATTTTAGCCTTGTCTAAAATTTCTTAACATCTTACAAGAAAATAAAAACATATTCTAAAACTCTAAAACAAAAATAGGTCTAAAGAAAATTAAAGGCATGTACTAGTCTCCTTTACTCCCAATGGTTAGAATGGTTCTTGGATCTCTGAAACCCTTTTGCCCATGGAGAAGTGTGCTCAGTTGTTTACGATTTGGGGTGTGCGGTCATTACCTCCCACTATCTGCCAGGAAAGCCAGCCTGGCAACCCCAAAGAAAGTTCAATGATTATTTCACATTTAGTATATTTGAAGATAAACAGAACAGATTCAGAATCTGATGTGGGCAGAAATGAGGAATGGCCCCTTGTGCTAATCATCCTATCTCTGTATCCTCTGCAGAGGTAGGTGTAGGAACTCCTGTCCAGGCATCGAGGTTTCCTGCAAAGACCAATCCTGGGATTGGTGAGAGTGACCTAACAGTCCCTGTCCCTGCCTCTCACTGCCTGCTTTCCCTTCTATCATCTTTCAACATCTTATCAACACCCCCACTGACCCATTTACTCTAATGTCAGGCTTTTTTGTTCTTCCTGACCCCATGAAAGTGCCCATCACCACTTCATCCTGGGTAGCAGCCGTACTTCTAGCCTCCTCTTCTAGTTCTGGGACCCTGCGGACCCTTCCATCTCAGAATGTCAATAGGTTGAACAATTATAAGGTAAACATTTTACAGCATACATCATACTTTGTGGGGAAATATTGAACATGTTTCTCCCAAGGTCAGGAAGAAGACCAAGTTGTCTATTACCACCAATGCAACATTGTTCTGAAGTCATAGCCAGCAAGACAAGAATAAAAATTAAACCATGCAGGTAGAAAAAGAAAACAAATCTGTAATTATCATAGATGACATGATATATAGAGATAACGTATACTAATCTACAGACACATTATCTGAACTGGAATTTAGCAGATATAATACCAGGCAAAAAATCTATTGCGTTTCAACACAGAAATGAAAAAAAGCCTACAAAGAAAATTTTAAGTACCATTTACGTTAGCATCCAAAACTATGAAGCACCTAGGGAAAATAATTTAACAAAATCTTAATGTAAAGGAGAAAAATGACAAACAGAAAATATAGAACATTTATTTTTAAGTGGTCTAAAGTGTAGTGCAGGTATTAAAATGTTTAAATAAATTATATTTAATGTTTAAATGAAAGTTTTCAGAAGTGATTATGAAAACAGTATTTTTATAATAACAATATTCTTCAAATAATAGAAATGCTGGATTTGATATATTTTTTGCATGAGCACCTGCAAAATGCCAAATGAACAGGCATAATTTAAAACAGTTTGTAGGCTGGGCATGGCGCCTCACACCTGTAATCACAGCACTTTGGGAGGCCCAGGTGGATGGATCACTTGAGGTCAGGAGTTCGAGACCGGCCTGGCCAACGTGGTGAAACCCCATCTCTACTAAAAATACAAAAATTAGCCAGGCATGGTGGCACAAACCTGTAGTCCCAGCTACTTGGGAGGCTGAGGCAGGAGAATCACTTTAACCCAGCAGGCAGAGGTTGCAGTGAGCCGAGATTGCATCACTGCACTCCAGCCTGGGCAACAGAGCAAGACTCTGTCTCAAAAATAAATAAAACCATTTATGAATACTTAGTAAAAATAATATAAATGTATATAAAGTAAAGTTGTATTTCCATAACTTTATATTATAAATAAACTAGACAGCAAATACTATTACATTATTATAGATTTGTCACCATACAGGACAAACACTAATAAGTGGGGAATTAAACTCTATTTAAGGATAAAGAACATAGCAACAAAACTCAGCATGCTTTATAACTTTTATGTCAACTGAAAATTTTCTTTTAGTTTATTTAATAACTTGAAACAAGTTTTATAGAGGTATAGCCTGCTGTTGAATAATAACCCCAGACAAATACATAGGAACACTGGGTGCAGGGCTGAAGCGCCTTAATACGTCTACCAGCAACATTCGCTTAGTCTTATCCGATAAAAAGCTGCCTCCCATAGTTCCTAAAATCACTGACTGCTTTGGTATTTTGAAACGGTTACACTTTTTCTTTTTAAGTTGTCCTTTAGGTGGAGTATTTTAGATATAAGTGCTAATGTGGAGTTTTTTATTTTTTACTGTTATTTTTATGCGTTTTTATTGATATATCACAGTTGTACATATTTTGAGGGTACATGTAATTTTCTGATACAGGTATACAACATGTAATGATCAAATCAGGGTAAATATATCCATCACTTTAAACGTTTCTCTTTCTGTGGGAAACATAATTCTTTTATCTCTTTTGAAATATACAAAAAAAATTAGTGTTAACTACAATTTCTCTACTATCGAATATTATACCTTACTCCTTCTGTCTGAAAATATTTTTGTACTCATCAACCAACTTCTCTTGATCCCCCTACTCCCTTCCCAGCTTCTAGTAACCACCAGTCCACTCTCCACCTCCATAAAATCCACTTTTTTAGCTCCACATATGAGTGAGAAAAAGTACTATTTGTCTTTCTGTGCCTGACTTATTTCACTTAACATAATGTCCTCCAGTTCCCACAATGTTGCCACAAATGATGGGACTTCATTCTTTCTATGGCTAATATTCCACTGTGTATATGTACCACATTTTTAATACATCCATCCGTTGATGGACACAGGCAGATTTCACATCTTAGCTGTTGTGAATAGTGTTGCAATAAGCATGGGAGTGCAGATAACTCTTCAGTATATTCATTTCCTTTCTTTTGGACATATACCCAGCAGTGAGAATGCTGGATCATAAGGTAGTTCTATTTTTAATTTTTTGAGTAACCTCCTTATAATGACTGTACTACTTTACATTCTCACCTGCCCATTCCTTTCTCTTCATCCTTATCAGCATTTAATATTTTTTGTCTTTTGGATAATCATTCTAAATAGGATGAGGTGATATCTCGTTGTGGTTTTGATTTACATTTCCCTAATGATTAGTGATGATGAACATTTTTGTATATACCTATCAGCCATTTCTATGTGTTCTTTTGAGAAATATCTATTCAGGTCTTTTGCCCAATTTTTAAATCGAATCATTTGTTTTTTTGCTATTGACTTGAGTCCCTTATATACTTTGATGATTAATCCCTTGTCAGATGGATGCTTTGCAAATATTTTCTCCCAGTCTGTAGGTCCCTTCACTTTTTGTTTCCTTCACTGTGCAGAAACTTTTTAGATGGATTTAATCATATTTGTCTATTTCTGCTTTTTGTTGTCTGTGCCTTTGAGGTCTTAAAAAAAAAATTGGCCAGACCAATGTCTTATAGCATTTCCCCAATGTTTCCTTCTAGTAGTTTCATAGTTTCAGGTCTCACATTTAAGTATTTAATCCATTTTGAGTTGATTTTTGTACATGGGGAAATATAGGGATCTAGTTTCACTCTTCTTTAAGTGGCTATCCAGTTTTCCAGCAACATTTACTAAAATGACTGTCCTTTTCCCAATGTATGTTCTAGGCACCTTCATCAAAAATGAACTGACTGTAAGTGCATGGATTTATTTCTAGGTTCTCTATTCTGTTCCATTGGCCTATGTTTCTGTTTTTATGCCAGTGTCATGCTATTTTGGTTATAACAGCTTTGTAGTATAATTTGAAATCAGAGAGTGTGATTCCTCCAGCTTTATTCTTTTTACACAGGTTTACTTTAGCTACTCAAGGTCTTTTGTAATTTCTTTTGAATTTTAGGATTTTTTCCTATTTTCATGAAGATATCATTGATATTTTGATAGGGATTGAATTGAATATGTTGATTGCTTTGGGTAGTGTAGACATTTTAACAATATTCTTTCAATCCATGAGCATGGGATATCTTTCCAATTTTTGTGTTATCTTCGATTTCTTTCATAAGTGTTTTATAGTTTCCCTTCAAGGGATCTTTCATCTCTTTGGTTAAATTTATTCCTAGGTAAATTTTTTCTTTCATAGCTACTGTAAGTGAGATTGCTTTCTTGATTTATTTTTCAGATTGATCATTGTTAGCATATAGAAATGCTATTGATTTTTATGTTGATTTTGTATCCTGCAATGTTAATGAATTCATTCATTTATCTGTTCTAAGAGTTTTTTTGGTGGAGCCTTTAGGTTTTTCTAAATACAAGATCATGTCACCTGGAATAAGAATAATTTGACTTATTTCTTTACAACTTGAATGCCCTTTATTTCTTTCTCTTGCCTAATTGCTCTAGCTGTGACTTCTGGTACTATGTTGAATAAAAGTGGTGAATGTGGGAATTCTTGTTTTGTTCCAGATTTTAGTGGGAAAGTGTTTCATTGTGAGCAGGTATATGCAAGCCTACCCCCAAAGTCTGAGGTAGCTGAGAGGCTAAAGAAAGAGGCTGACAAATCCAGTTCCTCAGAAAGAAGCATTTCTTAGGTACTTGTAAACAACAGCAATGTATTTGGTGGCCGAGAGATGGTGGGTCCAGCACCTGTCCCTTTGAAACTATCCATTATATAGCAAGCTTTTAGGGTAAAATTATGTGCAGCTATTCATGCCTCAGAATTTTTTAAAGAACCTATTCTATTAGGGAGCCAACTGAAAATATCATTAAGAAAATTAAAGCTTGATCATTTTTTCTTCGTATAGCCAGGAAATAATTCAGGAGTCAGTCTAAATTGTAGGAAAACAATAAAAACTCAAAAATAATGGTTAGGGCTGAAATCTAATAACTGGTATGCTATAGTTTTATTCTGAAACATAATTTTTCCTTCTCCAGTCCCTCTTTTCTACCAAAGAGAAATCATAGACCAATTTTTTTCCAAAATAATTTGGCCCGATTATGGGTGGATCCACGAGGTCAGGAGATCAAGACCATCCTGGCCAACATGGTGAAACCCTGTCTCTACTAAAAATACAAAAATTAGCTGGGGGTGGTGGGCGCCTGTAATCCCAGCTACTTGGGAGGCTGAGGGAGGAGAATCACTTGAACCAGGGGGTTGGAAGTTGCAGTGAGCCAAGATTGCCACTGCACTCCAGCCTGGCGACAGAGCGAGACTCCAACTCAAAAAAATAAATTAATAATAATAATAATAATTTGGCCTGATTATTTGCATAAAGTGCAGCAAGAATAGTGACTGACCATATCAAACTTTTTTGTGTTGGCTTTGCTGAAACTTTCATAAGGATTTTAGATTAGACTGTCAAAAGCCTTGAGACTAGGAAGCCAAGCCAAGGATGTATCATCAGACTGTGCTTATAATTGTATGAATTGAGTGAATTCCTCTCTTCTTGAGGTCCAGAAATATCTTGAGGTTCCTGGGCCTGTCAGAAAGCGACATTCTTTGTTTATACAGATTTGGGGGATACGTATGCAGTTTATTGCATTGATATACTGTGTAGTGATGAAATCTAGGCTTTTAACATAATCATCATTTGAATAGTGTACAGTGTACCCATTAGGTAATTTCTCATTCCTCACTCCCCTCTCACCCTCCCAGTCTTCCAAGTCTCTAGTGTCTATTATCCCACTCTCTCTGTCCATGTGTATGCATTACTTAGCTCTCATTTATAAGTGAGAACATGTGGTATTTGACTATTTCTAAGTTATTTCACTGAGGATCATGGCCTCCAGTTTCATCCATGTTGTTGCAAAAGACGTTATTTCATTCTTTTTATGGCTAAGTAGTATAATGTGTGTGTGTGTGTGTATATATATTTATATATATATATATAATATTTTCTTCAGTCCTCCATTGATGGACACATAGGTTGACTCCATATCTTTACTATTGTGTATAGTGCTATGATAAATATATGAGTGCAGGCATCTTTTTGATATAATGATTTCTTTTTCTTTGGGTAGACATGCAGTAGTATGATTGCTGGATTGAATGGTAGTTCTATTTTTGTTCTTTGGGAAATCTCCATGCTGCTTTCCACAGAGGCTGGACTAATTTACATTCTCACCAGCAGGGTGTAAACATTCCCTTTTCTCCACATCTTCACCAACACTTGTTGTTTTCTGACTTTTTAATAATAGCCATTCTGACTGATATGACATGGCATCTTACTGTGGTTTTCATTTGTGTTTCTCTGATGATTAGTGATGTTGAACTTTTTTTGTATGCTTCTTGGCCATTTGTCCTCTTTTGAATATATCTGTTCATGTCCTTTGCCCACTTTTTAGTGGGGTTAACTTGTTTGTTTGTTTTTTCCTGTTGAGTTGAGTTCCTTGTAGATCCTGGATACTAGTCTTTTATTGGATGCTTAGTTTTCAAATATTTTCTCCCATTCTGAAAGTTGTCTTTATATTCTGATAATTATTTTATTTGCTACACAGAAGCTTTTTAGTTTAATGAAGCTCCATTTGTTTATTTTTGTTTTTGTTGCATTTGCTTTTCAGGTTTTAGTCATGAATTATTTGCCTAGGCCAATGTCCAAAAGACTTTTTCCTATGTTTTCTTCTAAAATTTTTAGTTTGAGGACTCACATTTAAGTCTGTAATGCATGTTGAGTTAACTCTTGTATATGGTAAGAGATGGGTCCAGTTTCATTCTTCTGCATATGGCAAGCTAATTTTCCCAGTACCATTTATTGAATAGGATGTCCATTCCCCAGTGCATGTTTCTGTCAACTTTGCAAAAGATCAGCTGGTTATAAGTATGTGGCTTTATTTCTGGGTTCTCTATTATGTTTCGTTGATCTATGTGTCTATTTTTATACCAGTACCATGTTGTTTGGTTACTATAGACATGTTGTATAATTTCAAGTCAGGTAATGTGATGCTTCCAGCTTTATTTTTGTTTAGAATTGCTTTGGTTATTCAGGCTCCTTTTTGGTTCAGAAAGCGAAATTCTTTACTTAACTGCAAGGTAAAAAACCTTGTAAGAGACTCATATAAACAAGGTACCAGGTCTTTATCTAAAAAATTTACATAAAGGAGACATAGCTACCATATATAGAGCCTACTGAAACATTCCAACTTTTATAATCCTGTCAGCCCTTACATTTTTATGTTCTAGTCTCAAAAACTTCTCTCCACCCCCAGATCATTTTACTCTGTCTTGTACAAAAGGCTTCGGGCCCATAGCAGAGGGTTAAGCCAAGTAACTGTGGCCCTTTTGTCAATCTTTATCTTAACTAACCTGCCTCAGCACTGACGTAAGAAATTCTGGGTCAGCTTTCTCGTTATAATCTTGGTCTTATAGCTTTTAAAATTTCTCCAGCATAGGAGAAATGCAGCAAACTGGTTTGGGGCCTTTTAACATTGGGGAACCAGGATGGGCTTCCTTTGGTTCACCCAAACTTCAACAGTGTTGTGTTAAGACTATTGTTTTAACTCCTTCAATTTCTATTTTATTCATTCCATTTTTTAACAACCATCTAAAGATTCTCACCCTGTTGGGATAAGTCCCATAGCTTTTCCATTTCTTTTTACCTATTCTCTTTTTATCCATTTACTTCAAGATTTTCTTTATCATTATGAAACAATCTTTAATTAACTTCTACACTATATAAAATTACTTTTCCTTTAGCAAAAACCACATCCTCATGTCTTTTTGATAAACTTCTTCACCAAAAACACATCTTGCTTTCTCACACTCTGTATATAGGATTGTCTCTCTTATATCTGATAGTTTAAATTACAAATATTAACTAGGAGGAAGTAATTTTGAACTGTTTTATACCAATATTTATATTTAGCTTTCACATACCATATTTAGCTTTTCCATACCGTACAAATGACTCACACATTTAATGGTTTTCTATTACTTAATTTAACATAACATGACTTTAATATTTCTAATAAAAGGAATTTTGAAACTATGGCATACCATACCTCCCCTTCCCTAGTCACCGTGGGTCCCATGTACGCATGTCACACGCAAGGATGACGGTAAAGGTCAGGACTTATCTGAGTCCTAAATTTATACACCAAGTGTAGAGCTCAGAACAGAGAAAACAGTTGTGAAGATAACGTCTAACCTTTCCCAGCATAGCCAGGAGGCACAGGTGGGCCAGAGAGAATTCCATATACATCCCCACGCCTTACCGTGGCCATTTGTTTAAAGTCTTGAATCTAATGACTCTAAGACATTAAGTCACAGACAAGGCCGGGCATGGTGGCTCATGCCTGTAATCCCAGTTCTTAAGGAGGCCGAGGCAGGCGGATCACGAGGTGAGGAGATCGAGACCATCCTGGCTAACATGGTGAAACCCCGTCTCTACTAAAAATACAAAAAAAAATTAGCTGGGCGAGGTGGCGGGCGCCTGTAGTCCCAGCTACTCCAGAGGCTGAGGCCCAAGAATGGCGTGAACCCGGGAGGCAGAGCTTGCAGTGAGCCGAGATTGTGCCACTGCACTCCAGCCTGGGTGACAGAGCAGGACTCCGTCTCAAAAAAAAATAAAATAAAATAAAAAAGTCACAGACACATCTGACAAGTATCAAAAATCACAGAAGCCACAGTTTTATGACCTTGAGAAAATCCAGCAGAGATAGCCTAAATCTGTCCAACAAGCAGATCCAAGTGAAAATATCTGAGTTATATTTAATTCTGACAGTTCTGAAGACATTTCTATTTTACTAACAACTTAAAAATTAGTTATATTTACCAAAGATTACTAAAGTCACATGAACTAAAAGGCATTTCAGTGAGTTTCTATTTTTCCTGATAAAATATTTGATTTAATTGCTTACCTTTTCTTTAAGCCAATTATTAGAGCTTCTTTCCATATTTTGGTAGTGAGATATCATATACGCATGACACATATAAACATATAGACACACAGACACATGGAAACAGATCATAATAACTTCATAAGATTCTTCATTTACCTGTGTTCAAACAGTATCTCCCCAACCCTTGGAGTATCAATCTTTTAATTGCCTGTTCAATTGCTCTAAACAATTGTTAGCTAGGCAGCCCTAAGTTTATACTTCCCAAGACATGACTCTTGGGGAAAAATTTACATCATAAAGGCACAGAACTTAGCTCTAAACACCACAATCTGCTGAGACAAAGAAGGGCATAGACAAAAGTCCAGTCAAGACATGATTGCCAGGAAACATACCTTAAACAAAAATAAGATTTGTTATGTAAACTTTAAGCCAATGTCTTCTGTCTTCCCCAACTGTAATAGTTTCTAGTGCTTTAGGTGTGGAGAAGGAGATGCCCTTACAAATGAAGATTTCCTTTATAGATGTGAATTCCTTTTACAAAGAGTTTCAAAATAGCCAGCTAAATGCCAGAAAGTTGTATTTTAGAGACCGATTTAGTTTTATACATGGTTTTTCTTTCAGTTTAGCTTGCTTCTTAATTAGATTACTGCCTTAAGCCCTGTCTTAGTCAATTTGTGTTGCCATAAAGGAATACCCGAGGCTGGGTAATTTATAAAGAAAAGAGGATTATTTGACGCATGATTTTGCAGACTGTACAAAAAGCATGGTGCCAGCATTTGCCTCTGGTAAGGGCTTCAGCCTGCTTCTACTCATGATGGAAGGTGAAGATGAGCTGGTGTGCAGAGATCACATGGCAAGAGAGGAAGCAGGAAAGAAGGAAGGGAGGTGCCAGGCTCTTATTATTATTACTATTTTTTTTTTTTTTTGGAGACAGAGTCTTGCTCTGTCGCCCAGGCTGGAGTGCAGTAACGCGATCTCTGCTCACTGCAAGCTCCACCTCCCAGGTTTACGCCATTCTCCTGCCTCAGTCTCCCAAGTAGCTGGGACTACAGGTGCCCACCACCACGCCTGGCTAATTTTTTTGTATTTTTAGTAGAGATGGGGTTTCACTGTGTTAGCCAGGATGGTCTCGATCTCCTGACCTGACCTCGTAATCCGCCCATCTCGGCCTCCCAAAGTGCTGAGATTACAGGCGTGAGCCATGCGCCTATGCCAGGCTCTTTTTAACAACTAGATTTTGTGGGAACTAACAGAGTGAGGACTCTCTCATTACCACAAAAACCATTCATGAGGGATCCACCCCCATGACCCAAAAGTGTCCCATTAGGCCCCACCTCCAACAAGGGGTATCAATTTTTAAAATATTTTTCACCTTCATTTTTATTTTTTGTAAATACAGGATCTCACTTTTTATCCTAGGCTGGTCTTGCACTCCTGACCTCAAGAGATCCTCCCCACCTTGGCTTCCCAAAGTGCTGGGATTACAGACATGAGCCACCATACCCGTTCTAGGAATAAAGTTTCAACATGAGGTTTGAAAGGTCATATATTCAAACTGTAGCAAGGCCTTTAATAAATAGGGCAAAGAAAGCATTCAGCTTTCAATTACTTAATTATATGAATAGCAGGCATAGCTGGAAGGTAGAACACTTAAAAGGATAATCTATGCTATAGGAATGCTTTGGTAAGCAGGAGTCAAACACCAGTCACGGTTGCCCAGGCAAGGTGGCCGAATAGGAACAGCTCTGGTCTGCAGCTCCCAGTGAGACCAACACAGAAGGGGGGCTATTTCTGCATTTCCAACTGAGGTACCTGGGTCATCTCACTGGGACTGGTTAGACAGTGAGTGCAGTCCACAGAGGGCAAGCAGAAGCGGTGTGCGGCATTGCCTCACCTGGGAAGTGCAAGGGGTCAGAGAACTCTCTCCCCTAGCCAAGGGAAGCTGTGAGAGACTGTGCTGTGAGGGACGGAGCTATCTGGCCCAGATACTATGCTTTTCCTGCTGTCTTTGCAACCCACAGACCAGGAGAATCCCTCGGGCACCTACACAACCTGGGCCCTGGGTTTCAAGCACAAAGCTGGGAGGCCGTTTGGGCAGACACTGAGCTAGCTGCAGGAGTTGTTTTTTTTTTTTTCATACCCCAGTGGTGCCTGGAACACCAGCAAGACAGAATTGTTCACTACCCTGGAAAGGGGGCTGAAGCCAGGGGGCCAAGTGGTCTCGCTCAGTGGATCCCACCCCCACAGAGCCCAACAAGCTAAGATCCACTGGCTTGAAATTCAAGCTGCCAGCACAGCAGTCCGAAGTTGACCTGGGACACTTGAGCTTGGTGGGGGACGGTCGTCCACCATTACTGAGGCTTGAGTAGCCAGTTATCCTCTCATAGGGTAAACAAAGTCGTTGAGAAGTTCAGACTGGGTGGAGCCCACTGCAGCACCACAAAGCCACTGTAGCCAGACTGCCTCTCTAGATTCCTCATCTCTGGGCAGGGCATCTCTGAAAGAAAGGCAGCAGACCCAGTCAGGGACTTATACATAAAACTCCCATTTCCCTGGGACAGAGCACCTGGGGAAAGGAGCAGCTGTGGGCACAGCTTCAGCAGACTTAAACATTCCTGTCTGCCAGCTCTGAAGAGAGCAGAAGATCTCCTAGCACAGCGCTCGAGCTCTGCTAAGGGACAGACTGCCTCCTCAAGTGTGTCCCTGAGCCCCATGCCTCTGATGGGGAGACACCTCCCAGCAGGGGACTACAGGCACTTCATACAGGAAAGCTCTGGGTGGCATGTGACAGGTGCCCCTCTGGGACGAAGCTTCCAGAGGAAGGAGCAGACAGCAATCTTTGCTGTTCTGCAGCATCCCCTGGTGATACCCAGGCAAACAGGGTCTGGAGTGGACCACCAGCAAACTCCAGCATACCTGCAGAAGAGGGGCCTGACTGTTAGAAGGAAAACTAACAAACAAAAGCAATAGCATCAACATCAACAAAAAGGACAACCACTCAAAAAATCCATCCAAAGCTCACCAACATCAAAGACCAAAGGTAGACAAATCGACGAAGATGAGGAAAAACCAGAGCAAAAAGGCTGAAAATTCTAAAAACCACAATGCCTCTTCTCTTCCAAGGGATCAAAATTCCTTGCCAGCAAGGGAAAAAAACTGGACAGAGAATGAGTTTGAGGAATTGACAGAAGTAGGCTTCAGAAGGTGGGTAGGAACAAACCCCTCCAAGCTAAAGGAGCATGTTCTAACCCAACACAAGGAAGCTAAGAAATGTTAAAAGGTTACAAGAACTGCTAACTACAATAACCAGTTTAGGGAAGAACACAAATGATCTGATGGAGCTGAAAAACACAGCACGAGAACTTCATGAGGCATACACAAGTATCAATAGCTGAACTGATCAAGCAGAAGAAAGGATATCAGAGATTGAAGATCAACGTACTGAAATAGCTGTGACGACAAGATTAGAGAAAAATGAATGGAAAGGAACGAACAAAGCCTCCAGGAAATATGGGACTGTGAAAAGACCAAACCTATGACTGATTGGGGTCCCTGAAAGTGACAGGAAGAATGGAACCAAGTGGGAAAACACACTTCAGGATATTATCCAGGAGAACTGCCACAACCTGGCAAGACAGGCCAACATTCCAATTCAGGAAATACAGAGAACATCACTAAAATACTCCTCAAGAAGAGAAACCCCAAGACACATAATCATCAGATTCACCAAGATTGAAATGAAGGAAAAAATGTTAAGGGCAACCAGAGAGAAAGGTCGGGTTACCCACAAAGGGAAGCCCATCAGACTAACAGCAGATCTTTCTGCAGAAACCCTACAAACCAGAAGAGAGTCGAAGCCAATATTCAACATTCTTAAAGAAAAGAATTTCCAACCCAGAATTTCATGTCCAGCCAAACTCAGCTTCATAAGTGAAGAACAAATAAAATCCTTTACAAACAAGCAAATGCTGAGGGATTTGGTCACCACCAGGCCTACCTTATAAGAGCTCCTGAAGGAAGCACTAAATATGAAAGGAAAAACCAGTACCAGCCACTGCAAAAACATACCAAAATGTAAAGACCATCAAAACAATCAAGCAACTGCATCAACTAATGGGCAAAATAAACAGCTAGCATCAAAATGACAGGATCAACTTCACACATAACAATATTAACCTTAAATGTAAATGGCATAAATGCCCCAATTAAAGACACAGACTCGCAAATTGCATAAAGAGTCAAGACCATCGGTGTGCTATATTCAGGAGACCCATCTTATGGGCAAAGACACATATAGTCTCAAAGGGAAGGAGGAAGATTTACCAAGCAAATGGAAAGCAAAAAGAAGCAGGGGCTGCAATCCTAGTCTATGATAAAACAGACGTTAAACCAACAAAGATCAAAAACGACAAAGAAGGGCATTACCTAATAGTAAACAGATCAATGCAACTTGAAGAGCTAACTATCCTAAATATATATGCACCCAATACAGGGGCACCCAGATTCATAAAACAAGCTCTTAGAGACCTATAAACAGACTTAGACTCCCACACAATAATAGTGGGAGACTTTAAGACCCCACTGTCAATATTAGACAGATCAGGAAAAGAGAAAATTAACAAGGATATTCAGGACTTGAACTTAGCTCTGGACCAAGCAGACCTAATAGATAGCTACAGAACTCTCCACCCCAAATCAACAGAATATACATGTTTTTGGCACCACATAGCACTTATTCTAAAATTGACCACATAATTGGAAGTAAAACACTCTTCAGCAAATGCAAAAAAAATGGAAATCATAACAGTCTCTCAGACCACACTGCAATCAAATCAGAACTCAAGATTAAGAAACTCACTCAAAACTGCACAACTACATGGAAACTGAACAACCAGCTCCAGAATGACTACTGGGTAAATAACGAAATTAAGGCAGAAATAAATAAGTTTTTGGAAACCAAGGAGAACAAAAACACAACGTACCAGAATCTCTAGGACACAGATAAAGCAGTGTTAAAAGGAAAATTTATATCACTAAATGCCCACAGAAGAAAGGAGGAAAGATCTAAAATCCACACCCTAACATCACAATTAAAACAACTAGAGTAGCAAGCTCAAATTCAAAAACTAGCAGAAGACAAGAAATAACTAAGATCAGAGAAGAACTGAAGGAGATAGAGACACAAAAAAACCTTTTAAAAAACAATCCAGGAGCTGGTGTTTTGAAAAGATTAACAAAATAGAACACTAGCCAGACTAATAAAGAAGAAAAGAGAGAAGAATCAAATAGACACAATAAAAAATGATAAAAGGGATATCACCACTGATCCCACAGAAATAAAAACTAACATCAGAGAATGCTATAAACACCTCTATGCAAATAAACTAGAAAATCTAGAAGAAATGGATAAATTCCTGGACACATACACCCTCCCAGGAGTAACCAGGAAGAAGTTGAATCCCTGAATAGACCAATAACAAGTTCTGAAATTAAGGCAGTAGTTAATAGCCTGCCAACCAAAAAAAGCCCAGGACCAGACAGATTCACAGCCGAATTCTAACAGAGGTACAAAGAGGAGCTGGTACCATTCCTTCTAAAACTATTCCAAATAATAGAAAAAGAGGGACTCCTCCCTAACTCTTTTTATGAGGCCAGCATCATCCTGATACCAAAACCTGGCAGAGATACAACTACAAAAAGATTTCAGGCCAATACCCCTCATGAACATCTATGCGAGAATCCTCAATACAATACTGGCAAACCAAATCCAGCAGCACATTAAAAAGCTTATCTACTGTGATCAATTTGGCTTCATCCCTGGGATGCAAGGCTGGTTCAACATATGCAAATCAATAAACATAATCCATCAAAGAACCAGTAACAAAAACCACATGATTATCTCAATAGATGCAGAAAAGGCCATCAATAAAATTCAACACCACTTCATGCTAAAAACAGTCAATAAACTAGGTATTAATGGAACATATTTCAAAATAATAAGAGCTATTCATGACAAACCCATAGCCAATATCATACTGAATGGGCAAAAAGCTTTCCCTTTGAAAACCGGCACAAGACAAGGATGCCCTCTCTTGCCACTCCTACTCAACATAGTATTGGAAGTTCTGGCTGGCACAATCAGGCAAAAGAAAGAAATAAAGGGTATCTAAATAAAAAGAGAGGGGAAGTTGAATTATCTCTGCTTGCAGATGACATGATTGTATATTTAGAAAACCCCACCATCTCAGCCCAAAAACTCCTTAAGCTGATAAGCAACTTCAGCAAAGTCTCAAGATACAAAATAAAAGTGTGAAAATCACAAGCATTCCTATACACCAATAGCAGACAAACAGAGAGCCAAATCATGACTAAACTCCTACCCACAATTGCTACAAAGAGAATAAAATATCTAGGAATCCAACTTACAAGGAATATAAAGGACCTCTTCAAGGAGAACGACAAACCACTGCTCAAGGAAATAAAAGAGGACAAAACAAATGGAAACAAAAATCCATGCTTATGGATAGGAAGAATCAATATTGTCAAAATGGCCATACTGCCCAAAGTATAGATTCAATGCTATTCCCATCAAGCTACCATTGACTTTCTTCACAGAACTGGAAAAAACTACTTTAAAATTCATATGGAACCAAAAAAGAGCCCATATAGCCAAGACAATCCTAAGCAAAAAGAACAAATCTGGAGGCATCATGCTACCTGACTTCAAACTACATTACAAGGCTACAGTAAGCAAAACAGCTTGTTAATGGTACATAGATACATAGACCAATGGAACAGAACAGAGGCCTCAGAATTAATGCCACATATCTACAACCATCTGATCTTTGACAAACTGATAAAAACAAGCAATGGGGAAAGGATTCCCTATTTAATAAATGGTGTTGGCAAAACTGGCTAGCCATATGCAGAAAACTGAATCTAGGCCCCTTCCTTATGCCTTATACAAAAATTAACTCAGGATGGATTAAAGACTTAAACATAAAACCTAAAACCATAAAAACCCTAGAAGAAAACCTAGGCAATACCATTCAGGACATAGACATGGGCAAAGACTTCATGACTAAAACACCAAAAACAATTGCAACAAAAGCCAAAATTGACAAATGGGATCTAATTAAACTAAAGAGCTTCTGCTCAGCAAAGGAAACTATCAGAGTGAACAGGCAGCCTACAGAATGGGAGAACATTTTTGCAATCTATCCATCTGACAAAGGGCTAATATCCAGAATCTACAAGAAACTTAAACAAATTTACAAGAAGAAAACAAACCCATCAAAAAGTGGGCAAGTGATATGAACAGACACTTTTTAAAAGAAAACATTTATGCAGCCAAGAAACATATGAAAAAAAGCTCATTGTCACTGGTCATTAGAGAAATGCAAGTCAAAACCACAATGAGATACCATCTCACGCCAGTTAGAATTGTGATCTTTAAAAAGTCAGGAAACGACAGATGCTGGAGAGGATGTGGAGAAATAGGAACACTTTTATACTGTTGGTGGGAGTGTAAATTAGTTCAACCATTGTGGAAGACAGTGTGGTGATTCCTCAAGGATCTAGAACTAGAAATACCATTTGACCCAGCAATCCCATTACTGGGTATATACCCAAAGGATTATAAATCATTCTACTATAAAGACACATGCACACTTATGTTTATTGCAGCACTATTCACAATAGCAAAGACCTGGAACCAACCCAAATGCCCATTAATGATAGACTGGATAAAGAAAATGTGGCATATATATACCATGGAATACTGTTCAGTCATAAAAAAAATGAGTTAATGTCCTTTGCAGGGACATGGACAAAGCTGGAAACCATCATTCTCAGCAAACTAACACAGGAACAGAAAACCAAACACTGCATGTTCTCACTCATAAGTGGGAGTTGAACAATGAGAACATATGGGCACAGAAATGGGAACATCACACACTGGGGCCTGTTGGGGGGTAGGGGGTAAGGGGAGGGATAGTATTAGGAGAAAAACCTAATGTAGATGATGGGTTGATGGGTACAGCAAACCACCATGGCACATGTATACCTATGTAACAAACCTTCACGTGCTGCATATATATCCCAGAGCTTAAGTATAATTTTAAAAAAAAGTCAGTCTTGATGATTTTGCTTCAGGATGGCATCACTCTTGCCATATAACAGGCTGTTTTCCTACAAAAGGCTTTCAATTTTTCCCCATTTAGTATGATATTAGCTATGGGCTTATCATATATGTCCTTTATCATGTTGTTGAAGTATGCTTTTTCCGTACCAAATTTATTGAGGGTTCTTATAAAAGGAAGTTGAATTTTATTGAATGCTTTTTCAATATGATTGAAATGACCATATGATTTCTGTTTTTGATTATGTTGATAATGTATCATGTTTATTTGCTTATATTGAACCATCTTTGCATCTATGGGATAATTTCCTCTTGATCATGGTGAATGATCTTTTTAATGTGTTGTTGAATTCAGTTTGCTGGTGTTTTCTTGAGGAACATGTGTGTTCATCAGAGATATTAGTCTGAAAATTGTTGTTGTTGTGTTCTTTTCTGGCTTTGGCATCAGGGAAATGCTGGTATCATGTAATAAGTTTGGAAGTAGTTCACCTCTTCAATTTTCTGAAGAATTCAGTAGAATTGGTATTCATTCTTCTTTAAATGTCTTGTAGAATTCAGCAGTGAAGCCATAGGTTTCTGGGCTTTCCTTCGATGGAAGATATTTATTACTACTTCTATCTTATTACTCATTAATGATCTGTTACGGTTTTTAATTATTTCATGATTCAATCTTGGTAGGTGGTATGTATCCAGGAATTTATCCATTTCTTCTAGGTTTTCCAATGTGTTGGCATGTAATTGTTCATAGTAGTCTCTAATGATCTTTGTATTTCTGTAGCATCAGTTACAGTGTTTCCGTTTGTC
This sequence comes from Symphalangus syndactylus, assembly GCF_028878055.3. Classification (NCBI taxonomy): domain Eukaryota; kingdom Metazoa; phylum Chordata; class Mammalia; order Primates; family Hylobatidae; genus Symphalangus; species Symphalangus syndactylus. Next base: position 93,153,787 of record NC_072426.2, read on the forward strand.
TCTGATTTTATTTATTTTGTGCCTACTCTCTTTCTTATTAATCAGTCTAGGGTAAAAGTATGTCGATGTTGTTAATATTTTCAAAAAACCCACTTTACATTTTGTTAATCTTCTGTATTTTTTTTAGTCTCAAATTTACTTATTTCTGTTCTGATATTTATTATTACTTTTTGTCTACTAATTTGGGATTTGGTTTGTTCTTTTCCAGTTCCTTGAGGTGCATCATTAGGTTGTTTATTTGGAGTCTTCCTATTTTTTTTGATGTGGGCATTTATTGCTATACACTTCACCTTAGTACCAATTTTGCTGTATCTCATAGATTCTGGTATGTTGTGCTTCTATTTCCATTTATTTCAATAAATTTTTAAAATGTTCTTCTTAATTTCTGCATTGACCCATTGGTTGTTTAGGAGCATGTTGTTTAATTTCCATATATTTGTAAGTTTCCAACATTCCTCTTGTTACTGATTTCTAGGTTTATTCTGTTGTGATAAGAAAAGATACTTGGTATGATTTCTACTTTTGTGAATTTGCTGAGACTTGTTTTGTGTCCTAGCCTATGGTTAATCCTGGAAAATGTTGCATGTGCTGACAAAAAGAGCATGTATTCTGCATCAGTTGAATGAATGTTCTGTAAATGTCTTCTTAGATCAATGCAGTCTATTAATAGAATGTAGTTTAACTCCCATGCTTCTTTGCTGGTTCTCTGCCTGGAAAATCTGTTCATTGTCAAAAGTGGGGTATTGAAGTTCCCTATAATTATTGTGTTGCAGTCTAAATCTTCATTTAAACCCATTAATATTTGGTTTATATATTTGGGTGCTCCAGTGTTGGGTGCATATATATTGATTATTGTTATATCCTGTTGCTAAATTGACCTTGTTATCACTCTACAATAACCTTGTTTTTCTCTTCTTACAGTTCTTTACTTAAAGTCTATTTTACATAAGCATAGCTACTCCTGTTCTTTTTTGGTTTCCACTTACATGGAATAGTTTTATCCATCCCTTCACTTTCAATTCCTGTGTGTCTTCATAGAAGTTAGTTTGTTCTTGGCAGAATATCATTGGGTCTTGTTTATTTTTTCAATCCATGCAGCCACTCTGTCTTTTAATTGAAGAATTTATTCCATTTACTTTCAGTGTTATTGATAGGTAAGGACTTACTGCTGACATTTGATTACTTGTTCTCTAGTTGTCTAATTCGTTCCTTCCTTTCTTTCATCTTCCTTTGCAGTTAAATGATTCTCTTTGGTAGTATGTTTTATTTTGTTGCTTTTCATTTGGTGAATTCATTATAGGTTTTTGCTTTGTAGTTATCATGGGGCTTATAAAAAACACATCCCATAGTTGTGACATGTATTTAAACCTGATACCAACTTAACTTTGATCACAAAAAGAAAAAGAAACCAAAAAAAGTACGTATTAACTCCCTTCTCCCCACACATTATGAATTTTTGAGGTCACAATTTAAATTTTTTATATTACCTATCTCTTAAATTTTTTAAATAGTTTTGTCTTTTAGTATTCTTACTAAAGATATAAGTGGTTTAAACACCATCGTTATAATATTAGTATAATAATCACATTATTGTCCCTTTCTTTCAGTTTGAAGGGCTCCCTTTAGCATTTCTTGTTCAACAGGTCAGGTAGCAATAAATTACTTCAGCTTTTGTCTGTCTGGGAAAGTCTTTATCTCATCATAATTTCTGAACAATACCTTGCTAGGTACAGTACTATTGGTTGATTTATTTCCCACTTCAGCACTCAGAATATATCATGCCCTCACCTGGCCTGTAGAGTTTCTGCTGAGAAGTATGCTGCCAGGTGTATCTGATCTCTATTATATGTAATTTGTTTTGTTTTTTTTTTTTCCTCTTGTGGCTTTCAAGATCTTCTCTTTGTCTTTGACCTTTGAGAGTTTGATTATATCTTGGGGGTATTCTTATTAGAGTTGAATCTGATTAGTGACCTTTGACTTTCCTATACCTATTTATATTGTTGGCTTTGGAAAGTTTTCTCTTATTTTTTTGAATAATCTTTCTACCCCTTTGTCTTTCTCAGTTCCTTCTTCAATTCCAATAATCCAAATATTTACTCTTTTGATGTTGTTTCATTTTGTAAGCTTTCTTCATTCCTTTTCATTCTTTTTCCTCCTCTGACTATATTTTCAAGTAGTCTATCTTTGAGCTCACTTATTCTTTCTTCTGCCTTATCAATTCTGCTACTGATGCCCTCTATCACATTTTTCACTTTATTCATTGTATTTTTTACCTCCAGGATTTCTCTGAGTTTTTAAATTTCAACCTCTCTTAAATTTCTCTGATAAATTTCTGAATTGATTCTCTGCATTTTCTTGAAGTTCAGTGACCTTCCTTGAAACAGCTATTTTGAATTCCTTGTCTGTAGGATCACACACATCCATTACTTTAGGGCTGGTCTCTGGCACCTTATTTTGTCCATTTGGTGAGGTCATATTTCCCTAAATAATCTTGATGCTTGTGGAAGTGTGAGAATGTCTATGCATTGAGGGATTCAGTGGTTATTTCAGTCTTTGTACTCCGGCTTTGTTTGTGCCTGTCCTCCTGCAGAGGGCCTTCCAGGGATTCTAAGCCAACTGACTGTTGTATTCCCTGGGCTTGTGACTCCTGCAGCCATCTCAGCTCTAGAAAACACTCTAAACCTGCACTTGCTGCAAGACTCACAAGGGCTCTGAGGTTAATGCAGCTTTCCAGCCCAGATAGACCTGAGGAAGATGCAAGGAGGGTACTGGGGCTATGTGAGAATGCTGGTCAGGGACCTAAGTCCAGAAGACTGTTCCAGTGGCCCAGATGTATGTGCCTCCCAGCAAATCTCTGCACAGGTGAGATAGGTCCCCGACAGCAGCAAGAGGGGCTAGAATTGTGACAGGGCCCCTATGGGATCTGCTGCGGGGAGGAGGCTGGTGGGTTCATCTTGTTGGCTCAGACAGGTATGTGGCACCCATTAGATCCCTGTACTTGTGTGTAGTTGAGGAACTACAACAAAAAGGACTCAAGCTAAGACTTGGCCCCCTTGGGATCTGCTATGGGATGGAGGCTGGCCTGCCCTGTCATATTACCTTAGATGGGCATATATCCTCCAGTAGATCCCTACACAGACATGATCATTTCCTGACTGTAGCAAGTGGGGCTGGCACTGAGGCTGAGCTCCCTTATGAGCTACTGTGGGACAGAGGCTGGAAAGCCTATCTTATTCATCCAGAAGGGCATGTATCTCCCAGCAGGTCTCAGCACAGACAGGTTAGTTCCCCAACTGAATTGGGATGGAGTGGGGCTAAGACAGGGCCTCCTAGGGATCTGCTGTGGGGGCCAAACTGAGACTGGAAAGCCCAGTCTCATTGGCTCAGAGGGGCACATGTCTCCTATCGAGTCCCTGTACAGATGATGGGATAGTGCCCTGATTGCAGTAGTGGGGAGCCAGAGCTGAGACTAGGCCCCCTTAAAATCTGCTGTGGGATGAGGGCTGGAGAATCCATCTCCTTGGCACAGACAGATATGCATTTTCCAGCAGATGTCAGCACAGATGGGATAGTTACATAACTGTAATGAAAGGGGCTGCAGCTGAGACTCTCTCAGGCCCCTTCAGGATCTGCTCTGGGACAGAAATTGGCAAGACCATCACGGAGGTCCAAAGTCCCAGTGGTGAAATATGGGCAAGTGTTCCTCTGGGTTCTTGTGCAAGCAGCTCTGAGATGGGACTCCAGCTTGGAAATTCTAGAGCAGCACCTCAGGACAACTTGCAGGTTCACTTCCTAAGATTGATGTCAGCAGGCAGAATAGCCTTTCCATCAAGGCCCTAGTGTGTGTGATTCCTTCTGAATCCCTTAACAGATGGTTTTGGTTGCAGACTCAGGACCAGACAGGGCTGTAGCCCAAACCCTTGAGGGACTAGGCTGTTTTCAGGCTTGAACCCAGAAGCAAGCTCAGCAGGATAGATCAGCCACTTGGGTGTCAGTCTATACTCTCAAAATGACCTTCCTAAGTCTTGGATTCCACTGGGGTTTCACAAGCTCCCACCCGAGTCTTGGGGCTTCTGCAGGATGACTAACTGTGGATAGGTGCAGAATTCTTGTTGTTGGGGGATATCAATGGGTTACCTTCTATTTTACCATCTTGGTGATATCACTCTAATGTAGAGTTTTCTTTAAATAATCTAAGAAATATAATGAGACCCCTTGCCCATATAAAACTGTTCAATCTTGGATCAGAAATAGAGCAACATTTTAAGGATTCAAACATACATTTTCAAATACTCAAAAGATAAAACACAAATCACAAATGAGGTGCAAAAAAGTTTATTTAAAAACTTTAAATGTGCCATTTTAACTGCAATTTGGTAAAATATTTTGGAATGTTTCAGTAAAACAAGTGATAAATTACAGAGTCCTGAATTAGATCCATGTAATAGGTAGCTCTTGTCATCTTTAAATTTATTTCAAAAGAACTGGAAGGGAATTTTGATAAAACATTAATGAAATATACAACAAAGGTGATAAAGATGAGTAACGAAATCAATAAAAATTATTCTGACATCAAGAAAAATAGCAAAAAATTTCAGCAAAAACTGTAGCCAAAAAAATGTTTAGACTATACGAAGAGCAGTTAATAATAGAGAGAAAGACATAAATTTCAGATAAAATTAATAAATGAATTCTTGGGCAGCTTGAAATGCAATTAATGAGAAAGTGAAATATCTAAACACATTTAAAAAGACTTAAATTTCTTGCCAATTTGAAACAAAATACTGGCACCAACTAAAATAACATAAAACTGATAATATGTCACTACAAACTAGATGTCATCAACAAACTGGTTAGTGGGGGAGGGTCATTAAGAGTATTTAAGATGAGTCACTATCCTCAAAAACTTGAAGTGACATGAAATTTTATAGCTCATATATGAAAGAAACTTAGAAGAGAACTTCCCAAATTTGATAATAACCCTAAAAATGTGCATGACATTACCAGTGATGAGTTATGAATCTTAAAGAAATTTTTCTAAGCCATCAATAACAAAATAAATTTCTATCACCCATGCTAGAGTAGACACTAAATCATCTTTATGTTCTCTGTATACAAAGCTATATTACAAAATCATTGTCTTATAAAGAGGCTATCAAAGTAGCCAAAAAAGAAAGAAAAAGGGGTTCTATTGCTGTCAAGCCACTAATAAAATATGTTACTTTTCTGGCGTTTGTGATGTTTGTGATATTTTTGAGCTTTTAAAATTTGGAATGTGTTGTGGCTTCTCTTCCAAATGAATGTTCATATTTGTACTTAATTATTGTATTTTAATTGTATATTTTTCCTTTAATGAGGTCCCCACCCCCAAATCATATAGGCATCAATTCCTACAAAATCTAGATCCATCTGGCACCCAGATTAGGTGAAAGTTGTAACTGGGAATCCCAGTAAAGGTAGACATATGATTACAATTTCTTGTTTTCCTTTTTTTTCTTTTTTTTTTTTTTTGAGACAGAGTCTCACTCTGTTGCCCTAGGCACTAGACTAGAGTGCAGGGGCATGATCTTGGCTCACTGCAACTTCTGCCTCCTGGGTTCAAGTGATCCTCCCACCTCAGCCTCCTGAGTAGCTGGGACTACAGGCACGCACCACCATACCCAGCTAATTTTTTTTTTTTTTTTTAGACAGAGTCTGGCTCTGTCACCCAGGCTGGAGTGTGGTGGCGCAGTGATCTCTGCTCACTGCAAGCTCTGCCTCCCGGGTTCGCGCCATTCTCCTGCCTCAGTCTCCCAAGTAGCTGGGACTAGAGGCACCCACCACCACGCCCAGCTAATTTTTTTTTGTATTTTTAGTAGAGACGGGGTTTCACCATGTTAGCCAGGATGGTCTCGATCTCCTGACCTCGTGATCCACCCACCTTGGCCTCCCAAAGCACTGGGATTACAGGCGTGAGCCACTGCTCCTGGCCAATTTTTGTATTTTTAATAGAGATGAGGTTTTGCCATATTGGCCAGGCTGGTCTCGAACTCCTGACCTCAGGTGATCTGCCCGCCTCGGCCTCCCAAAGTGCTGGGATACAGGCATGAGCCACCGAGCCCAGCCCTGTGGTTATAATTTTTTAGGGATATTTTTAATCCGTTCCCAGCTAAAAACAAAGATAAGTCTTTGCAGTCCCCTGGAGAGTATGGGATTCTAGGGTCCTGGTTTTCTATGAAATGTTCTCCTGTTAGCCTCTTCTATTGGGCTTCTCTCTTCCTTACCTAGCAAGTCTCAAAACTGCCAGTCAGTTTGGCAAGTTCAGCAAAGGTGTCAGGGCAAGAGCCAGAGGCTTTGGTGTTCACTGACCTCCCAAAGTGCCACCTTCACTGAAATTTGACCTGTTAATTCCTTACTATCTTGGCAACTTTACATGCTTTTAAGATGTTTTTAACTTTTTTATCCAGTATTTCTAGTTATTTTCAGTGGGATGGTCAGTCTGAATTATTAGCCAGCCATAGCCCTAGGCATATACCCTTATCCATTTCATACCAGATTTAGAGAAGCCCTATATATCCTGTCACACATATTCTTGCCTTAAAAAAAATAGGTTTATTTAAATCACACAGAAGAATTTTTAAAATCAAAAAATCCTCAATCCTACTAAGCAAATAAAATTAGTGTTTTCACACACCATCCTGTTCTATGCTTTTTCACGTTCTTGAAGTCATAAGCTAGCTAAGATTTTGAATGATGCTTTCTTTGTTGCTTTCATTCTCAATGTTTTATCATAAGCATTTTCTCACATCATTAAAAATGCTTAATGAACATTTTAGTTGGCTGTGCAATAAAAATATATATGCTCCTTTAAATTACACAGTAATAATATGTGCAGTTCAGTTAATTAAAGAATAAGATCTGAGAATAAATAAAACATACATATGCTTCACCCAGACTTTCCGTTCCATGAAGTTCAACTCTATGGGGGCAGATTCACTGCCTGGACTGAAAGCCTTGTTAAGGAACTTGGTTTCGTGACAGCTTCTTCTCTCCATCTCCTTCTCCCTCTCCACTCTCTCTCCCACTTCTCCAACCAGAAGAGGCAGATTTCGACTGAGTTTGCATTGTCAAAGCCTGGTTAGCTGGATCCAGCTTGTTCCAAGGGTGCATCTGAACAGGAGGCAAAGAAGGGGATTATAGAATGACCAAAACTCAATGTTTCCTCACACATGCTTCTTTTTTTACTTTTTTTTAAGTTCTGGGATACATGTGCTGAAAGTACAGGTTTGTTACATAAGTAGACATGTGCCATGTGCTTTCCTGCACCTATCAACCCATCATGTAGGTTTTAAGCACTGCATGCATTAGGTATCTGGCCTAATGCTCTCCCTCCACTTGCCCCCCACCCCCTGACAGTCCCTGGTGTGTGATGTTCCCCTCTCTGTGTCCATGTGTTCCCATTGTTCAACTCCCACTTATGAGTGAGAACATACGGTGTTTGGTTTTCTGTTCCTGTGTTAGTTTGCTGAGGATGATGGTTCCAAGTTTCATCCATGCCCCTGTAAAGGGACAAACTCATTCTTATTTATGGCTGCATAGTATTCCATAGTGTATATGTGCCACATTTTCTTTATCCAGTATATCACTGATGGGCATTTGGGTTGGTTCCAAGTCACTGGTACTGTAAATAGTGATGCAATAAGCATATGTGTGCATGTGTCTTTATAGTAGAATGATTTATAATCCTTTGGGTATATAGCCAGTAATGGGATTGCTGGGTCAAATGGTATTTCTAGTTTTAGATCCTTGAGGAATTGCCGCATTGTCTTCCACAATGGTTGAACTAATTCACACTCCCACCGACAGTATAAAAGCCTTTCTATTTCTCCACATCCTCTCCAGCATCTGTTGTTTCCTAACTTTTTAATGATCACCATTCTAACTGGCATGAGATGGAATCTCATTGTTGTTTTGATTTGCATTTCTCTAATGACCAGTGATGATGAGCTTTTTTTCATGTTTGTTGACCACATAAATGTCTTCTTTTGCAAAGTGTCTGTTCATATCCTTCACCCACTTTTTGATGGGGTTGTTTTTTTCTTGTAAATTTCTTTAGGTTCCTTATAGATTCTGGATATTAGCCCTTTGTCAGATGGATAGATTGCAAAAATGTTCTCCCACTCTGTAGGCTGCCTGTTCACTCTGATGATAGTTTCTTTTGCTGAACAGAAGCTCTTTAGTTTAATTAGAATCTATTTGTCAATTTTGGCTTTTGTCGCAATTGTTTTTGGTGTTTTAGTCATGAATCCTTTGCACATGCCTATGTCCTAATGGTATTGCCTAAGTTTTCTTCTAGAGTTTTTATGGTTTTAGGTTTTACGTTTAAGTCTTTAATCCATCTTAATTTTGTATAAAGTGTAAGGAAGGGGTCCAGTTTCAGCTTTCTGCATATAGCTAGCCAGTTTTACCAGCACCATTTATTAAATAGGGAATCCTTTCCCCATTGCTTGTTTTTGTCAGGTTTGTCAGGTTTGTCAAAGATGGTTGTAGATGTGTGGTATTTCTGAGGCCTCTATTCTGTTCCATTGGTCTATATATCTGTTTTGGTACCAGTGCCATGCTGTTTTGCTTACTGTAGCCTTGTATTATAGTCTGAAGTCAGGTAGCATGATGCCTCCAGCTTTGTTCTTTTTGCTTAGGATTGTCTTGGCTATATGGGCTCTTTTTTGGTTCCATATGAAATTTAAAGTAGTTTTTTCTAGTTCTGTGAAGAAAGTCCTTGGTAGCTTAATGGGAATAGCATTGAATCTATAAATTACTTTGGGCAGTATGGCCATTTTCACAATATTGATTCTTCCTATCCATAAGCATGGAATTTTTTTTCCATTTGTTTGTGTCATCTCTTATTTCCTTGAGCAATGGTTTGTACTTCTCCTTAAAGGGGTCCTTCACGTCCTCTGTAAGTTGTATTCCTAGGTATTTTATTCTCTTTGTAGTAATTGTGAATGGGAGTTCACTCATGATTTGGCTCTCTGTTTGTCTGTTATTGGTGTATAGGAATGCCTGTGATTTTTGCACATTGATTTTGTATCCTTAGATCTTGCTGAAGTTGTTTATCAGCTTAAGAAGTTTTGGGGCTGAGACAATGGGGTTTTCTAAATATACAATCATGTCATCTGCAAACAGAGACAATTTGACTTCCTCTCTTCCTGTTTGAATACACTTTATTTCTTTCTCTTGCCTGATTGCGCCAGCCAGAACTTCCAATACTATGTTGAATAGGAGTGGTGAGAAAGGACATGCTTGTCTTGTGCCAGTTTTCAAAGAGAATGCTTCCAGCTTTTGCCCATTCAGTATGATATTGGCTGTGGGTTTGTCATAAATAGCTCTTATTATTTTGAAATATGTTCCATCCATATCTAGTTTATTGAGAGTTTTTAGCATGAAGGCTTGTTGAATTTTATTGAAGGCCTTTTCTGCGTCTATTGAGATAATCATGTGGTTTTGTCATTGGTTCTGTTTATGTAATGGATTACATCTATTGATTTGCGTATGTTGAACCAGCCTTGCATCCCAGGGATGAAGCCAACTTTATCATGGTGGATAAGCTTGTTGATGTGCTGCTGGAATCTGTTTGCCAGTATTTTATTGAGGATTTTTGCATCGATGTTCATCAGGGATTGGCCTGAAATTTTTTTGTTGTTGTGTCTCTGCCAGGTTTTGGTATCAGGATGATGCTGGCCCTCTTTTTCTATTGTTTGCAACAGTTTCAGAAGGAATGGTACCAGCTCTCTTTGCATCTCTGGTAGAATTTGGCTGTGAATCTGTCTAGTCCTGGGCTTTTTTTGGTTGGTAGGCTATTAATTGCCACCTCAATTTCAGAACTTGTTATTGGTCTATTCGGGGATTTGACTTCCTGGTTACTCTTGGGAGGGTGTATGTGTCCAGGAATTTATCCATTTCTTCTAGATTTTCTAGTTTATTTGCATAGAAGTGTTTATAGTATTCTCTGATGGCAGTTTGTATTTCTGTGGGATCAGTGATGATATCCCCTTTATCATTTTTTATTGTTTCTATTTGATTCTTCTCTCTTTTCTCCTTTTTAGTCTGGCTAGTGTTCTATTTTGTTAATCTTTTCACAAAACCAGCTCCTGGATTCATTAATTTCTTTAAGGGTTTTTTGTGTCTCTATCTCCTTCAGTTCTTCTCTGATCTTAGTTATTTCTTATATTCTGCTAGTTTTGAATTTGTTTGCTCTTGCTTCTCTAGTTCTTTTAATTGTGATGTTAGAGTATAGATTTTAGATCTTTCCTGCTTTCTAATGTTGGCATTTAAGTGCTATTAATTTGCCTCTTAACACTGCTTTAGCTGTGTCCAAGATTCCGGTACATTGTCTCTTTGTTCTCATTGGTTTCAAATAACTTTGTTATTTTTGCCTTAATTTCATTATTTACCCAGTAGTCATTCTGGAGCAGGTTGTTCAGTGTCCATGTAGTTGTATGGTTTTGAGTGAGTTTCTTAATCCTGAGTTCTAATTTGATTGCACTGTGGTCTGAGAGACTGTTTGTTATGATTTCCATTCTTTTTCATTTGCTAAGGAGTGTTTTACTTCCAATTATGTGGTCAATTTTAGAGTAAGTGCTTTGTGGTGCTGAGAAGAATGTATATTTTGTTGATTTGGGGTGGAGAGTTCTGTAGATGTCTATTAGGTCCACTTGTCTAGAGCTGAGTTCAAGTGCTAAACACCCTTGTTAATTTTCTGTCTCATTGATCTAATATTGACAGTGGGTATTAAAGTCTCCCACTATTACTGTGTGGGAGTCTGTCTCTTTGTAGATCTCTAAGAACTTGTTTTATAAATCTGGGTGCTCCTGTATTGGGTGCATATATATTTAGAATAGTTAGCTCTTCTTGTTGAACTGATCCCTTTAGCATTATGTAATGCCCTTCTGTGTCTGTTTTGATCTCTGATGGTTTATGTTTTATCAGAGACTAGGATTGGAACCCCTGCTTTTTTTTTTTTTTTCTTGGTAATCTTCCTCCATCCCTTTATTTTGAGCATATTTGTGTCTTTGCATGTGAGATGGGTCTCCTAAATACAGAACACCAGTGGGTCTTGACTATGCAATTTGCCAGTCTGCATCTGCATCTTTCAATTGTGCATCTGGCCATTTACATTTAAGGTTAATATTGTTATGTGTTAATTCGATCCTGTCATCATGATGTTAGCTGGTTATTTTGCACATTAGTTATGCAGTTTCTTCATTTTATCCTTGGTCTTTATATCTTGGTGTGTTTTTGCAGTGGCTGGTATTGGTTTTTCTTTTCCATATTTAGTGCTTCCTTTGGGAACTCTTGTAATGCAGGCCTGGTGGTGTCAAAATCCCTCAGCATTTGCTTGTCTGTAAAGGATTTTATTTCTTCTTCACTTGTGAAGCTTAGTTTGGCTGGATATGAAATTCTGGATTGAAAATTCTTTTCTTTATGAATGTTGAATATCAGTCCCCACTCTCTTCCGGCTTGCTTGTAGGGTTTCTGCAGAGAGATCTGCTGTTAGTCTGATGGGCTTCCCTTTGTAGGTATCCTGACCTTTCTCTCTGGTTGCCCTTAACATTTTTTCCTCTGTTTCAAACTTGGAGATCTGACAATTATGTGTCTTTGGGTTGCTCTTCTCGAGGAGTATCTTTGTGGTGGTCTCTGTATATCCTGAATTTGAATGTTGGCCTGTCTTGCTAGGTTGTGGCAGTTCTCCTGGACAATATCCTGAAGTGTGTTTTCCAACTTGGTTCCATTCTCTCTGTCACTTTCAGGGATGCCAGTCAATCGTAGGTTTGGCCTACGATCAGTCATAGGTTTTCAAATAAGTTTGGCCTATTTCAGTTAAGTTGATCCTCAATATCTGATATGCTTTCTTCTGCTTGGTTGATTCGGCTGTTGATACTTGTGTATGCTTCATGAAGTTCTCGTGCTGTGTTATTTAGCTCCAACAGGTCATTTATGTTTTTCTGTAAACTGGTTATTCTAGTTAGCAGTTCCTATAACCTTTTGTCAAGGTTCTAATTTCCTTGCATTGGGTTAGAACATGCTCCTTTAGCTCAGAGGAGTTTGTTATTATCCACCTTCTGAAGCCTACTTCTGTCAATTCCTCAAACTCATTTTCTGTCCAGTTTTGTGCCCTTGCTGGAGAGGAGTTGCGATCATTTGGAGGAGAAGAGGAATCCTGGTTTTGGGAATTTTTCAGCATTTTTGCATTGGTTTTTCCTCATCTTCATGGATTTATCTACCTTTGATCTTTGAGACTGATAACCTCTGTTTCGGGTTCTGTGTGGGGGTCCTTTTTGTTGATGTTGGTATTATTGCTTTCCGTTTGTTTTTCTTTGGACAGTCAGGCCCCTCTTCTGCATGGCTGCTGCAGTTTGCTGCAGGTCCACTCCAGACCCTGTTTGCCTGGGTTATCACCAGCAGATACTGCAGAACAGCAAAGATTGCTGCCTGCTCATTCCTCTGGAAGCTTGTCCCAGAGGGGCACCAGCCTGATGCCAGTTAGAGCTCTCCTGTATGAGGTGTCTGTCAATCCCCTTTGGAAGGTCTCTCACTGTTAGGAGGCATGGGGGTCAGGGACTCACTTGAGGAGGAAGTCTGTCCCTTAGCGGAGCTCAAGTGCTGTGCTGGAAGAACTCTCCTTGTTAGGATCCTCTGTTACCTTCAGAGCTGGCAGGCAGGAATGTTTAAGTCTGCTGAAGCTGCACCCACAACTGCCCCTTCCCCCAGGTGCTCTGTCCCAGGGAAATGGGAGTTTTATATATAAGGCCCTGACTGGGTCTGCTGCCTTTCTTTCAGAGATGCCCTGCCCAGTGAAGAGGAATCTAGAGAGGCAGTCTGGCCGCAGCCGCTTTGGCGCACTGTGTTGAGTTCTGCCCAGTCTGAACTTCCCAGCCTCCTTAACACTCTCAGAGGAAAACTACCTACTCAAGCCTCAATAATGTTGATGCCCCTCTCCCCACCAAGCTCAATCATCCCAGGTCAACTTCAGACTGCTGTGCTAGAAGCAAGAATTTCAAGCCAGTGGTTATTAGCTTGCTGGGCTCCATGGTAGTGGAACCCGCAGAGTGAGACCACTTGACTCCCTGGCTTCAGCCTGCTTTCCAGGGGAGTGAACAGTTCTGTCTCACTGGGGTTCCAGGCACCACTAGGGTACGAAAAAAAAAAAAAAAAAAAACAACTCCTGCAGCTAGCTCGGTGTCTGCCCAAACAGCAGCCCAGTTTTGTGCTTGAAACCCAGACCCCTGGTGGTGTAGACACACGAGGGGATCTCCTGGTCTGCGAATTGCAAAAACTATGGGAAAAGCATAGTATCTGGACTGGGTAGGACAGTCCCTCACAGCCTCCCTTGGCTGGGAAAGGGAGACCCCTGCTCCTTGCACTTCCCAGGTAAGGCGACACCCCACCCTGCTTCTGCTCACCCTCTGTGGGCTGTACCCACTGCCTAACCAGTCCCAATGAGATGAACAGTGTACCTCAGTTGGAAATGCAGGACTCACCTGCCTTCTGTGCTGGTCTCACTGGAAGCTGCAGACCAGAGCTGTTCCTTTTGGCCATATTGCCCGATCCCCACATGCTTCTTTATTTTGAGATGGAGTTTCATTCTTGTTGCCCAGAGTAGAGTGCAATGGTGAGACCTAGGCTCACTGCAACCTCCACCTCCTGGGTTCAAGTGATTCTCCTGCCTCAGCCTCTCGAGTAGCTGGAACTACAGGTGCCCACCACCAAGCCCAGCTAATTTTTGTATTTTTAAAGTAGAGATGGGGTTTCACCATGTTGGTCAGGTTGGTCTTGAACTCCTGACCTCAGGTGATCCACCCACCTCGGCCTCCCAAAGTGCTGGGAATACAGGCATGAGCCACCACGCCTAGACATACATGCTTCTTTGAAGGCCCTTTCGTTCAAAGAATTCCTCCCATATATTTTTTAATGTAGAAATACATGTTTGGGTGTAAGAGGAACAATGAAACTCATGTCTTTCCCTCCTCTCACTCCCAAATCCCACTGAAATGACAGCAAAGATGCATAGAAAGGAATAAATCTGTTACTGCTCTGATAATAAAACCAGAACCATGAGTAGACAGACTTAGGTACTTTGATGAATTTCTGTAGGAAAGAAAGGGGAGAAGAGTGTATCAAACAACAAACCAGAATGCAGGGAGCTGCAGCCCAGAACACACAGAGAATGCCAATGGGACTTTTCTATTCTGCTGACAACCCCTCTGAGTCTCCAATTGGTGATCAAGATAAATGGAGGAGTGCATATGGGACACCTGGGATATACCGTCTGCCCCGCACACATAGAGAATGACTGGTAGCAGTTAAAACCTGTCTCCTCCTGAAGTCTAAAATCTCTTCAGTGAAAATGCATGATCTGCCTGAAGGGAGCCAGTGTTCTGGGTGTTGGTGCACAGGGTAAAGCCCTTTGGGTTTTTTGTTTTTGTTTTTTGAGATGGAGTCTCACTCTGTTGCCCAGGCTGGAGTGCAGTGGCACAGTCTCGGCTCACTGCAACCTCCGCCTCCTGGGTTCAAGAGAGTCTCCAGCCTCAGCCTCCCGAGAAGCTGGGATTACAAGCAGGAACCACCACGCCCGGCTAATTTTTGTATTTTTAGTAGAGATGGGGTTGTGCCGTGTTGGCCAGGCTGCTCTTAAACTCCTAGACCCGCCCGCCTCAGCCTCCCGCAGTGCTGGGATTACAGGCAAGCCACCACACCTGGCCAACCTCTGGGTTTTCACATTGAGGGGAGGAGGAAGCCTGCCTACCTGCTCCTTGTTGGAGTAAATCCTGCAATAAAGCCTGCTAATCAGTACCCCTACTCTCACCACACACAGCCCTAACAACTTCTGTTTTGTTAACTATTACTGCTTAACAATTTACTCAACATGCTGTGGTTTAAAAATCAGCCATTTTATTATATCTCATGATTACTGGCTCAGGAATTCAGGCAGTGCTCAGATGGACATTTTTTCTGCTCTATGTGGCCTTGGCTAAGGTCACTTGGTGGAATTCAGATGGGGGATGGCTGGTCTAGAGGGTTCAAGGGGCTTCATTCACATGTTTGGCACCTTGACAAGCATGGCTGGAAGACTGGGCTCAGCTGGATGGACCACTGGAGCACCTATACATGACCTTTCCTACATGGGGGTCTCAGGGTAATTGGACTTCTTATATGGTCACTAAAGGATCCCAAAGAGGATGTACTAAAAGACAGGAAGGGCCGAGCACGGTGGCTTATACCTGTAATCCCAGCACTTTGTGAGGCTGAGGCAGGTGGATCATGCGGTCAAGAGATCGAGACCATCCTGGCTAACACGGTGAAACCTCATCTCTAGTAAAAAGTACAAAAAAAAATTAGCTAGGCATGGTGGCAGGTGCCTATAGTCCCAGCTACTCAGGAGGCTGAAGCAGGAGAAAGTTGTGAACCCGGCAGGCAGAGCTTGCAGTGAGCTGAGATCACGCCACTGCACTCCAGCCTGGGTGACAGAGCGAGACTCCGTCTCAGGAAAAAAAAAAAAAAAAAGAAGAAACCTCCAATTATTTAAGGCCTGGTCCCAGCAACCTGGACCATGGTCCCAGCAATATGGTCACATTTACTATTTTCTATTAGTCAAGCAGTCAGAAGTTCCACCTATATCCAAGGGAAAAGAACATAGACCTTGCCATATATTCTAGTAGGGAAGGGAGGAAAAAAAGCCACTAAATACATAAGATGATTTGAGTTATGAAGAAAACTAAAGCAGTCAAAGGGGTTAGGAAGTGTCAGGAAGGTAGGAGGGATACTATTTATCCAGGGCTGTCATGGGGGTCCTCACTGCTTAGGTGGCTTTCCAGCAGGGACTGGAAGGAAATGAAATACAGCCATGTAGATTTTTGGCTTTTATTCTAAGTAAAATGGGAAATCCTTGGAGAGTTTTCAGCAGAGGATTAATAATATAGTCTGATTTCGGCCGGGTGTGGTCACTCACACCAGTAATCCCAACACTTTGGAAGGCTGAGGCGGGTGGATCACCTGAGGTCAGGAGTTCGAGACCATCCTGGCCAACATAGTGAAACCCTGTCTCTACTAAAAATCCAAAAATTAGCCAGGTGTGGTGGCACACGCCTGTAATCTCAGCTACTCAGGAGGCTAAGACAGGAGAATCGCTTAAACCCAGGAAGCAGACAGAGGTTGCAGTGAGCTGAGATTGCACCACTGCACTCCAGCCTAGGCAACAGAGCAAGACTCCATCTCAAAAAAAAAAATATATATATATATATGTGTGTGTATATATGTATACATATATATGTGTGTATATACATATATACACACACATATATACACACACACACATATATATATACACACACACATATATATATATAGAGAGAGAGAGAGGGTGTGTCTGATTTTAATTTTAAAGCCATACTCTTACTGCTAAATAGACTGCAGGGGAGATGAAGGGGAAAGTAGGGATGCTAACTATAAGGTTATTTTGATAATCTTGTCAAGAAGTCATAATGTCTTGGACCAGCAGTGGATATATTATAAAGTGGCCAGTTCTGTAAAGACACTCTGTAGATACAGACGTACCTACAAATACAACTTAATGAATTAAATTTTTCATCCATATATCACAGCAAATATATAGTTTATAAGTTCTTGGTAAGAAACCAGTAATATAAACCAATAATATTTCCTTTTATTGAAGTATAGCTTACATTAATCTGTGCAAAACCAGTAATATAAACCAATAATATTTCTTTTTATTGAAGTATAGCTTACATTAATCTGTGCAAATCTTAAGTGAACCTTCATTTGTTCATTTTCAAATATGTGTATACTTATATAATCACATATTAATAGAAGAGTCCCTCCTGGCCCTTTCTGTCAATATTCTCTTTAGAGATAACCACTATTCTGACCTCCATGAGTAAGGATTGAGCTTGTCTGTTTATGTTCTTTATATTAACAGAATAATATAACATGTATGCCTTTATACCTGGCATATTTCATTTAATATTAGTCTATTAGATTCATCTATGTTCCCATAAGCAGTGGGTTCATTCCTTCTCATTAATGTGTACTGTTCCATTGTATGAATATAGCATTATTTATTTATATATTACAGATAGCTAATAGTATTTCCTGATGGTTTGAAAAAGCTGAGAAAGCAAACTAACACAGGAACAGAAAACCAGATGCTGCATGTTATCACTTGTAAGTAGGAGCTGAACAATGAGAACACATGGACACAGGGAGGGGCATATCACACAATGGGGCCTGTCGGGGGTAGGAGAAAAGGGGAGGGAGAGCATTAGGACTAATACCTAATGCATGAGGGGCTTAAAACCTAGATGATGGGTTGATAGGTGCAGCAAACCACCATGGCTCATGTATGCCTATGTAACCTGCACGTTCTGCACAGGTATCCCAGAACTTAAAGAAAATGCTGAGAAAGATAGAAATAATTTTTAGCCTGAGTTGTTAGAAGGCTCGGAATTACAATGGAAAAGGCTGTAGGAGGAACAATTTCAGGTGAATGAGGTGGAAAATAGATCTGTTTGGAGCATGCTACATATGAGATGCTTACTAGACACCAAGCGGAGAGGCTGAGAAGACAGCTGGATATGCACATCTGAAGTGATGAGATAGCTCTGAGCTGAAGATACCCATCTGGGAGTCATCACTGTGTATGGATGTATCCAGACCTCGGGTCTGGACGAGATCTATCAGAGGGTGAAGGTAGCTGGAGAATAGAAGAGACTGAGGACTGAGCTCCTAGAGACATTCAAAGCTCAGGGAGGGGATGAGAATATAAAGGAGACAGAGAAGGCCTGGCTAATGAGGTAGGAAAAGAACCAAATGGTGTGTGAAAAGTAAAACAGGAAAGTGTTTCAAGGAATAAACTGCAGCAAAGGTTACTGACAGGCCAATGACTGGGATTGATGTGACAAGAGCTGTCTCACTGGAGGGCTGGAGAAAATGCCTGATTGAACCCATGTGGAAGTAACTGGACTCCACCCAAAAGCCATGTGCTGTTCTTTTTTGGTAACAAGAATTCTAGTTTTATTTGAAATGTACCCAGTTACATTTTTCAATCTCTCTCTCTTCAACGTATGACTATATGACAAGTAATAAGCAGAAGTGTGTGGGGCATTCCTAAGAAGCCAACTAATCTAGCCATGAGGCACCCCTGTGCCCTTCTGCATTAGTCACATTTTTACTGCAATAGTACTATGAAACAACCCAAAAATACATCAATAGCTTACAACCAACATTTTGTCCCATGCTTCTGGATTAGCAGTTTGGCTTAGCTAATCTGAGCTGAGCTTAATGGGCTTGACTGGGTGAGACTGCACTCCAGGCTTTGGATCAGATCTGGGCTGCTTCAAAACCAGACTGGAAGAAAAGCATGCTGTTCCCATTGGTAGGGTTGGAAGCTCCAAGAGGGCTTATGGAAACGTGCCAAGACTCTTAATGCTTCTGCTCAGAGCCTGTATGGTCACTTCTACCCATTGGCCAAAGATTTTGCATGTCTGAGCCCAAAGTCAGTGAAGAGGGTTATTACTCTCCACCCATTGTGAAGCCATTGTGACGCAGAGGAGTGGGAGTAGGCATTATGAATACACCTTCTTTTGTCCATGCCCTGTATGCACTAAAACCCAATGTGATGGCTGGAGTACCAGCAGCCTTTGTGGACCATGTGACCTTAGAAGCACTAAGCTAAGACGGTAGAATAGAAAGGTGTATCCCATATGTCCGTGGAGTCACCATACCAACCCTAACCAAACTACCTCTGACCTTGTTTTATGAGAAAGAGAAATCATGACTATCTTTTCATTTACTTTTATGTTGTATTTTCTACTATATGCAGTCAAACCTAATATTGATGGACACAAGTGGGTTTAAGTAAGAATGGGAGGAATGTGGACAATACTCCTTCGAGGAGTTTTTAAATACAGAAGTACAGAGAAATGGGATAGTAACAGGAAAGGGCAAAGTAGTAAGGGAATTTTGTTTTTCACTTTAAGTTGGAAATATTACACCATATTATATGATAATGAGAAAATCCAGTGAAGAAAAAAGCGCTTAATGCAACAGAGTACTTATTGAAGTTTTATCCTTCAATAAGCAAGTAAGAGTAAGCAAGAAGAGAAGGGATCCCGTACCTTAACCTGTGGTACTAAAAGGTGCATTTGTTTTGACTTAAATCAGTGCGATCTGTACTGATTATATAACCTAAACTATGTGAATCCATGAATATTTTCCAAGAGTTTTTCAGGTAACTTCCACACAGTAAAAATTTTTTTGTTGTTGATTTGTTTTCTTTGAGATGGAATCTCACTCTGTCATCCAGGCTGGAGTGCCATGGTGCAATCTGGGCTCACTGCTGCCTCAGCATCCTGAGTATCTGGGACTACAGGCATGCATCAACTAATTTTTTTTTTTTTTTTGTATTTTGGTAGAGACAAGGTTTCGCCATGTTGGCGAGGCTGGAAAAATGTTTTTATTTGTGGATTTTTGTATAAATAATAATTGAATCTTTCACAGACATTAACTCCATCCCTCCTCACATTTCATTTTCAAGTGAGAAAGAAGGAGGGAGGTTTGTATTGTTTGGGATTATATGAATAATCAAAAGATGGCCCAGTAGCCTAAATTAAAAGAAATAGCTCATTAAATGGCATAAATCATCTTGCAAATAAAAAATGCAAGACACAGAAAGCTGATAAAGCAAGTAAAGAAAAATCCTATTTTTTCTGAGTCCCCTGTTAAAATGGAATTTTTAAACCCACAGATGTTTGAAGGAGGTAAAAATATATTTTCTTCTTTGATGGAATTGCTACAATTCCAAATATATAAATCCACCCACAACATTAATTAAAGTTTTAAAAAATGTTCTCCCTCTGGTGTGAGAAGCATAGTATTTTTACCTGAATAAGCCACATTTTTTCTTCCATATTCTGTCATGTAAGATTCAGTATCCTTTTAAATACATATTTTCCCATAAGGAACAAGTATTGGAAGAAATATCAGAAATTACATTTGAGATCTGTTACCTTTGAGATACCCATTATCATCCCAATGGAGATGTCAGTAGGAAGTTGGATATATGGATCTAGAGTTCTGGTAAAGTTCTGGGCTGGAGATAAAATTTCTGGAGTCATCAGCCTTTAGTATATTTAAAGCCATGGAGCATATAAGATCATCTAGGAATTTCATGTATGTAAACTACAACAAGGACAGATTCCTACACTAAGCCCTGGAGCACATTTTGAGGTTAGGAAAGAGAGAAAAAAAAAAAGGAGACTGAAAAGGAGCAGCTGGCAGTAAAGGGGGAGAAAACAAAGAGTGGGATCCTAGAGGCCAAGAGAAGTGTTTCTGAGAGGAGGTTTGTGTATTTTGATAACTCAAGTAAAAATGGAGAGCATTGGATTGTGCAAAGTGGAGGTCATCGTGAGCCTCACAAGAGCATTCAGAGTGGAGGTCTGGAGGGAATACTTGTTTGGAGTGAGTTCAAGAGAGAACTGAAGAGAAATAGAGGCAACTGGAATAGATGATTCTCCCTAGAGCTTTTCGGCAAATAGCAAGAGAAAGAAATTGAGTGATAAGGTCAAGGAAGTTTTGTTTGCTTTTTAAACTGGGAGCAATAACAGCATGTTGCTGCATTTGTAGGAATGACCCAGAAGAAAGATGGAAGACTTATGATGCAGGAGAGAGATGGGAAAATTCCTAGAGGGATGTGAGTAAGAGAGGATGGGATCTACTGCACAGGAAGAGAGCCTTGTTTCAGCTGGAAGATGAACAATTCATCCGGAATGACAAAAAATATATAAAATATGTAGACACCCATGCAAGTAAGGAGTTAGATGCAGTGGTAGGAGTTTGTGGGAGCTCTTTGACTTACTCACTTTTTAAAAATATTCTTATTCACTTTTCTCGGTATCATCAACTAAGTGAAGATAGGGAGAAAATATAGGAGGTTTAAGGGTGGTAGAGAAAGTAAGAAATATTTATCTAGGATAGTAGGAAGGAAAATTAACCTGGAAAATACGATGTGATCGCCTGGCAGCTGTAAAGGTACACTTGAGGTTATTGATCATGGATGCAAAGTGAGAACAGTGAGCACAGTTGCATGTTTTACTACAGCCATTTCAGCTGTGGATCCAGGTCTGGGAGGCATTTCATCAATGGTTTTACTGATCAGTACGACAAAACTGAAAAGAGTCAAGAGAGTTGAGGCTGTATGCAAGAAAGCCATTAAATGACTGACCACAGAATTTAAGCTTAGCTCATGAGGGAGAGATATGAAGATGATCAAATGAATTGAAGGTCTAGGTGGGCACTGAAATTACTGAAGCCAAGTACTAAAAGGGATGAGCAGGAAAGCTGGTGGGAGAGTTGTAAAGTGCTTAAAGTCATAGTTTTACAGGAGATGAAGTTTTGGGGCAAGATCGTGGCTTACCATGAAAGTGAATACCAATGTAGGGAAAAGGACAAGATCACTAAAGAAAAGGTTAGGTAAGGCACCACAAGTCCAGGGAATTGGAAGGATTATCCAAGTGTGTGTTTAAATCACCAAAAAGTACAATAGGAGTAACAGAGAGAATGACAGTGACTGGAAGCCAACACCTTCATAGACATGACCTGGCAGCCATAGATGGCCACAATGAAGTTGAATCCTGGCCAGGCAAAGTGGCTCACACCTGTAATCCCAGTACTTTGGGAGGCTGAGGCAGGTGGATCACCTGAGGTTAGCAGTTCAAGACCAGCCTGGCCAACATGGTGAAACCCCGTCTCTACTAAAAATACAAAAATTAGTCAGGCGCAGTGGTAGGCACCTGTAATCCCAGCTACTTGGGAGACTGAGGCAGGAGAATCACTTGAACCCAGGAGGCAAATGTTGCAGTGAGCGGAGATCATGCCATTGCATTCTAGCCTGGGCAATAGAGCGAGACTCTGTCTCAAAAAGAAAAAGGTGAATTCTGATTGGCCAATCCCATAGTCTAATGTTGACATGCAAAACTCAGGGTTTTTCCATCAAAAAGTGGGCAGAGGACATGAACAGACACTTCTCAAAAGAAGACATTTATGCAGCCAAAAAACACATGAAGAAATGCTCCTCATCACTGGCCATCAGAGAAATGCAAATCAAAACCACAGTGAGATACCATCTCACACCAGTTAGAATGGCCATCATTAAAAAATCAGGAAACAACAGGTGCTGGAGAGGATGTGGAGAAATAGGAACACTTTTACACTGTTGGTGGGACTGTAAACTAGTTCAACCATTGTGGAAGTCGGTGTGGCGATTCCTCAGGGATCTAGAACTAGAAATACCATTTGACCCAGCCATCCCATTACTGGGTATATACCCAAAGGACTATAAATCATGCTGCTATAAAGACACATGCACACGTATGTTTATTGCGGCACTATTCACAATAGCAAAGAGTTGGAACCAACCCAAATGTCCAACAACGATAGACTGGATTAAGAAAATGTGGCACATATATACCATGGAATACTATGCAGCCATAAAAAATGATGAGTTCGTGTCCTTTGTAGGGACATGGATGAAACTGGAAACCATCATTCTCAGTAAACTATCGCAAGGACAAAAAACCAAACACCGCATGTTCTCACTCATAGGTGGGAATTGAACAATGAGAACTCATGGACACAGGAAGGGGAACATCACGCTCCGGGGACTGTTGTGGGGTGGGGGGAGGGGGGAGGGACAGCATTAGGAGATACACCTAATGCTAAATGACGAGTTAATGGGTGCAGGAAATCAACATGGCACATGGATACATATGTAACAAACCTGCACACTGTGCACATGTACCCTAAAACCCTAAAGTATAATAAAAAAAAAAAAAAAGAAAACAAAAAAGAAAGAAAAAGAAAAAAATAAAATAAAAAAAATAAAAAAAAAAACAAAAAAAAAAAACTCAGGGTTTTTATGGAGGAAGCAGGAAGAATGGTAAGAATTTGCCATGAGAAGCAGGAAGGACACTTCCCCACCTCTGAGGTCCAGGGGTGTGAAGACTGTGTGAGGGAAGGGAGCCACTTTTGGAAGAGCTGCCAGGAAGCAGGGTCCTGAGGTGAAGGCCAGCCTTCAGTTTTAACAGGAACACTCTTGTTCATTGTGTTTAGAATGAACTGAAGTCAGGCTACGGGTGGAAACAAAATGACAGGTTAGGAGGCTATTGCAATAATATAAGCAAAAGATGATGGAGGTTTATCCCAGGAAGATGGCAGTAATGCTGTTAAGAAATGGTCAGATTCTGAATATTTTTCATATATCATATTATACTGCATCATTGATTTTAAGATGTCCTACTGTTTTATGTGCCACTAAGAAAGAAAACAATGCTACCAGTTAAACAATATTATTTTCTATCAATTTTAAGATGCATTGAAATCTCAGATATTAAAATATGAAAATGTGCATCTTAGAATTGATGAAATATGGTATATTGGTTAAATATACTAGTGTACTGAGGAAGAAACTCTTTTCCAAGAAACTGAGAATTCCACAAACTGAATTTCAGCATCTTTGAAAGCTTGCTAGAAAAATTCACCAACAGCAGTTTGAGGAAAAGCAAGACTGTTTCTGTTAGCTGACCTCACTTGATACATTTTGCATGTATTTACTAATTGGTTCCTGGCAAGAAATAACTCCTTGTTGTTTGGTATGTCTAATAGCCACAAATCAAGTTGCTTATCATTTGCATCTGCATATACTGCTTGTTATTTGCAGTTCGTGGTCATGTCTGATCATTATGGGAAGATGGCTCAGAATTAGCCATGTTGTGAATTGAACCCTGTCCCTAATGAACAAGGCCACGGAAGGCAAAACTGCAGTCTGTGCCAAGTTAGAAGTCTTATATTTGTGCACCCATTTTCTCCCATATTGTTGGGAATAAGAGCTCTAAGTGGCAAAGAAAACAAGCACTTAGACTGAGAAGGTCTCAGCGCGCAAATTTACTTCTGCAGAAGGGTGCATCTCACATATGGAGCAATGGTGAGAGCACACAGAACAAAGGAAAGCAGGGGTTTTTAGTATCTCTAATGCAGCTTCTGCTTCTGTGTCTTTCCCCTATTGGCTAGGGTTAGACCGCACAGTTTAAACTAGTCCCAACTGGCTAAACATTTAAACTTTCTTAGATAAGGTAGGCACATAAGGGAGGTGAGAAAAGAAAGAAGGGGGGTCATTTACGGGGGAGTAGGAAGGTAACCTATTCCCTGATAAGGAAAGGAATGTGGAGTGGGGTTGTAGCAAGTTCAGGCATGCCTAGGCATATTCAGACAAGTTGGGGCACAGCAAAAGCAAGGGGTATTTGGAATTATAGGATAGAGAATGGGGAAACTGGATAAGCTGTTTGAAGAGGAAACCTAACTGGATCTAACACATATATGTCAAACTGGCATATCTTCCTCACTGATTCATACATAATCCTGGCTGCACATTTGAAACACATTGGGGTGCTTTTAAAAAACTTATTCTTGGACTCCATC
Source organism: Symphalangus syndactylus (assembly GCF_028878055.3). Taxonomy (NCBI): domain Eukaryota; kingdom Metazoa; phylum Chordata; class Mammalia; order Primates; family Hylobatidae; genus Symphalangus; species Symphalangus syndactylus. The sequence continues at coordinate 93,178,315 of NC_072426.2, forward strand.
TCTGATCAGGGTCCCTGGAGGTGAGCTCCAGGCTTCAGTGTTTTTGAAAACTTCCCAGGTAATTTAAATATACAAAAATATACAACGAACCTTGAGAACCATTGGTGCTAAAGTAGTTTCCTCATTAATAAATGATAAGCTTTGATGTGTTCAGATCAAGTCGCGCAATGTCACATAGCAGGCATCAGAAATGAATATGGAATATAGGAAGTTACAATGTGTTAAAAAAAACTGTAGAGTATGATCTTAAGTTATATCTATTGTATTTTTGAGTGTACACATGTCTAATAGCCACAGATCAATACATCTGTAATTTCCCTCTACATATATTGCTTATTTTATTTTGCTTATTTTCCAGTTAATGGTTTTTTTAAATTTTTTTTATTTTTTTGAGACGGAGTCTCACTCACTCTGTCCTCCAGGCTGGAGTGCAGTGGCGCAATCTCGGCTCACTGCAAGCTCCGCCTCCCGGGTTCACACCATTCTCCTGCCTCAGCCTCCTGCATAGCTTGAACTACAGGCACCCACCACCACGCCTGGCTAATTTTTTGTATTTTTAGTAGTGACAGGGTTTCACCATGTTAGCCAGGATGGTCTTGATCTCCTGACCTCGTGATCCGCCCCCCTCAGCCTCCCAAAGTGCTGGGATTACAGGCGTGTGCCACCATGCCCGGCCCAGCTAATGGTTTATATCTGACCATTTTATGGAAAGATGATTCTGAATCATCATGGTGCAAATTTAACCCTATCATCACTGTTGAAAACAGCTTACGTGTTTGTGTGTGTGTATGTGTGTGTGTGTGTATATATATATCTCCATACATACATATGGCATATATACACATACATATGATGAAGGGCTGTAAAAAATGTTATCAACTTTAAATGCTCAAGATTACAGGAGATTTGTTTTTTTTTTAATTTTGAGATGTCTCACTCTGTTACGCAGGCTGGAGTTTAGTGGAGTCATCATAGCTCACTGCAACCTCAAACTCCCAGGCTCAAGTGATCCTTCCACCTCAGCTTCCCAAGTCAATAGGACTACAGGCATATGCCACCACACCTGGCTAAATTGTTGTTGTTGTTGTAGAGATGAGCTCCTGCTATGTTGTCCAGGCCAGTCTTGAACTTCTGGTCTTGAGCAATCCTGCTTTGGACTCCCATGGTGCTGAGATTACAGGTGTGAGCCACCCCACCCAGCCTGCAGGACATTTTAATTTTCTTCTCTTTTGTCTGTCTTCATTTTCTAGAATGTAAATACATTTTCTTTGTAATAAAAATTTATTCTGAAACAGCAAAACCTATTAAGAGAAAATTTGGAAAAAAGAATATGAATAAGAAAATGGTTCATAGTTCTATCACTCAGAGATGACTACTTTGTGCATTTTGGTTCATTCTTTCCAATTATTTTCTGTGTCTGAGAATGTGTATACAGAATTATACTTACATGGATTTAAAAAAAATTTTGCCTATTTTTTCTCTTAAATTTTTTACCATATCATTAAAAATTTTTACAAAATATACTTTCTAAATGAACTACATAGGATTATATTGTGTGAATGTATCGTTATTTATTCAAACTATTAAACTAAATATAAGTAAGTTATATAAATATGTAGAAATATAGCATCCAATGTTGTTAAGAGTGCAGTGAAACAGTCATTTTATTCTTTCCTGTTGGTGCAAAAGTTCTAAAACCTCTAAAAAAAAAAAAAAAAGGCAGGCAAACAGTGCCTATAAAAAGCCTTAAAAATGTGTACATGTTTGGCCCAAGAAGTCCAATTCTAGGAATTCATACAAATGCACACCATTTGCATGGGAAGAATATTTACATTTAGGAAAAGTGATATGTTCATATTTAGGCAAAATATTGGAAACAACTTAAAAGCTAAATAACAAACCCTCCACCTCCTTGCCCCACCTTCACTCCTGGTATTTAGAAATGATTATCTTGAAGTCCCCCTGCCTCTTGTTTCTTTACCATTATTAGTATATGTGCTAGAGTTGTTGGCAGGGCTTATTTTAAGACTCAAAGCTTTCAAAAGAATGTCAGCTGGTAGATTTCTGAATTTAGAATATGGGTAAATGACAACCTTTTTCCTGGGTTTAGGCACTAGCTATGATTCTTGGACAATGGACGAACCTCTATGGACATTTTATTTATTTATTTATTTATTTGTTTGTTTGTTTGTTTATTTATTTATGAGACAGAGTTTCGCTCTTGTTGCCCAGGCTGGAGTGCAATGGCATGATCTTGGCTCACCACAACGTCCGCCTCCCAGGTTCAAGCAATTCTCCTGCCTCAGCCTCCCGAGTAGCTGGGATTATAGGCATGCACCACCACACCCAGCTAATTTTGTATGTTTTAGTAGAGACGGAGTCTCTCCATGTTGGTCAGGCTGGTTTCGAACTCCCGACCTCAGGTGATTTGCCCACCTCGGCCTCCCAAAGTGCTAGGATTACAGGCGTGAGCCACCCTACCTAGCCTGCTTTTTCATCTTTGGTGGTTTCCAATGCCTTTAAAATGAAAGACTAAAATCCTTAACACGACCTCTCACACCCTCCTGGCACCTCCAGACACTTCTTAGGGAAGCCTCATATGTTTCATGCCCTCCTCCCTTGGGGACTTTATTCCCTATGTGACTGTAAAGTCCCCAGCCCTTCTTCAATTGCTTAACCCCAGCAATCCTTTAGACTCTTTCTGGCCTACACAGCAAGGTCATTACATACTTTCTTGTAGCATCCAGGCAGAGACAAACCGTAGTGTGATGATCAGAGCTGGCAGGGAATGTGGTTCCTTCCAGAAACTGAAAATCACCCAGTATCACTAAAACAAAGTAATTGAAAAGTGGTCCTGGGTGATCTTACAGAGTGGGTTTTAAGTACTGCTGCAACATGGTCAGGTATATATTAGGAAAAAGAAAAAAAACTCTGTAACTTCCAGGAGGCAGAGAATGGAAAGAAGAAAAAGTAGTGCAAGAAGATTGATGCAGACGTGAAAATGTCTTGGCCTAGGCCAGTGGTGGTAAAGGTGAAAAATGAAAAAATTCAGTAGATATTTAGTGGCTTCTAGTTAAAGATGACAGGTTCAATGCATCCTGCCCAGCTAACATGTCTCCCTTTGCCAAATAAGGATGAAAGAAATTTGCCATGAAATTGATGGTGTTTAAAGTGCATTAAAAATGGGAAGTGAGAGGCTCAACAAAGTAGAGAGGTCATTGAAATTCTGGAAGACAGAAAGTGAGTGCGGTATGTTGTATCCTTTTACCTTATTGCCATGTCTTCCCAAGTGAAGGCAACAAAAGGGGGCCCTGCAGTTAGTTGTACATGCTTTTAAGAAATATTGAAGTATCTCAGTGTGACCCAAATGAATTACAAATTGCTAAATTATCAGATGATGTCTTTATACTACTCACACACCAGCTCTCTTCTGAGGAGGTGGTAGTCCCAAGACCTTTGTACATACAACCTGTGTTCTTCCTCTTTGCCTGGAATGTGTCCCTGCCACCAACTCTTTAACAACCTAACTCAAATTCATCACTCATGCCTCAGCTGAAACATCACTTCTTCAGTAAATCCTTCTCTCTCTCCCCTTCCTGAATTTTGTTACCCTATTAAAACCCCTAATCACAAGCTTCACTTTTCCTTCAGAGACCCAGCACAATTTGTAATTACATATCTTCTTGTGTATTTGTTCATGTCTTACTTAGAATACAAATTGCATGAAAATACAGAATACATCTATTTTTTACTGCTGTATCCCTTGTCTTGGAACACTCAATAAATATTGAATGAATGAATGAAATGTATAAATCAAGAACAACCAGGCCATGGTGCCATTTGTAGGAGTTAGGCTAAGCAAAACAAAGGACTTTAAATGTCCTCTGTGTAGAATTTTCTTTTGGGAGAAAGAAGGGTTGTTTCTCATTTTCCAACAGAGCTGCATCAACTGCTGCAGTCAGCTGGACCTATTTTGTTGTTCTTCTGACTAGGAAAAGATCACCCTCTTCCCCATTAAAAGGCCGAACAGGTTTAAAAAAAAAAAAAAAAAAATGCCATGAGCAATAAATGCAGTCCAGCTAGGCCTTAAGCCAGAGAAGATCAAGGGGGCAATAGTTTGGGAGATTAGAGAGCTACCTGACTTAGCAAGCAGAAATGTGTGTTTTTATCTTGAGTGTCCTCTGCTTGTATCTCTTGAAAACTTCAACAAGGGGAGCTGTGAAGCAGGTGGCTCTGAGATTTCTGGATGGGAATCCTGGCTGTTTCACCATATAAATATAGTTAATAGCTCAGATAATTTGGCAAAGTGAGGTGGGCTAATGATAAGAGGTTAAAAGATGAGACACTAACCTAGGTTACCACAGTGCATTCATTTCCAAGGCTAGCATGCTTACACAGCAAGAACAGCATCCTATCTGGTTATCAGCACCTGTGAAAAGTGAGATTCATCAATAAGGTCAGCAAAGGTACTTGGGGGAAAAATCAAGACTTTTTGTTGGACCCATGCACTGGTGGAGGAAAACATTTTTGCTATCCCAGATTTTCCCTCAACTTATTCTTAACCATGGATGGATGACCAGCATAAGGAATACAAGGCCACAAATCTGCTGTAGATTATCTGTAATTTTTTTGAGATAGATAGGTCTCTATCATATAGGCTGGAGTACAGTGGTGCAATCATAGCTCACTGCAGCCTCAAAACTCCTGGGCTCAAGTGATCTCCCAGGTAGCTCAGACACAGGTGCACACCATCATGCCTGGCTAATTAAAAAAAGAATTGTAGAGATGGAGTCTCACTATGCTGCTCAGGTTGGTCTTGAATTCCTGGCCTCAAGTGATCTCCCTGCCCTGGTCTCCCGAAGTGTTGGGATTACAGACAGGTATGAGCCATTGTGTCTGACTAGTTATCTATTAATAAGGAATATTTCTACTCTCATGACAGCTGAGGCTGTGTCCTGGAAAAATCCAAAACAAGATAGAACTGGGATTCCAGAAGCAAAGAGATATTGTATTATTCAGGGTTCTCCAAAGAAACAGAACCAATAGGGGGTGTGTGTGCATGTGCATGTGTGTGTGTGGAGAGAGAGATTAGGAAGGCTAAGAAGTCTCCCAATCTGCCATCTGCAAACTGGGGACCCAGAAAAGCCAGTGGAGTGATCCAGCCCTGTGAGGCAGGGGAGCTGATGGTGTGAATTCCAGTTTGAGGGCAGAAGAAGATGATGAGATGAGATGACATGAGATGTCCCAGCTCAAGTAGTGAAGCAGAAAATAAAGGGGACACATCCTCCTTCCTCCACCTTATGCTCTATGAGGGCCCTCTATGGATTGGAAAATGCCCACCCACACTGGGAATCACCCAATGCCCAGGGCCGTCTGCTTTACTGAGTCTACCAATCAGTGTGAATCTCATCTGGAAACACCCTCACAGACACACCCGGAAACCATGCTTAGTCTAGACACAAAAAATTAATCATCATGGTATGAATAGGAGGGAAAAGGTATGCAAAGGGAGGGATGGAGAAGAAATAATAAACGGTCAGAAAGATGAAAGAGAAGCTGTAGTTGGAGCCATGAGCCAAGCCACTGTCCTAGACCAATGCCAGGGGCCAGCCAGTCAGTGCCGTGTGCAAGTGCACCCTATCTGGGGAACATGAGCTGCCACTTCATTTCCCCTTCCAAATCTCATATGAGCAGCTCTTGTGGCCAACCCTCACCTGGGACCATAGAGGGAAGATAATTCTGAGAGATGTATTAATAGCTCCACCTTTGCTAACTTGGACAGCTCAAAACCTCCACGATTTTCCCAAAATGATTGAGAGTTACATCCCTTCAATCCTCCATCTCATCACTTTCTGCTTTGTCCAAAAGATAAATTGACTTTATTAGCTACTTGTTTTCTACCAGAATGAAATACATTCCAATTCTCTTTTCAAAATTTATTTAATGAGTACCTTCTATCAGTACACTGTTTTTGCAGTTTTGTTTGAATTGGGTCATGGAGTAGCACGGTGTCGTGATGGCTTTCCCCTGTCAAGCACAGACCCTTCTGTAATGCACATTTTTGTTTTCTTGGGTGGGTCTTGGCTAAGCAAGTTCATATCTCAGTTCAATTCCTTCTAAATTCTGACTGTAGGCACAATTCTAGGAATCCTTATTGCTATCTTTCCATTATCACTTTGTAATTTTCTAATTTTCAAAAAACTTCATTTCAAATCATCTGCACACAGCAAACTCATCAACTCTCTCTTTGGGAGAGCTCAAACTGCATGCTACCCATAGTCTATACACATTTTCTGTAATTAAGAAATTGTTAAAAGTGAATAATAGATAATTGAATACAGACAATTTTCCCCTTAAGATAGACACTTTTACAGTGTGATATAATTGGGGGAGAGGGTAAAATTGGGACACTTCATATTTAATTATTTTTCCTAATATTTAAAACTTTAAAAATAAGATTTTCCTGGTCTATTTAGTTCATTTCAGGAGAGTATATTTCAATAAGTAAAAAGCAACTTAGTAACAAGTCAATTGTTTACATTCTGCCAGATGAACACATGGTGAAGATTCTTTTGTGTTTATCCATTATTATGGTACATAAGTGTCAGATATTCCAAATTATACTTCTAAAATTACACAGCATCTGTGCCACATTTGTTTTCTTCCAATATTTTTTAGCATGACTCAAAATCCTATGCTCTGGTTAACACTTTTCTACTTAATTTCATTGGAAATAGTTTCCTAGAGCCCACAGATGTTTTATTCCTGGCCTTTGACTTCCAGGATTAAATTTCAGACACTAAAGCTTTCTTTGTAGAATCAGTAATGTGTTATCAAACAAAACACTCATTCTAACAAGTAGATTAAATATTCCTGAAATAGGAAACAATCATTTGAAGGAAGGAGAGCTAAGTGCAATTAAACTGCAAACCTTATGTATGCTTCTAGACCATGTACCAGGCCCTTTTTCCATCTTCCTGAACTACTCAGTCTACAGGCTCTCGGAAGTTAATAAATATTCATCAATAATTGATGACATCAGGCCCACTCTACTCAGCATCTAATACCCTCAGATGTTTACTGAGCAGCCAACATCGGTGAAATTTTCATCCCATGGCTCAAATGGGTTCCCTGCCTCCAGGATCTCCTCGCTGCAACCTGCACTGTGTCTCAATATTAAATTAATCTTTCTGAAGCCCTACTTTTATATCACTCCCTTGTTTAAAAGTATGTAATGTATGCTCTTTGCCAACTGGGCCAAGTCCAAATCCCTTAATGTCACTGAGAAGACTTTTCATATCCTGGCCCTGTCTCCTGCCAACCATCTCCCCATCAGCTTCTCCCACCCTCTCTACTGCCAGCCAAACCCTAAGGAAGCTAGGTCTTCAAATGGGTCAGGCATGCTGTGTCTTCCAGGCCTTTGCTCCAGCTATTTGTTGCTTTTAACAGCCCCTCACTCAATTCCATGCCCTGATTTCCTTTGCCTAGGTATTTTCTGTTAATCCTTCAAATGCAGCATTTGTCTTCCTTACTCCTTGGGAAGACATCCCTGGATCTAGTCGACTGGTTGGGCCCTCTCTGCTCTGTGCCTCCCTAGCACCTTGCACTTCCCTCTCTGTGGTGGCTGGATATGACTGCTCAACTGGGTCCTGATCTCTGGAACCTGTTGATTTTATACAGAAAAAGTCTTTGCAGGTGTGATTAAGGATCTTGAAGCCGGGCGCGGTGGCTCACGCTTGTAATCCCAGCACTTTGGGAGGCTGAGGCGGGCGGATCACGAGGTCAGGAGATCGAGACCACGGTGAAACCCCGTCTCTACTAAAAATACAAAAAAATTAGCCGGGCGTGGTGGCGGGCACCTGTAGTCCCAGCTACTCGGAGAGGCTGAGGCAGGAGAATGGCGTAAACCCGGGAGGCGGAGCTTGCAGTGAGCCGAGATTGCGCCACTGCACTCCAGCCTGGGCGACAGAGCAAGACTCTGTCTCAAAAAAAAAAAAAAAAAAAAAAAAGGATCTTGAAGTAGGAAGATTATTCTGGATCATCTATGTGGACCCTAAATGCAATCATGTGTCTGAATAAAAGGGAGGCAGAAGGAAATTTTACACTGAAGAGGGAAAGACACGCCTAGAAGAAGAGGTGGTGTGAAAACGGAGGCAGGGATTTGTCACAAGCCAAGGGATGCCAGCAGCCACCCAGGAGCTGGAAGAGGCCAGAGACAGACTCCCATGAAGCCTCCAGAGGAAATACAGAGCCATAGGACATCCTAATTTCCACCCCGTGATACTGATTTCAGACTTCTGCCCTCCGGGACTTTAACAGAACAAATTTCTTTTAAGACACCAAATTTGTGGTAATTTGTTGCAACAGCCTCAGGAAACAAATGTACTATCACATCTGTATCAGTCAGGAGCCCATCAGGCAGCAGATGGCACAGGTAACGGGGCTAAGTGAGGGGAGGTGGAAGCGCTCCATGGCTTATGATACCAAGTTGTCATCACTGCTTCTGAGGGAGCAAGAAAAGAGAGCAGTTACCAGAACTCAAAGACGGGCTGTGTGGAGAGGGCTCCCCAGTAGGAGCCATGGCCTTCAATGGAAGGACATGGCCAACTCAAAATGACCAGGAGAAGGACAGCTGGGGAACAAGTGTCCCCAGCCTCATCCTCCCTCCACTCTCGAACCTCCCAAGAAGCCACGGGCAAGGGAATCTTTTCCTGCATTTCACAAAAATCAGGGCACACAGCAAGGTGGAAGGCACTGGTGGAGAGTAGATCATTAGGGGAAAACAGATGACATCCTGCACAACATGGATTGTTCCATTCTATTGCAATCGCTCATTTCATCATCTGATTCTTCCACTCTGCTTTAAACACCATGAGTGTGACTACCCCACCTGCCCTCTGTATTATGAATGCCAGTGCCTGGCACGGTGGCACAGTGTCAGGCACAGACTGGGAACTTTATAAGTACTTATTTAACAAAACTAATTAATAAAATACCACAAGAGACCCTCCACATAGGATCTAGTCTTCTATTTCTGGTCTCATTTTCCATGATTTCCCTTCATGAAACTTTTGCTGGAACCCAGAATGGACCACAAAATAAAACCCAACAAGCTTCACTTTTTCCCATCTCTGTACCTCTGCTTGGGCCATCTCCTCTTCCTAAGCCACCATCACCACATCTACAGAATTTCTATTACACTTTGAAGATCATCTTATATGCTACTTCCTTCATTATGTCTGTCTGGACCACCTTGTCAAAAATGATCTCTTCCTTCTTGGCACTCTTTCAGGTCTTATTTGTATTTCCCTTGAACAAGTAACATTTTATTGTTGTGTCTTGTTGATATGCCTGCAGTGTCATAAGTCAACTTGAAGACCACAGTTCCCTGGAGAGCAGCCTCTCAGTCTCATATTATGAATCCTAAACAGGATTTAGCCAATGACTTTCAGAAGTCAGTTCACAATCAACATTGTTGAATAAATAACTGGAACCTTTCTGGTAATTAGCATTTCATGGTCACTTATTTATCCTAGTCTCTCTTTGGCTTTACTATTGAAACCAAAAAGAATCTTCAATAACAGTGGTTTTATTATTTAATAAAAGTGATGCAAGAAAGGGCTTGCAAACAAAGTTTAAGTTCTTGCTCTTGACTTAGTAGTTAATAATCCACAACAGTACTGTGTGTTTTATTGTGAAGCATCATTACAGCAGATTTGCCCCAGGGGTGGTGGGTGGTAGAAGTAGTGGCAGTAACAGATCTTTAGGACCACTCTGGCATCTCTGGGGTTTGCTTGAGCTATGAATTTACCAGTTTTTGGCATTCCTCAGAGCAATTTAAAACTGCATTTTAGTGTAACTGTGTATAAAAAAAGAAAATAGCTATTGGGATTCAAAGGAGTGACATGTACACTAACTGAGTTCTATGACATTTTAATAAAAGTTATATTAAAGGAACAAATACCAGACTCAAGAAGGCTAAAATGGCATATTCTGCCACAAAGTGAATATACCTCCTAACATCAGAGCAAACATTTAAAACAATCCTTACCCATGATTACCAGGAATATTTAGCAACACTTATGATAGTTTGTGAAATTTACTGTCTCATTTTACTATAGTATCACCTTAAAAGAGAATATACAGCTGACTATATCTCCTGAAGGACTATAAAGGATGGTATGAATACTTAACATATTGATTTTATTGCTGTCAAAAAATAAAGGCATACTTTCACACATAAAAGCTATGTAGTTCAGTAACTCTATTTTGCAAATTACTGCAGCACCATAATGACATCCCAGAAAAACTCATATTTGAATGTCTTTCGAAATGTTTAAGCTCTTTAATATTTGAATTGCTTATAAATGTTTATCTGTGCTGTGTTTTCCTTCTGAAACCTACCAAGCTTACTTTGTTGCAATGCATAAGTCAATATTTGCATATGGATGTGGGTAAACACAGCTTTGCAGTAGATTCATTTAGAAGCAATGGGCAGAATAAAATATATATTTTCTAAAGAAACCGATTCTCTTGGCTATTCACTTAGGGCTCAAAAGCAAATGAATGTTCAATGTTTCACAGCTATTTAAGCCAGTGGGGACTTAACAGCTAAGTTTCTAAAGAAGAAATAAAGTGATTTTAAAAGGAAGGACCTTGTAAACTTACTCAGAACTGAAGTGGCCCATTCTTTGAGCATGGAGGCACTATTCACTCTACTTTGCAAGGCCTTGTATGGGCCCTATTACTGAACTGGGACGTTTATACCCAGCAGCCAAAGCATCTTCTGGGTCCTAAGATAACCTAGATAAGACCAAGTTGATGCTGGCTACTACTAAGTTAACTCATCAAATTAATTGCAAGGAGAGTAAAATGGAACACCCCAAACTTATTTATGTAGATGTATATAGATTATAGAAGCCTCTCCCCCTAATCTTCACTTATTGTGGTACAGATGGGCCCTCCATACATTGCAAACTAGCCTGGATTTCTGAAATGAAGGCTTCCATCTTCCTTTTGAAGATTATAAATCACTTAACATTTAAGTATCAGTGCATAATCTCAGCTGCTATGCCCAAGAATAATACAAGGGACTAGCAGAGATGTCCTAAAACAATTAATCTGTTAAAGGGAATGAGCCAAAGGAACACCTATGTCTGAGTTTCAAGCTCTGGCATCTTAAGATAATGGCAAACCCCTAGCAGCAAAGGAGAGAAGGAGATTTCCAAGGTTTCCTGCTTGACCCATAATTTCTTCCATTTTGTGTTACTATTAGACTTCAGGATATGTAAACAGGCACCAGGAATAAATGAATATGTACGGCAAGAGAGACACATATAGATAAACAGTAAATCTAAGTATACGTTCTTTAAAAAGGCGAAAAAGTGAATTCCAGACTTAGGAACTCCCCAGCCTACTAGTGGAAGCAACACATGAGCATTAGGAGTTACCAGCTTTTGTTCAGTGGAGAGAAGCAATTCCAGGTGAATGATCAGGCAATGCTTCACAGAGAAGATAATGGAGGTAGGCCTGGGAACATGAATAGTATTTGGCCTTATAGACATAAGGAGAAACTGCATTGCTGAGAGTGTAAATCACATCATAATAAGGTGATGAAGATGATGATAGTGTAGTTATTATGTATCAGTTAACAAACTCAGGTGTGCAATAAATATTTTCTTTATTTTTCCTAAGCCAACTTAGGACCACAAACTCCTTTGCTAGGCTAATTGTAAATAGGTCTTTAATCACTCTTAAGCCCTCAATCCTTTCACCCTAGGGTTATGCCAAAGTTCTAAGGCCTGAAAACTTCCAAGGTATCAAGGGTACCTCTTTAGTAGTAGGTCCCCTGCCCCTACTGATACTTGCTTGCACACTGACGGTCTTTCCCCACATGGTCTCTTGAGGCTCTCATTTTGCTATTTCCTTCTAGGCTTTTGATACAATCTCTGGAGTAGCTAGAATTAGCCTGAATCCATTCCTTCAGGTCCCACCATTCCTCCAGGCATCACATGATGGGAAACGGTAGGTTCCTACTGCCTGTAAGAACCAGACTCTCTGCTACCTGAGACTCTCTCTTTGTCTGCAGGCATTCCCTCCTGTTCTCATTTCCCTCAGAGGTCTTCCTGAGCTCTTCAAACACTCTTCCCCTCAAAAGTCACAGTCTATGTGAAACAAAATCCAGAAAGACTTGACTAAAATCTACCTCCATCTCCTCCCCCAGATCCTGATAGAAGGAAGAAGAATATAAAGGAAAACATGATAAAACTTAATATCTCAATAAAATGTCTGCTATCTTACCTGGTATTTACTAAGCATTTGCCCACTTTCTGCCCTGCATGTTCTCGCAATCAATCTTTTTGGCACATGTCAGGAAGATACTCTTATCTCCACTTTACAAACGAATGGTGTTAAGTAACTTGCCCAAGGCCTCACAGCAGGTAAGTGATAGAACTAGGAGGAACCTGGCTTCAGAGCTTGCACGTGATGCCGCTGCACCCACTGCCTCCCCTGGATATGGACAAAGATGAAAAAGGGAGTAATCTCAAGAGGTAAAAAACACACCAGAAAAGTAAAAAATATTGGATAATTGAAGGTAAACTGCAAACAATAATGCTAAGGACAAGGTTGAGGGCAAATTGTGAAAATCTTAAACAGCCTTTGTTTGCAGGTGACAAGATTTTCTATGAAGAAGATCTGAAAGAACTGACCAAAAATACTTACGAAACTAATAAATAATTTTAGCAAGTTTGTAGGATATAAAGTTGATATTCAAAAGTCAACAATTTTTGTATGTACCACCAATGAACAAGTGGAGCTTGAAATAAAAAACACTATCATTTACATTGGTACCCCCAAAAATAAAGTACTTAGGTACAAATTTAAGAAAATATGTACAAGACCTATATAAGGAAAACTATGCACTCTGACAAAAAAATCCAAGAACTAAATACATCAGAAGATATTTCATGTTTAAGAATAGAAAGACTCGGCCAGTGCGGTGGCTCACACCTATAATCCCAGCACTTTGGGAGGCTGAGGTGGGTGGATCACTTGAGATCAGGCATTCGAGACCAGCCTGGCCAACGTGGTGAAACCCCATCTCTACTAAAAACACAAAAATTACCCAGGTGCAGTGGCTCATGCCTGTAATCCTAGCTACTTGGGAGGCTGAGGCAGGAGAATCGCTTGAACTCAGGAGGCAGAGATTGCAGTGAGCTGAGATTATGCCACTGCACTCTAGCCTGGGCAACAGAGCAAGACCCTGTCTCAAAAAAAAAAAAAAAGAAAGACTCAATATTTACCAAGATGATCTATAAACTTAATGCAATCCCAATCAAAATTTTAGCAGCTATTTTGTGGATATCAACAAACTGATTCTAAAGTTTATACAAAGAGACAAAAGACCCAGATGATCAACACAATATTGAAGAAGAAGAACAAAGTTGAATAATTGACACTACTGACGTCAAAGCTTATTATAAAGCTACATAGATCAAGACAGGGTGATATTGGCAAAAGGATAGACAAGTTGATCAATGAAACAGAATAGCCCAGAAATGGACCTACATAAATATAGTCAACTGATCTTTGACAAAGGATCAAAGGGAATGCAGTAGAGCAAAGATAGTCTTCAACAAACGGTGCTGTAACAAATGGACTTCCACATACCAAAAATGAACCTAGACACTGACCTTACATTCTTAATAAAAATTAACTCAAGATGTATTATAAACTTAAATGCGAGATGCAAAATTTTAAACTCCTAGGAGATAATCTAGATGACCATGAGTATGGCAATGACTTTTCAGATACAACTGCAAAGGCATGATCTGTGAAAGAAATAATTGATAAGCTGGACTTCATTAAAATTTAAAATTTCTGCTCTATGACAGATATCGTCAAGAGAATGAGAAGACAAGCCAGACTGAGAGAAAATCTTTGCATGAGACCCACCTAATAATGGACTGTTGTCCAAAATATACGAAGAACTATTAAAACTCAACAATAGGCCAGACACGGTGGCTCACACCTGTAATCCCAGCACTTTGGGAGGCCGAGGTAGGTGGATCACGAGGCCAGGAGATCGAGACCATCCTGGCTAACATGGTGAAACCCCGCCTCTACTAAAAATACAAAAAATTAGCCAGGTGTGGTGGCGGGCGCCTGTAGTCCCAGCTACTGGGGAGGCTGAGGCAAGAGTATGGCGTTAAGCTGGGAGGCGGAGCTTGCAGTGAGCCAAGATTGCACCACTGCACCGCAGCTTGGGCGACGGCGCAAGACTCTGTCTCAAAAAAAACAGTAAGAAAATGACCCCAATTTTCAAAATGAGCAAAAGACCTGGACACCTCACAAAAAAACGTATACAGATCACGAATAAGCATATGAAAAGATGCCTCACATCATTTGTCATTAAAGAAAGAAATTGCAAATTAAAGCAACAATGAGATACCACTACACACGTATTAGAATGGCCAAAACCCAGAGCACTGACGGTACCAGAAATGCTGGAGAGGATGTGGAGCAACAGGACCTCCCATTTATTGCTGGTGGGAATGTAAAATGGTACAGTCACTTTGGAAGATAGCTTTGGTACTTTCTTACAAAATTAAACATACAGTAGTTGCCCCTTACCCATGAAGGATACATTCCAAGACCCCCAGTAGATGCCTGAAACCTCAGATAGTATCAAACCCTATATATACTATGTCTTTCCATATATACATACCTATGATAAAGTTTATAAATTAGACACATAAGAGATTAAAATTAAGAACTAATAAAAGAGAGCAATTGTAGCATTAAACTATAATAAAAGTTGTATGAATGTAGTCTCTCTCTCTGTCAATATCATATTGTACTGTACTCACCTATTTTCAGTCTATGGCTGAACTTGGGTAACTGAAATCATGAGAAGCAAAACTGCAGATAAGGGGAGACTACTGTAGTTTTACCAGTGTGATTCTGCACTTACACTCTCTTGTATTCACCCAAGTGAGTAGAAAACATGTCCACACGAAAATTTGCACAAAAATATCTCTATCAGCTTTATTTATAATTGTCAAAACTTGGAAGCAACAAAGACGTCCTTCAGTAAATGAATAGAAAAAGGGATATTCTATCATCTGGTGCATGCTGACAACAGATTATTATTCAGCACCTGAGTAACAGATTATTATTCAGCACTAAAAAGCAATAAGCTAACAAGCCATGAAAAGATACGGCATAAACTAAAATGCCTATTACTGAAAGAAGACAATCTGAAAGGCTGCATATTACATGATTCAAACTATATCACATTCTGGAAAAGCCAAAACTATGGAGACAGTAGAAAGATCGGTGGTTTCCAGAGGCTAGTGAGAAGGAAGGGATGACTAGACAGCACAGAGCATTTTTAGGAGAGTGAAACTATTCTGTATGTTAATATTATGGTTATTATACATTTTTCAAAACCCATAAAATGAACTGGAACGTCAGCTAAGAACTTGAGTGATAATGATGTGTCAATGCATGTTCAATGCATAATGATGTGTCAATGCTACATCAATAACAGATGTAGCAATCTGATGTGAGGTGTTGACAGTGTGGGAGACTGCATGGGAGTGGGCAGAGGGTACATGGGAACTCTGTACTTTCTGCTCAATTTTGCTGTGAATCTAAAACTGTTCTAAAAGATAAAGAAAAAATCCTAGGAGGCCTAGTTATAGTTACTACTTTATTTGTAATCAGTAGTGATCCACTGGAGAATTCTACAAACGCAGAAGTTATATAGTTCTGCTTCCAAAGGTTAATCTGGGGGCAATGCACAGTAAGGATGGGAAGAGAGGGAGAAGGAAACAGACGCCCCATGTGACTGTACACTAGCTGGCCTATGTAGATCACAAGGGGCTCAATCAGGCCATAGCTCTGGAATGAAGGGATGGGAAGAGAGATTAATGACATCACGGTGATGGGACCCCATGGCTTGGCATCCGGTTAGATGCCACCATTCAAACATGAGAATGAGAGGAAAAGTAAAAGGGAACAAAAAGTCCTAGGGAATGTGAAGAATGTCTCCAATAAAAGAAGTATAGGACACAGAAGGAAATTAATGAAGGATCTATCATAGTTCTGTAATTTAGTTAATGCACATTCTACAATGGACCTCTAGAGTATAATTCTAGACTGATAGGTCTAAATCACATTTTCACAGTACACAAATGAGGGGTTTTGCAGATGTTTTGTATGACTGCTTAACAAGCAACCAATCTTTCCACTTGCTCTGTAGCTGGGTCCCCTGGAAACAGCGAGTGATGCTTTACAGAAACCAGTTCCTCTGCCTTGGAGGGAGAAAATTGGTTAAATCAATCATACATATCTAATCTAAGAAGCTGAGCTCAGGGAGAAAGTTGTGCTGTCAGGGAGAGGGAGCTGGATTTTTATATCAAAGTACCTGAGTTTCAAGCGCCATTTCTGCCACTTAATGAACTTGAACCTGGAATAAGTTATTATCCTCTCTTATCTTCAGTTTCTTCTTATTTAAAATGTGAATACTAATGCGTATCTCATATGATTGTAATGAGAATAAATGGAGTACTCTCTGTGAAGGGGTTTTGTAAAGAGCCCCGCAAAAGTGAAGGATTTAAAGTTATTTCTACTCAGCAGAGTGAAAATCGCATAATTGATTGTAGTTTCTGGATGGAAAAGAATTCACTAAAAGGAGGGAGGTAAGTTTTATGTCCACCAAAGCAATTTCAATTTACTGAATTCATTTTGCATACACATCTATCCCTCAGGATTGCCAGGGATTGGTTGCAGGACCCCGGTGTATACCAAAATCCACACTTAATCGAGTTCTGCAGTCAGTCCTGAGGAACCTGGGTATAGGAAAAGTCAGACCTCTGTATACAGGGGTTTTGGATTCTGCAAATACAGTATTTTTGATCTGGGTTTGTCTGAAAAAAATCCATGTGTTAGGTAGACGGGCCCAGTTCAAAACCACATTGTTCAAGGGTCAACTGTATACACAGCATTGTAAGATGCCCTCTTTTGGCACAAAATAATAAAGGGTACCATTCCTGATCAAACAGTCAAAATACTTGGGTCAGAGATGGCCCTGCTATGCATATCCATCTTAGGAACTCAGAAGTATCTGCGACAAGCCCAGGGACATTCATTTACAGGAGAGTCCCTCATTCTTCTAGAAGAAACTATTAAAGCATTTTGGTATTTGTGGCCCAAATTCCAAATTAGCATCTAGAAACAAATACCGAAGATGGCTGCAATCACAATTCCTTGGAAGCTCCCATGGCTCTAACTTTCTAAGCCAAGAGTGTTATAAACAAGCATGAGATACCTCCTGAAAAACATGTTCTTGGCTAACAAGGCCATTTCCTGGTCTTTGAAAGAGTAATAACAGGGTGGCATGTAGCCAGGGAGACCAGATGAAAAATGTCCCCCTGAATTAGGGCCTCCCCCACCATTGATGTGAAGTCCTACCCTCTGCCCTCAGCTGGTTTCCCTGGTACCTCCACGATCTGTCACCTTGGTCCTCCTGCCCCCACTTAGTCCTGTTGGATTACCTGCAGATTTAGACATCAGTACCATTACTCAAAACCAACTGATTCAGCTAACAGTGATGCATAATAAACCATCTCCAAACTTAATGGTTGACAAAAACCACCATTTATTACTTCTCACAAGTCTATGGATTGGGGAGCAGTTCTGTTCATGGAGGCTGGGCTTAGATGATCTTATCAGGGGCCATGCATGCATTGGGATTCAGTTGGTATGTTCCTGGCCACTGGCTGCTCTATGATAGCCTTGAGTGGGACAACTTGGCTCTACATACATGCCTTACATCCTTCTAGCAGGCTAGCCTTGGTAGGGTAGGGTCCAAGAAAGAAAGAGGAAACATGAGAGCATTATTTCAATCCTCAGCTTGCACCAAAACCACACTGTCAGATACCAACTATTATGCACTGCTCTCTGGAGGTGAGTCCTAACTTACTCCCCTCTCCAGCATTTATTATTTTATTATCAGTATATGATCAATTTATTTGCTATTACAAAATATTCCTCTAGAGCAGGGATCAAATCTTGTCTACTGCATGCATTTTCATAGCTTGTGAGCTAAGAATTGTTTTTACATTTTAAATGATCGGGGGGAAAAATGATTTTGTGATGAAAGAAAATTGTGTGAAATTCTAACTTCAAGGTCCATAAATAAGTCTTACTGGAATACAGCCATATTCATTCATTCATATATTGTGTATGGCTGCCTTCTGACTACAACAGCAAAGTTAAATCAGTGCAGTTAGCACATGGACCCCAAAGCCTAACATATTTACTACCTGGCCCTTTACAGAAAATGTTTGCCAACCCCAGTTCTACAAGTGTGACTTCCAAAGGCTGAACAGTGATGTGATTTTTCTTTTGTGTCAGTACTGTCAAGATCTAAACTACAAATGTTGAATATGAAGGTCGTGCTCAATTTTTACTATTATAGATAACAACTTTCAAAAGGAAATATCGTGCACTTCTGAATTATTCATTAGTTCAATTCTTAGAAATGAATTGTTGAGGCGAAAGATAAGCACATTTTAAGGCTTTGATGCATATTACCACTTTGACATACCTTTAAGATAGATATAAAATCATTTAAAACATAATTTTATATCCACCATTTAAGAGTTATTTTCATTAGGAATGGATATGGGATTTGCTCAAGGAACATTTTGATCTTTAATTGAGATAATCATTTGATTTTTCCTTTTGCTTAATGATACAATCAGTTTTCTGAAAAAAATAGTTTTTACTTTCTTATTTAATCACCTTTGAATGCAAAAAAAGGATTTATTGAAATATTTTATTTAACACAAAATTATGTGAATAACTTCTCCACAGGTTATCATTACCCACCAGGGCTCCACTTCTACATTTCTGAGATGGAGAGCTGATTCTTAGACACTTTGCCTCCAGTTTCTCCTGGCTTCCCATGAAATGTACAACGAGGCCACATCAGGCCTCACTCACTGATATGGTTTGACTGTGTCCCCACCCAAATCTCACCTTGAACTGTAATAATCCCCACATGTCAAGGGCAGGACCAGGTAGAGATAATTGAATCATGGGGTCAGTTTACCCCATACTGTTCTCATGGTAGTGAGTGCATCTCACGACATCTGATGGTTTCATAAATGGGAGTTCCCCTGCCCAAGCCCTCTTGCCTGCAGCCATGTAAGACATGACTTTGCTCCTCGTTCACCTTTCACCATGATTGTGAGACTTGACCAGCCATGTGGAAATGTGAGTCCATTAAGCCTCTTTTTCTTTAAAAATTACTGACTCTTAGGTATGTCTTTATTAGCAGCATGAGAACAGACTAATACATTCACTACTTTGTTACTTTCTGTCATCCAGGGGAATCCCCTTACCATTCTGGGGATTTACCACTTAAGTGGCTCATAAGAGTTTTTGCCAAATGCCATTGATTCAAAATGGCAGACTTCTGGTTCTAGACAGATTATTCCCAATCTGGCCATGGCCTGCACTCTTCTCCAGCCCCACACTCTGAATGAGAGGGGACCAGGGTCACCAGCATCTCCTCTAATAATTTCCTGGGATAATTCTTTCACTTTCTCAGGAAGGCAAGCAGCCTGGCAGCCCTTGGCACCATCGCTTAGTTTAGTGGCAGTTATAGATAAATAGCAGAATTTTATTAGACTTTTTGACATATTGGTAGCTCCTCTACAGTATTTTTGGGTCAATGCAGGTTTTTCTAAGAGTTTGTTTTTCAGATAGATTCTGGGAGGGAGGAGTTTGACATTGTGCACAAGTGAACATCCTTTCAAAAAGTCTTCCTAAAAGGCAAATTTGTGTTAGGATGTGATTATACGAGCATGAAGAGTTTTGAAAGGTAGTTCAGTGAAGTAAAGACGGAAGGAGCAAGAGATGAGAAAAAAAGAGAACATTGAGATCCATCTTTTAACCAAGTATAAAATTAAACACTTAATATCTTAGAAAAGGCCTGAAAGGAAGGTACCATCTCAGCCAAAACTTATTAAATAAGGTCTAAAAATTACCCAGACAGTAACAGAAAGTTTCCTTGGCAATATTGGTGGTCAAGAGGTTGTTACCAGCCTCTTAGGCAGAAAGAATTCAAGAAGGAGTGATATCCCACTGTATTCCTTAATGTATGTACACTAAATTATAGGGCATTCTAATTTTTATAAACATAATTTGCTTAAAAACTATATGTCTCTGATAGTTAGCCACACCTATGAGAAAGCCTCTTTTTATTTTATTTTTTTATTTTTTTGAGTCGGAGTTTTACTCTTGTTGCCCAGGCTGGAGGGCAATGGCGTGATCTTGGCTCACCACAACCATCGCCTCCCGGGTTCAAGCAATTCTCCTGCCTCAGCCTCCCAAGCAGCTGAGATTACAGGCATATACCACCACACCCAGCTAATTTTGTATTTTTAGTAGAGACAGGGTTTCTCCATGTTGGTCAGGGTGGTCTCAAACTCCCAACCTCAGGTGATCCGCCCGCCTTGGCCTCCCAGAGTGCTGGGATTACAGGTATGAGCCACCGGCTGAAAGCCTCCTCTTAATGTGCTAGACCAGGTAACCTTGTCCACCTGATGATGGCTTGCCCAATAGCAAGAGTCTTCTCTATCTTTTACCAATAATCTAAGTATTTTATTTCTGTGTTCCCTCTACCCCTACTTATTTTTACCCCGCAAAGTTTCCATCCCAATACACTTTATTTTTTCTATGGTATTCTGTAGGATATCTACAGGTATCCTCTGTATAGCCTGGGCTAAATTCAGTCTTCTTTTTACCCTCAAATAAAGTTAGACCCAACCAGGATATTTATTGCAGAGATGAATATACATCATAATGCAAAAAAAGAAAGGAGCATAAGTGTGAGCTAAAGATCATGAAAGGTAGCCCAGAATCAAAATCTGGTGAAACTACGTTCAAATGCCAAATCCTAAGGACAACCCCCACATCACAAATGTGACTTTGAGGCCAGATTCAGAAGCCAGAAGGCAAGTGATAAGAACAAGAGGCAGTCAGAAACAGACATTCCAAGTCAACTCCTATTACCGTCTTCAGAGTGAACATGGCTTACATTTATTGGATGCTGGGAGGATCAGACTATCTTAAGGTAAAGACAGAGTCAGAGTGGATACAAGTTTCAACTAAAACATTTAGCAAATTCCAGAAGATAATTCTGTAAATCTGAGTCATCAATAAAGTAACTGTCTTAGTCTGTTCAGGTAGCTTATAAACAACAGAAATTTATTTCTTACAGTTCTGGAGGCTATGATGTCCAAGACCAAAGCACCCACATATTAGGTGTCTGGTGAGGGTGTCTGCCATCTTAAGATGGCACCTTCTTGCTGTGTTCCCACATAGAAGGGAACAAGGCAGCTCTCTGGAATCTCTCTCAGAAGAGCACCAATCACCTCCTAATACCATCATCTTGGGGGTTAGGGTTTCAATATACGAATTTTGGGGAAACACAAACATTCAGACTATTTCAACTATAAAATTTAAATTTCCTTCAAAATGTTATAAGAAAAAATGATTTTCTATCTTGGCCCACATGAAAATTATATGTTTGTTTATCCTTGTATATTTTAAAAGGTTGAAAAGTATCATCTTTGAATTCACTCAGCTACAAGTTAAGTACTATGTATATTAGAATCAATTATTGAAGTGATTATCATTTAATTGTTCTGCGTAATAATTTGAAGCATACAGTGCCTCAAAGACTCAGTTTCCTTCAGGGTCAAGCATAACTAGCTCACAGGCTTGCTGAGAGCCCAAGATTAAGTACTGTCATCTTTAACGGAGTACTTATTTCTTAAAATGCTGCAAATGAGGTTATGATGAGGACTGAGAAGACATAAAACAATCCAAACCAAATAAAACAATGATGTCTGCCAAAGTCAGATATTTGTCTCTCTCTCTCTCTCTCTCTCTCACACACACACACACACACACACACGCACACGATAATTACCAAATATAACCTGAGAGTGATAAAGGTTGTTAAAAAAATTAATTGGAAGGTCATCAGCCTGAGATGGCTACAGCACAAATACACAAATAAGTATGAGTAAAACTGGATAAAGAAGGGCAAACAATATCAATGCCAATACCCTGGTTGTAATATTATACAATACTTTTGCAATATTGATCAATGGGGGAAACTGAGCAAAGAGTACAAGGGATCCCTCTGTATTTCCTACAACTGCATGTGAATCCACTCCACAATTATCTCAATAAAAGTTTTAAAAATAAGTAAATATTAATCATAAATAAAACTAAAGACTAACCATGTTAGTTTTTATAAATATAAGTTAAATTCCCACATTGAAATATAGGAGTATTCAAATCAATTTCTTTTAAAACTATATGTTATTTGAAAGAGATATTTAAAAGAAGATCATTGAAAATAATAAATGAAAAGATATGAAAATGCTCAACAAATATTAAGGAAGTGTAACAATATTGATATCAGAAAAATATAACCTGAGAAAAAAGAATCAAATAGAAAAGTAATAATTCATGTAGACATAAATATAAAAGGAAAAGAAAACATACATGAACCAAACACAGCTCCCAAAATAAATGAAAAACTGACAGAAATACAGAAGGAAATAGAAAAACAAAAATAGTGGGGTGCAATTATAACTCAAACAGTGACATCAAGTAAACAAAAGGATAACATAATTAGAATAACCAAAAAAAATCATCAGTATGGCTAAGACAAAGCTATATGAAACTCTCTACCTTCCTTGAAAACACATAAGAAAACATGGATAAAGTCTTATCCTCCATTAAGCCTTAGAGAAAAAAATTCATTACTTTCCAAACAAACAACTGAAATCATGGAGATCATATTCTCTGTAAGCAGTATAATAAAATTAAAAACAAAAGCCAGAAAAATTACACTCACTAGAAAAGCCTAAAACACCAAATCTTCCATCAAAGAGACAAGAATAGAAAGTGCATGTACTTAGAAATCATCAATTTTGAGAGCACAAGTATCAAGACCTACAAGTGCTACATTACTAAATTGCGAGATAAGCCCAAGATGATGCTCAAAGAAACATTTACAAATGCATAGATTAGAAAAGAAAAGGCTGAAAATAAAAGAAGTATACAGTTTAGGATGCTATTGAATTAGGAGTAAAAGATTGTTTTAAGATAGAAAAGGGGGAAATTAGAAACTTAAAATAAAGAACAGAAGATGTAGACATCATCAATAAAACTTTGAAAAAACTAAAACCAAACCTTTGACAAGCCTGAACAACAACAAAGTGAAAACTCACACACACATTGGAAACAAGAAAAGTCAAAGAAACGGCAGGTTATTTTTAATTATAAGAGATTAATAGGTATAATTTATAATAAATTTGAGGTTTTATACAAAACACGGTTTTCTAGGAAAGATCAGTGAAAAACATTAAAAAAGGTATCAAAGATGTAATCTTTTAAAATGATACAGGGTCTTATCAGGAGTTTTTAAGGACAAGTTTTAATAAACTTTCAAATATCTGAAAATTCCAATGTTACTAAGCTCTTTGAAAACACACAGGGGTGAATTGAAACACTTTTTAGCTCACTTTAGGAAAACAGATTAACCCAGTGCCCCTGAATCAAAATCAGAACAGGAGAGCAAAGAGGGAGGGCAAGTAGGAAAAAAAGATGGGATATTATAAGATTGAAAATGCAAAAATCCTAAATGAAAAGTTTGCAAATGGAACCCATGAGTATTCCAAAAGGGTTTATCTTAGCAATGCAACTATAATACCATATGAAATATCTTAATATAGCAAAATATATTTAAAGACAAAAAGGCTGTGTGATCCCTATAATAGTTAAAAGTTTTTAATCAAATTCAGTACATAGTCTTACTACAAAAAACTAGTAAACTAGGTAGAAAAGAAAACTTTAATCAGATCAAGTGAATCTGCCAGAACCTACTGTAAACAACAAAATTCACAGAGAAACATTATTAGTATTTTCATTAAATGTATGAATAAGATAAAGGAGCTTGCTAATACCATTATTATGTGATACCATAATGTAGGTTCCAGAAAATGTTTTTAAAAAATTAAATAGATAAATGGAAAGACAGAAAGATGTTAGATCATATTAATATAGATACTACGTTTGCTAAATTAAATTTCACCCAAAACAGTAATACGGAGAACAGATAATAAAATACTTCCTATTCACAATGCAAGATGTTTAACCTGAACTTATATTTTTATTAACTACAGCAAAATAGTGCTGATGCCAGAAGAGACAAATCAGTGAACCAGTGTTAAACCAATAAATAGCCCCTGTTACATCTAGGCATTTTTCGATATGCTAAATATGTCATTTCAAATTAGTGAAGAAGACTAAGCAAACATAGTTATCAGATATATGCTCAAACATATATAGGCAAAGGTAATAACCTCAGTATTCTTTACCTGAATGTTCTATAATCTAGAATACCACTCACTATTAAAATTATATGACAAAATATTCAAGAAAATTTCCACAATAAAGTTTTGTGTAATTTTTTTTCTTTTTTTTTTTTATACGGAGTTTCACTCTTGTCACCCAGGCTGGAGTGCAATGGCATGATCTGGGCTCACTGCAGCCTCTGCCTCCTGGGTTCAAGCAATTCTCCTGCCTCAGCCTCCCGAGTAGCTGGGATTAGAGGCATGAGCCACCACGCCTGTCCATGTTGTATAATTTTTAAAAAGAAAATAAAACAGTATTTTGCTATAATTTCATAAATATAGAGAGATGTAAAAGGTCATGCACAGAAAAAAAGATGGGAAAAATGTGAAAAAAATTACAATGGTTATTTTGAGGGAATGCAGTTACCCATGATTTTATTATTTCTGCTGTGCTTTTCTGTGTTTTCCTTTCCTTTTTGAGATTGGTCTTTCTCTGTTGGATGAGTGCAGTGGCACAATCTCAGCTCATGCCTCCACCTCTCAAGCTCAAGTGATCCTCCCACCTCAGCCTCCCAATGTAGCTGGGACCCCAGGCACATACCACCACACATAATTAATTTTTTTATTATTTGTAAAGATGGGATCTCACTATGTTGCTTCATGCCAGTCTTCAACTTCTGGGCTCAAGCAATCCTCCTGCCTTGGCCTCCCAGAGTGCTGGGATTACAGGCACGAGCCACCGCACCTGGTCCTTTTCTATCTTTTCTAACAATTAAATTTGTAATTAGAAAATAAAGTTTGAGTTGACTCATTTTAGCTGAAATGACAACTCTGTTTTGTGAACAGGAGAGAAAAAAACACACTTATGATAGCATGAGTGAAAGAATATGTAAGATTCTCATGAAAAAAACATGTGAGAATATCTCATGAAAGAATATATACAGTTATATCACTTTATTCATTCAAAACTTTGCCTCATAAAATGAACTGGCCAAGGAGTGAGTCTACAGTAAAATTGTAGGATAGATATAAGGGTCTCTAAGTCATCCACGTACTTGGCTTCAGCAGGATGCATTATGTATTAGCTGATAATATGTGTTGCAGGAGTCAACAAAGCAGTTAGATTTGTGGAAGCATAATTAGCTTCACAAGAAAAACAAAGCAAAAAAGCAATCAGAGGTGTTCTTGATCTTTAATACAAATGTGGATGTGCTATTGTTTTCCCTGGAAGATCTGTTGAAAGGCTATATCTGCAAGGCTACTGTGTCTCAACTCACTTGGGTGTAACTGGGCTGACAATGATTTCTGGAAGGACATCCTGTATCTGTTCCTTCCAGCTAATTTCTCTGCAGAAATACCCATGAGCTGCCAGGCATGGGACTTTGCTGGTGCCAGCAATCTGACAATCAAAAGCCAATTCTATTATGACCTAAGGTAGGCAATAGTTAAGTAGTGACAGCATGAATTTCTCTAAATTCTGAGTTTTCTGTACCCTCTAGCTGATCGCTACTCAAGGAAAACTATGAACAGAAACAGCATTGGAGGGTGAAGCAAAAGCTAGTGTTGAGAGCTGAATTGTGTCTCCCCAAAATTCATCTGTTGAAGTCCACATCCTTAGTACCTCAAAATGTAACTATATTTTGAGACAAAGACCTTTAAAGAAGTGATTAAGATAAAATGAGGTCAGATGGGTGGGCCCCAATCCTGTGTGACTGGTGTCCTTATAAAAGGAGGAGGTTAAGTCACAGACAACATACAGACCAAGGGGCAACCCTGTGAGAACACAGTGAGAAGATGGCCAGCTGCAAGCCAAGGAGAGAGGCCTCAAAAGAAACCACAGCTATGGATATCTTGATTTTTGACATTTAGACTCCAGAACTGTGAGAAATAAATTTCTGTTCTCTAAGCCACCCAGCCTGTACTATTTTGTTATGGCAGCACCAGTATACTAATACACCTAGGAACACTCAAGTTTCAAAAAGCTCCTATAGTACTTCTCTCAAAAGAAAAATATATTTTAAAAATACGTATCAAGGAAAAAAAACAATCTTACTGTATCAACTCTAATTGTTTTTGGAAGATACCTTGGCTTCTTTACTTGAAAATAAAATAGCAAAAAATAAATTGTACACACAAATGTATATATCTAGGGATGTGTTTTATACTTATTAGAAAGAGATTTGCTCTTTCTCATAAAACATGGTGTGCTGTGATCCTTGCTAAATGCAAACCCTTGTCCCCAAAGCCACCTGTGAGACCCTGTCATGCAATGATCTCTGAAACTTTTGCTTGCAAGGAAATGAGGTTACATCATCCATCGTACCACCAGTGAGGAAATCTTTTCCACAGTGTCCTTGACAATGTGGATGATCTCTGAGAGCGTACAGGTGCCCAAACACAGGACAGTTTCATGTACTGACAGAATTCCAGTTTTTGAAAAGTTCATCCTGATATTTAGCTTAAACCTACATCCATTATTCCAAATTCCACCTTCAGATTTGCACTGAAAATGTTTACCCCTCCTTCATGTCCAGTGTCCCGGGTCTTCACATCTACTGCCTACCTTCCTTCAAGTACACTCTCCTTTGACTCTGTCCTATCTCTGGTAGTGTCCACAAAGTCAACACTCTATCTCCCCTAAAGTCCTCTAACAAAAAGGGAGCATGAGATCAACTTCTGGCATGATCACACGAGGAGCTCAGCGATCTGTTCCTTAGTGAAACTATTGCAATTGTATACACACACAGAATTTGAAGCCTCTGGAAGCGGGCCTGATAGCAAGCAGCAAATGAAAGCACATCTATTCAAGAAAACCTAAGGAAATTCTGTAACAAAGGCAAGTCTGTGCCTAAATTAAGAAAAAAAAAAAAAAAAAAAAAAGAAGAAGATCCCAAATCAATAACCTAATTTTCCAATGTAAGATACTGGAAACAGAAGAGCAAAGTAAGCTTTAAGCAGGCAGATTGAAGGAAACAAAGATTAGAGCAGAACTTAATGAAACAGAGAATTGGAAAACAACAGAGAAATCAATGAAAACAAAAGCCAATTCCTTGAAAAGATCAACAAAAATGGCAAACTTAAGCTAGACTGGCCAAGGGAAAAAGAAAAGACTCAAATTAATAATAACAGAAACAAAAGAGGGACATTACTAATGACCTGACAGAAATAAAAGAGACCATAAAGGAATACTATGAACAATGTACGCCAACAAATCAGATAAATTAGATGAGATGGGCAGATATTTTAAAAGATACAAACTATTGACACTGACTCAAGAAGAAATAATTATATAAATAGACTTGTAATAAGTAAAGAGATTGAATCAGTAATCAAAAAACTACCCACAAAGAAGCACCTTCTGTTCTTCCAAGCCCTGAGCCAGGCCTACACTGATGAAGAATTTGATGAACCATGTTTTCAATTTGGTCTGGAAGTTGATGACATTACTTTTGAGAAGGAAATAAGTAATGAACAAGATAATGTAAAGGCAGAAGTGACCTCTAATGTTCTTTGCAAAATTGACATTTCTATCAATAGATATGACCTCATGTATCTGGAAGGATTGATTTGAGGACTTCAGGTCTTCAAAGAAAGGATAAAGGCTCTGGCATATAAACAGGTAATGCCTAATGGAAAAATCCAGAAATTGATTATCACAGAAAAGATAGTTAAGGTATGCCCTTTACAGTAGCAGCAGTTCTCCAAAATCTAAAGCTTACTAAAGATCAATATGACAGCTTTATTGAACATCAGGAGAAATTACATCAGGATATTTGCTGGAAAAGAGCATTGGTTGCTACTGGAACCCACTGGACACTTTGTCACCCATTTACCTATACTGTACAAAGTGTCCTTTAGATATCAAGTACAAGCCCTAAATAAGGCCAAGGAGTATACAGTCTGTGAGCCGATGAACATGTACAAGACTGACAACCACCTTAAACACTATTAACATGTCATTGGAAATAAACCCCTGTACCCAGTTATCTATGATAGCAAGGGTGTCATCCTTTCAATGCCTTCCATCACCAATGAGGATGACTCCAAAATTAAATACTAGAAAGGTATTTATCAAATGCACAGGAAGTGACTTTACTAAGGCAAAAAGGGTTCTTGATATTATCTTGACACCATTTTCAGTGACTATATTGAGAACCAACTTACAATCGAAGCAACCGAAGGTAATTTTCCTAATGGAAAAGCATATACTTTTCCAGAACTAGCTTACAAAAAAGGAGATAGTGAGGCTGGGCGTGGTAGCTCACACCTGTAATCCCAGCACTTTGGGAAGCTGAGGTGGGAGGATCGCTTGAGTCCAGGGGTTCAAGACCAGCCTGGGCAACATAGTGAGATCCTATCTTTATAAAAATATTTTTAATTAAAAATTGTTCAAAAAGATATAGTGAAAGCAGATCTCGTTAACAAAAGAAAAAAGCTGAAATCAGAGAAACTCCAGAAAATCTTGCCTAGCTTCTGACCAGGATGTATTTGAAGTCCAAAGTCATCGGCAATGGGAATCACATTGAGAATAAAATCCCTCTGACCACAGCTGACATTATCCATGCATGTGATATTGTAGAAGATGCAGCTATTGCTTATGGATATAAGAATATTCAGATGACTCTCCCATAAACACCACAGCTAATCAATTTTCTCTTAATAAGCTCAAAAAACTTATCAGACATGACATGGTAGCTGAATCCATGGTAGACATGGATTCACTGAAGCACTCACCTTTGCTCTCTGCTCCAAGAGCATATTTCTGATAAGCTTGTTTTGGATTATCTCTGCAACAAAAGCAGTCCACATAAGTAAAACTAAAAGAGCTCAATTACAGGTGGCATTCATTACTCTTCTTCTTGGTGCTCTGAAGACCATAGAAACAAATCAGAAGATGCTCCTTCCTCTGAACCTATTTGAAATCTGTAACATTGTAATAAAAGATTCAATACATGCCGATACAAAAAACTATGGGCATCTCTTTGCTGTTTATTACAACAAGAATCCTGGTTTTAAGGTCATCCATATGCATCTGGACAGAATTACACAGCTGCGCAATGTACCTCCTGTTGAAAATAAAGGGGGATATGTGATCAAATAATCAAAAGGGACCACTTTCTTCCCTGGGCAATACACAGAGATCTTTGCCAGGAGTCAAAACGTCAGGAAGCTTGGAGTCCTTCATCCTGATATTATCACCAAATTTGAGCTGACCATTCCCTGTTCCTCCCTGGAAATCAACATTGAGCCCTTTTTGTGAAGATAGGTCCTTGTTGTGTGATTCTCTCCCAAGTATCCCTTTCTCCTCCCCGATGTCCTTTAGTCCTACTCCACAGAAAACATTCATGTGTGCTTTAATGTTTAGTAAAGTCAAAAACAAAACAACAACAAAAACCTATCCACAAAGAAAAGCCCAAACCCATATGGCTTCACTAGCGAATTCTGCCAAATATTTAAAGAAGAATTTATACTAATTTTTCACAAACTCTTCCAAAAAGTAGCAGAGAGCACTTCCCAAATTATTTTATGAGGCCAGTATTAACCTGATACCAAAACCAGGTGGAAAAATATGACAAGAAAACTATAGACTAATATCTCTTACAAATATAGATGTAAAATGTCCCAACAAAATACTAATAAATCAGATCCAGAAGCATATTAAAAGGATTATATTCCATTACCATGTGGAATTTATCCCAGGAATGCAAAGTTGATTCAACATCTGAAAATTAATTTAACATTATATCAATACAATAAAAATAAAATTAATCATTCCAATAAATGAAAAAAAAGATTTGACAATATCTGATGCCCATTCATAATAAAAACTAATAAACTAGGAATAGAAGGGAATTTTCTCAACATAATGAAGGGCCTCTGAAAAACCAATAGTTAACATCATGTTCACTGATGAAAAACTGGATGTTTTCCCCTCTAAGAGCAGGAACAAGACAAGGATGTCTGCTCTTACTACTTCTGTTCAACATTGTACTAGAGGTTCTAATCAGGCCAATTAGGAAAGAAAAAGAAAAGACACCCAGGTAGGAAAGGAAGAAGTAAAACTATCTCTGCTCACAGATGACATTATCTGATGTTATAAATAGAAAATCCTAAGGAATCCATTAAAAAAATACTATAATAAACAAGTTTAGCAAGATTGCAAGATATAAGATCAATACACAAAAATCAATTGTACAATTGTATTTTGTACATTTGCAAATGAGCAATCTAAAAATGAAATTAAGAAAACAATTCCATTCAAAATAACATCAATAAGAATAAAATACTTAGGAATAAATTTAACAAAAGAAGTTCAAAACTTTGAAGACTACAAAACATTACTGACATTAAGTAAGTGGAAAAACATCACATCTTCATGCATCAGAAGACAACGTGATGCCAATACTCCCTAAACTGATTCAGAGATTCAATGTAATCACTACCAGAATCCCAACTGAATTCTTTGTGGAGATTAATTAGCTGATTATCAAATTCATATAGAACTTAAGGAACCAAGAATAGCTAAATAGTCCTGAAAATAAAAAAAAAAAAAAGGATTCATACTTTCTGATTTCAAACTTTTTTTTTTTTTTTCTTTTTGAGACGGAATCTTGCTCTGTCACCAGGCTGGAGTACAGTGGCACAATCTCGGCTCACTGCAACCTCTGCCTCCCGGGTTCAAGCGATTCTCCTGCCTCAGCCTCCCAAGTAGCTGTGACTACAGGTGTGCACTACCATGCCCAGTTAATTTTTGTGGGTTTTGTTTTGTTTTGTTTTGTTTTGTTTTTTAGATGGAGTTTTGCTCTTGTTGCCCAGGCTGGAGTGCAAAGGGGCGATCTTGGCTCACCGCAATCTCCGCTTCCCCCGTTCAAGTGATTCTCCTGCCTCAGCCTCCCGAGTAGCTGGGATTACAGGCATGCACCACCACACCTGACTAATTTTGTATTTTTAGTAGAGACGGGGTTTCTCCATGTTGGTCAGGCTGGTCTCAAACTCCCAACCTCAGGTGATCCGCCCACCTCGGCCTCCCAAAGTGCTGGAATTACAGGCGTGAGCCACTGCGCCTGGCCAATTTTTGTGTTTTTAGTAGAGACAGGGTTTACCATCTTGGCCAGGATGGTCTCGATCTCTTCACCTTGTGATCCACCCACCTCAGCCTCCCAAAGTGCTGGGATTACAGGCAAAACTTTCTATGAAAGAATGGTAATCAAGATATTGTGGTACTGGCATAAAGATAGACATGAATCAAAGAAATAGAAATGAGAGTTCAGAAATAAAACCATACATCTATAGTCAACTGATTTCAACAAGAGTGCCAAGACCATTCAAAGAGGAAAGAATAGACTTTTCAACACATAGTGCTGGGACAAATGGATATTCACATACACAAAAATTAACTTGGGCTCTTCCTTCATACCATATACAATATTAACTCAAAATGGATCAAACACTTAAATGTAAGAGTTCAAACTATAAAACTCTTAGGGGAAAACACAGGAGTAAATTGTACGTCTTCATGACCTTGGGTTTGGCAATGGATTTTTACATACGGCATCCAAAGCATGAGCAACAAAAGGAAGTAAAGTAGCTTTCCACAAAATTTTAAACCATGTGCTTCAAAGGACACCACACGAAAACCCACAGAATGGGAGAAAATATTTGCGAATCATATCTCTAAGAGACTTATCTCTAGAATACATTCTTTAAACTCTCACATCTCAAAAGCAAACAGTCTAGCTAAATAATGGGCAAAGGATCTGACATTTTTTTCAGAGAAGATATACAAATAACCGATAAGCACATGAAAAGATGCTCACATCAGTCCTCAAGGAAATAAAAGTCAAAACCACCATGAGATACCACTTCATGTCTCCTAGGATCGCTCAATCAAAATGTCATATGATAACAAGTGCTTGCAAGGATGTTGAGAAATGGGAACTCTTACACACTGCTAGTGGGGATGTAAAATGGTGAAGACACTTTGGAAAACAATCTAGCAGCTCCTCAAACATAAAGTTGTTATATGACCCAGTAATTTCTCTCCAAAGTATTTAGCCAAGAGAAATGAGAACATATGTGCACACAAAACTGTGTACAGAAATATGAAGAGCAGTATTATTCACAATAGCCAAAAGGTAGAACCAACCCAAATGTCCACCAACTAATAAAGATACACCATACACTAGAATATTATTCATCCATAAAAAGGAAGGAAACACTGACACATGTTACATCTTAGATGAACCTTGTAAACATTATGCTAAGTGAAAGAATCCCCTCACTAAAGTCCACATATTATACAATTCCATTCCTATGAAAATCTAGTACAGGGAAATCTACAAACACATAAAGTAGATTAGTTCTAGCTTAGGGTTGGGGTAGATGGGGGAATACAAGGGTGATAACTAAAGGGTGCAGAGTTTCTTTTTGATATGATGAAAATATTCTAAAGTGTTCTGTGAGGCTGGGCACAGTGGTTCATGCCTGTAATCCCAGTGCCTTGGGAGGCCAAGGAAGGAGGAATGCTTGATGACAGGAGTTTGAGACCAGCCTGGCAACATGGCAAGACCCCATCTCTACAAAAAATTTAAACATTACTCAGTCATAATGGTGCATGCCTGTGGTCCCAGCTACTTGGTTGGGGTTGGGGTGATGGGCTGAGGTGGGAGAATTGCTTGAGCCTGGGAGGTTGAGGCTGCAGTGAGCCATGATCGCATCACTGCACTCCAGCCTGGGTGACAAAGCAGAACCCTGTCTCTAAATATATATATTATATACATATATATATTATATACATATATATATTATATATATATATTATATATATAATATATATATAATATATATATATAAAATAAAGGGCACTGTGGTGACAGTTGTACATATATGTGAATATAGTAAAAAAAATTAAATTGTACACTTTTAGTGTGTAAATCATATGGTATTTAAATTATATTTTAATAGACTATTTTTTTTGAAAAAAGGAAACATCCTGATATCAAAAGAAACTGTTCTTAGTTTTAAACCTTCCAAAATTTTTCTATATGGGATATTCAACAACACATTGAACAGTAATCTCAATTTAACCCCAAAACAAGGTTTCCCCAAGCATTTGACTGGACATGTAGAGCTTAATTACGAATTTCTACTAGATTTACAATGCTCCATCCCTGCCATGGTCTATTCAAAAACTGCTATCTGTGGACCAGGTCTGCGGTACTTTGTGGCACCTCCAATTAACAGGCAGGAAATCCAGCCCCTGTCTTTGTCTCCACCACTCAGTCACACATTCCTGGGCTTCAGTTTCCTCATCCATGCATCCGGCTCGCTAGCCCTCGCCCTAACAAGTTCCACAGTTAGTTATGAGGATCAAATGAGATAACGAAAAGCACTTTGAAAAGATGAAAGCATTATAATAACAAGACATTATTCCTTAGCACTCCCTGCAAGACGCTTTAGCAACTACCCCCCTGGGGACAGAAGATTAAGTACACATAAAGTAAAAACGAAACTTTACCTAGTGTTTTCAACCAAATTCAAAAAGTGTTTTACATTAATTAAGGTTTCAAGTTGATAAACTAGTACATCATTTGAATATTTCCATCAGTCCTATAAAGTAAGAAATGATGTCACAGCCTTTTTCATAGGACTGAATATTTTCCAAGTAACATATCTCGGCCGGGCGCGGTGGCTCACGCTTGTAATCCCAGCACTTTGGGAGGCCGAGACGGGCGGATCACGAGGTCAGGAGATCGAGACCACGGTGAAACCCCGTCTCTACTAAAAATACAAAAAAATTAGCCAGGCGTGGTGGCGGGCGCCTGTAGTCCCAGCTACTCGGAGAGGCTGAGGCAGGAGAATGGCGTGAACCCGGGAGGCAGAGCTTGCAGTGAGCCGAGATTGCACTACTGCACTCCAGCCTGGGCGACAAAGCGAGACTCCGTCTCAAAAAAAAAAAAAAACATATCTCATGGATACAGGGCAGAAAAGTAGTAAGAATTATCAAATTCCATCTTTCTTTTTTAATATAATAATACCCAAAAAGCCTCTAAAATTAAAAAATAACTTTGTCACACTTTGAATATACTTAGCATTCCTTTTAAAGCATTTTCCCTGCTGGCAATGGATTTTGGGTTGCAGTGCCTTAAGCAGAAAAAGCAAGTCCAAAGAAAAAAGGAAAAACAAAAAAAACAAACAAAAAAAAACAAGGAAACAACCATGATGCATCAGTTGTAAGCAAGTACTTTACAAAGGGAATGAAAAAGGAGGTCTGGCAGTCTCGCCTTCAGGGTTCCTCCCTTGAAGGATCTGGCCATTTATGCTGCTACATTAATTCATGACAGGAGAGGGAGCCAAGTTCTCCAACTATGGTTCTCAGTATTAAAAATATTTCTATTGTCCAAGTCGTTTTACATATATTATCCCTTTTGATCATCACAATAAAAGAGAAGCAATGTTTTTCCTACTCATGAATTGTAGAACAAGGAATAGCATCCAGCACTCCAACTCTTTACCTCTCTGTAATGTCCCATGCCCTGCACAGAGAGCTGAGGGCTCCCACCCCTGCACTAACAGACTTGGCCAACAATGCTGGCTTGGCTTCTGCTTGCCTAAGCCAATCCCTAGGTCGACCCAGCACTGCTTTAAGTTCCTATATGAAGACTTGCTCAAGGCTGTCAAAAGAACTTACCTTTTGATCTAGCCAACACCTGATGATAGGCCACTGATATTCCCACTTTCCTGGAGCATTTGCTAAGAAAAAAAAAAGCTTACAAGTGTAAATCCTCCCTCTGTCCCTTTGAGATACAGATGGTCCGTGACCTACAATGGTTCAATCTGTGATTTTTTTGGCTTGGCAATGGTGTGAAGGTGATACACATTCAGAGAAACTGTACCTCAGAGTGGTGCAACCATTCTGTTTTTCACTTTCAGTACAGTATTCAATAAATTACATGAGATATTCGACACTTTATTATAAAATAGGCTTTGTGTTAGATGATTTCACCCAATGGTAGGCTAATGTAAGTCTTCTGAGCACAGTTAAGGTAGATTGAGCTAAACTAATATGTTTTGTAAAATGTATTAAATGTATTTTTGATTTATAATATTTTCAATTTACAATGGGTTTATTGAGACAAAACACCAGAGTAAGTTGAAGAGCATCTGTATATCCTGTAACTTAGGTGTGTCCTTGTCAAGAACCTGAAAGCTATTTCTTTGAAATGTAATTATCAAGAAAAATAGAGCTTCTGTCCCCCAGTCTCTGGAGGAGGATAGAATCCTAACTTCAGTCATTTCCAGCAAGCAAACACAGCTGGCCTCATCATATTTACACTGACCAACCCTCTTAGCCCTTTTTGTTTCACTTCCCTGACACTACTGAGCCCCTGCTCGCTCCTACTCCCTGTTCCCTCATTCTCCCTTTAAATCGCCCAGTCGCCTCTGTACAAATTTGAACGGAGCTCAGCTCTTCCCCCACTGTCAGTTTTACTGAATAAAGTATGTTTTTATCACTTTTAACTAATGTCCAGCTTTGTTTCTCTTTGACAACACAGAGGTAAAAGTGGTCAAATCCAGTCAGCTCTCCTCTTCATTGTGTCTTGAATCTGACCCAAGTCACCAACTCTGCCCTTCCTCTCTTTGCACCTCTCCCAACGAATACCCACCCCGATACTGAGGGCTTCCCACCTCTCCCAGTGGACAAACCTCCTTTAAATCTCTCTCTGCCTCAAATCTCCCCTCTCCCAGGCAATCCCCTCTGCATTTCCTCCCAAAGTGTAGGTTGCATCATATCTCCCTCTCTTCAAAAACATCTGTGGTGTTGACAAGCTAATTAGCATTTAATACTCTGCACTGGCTGTTCTAAGCCTCAATTTCATTTATATCTCTGAGCTAATCTGCCAAGGGAAGGCAGGGACAGGAAGAAGCAAGTCTTTCACAAACTTCCACAGGGCTCAGAGTGTGACAGCATGGGGGGTTGCAAAAAACATGTGGTCCAGCCATTCGCAGAAAGCCTCAGCCCTGTCCCAGCCATTGCCTGAAAGTGTCCCATGAAAAAGAGCCATTATCTCTTTAAACAACGCAGCAAATCAGCAAATCCTACCTCACAGAGGCTAGAATTTGTCATTCTGCATCCTTTACTCTTTGGGCTTGCACAAAACAAAATAAACACCAAAATTAATGACACTGACAACCAGTATTTATTGAGTGCCTTCTCTGAACCAGGTGTCTTGCTAAATGCTTACCTGTATTTTCCCATTTAATCTTCATATAATAACCATGAGGTAGGTATTATTATTCTCATTTAACAGATGAAGAAATTGAAGCTTAACATGGATCTGCATCTTACCCTAGGTATTTTTTCGTTTGTAAATCTGCTGCTGTTACCCATTTCTCTTAATGTTTTTAAGGAGCAGCAGATTTACAAAAGAGAAAACACATACCCATAAGTGGTGAGGCTGGGACATGAATCCAGGTCCCTGTGCCCCCAGAGCTTCTTTTTGTTTGTTTGTTTTGAGACGGAGTCTCGCTCTGTCACCCAGGCTGGAGTGCAGTGGCGCAATCTCGGCTCACTGCAAGCTCCGCCTCCCGGGTTCACGCCATTCTCCTGCCTCAGCCTGTCTGAGTAGCTGGGACTACAGGCGCCCGCCACCACGCCCGGCTAATTTTTTGTATTTTTAGTAGAGACGGGGTTTCACCGTGGTCTCGATCTCCTGACCTCGTGATCCGCCCGCCTCGGCCTCCCAAAGTGCTGGGATTACAAGCGTGAGCCACCGCGCCCGGCCCAGAGCTTCTTAACTACTGCACATGCTGACAAACATCCTAAGGGTTTTAAACAGCCGTCGTTCGACTTAGGGTCTTCAGGCCATTTCTCGTAACACATGGACTGCATTCCTTTTTGTCATCCTAGGCATTTTCCTCCAAATGTGGGCCAGTAAATCTAGAATGGAATAAAAATAGCACTCTAAGGGGAGGAGCGCCTCTGCCCGGCCGCCCCGTCCGGGAAGAAGTGAGGAGCGCCTCTGCCCGGCTGCCCCGTCGGGAAGAAGTGAGGAGCGCCTCTGCCCGGCAGCCCCGTCCGGGAAGAGGTGAGGAGCGCCTCTGCCCGGCCGCCCCGTCTGGGAGGTGAGGAGCGCCTCTGCCCGGCCACCCATCGTCTGGGAGGTGAGGAGCGCCTCTGCCCGGCCACCCATCGTCTGGGAGGTGAGGAGCGCCTCTGCCCGGCCACCCATCGTCTGGAAAGTGAGGAGCACCTCTGCCCGGCCACCCATCGTCTGGGAAGTGAGGAGCGCCTCTGCCCGACCACCCATCGTCTGGGAAGTGAGGAGCGCCTCTGCCCGGCCACCTATTGTCTGGGAAGAAGTGAGGAGCGTCTCTGCCTGGCCGCCCCGTCTGGGAAGTGAGGAGCCCATCTGCCCGGCCGCCCCGTGTCTGGGTAGAAGTGAGGAGCTCCTCTGCCTGGCCGCTCCGTCTGGGAGGTCTACCACGGAGGCCAGAAGCAATGTGGGGGCTGGACGTGGTGGCTCACGCCTGTGGTCCCGGCACTCTGGGGGGCGAGGCGGGTTGATCACTTCGGGCTAGGAGTTCGAGACCAGTCTGGCCAACTTGGCGAAACATGAAGAATACAACAGACAAACCAACCAACCAACTCAATGACAACAAAACAGGTCTACCCTGGAGTCATACTCTAATTTTCTCTATTTTCCTCCCTTTCTGATCCTTTATCCCACTTTCTTTTTCTTCCTCTTCCTTCTCCCTCTTCTTTGTCAAATGGAGGATTGAGTTATTATCACTGATCCATATAAAGTCCCTCTCGCATTTATTTTAACTCCCACCCCCATTTCTATTCCCCGACTTCCCATGTGCAACCTTTCTAATGTGTTTGATACGCATCTTTTCGTTTGTATGTATTTTTAGAAAATGTTTATTGTTTTTGTATGCAAAAAAAAAATTAATAAAAATAAATTGCATTCACCAATAAAAAAAAAAAAAAAAAAAACACAAAAATTAGCTGGGCATGGTGGTACACGCCTGTAATCCCAGCTACTTGGGAGGCTGAGGCAGAAGAATCGCTTGAACTCGGGAGGCAGAGGTTGCAGTGAGCCAAGATCGCGCCATTACACTCCAGCCCCGGTGACAGAGCAAGATTCCATCTCAACCAAACAAGAAAAAAAAAAAGAAAAGAAAATGGAATTGCCATAGTACCTAACTCTAAGGTTGATGCAAGGATTAAAAAAACAAGATCATACACGAAAAAAAAAAAAAAAAAAAAAAATAGCACTCTAAGGAAGGTCTGGGCAGGTCAGAGTGGAGTGGGACGGCCCATCACCTCTCTGAATTCATCAAGGTAAATTTCAAATAGATTAAAGGGTTAAATATTTTCTCAAAAAAATCAATGAAAAACAGGAAAACAGAATGACAAATTTTTTAAAGCCCTGAAAGATTATTTTCTCAACCTAGCAGTAATACAGGTCTTGTGTTTTCTGTTACAAAGGACAATATTGAAGGATTTGACTACAAAAAAATTAAAACCTCTGAACATAAAAAGTAACTAAAATATAAACACAAACAGCAAACTGAAATGTTTGCAGGATATATGACAGGGGTAAATAACCTTATTAAACAAAGAGTATGCACCAATAGATACGAAAAACATTAAGGTAAATGGGTATCAGCAGGAGATTTACAAAAGAGAAAATACAACCTGTAACTAACATGTTGGGGAAAAGTTCAGCCTTACAAGAAACAAAGAAATGGCCAGGCGCGGTGGCTCACGCTTGTAATCCCAGCACTTTGGGAGGCCGAGGCGGGCGGATCACGAGGTCAGGAGATCGAGACCACGGTGAAACCCTGTCTCTACTAAAAATACAAAAAATTAGCCGGGTGTGGTGGCGGGTGCCTGTAGTCCCAGCTACTCGGAGAGGCTGAGGCAGGAGAATGGCATGAACCCGGGAGGCAGAGCTTGCAGTGAGCCGAGATCGCGCCACTGCACTCCAGCCTGGGCGACAGAGCGAGACTCCGTCTCAAAAAAAAAAAAAAGAAACAAAGAAATGTAAATAGCAAACTCCTGGTTTTCTTCTAATAATTAGCAAAAGATTAAGAAAAGATGTTTAATTCTCTTAGCAGATGTGACAAAACCAGTAGTCTTCTACTTTTTCTACAGGCAGTATACACTGGTAGAGACTTCCGGGAAAAAAAAATTGGCAATAAATTTCACAGCTATGTTTTTAAGTCTTACAGTTAGGACACTTCCCATTTTTGTAGTAATATAAAATGCAAAAAGAGCTAAAAGGTGTAAGATAATAATAGTAGCTCAAGTTGGAAGTATTCAAAGATTACAGTAATAGAAGCACATCCATGTGATTTGTGCTATGTAGGTTACATCCACTTTATAAATTACTATTTTATAATGTAAAATAGCATGTGTATGCTTTCTCACATTAAATATGTATTGTATGCTTTCTCACATTAAAATATGTATTGTATGCTGTGAAAAGGCAGCACACTCTCTATAACTATGCACAAACACTCATCCGAAAAAATAGGTGGGGCTAAGGAAGCGTGATAAAGATTGCTGAGTCAGCCATTGGTGTTCCTGTGTAACTAGGATTTTGTCTCATTTTGCCAACTTACATGCATATATATATATACATATAAAGCCGGGCGCGGTGGCTCACGCTTGTAATCCCAGCACTTTGGGAGGCCGAGGCAGGCGGATCATGAGGTCAGGAGATCGAGACCACGGTGAAACCCCGTCTCTACTAAAAATACAAAAAAAAAAAATTAGCCGGGCGTGGTGGCGGGCGCCTGTAGTCCCAGCTACTCAGAGAGGCTGAGGCAGGAGAATGGCGTGAACCTAGGAGGCGGAGCTTGCAGTGAGCCGAAATCGCACCACTGCACTCCAGCCTGGGTGACAGAGCGAGACTCCGTCTCAAAAAAAAAAAAAAAAAAAAAAAAAAAAAATATATATATATATATATATATACATATATACACAATTTTATGCTATCTGTCAATATTTCTCTCAAATTTTGGTTTATTATGCATGTTTTATTTGAAAATCTTTTATTAATATTGTTTGAAAAACTTAAAACACATAAGCACAAAAAGAAACACCTTGAAATCCTAACTCTAAATCATTCTAACTATTGTAAACAGCTTGATATTGCAACTTTCAGTACTTTTCAATAATAACGGTAATTGCAATAATAATTGACCTTTGTATGTCATTTACTCTGTGCCAGGCACTGTTCAAAGTTCTTATGTATTAACTCACTAATTTCTCACAAAAATCTTATGAAGTAGGTTCTATCATCGTGCCCATCTTACAGATAAGGAAACTGAAGTATAAATAAGTTACTGGCTGAAAATTATACCACTAGATATTAGTAGGGCTAAAATTCCAAATATTTTTATCATTTGTATGTCATTATTTATTATTATTATTCTACATCCCAGTTAATGATTTATACAATCGTTAGGAAGTAAAAGTTAATTAATGAGCAATGACTCATTATCCAATCCATTGTTTTGGATCATTTACAATTTTCCAGTTTGCTGACAGTATAAAAGTAATGGTAAGTGTTTACATCTATAAACAAATTTTTACACATTAGCAATCAAGTTCTCAGAATAAAATTGCTAAAGAAATATCGCTGAATTAAAGAGTAGAAAATTTTTATTGTTTTTTGGCTAAAAAGTTCCCATATTTGGCAAAAGACATAAACATACAGATTTAAAGAAATTAAGTGTATCCCAAAGAGAATAAATCTAGGAAATCTCCGTCAAGATACAGATAGTCAAACTTCAGAAGACAGAGAAAAAAAAGAAGTGAGAGAAACAACACTTTACCTAAAGGGGAAAATAATTTTCAAAGAGAGCAGATTTCTCCTGAGAAACCATAGATGCCAAAAGGAAGGGGCACAGTATTTAACATGTGCTGAGAATAAAGAAACTTCAGCCCAGAATTCTGTCTCCAGTGAAAACTGATTTCAGGAATGAAGGAGAATCAAGCCATTCTCAGAAGAAGGAATACTAAGAAAATTTCTCACTAGCAGACCTGCCCCAGAAGAATGGCTAAATTTAGTCATCTAAACAGAAAAGAAACATTAAAAGAAGGCAACCTGGCACTTCAGGAAGAAAGAAGTTAATAAGAAAATAAATCGGTAGGCCGGGCGCAGTGGCTCACGCTTGTAATCCCAGCACTTTGGGAGGCCAAGGCGGGTGGATCACGAGGTCAGGAGATCGAGACCACGGTGAAACCCCGTCTCTACTAAAAAAACATACAAAAAAATTAGCCGGGTGTGGTGGCGGGCGCCTGTAGTCCCAGCTACTCGGAGAGGCTGAGGCAGGAGAATGGCATGAACCTGGGAGGCGGAGCTTGCAGTGAGCCGAGATTGCGCCACTGCACTCCAGCCTGGGCAACAGAGTGAGACTCCATCTCAAAAAAAAAAAAAAGAAAGTAAATGGGTAAACACAACAGACATTTCTTCTTTTTGAGTTTTCTAAATTATGTTTGATAATAGAAGCAAAAATTATACTACTGCATCATGTGATTCTAAACATATATAGAGGAAATAGTTAAGATAATTATAGACAGGGAAGAATAAAATGATGATAAAGGAGGTAAGATTTCAACAATCATTTGAACTGGTAAAATAATGGCATCAGTACACTGTAATAATTTATGCATATATACAACAAAATACCTAGAGTAACCACTAAAAAAGCTACATAAGTATATTTAAATATTACACATAAATAAAAAGGGAATTCTAAAAAAGTTCAAGTAACCCACAAAAAGTTGGGAAAAGGAAAACAGAAAAATAAAAACAACAAAGTGAACAAAAAATAAAATGGGATACTTAAACTCTAGCAGACCAATAATTCCATGAAATGTAAATGGTCTAAATACACAAATTAAAATACACGGATAGGCAGAAGAGATTTAAAAATATGACCCATCTATATGCTGCATATAAGAAATTCGCTTCATATATAATAATATAGGAACGTTGAAAGAAAAGGGATTGGGGATGGATAATATATTATGCAGATCCTAATCAAAAGAAGGCAGATGTGGCTATATTAATATCAGATAAGGTAAACTTCAGACCAAAGAAAATGAACAGAGAAAATAAGCAACATTATATGATGATTAACGGGTCAATCCATCAAGAATACATTGCAATCCTTAA
This sequence comes from Symphalangus syndactylus, assembly GCF_028878055.3. Lineage (NCBI taxonomy): Eukaryota > Metazoa > Chordata > Mammalia > Primates > Hylobatidae > Symphalangus > Symphalangus syndactylus. The sequence continues at coordinate 93,220,964 of NC_072426.2, forward strand.
TATGTATGCACCAAAAATCAGAGCAATAGGTGAAGTAAATAAAAACTGACAGAACTGAAAGGAGAATAGACAAATTCAGAATTAAGATTGGAGACTTCAACACACCTTTTGCAACAATTGAGAGGGCAGCTAGACAAAAAAAACAGCAAGGATATAGAAGAACTCAACAACCACCACCAACCAACAGGATCTACTCAACAATTATAGCACACACTACCACAGAACAGCAGAATGCACAATGTTTTCAAGTGCCTATGAAACATAAACCAAGATATATCATATGAGCCATGAAACCTCAACAAATGTAAAAGAATGGAAATCATACAAACTGTGTTCTCTAACGGTAGTGGAATCAAACTAGAAGTCAAAAACTGAAAGATAACAGAAAAATCTCCAAACACCTAGAAACTATCAATACACTTCTAAGAGTCACAGGGACAGTTTAAAAGTGCATTGTACTGGCCAGGTGTGGTGGCTCATGCCTGTGATTCCAGCACTTTGGGAGGCTGAGGTGGGCAGATTTCCTGAGGTCAGGAGTTCAAGAACAGCCTGGCCAACATGGTGAAACCCTGTCTCTACTAAAAATACAAAAATTAGCCAGCCATAGTGGTGGGCGCCTGTAATCCCAGCTACCCAGGAGGCTGAGGTAGGAGAATCGCTTGAACCCAGAAGGTGGAGGCTGCAGTGGACCAACATTGTGCCACTGCACTCCAGCCTGGGTGACACAGCACGACTCCATATAAAAAAAATAAATAAATAAAATACATTGTACTGAAAGAAATTTAAAATACATCATATGCAAATTTGTGGGACATAGCTACAGCAGTGCCAAAGGGAAAATTTGTAGCACCAAATGCATACTACTTTTAAAAAGAAAATCTCAGATTAATAATCTAAGTTCCCATCCCAAGAACCTATTAAAAAAAGAGCAAAACAAATGCAACCAAGCAGAGGAAATAAAATAATAAACAGAAATCAATGACACAGAGAACAAAGAAAATAGAGACAAAGAATAAAACCAAAGTGGGTTTTGTTGTTTTCAGCATACAAGTCTCATAAATGTTTTGATGGATTTATACTGAAGGGTTACATATGCACAAGATTTGATCTCTGCCAGCAGGATCACAAGTAAGCAAATAATCACAATACCATGAGATGGATGAGACCAAAATAGGCTGATGTGACTTAAAGGAATGGTGACAATCCAACTCCCTCTGCAACTCAAGATGAGTACTAGGACCAAACACACTAAGAAGTTAGAAGAATCCGTACCAGTACTCAAAATTAGGAAAGGGCTCTGCCCACGTGGCAAACACCTTGAAGATTTTCTGCTGAATATGTTGACAACTGGGGCAGTGTAAATGAACTCACAAGGGACAGAGTCCGATCACATTTGTGGAGGTGCAAAGACTCAGGTGCACCATGGGCCAAGAGATCAACTTCTCTAGTGCAGTAGATGGGAGTGCATAGGGGAGACACAGAAGGGGGAGGGCTGTGTGTGTGTGTGTGTGTGTGTGTGTGTGTGTGTGGATGGGGACCTCACATCTGAGGAGACCATGAGCAAGGACAGACACACTGCTTCTGAGGTCACTATGTCAACCAGGGGCTCAACACTGTGGCTGGAAGTTATCACAGGTGTGATTTGTTCCTTTTCTGAGTGTTTGTTCTATCCACATTTTAATGGTAAGTTTGATGAATGTGTAGTAAATATTTTGGAAGACTATTTTAGTTAACAAATGAAAATAACACAAAAGCAGTACACATCATTCAAATCCAAACAAAAGCTTATTGCAACCAATGCTTTAAGAAAATAAGTTGAGAAATTCTGAAACTAAGCTTCTATTTTTGAAGTGCAAGGTGTGGGAGAGTGAGGAATGCAGGCCCTCCTCCCTGCTTCATTTCCCCAGGCCCCTCCAGACCTCCTGCTACCTACAAAGAAGTACAGAGGAGGCCTCCCCTCCTTACTGGGCAGTGTAGGTCGCCACCAAGGGCAGAGGCTACAGGTTCCATGACTGGTGCCCAGTGTCACACTTGTTCACCATCTCATACCGCCCTAGACCCTCACCGTGGGAGATTTAGGCACAGAGTCCTTGTTGAGCCACCCAGAGCCACCACTTTGCCCTGGCACAGCTGACATTACCAGGTTTGCCAAACACATGAAAGCTTTCTATGCCGGTCATGAGTATATGAGCCTAATGACTGCCCTGAATGCAATTCATATCCATTTTACAGCTTTAGTATGTGGCCTATCCTTTGAAGAAGTGACATAATGTCATCTCCATCCTACAAATACATAAACTGAGACTAGGACAAAAAACAGTTGATCCCATATTTTGGCCTCTATTAGACCACTACTTAGATTTCCAGTCAAAGCATAATTAATTGGTTGATTATAAAACAATATAGGCATTACTACATTAGGGTTTATTTAAGGAAAAATCCAGACAATGGCATATGTGTATGTACATTGTTTCATTTCTTCTGAAGTTTAGGATATTTGCAAAATGAAAAAGTGTCAACTTTGATGTTTTTATGCCAGTCATAATGCATTATCTCTTCTGAATAAGTAGTTCTATTTCAAGAGAAACCGGACATATTGTATTGTGATTCCTTCAAGGGATGGTGCAGCAAGGCATGACAAGTTACTATAACACTGTGACATTCAGACTTCAGAGATAAATTTTACAAAACCAAAAGAGAGAATGCCAACAGTCTTCCTTCAGTCCTTTTCCTCTTACTCCTGTCAAAATATCACAAAACTCAATAGGACAAGAAAGAGAAAACTGGCCCATATCAACCTTTACCTGTCTTTTTAAAATCTTTACTTTTTCTGTCTGAAAAAGGAATGTAATTTAAAACTTTCCTTCATATGAATTAACCTGTAACTTGGTAGTTGCAGAAATTATAACCCTGCCTAAACCATACAGCCAAGAGACCCCTTCTCAATCCCTACACTCTGTTGCCTCCAAAAATCTTAGGAAAAAACCTAGGAAGTTAACTGAGAGCGAAGAATTCATCAACTTCCTTTCTTTCGTTTTGGTTTTTTTATTGTTTTTGTTTTTGTTTTTTTGAGATAGAGTCTCGCTCTGTCGCTCAGGCTGGAGTGCAGTGGCACAATCTCGGCGCACCGCAAGCTCTGCCTCCAGGGTTCACACCGTTCTCCTGCCTCAGCCTCCCGAGTAGCTGGGACTACAGGCGCTTGCCACCATGCCCAGCTAATTTTTTTTTTTTTTTTTGTATGTTTAGTAGAGACGGGTTTTCACCGTGTTAGCCAAGATGGTCTCCATCTCCTGACCTCGTCATCTGCCCACCTCAGCCTCCCAAAGTGCTGGGATTACAGGCATGAGCCACCGCGCCTGGCCAACATCCTTTCTTTCTAATTCTTATACCTTTAAATCCCTAGGACAATGAACTTAAAGTGTTTAATTTTTTAAATAAGACTTAAAAAATCAGTGTGATAAATGAAGATTTGAAGCTGGGATCCTTGGATTTGATTTCCAAGTCAGTTATTGAAAAGCTAACCTTAGGAACCATCTTTAACCCTGAGAAGCCGCCCTGCCTGACCGCAAAAGGTGTAACAACTAAACATGGAAAAAAGAGCAGATATTTTGTGTTCGTTTTGTGCAGGAAGTAAATACGGGCTTTATTTTAGATATTTATGATTTTATAGCAATACCTCTTCCATGTGCTTTAAGATATGCAAGGAGTAGTTGGATAAGCCAATGAAGGAAAAATTAAGTGGGGGCAAAGTAGCAAGAAAACATAACACAGCAAAAACTAGAGGTGTGACCTGTGGTAATTAGCAAGGAAAGAAAGACTTTCAGATGAGTAAAGACACGCACACACTCACAATTACACACCTGTTAAAAGATAAACTCCTTTCAAAAAAATAAAGCATAAAAATTTTATTTTAATGATGACTCTTTTTTCTAACCCTGCACCCAAGCAGTTAATTGCTGTCAGAGAACCCAGACAACAGGCCGGGCGCAGTGGCTCACGCTTGTAATCCCAGCACTTCGGGTGGCCGAGGCGGGTGGATCACGAGGTCAGGAGATCGAGACCACGGTGAAACCCCGTCTCTACTAAAAATACGAAAAAAATTAGCCGGGCGTGGTGGCGGGCGCCTGTAGTCCCAGCTACTCAGAGAGGCTGAGGCAGGAGAATGGTGTGAACCCGGGAGGCGGAGCTTGCAGTGAGCCGAGATCGCGCCACTGCACTCCAGCCTGGGCGACAGAGCGAGACTCCGTCTCAAAAAAAAAAAAAAAGAGAACCCAGACAACAGGACAAATAGGAAATGCCATAAATCTGGGATTGCTTCCCTTCGATGAGCTTATGGCACTCAGGGCTTTCTGACTATACTGCCCTGGTCCAACATCTGACCCTCTTCTATGAACACTTCAGAACTTGTCCACCCTCATCCAACCTGAACCATTGTGATGGTTAATTTTATGTGCCAACTTGGCTAGACTATGGTATCTACATATCTGGTCAAACACATCTGGATGTTGTTGTGAAGATATTCTTTATATGAGATTAACATTTGCAATCAGACTTTCAGTAAAGCAGAGTGCATGACATAATGTGGGTGGGTCTCATCTGACCAGATGAAAGTCTTAGAGAAAAGACTGAGTCCCTAGAGAAAGAGAGAATTTTGCCAGAAGATCGCATTCAGACTTGAGCTGCAACACTAGCTTTTCCCTGGGTCTCCAGCCTTCCAGTTGTGCCTATCCTGCAGATTTTGAACTTGCCACTCTCCAGAATCATGTCAGCCAATTCCACACTCATGTCTGAGCATCCAAAACACCCCCATGATCCTGGTTTTCCTTCTTTCTCTCTAGGTTTTCCAGAGAGAAAGAAGGTGCTTTCTCAGGGTGCTTTGAGGTTTTATCCTTCCCAGTCCAACTTCAGAGAAATCCTTTTCAATGCTGGAATCCCTTTCTCTTCAGAGCCTATTCTCTCCCCAGAAGACTTCACACAGAAGCACGGTTTCATTCACCACCCACATGCTGCTGGCCCCAGCCCAGGTTTCTCTGAGGTCCAACAGATCCACCTAAACACTCTGTCACCTTCTCACAGCTCCACCTAGACACTCAAAAGTTGTGATTTTATTTTGCCAGATGAGAAGTCTAGTTTTCTGTGGGGAAAAAGGGAGCTAGCCTTCCTAAGACGCAACTGGGTGACATTTTGCTGTATGTTTGTGCACAAAGTTTACTTCCTATTTATAGTTGCAATCTGAAGACCAGTAATGTCCTTCTCCAACTTGGATAATGCCACCTTAGCCACTTCTGTGCCTTCCAGCTCACAAAGAACCCCAGCTGAGCCAAGTATAACCTGGGAGTGACCACCAAGTCCAGCCATGGCATGAACTTCCACCAGCACGTTAACCCTGGATATTATTAGCATGGAAAACTGCCACCAACAGACAGCACCACATCCTATACTTCCCTCTAGCCCCTCTGCTTGATATTAGAAAGTTTCAACTAGAAGTCCTATCCATTAATTATCAGGTGGGCTTTATTTTTGTATGCAGCATCTCACACGTTAGTCTACTCATTGTAGTCTTGGCTATACTTTATCATCCAAAAATTCATCAACATTCTGGTGAATGGACAGCATCTTTTGAGGGTTGACTCTATTCTATGTCATTTAAAGGGATTCAGGAAGAATGCTTTCATGGGATTCATATGCCATCCTGAACTAGAAGTTTAACTTTTATTCCTAAAGATTCTCCTCACTCTGACATTCTCTTAGCCAATAATTCTTTAAAATTTTCCAATCCTGGTCAGGCGTGGTGGCTCATGCCTGTAATCCCAGCACTTTGGGAGGCCGAGGCGGGCAGATCACGAGGTCAGGAGATTGAGACCATCCTGGCTAACATGGTGAAACCCTGTCTCTACTAAAAAATACAAAAAATTAGCCAGGCATGGTGGCGGGCGCCTGTAGTCCCAGCTACTCGGGAGGCTGAGGCAGGAGAATGGCGTGAACCCCGGAGGCAGAGCTGGCAGTGAGCCGAGACCGCGCCACTGCACTCCAGCCTGGGTGACAGAGTGAGACTTTGTCTCCAAAAAAAAAAAAAAAATTCCAATCCTAGTTTTCTTTCAGAGTTCCCACTTTATTTTGGCTGGGCATGGTGGTGCACCCCTGTAATCCCAGCATTTTGGGAGACCAAGGTAGGTAGATCACTTGAGCTGAGGAGTTTGAGACCAGCCTGGGCCACATGGCAAAACCCTGACTCTACAAAAGCGAAAACTGCACACCTGTAGTCCCAGCTACCTGGGAGGCTGAGGCAGGAGGATTGCTTCAGCCGGGAGGTAAAGGCTGCAGTGAGCCCAGATTGTGCCACTGCACTCCAGCCTGGGTAACAGAGTGAGACCCTGTCTTAAAAAAAAAGAAAAAAGAAAAGAAAAGAAAAATTAAGAATACCCATTTTGCTTAACTGACGTACATACCTATAATCTGGAGCATTGATGCCTAGGAAAACACTAGCCACAAAGCACGTCTAACAACTGTTACGAGGAGAAAAAAAGGAAATCAATGACCTTTAACTTTAAAATCTTTCTCTAATAGACAAAGTCCAATGGCCCTCACTTAGTGTTCTTTCTTCTGCTACAATCCACCAGCCTAGGGCTGGGATATCTGCTGCCTGCATCTCCTTGCTGCCTTCTGCTCTGAACTTTCCAAAGCATCTCCACATTTTAAGGGAAAAAGGCTGTGTCAGATGGGAGATCTTTAGTACATGAAGAGATATGAGATTATCTGGTCTGGGTAGATGAGGAATCCTGATTGTGAGAAATAGCAGCAGTGATGAATGTCTGTTGAGTTCCACATAAAAAGCCCCAGTAACTGATCAAGTGCACAGTCATAAATAGCAAGCCTTTATCTTCATGCTTTGGGACAATCTTGTTTTCATAGGTAGCCCATGAAGATGATCGAGATTTCCCAAGAGTGATGTTAGTTTTCGGTTTCCACATGTAATATGAAAACAATTTTTACCCTTAACTACAGCTTTCAAGTTCGTTTTTTCTCTGAGGAAATACCTAGGCATATTACGAAAATTAATCACTGCATTATATTCACCAAAAATAACCTTTTCTGGAGATAGTCACAAGGGCCTTCTTATGCTTTCTATATATAGTCTTGCTTTTAGATTTTAAAAAGTAGCTTTGTGGTAAGTTTTGAAATAAGAAGTGTGAATCTTTCAACTTCGTTAGTCTATAGTATGCTGTATGCTTGGTATATTGCAGACCCAAAGAAAGTCTAACTTATCAAACTTCATCATCAGAATTTCTTTCAGGTGAATCGTGTTTGATTGTTTGATTTTAGGCTCCTTAGATTCTTCAGAGCTGGTGAGGGTGAGGTGGGCTGTTTATCTTATTTTTTTTTAACCTCTCACCTTCACAAAGGCAAAGAAAAGATTCTATTTAAAGCCTTGCTGCTCAAAGTATAATTTGCAGAACAGCAGCATCAGCATCAGCATCACCTGGGAGTTTGTTACAAATGCTACTCTCAGGCCCACCCCAGACCTGCTGAATCAGAATTTCTTTTTGAATCAGAACCTCAGGTGGTTGATGCTCACATTAAAATTGGAGAAACACTGATTTAAAACACTGAACATCATCCGGGTTTCTATATTCTGTGTCTGTAAAATGGGGGTAAAATCAATTATGTCTGTCATAGCACATTATGAAATTCAAATAATATAGGGAATGTGGAAGTGATATGCAGATGAAGAGAAGAGAATTAAAGTCAGTTAGTAGATTAAGCACTTACAGGGTTGTAGTGCAGATGAAGTGAAATGTGCACAGCACAGTGCTTGGTAAAATGTAAGATGCAATCACAGAATTAATCATTCACTTATCTAATAAATGTTTCTTAAGCTTTTATTAGATGCCAGGCACTGATCCCACCCCTGCTCTCACAGATGTAAGAGGTGACAATAGACAGGAGGTCCACAGCCAGAGGAATTCTTCAGGTTGGGTAGAGGCCAGATTCTGTGGTACAAACCTTTTCCCACATTCTAATCTTACCAAGAGATTGAAAGGTGTTTTTAGAGCCTAGTGAAAGTGACTTCAAGCATATCCTGAGTCAGAGATTTCTCTTCTCCTCTCTGAGTTGGTAAATCCCTTTTAGATTTAACTCTGCTACGGTGATTCAGAAACAACCAAGCATCAAAAATGCACACTAGCACACGATGCTGGGGAAATAAAATATCTATTATCCCTTGACACTTGCTCTACTCTTGCAATGCATGATGCAACTAAAATCCATGGTGCACAGACATAGCCTCGGCTAATGAATATTTTCATTGAAGCAAGCATATCAGGCTTGCAAGCAATGCAACAGCAAGAAATTGAGTAGATCCCATGGTTGGAAATAACTTTCAAAAGAAAAAAAAAAAGCTCAATTATTGTGAAAGGGGACTTTCTTGAATAGAGACCTCTTCATTGAATCATTGTCTTCAAAGAGCTGAAGAAACCTGAGACAAGGCCTAGTCCAAGGGACACCAGCACAAAGGCAGGGGGAAGAACAGTGAAAAAAGCAGGGGAGAGAGCATTGCCAATATTCACAGATGAAGGCAGTAAAGAAGAACACGTGGTCAGTTCAGAGCAGTCAGTCCACACACTAGCACTTGGACTTGCTGATCTGTTCCAACCCCTTCATTTATAGACAAGAAAGCAAGTTCCAAGAGATTACACTTCTAAGTTTTCCATATCACTATGGAATTTAAAGATATCCTAACTACACTGGAAAAACTTAGCATCTACTTTGGAAATAATTCATGCTGATAAAAACATGTCAGGTAGTATCTGTGGCCAGGGAAAACAAAAGCACTGTGATCAGGGTGGCCAGGAGAAGATATCAAGAGCTGGTTTCTGCAGAAGTTGACAAACCGATCCTAAACTTCATATGGACCCAGAAGAACCAAAACAATCTTGAAAAAGAACAAAGTTGGAGGAGTCACTCTTCCTGATTTAAAAACTTACTACACAAAGCTATACTAATCAAGGCTGTGTGTTGCTGGCATAAGGATAGACATATAGATCAACAGAATAAAACTGAAAGTCAAGAAACAAACCCTCACATTTCAGGGTAATCGATTTGTCACAAGGATACCAAGACACTTCAATGGGGAAAGAAAGTTCTTGAAAAATTATTCTGGGACAATTGAATATCCACATGCAAAATAATTGGTATGGAGAACTAACTCACACCAATTAACTCAAAATGGATCATATACATAAGAGCTAAAACCATAAAACTCTTAGAAGAAAAATGGGAATAAATCTTTGTAATTTTGGGTTAGGAAAAGCTTTCTTAGATACTGCACTAAAAGCATAACAAAAGAAAAAAATAGATAAATTAGACTACATCAAAATTAAAATGTGTTTAATAGTGATCTCCAAACTCCAGATTAACTGCATTCAAATACTCTAGGAAAAAAGAAAAGGAGGCTATATAAAAATATAGAATCCCAAACCACACCCTCGGAAGGTATGAAAAGCCATACTTTCACAAATCTCAGATTATACTGATGCTAACGTACAACTGCAGGTGGAAATTCTCGTTCTAGAAATTTAAACAAAACATAGAATGAGAAGAAAATATAGATGAATATCTTATGTCAGCATAAGGGAACATTTTCAATATGTAAAAGCAAAGAAATAAGCTATTTATTTATTTATTCATTCATTCATATATTTTTGAGACAGTGTCTTTCTCTGTCATCCAGGCTGGAGCACAGTGGCACGATCATGGCTCACTGCAGCCTTGACACCCAGGCTCAAGTGATCCTTCCACTACAGTCCCCCAACAAACGTAGCTGGGACCACAGGAAAGCACCACCACACCCGGCTAATTTTTTAATTTTTTTTTTAGAGACAGGGTCTCGCAATGTTGCCCAGTCTAGTTTTGAACTCCCGGGCTCAAGCAATCCTCCTGCCTCAGCCTCCCAAAGTTGTGGGATTACAGGTGTGAGTCACCGCACCCAGCCCATTGATTTATTAAGCACATACTTACTGGGACTATCAAGTACACGCACTTTTTGGCTACATGAAATGTTTAAACTTCTGTGTATCAAAAATTATCATTACAAACAAATTAGGAAAAACTATTTTCAATGTCTATGGGATATAAAGATAATGTCCTTAGTAAGTTTTTTTTTTTTTTGAAATACACTTGTAATCTACTAAGAAAGGCAAGTAATGAAATAAAAGTAGGAAATTGACATAGTTCACAAAAGAAAATAAATTCCCAAAATTAAAATGAAAATATGTGAAAAAGTGTTTGGCTTCTCTAATAGTTGTGGAAATGGAGACTATTTGGATAAAATACAAAATATATGTGTGCCTACCAAGATGTTAAATATAAAAACAATAGAATGAATACCAGGGTTGGCATGGGTGTAGTTAAAGGAGAGCTTTCTTACACTCTTAGCAGTTGAAATTGCCACATATATGACTCACAGTCTTCTTGTTTGTCAACGTTCATCTAGTTATGTTGTGGTAGCAAACAACCCCAAAGTCTCAGTGGCTCACAACAGTAAAGTTTGATTTCTCACTCATGGTGTGTGTTGGCTGTAGGTTGGCTGGGACATTGCTCCATGTGCCTTCTTGCCTCTAGGTTCCAGATTGCTAACAGGAATATGGCACTATCTGGAATAGACGAAAATACAGCGTTGGAAACAGTGACGGTTCTCAAAGTTTCAGCTGGGAAGAACCTGATGTCACTTCTACTCATGTTCCATTGACCAATGCAAGTCATAGGTTCAAAGAATAGGATAGAAGAGCACAAGAAAGGGTCTCTGAAAGAAGGCAGCAAGCAGAGGGTAGAAAATCCTTTGAACAAATAATACAATCTTCCATAATCTGCCTTCCTGATCACTGATATTCACTTTGCTCCCTTTGCATTAAAAATACACTCTCTCATACCCCAAGGAAAAATATTTCCCAAAGGCCTAGCTAATCATGGTTTGAGACCCAAAGCCCAAGATCTTTAATAGTTTCTGAATCTAATCCACATGTCTCCTCTTGATATACAGATCTTGATATAGAGATCTATGCACCTGAAGAAAAGTTATCTACACACAAACAAGCACATTCCTCCCACATACACAGGCATACTCACCAAGCATTCAATGGTGCAAGAGGGACAGTGTGATCAAAACAGGCATTTCTATGTGGAAAAGGAAAGACTAGGAGGTCATACTTAATACTGGTACATAAATTCCTGAAATCCTACTGGACAGATTTTTTTTAAAAGCCCTTTAACCTGAAGTTGAGAATCCATTATTCTTAACACCTGTCTCCTCTTGAAAATCCTCCCTTCTTGTCTGTCTCTGAAAATGGTATTGGAGAATGTGCTCATGTTACAGCCCGGGTAGCTATTTCTTGTAGAAGACTGGAGGGCCCTAGGGCCATTGTAAATACTCAAAATTCTCAGTTTCTTTAACACATGCTAGTGTCTCTTTTGGCTTTAGGACTCTCTCAAAAATGTAGCTTTTTATCATTTGATCCAATCAACAATACATGTAAAGTGGCACCCACAGTTCTTGAGTCATACCAATGCACTTAACTTTATAATGTATGAGTTACAAGTGAAAATCAATTGCATCTTCCAACCATGTAAACCCTGAAATTTCTAGACCCTCTGCATTCCCTTTCAATTCTGCTTGAATATCGGCCAATTCTTTTCTGAGCTAACCTCAGTCTTTTAGAACATTTCCAGTAACAACCAAATCATGCTACAACATTCTAATTTCTCACTTTCCTCATAAAGCCACAAGTTCATTAGTTTGGGCACTGCCCCATATTTTAGATTTTGTTGATGTTTTTGTTGTTGTTAGGCAACATCACTTTTATGGTACCAATTTCCATATTGGTCAACTTTTTGCTAGGTTTTGCTACCACAACAAACCCCAAAACCTTAGTGACTTACAACAAGGGTTTACTTCTCACGCATATACATGCTGTCTGCAGATCAGCTGTGCCTGTGCTCCTGGTATGTTCTTCATTCTGGGATGCAGGCTAAAGGATCAGCTGCCCCTATCTGAGCCTTCCTGTTCTCATAGCAGATGGAGAAGAGTGATAGCAGAAGCAGCATGGCTTTTAAAGCTTTTGCTAAGAAAGGGCACACGTCATTTACGCTCATGTTGCATTGGCCAAAGCAAATCATACAGCTGAGGCTAACTCCAATGACAGAACCTGTAAGATCTTCTCATGGGAAAAGCACTAAGGGCCCCTGTAGGAATGGGGCATGGGTGGGAGGAGGCCATCAATATTTAAAATAGGTAGTGTAGGCCAGGCACATGCCTGTAATCCCAGCACTTTGGGAGGCCGAGGCAGGTGGATCACTTGAGGTCAGGAGTTCAAGACCAGCTTGGCCAACATGGTGAAACCCCGTCTCTACTAAAAAAACCACAAAAATTAGCTGGGCATGGTGGCAGGCACCTGTAATCCTAGCTACTTGGGAGGCTGAGGCAGGAAAATTGCTTGAACCTGGGAGGCAGAGGATGCAGTGAGCCAAGATCATGCCACTGTACTCCAATCTGGGCAACAGAGTGAGACTCCATCTCAAACAATAAAATAAAATAGGTAGTACAGTGCTCCACACCTCGGTCACAAAATAGTGTGAATATAATTAGTAAAAGTTTCCTGGAACATAGGAGTTGCTCAATAAGTAATAGCTTATTTTCCTTTTCATTTCTATCTCCCTTTTCCTTCCCAATTCTGAGATTTTAGCATTCTATGATTTTGCTGATAGCATCTGCAACCAGTGAATGAGAATAACGGAATGAAAAAGATAACAAAAATAATCATCAGAGTGTTTCTTAATTTCTGATGTGGAGGACATGTAGGAAATTATCCTGATCATGACCTAATTTTCCTATCATTATCTTGCAGAATTATAGACTAACCTCCTCTTCTGTACCCTTTCAACAAATTCAATAAATATATGCTGTGTGTGTTTTAAAATCAGCACAAAAATTTAGGAAAACAGGTGTCATGAGAGTTTTCTTTGGTTATTGTTGCTAACAATCAAATATACTGTCCTCACTTAAAGACCTAATTCTAAAATGATCTGTGCCAGCAAAGAATGAATTTCAAGACAAGTGTCCCAGTCATCATTTGCTTTCTTTCCTGAATTGCTTTCTTTGAGTCACTGACTATATATAAGCCACCATCATGCCATGACCAAAATAACTGGATTTCTGGGACTGTTTTTCTCTGTAAACACTTTGGTACAGCCACCAATAAAAATAGAAAAGAAACTCCTGAAATTAAACATTGTCCCAAGGTAATGTTATTCACCTACTTACTCAAAATTTTTCTCTATTACTGAGCGTGGACAGCATCTTTATGGAGTGACAAGACACCAGTCCATTTTCTCCCTCTTTCTTCTACCATGTTATGCAGCCAGAGGATATAATCATGGGTAATCCAAATTGGTAGGATTTTATTTACTCTCACCCTTTCCCAAAAAGTTATTTTTAAAAAATAAGGCTTCTGTATTAGTCCATTCCCACACTGCTTTGAAGAAATATCTGAGACTGGGTAATTTATAAAGAAAAGAGATTTGATTGGCTGACAGTTCTGCATGGCTGGAGGCCTCAGGAAATTCACAATCATGGCAGAAAGAAAAGCAAACATGTCCTTTACATGGCAGCAAGAGAGAAAAGTGCTGAGCAAAGCGGGAAAGGCCCCTTATAAAACCATCAGATCTCATGAGAACTCACTATCATGAGAATAGCATGGGGGTAACCGCCCCCAAGATTCAATTACCTCCCACTGGGTCCCTCCCACGACACATGGGGATTATGGGAACTACAACTGAAGATGAGATGCGGGTGGGGACACAGTCAAACCATATCAGCTTCTCTTCATAAAAAGTCCCTTCCCTCATTCCAAGTTGCAAACAAAAACTAAAACAGAATTCAATTGTGATGACTGTTTATCTAAACACCTGCCATCAAGGACCTTCCAACAAGGAGCAGCAGGGGACAAAGGGTGAGGATGTTGAGGACAACTAGGAATTCTAGAAAGTAATCTGATAAAAGAGCTAGAGGTTTATACATTGACCTGGAACTCCACACAAAACAAGAGCACTGAGAATGTGGCCAGGATGCCCTTCACCCACATGCCTCTGAGCCAAAGGTGTGCCAGGGCCAGCTTGTACCACCTTGAGAAAACCAGCTGTCAAATTTTTGATAGCTTGAAATTGCCCATGCTGGGAGTGTTTATACCATGGAAATTGTAAATGCTACAAACAAAAGCTTTAGTTTCCAGAGGGCCGGTTGTTAATGCTTATCAGCCCATCACGACACCAAGCTGTGGTTGCCGCTCTCCAGCTGGAATCCCATTGAAATGACAGCATCACATTCGCCTCTCCCTGGATACTTGCTGCCAGATTCTGTTCAGAAAGCAACAGAAAACATTAAGAAAATATGACCGCCATTACCCTGTCACTGAGCATTAACCAAAAAGTCTATCCACGTGTGCTCTGCATAGGAAGGAGGGCTCAAATTCATCCTCTGCTGATGTTCAGAGCCATGTCATCACCTGAGGTCAGGAACTGTTGGTTTTTATTCACTGTTGTTCCCACTGTTCATACCGAGCAAGAGAGTCTCGAAGGAGAGTGAGAAAAGTAGGGGCATGAAAAAGATAGGACTGAAGCTTTGCCTGTGGCATTGCAAATCATGTAAGACCAAGAGAGGTGGTCAAACCTCACTCTGCAGGCTGTTTCCTTTCTCACTGGAATGACACCACAGTAAGAGAAAAGGCTCCCGTGTGGGAAGAAGACCAGGTCTGACTCCACCTCTGACACTGACTCACAGTGTGACCTGCAAAAGTGTTCAATTGTCCTCCCAGGATACTGTGATTCTAGTGATTTTCATAGAACCTACCACTTGTGGAAGTGCTTAAGGGATAATGCAAAAGCAAACAAATACAACTACATCTAAAAAACAAAAAAGAAGAAAGTGAGGGAGATGGGGGAAAAGTAAAGAAAGAGAAATAAGTTTTTAAAAGGAAACAGAGAAAAGGAAATTGGAAGCTGAGGCTAAAATGGTTTTTTTCATCCATAGGAAGTGAAAAAAAAGTTCATTTTTCCCAAGTTTCCTTAAACTCAATAATTGGCTTTAAAATAAGTAAATGTCAAAACTGTGAACTTAATACCTACATATGAATAAAATATCATTTTGTATTTTTTAATATATCGAAGACATTTACATACAATTTTGTTCAGGAAAAAAAGCTCCGGAGCCGAAAAATAAGTTTGAAAGCTACCCAGAGAAAGAGGAAAATGGAGGGTACCTAATCAATGGGCATAAAGTTTCAGTTCAGCAAAATAAACAAGTTCTAGAGATCTGCTGTACAACATGGTGCTTATAGTCAGCAATAATGTATTGTGCACTTCAAAGTTTTTCAAGTAGCCAGACATGGTGGCATGTACCTGTAGTCCCAGCTATTTGGGGGGCTTAGGCAGGTGGATTGCTTGAGTCCAGGAGATCAAGGCCAGCCAGGACAACACAGCAAGACACCATCTCAAAAGAAAAAGTTAAGAGAGTAGATCTCATGTTAACCATTATTACCACAATTAAATAAAAAGGAATAAAGAAAACTATTCAATCAAATATTTATTGAGCAAGTCTTTTATTGTAAGCTCATTACAAGGCTAGCTGCTAACTCTATGTGTTTATAGATTAAACAGAGAATGCAAATATTTTTCTCAAGAAACTCAAAGCTAGACTTCTAATCCAAGATTCATGCTTTAAACTACCCCTAACACTCTCAACAGAGCAATTCCATTTAAATATTTTAATTGTAGTTTTTAAAGTTAATACAATACCACTTTTCGAGAAAGGAAATTCCTCAGTGGAGGACCAAAAACAGAAAACCAACCTAATCAGATAGATGCGAAGAAGGCACTGAGCCCATAACCTTGTTGATTCCAGCTCAAAACTAGAAGTGGCTGAGAGTTCCACCAGAGGGATAATGGAGATCCCATCCACCCGCCTCCAGCAGTGACTGAGGGAAAGAGCCATTTGCCACACAAAACAGGATGTGGACTGGATCCCTCAGATAAAAGAAGGCTGAAAACAAATTGTAACCATGCCTGGGTGTGCAGCTTGAAGCATCAACAACAGCACTTCTGGGAGGGAGAAGAGAATGCTGTTTATGAAGGACCAACTCCTGTGTGTACAACTCTGATATCAACATGGCATGGGAGTCCTGTACGTGGAGTTCCATTTGGCCATAAAACTGCTGGGCAGGGAGAAGTGAGTGTAGACAGCAGGAAAACAGAAACCCTACTCAGCATGAGCCCAGAGGAAACGCAAACTCCAAAGGGTGGCCAAGAAAATTAATAATAAGGGGATGAGTTCGCTACCAACACAATGCAAAACAATCTCACAAAGACTGTAAAATAAGAATATTTTAAGATCTTGGAAGAATTCAGGCAGGAATGACATTCGTCTTTTATTTATTTTTTTTTTATTTTTTATTTTTTTGAGATGGAGTCTTGCTTTGTCACCCAAGCTGGAGTACAGTGGCGCCATCTTGGCTCACTCAACCTCCACTTCCTGGGTTCATGCAATTCTCCTGCGTCAGCCTCCTGAGTAGCTGGGATTACAGGCATGCGTCACTTCGCCCAGCTAATTTTTGTATTTTTAGCAGAGACGGGGTTTCACCATGTTGGCCAGGCTGGTCTCAAACTCCTGACCTCAAGTGATCCACCCACCTCAGCCTCCCAAAGTGCTGGGATTACAGGCGTGAGCCACCGCGCCTGGCGACATTCAACTTTTAAAAGAACAAAAAAAAAAACTATGAAACAGAACAGGTTACTACCAACAAGGGACCAGTGAGAGTACCCAAGCAAAGGACCCTTCATTTCTGACTCAAAGTCCCCATAGAAAACTCACCATCTCCCCAGCCCAGCAAATGGATGAAGCTGAGTTTCTTCTAGGAATGCTGGGTTTTCCAGCTCTCATTCTGTGCAGTGGTTGGCCCTGTGCAGGGTCACTCCACGGCATTCAAAAGATAACCTCCCAAAATCATGGTCAAGTTTCACCTACTTTTTTCATGGATGATAAAATTTGAAAATCTCACTCTTCTCCTTATAACACAGATATTCCAAATATGAAGAGAAATGAATATCACCGGTTTGCAATCGGGATGGTCCCTGTCATAGGTCTGGTTCCCTGAAGCCAACTCTGAACTAGAGATCATAAGCAAGTGATGTGTTAAGGAAGTACTCCTAGACCAGTAAGGAGTGGGGAGCAGCACAGAAAGAAAAGAAACCACAGGGCAAGGGTGCAATTTCAGGCAAAGTTAGTCAGTAGGATCTCATATAAATTACACCTCAGAGATTTTCCTGTGCTGAGGCAAGGGAGCTGGGCTTTCATACTCCTGAACCAGTCATTGGCATAAACTCCCAGGCACTTTCCTCTCTCTATGCCTACTGCGAAGGCAGCTATATCATAGCCCACAGATAAGTCTTAAGATGGCCATAAGTAGTAAAAGCACCCAGAAGCCTGAGGAAGCGATGCAGGGCAGGTTCTTGGCTTCATTGGGAAAAAATTCAAGAGTGAGCTGGCAGTGGAAGAATGCACCTTTCCTGAGTTTGCGGCAGTAAACTCTGTGACTGCTCCCGCAGAGCAAGGTCAGCTCATAGGCAGCATGCAGAGAGTAGCAGTGTATGGGTGGTTGGCAGTTGCATTTATATTCATTTTAATAATATGTAAATAAAGGGGCAGGTTATTCAGAAATTGCTAGAAAATGGGTGGTAACTTCCTGGCATTGCCATGACATTTGGAAACTGTCATGGTGCTGGTGGGAGTGTCTTACGCTGATGGGCAGCAAGGGCAACTAGAGGTGGCCTTCAGCATCACTTACTGGTTTGGGGCTGTGATATGGTTTGGCTCTGTGTCCCCACCCTAATCTCATCTCGAGTTGTACTCCCCGTATGTCGAGGGAGGGGCCTGGTGGGAGGTGACTGGATCATGGAGGCAGTTTCCCCATGCTGTTCTTGTGATAGTGAGGGATTTCGCAGGAGATCTGATGATTTAAAAGTGGCAGTTTCCTCTGCAAGCTTTCTTTCTCTCTCTCTGCTGCCACCTTGTGAAGAAGGTACCTGCTTCTCCTTCACCTTCTACCATAATTGTAAGTTTCCTGAGGCCACCCCAGCCATGCAGAACTGTGAGTCAATTAAATCTCCTTTCTTTATAAATTACCCAGTCTCAGGTAGTATCTTCATAGTAGTGTGAAAATGGACTAATACAGGCTGTCTTCATTCTGGTCTGGAGAACAAGTCCTGCCAACCTCCTACCTCAGTGAGATCATGGAAAAGGTAATGGGCATCTCAGAGCTCAAACATTGCCTTCTACAGATACCTTTTCTTGCTGCCAGTAACTATGGAGGTTTGTGATGACTCTAAGTTTCCAGAAGGTAAACAGGGCCAAGAAATAGAAGGAAAATACAATTCAGGATGTATGTTTTGTTCATGTGTGCAGTGAGTGAAGATTATGCTGTGGCCAGAAAGGCCTGAATATAAATAAGAACTTCAGATAGGAACACATTGCTTAAGTCTAGCTGAACTATAGAACTTAAATTTGGTTCAAACTACTTCTGAAACTATGGCCTTCACAAGCAATCTCATATATTTCTGAGTTATTTGAAAATAAGGCAATATTAGTTTTGTAGGCAATTGATAGTTTTAAAAATCATGAAGATACATAATTCTTTATTAATTTTGTAGACATGTTTCCAATAACATTCTTATAATTAAGAAAATCTGACAAAAGAACTTCAGCAGATGTGTTTCATTTGCTTGGCAAATTATTATAATTTTTAGTTAAGTAACAGATAAACCAGGGATTTACATGATTCTAGTAAGATTGTTAGCTATAGATAAAATTAGTGCTACAGCAGTTGAAAATGGAATAACTTAGAATAAGTAGATTTATGAATTGATGTTTTGATAGTTCTGACCTGGGTGGTCCAAGCATACGTTTTAAAATTAAAGAGAATCCAAAATAAGCCCATGTTATCAAAATGTGGAGTTGCCTTGGTAGCCATGTACAGCAACTTGTATTATCTCTTCCAAAGTATTGGCATAATTAATATAATCTTATACTCTAGTGCCCATACCCTACCTACAGCTGATGGAAGGGCAGTGACAACATGGAGTAGATGTTCCCAAGTCCGGCTGTAAACAGCAGCCTATGATGAAGGTGACTGGTCAGGGTTTTCATTTGAGGCTTCTTGTACTCCAATTAAAAAAAAAAAAAAAGGTCTTCCATTAAAAAAAAAGAAGAAGAAGAAATGAACATTTTAAAAGTCCATTGCAATTCTGGATAATAAAAATTTGGTCATTGAAATTTTTTAAAAAATAGATGGAGACAGATATAATAAACTCTAGATTGCAGACAGTTCAACTGAACTAGTGAATCAAACTTGTAATTGGTGGATTAGAAGCCCTCTGAAGACTTTGCCCGGAGAAAATAAGATTAAAAAGTCTGAAGAAGTAAGAGATATGGAGACTAGACCAAAAGATTCCAACATATGTCTAACAAGCACCCCCAAAGTTAAAAGTAGAGGGAATTAAGGAGAAGCAATACACAAATAAATAATGGCCAAGAATTTTCTAGCATTAAAAAAGACAGGAGGTTTTTTTGGTTTGGTTTTTTGTTTTGTTTTTTTTCTGAGTGGAAAGCCAAACAAGAGGGACCGAAATAAATCCTCAACTAGATAAGCTGTGGTGGTGATGATGCAAAAATCCAGAAAACAAAGCGTAAAAGATATAAGGAAAGGTCACGAAATTGCTCGGAGATTCTAATAAGCTCTAACAGATGCCAGGAGACAATGGGTTGAAATCTCCCAGTGTTAAGGGGACATAATTGTCACCTGGAATTCATATTTACAAAATTCTCTCACCAGTTATGGCAAAATAAGTATATTTTCAGACTTACAAAATTTACCACTCACATACCTTCACTGAAAATTACTAAATAATATATTTCAACAACAACAAAAAGATGTGAACACAGGAGGCAACACTGACTAAAGAAAGAGCTCAAATATTGACTGTAAACATAATAAAATTAAGATTTTCATACTAAAAATACAGACCTGTTGGGAATAATGTTCAAAATCCTAAGGAAACTGAACACTCAAACAAAGGATTCTTAGCAAAGCAATTTTACTTCTGTGCAGAGGGGTGCTTCTCCTTGGCCAGTCACCATGAGAGCACACCTGAACAAAGGGGCATGACAGCCTTTATTGCTGACGCAAGTCCGGCCCCTGTACCCTTTCCCCATTGGCCAGGGTCAGGCCATACAATCTAAACTAATCCTGGTTGGCTAAACATTTTAACATTTTTTAGATAAGGTGGGCACATAAGGGAGAGAGGGGAAAGGGGGAGGGGTGTGTGCAATGAGCTAGAGAGCTAGTCTTCTTTCCAAATAAGGAAAGGAATGTGAGCTGGTACTGACAATGCCTGGTGCTGTGGTGTGTCTCCGCATGTAACAAAGGCAGAAAGGAAGAAAAAAAGAGAGAAAGCAAAAAGGGATGGGGGGAGTACTATGAATTAAAGAATAAAGGATTGATCAGGCTACTTGAAGAGAAACCTCATCATATCCCACAGCTTTCCTCTTCTTTTTATAACTCTTTCTCTTCCAATCTTGTTAGCATAATTTGGCTCCACTGTTCTACTTGGTCTTCTAGAGGGAAAAGCTCATTTGAATAAGGGGGAGGAGGATCCTAAGAGGTTTTAGTGAGAGCTGTTTCAATAAGTCTTCTCAGGCACAGGGTATAATACAGCATCCTACAAGAATAAGCAACCCTATTCTGATGGCCAGAGAGATGAGGATTGAGGACATAAGTCCCTTCCATCTACTGAACCAATTTCTCATTAAATTTTTGAAGGGATCGTTTAGTCCAGAATTTTTGGCTAGCTCGTTTAATAAAGCAGTAAGAGCTTGTAATGCTTTAGTTATGGTCCCGCCGGGAGCAGTATTATTAGGGATATAAGTACAGCATTGGGTCCCGATCATGACACAAACTCCACCCTCCTTTGCTAGTATCATGTCTAATGCTATCCTATTTCCCCAGGCCGTTTGACTAGTGGGTCCTAATTTTTCAGCTATCCCTCTAATAGCATCTCTAGTATAATTAATAAATCATTGTTGATTGTAATAAATGTAATTTATCCAACTCACATTTTTATTTACAGTTAACCACCAGAAGAACATAGATTCAAATCCAGCAGTTATTTGATTTCAGGCCTTAAATTCAATTGCCACTCCTCTTGGGACCCCAATGGCATCTATATAAACATGAGAATTGAAGGACTCATCGGGGGCCTCTCTTGTTTGACAATGTTTGGTTCCTATGCTTTCTGGTTGATTACCAGGGTGAAAGGGATGACCAATTGAATTACAGCACAAATTCCACTCCAGTTACTTGGCAGAGTGTCCAGTATTGGTCCACCAAAATACCACCACACATCTGCTCGAGGACGGCTAAGGGCAGACATGCGTAAGCTTTTGGAAGGGCTTAAGCTCACTGCATCCTGTTAAGGCTCCCAGGAACCCCAAGTTTTCTCCCCATCATGAGAGACAGGAAGTAAAACTGGCATTGGGAGATGGATGCAGAATGCCCCCTGGGGGCTGACCCGCAGGGTGTCGAACTTCAGGGAACAGCAGAGAAAGAGCTTGGCATGATTTGTTGCCCCAGGCTGAGGAGTTTTGGAAGAGAGCTACCATACAGCTCATGCCCGGTCAGCTGGAAGACCATCCAAGTGGAAAAGGGACAATCTGGGCCTCTGGTCTACCATATGCACAAGCATAACATTCACTTTTGTTTAAAGTGCGGGCGGAATATTGAATCCATTCCAGCCAAGCATTTGCATCTTGATATCCTGTCTCTAGAGCTACAGTTTGCCTTAAGTTTTCTACCTCCACAACCGGTTGGGTCATTTTGGAGATGGAAGGAGGACTTTGGACTTGCTATACTTGGGGACAGCGTTGGGTTCCACGTGTCTCCCAGACTCTGGGTCTGAATTCCTTTATTACTGTTAACCAGTGGTTTAACTAACCTTAGGGAGAAGATTCCTACAGGGTCCTGTCCTGCAACGTCTGCTCCTAACCCAGACCGTTCCAATATAGAGGGTTCTCGGGCCATTGTCTGGGGATTATTTATAATCAGCAACAAGGGGTTACAGTGCAATGGCTTACAATTTGGCGGGGTGGGACCACGGACTAGTTGGAGATTTTGTTTTAGTTCCCATAACCTATTTGAAGCAGGGGGCCTAGCTGTCCACCCTTTGTACTTAGTGGTCTACCAAACATCTGCCCAGTCACTACAGGGACCTTTTAAAGCTCCATACTTATACTTGGTTGACTCTTTGCGGTATGGACATAGACACTTATCAACATGGGATAGCTTCCTTTGAGCTTGCTTGTCTCCGCATGGGATGACTGAACAGGCATCGAACTGAAGGGTTAAAGGGTGGCTAGCCTGAGTTACATTGATGACAAGATGACCTTCTGTTGGAAAAAAAAAAAGAAAATAAACAAGTGATTACTAAGCTCTTTTTAGAGTTAGTTTGGTGGGGGTGAGCCTTGGAGTGACAGTCCATGATTCTAGAGGTGGTGGCACCTTTTTGACTGGGGTGTGATGAGTCCATCCTCTTTCCACTGTCCGGACTGCAGTCTCAGTAGTTAGGAGCACTAGGTAGGGTCCTTCCCAAGCTAGTTCGAGTTTCCCTTCCTCCCACCCTTTGATGTGGACGTGGTCTCCAGGCTGATAATGATGTGTTGGAAACTCCAGGGGCAGCGCCTGTGCTAGGAGACCTTCAGTCTTAAGGGAAGAGAAAGTAGAGGATAGACCAAGTATATAATTTTTGAGGAACTGTCCTTTTGTTTCAAATGTAGGGATGTCAGCAGTGGAGTGTAAGCAGGGCAATCTATAAAGCACTTCATAAAAGGAAAGGCCAATATCTCTCCGAGGGGCAGTCCAGATTAATACAGCAATAGGAAGACATTCAGTCCATGGCAATCGAGTTTCTAAAACTAACTTAGTTAAGTGTTTTTTTAGAGTCTGATTCATCTGCTCTACTCTTCCTGAGGAGGATGGAGGCCAAGGGCTATGATATTCCCAATTTATATCTAGTACCTGGGCTAACTTCTTAATGACATGTGCAGTGAAATGGGCTCCATTATCTGAATCAATATTTTCTACTAGTCCAAATCCGGGTACGATGTTTTCAATTAATGCTTTAACTACATTATTGGCGGTAGCACTTGAGAATGGGATAGCCTCTACCCAGTGGGTAAAGTGATCTATTATTACTAATAAGTATTTTAAACGACCAGTTGGGGGCATTTCAGTATAATCAATCTGAACACTCTGAAATGGTCTCAGCCCTGGATTCCTTCCTCCAAGGGGCGATTTCCTTAGAATCTGCTTATTAGTCTTTTTACATGTTAAGCAACTATCTATAACTTGTTTGGCCTGGGTGTAAATTCCTATACACCCATAAACCCGGAGAACTGCATCGCACATTTCTTGGGGTCCCCAGTGGGTCCTCTGGTGTAATTGAGACAAGACCTCCCTCATGAGAGGTTTTGACAACATCTCCCTTTGATCTGGTAATATCCATTTCCCTCTGTGTTCTCTTTAGCTCCTATTCTTATTTACTTCTCTTTGCAATGGAAGAGAAAATGGGGGTTGCAGTAGGAGAAGGAAGAAAGAGAAGGAAGGCATGAAGTTAAATGAAAAACAGACATTCTGGAAGAAACGGCAACTTGCTTTGCTATCTGATCTGTGAGATTATTTTCCCGACTTGTGAAAGACAAGTCCCTTTGATGCCCTGTACAATAGCTATCTCTTCCGGCAATTGGAGATTGTTGAGGACACAAGCAATTAGTTCTCTATGAACTACATCTTGGCCTCTATTACTGATAAGACCCCTCTCCATCCAAATTTTTCCAGATGTGTGTGCCACCCCAAAGGCATACTTAGAGTCAGTATAGATAGTACCTTGTTGGTTTTATAAATGTTCTAAAACTTGGCTGAGTGCAAACAGTTCACACGTCGGGGCAAATCAATTATTAGGCAGTGTTCCCAATTCTACTTCTTCAAGCATTTCTCCATCAATCACTGAATACCCATTATGTCTTTTCCCTTCAATTACCAGGGGAGACTCATCTATGAATAAGTGCCGCCTTGTCTTGAAGGGAGTTTCTCCTGTCTGGTCAAACTTTTATATGGTAATCAATCAGATCTAAATATGTGTGCTCTCTTTTTAAGTTTGGATCCCCCATTAAAAAGCCTGCTGAATTAAGTAGTTAATATTAAATCATCTTTTTCCAGTAGGACAGCCTCATATTTCAAAATCCTTGAGTCAGTGATCCACCTTCCTGCTTTCTGATTTAAAATAGTTCTAACTTAGTGGGGCTTACTGTTAATTTTCCTCCAAAGGCTAACTTCCTACTTTCTTCAACTAATACTGCTGAAGCCATAATGGACTGGATACATTGGGGCCACCCATGAGTGACTGGGTCTAAGACCTTTGACAAGAAGGCCATGGGCTGTCGATGGCCTCCATGCTCTTGGGTAAGCACTCCTAGAGCTGCCCCATTATTTACATTAACAAAAAGGTGAAATGGCTTTTCTAGGGAGGGTAGAGCTAGAAGAGAGGCGGTTATGAGCATCTTTTTTAATTCCTCAATTTGCTGGATTTCCTCAGAAGTCCACAAGAGACGATCAGGCTCCCATGGGGCGACTTTCTCATATAGAAGTTTACTTTTTAATGCATATGAGTCAATCCATAAATGGCAATATCCAATTAGTCCTAAAAATTTCCTGAGTTCTTGTTTAGTTTGAGGCAGGGGTAGGGAAACAATTCCCTCCACTCTTTCAGGTCCTATTCTTCTACCTGCACTGATTAGGTG
The DNA here is from genome assembly GCF_028878055.3 of Symphalangus syndactylus. Lineage (NCBI taxonomy): Eukaryota > Metazoa > Chordata > Mammalia > Primates > Hylobatidae > Symphalangus > Symphalangus syndactylus. Next base: position 93,245,913 of record NC_072426.2, read on the forward strand.
ACCTAAGTATTTAACTTCAGGCTCTACATACTGAAGTTTCCCTTTTGAGACCTGCAATCCCTCACATTGCAAGTGATTGAGAATACGTGTAGAGAAGTCACCTACTTCCTTTATATCTTTACCAGATATAAGATCATCCACGTACTAAAGCAGGCATATTTGCTTAGGGACTGTGAGTTTCTCTAGTACTTGTTCTAGGATTGGACCAAAGAGGTTGGGGGAGTCTGTGAACCCTTGGGGCAAGACTGTCCATTGATATTGTTGTCTCTGCCCCAAATGGGAGTCTTCCCACTCAAAAGCAAATATATCTCAGCTATCCTCAGCCAAGGGGCATGCCCAGAAGGCATCCTTTAAATCTATCACTGTAAATCACTAACGACTTTACAGAATTTTTCTAAGAATGGTGTAAGGGTTAGGAACAATGGGGTGAGTGGTCTGTACTATTTGATTAATAGCTCTAAGGTCTTGCAGTAATCGATATGACCCATCTGATTTCTTGACAGGCAGGATTGGGGTATGGTAAGGAGACATACGGGGTTCAAGAAGCCCACCTTTAACGAGATCTTCAATTACAGGCTTTAGCCCTAGTCTGCCCTCTAAAGGAATGGGGTATTGCTTTCTCCTTACTATTTCTCCAGGAGTTTTTAGTTTGATATATATTGGAGGGATTTGGAGTTTCCCTCTATTTCCTTCCTTTGACCAGATATCAGGATGAATATATTTCTCATCCACAGCAGTGAGTAAATGTAGTGAAGTGAGGAATCCTTTAGGGCCCACTTGAAGGCCTATACCTAGCCTTAACATTAAGTCCCTTCCTAATATATTAGTTCCCGCTTCAGGAATAAAAATTGAATATGAGTAAATTGATCTTGATATCTGACTTCTGTGCTTTCTAAAATTTTTGCCTTAAATCCTTCTCCTTTTACCGCAGAGACTAAAAGTTCTTCTGAAGAGCAGGTAAGACCAGGTGGAGGGAGACAAACAGAGAAGCATGAAGCCCCTGAATGGACTAAAAAGGTGATAAATTCATGTTTAGGTCCCACCTTCAAATTTATCAAGGGCTCCTCGTGGGACTCATAATAAAAGAGGCAGAGCCCCTGACTCCCCTATTGTTCTTCAAAAGTCATGAGTGTGAAAGTTTCTCTCTCTTTAGTTCAGGACATTCACTCTTGAAGTGGCCTGTTCTTCCACATCTGTAGCATCTATCTTGTCCTTCTTCCTTCTTAGTCTTAGCATTCTCTGCCCTTGCTCCCCATACCCCTTAGGGGGCTTATTAAATGAGGACCTCAACCCTCCAGATGGACGCTTGGGTCCTCTAAAGCAGGGTTTAGGCCCCTTATAATCTCTGGCCCCTTGAAAGCCCTGCTTAGAGATATATGGATTTGGGGCCATCTGTTGGAAGGTAGATAACATAAGTTTCATCTTTTGTTTTTGTTTTTCCTTGTCTCTTCTTACATATACTTTTTGAGCCTCCCTGAGCAGTTCACTCAGGGGACAGTTCACTCAGGGGACAGTCCTCCCAATTTTCTATCTTTGGAAAATTCTTGAAATGTCTGGCCAACTTTTAGTAATGAAGTTAAGTTTTAACATTCCCTGTCCAAGGGGGTTTTCCAAATCAAGGCCTGCATATTGTCTCATCTGCTCCCTCAATCTATTTAAGAATCTAGCAGGTCCCTCATCTTTTTCCTGTTGAATATCAAATGCTTCAGAAAGATTTTGAGTTTGGGGTACTGATCCTCGAATTCCTATTATCATTTCCCTTAGGTGCTGCATGTTTTCCTGGTGATTTGCATTGTTATTGTCCCACTGAGGGTCTTGGGTGGGAAATTTATAGTGGGCAGGAGGAACATTTTGACCGGGAGGGTGTTCGTGTTCCCAAACTGCCATAGCAGCCTTCTGAATCATACTTCGTTCTTCCCCTGAAAAGAGGGTGCCCAAGATGGACATCAACTCGGCCCGGCGTATATCTGAGGCCCTAGAAATTGATCAATTTGATCTGCTACTCCGTAAGGGTCATCCAGTAATGGCTTAAGCTCCTTTTTTAAATTCCGGACTTCTGAACTAGTCAAGGGAGCGTTTACAAAGCCAACAGTCCAATAGCCCCCACCCTCCTTGTGGTACCTCTCTTAGAGGAAAGAAAGTTGGATCTGGCTCTTTATGTGGCTCTCTTAGAGGAAAGAAAGTTGGATCTGGCTCTTAAGTTGGATCTGGCTCTTAGAAGAAAGAAAGTGGATCTGGCTCTTTATTTATTCAAAATGAAAGTTTTGAATATCTTTTTTACATTGTTCTATCTCACATTGAAGCCCTTTTAAAGAGGGATACTTAATAGGTTGGTGGGAGGTAGGCTCACAAGATGGTAACTCTGCAAAGTTGGTATTATAGGGAGGAGGAAAAATACGAGTAGAGGCACCACAAGCGGAGTAGGGATCTGCAGCAGCAGCTGGGGAAATGGAACACGGGCAAGTGACACAGGTGAGGGAGTGGCCTGAAATGGCTGGGGAGTAACCCAAAACCACAGCGGGAGGGATGCAACCCAGAGGAGCAGAATCAGGGACAACTGGAAGAGTGATGCAAGCAGGGGAGGGACCTGAAATGGAAACGGGAGCCAGATGGGCGGGATTGGGGGCAACCAGAAGAGTGGACGCAAACAGGGGAGGGACCTGAAATGGAAACAGAACTGGAGGGGTGGGATCGGGGGCTGCCAGAAGAGTGACGCAAGCAGGGCAGGCACCTGAAATGGGAACCGGAGGGGCAGGATTAGGGACACTGAATGGAGGAAGATGATCTAGAGGGTCCCATGTGTTAGTGGGTGTGGGTTGTCTAGACATGGGAACTCTTTCCCTTCCAGAGGGGTTGGCTTCTGCCTTTCTCCCTCTGGAGTCTAAAGGGTAAAGGAGGACAGGTCCCTGCCACCAGCAGAGGGTGTAATCAATTTCTTCCTGGGAGACAGGGCTCTTATCATTAACATGCTCGATTAAGAGCTGACAAATTCGCTCCTCATTAGACCCAAATTTTGGCCAGAAAAGTGAGGGTTTAAGGATGGGTTCTTGAACCCAAATAAAACAAAAATATTTTATCATCTGCTATTTTCGTTTATACTTGGTTTTCTCATTATCTTTCCAATACTTTAGCATAAGCCTCAAGGGGCTATCAGAAGGAATTTCATCACTCTCTTGACTCTTTAGTTTTCCTGTCTTACTTGAAACATTCCCCATCTTAGGAGTTATGGGGGGCTCCAACCTCTCCTGTTAAAGATGTCTACCCCTCTTTCCAGAGGCTCACTGAGGCTTTAAGAGGAGGTTCAACCTCTTGTGTGAGAGGTGTCTTACCTCCCCCTTTCTAGAGGCTTAGCCCCTCCTGTTAGGGGTTTCCTGCATAACCTACAGCTCACCCGCTCTGGAGGTTCCTTACACCCTTCTTTCTCTTTGTCTACTCTGACTGTTCCTGCCCCTAGTTGACAGACGGCAGCACAAAACCACAGAGAAGACTCACTCACTCCACACAACCATAATGGTTAGCCCCATTCACACACTTTCAACCTCCAAATTATCCCGACCACCAAGGAAATACTTTGTGGCCTTTGTGAAGTCTCCTATCTTATTCTGTGCACAAGAATTACCTGGTCCTCTTATTGCCGTGGTCTTGCAAGCCTCTCCTCTCCACTTTGCTGAGAACCCAGATTTATTCGTCACAACACATGGGACCTGATCTCCCTCACCCTCGGGCCACTGTAACTAGACAGTGGGATGCATCCCGCCTGGGTGGGATGACCGAAGACCCCCTTCCCGAAGGAGAATATTTGAGTCCCACATTTGGGCATCAGAATTGTTGGGAATAACGTTCAAAATCCTAAGGAAATTGAACACTCAAACAAAGGATTCTTAGCAAAGCAATTTTACTTCTGCGCAGAGGGGTGCTTCTCTTTGGCCAGTCGCCATGAGAGCACACCCGAACAAAGGGGCGTGACAGCCTTTATTCCTGATGCAAGTCCGGTCCCTGTACCCTTTCCCCATTGGCCAGGGTCAGGCCATACAATCTAAACTAATCCTGGTTGGCTAAACATTTTAACATTTTTTAGATAAGGTGGGCACATAAGGGAGAGAGGGGAAAGGGGGAGGGGTGTGTGCAATGAGCTAGAGAGCTAGTCTTCTTTCCAAATAAGGAAAGGAATGTGAGCTGGTACTGATAACGCCTGGTACTGCGGTGTGTCTCATGTAACAAAGGCAGAAAGGAAGAAAAAAAGAGAAAAAGGAAAAAGGGGTCGGGGGTACTATGAATTAAAGAATAAATGATTGATCAGGCTATTTGAAGAGAAACCTCACCATATCCCACAGACCCAAAGTATTAGATAATAGCAACAGAAGAGGCAGAATTTAAGAACGGTGTGTAATAAAGTATGCTGAAGCCTTTTCCTGTTTTTTTGTGTTAGGCAGAGAAGAGAGATAGTAAATTACATAAATATATAAGAAATATACAGTATATGTTAAAATTTTAAGAATAGCTATTACAAGAAATATAGCCAATATTAACTAACCAAATAGAAGAGAGACTACAAGGGATTTTCAAATTTTTTTCAGTTCAGATAAAGGAGAAAAGCAGATAAAAATAAATACAAGAAAGTGTGGTAAGCAAAAAAAATTAGATATAAAAATAAAAGTAAACAGTAATCATACAAGGTATAAATGTATTAAATTTGCCAAGAGAAAAAACATATAATTTTTCAAATATGTGTGCATACACACACACATATATATACTGCTTATTAGAAGTACACATCCAATAATATAACACAAAAGCCCCAAACTAGTAGAAAAGATTATCCATCAACATAAACACCAGGCAAAACATGCCAATACCATTTGAGAAACACAGATCAGGCTTTGTAAAATTTCAAAACAGAGTGAGAAAATAGACACAGAAGGTGAGAGAGAACCCAGGAAATATGGAAGGAGATCAAGGAAGTCTTCATGGAAAAGGAGACATTTGAGTTGAGTCTGGAGGAATGGGCAGGACTGGGCCACTAGTAATGGACAAAAGCACCCAATGTTGAGGAACCTGGAGAACATGGGATTTATAAAATTAGACAGGGTTTGACTGCCTTACGTGACTTGCCATGGTATTTTTCTGCAAAGGGAGACACTGAAATCTTGTGTATCAGGAAATAACATTATATTCTCAAATCCCAAAGATTCCAGGTATCAATGGGTAGATGGGAGAAGGAATGTGGAAGAATGAACAAATGTAGACTTCATGATGCTCCTGATGTCACGGTCTCCCAGGACTAGATTTGGTGATCATCTTGCTTGCAGGTCCTCAGAAAAGTGATCTATTTTTCTAGCACTTTATTTTTCCAGAAGGACCGTTGAGAGTTTGATTCTAGTCTGGCTCTACTAATATGATGGTGAGTGTAAGCCAGCTGCCTCTCCCTATGAAATCATTGTCATGTGGTATTTCCCATACAGTTCCTCCTTGCTCTAGCTGTGGTTGTGAGTAGGGTAAAGTAGAAATGTTGACCTGGAGAGGAAAGAAAACCTTATCTTAAGCTCCTACCAAGGTCAAGAAACCATGCAAACCCATTTGCCTCTGTATCGTTGGGGAACTTGCCAAAACTGTTCTCTGCATCACTGATCACTGTTTTTCAGTGTCATTTCTATTCTTTATGGTCTACAACCGAACTTTAATTTGGCTTTGTGTTTTTACTTTTGTTGATGGAAACAGTCAAACTCTGTAAAATATTTGAAGAGATTTATTCTGAGCCAAACATAAGTGACCATGGCCCATGACACAGCCCTCAAGAGGTCCTGAGAACATGTGCCCAAGGTGGTCAGAGTACAGCTTGGTTTTATACGTTTTAGTGAGGCATAAGACATCAATCAAATACATTTAAGAAAAACATTGGTTTGGTCCAGAAAGGCAGAACAACTCAAAGCAGGAAGCAGGGGACAGGGCTTCCAGACTATAGGTAAATTTAAACATTTTCTGGTTGAGTTTGTCTAAAGACCTGGGATGATAGGAAACGTTCAGGTTAAGACAAAAGATTGTGGAGACCAAATTTCTTTTGAAGTCTTATGGTGGCTGCCCTAGAGAAAACAGATGACAAATGTTTCCTATTCAGATCTTTAAAAGGTGCTAGACTGACTCTTAGTTAATCTCTTTAGGATTGAGAGGGCCTGGAAGAAAAAGATCTAGCTATGTTAACAGAGATTGTTTACAGCTGTAAATTTTCCCCCACAAAGGAAAGCTTTGCAGGGCCATTTTAAGATATGGCAAAGAGACATGTTTTGGGGTAAAATATTTTGATTTTCTTCCTTGTCTCCTAAGGTTATGCCAGAGTCAGATTGGAAAGTAAGTCACAATAATATAAGATTAAATAAAACCCATCTGATGAGAAGTTATGGTTTGTAGGGCATGATTCCCCAGACCCCTTAGATAGGAATTTGGGCAAGATAAAAAAATCAGAGCTTAGTCTTCATTTTCCTGGAAGTCTTTTTTTCCCCATTATCTTTTTACTATGAACTGTTCCAAATGTTTACAAAAGTAGACCTATCATTTCATCTGTAAGTATTGTTTCTATCTGTAAAAGATGATTACTCTTTTGAAGACAAATCTGGAATTTCACAATCAGACCCAAAACAATTCACAAAACTTCCTTAGCATAAACACATACAATCAGTGTTCAGATTTTTCCAAATGTCTTATTAGGTTTTTTTAAACAGTTTGTTTGAAACAAAAATCAACTTTGTGGATGTCTCTTAAATCTCTCTTAATTTGTAGATTTCCTCCATTTCTCTTTTTTCCTTGGATTTTCTGTGTGTTTTGTTTTTGTTGTTGTTGTTTGGTTTTCTTTCCTTTAAAAACCAGCCATTTGTCATGTAGAGTTTCCTATACTCTAGATTTTGCTGATTGCATCCCTGTTGTATCATTAACATGTTCCTTTGTCCCCTGCATTTCCTGAAAATTGGTGTTTATTTTGATCAGAACATACATAAATGTCTGGTTCTCTCTCTTTTTTGTGATATTATCACTATTTATAAGCATTGTCTGACTCTACCTGGATTATATCTTTAGAGCCTGAAAATAGTCTAATTCTATCATTCTTGGCTTATCAGCTGAAATTCTTCTACATAGAGAAGAATTTCTCTCAATCCATTATTCAAAGAAAGAAATTGTATAAGAAAGGCAGAATAGACCAGGCACAGTGGCTCACGCCTATAATCCCAACACTTTCAGAGGCCGAGGCAGGCAGATCATTTCAAGTCAGGAGTTTGAGACCAGCCTGGCCAACATGGCAAAACTCTGTCTCTACTAAAAATAAAAAATTAGCCAGGTGCAGTGATGCACACCTGTAATCCCAGCCACTCGGGAGGCTGAAGCAAGAGAATCGCTTGAACCTGGGAGACAGAGGTTGCAGTGAGCTGAGTTCACACCACTGCACTCCAGCCTGGGTGACAGAGCAAGACTCCATCTAAAAAAAAAAAAAAACCAGGCTAAATATTTAATATGTTCAATTTATTTCCTAGATTTTAAAATATGATTCTCTAGCATCCTCCAAAAATAATTGATGAGGTTTTTTATTGTGTGTTATCATTATGAACACTTGCATTGAAACCTATTCAAAGTGTTTTAATTCATCGCAATTATTATCATTCTGGAAGACAAATATGTCCCATCTTTGTCCTCTGGAAGGTTCTTTTGGTGGTCTCCTAAGTCCCTTAACCCATCTCTAGTGGTATTTAATAGCTTCTTTGCTATCTAGTATGACAAGTCATTTTAAGCTCTTCTTGAACATTTCCTTCCTCACAGTTAGAATCAGCCAATTCTACAAGAAGACTTGGTTCTTCTTAGTGGCAAATTGCATTAGAGATCACAATTTGCACACTGGGGATGCTCACAGCCACTAAGCTGGCAACCACCTCTCAGTCTCTTAGTGGACTGACAGGAAAATTTTTAAGGTAAAATACAGTTCACAGTGACAATTCAAATTCAGAGTTACAGTTTTCATTTAACCTCATCCATCTCACATCTTTTCCTCCTTTCGTCCATGCTGAAACCCTCAATTCTCAATGTCAACAACATGATCACTCATTTGATTCATTCCCATGATACACACAAAACAGTCTCAGAATATCAGTGTCAACACTACAACCACCAACAGGCATTCTGAGTAAAATTGAAGATATTTGGCAGTTCTTCTTGTCCTTTGGGAATAACCCACTGGAGATGTCAAAACACTGTGTTTTAGTGTCACTTGGAATATTTCCTTTCTGCATGGTTATGCCAACAACCGGATGCACGGCTTGATTTGTTTCATTTTTCTGGAAGTCTTTTTTGAGTTTAATTCACTTTCTTACCATCTCATCTGTTGACTTTACATCTAATTCCTTTATCTCCTTTTCTTTGCCTGCTTTTTTTTTTTTGAGACAGAGTCTTGCTCTATCACCCAGGCTGGGGTGCAGTGGTGTGATCTCGGCTCACTGCAACCTCTACCTCCCAGGTTCATGCAATTCTCCTGCCTCAGTCTCCCAAGCAGCTGGGATTATAGGGCCTGACACCACGCCCAGCTAATTTTTTTTTTTTTTTTTTTTTTTTTAGTAGAGATAGGGTTTCACCATGTTGGCCAGGCTGGTTTCGAACTCCTGACATCAAGTGATTCACCCCCCCCTTGGCCTCCCAAAGTGCTAGGATTATAGACATGAGCCACCGCATCCAGCCTCTTTGCCTACTCCTGACTCATGAAAGCCATGCTTTCTAAAATGCACATGCTAGGTAAATGGTCTTATGTGTTTCAATTAGAAATAATTTTTGCTTCAGGATTCTTTGGAAGGCCTCATTCTGTTTCTTGATTATTTTGTTTTTCTGCTATTTCATCCTTAGACATGGCTCTTTCTAGCTAAGCCTGGTATTTGTTAATAGGGTGGATGGCTTACCTTAGCAATGCAGTTATGGGATTAATCATTATAATTGATAATAATATATTCATCGAGGCCTTACTAGGTACTAAGAACCAAATACTCTGAATTGAGAACTACTTTAATCTCCCTAACAGGCCTATGACATGGATGTTGCAATCTCTATTTTAGAAATGAGCACTCCAAGACGCAGAATACCTTATCCAAAAGAGCACAGCCAGAAAGTGTCATAGCCAGGAAGAATACCTTCAGAGTTAAAGCTAGAAGGAAGACTGACGTTCACCTCCAACCCCAAATTCCAGCATCTAATACAAGTTTACTTCCTACTGCTCTGATGAACCAAAATGGCCTAACGTCATTAAGGGTAGCGGGTATCCAAGTTATTGGCAACGAATCTGTACGGGTCTGCAGAAACCTCAATTTTTGCCTCTTCAGAAGAAAGAATTCAACTGAGGGGCAGAAGAAGAGACTGAAGCAAGTTTTAGAGCACGAGTAAAAGTGTATTAAGAAGCTTTAGAGGAGGAATGAAAAGTATACTTGGAAGAGAGCCAAGTGGACGTCTTAGAGGACTAGTGCTCTGTTTGACCTTGGACTTTGGGTTTTATATGCTGGCATACTCCCAGCTTCTTGCATCCCTTTTCCCTTGATTCTTCCCTTGGGGTGAGCCGCCTGCATGCGTGATGGCCTACTAGCGCCTGGGAGCTGAGCATGTGCAGTGTGTTTACAGGAGTTGTATGTATGCTCACCGGAGGCATTCTTCCCTTTTCCAGTGGAATGTCCCTGGAAGGTCATACTCCACCATTTTGCTTTTTTTTTTTTTTTTTTGAGATAGCATCTCACTCTGTCACCCAGGCTGGAGTGCAGTGGCATGATCTCAGCTCACTGCAACCTCTGCCTCCCAGGCTGAAGCAATTCTCTGCCTTAGCCTCCAAAGTAGCTGGGATTACAGGTGTCCACCACCACACCTGGCTAATTTTTGTATTTTTAGTAGAGATGAGGTTTCACCATCTTGGCCAGGCTGGTCTTGAACTCCTGACCTTGTGGTCCACCTGCCTCGGCCTCCCAAAGTGCTGGGATTACAGGGGTGAGCCACTGTGCCCAGCCCATGTTCCCTCTTAATGCACATGATTGAGCCATTCGCCCAACTCCTGAGATCTCATGAGGAAGCTGCTGATCATGTTTCAGGTGTTTCCTATCTACTGGGAGACTGACTTTCCCTGGCACTGGCTGCAACCTATTATTTTAGAGAGGCAGTATGACAACTACCTGACCATAACCGGATGGTTGCTTGACTTTCCTGGTAGGGATCCCTCTCCTGCCCTATTAGTGTCTGACTAGCTACCCACTGTAACAACATTAAGGCAAAGGATGTAATTTCTAGTGAAGATGAGAATAAGTTAAAGATTCTCCCTTGACCAAATGCAATTTATAAAAACCTTTAAACCACTATCCACCCCCAGCATTCTCTGTTCCCAGGGTTCAGCTTTTCTCCATCATTTTTAATAACAGTCCCTAAGATCCAATCCACAACAGCCAGTCACTCTGTGCGGTTGTATATAAGAGTTGTGGACTCTAAATGAAACAGTAGAGATCCTGTGGAAGTGCCTATTTCCTGGTTGGGACAGACTCTGCCTCTGACCCATGGTGCCTGTTTCCTGGTTGGGACAGACTCTGTCTCTGACCCATGGGAAGACAGTGGGGAGAGGGGTAGTTGTTCTTCCTACCTATTCCCGAGCAACTGGCACCACTCCTTTCGGAGAGGACAGTGAACAGAACCATGCCAACAAAGAAGCTAAAAATTCTGGGGTAGTTTTGGTGTAGATTGATACTAGATTACGAAACAATGTTACAAGTCACCTGCATTGATAAGAAAAAGAGAGGTCACAGCCAGGCGCAGTGGCTCACGCCTGTAATCCCAGCACTTTGGGAGGCCAAGGTGGGCGGATCACCTAAGTCAGGAGTTTGAGACTAGCCTGGCCAACATGGTGAAACCCTGTCTCCACTAAATATACAAAAATTAGCCAGGCATGGTGGCAGGCACCTGTAATCCCAGCTACTCAGGAGGCTGAGACAGGAGAACTGCTTGAACCTGGGAGACGGAGGTTGCAGCGAGCCAGGATCATGCCATTGCATTCCAGCCTGGGCCACAAGAGCAAAACTCCGTCTCAAAAAAAAAAAAAAAAAAAGAAAAGAAAAGAAAAGAAAAAGAGAGGTCATGAGACAAGGGATCAATCTTTCATCAGAACTATAGTTAGAAAAGTTCTCCCAAATGTTCTTGTTTTCAGAAACAGGAACATAGTCAATCACATTATTTGGGGGGAAATTTCCTAGCTACTCTTTTTGTGTAATTTCTTTAGTATTCACACGGTAATTAGGAGAAAACTCTTTCAAGTGCTGATTGACTGAGGCCGTCTTAAAGTGGAAGTCCTCTATATGTTAAATAATTTAATCTTCACAACAAACCAATGAAGCAAAGGTTAATTTCTCCAATTGTCAAGGAAACTGGGACTTAGAAAATTGGCCAAGGTCATATGGTAGAAACTGAATTCCAAGACTCTTTCTACTACTCTGCCTACCAAGAAGCAACCTTTTGTCTGGGAGGAAAGCTCTCCATTAGGAATATATATTTTCACCCTCCAGGGAATATATTGATTCCTGATATTCAGATGTCCCTGATATTAGGAGGCACATTAGATGCCTGTGGGAAGAGCCCTAAGTACTCAAAAAATGCAAATCCTAGGCCAGGCGCGGTCACTCATCCCTGTAATCCCAGCACTTTGGGAGGCCGAGGTGGGCAAATCACAAGGTCGGAAGTTCGAGTCCAGCCTGGCCAACATGGTTAAAACCCATCTCTACTAAAAATACAAAAAATTAGCTGGGCGTAGTGGTGGGCACCTGTAATCCCAACTACTCGGGAGGCTGAGGAAGGAGAATCGCTTGAACCCAGGAGGCAAAGGTTGCAGTAAGCCGAGATGTGCCACTGCACTCCAGCCCAGGCAACAGAGTGAGACTCCATCTCAAAAAAAAAAGAATGCAAATCTTCATTGCCTTGTGTGGACAACAGCCCAAGGGCCAAGGTCCCCATGGGCTGGTGGCCGTGCTAGGGCTCCAGCCAAGGACTCCTGACTCTTCTACCTCTCTTCCCCCTAGAGTTCACGTTACTGCTCACCTGCCTCATATCCCTAATTCCTCAGCAGAAACTTCTCATAGCTTTAACTTCTTTTTAATCAGGTCAAATAAAAATGTTTTTAATTAACCGCCTTGGTTTTTATGCCTCACATCCAGCTGCTTTTTGCAATCTGGCAGGTCCCATCTGTTGGTTTTTCAGCAGGCTGCTTCTGCATTCATTGCTTCTTTCCCATCATTTTACTGAGCAACCCCTGGACACCCAGAACATTATCCTGGGTGCTGTGGCAACACAACATGTAAGGAGCTATGGTCCAGAAGTGGAGGCAACACCTCGTGAGAGCACTCTGTAGAGTCTGATAAGGATGACAGCTGCAGTGTGTGCAAATACACGAGGGGATGAGGACCATGCTGCAAGGAATCAAGAAATGCTCCACAGAGGAGGTGGCTTTGAGCCTTAAAGGGTAAATTGACCAAATGACGAAGAGATTATTTTGTAATAGGTGAAGAACAACAAAAACCTTCTCAATGTTAACAAAAGAGAGGAAGAAATAAAATTCAATACCTGTGTAATGAATTTTAAAAATTGGAGTTAAACTTCCTCTTGGAGATTGCAAATACCCTCTACCAGGCCTGAATAACTGCATGTATACATTAGTGTTTAGTGCTAATTCCCAAAATCTGACCAGCACCGAGTGAAGACAGTCATCAGGGAAGGGAGCTTTAAGGATGGTTTGAGTGACAGAACCCACTTCATCATCAAAACATTTTGTGGGAAGGAAATTTGGCAGAGTCGACCAAGAGGTGGAGAAGAGATAAAAAGGGAGGCCAGGACAAGCCAATATCTGCTCAGGCCCCCTGAGGAGGCAAGGGTGGAAGGAAGGCAGCCCAGGTGTCCTTCTGTGGAAGCCATTTCTCAAGTGTCTTCCACAGACTAGTCCAGCAGCCTGGAGCCCAGCGTCGAGCCCAAATCCCAAATGAATTGCTGCCCATTGGCCACCTCTTCCAGACCAAGACAATAATGACACGCCTGTGGTACTGGCCTCCCCACGGAAGACTAAGGAGAACCTCCAGCTGAAGCTGATAAGGAGAAGAAAGTGTGTCATTTCTGTTAGTTTCCCAATGCCACCCAAACAATGCATACACTGTGTCTTTTAAAAAATACATACTTTTATCACCTCAAGGTTTCTGTAGCTCAAAGTCCAGCATTCTGTGGCTGGATTCTTTGCTCAGGGTCTCACAAGGCCAAAATCAAGGCGTTGGCCAACTTAGGACCTTATCTGGAGGCTCTGAGGGAGAATCCACTTCCAGCCTTATTCAAGTCGTTGGCAGAATTCAGTTTCTTGTGATTGTAGAACTAAGGTTGCCATTTCCTTGACACCTGGTCCCTTCAATCAAGCCAACATGTCATGTTGAATGCTTCCTGAACATTGAATCTCTGACTTCCTCTTCTTCCTCTGCTTTTAAGGGCTTGCATGATTACACAGGGTCTACCTAGATGATCCACGATAATCTTCCCATTTTAAAATCAATGATTAGTCATCTTAATTCCATTTGGAAAGTCCCTTTTACCCTGTAAGGTAACATATCTGTGGGTGTTGTATCTCACTGAATTCTGTGTCTCGGGAATTTGGTGGAATCCTCTTAGGGACAATGAGTCTACCTACCTTGCCATCTTTCTCTCCCCTTGAGTGTCCATCACCTCACTACCTAATCTTATAAAAAGTCAGTGCCAAGAAACTTCAGAATAAGACATGCCTTGACATTCAAGGAATGTTCACCTTAGTTGGAGAATTCAAAACAAGACATAGTGAATATCACACTAGTCATCCCAACCTGCATATCTATGACCCTTTAGAGTTCAAACTAATCCACCAGTATTCCCTAAATGCCATGCGCTTTTCCCCTGCCCTGCTTTATGTTTTTCCAGAACCCTGGAAAAGCCAGTCTCTCTAATCTTGTCCAGCTACCTCCTCCATGAAGAGCTCCTGGCTCTGACTACTTGAAATGAATGTGGCTCTCCTGAAAGTTCTCCTGGCAATGTGTCTGTCCAGTGTAAGCACTTCTCACACTCACTCTGAGCCATGGCATATTGTTGACATGCCTGTCTCCCCCACAGTCAATGTACAGAAAGCCTTCATGGCTCACCCACTCTCTGAACGTGGCAATTAATTATGCTATTGAAGCTAGTGCTGCATGGAGACATGAGCATTCTGCAAGTCACCCTCAAATATCTGAACGTTCTCAAGGCATAGCAGGAAGAATAGAATTCAGATCCGATCAAGACCTTCCTCAGTGTCTGCACTTTTCTCAATGGCATTAATGTAGGTGGAAAAAATGTATAAGCAGAAGCAGGATCTACATGGTCCTTGGAAAAGGAAATGCCAAAGCCAAGTTGGAGACCCTGAATTGGACTAGCTCTGTCATGGTTTTCCACGTTGAATAAGATATTACTCAAGAATCCCTATGCCCTTGCCTGAGTCCATGACTGAAGTTCTCTGATGAAGAATTCAGCCTCCCAGATGTTCTGTTGAAGAAAAAGCAACTGTGCCATTGTAAATAAACACATCAATAATCTAAGTTACACATCACTCCCCTGTGAGATTTGTTCATGTAAATAAGTCCTTGAGAACCTTCGGAAAAAAAAAAAAAAAAAAAAAACCCTAGCTGCCTTGACCTAGCAAAGTCAAACTTGAAGGCCTACACACCAAAGAACTGGATCTGAGAAGGACTACACATCAAAGAACTGGCTGACCCACCCACCTACCTGACAGCAACGAGTCTTCTTCCCTCTATCCAAAATGCATGTGGATGATCATAACAGAAAATGGGACCTGCATGTCTCCCAAACACTAAGAGGCTGTTGGGGAAGGGTTCTGCAGCTGGGGTTTCAAGGGGCCTAAGATTACCCCCAAACATCTCTGCCTTCCTTTCAGGAGGTAGAATCTGAGCTTTATTTCTCGCTAGGCCTGTGACTGCTTTGACCAGTAAAATATGGAGAAGCACCATCCTGAAACTTGCAAGCCCAGGCACTAAGAAAGCCTGACCACTTCTAATTCTTCCTCTCGGAGTGCCAGGCTGACCACGTGTAAAGTCTAGCGTAGAGAAAGAGGCCAATGTGGAGAAGCCCCAGAAGTCCAGACACCACATGGAGCAGCACAAGTATCCAGCACCATCTTCAAAGTGCAAAGGAACTGGCCTGCTGAGCCCCAGCCAACCCAAGAGTCATGGTTGTTGTTTAAACCACTAAGTTTTGGGAGTGGTTCTTGAGGCAGACATAGTTCATCAAAAGCCCATCCAAGGCCAGGTGTGGTGGCTCACGTGTATAATCACAGCACTTTGGGAGGCTGAGGCAGGCAAATCACGAGGTCGGGAGATCGAGACCATCCTGGCTAACACAGTGAAACCCTGTCTCTACTAAAAATACAAAAAATTAGCCGGGTGTGGTGGCGGGCTCCTGTAGTCCCAGGTACTCAGGAGGCTGAGGCAAGAGAATGGCATGAACCCAGGAGGTGGAGCTTGCAGTGAGCGGAGATCACGCCACTGCACTCCAGACTGAAAGAACCCATCCAACGCCATCCCCCCTGACCTTCTATACACAAGACTAACAAGTATTTACTGAGTTCGGTGAGTTCGAAGCCTTACTCTCTAGATCTCACTGGATTCTATCAACAGTGTCCCGTATGAGGCCTGTTATAAAGGTGATATGGTTTAGCTTTGTGTCCCCACCCAAATCTCAGCTTGAATTGTAATAATCCCCACGTGTTGTGGGAGAGACCCAGTGGGAGGTAACTGAATCATGGGGGTGGGTTTTTCCCATGCTGTTCTCGTGATAGTGAATAAGTCTCATGAAATCTGATGGTTTTATAAAGGGGAGTTCCCCCGCACCTACTCTCTTGCCTGCTACCATGTAAGGCATGACTTTCTCCTCCTTTGCCTTCTGACATGACTGTGAGGCTTCCCCAGGCATTGTGGAACTGTGAGTTCATTAAACCTCTTTTTCTTTATAAATTACCCAGTCTCATGTATGTCTTTTTTAACAGCATGAGAACTGACTAGTACAAAAGATAAGAATCAAATTGGTATTGGTTAAACAACTTGCCCATATTGCACAGCCAGTTAGAAGGAAATAGAACTAAATATACCTCAAGCACGGATGCCTGTGTTATTTCTCCCGTGGCCTGGCCCAGCCCTGATGCTTCTCTCAGGCTCACTGTCTGGTCTGGCACAAAATCCTTTTATGAATATTCAGTATTGTACACTAAAAGATTTTCTCAGAACAGACACCAAAAAAAGTCATAAATGCAAGGACAGCTTCTCCTACTGTAGTCCACGTAGCTTCTAACGCAGCACTGAGCACACAGCGGGAACCTAATAAACGCCTGCTGTTTAAAACACAGATCCATTGATTACAATAAAAATAGAGCAGACTGAAAATTTTCAGAAATGTGACTTGCACCAAGATTTGCCTCTTGCGAGTTTGCTCTGGTCAACGTTTTTGTAGAGGCTTGGTGTGGAGAGAACTATTTCCACGTATTTCATAGATTAATTTAATTGAGTCTCTGATGGATGAAGTGAGTAGTTGTGAAAATGTATTCACCTTCCAAAATCTCCTGGAAGAGGAGCCACCAGATCACAGGCCCAGATCACCCTTCCCATGCTAGTTTTGCCCTGAAGCAAATAGCCTCAGACTGGGGCTGCGTATCCCTAGCTATTTAATTAAATTGACAGTCAGTTATTTTTTCTTAATCAATGCTGTGGTTATGTCAGTTTCAAAAGCCTGCCATCCCTCTTCCAGCTTGTCAGGGTAAGAAAAAGCACAGCACAGCCAATTCATATAAAAGGACTTCTGTGACATATGTCCCCAAGTGGGACAGGAGATAAAAGTTCCAATCTCCTTCTACTGTGAACTTCATCTGGGGTCTGGAGTAAATCACGACTAAAGTGTACATATTTATTAAGCACTTGCTGTGAGTGAAACACTCTGCTTGCTAAGTATTAGCAGAAATGGCAATAATAAAAACATCTAGTATATGTTATGCTTATCGGACTGGAAAACACATACAAACTCAGTCTTCATAACTTTTCTGAGAAACAGATACACTGATCACTGTTTTGTGGAAAACAGAGGTTGTAGAAGGCTATGTGATATGCCCACAGTTACTGACCCAGTATTTCATGGCACCAAGATTTTAGAAGGACATTGTGATTCCAAGTTTATTATTCTTTCCAGGATGTGATGAATTGGCAGATGAACAATGTGTAATAGAATCAATATAGTGTGGATGGAACAGCATGTCATCTGGGGGACCTGGTTAGGCTTCTGGGATATGAGCAGGATTTGGAATACTGGCCCCGAGTGTGTCTGAGAACAGTGGGCACAGGGCTTCCTCGTAGACACAGAGACCTCCCTCCTGTTTGCAGAGCAGTCTGGAATGTCCTTGAGGCTTTCACCTCCCCTGGGCACTACATCCTTACAGTAAGCAAGGGGATGCTGTGGCTATCCCCTTGGTGCAGAGGAAGACCTAAACCTGTGTACAGGTCATCCAAAGCTGCCCAGGCTGCTGCCACTCCAGCAGCTGCCTCCCAAGCCATGCGGCTACATGCTGGGTTTGTTTTTTTTTTTTAAAGAGTCTCAGGGACTTAGTGATATAGCCATGTTAAAGACATAGTCTCCATTTCCATGCAGACCTCTCCCCCAGGGCATACTGCCTCTTACATCCAGATAATAGTGTCTAATGGGAAGAGCAATAGCTGTAGGGTCAGGGAACCTGGATTCAATTCCTGAGTGGCCGTTTTAAAACACTGCCGTAAATTATTTGACACTCATCCTACTGAAAGATGGGGTCTGTGTGTCCCCTATCTTTGAAATGGGACCAACTTGCGGCTGTTTTAACCAATAGAGTTAGGAGGAAGGTGAGACTCCTAACTTGGTGGCTTGCTAGGTCAGGTGGTACTCCTAAAGGTGGTTTGCTAGGTCAGGAGAGGCCTTGCAACTCCTGCCTTGGTCCTCAGGATGCTTGGTCTCTGATGGTCCCACCATGTGGGGATAAGCCCACATTTGCATATAGAGGCCACACGTAGGTGCTCTGGGCAACAGTCCAAGCTGAACCCAGCCTTCCAAACATCCCACTTCAGGGATCAGCCCCCACTCAAGTCACCTACAGTCACGGGAGTCCTTGTTGGCACAGAGACAAGCCATCCTCACTGTGCCCTCCCCAGACTCCTAACCCACAGAATCTGTGAGCATAATAAAATGATGGTGGTTTTTATGTCACTAAGTTTTGAGATGGTTTGTTATACAGCAAAGAAAACTTTGCTGTAAAACATCTTGCTTCCAGGTACCAACTGTGTTTTAAAATTCAAGAGCCCCTTCTTTTGTAGAAAAAAAAAGTCCTGCCTCACATGATGCTGTCAAGACTAAATGACATAGAGAATGTGGATCACTAGGCACAGTGCACAGCACAGGGCCAGCCCCTACAAGTGTGAGTTTCCAAGCAAGCTGAGAAAGGGACTTCAATTTGTCCTGAAAAGTATGGCACATTTCCCATTTTGTCAGGTAACCTCCCTCACACTCTCCCGGGGTTCAGACTGCATGGGTTCGGCCTTCCCCGCCCACCTCCTCTCAGCAGATTGCCTGGTGGGACGAGAGGCAGCCCCGGCAGACAGGAGTGTTTTCATGTCTGACATCCGCTGCCCTCTGGACAGTCTGATCTTGCCAACTGTGGGAGGCAACGGTGGGAGGCAGCTCCATGCAGCAGCCTTGGCCAAAGCCCACCGGACTCCCACAGTGACTCAGCACAGAGTGGCTGCCCACATTCATTATCATCACCAAGTAGGGGGGCTTTGGCACCTCCTCAGCCAGCACTTCTCTCTACATTGAATTCTGCATGAGTCTCATGATCAAAGTTCAAGTGTGACAGGCACATGTATACACAGAGAGGCTCGGAGCTAAGGAAATAATTCTCCGTGTGGGTCTCTTTCTTTCTGAGGACCAGCAAAAGGATAGTCCTTCCAAGACGAGAGGAGATTCCAAGCATCCTAGGACGTGATAATTAACTTCCTGCCCCTACAGGTCTGGGCCTGCAAGAGGACAAGAGGGGAAGGACAGCCCCCTCTGCATACGTGACCAGATGGAACCCTGCCACACACGCTTTAAGGCCTAGCTCGCAACTCATGAATGCACTGTGCATGCTCCCCACATACAAGTCTCTTACAAAACTGTGAATGTTTTCTTCCAGACTAAAAACCAACTCAGAAGTAAAACTAAATCAGAGAAATCATTTTACTGAGAAAAAAAAAAATTAAAGATTAGTTAATACAATACAGCCATCTCATAAATACACATCTATGGGAATGTCATAAATATCTGTGTGCTATTATTCCCATTTTAGAATCTGAGAAGATAGGGATCCCCAAAAGACAGTGGATCATATGTCAAAATCATCAAAATTCAGAGCAGAAAAGATCATAAGAGCATGTACGGTTCATTTCCTACTGTTCTGACTACCGATGAGGAAACAGACTGTGGCCTGCAAGAGATCACCAAACCTCAAAATATATGGAAACAATGTTTTAGGCAAGCTTCTTTCCATTGTCATATTCCTGGCCATGTGTGGCTTTGAAATGACTCTAGAAGTTTTGGCCAAATATTCACACACCTAGAGCTTTGTAGGGAGCTCTATTCAATAGTATATTTTTCCGAAGGTCTAATCAACAAGAACAACAAAGATCATTTCAGAAAATGAGTGCTCTGATGAGCATATAAAGGGTGATGTTATAGAGGGTACCAGGGCAAGGTAAGGTTAGGGATGCTATAGATAACGGTCAAGAAAGGTTTATTTGATTTATGAGCTCTCGTGAGACTTGGGCCTCTTCCTAGGCTGGCATTTAAGAAGGAGAAGGCCATGTTCGGTTCAAGCACCAAGATCATGAAGCCCAATGGCGAGAAGCCAGACAAGTTCAAGTCCAGCATCTCTAGGGTCTTCTGGAGCTGAAGATGAACTTGGATCTCAAGGCTCAGCTCAGGGAGCTGAATGTAACAGCAGCCAAGAAACCTGAAGTTGATGGTGGTCAGGAAGCTTATTATGATCATTGTTCCCGTTCCTCAGCTGAAATCTTTCCAGAAAATTCAAGTCCAGATAGTACGTGAATTGGAGAAAAAGTTCGGTGGGAAGCATGCTGTCTTTATTGCTCAGGGGAGAACTCTGCCTATGCCGACTTGAAAAAACGATACAAAAAATAAGCAAAAGCATCCCAGGAGCTGCACCCTAACAGCCACGCATGATGCAATCCTTGAAGACTTGGTCTTCCCAAGTGAAATTGGGAGCAAAAGAATCTGTGCGAAACCGGCTAGCATTCAGCTCAGGAAAGTTCATTTGGACAAAGCACAGCAGAACCATGTGGAGCACAAGGTTGAAACTTTTTCTGGTGTCTATAAAGAGCTCCTGGGCAAAGGTGTTAATTTTGAATTTCCAGAGTTTCCATTACAAACAAAAATGACTAAAGTATATTCACATTTAGAAGAAGAAAGGTTTATCCGAAGAAAGGACATTTGAGCAAATCTGCAGAATGAGACAGACCTAAACATGTGAAGAGCTCTCCATGCAGAGGGAGCTGCCAGTGCTGAAGGCCTGAGACAGGGAAGGGCCAGTGATCATGAACAGGGGGAGGGTGGTTTGAGACCAGGATGCGGGTAAGCTGGGCCAGATCTTGTAAATCCTCATAGGCCACAGTAAGATGTTTGGACCTCATTCCCAGTGCAGTGGGAAGCTGCTGAAGTCTAAGTGATGTGGCCTTATTCACAGAATGCCAGCTACAGAGTGGAAAATGTACAGAAAGATGCAAGGCCAGGTAGGTGCAGAGAAATCAGTGAAGAGGGCCACGCAGTAGTCCCAGAAACAGAGGCGGTTTGGACCAGAGTAGTATCCATGGAAACGAAGACGCAGTCATGCTCTGCCGGATACTGACCACCATCAGCACCCACTGAGGAAAGACAAAGCCTGTCTACCCCCTCTCCACCAGGAAGGGAGCAAAGGCTGCCCCTCCAGCATCTCCAACAGGTGCAATTCAGGTCAGCATGGAGGAGGCCCACTCCCCACTGAGGCAGCCCATCTAGGGACAACCATGGGGCTTTTCCATTTAGCCAAAACCAAATGCCAGCAATTATTCATATTCTAATCATCTACCTTATTGATGTGCAACCCACTCAAGACTGGCCAAGTAGTAGTAACCAATATAATACTGACTTCTTCCGCCAAGGAGCAGATGTAGTCATTCACTGATATTTCATGGGGTGGTGGCACGTGGACTGTCATGGAAGCCTGGGTTCTACTCAAACAGGTCTGTTTTCAGTCCCATCTTAATCAGACAGTTGCCCTTGCTGAGAGAGAATCTCCCCCATCACCCTGTGGAGTAAAGAAGGCACTATCCCCAGAATCTAGCAGCAGAATTGGCTGGTGGGTGGACAAAGAAAGCAGGCATGTTCAGAGCCACACCAAGGTGCAAGGCAGTGGTCGTGAGGCCAGCTCATGGGTGAGTGTGTGAGCAGAAAGGGCCTCCCTCCAAAGCCGGAACGTGGGCAAGAACATGAACTCTGGGTGAAATGACACACAGAGTCAGAGCATCTTCCGTAAATCATAAAGACCCACAGGCAGCAAAGGTCCAGACCAGTGTGGTCACCACAGGCCAAGAGCCACAAGGATGACACCCTGCAACTTGGATAACCTGAAAACAGAAGTCCTGCTGGACCTGAAGGAACACTGCTCAGTCAGCCACGCCTGTCTGATGGTTTTCCCCCTGCCGGGGTGAGCAAGAATTAGAGACTGGCTTCAGATCTCCTCCAGCCTTCCCTATCAATTGCCATGAAAACGTAAAGGAAATAGCAGCTGCTTTTCCTCTCAAGGTATGCACACTTCTAACACCAGAAGATATAAAAATAAGGTTGTCCTTTAGGGTTAAGCCACCACACACACTATAACAGGCCATGTGGGAACAAACCAGGCAAATTTGATCAGAGAATATGCAAACCACCAATCTCTCCCCAAGGTGCCCTGCGCACAGCCTCAAGGAGAAGCAGCAGTGATTATAGTTTCCTGAGCAGAAACCTAGTGGTTTGCGTTGTTCCCACTTTGGAGAAGTCCTATGAGCAGGAGGGGATGAAAACTCAGTGCATTCACGATAAAAGGTGGAAGCGGTGAGCACCCTGGCCAGCCCAGGGGAAGGCTGTCCTGACCCCCCACACTCACACCCTCCCCGGCGGAGTCGCATCCCCCCGGAGGTGGTGATGAGGGCCTGTGGCTCACTTAGTCAAATGCCATGTCTCACCTCGGGGTAATTCAAGACTTCCCAAGAAATGATGAAGGCAGTGTCTTCGCACAGTGTTCAAGTGTACCACCTAGAAAAAGAGAAACAGGCATCATAAACAGTGGTGAAAAGAAACCTGTAAGCCTGCAGCCATTTAGAGACCCACTGTCAGCATCTGCTGAGGAGGAGAATCAGTCTTCTACGAGGAGCTCCACTGGTACCTGCTGCCTGTCAAGGGTCTGTGAATCACATCGGGAGAAACCTCTGTACCCAGGGCTCTGTTGTCCATCTCAGGTGTAATTTTGAGCAATGACATTGCAGGGAGGAAATATGACAATGTCCCCACAGTGGCTAATTTATCATGCAGCATGACCTACTGACAGTTTCAGCCATGTGAAATCTATGGCAAAACATAGCCAAAGCGGAGGTTTTTTAATGTAACATTAATCATGTGGAACATTTCAGAAAAGAGCTAAAAGAAATGACTAGCATAGACAAGTCTTTTGAAGCTGGTGGGTTCAAGGAATGAGTAGACTGTAACTGCACCGCGATCTGTGGAAATTCAGACATTCAGAGGAAAGAAACTTTTCATCTGCAATGTGAAATGAGACGCCTGTCATTCCAAAGCCACCTCCCAGCGCCAAGGACTTACAATACCCTCTCCTGTTTATTCCCTCTGGCCGCTCTCTCTCCAGGACTATAAGCTCTTTGAAGAAAGCTTCTTGTTTTATTCATTCTTTCCAGCTTCCAGAGCAAGTGCTTGATAAACACTTGCTAACTTGAAGCAGATTCTGGTAATAAAACTGCCCTAACTTCATCCACAGGAACTTCCAGGCCTCTTCCTGATAGCCCTTAATGGTTCCAGGAGGAGCTGCAACCTCTTCGACGGTGTGAAGAGGGAGCAGCTAGAAAACCCTGAACTTACTGCAGAGGACGGTGTCGCTGGAGGAGCCCAGCTCTGAGCCAGGTGCCACGCAGGGGGTGGCAGAACATACCAAGTCAACTAAGCACATAGCAAGTCGACTCTAATCCTGGTCAGGGACCCACCACTCACCACCCACATGGCTAAGCTATGTTGTTTCACGATGCAACACCTCAGTGTCTCTATCTCTCAAACGGGAAGATAAAAAGCTCATTCCTTCCAGAAAAAGGTCTGCCAAAGACAGCAACATATAGGATTCCAAGCACTACACAGAAGATAAAACACAGGTTTTGCTCCTGGCCCTACGTTTTTGGGCAAGACAACTGGTCTCTGGCACACTATTTTCTCCTGAGAAAAGACAGGGTCTTTCCCTCTTCTACTCCTCTATAAATCTATAGATATGGAAAACATACCTATTTTTAGGTGATAGCTTGTGTATTTTTTAAGTTGTTTTATGCACATTATAGAATCCCTTCCCATTTAACACCTTAAAAAATAACTGGGTTTGCAAAATTTCCTGATAAAATGTGTATAATTAAATGCACTTATGAACACTGTGATTATGGTACTGAGGCAAGATGATTTCCCCTCTATTTCAATAACAGTTGGAAATAATTAAGTACTTCCTACAACATGGAAATGTACAGTTTTATATCTCAAAATGCTAGTACTTTAACAGATTCAAACAGTTGTTGCCCCTTGGAGCTTACTACATGTGTTAAATTATTATTCTTCTGATTATCATGCCATGATTATAATGTATTCCATTTAGCACTGTAGATTGTATTTGCTGAGCAGTTCTAGATAATTTTTTATTTATCCACTCAGTGGTTCTTCTACAGCACCTGAGCAAAAAGTTAAAGACAAAATGTAAGCTTTTCATCTAAATAGACCTAATTTTCAGTAGTCAAAGCTAAGCCTTACTCTGCCTGAACAGAGCTGGCAATGGCTTAATTCCTTTTGTCACAATCTCCCTGGATAATAATTCCTTAATTGTTTCTTAGATGGAAATATTAATCATGGGGCAGCCTTTAATAAGACCAAAATTATGGTGTTTCTTATCCCCAAAGATTAACGGGAAAAAAATGATTCTTCTCTTCCTTTCTTCTCTGTCCTGATACACAGATTGTGTGGCACTAATCAGTTTTCCCCTTTAAATTATATTTAAGCTAATGTGTCATTTATCCTCAGAGATTCTGAGTTCCTTGAGGAAGGAAATTGTGTCTGATTTATGTGTGAATTTGCCACAGAATCTAGATCCAATAACTGACACAACACGATGGCATACAAACACAACTGATTTATGTCAACTTGGGAGATCGCCTTGACAATTTTGTCACTGCACCTGCTTGATTGTGTGGTGGTTGTTCATTTGCCGGGCTGTTCAATAGACTGGTTTGAAGGAGAGGGTGGCTTAAGAGTTCATTATTCTCTAATAGTAATTAAACCTCAACCTTGTGATTGATTCTGTGCTCAGCACTGTTTCCTGCCCTCCCTCAACTTACAGTATGTTGGGAGAAGCTGCATTATAAAAAAGATAACTTAACACAACAAACTACAAAGCACTATAACAGTAGAAACAGTATGTCTGTCCTACGGATCCTGCCCAAAGTGGCCCTCTTAGTTTGTCATGTGTGTGGAGAGTTTACGTTCACTGTGCCAGTGTAACGGTGTAAGAAACCCCTTTGTAGCACTATTCAGTCTGTAGATGCTTAAGACCTCTGGTGGAAAAAATTGTTCTCAGAGGAGAATAGAGAATCAATTTGCATAAATGAGGGGTCAACTGGTCTCCCAACCTTGGAAAGTGAGGCAAGTGCCATACAAACAGAGCTTTCAGACAGAACCACTTCCAGGGTTCTGGGGGTAAACATGGCAAGTAGAAGTTTGATTTGCTCTTAAGTTTGTTGAAGAGATAGGGCAGGATTTTTGCAGTATATGTTGCAGGGACTTCACTGAAACACAAGAAACAGCTTGGGATAAGCTGATTTAGAGAACTATCTAGATGAGACGATCAATGTGGGCTGCAGGGCAGGGAATAGGCCCTATATTACAAAAGTGTAAGATCAAGATAGAAGAATAAGCAGCTAAAAAGAAAACAAAAACCAGCCAAGAGACAGACAGTGTGCATGTGTGGGTGGGTGGGTGTATGGGTGTTAAAATTTAAGATTCAACAAATACAGAAAGGAAAGAAATTGCCAAAATTTTGTGTTGGTTATAAATTTGGAAAAAATAACTTTGAGTTTCTCCTTAAATCATATTTTAAATAAATTTCTAAATGTATTACAGAGCTACAAATTAAGATATTAAATTCCAATTATAGAAAAATAAGACTGTAAAATTGAATATCAAGTATGTAAATTTAGAATAGAAAAAATCACAAAGAATAGATCATCAGATTTAATTACATACAATTAAAGTTTTTGCATAGCTAAAGAAACCAAAATTAAAAGGCAGCTGAGAAAAGAAATGCTTCGTAAATATACCTTCAGAGAAAAAGAGGAGGTAATGATTTTATTCTGTGAGGAACAAAGGAACATCAATTTAAAAAGAAAAACAAAGAGCAGATGAATAAGTAAACTATTCTCAAAAAAATGAAAATTATATATTATATTATTCTAATTATTATTAAATAACATTTAACAATGATTACTGCCTGGAATTATGCGAAATGTTGCATATATATTACTCTGAGTCTTTCTTGCAAAAACTACCTGATAATGGATTCAATTCCCAACAAATGATCAAAATTAAAAACCAGATATGAAAAGTTGTGATAAAAGATTAGTGGTGATTAATCTATTTAAATATGGAACTAAAATTAAACAATTGTGGAATTTAAACTAGAATGTGAAGGTCAGCACTGTGACTCACACCTGTAATGCCAGCACTTTGGGAGGCCGAGGCAGGCAGATCGCTTGAGGTCAGGAGTTCATGACCAGCCTAACCAACATGGCGAAACCCTGTCTCTACTAAAAATACAAAAATTAGCTGGGCATGTTGACACAAGTCTGTAATCCCAGCAATTTGGAAGGCCTTCAAGGCGGGTGGATCATTTGAGGCCAGGAGTTTGAGACCAACCTGGCCAATATGGTGAAACCCCGTCTCTACTAAAAATACAAAAATTAATTGGGCGTGTTGGCACAAGCCTGTAATCCCAGCACTTTGGGAGGCCAAGGCGGGCGGATCACTTTAGCCAGGAGTTTGAGACCAGCCTAGCTAATATAGTGAAACCCCATCTCCACTAAAAATACAAAAAATTAGCTGGGTGTGGTGGCACACGCCTGTAATCCCAGCTACTCAAGAGGCTGAGGCAGGAGAATCGTTTGAACTTAGGAGGTGGAGGTTGTAGTGAGCCAATAGCATGCCACTGCACTCCAGCCTGGGTGGCAGAGAGAGACTCTGTCTCAAAAAAAAAAAAAAAAAAAAAGTTGTGGTGATCAGACCCAACACCAGGTCATGGGGGTGACGAAGTCCAGCAGAGTCAAAGGAATGAGAAAGAAGACAGTTTGAGAGAGAAAGTGGGACCAGAGAGCCATCGAGAGCATGGAGGCTGCGAAGGCCCCAAACTCTGGGAGCCCACGCTATTTATTGGTGCTCAAACAAAGAAACAGGTGGTGGGGATGTAGGGGTTGAAAGGAAAAAGTGTATCAAGTGAATGGGAAACATATGGCTACTTGAAATAATGGGAGTGCCAGAAGCAAGGAGCCAGCAAGTCTAGCAGACATGCAAGCCCTGCCTCAGCTTCTCTCCCAACACTCAGCTTTTCTCCCAACAACAAAAAAAAGATAGCAATTGAGGAATAGACCTCCATTTCTCTCTATTTCTATGAGTCACAGAATAGGATGCTCTCACAGGCAGCAAGCTGTCAGCAAGCTTTCTGAGGAAAGGTCTTAAAACAAAGGATACATAGGGTATGGGGAAGTGTTACGTAAAACTGTAATTTTATATTACTAAAGTCACTAAAATAAATCCAGTTGTTGGAGAAAAGAAGTAGGAGGCGAAGGGGAGGAGTAGGAAAGTAAAACATTAGAGGGAAAGAAAATTAATATTTCTTTTCAAATATATGACAGAAAAAGTAGTAGAGAACATAAAGGCATATCAGAACTTCCCAATTAAAACAGGGGAATAGGCCAGGCATGGTGGCTCATGCCTATAATCCCAATGCTTTGGGAGGCTGAGGCAGGAAGATCACCTGAGGTCAGGAGTTCGAGACCAGCCTGACCAACATGGAGACGCACCCTCTCTACTAAAAATACAAAATTAGCCAGGCGTGGTGGCACATGCCTATAATCCCAGCTACTCGGGAGGCTGAGGCAGGAGAATCGCTTGAATCTAGGAGGTGGAGTTTGCAGTGAGCTGAGATCGCACCATTGCACTCCAGCCTGGGCAACAAAAGTGAAACTCCCTCTCAAAAAAAAAAAAAAAAAAAAAAACGGAATAGGAGAATAAAAATAAATTTTATCCAGCCAGCAGATTTAAAGACTGAGAAAAACAGGAAACAGTCAAACAAAATAAATGGCAAACTTTAAATAAAATGAAATGAAATGGATAAAATCAAGGCTATCCCAAGTCATCCAGAATTTCTAGATCAAAAAGTGGACTCTTAGACTGCATTAAATAACAGCACCGTATTCTTTGCTATTCACAAGAAATACCTCTAGTGCAGGGTGACAAACATTGAAAATGGGGGAGACAGAATACCAGCAAATGAAAATCAGCAAGCAAATGACAAACAATAGCAATAATCTCAATGTCAGCAAATCCCAATTTAAAGTCCAAAGCATTTAGCAGGATAGATGGTGTGATACAAGATTCAATCCATGATGAGATTATAACAGCCACATGTACTTTATACCAAATAACATAGCAACCATATCAAAACCTCCTGTAAATACAATTTGAATAAGATGCAACTTGAATTTAAAATATAAATATACTTCTTTAAAATTTTATAGCTCAAGTTGACCAAAGGAATGAGGATTTGAGTAAGGATATGAACATTTATTGCTTATATTAATGGACTCTTCATATGGATGAGAACCTTTACAACACTGATCATATCTTCAGCCAAAAAAAGTCTGTCAAATTCAAAAATTCAGATTTACAAGCTACAGTCTAATCATGATTCAATTGTATTAGAAATTAACAATTAAAATATTATAAAAATAGAATTCTTAAAAATTAAGAAAATTCTTGGGCTAAATTTAAAAAGAAATCAAAATCAAAATTACAAATTTGCAAATCATGCATGAAAGAACAGAACTCAATCTAACTGATGTGGGAATGCAGTATCTGGTAAACAGTATTGGCTGGTGGTGAATCAGGCTGCCTAGAGCTGTGTGATTCTGAGAAAGTGACTTAACCTCTCTGTGTCTGTGTTCTCAGCTGCAAAATTAATAGCATTTCTCCATAGGGATGTGGAGAAGATTAAATGAGAATCCACATAAAACAGGAAGGAGTCAAGCATATTAGTGTTCTTGAGTGATTTGTATCTGTTGTTTCATTCCTCCCTTCCCCATTCCACTTATCCCATTCCTCTTTCTCATTTTAAAAATTCTCTACAATGTGTTTCTATCACTTTTGTAATAAAAAATACATTAAAATGTCCAATGGAGCTATTTCATTGCTAATCCCATTATTAATAAAATTCAAAGGGAAAAGACTTCTACTGAATAAGAAATATAATCATTCCTTAGGTCAGCATAATCTGATATTCATCATCGTTTCTGCTGGTGGCAGGATGTCAGGGGTGGGGGAGGGTGCAAATCAATGCATAGCTGTTGAATCTCTTGCCATTTCAAGTAAGAAAAAAAGTGTCCTCACCAAGGACACAGGAAACAGATCTTAGAGATTTAAGTTCAGCTTTGTTGCTCTGTGCTGTGCTCGCCTGGGCTCTCCTGTACTGTGAAGACCACCACTGACATCCTTCCATTCTTCTCCCACTTTACAGATGAGGAAATTGAGGACTGAGAGAAGACATGACGACCTTAAGACCACACGTCAGAATAGAACTGTAGCTGCCCAGCGGGGATAATGAACGGAGAGGCTTGTCTCTTCTCAGGCATGGACAGGCTGTTCCTCCTCACAGCCCCAGGGACTCAGCCTCCCTCACCCTCCCCAGAGCTGCAGATACAGCTCACACCACTGCCTGGGCTGCTGCATGGGACACTGCCCCAAAGACATGACCACAGGCCCTTAACATTTCCAGGGGTTTATTGCTGGTCCCTTAAGAGTAACCTGCTAGTTGAATAGACACAGCTCACGAGATACATTCAGATAAACTTTGTCTCCAAACCCCTGTATTTTTTTTTTCATGTAATTGTAACATCGTATAAGCAGGAGGGATGCATCTTGGACTCTCTCCCTCCCTGTTATAGACTGTCTTCCACATCCTCCAAGCTCCTCCCTGGCCCTGCATGTGTGCATGCAGCATATACGAATAAGCATTTGTTCACACTGTTCCCATTGCTATGTAACTGTTAAAATAACATAACCATATTAATAGCATCTACAACTTGTTATGCAAAGCATTTTGTGTCCTCTCTAACACAATGACCTTCTGCAGTCATCATCATAGACATTGTACAGACGAGAAAATGGAAGCCGAAAGAGGTAGAAGTAACATGGGGCTCAACTAGTCAAGGTTGTAGCTAGCAGAGGTTGGGCACGGTGGCTCACGTCTATAATCCCAGCACTTTGGGAGGCCGAGGTGGGCGGATTGCAAGGTCAGGAGATCGAGACCATCCTGGCCAACATGGTGAAACCCCGTCTCTACTAAAAATACAAAAATTAGCTGGGCGTGGTGGCGCGTGCCTGTAATCCCAGCTACTTGGGAGGCTGAGGCAGGAGTGTCGCTTGAACCTGGGAGGCAGAGGCTACAGTGAGCCGAGATCATGCCACTGCACTCCAGCATGGTGACAGAGCGAGACTCCGTCTCAAAAATAAAAAGGTTGTAGCTCACAGAGAATGGTAGCAAGTTTTGAATCCACACTAAATCTAAATCTAGACCACACTATATAAAATAGTTATTGCTTTCCCTAGCTAAAATTGTCTAATACCCTTTAAATTTGCTTAGTAAGATTAATTTTTCATCTGCCCCCAAGATAAATTCTCAGGATGTTCCTGGTCATTTCTGGTTATTATAAAGTCATTTAAAATTACAAAGCTCAGTCTTGATTGAGAAACTAGAAGGTCTGGCTCTATATAATAATCAACACTACAATCTTAATTTGAAAATAAGACTTATCCTCTTCCTCTTCCAGGGTTTCTTGCTGGTACAAAGCTTCTCTCTTCTCACTCTCCTATTTTCTAACTTGTTAGCTGCTATTTCTTTTCATTTAATTTTTGAATACAGAAATTTCTCAGCCTATACAAATGTAAAGAGAATAGTATAATAAACCCATCACTCACAATTATCACCTCACCAACTTACGGCATATCTTGCTTCAACTATCCCCCACCCAACATTCTGTGGCTATTTCTTTACATATATCTGTAAATCTATGTGTGTGTATATCATGTACACATTATTTAGCTCCCACTTACAAGGGAGGATATTGGTATTTGACTTTCTGAGTTGTTTCATTTAAGATAATGCCCTCCAGTTCCATCCATGTTGCTGCAAAAGGCATGATTTCATTCTTTTTCATGGCTGTATAGTATTCCATGGTGTATGTACACCACATTTTATGTATATATACCACATTTTCCTTATCCAGTCATCCAGATGGACACTTAGGTTGATTCCATATCTTTGCTACTGTGAATATAGCTATGATAAACATACAAGTGCAGGTGTCTTTGTGATATAATTATTTCTTTTCCTTTGGGATAAATACCCAGCAGTGAGATTTAAGGATCAAATGGTAGTTCTATTTTCAGTTCTTTGAGAAATCTCCACACTGTTTTCCATAAAGATTGTACTGATTTACATTCCCACCAACCATGTATAAGTGTTCCCTTTCCTCCTCATCCTCACCACTATCTTTTTTTTTTTTTTTTTACTTTTTAATAAATGGTTACCATTTCTGATCCCTCCAGTATTGCACCAGGGAGAGTTAAGAGAGCAGGGAAACTTCTCTTATAACAGTGTTGTGAGCACCGTGCCCAAAGACAGTCAGACAGAGGCTGTATTCAGAAGCCCTGGTGCTCTAGCGGGGAGACTGCGAGAAGAGAATGACAGGAAAATGTGGCCTCAGGCTTCACATCTGACCGTTACCTCTGCCACGCACAAGATCCCCAAAAACGAATTGGAAAGGGGTTAAGTCGCCTTGGGGAAACTGTCATCTTTCTGAGCTTCAGTTGTCTCATGCTGAAAGTTCAAACGACTATGTAACCTTTTTCTGGGTGGGGGTGGGGGGCTTGAGGACTCAGTGAACTGATATACAAAAGAAAACATTTTGTAAAATGCAGAGTGTGAGGCCAGGCACGGTGGCTCACGCCTGTAATCCCAGCACTTTGGGAGGCTGAGGCAGGCGGATCACCTGAGCTCAGGAGTTAGAGACCAGCCTGGCCAACATGACAAAACCCTGTCTCTACTAAAAATACAAAACTTAGCTGGGCGTGGTGGCAGATGCCTGTAATCCCAGCTACTTGGGAGGCTGAGGCAGGAGAATCGCTTGAACCCAGAAGGTGGAGGTTGCAGTGAGCTGCGATTGCGCCACTCCAGCCTGGGCGAAAGAGCAAGATTCAGTCTAAAAAAAAAATGCAGAGTGTGGTAAAATGAGAGGGATTCAATATTTGAATAAATTATAGGTTCATACTATATAGTTATTATTTATATCTTAATGGTCATGCTAGTTACATGACATCATTCTTCTAATATTATATATAAATCTCATCACAAACTATATCTAATCTCCCAGTAAATCCTGCCAGCAATGACTTCAGAATATTTCAAAACTTCTTCCACCTCTCTCCACTCCAGCTGCCACCAGGGTCCAAGCCTCCATCCATGACCTCTTCATGCCCTGCTATCTCCTCTGCCCAAGGTAGCCTTTTCTCAAAAGCTGATTTTTCTTTTAATTGTGGTAAATAGATGACCCCTTTTCATTTTTTTAGAGTTTTTATTGAGGTATAATTGGCAAATAAAAATTGTGTCTAGATATACAACTTGATATTTTGATACACATCTCCATTGTGAAATGATTACCACAATCAAACTAATTAACTTGTCCATCACCTCCCATAGTTACCGTGTGTGTGTGTGTGTGTGTGTGTGTGTGAGATAACACTTAAGGTCTATACTCTTGGTAAATTTCAGGTATACAATACAGTATTGTGAACTACAGTCTCCGTGCAGTACACGAAATCTCCAGAATTTATTCATCTTGCAAAACTAAAAGTTCATTCTCATTGACCAACACCTCTCCATTTTCCCCACCTCCCAACCACCATTCTACTCCCCGACTCTATGAGTTCGACTATTTCAGATTCTACCTATAAGTGAGATTATGCAGTATTTGTCTTTCTGTGTCTGGCTTATTTCACTTAACATAATGCCCTCCAGGTTCATCCATGTTGTCGCAAGCAGCAGGACTTTCTTCTTTTTAAAGGTTAACTCAGGATTTTAGTGCAGTAGCACTGGGATGAACCAGGAGATCTCACAGTGTGTCAGAAATAACTCCATCAAAGCTGGAGCATTTTTTCTCTGCCTAGATGCAGAGACTTTGGTCTTCCACTTTTTTTTTCCAAGCATCCTAAATGAGTTGGCTCCAGTGTACAGAATACTATTCTTCTTACATCTGTATATGCTGGGGAATTTGCATATTCAAAAATTAAAAGAAATGAAAGAAACAGCAGCTAACAAATGCTAAAAGGCTACCCCGAAGGAGCCACCTTCTGGCCCACAAGAACTCCACCACAGCAGAATTTCTGCACCTCACCTCTAACTCGGTATTTCCTCCATGCCTCTTTATGGAAGTTAAAGTAGTCAGAAGCTTAGTGTGTGTGGATAGCGCTATTGACTTTTCGTTCCTCAACAAGACTGGGCTTCCAAATTACAAGGCTACAAAACAGGCTAACTAGCTTGGCAGGGGTGTCCCCACCAACTCCACATGGCTCTTTCCCATCCTGTCTCTCACCATACTGGCTTGAAAGACCCTCGTTTCTCTGTTCTCTGCTGTGGACCTTCCAGACTCGGGAAGCCACCGGAGCTGCACCAACCAGCCCAGCAGTGGGTTTCTGCTGTTCTTATTTTTAGCCCTGATGCTACTCCCAAAGAGAAAATAAAAGCAAATAAAATTTAGACTGTTGCAATTGATCTCCAGTCGTTTCAGAATGTTGCTACAGCAACCAACAGGAGCTTGACAGTATCTTTCCTCCCCATACCTCCTCCACCTCATTTCTGTGACCGGGGAGCAGGACCATTCCAATGGTATCAGCACCATCTTCTGCGCAGGGCTTCTGTCCAAAGTCTTTGAGAATGGAGCTACCCGGGGCCCAGCGCCAGGCAGGCAGCTCTGTGCATGTGGCCTGTTAACTGACACACCAGCCCCCCAGCCAACCTTGATCCTAAGATGACAGGTAAAGGAAGGTTGAGCAAGGAACTGATCACTGTTATGCACTTGAAAACAAACAGAGACGGAAAGTAACCTACACAATGATTTGAAAGAAAGTTTTACAGCCTGGATTTTTCCTACTTCCCTGTAAAGTGTTGGGAGACCCCTCAGTCGCCTCTGCAGTGTAATCAAAGAAATCTGATTTTGGTGGCCCTGCCCCCTTCCCCTCCAGGCTCCTCAGGGACCTGGTGTACCCTCACCCCTCACCCTCACTCCATCCCACCAGGGACCTGTCTTCCTGTTCAGTCCAGTGCTGTCATGTTCTTTCCCTCTTAAGGATTCCAAAATGAACTGGTTAAAATATGCATGCTGAGTTATGGGTGACAAATAGTAAGGTATGAGCTTGCCGGAGGAAAGACTGAAGTTCTGTTCAGGTCAGCTCTGGGTCCCCTTGGGGGAGGAAAAACTGAAGTTCTGTTCAGGTCAGCTCTGGGTCCTGAGGTGACTGCACTGGGACCCCGGCCCCTCATGCAGCCTCAAGTGTAATGACAATACCAATAATGAGAACAGGCCACATGAGATCCAACACACATGGGTACTAGCCAGAGGTCTCACAGAGGCACAGGCGAAACCCACGTGCGTGTGAACACGAGACGGTTAAATATCCAAACCCTCGACAGCTACTGGTGTGCAAGGCTGATGGTGCCACAAAGGGAATAACTACAGAAAATGACTTCTGGGTAATAGGTAGCAAGTTCAGAGCTGTTCTATTTCCATCTGAAGCAAGGCCGCCTATAAAACCCTTCACACGCCAGCAGCTCAGAAAGAGGAAGGCGTTTGTAACAGGCAGCTGCTGTGGCCATTCATTGCTGAGGGTGTACAGACAAAAAGCCTCCTCCATGGCCTGAATCTCTGCAGCAAAAAATAGCCACAGAGAGAGCTGGGCCTGCAGAAATGCAGTTCATGACAAAACACAGGCATGGGGACCAAGCAGCAGCCGGTGCTGGCCCACAACCAAGTTCTATACAGTCCTCCCACTTTCCCCTTAGATCCCTCTAGTCTCAGGGGAAATCCTTCCTGCAGGTTTGTCCCAGTTGCTCATCTTGTCTGCCTCAAATCCCTTCTCTTCTTTGAGGCTAAGACCTTGGAAAGTAAATCCATAAAGACTTGCTATTTCCACTGTCAGTTCTTCCTCATCCCTGGAGATCAGAGTCCAAGCATCAGCTTAGATGGAGGAAGGGAAGAAAAGAAAGTGGGTTGCCCATATCAAAGCATTACACCCATGAAGACTCTGACATGCCTCAGGAGGCCTGGATCCTCCCTTGTTCTGCCACTGATCATTCTTGTGGCCTGGGTCAACCCCTTCCCTCTCTGATCCCCGAGTTCATCTGCTCGTACTCCACAGAGGCAGAGTTCACAGTTCCCTCCCAAATACATATGTGTCCTTAAGGCCAGGACTATGTACTTTGGAAGATGATGCAAAATTAACGTGTGCTTAATGAAAAAAGTTACTGCTTTTTGAATAGTTCTAAATACTATAGGTATAAATAACTGTTCCAAATGTATTGCACACATTGCTCAGTTAATTCTCATAGCATCTTGTAAGAAAGGTACTAATTTTGTTTTCAGTTTAGAAAACAGGAAGCAGGAATTTGAGACACAGAGAAGGCAAGTCACTTGCCCAAGGTCACGCATCTTGAAGGTGGAATCATGACTCAAATTCAGGCAGTCTAGTGGAGGGCTCCTCACTCTTCACTGCTGGGGCTCTGCCGTTTCTGGAGACACATTCCACCACAGTGGGAATGCAGTAGTATGCGGATGTCATTCATTGCCAGCCTTCCCAGCTGCCCATATCTCAGCTCCCTCAGGCCAATGCAAATCAGGTGACTACAGGGTAGAGAAAAGACTAGGGCTGGGGCCCAGTCGGGCACATGGACACAGATATGCTGGTTGTGAAATTGATGAAATACTTCCAAGCTGGCTGACAAAAAGTCACTGCCCCAATTCACCTACCTGCTGGCCTGGCTGCCAAGCCCCTCCCTACTCAGGATCCAGCCATTAAAGGGGTAACCCTTGGCCTTAGATGGGGCCTCCAGGAGACACCTACCTATGTGGCAGCTGCAGCCCAGAGAGGTTCCTGCAGTGTGTCTGTCAGCCCCGCCCTGGCCCATGGCTCTTCCCAAGTCCATCAGGTGTTCAGGTGCGAGTACAGGACTGGAGCCTTCAGTGTCCAGCTGAGCCTCTTTCCCTGCCCTCTCTGTGGGACCTGACTCCTGGCCAGCTCTGGCCTTTGGTCCCTGGTTTTCCGCCCAGGCTGTGCTCCTGGGTGGCATGGTTCCTGCCTGTCCTTCCCTTGGAGCTAGACTCTATTCCTATCTCCCATGCATGGATCCCGATGCGTACTCCAGTCTGCCACTGGCACTCCTAGCTGAAGCCACAGCACTCACATCTCTCCCTTTCTTCTCCCCCACACATCGGCCCTTCCAAATTGCCTGGAGTTTCAGGCCTGGTGGCTTAAAGAGCGGCTCTCTCTCTGGGAAGGGGATGGGTATCCCTGTGGCCCTTGGTTGGTGCCCTCCATCCACCAATATAGGCTGCCCCACTCCTCACTCCCTGCTAGAAGCTCTTTCCCCCATTTAAATCCCATTTGGCATTCTTGGAAACCTACTGCATGCCCAGCGTTAGTGTGACGTGAACTAGTTGAGAAAATTGCTGTATGCTCAGCTGATGGTAATAAGAACCACTTGGATCTAATAACTGCCTGTCAGACGCTGTCCCTAAGTGCTTTATATTTATTAAGTTAATCCTCACGGTAAACCCATGAGATAAGAATTGTTACCATCCCCATCTTACTGAAGAGGGCTCTGAGGCACAGAGAGGTTAAGAAACTCACCGTATCACACAGCAAGTCATGGAAGTGTCTAGATTCAGATCCAGCCCCTGTACCTGCAACTGCCACACTATGGCTGACATGCTACCGTACAAAGGGATGAGTATCAGGACAGGAAAGACCTTACATATACCAATTCAAGTCCAAACAGGAATATTTAAGAAAATGTTTACAATTAATTGGTTTATCCCAAGACTTCCACATCTCAGGGGCAGCTTTGGAGCAAATGAAACTGACCAGCTGCTGGGGAACAGGCCCAGGTTTCCACGGAGAATCTTCCTTTTTTGGCTACTAGGAGGCCTTTCGCCCTGTTCCAGGGAGAGTTCCAGGCTGCTTTGGAGCAGAGTATTCTGGCTGGCCCCAGCCTTGCCCACCAGGCACCCCTGCCTGCCAGCAAGCCCAGGGCCACGCAGCAGCTTTATTCTCTCCAGCAGATGTGTGCGTAGAGGCCGTTTTCTAGGTGAGGACAAACATCCTGTTTCTCATTTCCCCGAAGAGAAGATGGCGTGCTGGACAGGAGCCCTAGCAGTGCAGAGTTCCCTACCGGGGACTGCAATTTGGGAAGAAGCCTCCGGCATACGGTTTTTCCAGCCTCAGCCTGCTCTCCTCGGATACTCAGCTGCGCGGCGCCACCTGCTGGACAGACCGAAAGTCTCCTCTTTGGCGGTGGCACCAGCAACCCTGGGCTTCCCTGAGGCCACCTTCCCTGGTCCCCCTCAAGTTCCTCCAACCCTAACCCTGGCCAGCAGGAAGGGGAGATCTTCGCCTTCCAAAGAAAGCTTGTGCCGTGGGCACTGGTCTCCGCATCTGGACATTTCACAGGATCAATCAGTAGCAGGATTGTTCATTTATCTGCATTACTTGTCTTTGTTCTGATTCTCAGGGCTCTGACTTCTCCCAGGTCACCCTCATGTCACTCCTTGGTTAGGGACGCTAATTCTTTAAACTCTTTGAGCCTCAGTTTCCCCATCTATCAGGATGGTGCAGGGCTGTTATGAACAAGAGAAAGCACCAACCTAGGTTATTGCACACCTGCCTAGATAGAGCCAGGTGCTGGGCTCACAGCATGGTGGCCCCGGGTGTCTGTAGATGTTCTCAAGTGCTCAGATGTTGCTAGAACATACCATTTCCTCTGGACAGGGTGTACATAAGCACTGAGCCATTTTGAGATGAGGGTTCTGGACAGTTCCTGAGCCCTCCTACCCATGGGATTCAAAGAGTGTGAGACTCAAATCAGATCCCCAGCAAAATAACAAATTCCTACATAATATTAACTCTCAGAGGAGTAAAATCAATAATATTCACATATTTAACACATATTTATTCATAGATATAATACCTGAAATGCCCAGGTCTATTATATTTCACTTAATAAATGTTATTTTTTCCTCTTTTTTGCTCCTTGTTCCCTCTAAGCCTATTCTTTCTTATCTGTTATGGGCTGAATTCATGTTTCATATGTTTTAATATGTGGATATGTGGAGATGAGGCATTTAAAGAGGTGATTAAGTTAAAATGAGGCCATTAGGATGTGCCTTAATCCAATCTGACTAGTGTCTTAAAAGAGGAGGAAATGTGAGCACACAGAGACACCAGGGGTGTGTGTGCACAGAGAGAACCATGTGAGGACACAGGGAGAAGGCAGCCTTCTGCAGGCCAACAGAGGCCCCAGGAGAAACCAACCCTGCTGACATCTTGATCACAGACTTCCAGTCTCCAGAACCATGAGAAAATTAATTTGTTGTTTAAACCACCTGGTCTGTGGTGTTTTGTTATGGCAGCTCTGGCAAACTAATCTATCATCTTAGTATAACAAAGTCAGTTGCTGCTCAATGAAACAGGACTTTAGCCTACATGGAGGTCAGATAGGAAGCATGATTTTATAATAAAATCATGGGCCTGGATGTGGACTCAACACTCACAGAGGGCAGAGCCTGGCATGAACCCACACATCTGGCTTCTCACCACAGTTCCAGGCACGGTGCTGGTCATTGGACCAAGTGGAATTGAATCGTCTACATTGCACAGTCTGGCAGGACCTGCCTGAGGCCCCTGCAAGGTCCCTGCTTGGATTTCTGCTTCTCTTCATCCTTGATAGAGAGTCACCAATTCCCCCTTGCAGAGAAAACTACTCATAAACCACAGTGGAGGGGTCAGGGAAGGGCAGGGTCATTTTTCTGTGGGGCTGTAAAGAGAGGCTGCAGTTTATGACTGTGTGAGATGTTTACAACAGAAACATTTGTTTCTCAAACTGCTCTGGGGTTGCTGAAGGGAATTTCCTCTAAAGCTGGAAAGGGCCCATCCATCTGCTTGATGCAGCTTCTCTGGAGGCAAAGAGCAGAGACTCCGCAGCTGCAGTGGATTCCTAGCTGGAGAGGGAGGGCTGATCAATCAAGCCACAACCGGGATGGGTGCTGCAGGTGTCCCTCTACAGGTAAAGTGGCCATATCTCTGAACCAAAATGCTATTAATTTTTTTTAAAAAGGATAAAAAGAGGAAGGAAGGAGGGAAGGAAGGAAAGAGGGAAGGAGGGAAGGAAGGGAAGAGGGAAGGAAGGAAGGAGAGAAGGGAGGGAGGGAGGGGAGTCAGTTCTGAAATGTGAACTTATTTATACAGTTTACCAAAGATTTATAAAATCAATCATATTTTCAGTTTTAATACATTTTGTATTGAAAATTGTATAATTTCATTAAAACATACCAAAATCATTCAAAATCATATCTCATTTAAATCAAGAGTGCCAGGTCTCAGTGCATTAGTCTATTCTCACACTGCTATGAAGAAATACCCGAGACTGGGTAATTTATAAAGAAAAGAGGTTTAACTGACAGTTCTGCATTGCTGGAGAGGCCTCAGAAAACTTACAATCATGGCAGAAGGCAAAGAAGAGGCAGGCACCTTCTTCACGAGGCAGCAGGACAGAATGAGGGCAAGTAGAGGAAATGCCAGATG
Organism: Symphalangus syndactylus; assembly: GCF_028878055.3. NCBI lineage: Eukaryota > Metazoa > Chordata > Mammalia > Primates > Hylobatidae > Symphalangus > Symphalangus syndactylus. Next base: position 93,285,516 of record NC_072426.2, read on the forward strand.
CTTATAAAACCATCAGACTCTCGTGAGATGAGAAGAGCACGGAGGAGACCACACCTATGATTCAATTACCTCCACCTGGTCCCGCCCTTGACCTGTGATGAGATTTGGGGTGGAGACACAGCCAAAACCTATCACTCAGCTTGAGCCTAAGCTGCATCCAGACCTATTTTGAAAAGACAGTGAACAGAGGAACAGGGGCTCCTGCTGGGCAGAGAGGGAATCAGGCAGAACAAGCCTGACCCAGGAACAGAGACGGTGCCCAGGGACCCAAGAGGAGTGATCACAAAAACACTAAGGAATCTGTCCTCAGGCCAGCCAATTCCTAAAGGGAACAAAAATTAAATCAGGTAGCAGCAGCCTTTCCCTTAAAAACTCAAAGACCCAGGTGTGGGCAGCACCTAGTTTGTCCTAGAGGAGGCAGGTTAGACTCCAAGTAGGAATGGATTTGTTTTCTGTGTACTTCCTCTCCCTTCTCACGGGTGCCCTGGGCCACCCCAAGCTGAAACAAGACTCCAAGACACAGATACTGACCTAGGTAAAACAGGACCTGCAATGTGTTTTTACCAGGGCAGGTGCTTTTATTTGGTGACAGGGACAGAAGAGGAAAGTGAGGAAGAAGAAAAGTCTTTGCAGTGGGGAGAGGAAGAAAGACCAGGATGCAAAAGGATCGGGGTGCCCAGTGAAAGGGACCAAGCACAAGCTGTGCTAGAGGGCAACGCCCTCATCAACCCCATCCTGCAGCCAACAGCCTCAGACCAGTGTAAACCCCTGTGAACAAACGGTGGGGACTTGGACAACATTGATGGGGATGGGAACACAAAGAGAAAGCCTTGTACCGGACCAACCGACATGGAATGTCCCTACAATCCAGGGCAATGGTGGGCCCAGTCCCAGTGTCAGTGTCATATAGCCCTGGGAGCCAGCAGCAGAGGCGGCATCCATCCCATCGTGCTACAGCGCACTGCAGTACCGGCCAGCATCAGGAGGCCCTCCGAGCACTAAGCAGGGTACCTGGCAGAAATCTACAGCCCGTGGTAGGAGAGGCTATTATGGTGAGAGCTGGAAGGAGCAGAGAAGCAGGAGGCTCTGGCAGAGGCAGCCACACAGCAGAAAATGGCCAGAAGCAGAGTCGCTTGTGAGCACATGGGAGAGACACCCTGGAACTCCCAGGAGTGCTTGGACTAAGGAGGGAGGTCCAGGCCTGTGTAAGCCTTACAGACGGCTCCTGGCAGTGTAACCCCATTTGTGCCTCCAACCAGACTGGTGAGGACGGAACGCCCTAGGAATAGAACTGGTCTAAGACACAGTTGAAAATGCAGCTCCCCATTTGGGAAAACCCATCTGCCAAGGTTACGACAGATCTGATGGCAGGGAAACACAATAACAGGCACATCAGAAACTATGCAAATGGCTGGGTGCGGTGGCTCACGCTTGTAATCCCAGCACTTTGGGAGGCCGAGGCAGGCGGATCACGAGGTCAGGAGATCGAGACCACGGTGAAACCCCGACTCTACTAAAAAAAAAAAAAAAAATACAAAAAATTAGCCAGGCATGGTGGCGGGCGCCTGTAGTCCCAGCTACTCGGAGAGGCTGAGGCAGGAGAATGGTGTGAACCCGGGAGGCGGAGCTTGCAGTGAGCCGAGATTGCGCCACTACACTCCAGCCTGGATGACAGAGCAAGACTCCGTCTCAAAAAAAAAAAAAAAAGAAACTATGCAAATGAAAAAGCAATGTGCAATTTTTAATTCTAGGAAAATGAAAAGATGTACAAGAAAGAAACTGCAATTATAGCACCAACTTGACCCGCAGTGAACAATGTTTTTAATTAAGTTGAGAGAACCTGGGTGGATGAAGAGACTGAAATGAGATGGGGGCAGGAAATAGGCGAGCTGAGTCCACGTCAACCTGACGAGAAGTCAGTAGATAATTGCCAAAAACTGATAAGTTAAGAAGCAGCAGTCAAAACTTGTAATTCAGGGAAACAAAGAATGAACAGTAGAAGAAATAGCTAGAGAATTGAGAGAGGTTGTGTCCAGGAAGCAGGACTGAGTATGATGGGAGAGGGGGCAGCAGGGGTCTGTGAGGCCCTGCCTTCAGCCCTCGGAGTGATCTTGGACTTGTGAACTCCACGCTCTGGGTCTCAGCTTCCCCGTTTGTATTATGATGGTGCTGTCGAAGTGACCACTGGTGGCTCACCAGCTCTGCAGTTGCGGGGCTCTGGGCAGGTGGTTATGTGGATGTATGCACAGTGGGTACTGCATGTGAGAATAAATCCATTTTTCATGATCATAGTAACTGGGTTGTCACTCAGCTGGGCCAGACCAGCCTCAGCACACATCTCAGAATGGCCTTCACACTCAGACACGCATGTGGTTTACCCAATGCAGCCTGGGCCCTTCCTCAACTCAGCTGAAGAAAACTGTCCTGTCTCCAAGGCCAGCCTCAACCCACCTGCTCCGAGGCTGAGGGCCTGGCCACAGGAAGGCACCTCTGAAAGGGCAGCCTGTTCCTACTGGAGTCAGGGAGCCACATTTGGCATGGGCTGCTCTTTACTGCAGGTGTAGACGATCATCCCAGCAGAGGGCACCCCCAGCACCCGAGGCCTCCCCCACCCCATCCTCCATATCCCATCCCTGCAAACGTGCCATGTTAGCCTCTGTCTGGTGAGCCAGACATAGATATACAAAAATGAAGAATGAATGAATTGAATGAATACATACATACTCTAATAAACTGTGCATTGAATATCTTTGTTGTACACCAGAATTGAAGAACTTAAGGCAAGGAAGAGATACAAAGCAAGCAGAAACCAACATGCACATTCCACTCAGAGAGAACAAAAAGATCATAGTAACAGGGGCCTTGAGCTCCTTGTAAAGGCTTCTTCTCAAAGTAAATCTGTTGTGGGGAAATGAGGAAAATGTTGCCAAAGAAAGCAGCTTGAGCTACTGTCAGGAAATCTTCCAGGGCCAGGTATCCAGCAAGGCCATAAGTCACCATGTGGCCAAATGGCCCTCTCTATTGTGCATTTGTATGGCAAGTCAGATGGCAAATGCTCCTGGAGATGCCAGTCATCTTAAGTCTGAAGCTCTAAGGAGGAAAGAGAAATAGCAGTGTCTAGCACCTGCTCTGCATCACCAACTTTTTATATATTATTTTCTTTAACCCTGGCAATGACCTCATGAAGTAGGAATCATTGCCCTGATTACAAATGAGGAAACAGAACCTCTAAAAATCTTGTCTATCTTCCCCCGGTTTCCATTTCTTGTGAATGTCAAAGCTGAGATTCAACTCCAAGGCCAGATCATGGCAAGACACACTCTACTTCCTTACCTACTGACTTGAAAAGACTTCTTTCACACACTTCCAGGGTGCTGGCCCTCAAGACCTGCTGGGGAGAGACACTCGGTGTCAAAGCCCAAGAGGGAAGGAATGTGCCTTGCCTGTTTTCTCTGTGCCTAACTCCAGGAAAGGCTTAATACATTTTCCGAGCTGGGGAGTATGGACGGTCACAATAATTTGTTGGTCAAGGAGGGTTGAGAGGAGAGTATGAGAGGGGAACCCAGACAAATGTAATCCTTTTAGAAACAGGGTGTTCGTCACATTTTGTTAATTCTGTCTTCCCTACCAAATGGTTCTGTCTCTTTTTTCCATTTCCATGTATTTTAAATGCATTTAAACCAAGTGATCATTTAACAATTTCTGTGGGATTTCTGGTGTCTGTTTGGGTTTTTTTTTTATTTTGTTTTTGTTTGACAGTGTTGAATCATCAAAATATTGCAAAGCATTTTTCTGGCTCACTAATTGATAGACTCCTGCCTAATTGCCTGCTGTTTCATTTCTTCTTTGTTAAAATGACACAAGGTTTGCAGTTCTGCTGCTTCCAAAAAATAAACGGTGCTGCCCTCCATCTGCGCCTCCACCAGGGTGACAGCACATACCACAAATCCCACAGATCACTGGCCCTGGGCAGAGGGTTGGGGTGGAGGCTGGGAAGGATGGTGGGTGGAGAACAGTGTCCTTCTAAAAGAGTTCCCTGCATTCCTGAAGTTCCTTCCCCAGGTCCTCTCCCTAACATTACCCCATGGATCCATTGCCAGCCTCAGCAAGTCACGGGTACCTATTTTCTGAATTGCCAAATGATGTCTGAAGCTGGCAGAAACTAGGAGCCCCTATGTTTAACCATGAGACTTTACATGTGCCCAACTTATCCATCCATGAACTACAGCCTTGTATCCACTGGCCTCACCCATGCCAAAGAACTATGCTCCTGCGGTACTGGGGGCAGGTGAGGGCCCTGCCCAGTGCTTAGCATGTGGTCCTTTCTGGCATCCTACATGTCTACCTCCGGCTTCAACCCTGTCTCTGGTCCCATGGGCTCACCTTGGATTTAGGACTGGCATTGTCCTTCCAGCCTCACAGGACATGCTGTGCATGCTGACCTTTGCCCCAGGCCAAGCTCATCTGGCCCTAACCCTGGGCTTGTCCAGGAGGTCCAGGTTCACCCAGGTCCCAGGATAGGAAATCAAATCCCCTTTGGCAACATTAGAACTTCAAAAAGGAGGAACCCAGACTAGGTCAAAACATGATCTGTCTGGCTCTCTGCCCTCCAGCTTTCTCTCCCAGCTGCTGGGACCAAGGGCTCTACCTCCAATTTCAGGAAACTTCTCTGACATTATGTTCCTTTGGGAGCTAGGGGATGGAGGATTTCTTCAACTGCCTGGCCAGGATAACCAGTCCCAAGCATCTGCCTAATGGTGAGGAAAGGGGACACATGTTTGGTGTCTGGGGTCCAGGCCTTTCCACTCTGCCTCATCCCTCTGCCTTGCAGGTTCCTGGTATATGTCAGGGGTAGAGCTGCAGAAAACAGGGGCTTTACTAGAAACTGTTTCTGTTCCTAAGCATCCCTTTCCCCACCTCTCCCCCTTAGCAATGGGAATTAGGGGTATGGATACATTTTTCTGAGCACACCTCTGCCTTCTGCATAGACCAAACCAGAGGTTGGCTGGGAGCCAATATTACATTCCTGGCGTCCTGTGTTATAGAGGAGGAAGCACTGAGGCTCAGTGAGAGGAAAGTGGAGACAAGGCCACAGTGTGAGCCAACGGCAGAACCAAAACCAGAACCCAGGAGCCAGACTTCTAACGTGAGATTGTCCTAATTCCAGACTTAACTATCTCCCAGAAGAAAACTCAGCACCCTGATGTCCCTCTGAAGAGCTAACTGTGTCTGTAGACATGGAGCACATTTGCTGGCAGACCTGGCTTGTCGGCAGCACCTGCGAAAAGGGTCAAAGGTTCTGACTGACTGGAAGGGCACTGTGATATGCCTGCTACAAAGTTACCATTCACCAAGTGTGAAATCAAAGGATTCACTGACTAACTACTGTCACATAGATCTATCACGTGCACATACACACACACTTAGTTTAACAAACTTTCAATGCCAAAGTAAGAGAGATGCTTCTCTTTCTTGAACAGACTTCATATGGAGGACTACGTTTCCTTTAAGAGGAAAACTGACAAATTAGAGCATTCCCAAAGAAGAGCAACCCGAAGTCGAGCTAACTCAAAATAATGTGAGGAATTGCGCTTAAACATCCAGACGTTTACGGAAGAGAAGACTAAACATACATTATATCTGAACTCAGATTGCTGAAAAATAATGTGGAAAAGACAATGGAATTATCGTGGGTCATTTTAGAGGGCAGAGCTGAGTTCAATGGAAAAGGATAAGAGAATAACGTTTTAACCGCTAGAACGCTTTAAAATTGGAAGTAGTGAGTTCCCCTTCATTTCTAGGGGGAAATTCTATTCCAAACAGAGATGGGAGACACCCAAGGACTTGAGATTCAGGCAACAAACATGAGTTTGAACTAGATCAAGTTGATTCCACAATGAGATAAACTCTAGATTCCTTACACTTAAGTTCAGAGTGAAGACAGAAAAGGGAAGAAGGAGAGAGTATTGGGTGTCAGAGCCAGATTACCCTCTAGGAGACAGGGTCATAGGAGGTGACAGTGCACTCACCAGTCTGTGTGCCCGTCACACTAGAATGATGACTTCTTGCAATCCTTCCTCTATTTATCATGAGTTCTTGGTTGCACATTGTAGAAGATCATGTATTTTCAGGCAAAATAAAGAATGTTTATTGTAAGAACACAGGGTGTCTAGTGAAAAGTGGAAAATTGGTGAGACTTTCCCCTCTCTTGCATTTTTGCTTCTCCCTAAATATCCATTTATTCTTTATCTGCAGACCACTTTACTGGATTCTCCAGTCTTCAATTCAAGATTTTAGAATTTATTCTGCAGGATAATTGGTTTCTCTCATACGCTTGAGGCTAGTTATCACCTGGCGTGCTTGTTAAGGAAACCGATCACTATGCCTCCAACTAGATGCACTGGTTTGGAATTTCTGGGGAGAAGTCCTGGTATTTTAGAAATTCTTGTCATCAGGGATGTTTTCAAAACTTTGCAGAGTCAACTGGGAATCACTGAAGGTTTTGGAGCAGGGTCATAACATAAATGGAGTCACGCTTCTGGGAGATAAATTAGGTGGCTCTATGGAAGCCAGATCACCAGCTTCTAGGTGTAAAGAGCCTGTTAGAATAGCCCCGAGGATGGGATGTATACCTGAGATGTCTTTCTAAAGAACTGAGTAGAGGGACAGGAAGTGGCATCACCTGCAGCCATCTCTTCCCTTCAGGACCTCACCTCCCTCATAGCCAGGAATAGCATGGAGAAACGACACAGAGGGTGGGGGCAATTGGGTTCTCCCTCTAGGGATCTAGAACTGGTGTCCAAATGACCTTCTGCCTCATCTCCCTCATCCAATTCTGCCCAGCCCTCCATGCCCAGATCAAAGCCCACCCCTTCACTGATATCTTGAGCCAGACGCCATGTCATCCTCCTTTGAATACTCATGTCACCTGTTCTGGGTTTCTCTTCTGAACCTAGTTGTTTCCTCCCATCCTACATCAGGAATGTACATGTCTCCTCCATGAGACTATAACTGTGTTAGGAATTGAGATGATTCATCCTTTACCTTTGTTTCTTTCCAACATGCATTGGACGCATGTTACAACACATCAGCCTGGGCATCCAGAAAGTACTTCTCTAACTACAGCTTCACTCATTCTATGGAAACTTTGATCTCTCTAAAGGTCCTTCCAGTCAATCCTTTTCCAACATGAGCTTTGAGAACAAGCCCTCTCAGCTAAGATGTCTGTGATTTGCTTCCTGTCCTCCAAGAGTTGTCACGGTGATATCCACCAACTTTATTTATTATTTCATATTGAATGAATGTCTTCCCCACACAAACCCTCTATACACAAACACATACCTTCCCTTCTCCTTCTTGCCCATTCATAAACATCCTTCTATCCTGATAACTAAGAGGGCTTTGTGGCTCTTAGAGGACTTTCAACAATATTGTGAGTTGGGGGCCTCATAGCATCTGCAAGAGGTAATTAGAGAGTACAATTATATTAGCTCTCTTTCATAGATAAGGCAAGTGAGACTCAGAGGAGATTAGAGCTTCTCAGAGCTGGGAGGATTGGACATGGCACTTGAGTCCAGGTCCTCTGCTCCCAGTCACTGTGCTTTTTGTAATATAGCCTCTCTTGGAGGGTGACATCACCTTGATTAAACACCTACTATGTGTTTTACATGCTTTATCTCATCTAATCCTTGCAGCAGTCCCACGAGGCAGATGTTACCCCTCCACTTTGTAAGCAAGGTGACCAAGATACAGGAAGGTCAAGTAACTTGCCAAAGTCACTCAGCAAATAAGTGACTGAGGCAGGATTCCAGTTCAGGTCTATGTGACCCATGCTTCTGCCCCTCACCACATCTCCCCTCCATGTAGAAAACATCACATTCTGTGACTGTCTCATTAGAAAACTGGCCCTCAAGTTACTGGAGCTAAAGCAGTCCTCATAAATAAATTACCTTCCTAATTAAATAGTGAGCAGCAAAGGGTGCCTTAATTCTCAGACTTCTGGCCAGTTGAACAGAGCACTATGTGTAGTTGTTCTGTGCTGTCCCTATGTAGTGTCACATAAATTCCCAGCAGACTTATTTTAATTTTTAGAAAAAAATGTTTGAGGGGAACATCACACACCGGGGCCTGTTGTGGGATGGGGGGAGGGGGGAGGGATAGCATTAGGAGATACACCTAATGCTAAATGATGAGTTAATGGGTGCAGCACACCAACATGGCACATGTATACATATGTAAATAACCTGCACGTTGTGCACATGTACCCTAAAACTTAAAGTATAATAAAAAAAAAATAAAACAAGGAAAAAAAAAAGAAAAAATGTTTTGGCTGGGCACGGTGACTCACGCTTGTTACCCCAGCACTTTGGGGAACCAAGGCAGGCAGATTGCTTGAGCCCAGGAGTTTGAGACAAGCCTGGGCAATAAGGCAAAACCCCATCTCTACCAAAAAAAAAAATATATGTACATAAAAATTAGCAGGGCATGGTGGCACACATCTGTGGTCCCAGCTACTCAGCAGGGCTGAGATGGGAGATCACCTGAGCCCAAGAAGTCAAGGCTGCAGTGAGCCAAGATGGTGCCACTGCACTCCAGCCTGGGTGACAGAGCAAGACTCTGTCTCAAAAAAAAACTAAAAAAAATACAAAATAAAACAAAGATGTTTTTAAATGGACAAATGTATTAGCCGAAACACAGACATCTTGACTCTGCATGCCTGCCCCTCCACATCATAAATGCACCTAACATTGCCAAAATTCCAGGAGTTTGGCTGGAAATTGCAAGGGCTACTGATTAATCACATATGTAAAATCTTAATTAAAACACAAATGGCACCCATTACAAATTAGGACTTTAGCTAATTTTTCCAGTAGGAAGTGAAATAAACTTTCTTGATTTTCCTTCCTGAAGTCTTACTTTCCTGCCAAAGTAGTGCTTTCTCATGGGAAGTGGCAATTGAAAAATCACACAATTTATAAATTTAGAAAGGATAACTTTATTTCTATTTTTTTTTTTTTTTTTTGAAACGGAGTCTTGCTCTGTCACCCAGGCTGGAGTGCAGTGGCGCGATCTCAGCTCACTGCAAGCTCCGTCTCCTGGGTTCACGCCATTCTCCTGCCTCAACCTCCTGAGTGGTCCCAGGCACCTGGGACTACAGGGGCCTGCCACCACGCCCGGCTACTTTTGTTTTGTTTTGTTTTGTTTTGTTTTGTTTTGTTTTGTTTTGTATTTTTAGTAGAGACGGGGTTTCACCGTGTTAGCCAGGATGGTCTCAATCTCCTGACCTCGTGATCCGCCCACCTCGGCCTCCCAAAGTGCTGGGATTACAGGCGTGAGCCACCTTGCCCAGCCAACTTTATTTTTCTTATAAAGAGTTATAGCTTGCAGGGTGGCCATCCCAACCAGCTGGGAAGTGTAGCCTCCAGCAGGGCCCAGAAGCAGGTACTTCAAGGGAGGGGAGAGTGCAATAGGAATTTATGCCAGAGGGGTTGGCCAAGTATACATATTTAACAGGTTATAAAAGGAGCTATGAATATTCACAAAGAGGGTCCTGATACATGTGTGCTGAACAAGCATGCAGGTTACACGTATCACATGATCACTTTGGGGTGGAGGCTTAATATTTAAATGTATTACAATTAGGCCCTACACGTCAAAAGGTGAAGAAGGGACACGAAGGCACTCAAGTGTGCAGCTTCTGTAAACTGGCCAAAATCAGTCCTTGATCAGTGGTCTCATATCAGGAGAAAGTTACTAAAATCAGTCTCTTGTCGAGTCAAAGCTGTAGTTACAGCTTATGGAATGGGGGTCAATTAGTATCTGTCAGTGGCTGAGCTACAATTGTTTTAACATTGCTTATCTCAAGGCTAGTGCTTGTTCAGTTGCTAGAGACAAAGAAAACCCTTGTGGCAGTCAGAATGCAGTTATTCTTTAAATGCAGGGGTGTGTGACTTAATCCTTGCCTGGCATGGCTGTAGGTCCTGTTTATAATTTGGTTTCTTATTGCCACAAAGAGGCCATTGTGTCAGCCTTATGATCTCTATTTTAACATTCATGCTGTTGTTTTGGGAGGGGGTATAATGAGGCACCTCTGACCTCCTGTTCCATCATGGCTGGGAACTCAGTTTTTACGATTTTTCTGGGATCCCTTTGGCCAAGAGAGGGGTCTGTTCAGTTGGCATGAGAGTGGCAGGTGAGGCCAACCTTAGGTCAGCGTGTGGTGCAGTGAGGCTGGCTGTGGGGACAGTGAGCCAGAGCCTCATTAGGGAGCACAGCAATGCCCCCTGGCACCAGGCCCTGCCTTGCCTTTCTCTTCATGTTCCCACCTCTCATTCTTCCCACCGAGTGGTCAATCCCCCTGTCATTGTTCCTGGGCTAAGGATGGTGCACACTGGCTGCTCCCAAGGAGAAATCACTCCTGCTGCTCCCAGGGTTAGCCTGGTCTGGGGTTGGGCACAGGCCGTGCTCCCAGCATCTCTCAGTTCTCTCCTGTGTGAGCTGTAGCCATGGCCTCCTCCTTCTATCTGTCCCTATATGCTTTCCCTAACACAAGGATTCCTTAGTTTCTGTCTGCTGAGACTCATTTGCTCTTGCTGTACGAATTTCCTAAGATCTGAGCAGCCAGGATTGCAATGCACCATATCTGCCTTCTTAAAATCCTCTGCCATTTCCCCCACGCTTCTCTGCTCTGGGCTTTCTTCTAAGACTTCTAAGACTTTAGGAGAAATACTTCTCCTAAATCACCTAATGTTTGAAATCGAGCTGCTACAATGCCCCCACAACAGTGGCAGGTAAGTGATAGTTGGTTTCATGAAGCACCCTATAAAAAATCAGGACAAGATCTGAGTAGTGAGGAAAAGGGTTCTGAAAAGGCAGCATCCTCTTAACATGTCCAAAACGGAGCTTGTTGTCTTCCCTCACTGTCTCCTTCCTTCCGGATGCTGTATCCTGGTTGATGGCCTCATCTTTCATTAAGTCACCCACTCCAGAGAGTGGGAGGTAGCCCTGAAATCCCATATCCAATCAGTAGCCAAGTGCTGTCAATTTTGTCTCCTTAAGGTCTCAAACATGCACTCTTCCCTGTATCCCTGGATGGCATCACCTGACTCCAGCCCTTGTCATCTGTCACACGAATGATTGTAGCAGCTTCAAGCTGGTCTGCCTGTCTGTGGTTTCCCCCTGCACAACCCAATTCTCATTCAACTCTGCTGCCTTGGTAGTTAGATAATTTAGTCTCTCATCCCTGAAAACCCCCTACCCTCTACCTCTGTCCATTGCTTTCAATCAATCCTCCCTAGAACTGCACACACACTGTGGGCATTGTGCTGACTGTACCAGGCAATACAGAGCCACTCCTGGGTACCCAAGCAGGCCCTGCAGTTTCACACCTGCATTCCTCAGTGTCTGCTGTCCTCCCAACTCAATGTCCCTTCCCAGGCCTACCTAGTTCATTTCCAGTCACCTACCTAGAAAATCTCCACTCCTCTTGAAACTCCTCTTGAGGTACAGTCTGATGTTGACACACTTACTAACACCTCCATTCTCCCCGTAGCACTCAGCCTTCCTCTGGATGTTTTACAGCCTTCAGCAAACTTATTTACTTAACATATGACATCCCACAGAACTACTCGAGAGCAAAGGCCTTGTTCTCTTGAACACATAGCTGGAGGGTGGGTCGCACCAAATGAACTGAACTGAATTCAACCAAACTATTGAAACCAACCATTGAAAGTAATGGCAAAAACACAATTACTTTTGCACCAACCTAATAATTCACTGCAGAACACTTTTGAAATTCATTCTTTCCCCCTTATTAAAGACTTCAAGCATGTATTTTTTTATCTTCCTTGAAAATGATATTTAATGGCAATAGATCATGAGCTATAATAACTCTTACCATTGGCATTAGCAAGTGAGACATGGTACCCTGAGGCTCACAGGAAAACAAAAAGAAAAAGATCAAGAAAAGCTATCAAATGGGGCAGAAATCATGGTATAAGTCACTCAATGCCAAAACAGAATCATTTTTATGGGAAATATTTTGTAATATTATTCTGTAGGGTTAGGAAATGATTCCTTAACATGGAGAGTACATAAAGAGAGGAATGGCAAAAAAAAATGCATCAAGTTGCTATTATATGACAGGCATCTTGCTACAAAGATTTAATCTCAAAACAATCATGCTATTAACCATTTATAAATAAAGAAATTAAGGCAAAAAGATAGAAAATATTCCTAGTTTTGTGCTCGTAACTGACAAAACTAAAATTCAAGCTCATATCTGACTAGTCCAAAGACTAGCTTCCCAGACCAAATGTTAAATCAAAATAAAAACATAAAAAATCATAGCATAAAATGTTGAGCAATAAGAAATGAACAACACCCCAAAATCCTAACTACATTAGTTAGGATTAAGTTCAGCTGCAACTAACATGACACAAAATGACAGTGGCTTAAACCAGATAGATGTTTATGTTTCTCTTGTTTCAATGTAAGCAGGACAGGGCTGGAAGAGCATCTGCAGAATCATCTATCACCATTTGTAGGGGACAGCCCTCCTGCTCATGATACAACATGAATCTCCAGCTGTCACATTCATATTATAAGCAGCAGGGAAGGGAGGGGAGGTGGAAGGAGCAAAGCATCTGAAATGTATTATAGAACAATGCCTCTTAATCCTATTGGCTGGATCTAATCATGTGACCTCACCCAACTGCAAGGGAATATGGGAAGTGTAGTCTTTATTTCATGCAGCCATGTGTACCCTGGTGAAAATCAAGGTTTTTATAAAATGGAAATGAATATTAGGGTAAACAACTCTCTCTGCCACAAATGTTTAATATTAATAAAATGCCAATTTTATTTAATGTTATTACAAATGTTATTATGTGATAAACCACTGCTTCTGCAAAAGAAAATGTGTGCTCATTCAGAAGGCCTGGCAAGTAAGAAAGCATGAAAGTAAATGACTATTAAACTCCTTGTGCATTGCAGCCATGTGGGGAGGGGGGTAAATGAGTTTTATCCTTAACTCTGATAGTATAAAGAGTACATTCTCCACAGTATACATCATATTAACAGGGAAAGTCTGGAGGCATTCACACTGCAATCAGATACAATACAAGGATGCCCACTATCAGTAACACACACCCTGGAGATGAGAGCCAATTCAATCAGACAAGAGAAAGAAACCACAAGAGCAAAATAGAATATATGGCTTTTATATCAGCACAATAAAACTCAACCTACCCAATGAAAAACAGTAAAAAGAAAAAATGCACACACCAAATGGAAAATATGACATAAAATGGCAGAAATAAATAAGTTCTAATCTAATGGTAATAATTTTAAAAATCCAAATGGGTTGCCAATAGAAAATAATCAAAGGCTCAGGATCTAGTTAAAAGAGTTTATTCAAGCGCGAAATGTGAGGGCGGCTTTCTGGGGACACACCTACACCAAAGAATGCTGATCAGTGCTCCCAGACTGGAGGAAAATGAAGATCATTTATATAGGCAAAAACAAAGGCATGGAACAGAATTACAACATTTCTCATACAAAAGCTAACATACAGATACAAGATTTCATTGGCTACTATTGATTACTCTCTGAGGGGTTTCTTACATTCTGTTCTAAAGAGGTAAAAATCACGACGTTCTCTATCCCCAAAGTCATGTAGTCTAGGTTTGGATAAAGAAGAGGGAATCTCATTAATGGATAACATCTCAACAAAAGGCCAGGAAGCAATGGTCATGCACCAGAGAAGAAAAACAGCCACGTTACACGACTTAGTTTTTCAGGGCCTAACTTTTCCCTTTTGCATAATAAATTTGGAAGGTCTTGAATTTTTTTTTTCTACAAGGTTAGACTTACCAATTTAAAATGAGACTCTCACACTGGATTAAAGAAAACAATATTCACCAATACAGTCGTTGTCTTAGATAGACAAATTTGCAACCAAAGAATAGAGAAAACCTTAAAAAATAAAAGACTGTGAAAAGATACCCCAGGCAAATATGGAGCAAAAGAAAGTTGAGGGAATAATCTTAATATCTGATGAACTTAAATTCAAAACACAGAGAAGTGTTATCTATTGATCAAAAGGAATAGCAGAGTAAAGAAATATAGCCATGAATATTTACATACCTTCCAATATAATTTCAAAATATGTAAAGAAAAACACACAGACTATAGAAAGAAACATATAAATCAACAATTATATGAAGAATGTAATACCCCCTCTCAGAAATGGATAAAGCAGGAAAAAAGTAAAAATATAGAATATCTGAATAATGGAATTACTAAATATAGAGAATTCTATACCCAGCAAATATAGAATATGCATTTTTAATTAAATGTTATACATACACCAAAGGAAGTCTCAATAATTTTAAGGACTTATTATCACAGAGAGTATGTTCTCTGCTTATATAATACAATGACATCAGAAATTACCAACAAAAGGCCAGGCGCAGTAGCTCATGCCTGTAATCCCAGCACTTTGAGAGGCCGAGGCAAGTGGATCACTTGAGGTCAGGAGTTCGAGACCAGCCTGGCCAACATGGCAAAACTCTGTCTCTATTAAAAATTAAAAAAATTAGCCGGGCATGGTGGCACGCCCCTGTAGTCCCAGCTACTTGGGAGACTGAGGCATGAGAATCACTTGAACCCGGGCAACAGAGGTTGCAGTGAGCCAAGATTGCACCACTGGACTCTAGCCTGGGCAACAGAGTGAGACTCTGTCTCAAAAAAAAAAAAAAAAAAAAAAGAAATTACCAACAAAAAGTTAGGTTCAAAAATCCTCTGACCAGCAAACAGGATTACATATTACAAATAACTTTTGGGCTAAGAAAATCAAAAATTAAATTAATAAGTACTTAAAACTCAGTAACAAACACTCCATTTCTAAATTCATGAGAACAATTAAAGCAGAACTTTTCAGATATTCAGAAATTTATCAAGCAAAATAAAAAGACCCTGAAAACATTCAATTTAAGAAGTTGCAAAAGGTATAACAAAAAATCAAAGAATAAAGAAGAAATGATATACATAAGAGCAAAAACAAATGAAACCAATAACTAAAAAAAAGTAGACATTACATAAAACCAACAGCTAGTTCTTTGAGGAAATTAACGACATAGAACTCTGACAAGACTAATCAAGAAAAAAAGAGAAGATTAAAATGAATAAACTAAAGAGTGAAGTAGGAAATATCTACAGACACAAAATGGATTAAATGACCACAAATAAAACAACTGCATATGTTACAGCCCAACAGGCCCTTCTGCCTGCTGTCCCGGAAAGCCAATGCACTAAGAACAGCAGGTTTTGCACCAAAGAAAGAGTATACTTATCACAGAGCCAGCCAAGTGGACGGATAGGAGATAAATCTCAAATCCACTTCCCTAAGAATTCTGAGACCAGGCTTTTTCAAGTATAGTCTGGCAGGCAGAAGGCTACAGAATGGGGAATGCTGATTGGTTGGGTCAGGGATGAAATCATAGGGGGTCAAAGCTATCTTCTTGATGATTGAAGCCGTCTTCTTGCACTGAATCAGTTCCTGGATGGGAGTCACAAGACCCCCTAGTTTCTTGGTATGGGTTACTAGTCCAGGTGGCGCCAGCTGGTCCATCAAAATGCAAAGTCTGAAAGATACCTCAAACACCAGTTTTAGGTTTTCTAATACTGATGTTATCTATAGGAGCAATTGGGGAGGTTACAAATCCTGAATCATAATTCTAACCTTGTGGCCAATTTGTTAGTTTCACAAAGGTGGTTTCAGTCCCTGAGCAAAGAGGGGGTTAGTTTCAGGAAGAGGCTATTATCATGTTTGTTTTAAAGTTAAACTATAAATAAAGTTCCTCCCACAGTTAGCTTGGCCTACATCAAGAAATGAGCAAGGACAGTGTATGAGGTCAGATGCAAGATGGATTCTGCTGTGTAGAATTTCTCACACTGTCAAAGCTTTTGCAAAGGTCATTTCATACATTAATAAAATCTAGATAAAAGGAATACATTTGTTAACATTGCTTCTGGAAAAGGTAGACTATGGCCCTGCCCCAGTGGGCAGCACAGCCCACCTCCCTTGACTCCTGCCGCACAGACTAAGAGACCCAGAAGCAAGCAAGTCTACCTGTCATTCTTTATACCCTGAGGCCCATGTGTGAGAGGGCACCCATCCATCATCACTCTAGTCCCAGAGTTTTCCAAAACTCATATCTTACAATGTAGTGCCCTGTTTAAAACCTAAGGAACTGTCATACCCAGGTGGAGCCTAAGGAGACATGATGAGTAAATGTAATAGGTGTCCCCGATGGGATCCTGGAACAGAAAAGGGACATTAGGTAAAAACTAAGGAAGTCTGAATAAAGTGTAGACTTCAGCTAATAATAATAACTGAATTTAATAAATCAATATTGCTTTATTATGATCAATATACCAAACATACAGTATAACATATTAAGTGTTAATAATAGGGGAAACTGGGTCTGGGGCTACTACTACTATGATCAATTTCTACCCACAGAACACTTCTGAAACCAACTGTGTGGACTTTTTCTCACACCAATCAATTCTCTAACTCATTGTATACCAAGTGGTTATCCTATAATTCAATTGATTTCTGATACTGTGTACCCAAAGTTAATGCAGATTCCACAGATTAGGGGAGCAGTCCCATGAGACTGCCCTCATTTCACATGCCAGTTGCAAGTCATGGGTGGTGCACATCCATGTTGACCAACCAGCTGTAAAGTTGGGGCTGGGTTCGTTCCTACAGCCCCCTGGTTTATACAACTAGAGAACAGCTAAATGGAAGAGATGCATAGGGCAAGGTCTGGGGGAAGGAACTTGGAGCTTCCAGTCCCTTCCCAGGTGTACTACCCTTCCAGCACCTCAGTGCGCTCATCAACCCAGAAACTCTCCAAACAGTATGTTTTAGGAGTTTTATGGAAATTTCATTGTGGAGGCATAATTGATTACATCATTGGTAATTAAACCCAACCTCCAGCCCCTTGCCCTTCCCTAGATGTTGGAGAGTGGAGCTGAAAAGCCCAAACTTCTAATCATATGGTTGCTTCCTCTGGCAATCAGTCCCATCCTGAGGCTCCCTCTGGGCTCACCAAGAGTCACCTCACTAGCATAGACTCTGGTAGGTTTGAATGGGGCTTATAATGAATAACAAAAAAATCTTCCTCACACTTCAATCAGGAAATTCCAAGGGTTTTAGAAGCTCTATCAGCAACCCAGAAGGAAGACCAAATATAAGCATGCTTCAAAGATGTGGGTTCCATTCCAGACTATCTCAATAAAGTGAGTATCACAATTAAGTGAGTCACAAACATTTTTTGGTTTCCCAGTGCATATCAAAGTTATTTTTATTTATTTATTTACTTTTATTTGTTTTGAGATGGAGTCTCACTCTGTCACACCCAGGCTGGAGTGCAGTGGTATGATCTCGGCTCACTGCAATCTCTGCCTCCCGGGTTCAAGCAATTCTCCCGCCTCAGTCTCCCAAGTAGCTGGGATTATAGGCACCCACCACCATGCCCAGCTATTTTTTTGTATTTTTAGTAGAGATGGGGTTTCACCATATTGGCCGTGCTGGTCTCAAACTTCCAACCTCAGGTGATCCATCCACCTTGGCCTCCCAAAGTGCTCAGATTACAGGTGAGCCACCACACCTGGGCTATTTTTATACTATACTATAGTCTATAAAGTATTCAATAGCATTATGTCTAAAAAAGTCAATGTGCAGACTGTGAAAGAAAAATAAAATCTTGGGACCCCAAACTCAGCATGCCAAAGGGAAAAGTTAAGCTTGGGAGCTGAGTCATACAGAAACCACCTTCCTTTTTTTCCTAAACAGATAGCTGCAATAAAAGAAGGCCACCTATCTCCCCAGGTGGCCTCGCTCACAAATTGCTCACAAGGAGATTCTTTGTGGGCCCCCAAATCTTGATCCAAAAACAGAATTCTGTCGAATCTCACCCTGACAATGTAAATTAACAGCTTGTCTTCACAAATATGGAAAAAGACAAGACTAGAAATCACTCCTCCTCCCATCCTGAGACAAATGCATATCTGACTTCTTTCTCTACTCTGTTTACTTTATCCTGTGTAAAATATAGATTTACTGAGTTTGAGACAAATGCAAAATTGACTGGTCCTCCACCCCCTCCTTTCACATGTAACATGTGGATTCAGTGAGTGCTAATCAAAGCCTCACAAAAATGTGGCCACTTACCTCACTAACTAACCTCTGCTTTTTTTTTCTTCCCCCCTTTCCCTCCTGCCACTCTTTCCCCTTTAAATATTGAAGTCTTCGGCTCAGGCCTGTAATTCCAGCACTTTGGGAGGCTGAGGCAGGTGGATCATGAGGTCAAGAGATCAAGACCATCCTGGACAACATGGTGAAACCCCATCTCTATGAAAAATACAAAAATTAGCTGGACGTGGTGGCGTGCGCCTGTAGTCCCAGCTACTCAGGAGGCTGAGGCAGGAGAATCGCTTGACCCTGGGAAGCAGAGGTTGCAGTGAGCCGAGATCATACCACTGCTCTCCAGCCTGGCAACAGAGTGAGACTCTGTCTCAAAAAAATTTAAAAAAAAAAAAACAATATTGAAGTCCTCAAAACCTTCTTTAGAAAAAGCACAGGCCACAGATCTTACTGTAACTTGTGTCTCTTTTTCCCAGGCATGCCTTCAAACTTCGCTAAATAAACCTCTAATTTGATTGATATCTGTCTCAGACACTTTTTTGGTTTATAATACCTTAATTTAAAAATATTTTATGGCCGGGCACAGTGGCTCATGCCTGTAATCCCAGCACTTTGGGAGGCCAAGGCAGGCGGATCACAAGGTCAGGAGATCGAGACCATCCTGGCTAACACAGTGAAACCCTATCTCTACTAAAAACTACAAAAAATTAGCTGGGCGTGGTGGCAGGTGCCAGTAGTCCCAGCTACTCAGGAGCCTGAGGCAGGAGAATGGCATGAATCCAGAAGGCAGAGCTTGCAGTGAGCCAAGATCCTGCCACTGCACTCCAGCCTGGGCAACAGAGTGGGACTCCGTCTCTAAATAAATAAATAAATAAATAAATAAAATAAAAAATAAAAATAAAAATAAAAATATTTTATTGGCCAGATGCGGTCGCTCACGCCTGTAATCCCAGCACTTTGGGAGGCCAAGGCAGGCGGATCACAAGGTCAGGAGTTCCAGACCAGCCTGACCAATAGAGATGGTGAAACCCCATCTCTACTAAAAATACAAAAATTAGCTAGGTGTGGTGGCACGTGCCTGTAATCCCAGCTACTCGGGAAGCTGAGGCAGGAGAATCTCTTGAACCCGGGAAGCAGAGTTGCAGTGAGCGAGATCACACCATTGCACTCCAGCCTGGGCAACAAGAGCGAGACTGTCTCCTAAAAAAAAAAAATTCATATATATATATTTTTTAATTGATAAAAAATGCTAATAAGCCTTCAGCAAGTCATAATCTTTTTGCTGGTGTGGGAGTCTTACCTCCACGTTGATGGCTGCTGACTCATTAGTGAGGTGGTTGCTGAGGGCTGGGGTGGCTGCAGCAATTTCTTAAAATAAAACAACAATGAAGTTTGCAACATCAAGTTATTCTTCCCTTCATTATAAGTTTCTCTGTAGCATGTGATGCTGTTCAACACCATTTTTTTAACTTTTATTTTAAGTTAAGGGGTACATGTGCAGGTTTGTTAGATAAGTAAACTTGTGTCATGGGGGTTTGTTGTACAGATTATTTTGTCACCCAGGTATTAAGACTAGTACCTAGCCTGCCGCCCCGCCCCACCCTGCCCTGCCCTTGCCTTCTCTTCCCTCTGTGGCCCAGGCTGGAATCTACTCGGCTCGCTGTCTACTCGGCTCGCTGCAGACTCCCTGCCTCCGGCTCCCGTGATTCTCCTGCCCCGGCCTCCAGGCTGCCTGGGATTGCCAGCCCCCGCCACCACCGCTGCCTGCTTTTTCTCCTTTGGCTGGAGGCGCGGTTTCACCATGTTGGCCAGGCTGGTCTCCAGCTCCTGACCCCGAGTGCTCTGCCCGCCTCAGCCTCCCGAGGTGCTGGGACTGCAGACGGAGTCTCGCTCACTCGATGCTCGGTGTTGCCTGGGCTGGAGTGCAGTGGCGTGGTCTTGGCTCGCTGCAGCCTCCGCCTCCCAGCCGCCTGCCTTGGCCTCCCAGGGTGCTGGGATTGCAGCCTCAGCCCGGCCACCGCCCCATCTGGGAAGTGGGGAGCGTCTCTGCCTGGCCGCCCCGTCTGGGATGTGAGGAGCGCCTCTGCCCGGCCGCCCATCGTCTGGGATGTCAGGAGTGCCTCTGCCCGGCCGCCACCCCGTCTGGGAAGAAGTGAGGAGTGCCTCTGCCCCGTCTGGGAAGAAGTGAGGAGCGCCTCTGCCCGGCCACCCCGTCTGGGAAGAAGTGAGGAGCGCCTCTGCCCGGCCGCCCCGTCTGGGAAGAAGTGAGGAGCGCCTCTGCCCGGCCGCCCCGTCTGGGAAGAAGTGAGGAGCGCCTCTGCCCGGCCACCCCATCTGGGAAGAAGTGAGGAGCGCCTCTGCCCGGCCGCCCCGTCTGTGATGTGAGGAGCGCCTCTGCCCGGCCGCCCCGTCTGGGAAGAAGTGAGGAGCACCTCTGCCCGGCTGCCCCGTCTGGGAAGTGAGGAGCGCCTCTGCCCGGCCACCCATCGTCTGGGAAGAGAGGAGCGCCTCTGCCCGGCCACCCATCGTCTGGGAAGTGAGGAACGCCTCTGCCCGGCCGCCCCGTCTGGGAAGTGAGGAGCGCCTCTGCCCGGCCGCCCCGTCTGGGAAGAAGTGAGGAGAGCCCCTGCCCGGCCGCCCCGTCTGGGAAGTGAGGAGCGCCTCTGCCCGGCCACCCCCTCTGGGAAGTGAGGAGCGCCTCTGCCCGGCCGCCCATCGTCTGGGAAGTGAGGAGCGCCTCTGCCCGGCCGCCCCGTCTGAGAAGTGAGCGCCTCTGCCCGGCCACCCCATCTGGGAAGTGAGGAGCGCCTCTGCCCGGCCGCCCCGTCTGGGAAGAAGTGAGGAGCGCCTCTGCCCGGCCACCCCATCTGGGAAGTGAGGAGCGCCTCTGCCCGGCCACCCCGTCTGGGATGTGGGGAGCGCCTCTGCCCGGCCGCCCCATCTGGGAGGTCTACCACAGAGGCCAGAAGCAATGTGGGGGCTGGACGTGGTGGCTCACGCCTGTAGTCCCAGCACTCTGGGAGGCCAAGGAGGGTTGACCACTTGAGGCTAGGAGTTCGAGACCAGCCTGGCCAACATGGCGAAACATATGAAAAATACAACAGACAAACCAACCAACCAACCCAGCGACAACAAAACAGGTCTACCCTGGAGTCATACTCTAATTTTTTCTGTTTTCCTCCCTTTCTGATCCTTTATCCCACTTTCTTTTTCTTCCTCTTCCTTCTCCTTCTTCTTTGTCAAATTGAGGATTGAGTTATTATCATTGATCCATACAAAGTCCCTCTCTCATTTATTTTCTTTAATTCCCACTCCCCATTTCTATTCCCCGTCTTCCCATGTGCAACCTTCCTAATATGTTTGATATGCATCTTTTTGTTTGTATGTACTTTTAGAAAATGTTTACTGTTTTGTGTGCAAAAAAAATTAATAAAAAAAGTGGATAGAAATAGAAAAAAAAAGACTAGTACCTATTAGTTATTTTTCCTGATCCTCTCCCTCCCCCATCTCTCCACCATCTGATAAGTCCCAGCGTGTGTCGTTTCCTTCTATGTGCCCATGTGTTTAACAGCATTTTACCCAGAGTAGAACTGCTTTCAAAATTGGAGTCAGTTCTCTCAAACCCTGCTGCTCCTTTATCAACTACGTTTATGTTATATTCTAAATCCTTTGTTATCATTTCAACAATATTCACAGCATCTTCACCAGGAGGAGATTCCATCTCAGGAAACCACTTTCTTTGTCCATCAAAAACAAGCAACTCCACAACCATTCAAGTTTTGCAGCAATTCAGTCACATCCCCAGACTCCACTTTAATTCTAGTTGTCTTGCTGTTTCCACCACACCTGCAGTGACTTCCTCCACTGAAGTCTTGAACCCCTCCAAGTCACCTATGAGAGTTGGAAGCAACTTGTTCCAAACTCCTGTTGATATTTTAACTTCCTCCCGTGAATCACAAATGTTCTACATGGCATCTAGAATGGTAAATTCTTTCTAGATGTTTTTCAATTTACTTTGCCCAGATCCATCAGAAGAATCACCATCTATGGTAATGATAATAGCCTTATGAAATGCATTTCTTAAATAATAAGACTTGAAAGTCAAAATTACATCTTGACCCATGGCCTACAGAATGCATGTTGTGTTAGCAGGCATGAACACAAACATTCATCTCCTTGTATACCTCCATCAGAGATCTTGGGTGAGTACTTGCATTGTCAGTGAGCAGTAATATTTTGAAAGGAATCTTTTCTTTTTGAGCAGTAGGTCTCAATAGTGGGCTTAAAATACTTGGTAAACCACATTATATAAACAGATGTGCTGTCATCCAGGCTTTGTTGTTCCATTGATACAGCACACGCAGAGTAGCTCTAGCATAATTCTTAAGGCCCCTAGGACTTTCAGAATGGTAAATGAGCATTGGCTTCAACTTAAGGTCACAAGCTGCACTAGCCTCTAACAAGAGTCAGCCTGTCCTTTGAAGCTTTGAAGCCAGGCACTGACTTCTTTCTAGTTATAAAAGTCGTATACAGCATCTTCTTCCAATAGAATGCTGTTTTATGGACATTGAAAATCTGTTTAGGGTAGCCACCTTCATCAATGATCTCAGCTAGGTCTTCCGGATAACTTGCTGCAGCTTGTACGTCAGCACTAGCTGCTTCATCTTGTGTTTCATGTTATGGAGATGGCTTCTTTCCTTAAACCTCATGAACCAACTTCTGCTAGCTTTGAATCTTTTTTCTGCAGCTTCTTCACCTCTCTCAGCCTTTATAGAATTGAAGAGGGTCAGAGCCTTGCACTGGATTAGGCTTTGCCTTAAGAGAATGTTGTGGCTGGTGTGATCTTCTATTCAGATCACTAGAACTTTCTCCATATCACCAATAAGCCTGTTCCACTTTCTTATCATTTGTTTGTTTACAGGAGTAGCACTTCTAATTCCCGTCAAGACCTTTTCCTTTGCATTCACAGCTTGGCTGTCTGGAGCAAGAGGCCTAGCTTTCAGGCTGTCTTGGCTTTCGACAAGCCCTCCTTACTAAGCTTAATCATTTTTAGCTTTTGATTTAAAGTGAGAGATGTCCAACTCATCATTTCACTTGAACACTTAGAGGACATTGTAGGATTACTAATTGGCCTCTCAGAGAAAAGGGAGGACTAGGGAGAGGGAAAGAGCTGGGGCAATGGCTGATAGGTAGAAGTCAGAACACATACAACATTTATGGATTAAGTTCACCATCTTATATGGACATGGCTCATGGCATCCCAAAACAATTAAGATGGTTACATTAAAGATCATTAGGTAAAGATCACCAAAACAGGTATAATAATAATAAAAAAGTTTGAAATATTACAAGAATTATCAAATTTGACACAGAGACACAAAGTGAACACATGCTGTTGAAAAATGACGCTGATATACTTGTTTGACACAGGGTTGCCACAAACTTCAATTTGTAAAAAACCCAATATTTGCAGAGCATAATAAAGTGAAATGCAATAAACTGAGGTATGCCTATACATATTTCCAATCAGATCACAATATCACAGGGGAAATGGAGATTTTCTGTTCTATCTTGGCAATTTTTCTGTAAATCTAAAAACTACTCCTAAATAAAATGTTACTGGCATGTAGAATGAACACGTGTAGAGATCTAATATCAATGTGACAACTTTATAGTTAATGTGTTCAGGATTTTGGCTTAAAGAATAGATTTTAGGTGCTCTTGCCATACACCAAAAAAAGGGTAATTATGTGAGATGATGAAGACATTGATTTGACTATAGTAACCATTTTACCATGTGGAAACAACATGTTGTACACCTTAAAAATATATAATAAAAAAGTAAAATAAAGTTATTACATTTTAAAAATCTAATAAGAAGAAAATCTTCAGTCGTTCTTGTACTTCTAAATCCAAGTCCCTTGTCAAGAAGCACCGCCTTTTTGAGCTGCCCCTGCCAACTACTATAGACTCATCAACTTGATAACCCCCTTTGTGTTCTGCACACCAGTCACTTCTCCAAATATGTCCTGCTCCTACCCGCCTCTGCCTTTCTCTGTGCCTGGAATACCCTTCTCTCCACCTAGTACCTGCACCCATGGATTCACACCAATGGGTAAAAACCTTTGGCCTCCCTCAGGGTTGCCCTGGGTAGCCAGAAGCTGCATGAACAGGGAGCCCTGTAGTTCAGAATGTTCTCCCTGAGGTGACATGCTTTCTCCTGACCTCTGAGGCCCTGGGAGGGAAGAGGCAAGGCTAGTGCCCCTTCACATTTCTCTAGATGGCTGAAGCCCAGCCTCAGCCAAGTTGGTAACCTTTCTGCTGTGCTGCAGATGTGCACAGTGTTCCTGCCAAAGTTCTCTCCTGTGTGGTACTGGCTGCTCACACAGGGACACTCAAGTGCTCCAGGGACCTGTGGCTCTGGCAATTGTGAAATGTGGACGTGGGAGGGAGGGATTAGAAGAAATGCTTAGAGAATATCATTCCTAAGGGGGGCCAAAACCAGAGACCAGGGCAGCAGGAATGGAGAGACTTGGGAAGCCTACTTCTTATCTGTCTTAGTCCATTTGCACTACTATAAAGGCATACCCGAGGCTGGGTAATTTATAAAGAGAAGAGATTTATTTGGTTCACAGTTCTGCAAGCTGTACAAGAAGCACGGTGCTGGCATCTACTTCAGGAAACTTCCACATGGTGGAAGGGAAAGGGGAGAGCATCATCTGGTGAGAGGTGGAAACAGAGAGAAAGAAGTGCCAGGCTCTTTTTAATCAGATCTCACGAGAACTAACGGAGAACTCATTCATTATCCCTAGGATGGCATCAAGCCATTTATGAGGGATCCACCCCTATGACCCAAACACCTCTCGCCAGGCCCACCCCCAACATTGGGGATCAAATTTCAACATGAGATTTGGAGGTGACAAATATCCAAACTATATCAGTACCACTCACCCAGGCTACGGAACAGAATGACTGGTGGGAACATTAAAAAAGACAGGGCCCAGCAAAAGAAGAAAAGAGAATTCTGTAAAATGGCTTAGGCCTGGGGATGGTCCCTGGTTTTGATCTGCAATGCATTCTCTATGATTCCCCAAAAGGGGCTTTGGCATGCCTTGGGGACATGTAGTCACAGCTGGAGGAACCTTGCTGCTCCACTCCCTAAGCCTGAAGACTAAGAAGGTGCAGCAGCCCAGGCTGGATCCCCAACATCGGCCCAATGTGGGTCCCTCCACCAGCCAGAGTATCTAGATATAGTTAATCATGGTTCAGTTCAGATCTAAATGACCTGCCCGGATCAGATGCTGTTTTCCATCCTTACAGCCACAGATCATTTTCAGATGTCGCCCCCAATCCTTAGGCCTTATCAAGCACCGGACAATAATCGCTCCATGGGCCCTTGTCTAAGCTCACCTCTTACAGGTCAATTTCCTGGGTCACAGTCCAAACTGACTCAGAGATTGCCACACAAGGAAGGGCTAGAATCAATAGGATCGAATAGATGACTTCTGAGAACATTTCCAGCTCCAAAAAAATGCTCTGAATTTCTCCATCAAATCTGCACAGCCAGCCTCTTAAATCCCCTTCTTCCTTCTCTGAATTCCTTATTTTCAATTCTTCTGCAGTTCTGCTGGAATTGAATGAAACCCTCTTTCTTTCCGCCCAGGCCCCATGAGAAGAGAATGTCTATGCTGGAAAATGGAGGGTGGGCTATGGAGTAAATGCCAGGCCGCTACACATAGAAGCTACTTTGCAAGTAACAGATTACATTTCCATCCACATCCCCCTCACTCACGTTCTGGCATAAAGCAGAGAGAGGATTAAAAATGGGAAGCTTCCATAAAGTCAGGCAAAATTAATTAGCCGCAATTTCCCTGCTGAGCTGCCAGGTAAATTTCACAGTGCAATCACTGCGAGCTCTTTCATTAATGCAGCAATAATGCCTTATATGTCTTCAGTATCCCATTTTCCTCCATGCATGGGCAAGCCTAAGAATTAGGTACTAGCCCAGTTGCCAGGCTTGGCTTGGAATCTGGAGATAATCAAATTTTGTACAGCACTTCCCATAGAAAAACACAATAGCTGTTGTCTTTTTTCTTTTTCTCCTCCAATACTTACCTCTCCAACTCTGGAAGGCGGTTAGACTCCTCTCCCTGGGCCCACAGTCAAGGTGCTGGTAGGCAGATGTAGGTCATTGGAAAGGCAGCAGAAAGCAGATGGGAGTCCCTGTTCTGCCTTAATTGACTGTAATTTGGGGCATTTTGCTCAGCCTCCCTGGATCTTAGTTTCCTTACCTATGAAACAGGAACCACAGCACCTACCTTGTGTGCCTCCAGGTATAAGATCACATAAGATTATGGAGGATGCACTTTGCAAACTCTATAGTGACTTAGTGACAAAGTATCATTAGCCAAAAAAACAGCATGAAGCTGAAGATTCAAATTATGTAGAAATTAGTGCTTGCTCACCTACCACAGGCACCCACGTCCCAGGCTGAGCCCTGCCGAAGTGTTGGGTCAGCATAAATACTGGCAGCTATGGACGTGGGTGAGTGTCCAGCCCCTATTGCCCACAGCTGATATTCAAGGAAGAACCACGTTATTGCTGAGCTAAGCTTTCTGATGTTCAGCCTTCATCAAAACTTCAATACTTACTCATTTACTGCTAATGGCTTACGGTGAGAAACACAGCAATCCTCTAATTAACCAGTAAGGTTTACAAGACAGCTTGCACATGAGCCTGGACAACCTCAAGAAGTGTAACACCATGGTCAAGTCAGAGTTATTATATATGGGGGTGGGAGCCAGGCCGGCTGAAGTTTGAATCCTGGCTCTGCAACTTCACCTTTCCGAAGTTTCCCCACCTTTAAATGGGAATCGTAATCCTTACCTAATTGGGTTGTTGGAATGTGCCTAGCACAGTACCTGACACACATTTAGTGCCCAGTTTAGTCCTGTATAGCACCAGCCACATGACATGCACTAAATTGCAGCTTATTGATTGGCTGATTTTCATTTAAGAAAATTGGCCGGGTGTGGTGGCTCATGCCTGTAATCCCAGCACTTTGGGAGGCCGAGGCGGGTGGATCACAAGGTGAGGAGATAGAGACCATCCTGGCTAACACGTGAAACCCTGTCTCTACTAAAAATACAAAAAAAACTAGCCGGGCGCGGTGGTGGGTGCCTGTAGTCCCAGCTACTCGGGAGGCTGAGGCAGGAGAATGGCGTGAACCTGGGAGGTGGAGCGTGAACCCGGGAGGCGGAGCTTGCAGAGAGCCAAGATAGCGCCATTGCACTCCAGCCTGGGCGACAGAGCGGCACTCAGCCTCAAAAAAAAAAAAAAAAAAAAAGAAAAGAAAATTGAAGGTATGGGAAATAAACCTTGGAGGCAAGGTGTGAAAAAAGTAAGTGGATTGTGGTATTTGAATTACACTTAATGGCCCAGAAAGCACAGAAAAAAAAAAAAAAAAAAAAAAGGAAAGCTCAGAAAAAGAGCTTGGCCCCCGGTAGCAGCCTGTCACACACAAGGAGCAGCAGGGTGAACTGGAAAGAAGACACTGTCCACGCCTCCCTGAACACACTGCTGTGAGGAATGCCACTACCTATGTGTGGCTCACAGAGCCATAGGTATCAGAAAGGCTTCCCTGTGCCAAATGAAATCCTCTCAGTAGCTCTAGCATGGCCCTGGGGCTGCCTTCTGCTGCTGCATAGAGCAATTCTACGTATGCTTCCAATAGCCCTACAGAAAGTGCCTTCTGTCTCCTCCAAGGGCCTCTCATTCCTTCCTCAGTCCTCAGTGCCCCAGAGAGGCAGTGTTGCCTCGTCCTTAACCAAAGGGCTTTAGAGTCAGATGGACATGCAGTAAATCTCATTTGGCCTTGAGCCAGTTACTTTACCCTCTTAAGACTTAACGCCTTTTCTGTAATATGGAGAATTTAGTAGAAAAGATACCTCATAAAGTCTTGTGCATAATGTGAACACCAATCCTAACTTATATTAAGCACTCACTAAATGCTAGTAATTTTTATAAAATGCAGAATTCAAAGGAGTAGATAGCTGCTGAAGTTTTGTACATAATGCAAGCGTAAGTCTTAATGCATATTAAGTGCTCCATTAAACACTAGTAATATTTCTTCCTTTCAAACTCTCTGGTACTTATGATTCTGACACCTTTAACCATTCTGGTATTGTACCATAATGATCTATCTCTATATATATCAAACACATGAAAGGGTTTAGTTTCCTCCTAAGTCACTGGCTGCTACCACTCAGTGTGCTTTGCTGACTCAGGCTCTCTATGCCTCTTCTAAATGGTACAGTGTCCAGGCTTTGTCTTCAAGCCTCCTCTACCTACCCCTGGATTTCAATAATACCCTGTCTAAGGCTTCCAACCATTTTAGTTCTAGCTCAGACATTTCCATGGAACTCCAGACTCATATACCCAACAGTCTACTTGACATCTCAATTTGGATGTTGTGTAGTGAACAATTTAACCTTGCCCAAAAAGAGGTCTGGTCTTTGCCCTTGGTTTCTGGGAGGTCATCTGTAAGTACTTGGAATGTCATGCCTGACAGGAGGAGCAGGACTCCCCCAGGAAGGATCACATCCTCAAAATAAGCTGCCCCTTGCTGATTCACCGGATCCTTTCTGGTTCTAGCAGCACTGTCTGTGTTGAGGTAGGAGCCACGTCAGCTGAGCGGCTCCTCTTAGGCAGGCTGGATACTGAGCACACTTCAGCCATCATCTCGTGCACCTGCTGCATGGAACGGGGCAGAGCACTGACTCCCCTCCAGGAGATGGGCTTACTGTTCACGGCAAAGTCTAAAAATGGTTTGGTGGGCTCAGTTCCTGCCCAGTCAAGAGTCAGAGGTAAGAGCTGATCAGGGTAGTGGAACACACTGCTGACTGAGGAGTTCTTACTAAACAAAGAGAGAGCAAAATTAAGGCCATGGCCTGTCTTCCTCTTCACCCCTCTGTCCTCAAGGCCTGACGTCAAGATCCAAAAGCTTCCATAAGGCGAGCAAAGAACCTGCAGCTACTCAAGACATGGTCTTACAGACAGGCCTGGATCCAACGTCCCTGGAAGATGGGAGGCTGCATACTTCAGGGACATGGCCTATCTTCTACTCACTCACTAGGAAGAGACAGACGGAAGAAGCCAGCATGCCCTGCATGCCAATTAGGAACAGCTGGAATGAAACCAGGTCAGGACAGGAATTGACAACAGCCACCTCGAATCCTCCCATCACCCCCCACCTGCTCAGAAATATCTCAGCCCTGAGGGATTCCCTTCCATACAGGTAGCAGAGAGAAGGCCTATACAATGATGGAATAAAAGGCAACTCAAAAGATATCCTCTTTAGGAATAAAGGTAGCTGGAAAAGAATGAAAGAAAGAGATCTTTTTACTGCAGCGTTTTTTTCTTCTCTTTTATTTTTTTATTTTTTTTTATTTTTATTTTTTTTGAGACGGAGTCTCGCTCTGTCACCCAGGCACCCAGGCTGGAGTGCAGTGGCGCGATCTCGGCTCACTGCAAGCTCCGCCTCCCAGGTTCACGCCATTCTCCTGCCTCAGCCTCTCCGAGTAGCTGGGACTACAGGCACCCGCCACCACGCCCGGCTAATTTTTTGTATTTTTAGTAGAGACGGGGTTTCACCGTGGTCTCGATCTCCTGACCTCGTGATCCGCCCGCCTCGGCCTCCCAAAGTGCTGGGATTACAAGCGTGAGCCACCGCGCCCGGCCCTTTTCTTCTCTTTTAAATCATTGTATCTGAAAGGTCACTCTGTGAGGTTGATGGCTTTCCTAAGAACGTGCTTTCTTTCTCTTCCCAATCATGGGGAGTGTGTGTCACAAGACAGAGAGGCCGATATGGTCGCTACTCACAAAATCTTAAATGATGACCATGTGAATAGCTCAAAGGAAACTTTCCTAGGCTCTGAAGTTCTCACCTTTTTAAAAATTGAATTGACGTGTTGCTCTGCTTTCAGGCGTCCCTCGCCAATTCTGGCTTTTGAAAAGAACTCCGATATGGTTTGGCTCTGTGTCCCCACCCCAATCTCAGGTGGAACTGTAATCCCCAGTGCTGGGGGAGAGACCTGGTAGGAGGTGATTGGATCACGGGGGTGGTTTCTAAGGGTTTAGCATCATCACCCTAGTGCTGTCTTATGATAGAGTTCTCACAAGATCTGGCTGTTTAAAGGTGTTTAGCACCTTCTCTCTCCCTCTTCCTCTCTCTCTCTCTCTCCTGCTCCACCATGGTAAGACATGCTTCTTCCCCTTTGCCTTCCGCCATGATTGTAAGTTTCCTGAGGCCTCCCCAACCATGCAGAACTGTGAGTCAACTAAACCTCTTTTCTTTATAAATTACCCAGTCTCAGGTAGTTCTTTATAGCAGTGTGAGAACAAACTAATACAAATCCTGAGTGAGAGGCTGATTTTCTAGAGCGTCTCAGGAGGCAGTGATTCTGCATCATCCATCCACATGCTCATCCTGTATCCACCCACCCATCTATCCATTTGTTCTTCCATCCACCTACCCACCCATCCATCCACCCACCCACCCATTTATCCATCTACCCTTCCATCCATCCATCCACCCTTCCATCCATCCATCCGTTCCGGTATTCATCTGTTCTTGTGACAAAAATTGCCTTAGTGCCAGACTCTGTCCCGTAAAGTAGGGATATGGCAGAAAACTCATAGATGTAATCCCTGGCATTATGGAACTGGCATTCAAAGTGGGCACAAAGAAGTAAGCTAATGTAGTAGAATGATTTGTTAGAAGTGTACTATAACCTGGATGTGAAACAGCTGTGTTTTATTCCTCCTCAAATACAGCCAGAACTTTTGGTCCCAAAGGCATGGGCTTCCCTTACTTGCTAGGTGAGTATGTGAGTAAACTTTTGTTTTCAAAAACCCAGGTGAGTGGTGCCATGCTGGTCTGTTTTAGACACGGTTTTCAGCCTGCACAGGTTTTTAAAGACACTGCATCTGTGCAAGTGGGAGACTTGGCATCCTGTGTTGATGTTAACCACTTTGCTTTCTGCAGACAGCTGGGTCCGTGAAACTTCTCTACGCCTAATGAAGAGGAATTGGGCTGGCAGCAGCTCGCAACCTTGGCTGCAGATCAGAACCACCTGGAACTTTAAGTCTCTATGCCCAGCCTGCACCCAGACCAATTAAATCAGGAAATCTAGAAGTGAGAGTCAGTCAACAGTTCTTAAAGTCCCCCAGGTGAATCTAACGGGAACAGCTGGTCAAAGGTGAAGAGTTTGCAGCTTTGAATGCTGCAGATTGAAGAAAAGTTGTTGTTTCAGTCCCTCCAGATCAGTTGCAGGAGAGGAAAGGTTTGGGTTTCTGCTCCTAGTTGTAACCAGAACCCCTCTCAGGCCCAACACTCTAAGGATGGCAAGGTCTCAGAACAAAGGAACAAAGCTTTTTTAGCCCGAGCTGCAGGCAGAGGAAAGGGCTGCTGCATGGGGCTTCAGGGCCGCCTTCTCAAGGAAGCCATGCCCTTAACAGGCAGAGCAAGGAAAGGAAAGAGGCAGTCAACGTGGATCCTGTGAGCCTCAGAGCTCTTGTTTAGGGAGAGGCCAGAAGCAACCAGACCTGGCTTCCTCACGAGCTGAATCTCAGAGCTAGATTGTGTATCATTTAGAAAGAATAAAAAATGTGTTACTTTTTGTGCCTTAAGCATCATGTAAGTACTTCATACCTTTTCCCCACTCAGCGGTCACACAGCGGGGCAGTGCTGTGAGGGAGACAGGCCAAGCTGGCTAGTACTTCTCTCCTCCTACCATGACCCCTCTGCCACCTATACCTGCCTTGCTCAGCTCCCAGCCACGCCACACCCTCCCCCCAACAGGACACATCCTCTGGGCAAGGGCTGGCAATGATACAGAGGCCTCCATGAGGACCCCCAGGGACAGGGACACTTTCACCCTCCCTGGGAAGTGATAGGTTGGGACCTTGGGCTCCAGGCAGCCCCATCCTCTCAGGGCCATAAGAGCTCTTCCTCGTACTATGACTCCCAGGAGTAGTGATGCTTCCTCAGGCTCCCTCCCTCCTACATTCTTGCCCCTTGCCCATCCCATCCCAGAACAAGGAATGTGAATGCTTCTGAACTACTTGTCCAGCCCCTCTTTCTTCTGCAAACAGGCCTCTATCCCATCCCTCTGAATTTCTCCTCTTGGCAGCAAGTCCCACACCCCAGTTTTCTCCTGAAGTAGATGGCTTTAAGAACCTTCCCTTGCTTTCTACTGGGACTACTGACTGTATTATATAGAAATAAAATACTGTGAGCTTGTTCTCCCTGTTGGCACAGCCAACAAGGACCAGCCAGCAGCTTTGTAAATGGCTCCATTAAATCCCAGCTCTGAAGTGGGGCAAAGACTCCCACAGCCCAGTGCTTCTCGGCCTCAGCTACAATCACTATCATCTCAACAGGTTTGAAAATGTGGGATGCCTGAGCCCCCACTCCCCAGAGATTGTTTTAATTAGTCTTTAATTAGTCTGGAGGAGGTACAGAGAGCTCACCATTAGGCTTGAGTTTTAAGCCCTCCCAGATGGTGCTAACATGTGGCCAGGGTTGACAGCCACTGCAGTGGAGCCCACCGGGGTCTAATTTGCCAAAAGTCCTGCCTCGTTATTCAAGGCAGCTTCTCTGAAGGACCATGGTCAGGGATGGGACAAGATGAAATAAAGCCTTGTCACTTATTACCCTCCAGGGGGTCTGCAGGTTGCTGCCTGGTGCTCCCACTGCCTCCAAATTCCCCTCCGGGTGGCACAGGCACTGCTGGGGCCACCCTCTGTCAATGAAAAGACATATTCCAAGATAGCTTGTGTTTGCCTGGTGAACTTGGTGGACCTCTCAATCAGTGAACTTCTTCTGAGCACACAGGATGTAGGGGGTGAAGTTGACATCAGACCTAGCTCTGGCCCTTCCTCAAAGAGTCTCTTGTCCAACTGGAGAGATGAGCAAATGACCCAGGGCTGACCTGTGAGAAATGGCCTGTGAATACAGGGGACATTCAGGGAAGGGAATGGACAGAGCATGCTGCAGTGGAGACAGCAAGATCAGAGTCCTGACTGGCTTAAGGGAATATGGAAGAGGAAGGAATGAAAGAGGGCGTCCTGAAAAGGGGCAATAGATTAAGGAGAGCCCAAGAGCAAGAAAATGTGTAACTGTGTGAGGAAGAGAAGATGGGAAAGATGGAGAGAGAAAAATGGTTTCGTGGGCCGTCCCCTTCCCACTAACCCTACTGCCGACCCCTTAACTAAGGTCCCTGTCACCTAATCCCTGGGGTTGGGCATCTGCCGCCTCCTTCCTGTCTCACCCCTACAGCTAAGGAAGGGGAGTAGAGGGTGACACCCACTTGCTGGAGCATAATCCAAACTATCACCTATTATATTATCACAGTCAACCATCTTAACAATTCCTCAGTATCGACTAATTTTTAGACCATGCACAAATGCCCCGATATGTTTCACAGGTGGTCTTTTTATAGTCGGTTTGTTCAACTCAGGATCCAATCAACGTCCACATATTGCACTCAGTGATCTGTCTCTTAAGTTTTTTTCACCTAAAAGTTACTGCCCCACCTCACCCCCTTTTTTCCATGCCATTTCTTTTATGAAAAAGTGGAGTCATTTGTCCTGTAAAGTCGTTCAAGTAAATTAAAATGGTGGCCAAGGCCGAAGAATGCCTGCAGAGACAAAACCAGTTAGGCCTTATAAGTGACTTTTACCTTGCTTGATTTGCAAATACAAGCAAAATTTAACTTGGGCTATTTCTTGTAAATGCCTACATTAAAGAAAAACAAAACTGAAGCTCAACAAATCAGAAATAGCCAAAAACTTAACAATTGCTATGAGGGACTTTCCAGTGGGATAGACCAAACAAGGCAACTGTCTAAGGAACCCACCAAACATTTTCTTGGCTTTACTTCCATGTGCCTGTGAAAGCCTCTCCCTCGGTGGAGCTGTCCAGAACCACTTCTGGTTTGAAGCTGCCTAATTCATGAATCATTGTTTGCTCAAATAAACTCTAAAAATTTTATTGTGCCTCAGTTTACCCTTTTAACAGACTTTTCCTCATCCTGAGTTTGGCTCAGGCTCACTACATCATTTTATGAGGTTTAATTTACAAAACAAATAAAATAAAAACTTAGATAATTGGCCGAGCATGTTGGCTCACACCTGTAATCCCAGTACTTAGGAAGGCCGAGGCGGACAGATTGCTTGAGCCCAAGAGTTTGAGACCAGCCTGGGCCATCTCAACCAAAAGAAATACAAAAGTTAGCAGGGCATGGTGGCACGTACTTGGTAGTCCCAGCTACTCAGAGGGACTGAGGTGGGAGGATCACCTGAGCCCAGGAAGTTGAGGCTGCAGTGAGCTGAGATCGCACCACTGTACTCCAGCCTGGGCAACAGTGAGACCTCGTCTCAAAAAAAAAAAAACTTGGAGACTCACAGGCAGGGAGACCTACCTGAGAAATATCCTCAAGAGGAATAGAGTAAACAAAACATTAGCTTCCTTTTCTTACGCTGATCCTCAACTTGTGGTTTGAAGTAAGAGGATGCAGCTATGTCTGTTCCAAGCAGACTTTGGGAATGTTCCAGACTTTCAGAATGTAGCAAGAAGAGTAGTGAATGGGAAAAAAGGACACATCAGAGAGGAGGGAAATGACACTGGGATTTGAACCAGCTCAGGAGAGGTGAAAAAAACTTAACACATGAAAGAGGATTTTCCAGTCACCCATCCTTCTGCAGCCTTTTCTGGGGAAAGTCAAAGTCTGGCACAGCCACAGCCAATGGCCTGCACTGCCCCCTGCAGGCTGAAATCCTTCAGCAATGACGATGGACTTCCCCTGGTTCCCGGCACAGCTTTGCAGGGAGCAAGCCTGTCGTGGGAACGGTTTCCAGAACTCCAACGCAGGCGACTCACCTGACACCTTCGCCTGCAGATACAGGACCACTGGTTCTGTCGCCCTAGGAACGTGTCCCACTGTACCTGGCACCAGAAGTAAATGGGAATGAAGGAGAAAAAAGGCTTAGAATATACAGAGCCAGAAGTTAAATCTGTGAAAAAGTCTTTAAGTCATCAAATATATACAATTAATTCCACAATCTGGAATTCTCACTGGCATTTAGTCAAAATGGAAGTTCTCGACTCTAAAGAATATATTCAAGAACACAGAGTATTCAGTTGTAAATGCACCATTTTTTTCTTTGTTGATGGGAATTGGGTGAAATATGATTTTTCACATTTCCTGTTTGAAAAGTACAATCCTGTAGCAACACTACAAACAGTGAGTAGTCAGTATCTGAAGTTGTATGGCTTCAGAATCGCATACAACGATCAATAATAAAACAAAAGTTTATCAACTCTGTTAGAGAAAAGGTTAGCTTATGTTTTTTTATATGCAAAATATTATAAAATTGCAATATATGAAGAGATGACCACAGCATATGAAGCCAAAAAAAAAAAAAAACTGTAGGAAGATGAAAGTTCTTATAGAGATGTGTTAGGAAGTTATTTTGTAAAAAGTATTATGTCATCGTTCTGGGTTTGGGGATGTTTGTGGTATTTGGCGCTTGTTCAATTTGTGTTTTGTGTTTTCATATTTTAAATAAATGTTCACTTTTACACCAAAAAAAGAAAATAAGTAGAAAAAATTGAAATTATAAAATAGACGAATTAAGGAGTAATAATTAGCTTTGCACAGTTTGATTTAACAAAAAAAAAAATCTTTTAAGTAGAGAGAGTTCTCCTAGGACATTTTAATTATGACTTCATAGACTGTTAATGCTTGAAAAGACCTTCGAGGTGATCTTATGAACTTTATGTTTCAGACAGCCCAGGGAACTAGGGCTGAGAAAAAGAACCAACTCCCAAAGTCCCGCTGTGAGTTACTAGCACAACCAAAATTAGAAGCCAGGCCCCTGCCTCCCGACCACACGCGCCTGCCTCCCAGGGCTGGTTTGCAGCCGGTAGAGAGGAGCATAGGCTTTTCCCAGGGATTAGATCCATCACTTACTCTGAAACGCACATATTGACAAAAGCTTTTCTCCACCTCTGCGCCACAGCTCTGGAAAGCCGGGTGCTCCACACGGAGCAAACTGAGAGCCAAGCTTTTCCTTCACAGCGTTATTCTTAATCCGTCCACAGCACCCTCCTTACAGGTAGGAAGCTGAACTCCCCAGCTTTCTTCCTGCTGCTCAAGAGGCTGCCGCGGGAGATGCTGCGGGTGCCCCCTGCTGGCCAAACGGAATATCACAGTATCACAGGCCTGGCCGCCCTCCTTTTTAGATAGATGAGATAGATTAGATAGATAGATATAGATAGATAGATGATGATAGATAGATGATAGATAGATAGATGATAGATAGATGATAGATGATAGATAGATAGATAGATAGATAGATAGATGATAGGCAGGCAAT
The DNA here is from genome assembly GCF_028878055.3 of Symphalangus syndactylus. Lineage (NCBI taxonomy): Eukaryota > Metazoa > Chordata > Mammalia > Primates > Hylobatidae > Symphalangus > Symphalangus syndactylus. The sequence continues at coordinate 93,322,174 of NC_072426.2, forward strand.
AGATAGATATTACAGGTAGATGATAGATGATAGATGATGATAGATAGATGATAGATAGATAGATGATAGATAGATAGATAGATGATGATAGATAGATAGATGATAGATAGATAGATAGATAGATAGATAGATAGATAGATAGATAGATAGATAGATATAGATAGATAGATAGATAGATAGATAGATAGATAGATGATAGAGATAGATTGATTGATTGATTGATTTTGGGTCAGTCCCCAGTGGTTGAAGATCCTTAGGTAAGATAGGGGACTAAAATGGGACAATTCTCCACACTAGAGGGCAAAGGAAAGGTTCCATGAGAGTCGTTGTGTTCATGCTCAGTTGAGACTATGGCAATCAGGATTCCATCCACAAGATCTTGAAAGGACGAAGCTGAGGCTGTGCAGCCCAGAACAGTGCCTTGAAATTTCACGTGCATAGACATCACCTGGGAATCTGGTGAAACTCCAGATTCTGGTGAGCTAGGCCTAGGGGAAAGCCTAGGATCCTGCATTTCTAACAAGCCCCCAGGCGATGCTGCTGGTCCAAGCACAAGACTTGGAGTAGCCAGATTCTAGATGAAGTGCACGGACTTTGGAGTCAGACCAAATTGTGTGAACCTCAATTTTTCCACTTGCTAGCTGTGTGGTTCCAGACAAGGTCCTTAAATATATTGAACCTTGAATTCCACATGAAAATGGGCATGATCCCACCTACCTCACTGTACTTTTGTGTGGACTGTATAGATAGCATATAAAGGTGTCTCGTGTGGTATCTGGCATGTAGTGGACATTCAGTAAGTGATGACTGTCACCATCATGGGGATTTTTCCCAATAGGTTCATGGCTTCAGCAACTCATTACCAGTGGATACTAGATATGGATACTGATTTACACAAAAGTGTAAATCACAGAATCTCAAACTTATGGATGTCATAGTTTCATTTATTGGTCCCTGGCGGCCAAGGTTAGACCCACCTTTAGCTGCAAACCCGGAGGCTTACAGTCAGTTTAGAGCTGAATCCTTAGCAGTGGTTTCAGTCATCCCTGATGAATGCACATCTTCTCTCACATCCAAACTAGAAAGACACAGAAGAAATAAGATTGATGCCTTGTCACCACACTGGAGATGAGCTGTAATTCACATGTGTGCTAGGCAGACAATGAAATACAACCTGCAGATAAATCGTCTAAGAGCACATAGGGAAAGACTGGATGCTGTGGAGGTGGAAGGTCTGGGTTCATGCACTAGCATCAATATTCTGTAACTGAGCAACCTCAACAAGCTTGGTAAGTTATTTGAGCCTCAGTTCCCTCATCTGTAAAGTGAGATGATGATGATAATACATCCAGATTAGAAACCGAATGTGAAGTGCTTTGAAAATGATCATCCCCCTTCCCTTGGCTCCTCTTGTGTGAGAGAGCTTGGAATTTCAGATAAATGGAGACCCTTTCTCTACTGTTAGCTCTGTATCCATGGATCCAGGAAGTTAGAGGCAGCAGATGTTACAGAAATGTCCATTGGTAAATAAAACAGAGGGCAATGTATTATACAGTCAAAGAGTTTAGGTCTGTAAGTGTTGAAGGCCTATGTCCACATCTGGATGACATTTTGAAGCAAAGAGTGACTGAAACAACCTAGGTCCCATCTCCATAGTAGAGTGCATACGATCCTTCTGCATTGGCTGCCAGCCCTCTCCAGCTCACCCCGACTCCATCCCCAATAATGCCAAACTCCTGCAGCTCCCCAGGAGGGTGCCCTTTCACAACTCTGTGCCTGTTCACATGCCACTCACTTTCCCCCTTCCTCAATCCTCGCCAAACTTGTGATTCGAGGACTAGGCAGAGCTCTTTGTTGCAACAGAAAGAGGAAGGCAGAGAAAGAACCCACAGTATTACCGGAAAGGCTAGAGGAAGCAGCTAGATAGGTGGACGGGATGAAGAAAAGCACAGTCAGAACCACAAGCAAGACTATAGCGCAGAACCCTGCAGGGATGAACCCTCTGCCACCACCTCCAAGCACCTGAAGCCAGCAGTGTATGCACTGCCAATGCCACGGCCCTGCAGGCTGAGCCTGCTCCTGCGCTGCCACCATCAGCAATGCTCCATGAGCATCACGGTAGAACCAAGCCTTCCCTGACACACCTTCCTCTGTGTGTCACACACACGAGTCCTTGAACTGTTCTCCCAGCATCCCTTAAACTTAGTCACATGGTTTCGTATTTTTCTAAGTTTCTATGACTGCCTCAGGACAAACCTCCCCAAAGCCGACCTTCAGAGGAGGAGTCATGTCACACACATGTGATTCATGAAGGACGTTCTCCCAGGGAAGACGGTGAGGGAGCCGGGGACGGGGAAGTGGGTAGGACAAGAAGAGGAGGAAGCCAAGCCAGGGAATGATCTCAGGCAAAATTGAAGCAGAAGGTGTCTTCAGACTGACCCCCCAGGGGAACTCAAGAGGGTAAGCTATGCCTCAGCATTGTCCCAACCCAAGGCAAGTATCTGGGCTTCCAGACCCCATACCTGAATGGCCTGTCTTCATGGCAGCCAGGGCTGGAGAAGGAGGGTGGAAACATAAACTCTGAGACACCTCCTTGCAAAGTGACTCCATTGCCCTAGAACAGTCCTCTGAGGAGGAGCAGCAGGCGTGGGCTATTGAAAGTGCCATATCAGTAGCAGCAAGGGCAAAACAGCCTCCTGGGGATGGGGCAGAGCCATGAGTCTGTCAGCTCCCATGAGCCCACTAGACCTCACAAGCGCTGCCTGTGTGTCTAATTCACCTCTATGTTGCCAGCACCCGGCACTGGGCAGGAGCTTAGCAGGCCACCAGAAAGTGTCCCAAAAGTGAATAAAAGCTGTCTAGGTGGGGCATATGCTTTGCAGGGTGTAAAATGAAGCAAACGGAACAATGACAGACCCGAACAGTGGGAAACCAGGCAAGGGTAAGGGCAATCCTATCTGGGTTTACATTCTCTTCATTATTGACAAGTTCTGACCAGTGTGTCTGAGGTCAGAGGCTCCCTGTGATTAGAAAGGATCTGATGGAGTCTCCTGACCCTGCTCAATGAACTCTCATCTCCAGAGCAGTGAATATGCTTTTGCAATTCTGAGACACAGCAGCGCTACAACGTCTCATCCCTCTGGGAAGAGGATTGACGCTGGAGCTAATGCGATTGACTTTCAGAAGTCACATAAAACACCCAAAGGACACGGACGAGTGGCTGCAGTGGCTCACTTCTCTGCGCCTGCCAGCAAGTGGAAGGCAGGACTGGACAGACTCATAAGCCACTGACAGATGCGCCTTCAGGGACAGCACCAGAGGAATTCATCCAGGCAGCCTCTGGCGGGAGGGCTAATTTTAGTCCCATGCCTTAGAATTGGCCAAACCCAGAGAAAGCACAGAACCCGGAGGCAATTTCCCACTCCCATTTTAGTGCGAAGAAGCAGAGTGGAGAGATTCGGCAAAGATCTGTTTGGGGATGCTAAAATGTTCTGAGTCCTTTCAGTCTGAGGCATAGAGGGTGGCCCCAGGAGTGTGACAGACCACCAAGAGAGGGGTCCACCAAGCAAGGCCCTCCTGTAGGTCACCATGACCAGTCGTGCCATCTGTAGTTCAGTGCTTACCACCAGCATTGGCCTCTGGAGTTGAGGACTGCTCTAGTGGTGAACTGTAGGTGTCAACTCAGCTGGGCCCTGGTACTGAGAAATGTGGTGAAAATTGATTCTGGATGTTTCTGTGCAGGTGTTTCTGGATGAGATTAACATTTAAATAGACGGACCTTGAGTTAAACAGATCACCCTGCATCATATGGGTAGGCCTCACTGGCTCAGGTGAAGACCTGGATAGAACAAAAGACTAACTTCCCCGGAGCAAGAGGGAATCTGCAGCAGAGGCCTACGGACTGGACTGCAACATCAGCATCTCCCTGCATCTCCAGACACACACACACACACACACACACACACACAGAAACACACACACACACAGAAACACACACACAGAAACACACACACACACAGAAACACACACACACAGAAACACACACACACACAGAAACACACACACGCACACACACACAGAAACACACACAGAAACACACACACATAAAAACACAGACACACACACACAGACACACACACACAGAAACACACACACAGAAACACACACACATAGAAACACAGAAGCACACACACAGAAACACACACACATAGAAACAGACACACACACAGACACACACACACACAGAAACACACACATAGAAACAGACACACAGACACACACACACAGACACATAGACACACACACGGAGACACAGACACACACAGACACACACACAGACACGCACACACAGAGACACACACGGAGACACACAGACACACACAGACACAGAGACACTCACACAGAGACACTCACACAGGCATACAGACACACACAGACACAGACACACACATATGGAGACACACAGACACACAGACACAGAGACACACACACGGAGACACACAGACACACACAGAGACACACACACGGAGACACATAGACACAGACACACAGACACACACACAGACACAGAGACACTCACACAGACACAGACAGACACACACACACAGAGATACTCACACAGACACACACAGAGAGAGACACACACAGACACAGACACACACACACGGAGACACACACAAAGACACAGAGACACACAGACACACACATAGACATGGACACACACATGGAGACACACAGATACAGAGACACACAGATACAGACACACACACAGACACACACACACACAGACACACACACAGAGACACTCACACAGACACAGACACAGGCACACACACAGAGACGCTCACACAGACACAGACACACACACACGGAGACACACAGACACAGAGACACACACACACGGAGACACAAAGACACAGACACACAGACACAGGCACACACAGAGACACACAGACACAGTCACACTCACACAGACACAGACACACACAGAGACACACACACACAGATACACACACACAGAAAGACATACACAGACAGAGATACATACAGAGAACATACACAGAAAGACACACTCCAGCCTGACGGCCCACCCTGGGTTAGCTTCCATAGTCACGTGAGTCAATTGCATAAGGAAATCTCTTGTATAGGTGTATCTCTCTGTACACATGTGTGCATATGTTTACACACACCCCCCATTGGTTCTGGTTCTCTGGAGAACCCTAATACACTACTATCAACAAAATCCCCAGCCCCTGCTGCCTGGAGACCACAAGACCTGGGCCTGGCCACTTGAGCAGCCAGCAATGCCGGAGAGGCAGATGCAGGTTGGTGGGTCAGATCCCACGTGATAGAGCACCCGGCTGGAGGCGTTAGAGGTTTCCAGTGTGGCTCGCCAGGCAGAGGACTGCGCCAAGGACTCTTGGGGAGGCCCCAACTCGTGAAGAGCCTGACGGAGAGACCAGATACAGCACATTTCCAGAGCCTGTGGCCAGGATGAGGCTGATGTCAGAGAGCCAGAGGATACACACCTGGCAGGATGGTGTCAGAAGAGGCAGGCACAGAAGCCGTCTAGGTGACGTCTAGCGGCAGTCTAGCCTAGAAGGAACCTGGTAGTAACCTGTCCAGTAGCAACCTGCTACTGATGCCACTAGCAGGTCCTCCTATCCTGGCACTGTGGGTGATCAGCAAGGTGTCCTACTCACTTTGGGCACAAGCTGCCTCTCAGAGGAAGGCTCAATACCAGCAGGGCCATGGCCACGGGCTGAGGTCTTCCATCCTCAGTTTGCTCTTTCCAAGGGCTCTTATTACTTTCAATGCATTAACACATCATGATTTCACAAAGTGCAGTGATGGCTGCAAAGGACACTCAGAGAAACTGAGAGCTGAAAACCCCAGAGGCTCGTGGAGAGCAGGCCTTGTGAGGAGGTGCCACCAAGCTCTGAATGTTTTGGGTCCTTGACTGGCAATCAAGCCAAGGGGTCAAGATGCTTTCCAAAGGGCTCTGGTCCTCCAGAACACAGACAGCCCACGGTCACAGTGGGAGAGGGGACGGTGCTACAAGGACACAGAAAGGGTGGGAGGCGAGAGCAGGCAGGGCTCCTGGGGGGGCCTGGGAAGAGGGGATGAGAAACACTGGAGCCAGTGCAGTGCTAGGGACAGCCCTGCAGGCCAAGGACTAAATCAGGGACTTGAGGGACTCAGAACAATTCCCCAGGACCCTAGGCTGTCAGCAAGGGCAAGGCAGGGCCAGGGGACAGGCTGGGTGGTGACAGAAAGAGGAGGGGCCTTGTCTGGTGCACCACTGGGCCTGTTCTGGTGCACGCGTGCACACACACACACACACACACACACAGACACACAGACACACATTGAGACACAGACACAGGCACACAGACACACATTGAGACACAGACACAGGCACACAGACACAGACACACACACACGGAGACACTCATACAGACACACATACACAGACACTCACACAGACACAGACACACACACAGACACACAGACACAGCACACACACAGAAACACCCACACAGACACAGACACACACAGAGTTACAGACACACACAGAGAACACACACAGATATGCAGAGAAACACACAGAGGACCCACACACGGATACATACAGAGACACACACATACACAGAGACATATACACAGGCACAGATACACAAACACATAGAGACACATAGACATACACACAGGCACAGACACATAAACAGATAAAGACACACAGACATACACACAGGCACAGATACACAGACATACACACAGATACACACACATCGACACATACAGATACAAACACACAGGCACAGATACACACACAAACATACAGACACACCTACACAGATACACACACAGGCACACACAGAGAACACACACTGACACACAGATATACACAAAGAACACACACACAGAGAGACATACACACAGGCACAGATACACAGAGACACACAGACATACACACAGGCACAGATAGATACACAGATACAGACATTCAGAGACACACACAAACAAATACACAAATACAAAGACACAGACATACAGATACACAAACACACAGATACACACACAAACACATACAGAGATACAAAGACACAGATACATACACAGACACATACAGAGATACACAGACACACAGATATACACAGACACAGATACATACACAGACACACGACACACACAGGCACACTGATACACACAGACATATATACATATACACACAGCCACAGATATGCACACAAGCACACATACACACAGCACACACACACAGATATATACACACAGGCAGACAGACACAGATACACACAGAGACAGACACACACAGAGACACACAGACACAGATACACACAGAGACAGACACACACAGATATGGAGACAGAGACACACACAAACACAAACACGGACACACGCATACTTCCTAATTTTTGCCCAAGACCTCTCCCATTCAGAAATCTAGGCATGAAGCACGCATCAGGAGTGTTTTTACAAGGAAACTAGAGAAACTGTGGATCAAATTCTTACCTTTTTGAAATTTTTCTCAAACCTTTTTTTTTAACCATAGAAAATTTCTAACATATACACAAGTAGAAGTAAGTGTCATGAACCCCCAAGTACCCATTGCCCAGTTTCACAATTACCAATGCACAGTTGGGCTTTAAGTTCAAAGGCTGTAGTCCAAGTGTAAGTGACCTGTTTAGAAGACCACAAATTAGAAGAAACCAGTTCACCCTTGCCCACTGCAACTCTTGGGCTAGAAAGAGACCCTCCAAGTTGGCAAATGAAAAAGAACTGGAGAAGAGAACAAGATAGTTATATTCGGCTGTACAGTGCCAAAAGGAGCCTGCACCTGGAGCCCCGCAGGCTGAGCCCTGAGAAGGGCATGCACACCCAGCTTGGCTGGGGTCTGAGGGTAGACAGCAAGCCTTCCCAAATCCCCCACATCAAAGCAGAGGAGGGAAGCCCACGTGGAGGTACCCAAGGTATCTGTTCTCCCAAGGCAGTCCCCATACATCTGGATGGAGACAGTCCAGAAAGAAGACAGGCCCTTTCCCGGATGTCTTTGAAAGAGAGCACACCTGGAGGGTTTTGAAGCTGCAGCGAGACTATGGGCTGGTACTGTGTGAATCCTATGGCTGACAGCTATAGGGGAAACCCTCTGCCAGGGTTCATCGGGGAAGCAGGACAGAACCCAAGTGGATGGTAAGTAGGATAGAACATCTCTTGAAAGGCAGACACCTAGCCAGCCCCATCACATGCCAGGATAAGTTGTGAGTCCCCCCATTGCAGTAAATCCACTTTAGGAAGAAGAGGGGTTAACGAATTGGCTGTCGTTAACCTGAAATAACCAAATTTTATTTTCAGCAAAATGAGAAATTGGTATAAATTGGGTTCAAAAATCAAAGTTGCATTTCTTGCACAGCTTCCATAGTTATGATGATTAAATGCCATAATCCTCACAAAGACATCACCCTATTCTCACTACCCAGTGCCCCACAGAAGAGGGCACTTAACCTTGGAAACATAGACACCCTATTTCCTTAAAATACACCAATGCAGAGGCCCACCCCACATCAATGGTATCAGCATCTCTTGAGTCAGAATATTGTTGTTTGTTTGTTTGTTTGTTTGGATTATTCTAATGTTAGTATAATTGGAAACTGCTTTAGATCTTCCTGTTCACACCTGGCATGTAATCCTGCAACATCACACCTGGCATGTAATCCTGCAACGTCACACCTGGCATGTAATCCTGCAACGTCACACCTGGCATGTAATCCTGCAACGTCACACCTGGCATGTAATCCTGCAACGTCACACCTGGCATGTAATCCTGCAATGTCACACCTGGCATGTAATCCTGCAATGTCACACCTGGCATGTAATCCTGCAATGTCACACCTGGCATGTAATCCTGCAATGTACCGGCTACACAGACATAAGCAGGCAACTGAAGATCTTTTACCTCTTTGCAAGATTGTTTTCTATCCTTCTGTTCTTGCAAAGTTTCAAATGCAGCCATATCAGACTCAGCCTGAAACCCCAACTATAGTTAAACTTCACCTGTCCCTTCTAATTTGCCAGAAATCACCTTAGTAGTTTCATCTCGTGCTCCAATTAGCCAGTTAGGAAATGACAACAGTCATTTTGAATGGCTATCCCCTACTCCTGCAGAAACCATAAAACAACTACATGGAGAAACTGGACAGCTTTCTGGTAGGTGAAACCCAAAGCCTACATGTTCTCCTAGCAGCAGAGCCCCAACTTCCAGCCTGGATGGACTCGGGCAGGGACCATGAACTACAGGTTCAGTTAAAGAACCACTAGGGAGGCCAAGACAAGAGAGCTCAGAGTGTGCTGACTTCAATTGTGTCCTTTTCTGAGGAATCTCACAAGTCTGTTGTTTACTTCATCTTTGGAGACACCAAAAAGGAAAGAATCTACTCACTCCATAGGGAGAGTGGGGGAAGCTGGAAGAAATGGAATCAACCTTTAATTAGAGACTATTCAAATTACCACAGCTAGAACAGAAATGTACCAAGAATGAGTTCATTGCTAAAAATGAAACCAAATGGGATACAAAGAAATGGATGAAAAGCAACATATCAAAGGGTGTCATAAAGGATGAGGTAGCGTGTCATCCCAGGGTTCAGCGACCACTGCCATGTCTGTCTCCCCAGGTATGGAGGGAAAGGTGAGGGTCACCTCGTGGTGGGGTCACATAGACTCCACAGCAAAGTTTAAATGCTGGAGGTTTGGTGTGAGCTATGGCTTCTCCCTTCAAAGCAAGAGAAAGAGGCACATTAACTGATGTTCTGAGGAGACCTGGGAAGGTGACTATGGTGGGTGAAACAGGAGAATAGGTAGAGACACAACCACGGAGCATCTGAGAGGACTCAAGTTTGGCAAGACAAGTTGGGATGCTGTGATATTATGATATAATAAGAAATATATTTTGGTCTCTGCCCCCAGTTCCTGAGACAGTGCTCCTAAACCTTCATAGACAGCGATGCTAGGAGAATCTTTTCTCTAATATTTGGTCTCTGATGAGGGTTCCTGACACAGAGCTCCAAAGACCTTTGTAATTTCCTGGATGATAGGAGTACCTTTTGTTCTAACTCGAGGTAGGTTCCTGGATAGCCTCAGCATGGGGGCTGGTTGCCAGCAGAACCCACCATGTGATTAGAGGGTTGGAAATTTCAGTCCAACCTCTCAACTTCCGGGGAGGCAGAGGGGTTAAATATTGAGTTGATCACCAACGGCCAATGATGTAATCAATTCATGCCTATGTAATGAAGCCTCCATAAAAATCCAAAAGGACAAGGTTCAAAGAGCTCCTGGAGTGACGAACACATGGAGGTACCTGGACGGTGGAGCACCCAGAGAGGGCAGGGAATCTCCATGCCCCTTCCCACATATCTTACTCTGTGCATCTCTTCCATCTGGCTGTTCATCAGGTACTTTATGATAAACTAGTAAGGAAGTGTTTCCCTGAGGTCTATGAGCTCAACCCAAGGACAGCGTCATAGAAACCCTGACTTATAGCTGGTTGGTCTGAAGTACAGGCAACAACCTGGGGGCTTGTGACTGGCATCTCTGCAGTGGAGGCAGTATTGTGGGGCTGAGCCCTAACCTGCAGAGTCTGACTCTAATTCCAGGCAGTGTCAGAATTGAATGAAATTATAAGATATCCAGCAGGTGTCTGCTGGAGAATTGGTTGTCGGTGGGGAAAAATATCCCACACCTTTTGTTGATCAGAGGTCAAGTGTTTAGTGCTATGTGTTCTATGTGAGTAGCAACAACTGGGGTTTTTTGCATTTCTTACAGAATCACCGTAGGACTAAGCTCGCTGCCCCCTGCCCCCCACCTGCCAACAAGATGTACTGTTTTTCCTTCTCTGCTGACCTGTATAGATTACACCAAGAGTTCCTAACCCTATGGCCTTAGGCTGCTTCAGCCAATGAGAACCCAGCAGAGATCAGAAGGAGGGAAGAGGGTGAGGTTTAGGTACTTATTTATTGCCTGGCTGCCTCACTGCAAGGTTGGCTCAGGCTGGCTTTGTCCCTGGACACAGTCCCGCCCTGCCCTTCCAAAATGGCCAACTCTGTGTGCGTCTCTCTTCTCATCTAAACTGTTCCCTCCTTTGTTGTTATGGGCCAAGTGGGTAAAGGCTGGGGTGCTACTAAGCCCTGGGTCACTAGGTTTCCCACTGTGACTCTCCTGTACCCCACCTTTCTAAATGAACTCTCCTTAAGCAACCCTTTTTTTAGGCTCCCTCCTCTTTCCTATCAGGACTGTAACTAGTACAGACACCAGCAGTTCCTGGATCTTCTTTTCCCAGCCATCCTCAGGGGTCTGTGGAAAAAGACAAATTACTATTCAGTGGAACCAAAGAATGATTCCACCCGAAGAAAAGAAACAGTGACAAGAGAAGAAGCTTGCAAAGGTCTATGAAACGTGTCTCTAACTTCTCCTCTGAGTCACCATTGTACTTTTGAGTACAATTAGTTAAAAATTAATGTTCACAGGCTTTTTAAATTGTGTGGAGTAATGGTATCTCCCTTAGACCAATAATTGAATTGCTTAATTGAGAACATAAATCTCCATTGTGAATACGGACATTTTCTCTTTAACAGCTATGTGCGTTCTATCCACTAGCCTGGGCCTCATTGTTTCTATATATGTGTCAGGTAAATGCTTTTAACACACAGCATTCCTCCCTTGGTAGGTACTAAGTAATAAAGGTTAAGTTGTTCTGAAAATGATTTTACATTTCTGTTTCAGCTATGAGTTAGTATCTGCTTATAAAATTAAGAATGATTCTAACGCAGAACATCATTAATTAGTTTTCCAATGGCCCATTTGCTCAGGGATTCCATGCCTCTTGAACAAATTGCTCAGTTGTTCACAGAAAATGATATCTTGTTAGGTAGACTCAGGGAGGTGTCTGATTAATTCCTAAAATAGTGTGCTAGAGTAAGACTCTGGGCTATTAACTCACAGATTTTTTTTAAATGAATTTAGTTATATATTAGAATACTAATTTTTTAAATTATGGTATAATATTTTGGTTGTTCTGTTTCTTTGCCATAAGTTTTTCCAACTTTCCACAAATTAGAAACTAGAAATAAGGGAAGAGGCATAATTATCCCAAATAACTTTTTGTGGTTCTATTCAACAACCAGCTACCAGTTGAAATATGAAGCTGGGTCGGGCACGGTGGCCCACACCTGTAATCCTAGCACTTTGGGAGGCCGAGGCGAGCAGATTGCTTGAGCTCGCTCAAGAGTTTGACCCCAGCCTGGCAAACATGGTGAAACCCATCTCTACAAAAAACACAAAAATTAGCTGGTTGTGGTGGTGCACACCTATAGTCTAAACTACTCAGGAGGCTGAGGTGGAAGGATCACTTAAGCCTGGGAGGTTGAGGCTGCAGTGAGCTGAGATCACGCCACTGCACTCAGCCAGGGTAACAGAGCTAGACCCTGTCTAAAAAAAAAATAAAAATAAAAATAAAAATACATATTTTTTAAAAATACAAAAATATTTAAAAATTTTAAAAAGAAAAAAAGAAATACAAGGCTGAAAAGCACACATGTGCCCAACATAAGGGGCTGGGTTCCCCCGCCTTATCAAATTGCCCAGCAGCTGCCCAAGAATAAAAGAATTGTTAATGACAGAATGAAAAGCAGTAATTGCAACCAATCTGAATAAGCCAAATATAAAAACCCATGAAGATGTAAGAATAAGCGGGAAATTAACCAGAGGCTTGTGAGCATAAGGACATAAAAGGTAGTTAACAACATACAATATTGATTAAAAGAGTCAGGAAAAGGCAGATGAGGAATAAACCAAGTTACGGAGGGTCTAGGCTAAATTTTTGGCCAATAACCAAGTTATTAGTACAAATTGCTGTTGCCCAATAGGTTGCAGAAGTGTCCAAAACCCTTGGCTCATGGCTGAGAATCTGGACAGAATGTCTCCCGTAGGAAGAATTTGGTTGTGCAAATGTTTAGTTTCTGCAATCAGGCATGCATATAGTGTATAGAAAGCCCATTTCAGGCCAGGCATGGTGGCTCACACCTGTAATCCCAGCACTTTGGGAGGCCAAGGCGGGTGGATCACTTCAGGCCAGGAGTTCGAGACTAGCCTGTCCACCATGGTGAAACCCCATCGTTACTAAAAAATACAAAAAATTAGCCAGTTGAGTGGCGGGTGCCTGTAATCCCAGCTACTCAGGAGGCTGAGGCAGGAGAATCACTTGAACCTAGGAGGCAGAGGTTGCAGTGACCCAAAGTCGCAATCACTGCACTCCAGCCCGGGCAGCAGAGCGACACTCCATCTCCAAAAAAAAAGAAGAAAAAAAAAAACCCATTTCAGGCCTACATTCGTACACACACACATAGACACACAGTTTCATGACTCCAGATCTTTGTTGATGCCAGTTGTTTCTTCTTCCTGGAAGTGTCTTCCCTTCTTCCTCTGCCATTTAAATTCAGATTCATATTGATGACCCCCAAGAATTACTCTTCCTTCTATACTCTATTGTCTCCTCCTACCTGGGGGTGGGGAAGCAGGAGGAGATGTCCACAAACAGCAGAGGCCTCTTGGCAAATGGGTCATAGGTCCACTATGAACAAGCTCTGCTAGCCTCCTCATTCTACAAGGGATGAGTGCTCCCCCAGCCTCCTCCTCCTCAGCGTCTCTCTAGGGGGTACCTATGACTGAGCGACCTCTCACACTCGGTGCCTCCAGGGTAAGAAAGTTCCCTTCAGAAGAGCAGCTGACACAGCCATTATTGAGTCTGTCTCTGCCTCTGTCACCTCACGCCACTTCACACAGTCTCCTGGAATAAGCTCATAAGCCCAGCAAGACCGTGAGCTCATCTTGAGATAAGGATATAAATGGACGGAAGACTCCACTCACGGAAGGGCTTTCACAGCTGCTATTCAGCATGGTCAGCCAAGAGAAGGCATGGAGTCTTACTGAGTGTCTATAACGGACAGCACGCTTCACAGATAATGTCTTCTTAAAGCCTATCAGCTAAAGCCTACTAGCAATACACACGCAGCCAAAGTTAAGGTTATTAGCTTGTTCAGCAAGAGAGCACATATGCAAGAGGAATCATGGAACACGAAAAGGTAAAAGTTAGGAAAGCGTACTCACTAAGACTGGGGAGCTGGAGCTAAAGGTTCTTGGCAGGGATTGGTCAGAATCTGGAAACTAGGGAGTTGCTGGAACAGTCAGTAATTTTATCTACAGAACGCAAAAGTTATGAGATGTACACCCATGTTCATAGCCACATTATTCATAATAGCCAAAAGATGGAACCAATCCAAGTGTCCATGGACAGTTGAATGGATAAATAAAATGTGATATATACATACTATGGAATATTATTCAGCCTTAAAAAGGAAATTCTGACACATGCTACACATGGATGAACCTTGAAGACATTATGCTAAGTGAAATAAACCAGACACAAAAAAGACAAATTCTGTATTATTCCTCTTATGTGAGGTACCTAGAATAGTCAAACTCATAAAGACAGAAAGTAGAATGGTGATTGCCAGGAGTTTGGAGGAGGGGAGAATGGGGAGTTATGTTTAATGGGTACAGAGTTTCATTTTTCTAAGATGAAAAGTTTTCTGTGGATGGATGGTGGTGGCAGTTGTCTAACAATGTGAATGGACTCAGTGCCACTGAACCGTATACTTAAAAATGGTTGAAATGGTAAATTTTATATTACGTATATTTTACCACAATTTTTTTAAAAAGTCATGTGGAATGACTGTTAGATCAGTTTGTCTGATGTCCTCTCTAAAAAATATGGGTCTGCATGTGCTGGTTAGAAGAGTTTGAGTTTAGACACTTTCTCCTATATGTTGTGGCTTGGCTCGGTTTAACTGTTTTGCAAGTCACAGAGCAGATTTGCAAGATGTGATTTCTGTTTTAATTCTCAGTTCCCCTATCTCAGACTAGCTGTCAGCAGAGCTGTTTTTTACTTTCGCAATCTCATTTAGTTGTTTGCTTGTTTGTTTATTCGTCTTAACAACTGAAAGCAGTACAAGATTCGAGATTCCAACCCAAAGCTGCCAAAATTCTCACCACGGACTTTTCTATCATAGGGGTCCCCTAAAGGTTAAAGTGGGTCTTTGAAATGGGCACAATCTGTCTGTTCCTAATACGTAACAGATGTAATTCCATATCAACTATTCCGGGAACCCTAAAGTACTCAGATAAATATGGCATCACCTGATTTCCAGGACCTCACAGACTGAAGGGCAAAACATAAATACATAGTTATGTGTAGGAAATATAATAAATCTAGAAGGTAAATGATCATATGCCCATGTTAAATATCTACATAATTGTGATACTACTCACTTACATTTGGTTAGAATCCTTTCACAAAGAAGATAATCTTTTTCTAGAGATGAGATTCAAAATTAAAATGGAACACTACTAGAAAATTTAATACATTCACTTAGATTTCTCTGAAGCATAAATGATGGTGTTAAAAGAGTAGATTTAGATAAAGCAGAGAAAGAAAGCAAAATAATTCCTAACGGATGCGTCATAATTTTTTCTGTAAAGGGCCAGAGAGTAAATATTTAAGGCCTTATAGGCCATATGCAGCCAAAGACAATATGTAAACCAATAAGTATTGCTGAATCCCAATAAAACTTTATTTATGAAGCTGAAATTTGAATTTAATGTAATTTTCACAGGTCATAAAATATTCTTCTTAATTTTTTCCAACCATTTAAAAATGTAAAAACCATTTTTATCTCTCAAGCTGTAGAAACACGAGCAGCAGGCTGAATTTGGCCTGCGGCTATAATTTGCCAACCCCTGCTTTCAAGGCTGGCTTCTCCAAGTATAACCCATAGTCTGGCAGCATCAGCAACACCCAGGAGCTTGTCAGAAATACAGAACCTCATGCCCAATCCCAGATCCGCTGAAGGAGAACCTGCATTTTTAACAACCATCATGTGTTTGTTTACGCAGTTTAAGGTCCACTCAGACTGATACGTGACTGTGGTCAATCCCTGTGCTTCCCAAGCAATTGGGAATGTTCTGAACCTCTCTGTGCCTCAGTTTCCCCATTTACAAGATAAAGATGATCGCATTTTCTCCCTTAAGCATGGCTGTGAGAGTTCACGCATGCATGCGCACGCGCACACACACACACACACACACACACACACACACACGGCTTAAAACAATATTTGTCATTACTATAACAAAATCTTCTGTTATTTTCACAGCCACCCTCTGAAATAGGCAATGTTCACCTAATTTGACAGAAGAAACTGTAGTCCAAAGAATATAGAAATTCATCTAGGATCGCAGTTTAGTTCTGAGAATAATGATTAAAAGGACAAAAGGGGGACAAACGCCCCAGGCTCCCAGGTCTTCAAGCCCATGTTCCCCTCCTGGGGAACACTCTCCATAACCTCTCAGCTCATGCCCCTTAGATGGTCCTTAAAAATACTTCTGCCACACAAGGATCTCCCCAAATCTGTACTCCAAGTTATCCTTTCATTCCTTGAAATTTATTTTCCATTAAGTTGCATAGTGTTTTTTTTTTACAACTTCTCTTTCTAGTTATAGATTGTAAATTTTTCCTTTGCTGAGTCTTGGAGCTGACCAACTGTTTTTTATTATATTTGTAGGGCTCAGGGAAAAAAAAAAAGGCAATTCCTTTATTTGAGAATCCTGACATTTATTAGCATAATAAAACTCTCAAGATGAAATTACAGTTTTCCAGACAGTAATTTCATTTGCAGGACAACTTACAAGGGATTTATTTTAAAGCCAGGTAAAAAGGTAAAACCTAAAATATATGAGACATGCAGAAATTGCAGGCCCCAAATAAAATGAAATAAATGTGTTAGGGATGGAAAACCCAGCTGTTGTCTCTCACATATTAATTAGGGGTGACAGGAACAACAGCCCAGGGATTCAGGGTCTCAACCCATCTTGGTCTGCTTTCAAAGCTGCTGGTAGTTCTTGGAACAGAAGTTTCTTCCAACACCTTGAAAATCATCACATCATATCCCCTGACACCTCATGGGCTAAGCACTAAGTTGTTGTTAGAAATACCTTTTTCATTTGGACAGAGCTTTCATGTTTATCATTTAACTAACCCGCAAAAAAAACTAGTGACGGCCATACAGAAAATTCCCTTTTCAGTCATACCGAGGTTTATTGAAGTTAAATGACTTGGACAAAGTCACATAGTTAGTAAATCAGAGAGCCAAAACTAAAACATCGTTCCTCTGAGTCCATAGAAATAAGGCAATTTTAATGATAATTTTAATGATAATCAATGAAAGCACATTAGAGTTCAGAAAGCAGGTTCCTTCCATCGTTTCTCTTTATGCATGTAGTGAGACAGGCAGACCGGGGGAAGCCATGGAGCTGAGTTGCAAAATTGATATTATTGAACACTTCTGTATGATGGGTTCTTATCCTGGATTCCCCAAAAGGCAGAGCCTGTGGCAAAGGCTTATGAGCTGCTACTTCATTCAGAAGTGCAATCCCAGAGCAACAGGAGAGAGCAGGGCAAGGCAGAGAAGAAGAAAAAAACAGGGGCAGCGGGGTGTATACTGATCCGGCCACCACTTGGTTTCATCAGGACTGGTTGCTTGATCTTGCCGGGCTGTCTTCTAAAAGACCATACAAACAGATGCCTCTCAGAATAGTTCCTCCAGGAGGAAGAAGGGGGAAAAAGCGATCTACCAGCCTGTGACTCCCATTCATCCCAGATTCACCACATGGGGCATTCACTTCCCATCTCTTCTGTCTTATGCCTCTGCAGCAATGGGAGATGGGGCATGTGGCAAGCTACCATTGGCTTATGCTCACATGACACTGATCAACATAGGGAGGAAGAGCAGAACCCATGCAAAACTGGTTATAGTGCCAGTGGCCTGTGGTAGAGAAGTGACCAAGAATCTAAGGAATAGGTGAGGCAAGAGAAGAAGTGGGGCATAGATGTTTGATACAGCCATCAAGTAAAGTAAATCGTTCCCTAACATCCCTAGAGTCCATTCATTCTTTTCTTCTCACCAAACACAATGCTGCAAGGCATTATAATGCTAGTAAGTTCCAGGATGAGGATATGAACCCAAGTCTTCTTGACTGTAAAGACTGCAATCTTCTCTTCATCATATACCACCTCTGTGTATATGGCCATAACTGTGGAACACAAGTATGCACCAATAGATACCATCACTGAGAGTTATTGAGGAGTTATTGGGTGAGTCTTCTTGTTAATATAAGGAACATACTGAGATTAAGTTGACAAGGGAATTAAAAGGACAATGAGGACAGAGCTAATCATTGGAGTAACCTGCATAGAGAGGGCCACATCCCAGAGAGCAGAGGCCTCATCAGATTTCTAAAAAACCATTCTTGCAGTTATAACTCACCCCAGGTCTTGAAGACATCTGTAGGATTACATAAAACCATTGCAAAACCAGGGCCAAAATATGATTCAAAGATAGAGGCAAGTGGCAAAAGAAGAGGTTAAATAAGGAAGGCAGGACAGTGTCAATCAGCTGTCCTGGAAACTGGGGCTTGCCTTAAATAATTCCAATGATAATATCAATGAGGGTAATAATGGAGATTATGAAAGATGCAGCATTTATGTCCTCCACAGAAATCCTTCATAATCTTCTATTATTGCCATGATTTTATAGAGTGGTGAGTAGGAAATAATTTACAAGAAACCACTACTAATTTGTGTTGAAAAACTTTTAGAAGACATCCATTCATTCAACAAACATTTACTGAATGTCTACCATATGTTAAATTCAGGGTTCGGCACTGGAATTATTTTGGATTATTAAAACATGGTCCACGCACTGTAAGAGCTCAGTTTACGGAAGCCATGACAAACAGGCTTTTTCTTCTAAGGTCATAGCCAAGCTCTTCATGAAAGAGTTGCATGAGCTATTAGCAATTTCTGTTCTGATCACTGGGATGAGACCAGTAGCCCTATGCCATAGATGTCATATCCCTTGAGACATATTAATCTACTTTTTCCTCTGGATAGTGGTGGATGTTCCAGAAGGCCATAGGATGTGAGTTGAGAAGTTCTTAAACTGAGTTCAAAAACAGGATGCCAAAACGAATCCAACTGATAAGGAAAAAAATTATTCAAACAACAGATGGTAGTCTGGTGGGCTGTCCCTCTGTCCGCAGGGTTCCTGAAGTAATTCTCCTCCTGAAACAGTGATAATTTCCTCCTAAAAGGGAAAAAGAGGAAAATCCACTTATAATCGAGATAGGGAAATACACATCTATGAGAGAGAGAGAGTGGTTCAAGACAAAGAAACTAAGAATATGCATTTGTCTCCTCTCAGATTTCTAGAAATGACAGAAAAAAAATCTGCCTTTAAAAAGAAATAAATTCATAAAAAGTACTGGAAAATAAAAAGGAATGCCATCAACAAAGTGAAACATATTGAAGAATCCTTGAAAAACAAAAGACATGCAGGAGGGGCTTGTCAGAGGAGTCAATGTGGGACACCAGTTACAGCAAGTCGAGGAGGAGTTGAGGGACTCCAGTAGGTGTTTGCCTCAAGCAGGCTGGGGAATGAGGAGATGCACACAGTTCCTTGGAAGCCCCAAGAGACCCAAAAAGTTCAGACAGTCCCATGCCCAAAAGATGAGCCACTCACAGTCAACTCCAACCCCTACAGCATGAAGACACTGGATTTGGGAAACAAAACTGTATCCACTCATGATAGGCAGAAAATTTAAAGTTGGAAGATCGTTTCATAGCCTAAAATTTATAGGCATTTAAGCAAAATTATAACCATAAAAGAAAGAGGCTGAACTCAACAACAGAAATGATTTCCAGGAAGCAAACAGAGGAGGCTTTAAGAGATGTGCATTAATCTCTCCGCAGCAGAATAAGAAATAAGTCATCCATGAAACGAGAATGGGCATTATTAAAAAAAAAAAAAAGAACCACTTAAAGAACCTGGAAACCAAAAGCATGACCATTTAAATTAAAAGGAAAAAATTTCAGTAGAAGAACTGAAAAGCAGAATGCTCATAACTAAAGAGCAATTCAGCAGCTGAAAGAAATGTCACATCAAAAAGAAAGAGATATCCTAATAGAAAAATGGACAAAGAATATGAAAGGATGACTCACAGAAGAAATCCAAGTGGCCATGAAATGTGTGAAAAGATCCTCAGCATCAGTGGTAATCAGACAAATGCAAACTAAACCACAGTAGATTCAGTGTCTGCCCATCTGATGGAGAAAAATGAAATGATTGATAGGCCCCAGTGTTGGCAGCAGTGCGGGGAAACAGCCTCATATAGTTTTGGCAGGAGACTGAACTGACGCCACATTTTTGGAGGGCAATCTGGCAGATCTTTTCTAATTAAAATGTGCATACTCTTCTCTCCAGCAATTCCAGTTCCAGGACCCATCCTAGAGAAATACTGCACATGTATCCATAGTGACACACACAGGGAAGTCTCTACAGCACTGTTCAAGATCATGAAAAATCGGAAGCCAGAAAAGTGGCCATGAAAAGGAGAATGAGTAATTAAACTGTAATATGCAACCATACCATGGAATACCACACAGCATTTACAAGGTTTGGTATACGGATTAACACAGAAGAGCTCATAGATATATTTGAATGACAGCCAGCATGTCCTGAAATTACAAGTGTCAGGTATATTGTTTCAGCACTTCACACAGTGATGTTTCATTAAAACCTTACAGTGACCTTAAGAGTTGAGTGCTACTATTAAACCCACTTTACTAAGGCAGAAACTAAGGTGCAAAAGCTAAATAGTCGTCCAAAGTCAAACACGTAAGTTAGAATTTAAAACTCAGCAGCCTCATTCTAGGGACCATGCTTTTTAAAACTGCATTTAATTATTTAGTAAGCATGTTAAAAAATCAAGTCACTCATTTATATGTAAGGAAATATGCAACTTGGGCTGGGTGTGGTGGTGCGTGCCTGTAGTTCCAGCTACTAGGGACGCTGAGGTGGGAGGATCACTTGAGCCCAGGATCTTGAGGTTACAGTGAGCTATGATCGCACCACTGCACTCCAGCCTAAGCAACAGAGTAAGACCTTGTCTCAAAAAAGACTATGCAACTTATGTGAAAAATAACAAAACTATATATTTCCTTACGTACATAAGTTTTTATGTTACTGCTCAGGAGATACTTAGATAAGATACATGGCAAATTGATAATCAAAGTAGAGGACGGAAATAGAGACTTGAATGAGGCTTTCATTTTGTATTGTATTTGATTTTTCTTAGAATGTAATCATGAATTAATTGTGTAATTAAAATTTTAACTTATAGAAGTTGGCCACCAGATGTCCACATTGTCATAAATGTTATCTCTCCTTAGTGTTGGAAATGAATTGTGAGTCTCAAAGATTTTGATTTGGAAGAGAATAAAGATCTTCAGAGATCTCTGGTCTAGCGTTTCTCTGGAATCTGTCCTGAGTGAGGGGCATTTATCCTTTGCTTGAAACACTTCCAGGGACAAGGAGCTCATCATTGCTAAAGCAGCTTCTAGGAAAAGCAAACAATATGGTTTAGTGGGAAAAGTACATTCTTTAGAGGCAGACAGCCTGAGGCTTAACTCCTGGTCCTAACCATGAAAACTTAGCCCTGGTTTCCTAATCTGTGGAATGGGGTTAAGATGCCTCCCTCAGGCGTCTGCCATTGCTGAGGCTTGAGTAGGTAAACAAAGTGGATGGGGAAGCTCGAACTGGGCGGAGCCCACCGCAGCTCAGCAAGGCCTGCTGCCTCTGTAGACTCCACCTCTGTGGGCAGGGCATAGCTGAACAAAAGGGAGCAGAAACTTCTGCACTTAAACGTCCCTGTCTGACAGCTCTGAAAAGAGTAGTGGTTCTCCCAGCATGGTGTTTGAGCTCTGAGAACAGACAGGCTGCCTCCTCAAGTGGATCCCTGACCCCTGTATAGCCTAAATGGAAGACACCTCCCAGTAGGGGCCGACTGACACCTCATACAGGCAGGTGCCCCTCTGGGATGAAACTTCGAGAGGAAGGATCAGGCAGCAATATTTGCTGTTACGCAATATTTGCTGTTCTGCAGCCTCTGCTGGTGATACCCAGGCAAAGAGGGTCTGAAGTGGACCTCCAGCAAACTCCAACAGACCTGCAGCTGAGGGACCTGACTGTTAGAAGGAAAACTAACAAACAGAAAGGAATAGCATCAACATCAACAATAAGGACATCCACACCAAAACCCCATCTGTAGCTCACCAATATCAAAGACCAAAGGTAGATAAAACCACAAAGACGGGGAGAAACCACAGCAGAAAACCTGAAAATTCTAAAAACCAGAGCATCTCTTCTCCTCTAAAGGATCGCAGCTCCTCACCAGCAAGAGAACAAAGCTGGAGGAAGAATGACTTCGATGAGCTGACAGAAGTAGGCTTCAGAAGGTCGGTAATAACAAACTTCTCTGAGCTAAAGGAGGATGTTCGAACCCATCGCAAGGAAGCTAAAAACCTTGAAAAAAGATTAGATGAATGGCTAACTAGAATAAACAGTGTAGAGGAAACCTTAAATGACCTGATGGAGCTGAAACCCATGACACAAGAACTATGTGATGCATGCACAAGCTTCAGTAGCCAATTTGATCAAGTGGAAGAAAGGGTATCAGTGATTGAAGATCAAATTAATGAAATAAAGCGAGAAGAGAAATTTAGAGAAAAAAGAGTAAAAAGAAATGAACAAAGCCTCCAAGAAATATGGGACTATGTGAGAAGACCAAATCTACGTTTGATTGGTGTACCTAAAAGTGACGAGGAGAATGGAACCAAGTTGGAAAACACTCTGCAGGATATCATCCAGAACTTCCCCAACCTAGCAAGGCGGGCCAACATTCAAATTCAGGAAATACAGAGAATACCACAAAGATACTCCTCGTGAAGAGCAACCCCAAGACACATAATTGTCAGATTCACCAAGGTTGAAATGAGGAAAAAATGTTAAGGGCAGCCAGAGAGGAAGGTCGGGTTACCCTCAAAGGGAAGCCCATCAGACTAACAGCAGATCTCTCCGCAGAAACTCTACAAGCCAGAAGAGAGTGGGGGTCAATATTCAACATTTTTAAAGAAAAGAATTTTCAACCAAGAATTGCATATCCAGCCAAACTAAGCTTCATAAGTGAAGGAGAAATAAAATACTTTACACACAAGCAAATGCTGAGAGATTTTGTCACCACCAGGCCTGCCTTACAAGAGCTCCTGAAGGAAGCACTAAACATGGAAAGGAACAACCAGTACCAACCACTGCAAAAGCATCCCTAATTGTAAAGACCATTGATGCTAGGAAGAAACTGCATCAACTAACAGGCAAAATAACCAGCGAACATCATAATGACAGGATCGAATTCACACATAACAATATTAACCTTAAATGTAAATGGGCTAAGTGCCCCCAATTAAAAGACACAGACTGGCAAATTGGATAAAGAGTCAAGAACCATCAGTGTGCTGTATTCAGGAAACCCATCTCACATGCAGAGACATATAGGCTCAAAATAAAAGGATGGAGGAAGATCTACCAAGCAAATGAAAAGCAAAAAAAAGCAGGGGTTGCAATCCTAGTCTCTGATAAAACAGACTTTAAACCAACAAAGATCAAAAGAGACAAAGAAGGCCATTACATAATGGTAAAGGGATCAATTCAACAAGAAGAGCTAACTATCCTAAATTTATATGCACCCAGTACAGGAGCACCCAGATAAAGCAAGTCCTTGGAGACCTACAAAGAGACTTAAGACTCCCACACAATAATAATGGGAGACTTTAACACCCCACTGTCAATATTAGACAGATCAATGAGACAGAAGGTTAACAAGGATATCCAGGACTTGAATTCAGCTCTGCACCAAGCAGAACTAATAGACATCTACACAACTCTCCACCCCAAAATCAACAGAATATACATTCTTCTCAGCACCACATCACACATATTCCAAAATTGACCACATAGTTGGAAGTAAAGCACTCATCAGCAAATGTAAAAGAACAGAAATCACAGCAAACTGTCTCTCAGACCACAGTGCAATCAAATTAGAACTCAAGACTAAGAAACTCACTCAAAACTGCACAACTACATGGAAAGTGAACAACCTGCTCCTGAATGACTACTGGGTAAATAACGAAATGAAGGCAGAAATAAAGTTCTTCTTTGAAACCAATGAGAACAAAGACACAACGTACCAGAATCTCTGGGACACATTTAAAGCAGTGTGTAGAGGGAAAGTTATAGCACTAAATGCCCACAAGAGAAAGCAGGAAAGATATAAAATCAACACCTTAATATCACAACTGAAAGAACTAGAGAAGCAAGAGCAAACAAATTCAAAAGCTAGCAGAAGGCAAGAAATAACTAAGATCAGAGCAGAACTGAAGGAGATAGAGACACAAAAAACCCTTCAAAAAATCAATGAATCCAGGAGCTGGTTTTTTTAAAAGATCAACAACATTGATAGACCACTAGCAGGACTAATAAAGAAGAGAGAAGAATCAAATAGATGCAATAAAAAATGATAAAGGGGATATCACCACCAATCCAACAGAAATACAAACTACCATCAGAGAATACTACAGACACCTCTACGCAAATAAACTAGAAAATCTAGAAGAAATGGATAAATTCCTGGACACATACACCCTCCCAAGACTAAACCAGGAAGTTGAATCACCAAATAGACCAATAACAGGTTCTGAAATTGAAGCAATAATTAATAGCCTACCAACCAAAAAAAGTCCAGGACCATATGGATTCACAGCTGAATTCTACCAGAGGTACAAAGTGGAGCTGGTTCCAGTCCTTCTGAAACTATTCCAATCAACAGAAAAAGAGGGAATCCTCTCTAACTCATTTTATGAGGCCAATGTCATCCTGATACCAAAGCCTGGCAGAGACACAACAAAAAAAGAGAATTTTAGACCAATATCCCTGATGAACATCGATGTGAAAATCCTCAATAAAATACTGGCAAACAGAATCCAGCAGCACATCAAAAAGCTTATCCACCACGTTCAAGTTGGCTTCATCCCTGGGATGCAAGGCTAGTTCAACATATGCAAATCAATAAATGTAATCCATCACATAAACAGAACCAATGACAAAAACCACATGATTATCTCAATAGGTGCAGAAGAGGCCTTTGACAAAATTCAGCAGCCCTTCATGCTAAAAACTCTCAATAAACTAGGTACTGATGGAACATATCTCAAAATAATAAGAGCTATTTATGGCAAACCCACAGCCAATATCATATTGAATGGGCAAAAACTGGAAGCATTCCCTTTGAAAACTGGCACAAAACAGGAATGCCCTCTCTCACCACTACTATTCAACATAGTGTTGGAAGTTCTGGCCAGGGCAATCAGGCAAAAGAAAGAAATAAAGGGTATTCAATTAGGAAAAGAGGAAGTCAAATTGTTCCTGTTTGCTGATGACATGATTGTATATTTAGAAAACCCCATCATCTCAGCCCAAAATCTCCTTAAGCTGATAAGCAACTTCAGCAAAGTCTCAAGATACAAAATCAATGTGCAAAAATCACAAGCATTCCTATACACCAACAACTGACAAAAGAGAGAGCCAAATCATGAGTGAACTCCCATTCACAATTGCTACAAAGAAAATAAAATACCTAGGAATCCAACTTACAAGGGATGTGAAGGACCTCTTCAAAGAGAACTAAAAACCACTGCTCAACAAAATAAAAGAGGACACAAATGGAAGAACATTCCATGCTCATGGATGGAAACAATCAATATCATGAAAATGGCTATACTGCCCAAGGTAATTTATAGATTCAATGCCATCCCCATCAAGCTACCAATGACTTTCTTCACAGAATTGGAAAAAACGACTTTAAAGTTCATATGGAACCAAAAAAAAAAAAGCCTGCATTGCCAAGACAATCCTAAGCAAAAGAACAAAGCTGGAGGCATCATGCTACCTGACTTCAAACTATACTACAAGGCTACAGTAACCAAAACAGCATGGTACTGGTACCAAAACAGAGATATAGACCAATGGAACAGAACAGAGGCCTCAGAAATAACACCACATATCTACAACCATCTGATCTTTGACAAACCTGACAAAAACAAGAAATGGGGAAAGGATTCCCTATTTAATAAATGGTGCTGGGAAAACTGGCTAGCCATACGTAGAAAGCTGAAACTGGATCCCTTCCTTATACCTTATACAAAAATTAATTCAAGATGGATTAAAGACTTAAACATTAGACCTAAAACCATTAAAAACCCTAGAAGAGGCCGGGCGCGGTGGCTCACGCTTGTAATCCCAGCACTTTGGGAGGCCGAGGCAGGCGGATCATGAGGTCAGGAGATCAAGACCACGGTGAAACCCCGTCTCTGCTAAAAATACAAAAAATTAGCTGGGTATGGTGGTGGGCGCCTGTAGTCCCAGCTACTCGGAGAGGCTGAGGCAGGAGAATGGCATGAACCCAGGAGGCGGAGCTTGCAGTGAGCTGAGATTGCGCACTGCACTCCAGCCTGGGCGACAGAGTGAGACTCCGTCTCAAAAAAAAAAAAAAAAACCCTAGAAGAAAACCTAGGCAATACCTTTCAGGACATAGGCATGGGCAAGGACTTCATGACTAAAACACCAAAAGCAATGGCAACAAAAGCCAAAATAGACAAATGGGATCTAATTAAACTAAACAGCTTCTGCATAGCAAAAGAAACTACCATCAGAGTGAACAGGCAACCTACAGAATGGGAGAAAATTTTTGCAATCTACCCATCTGACAAAGGGCTAATATCCAGAATCTACAAAGAACTTAAACAAATTTACAAGAAAAAAAACAAACAATCCCATCAAAAATTGGGCAAAGGATATGAACAGACACTTCTCAAAAGAAGACATCTATGCAGCCAACAGACACATGAAAAAATGTTCATCATCACTGGTCATCAGAGAAATGCAAATCAAAACCACAATGAGATACCATCTCATGCCAGTTAGAATGGCAATCATTAAAAAGTCAGGAAACAACAGATGCTGGAGAGGATGTGGAGAAATAGGAACACTTTTACACTGTTGGTGGAAGTGTAAACTAGTTCAACCTTTGTGGAAAACAGTGTGGCGATTCCTCAGGGATCTAGAACTAGAAATACCATTTGACCCAGCGATCCCATTACTGAGTATATACCCAAAGGATTATAAATCATGCTACTATAAAGACACATGCAAACATATGTTTATTGCAGCACTAGTCACAATAGCAAAGACTTGGAACCAACCAGAATGTCCATCAATGATAGACTGAATTAAGAAAATGTGGCACATATACACCATGGAATACTATGCAGCCATAAAAAAGGATGACTTCCTGTCCTTTGCAGGGACATGGATGAAGCTGGAAACCATCATTCTCAGCAAACTATCACAAGGACAGAAAACCAAACACCACATGTTCTCACTCACAGGTGGGAAGTGAACAATGAGAACACTTGGTCACAGGGCAGGGAACATCACACACCGGGGCCTGTTGTGGGGTGGAGGGCAGGGGGAGGGATAGCATTAGGAGAAATACCTAATGTAAATGACGAGTTAATGGGTGCAGCAAACCAACATAGCACATGTATACCTGTGTAACAAACCTGCATGTTGTGCACATGTACCCTAGAACTTAAAATATAATAAAAAATAATAAATAAATAAATAAAAAGATGCCTCCCTCACAGATCTATTGGTAAGATTAAATAAGAGCATGGATGTAGAGCAATAGGTTCAGTGCTTGACACAGAGAACATGCCAGTGTCCTCACATCCCCTCTCTTTTGCTTTCCTCTGTTAGAAGGCTCTTCCCAACACGGAGAAATTGACCTTGATCCTGGTTAGTCCAGTTTCCAGGCAGTACTCCACAATCAGTGCCTGAGTATCTGTGAATGGGTGATTCTCCATGTGTATTATTCATAAGGTCAAGGGCTGTCCCTGAAGTTCTAGGGACCTCCATGAAGAGATAAAGAGAGAACAATACAAACCTAAGAGTTCCTATTATAGCAAAACCCCAGTGAGACCGTCAAGTCATTCTGTGAAACCATCTACACCCACAAAGCTTGGTTAGATGTCGGACACCTGAGCTACCACCACTCTGCCCCTCGGAATCCTTCGTCCTGCCCTTCCAGGTCACTGAGTTCCATCTCTGGCTTTCTCCCAGTTACTAATGATGCCAACCGCCACACGAACATAAACGTTGCTTCTTACTACATACACTGCTTGGAAGACAACATCTTTCCCAATATAGGGTCCATGGCAGGAGGACAAATAACAAAAAGAATGCCAAGAAACAAGACTTTCCGTAAGCACTTCACAGTCACAAAGCGCTGCTACGTACTTGACTTAATTTAATGCTCACAGGGTCCAAGCTAAGTATTATTTACATCCATTTGCCTGAGTACGACGCTGACGCTTGGTAAGACTAAGGTGCGGGCTCAAGGTCACACATGTACTAAGTGGTTAAGCTGGAGTTCAAATAAGAGACATGGTAACTCCACCACTAGAAAAGCTTCTCTAATCACAGGGTTGCCTACTGCACTTCAGCTAACTCTCAGAAGCTGCTAGAGGCCTGGCTTGGAGTTCCTCATGAGAGACATTCTTGGGAATGAGTTGGAGATGAGACCCAGGCTTGGAGAAAGGGATGATCATCCAGTCCTTGTGTTAACAGGAGGGAGCACTCAGGTATCCAAGGTGAGAAGAGGCCTGAGGACCAGGGTAAGAGGTGCCCGCATGCCCCAGAGAGTGAAGCAGAGAGCAGAACAGTGGGCCCTAAGGCCCGGTGTGGACAACCTCTGGTCTCTTCTGCCCTGATGCTCTACATCTCTGAGACCCTCCAGCCCCACTGCCCAGAGCCAGCAGCCTTGCTTCTCTTGCTCTAGCTCTCTCTTCAGCTCGAATTTCCACCAGTTCCCCCTCCCCCCCATTAGTATCCCTGTGAGGGATACCTTATGGAAATCAACGAGATCCGTGAGCGTTGCATGGCGATTGGGGTCCACTCCCAGGAAGCTGTAAAAATCCCCAGAGGCATCCACAAGAAAGTGTTTGAACCCTTTCTGCAGGCGGTAGGAGAGGGTGTAACCCCAGATTTTCTCACTGACCCGGACCAGGAATGCTCCCTCAGTCATGTTCTCCAGGAGATCTTCTGCATCTTCTCGGCTAATAATTCCTGATTTAAAATAGAAGAAAAAAACACAGCCGGTTCTGCAACTGCCTCCCCAACGATTCTCCACTCCTCCCTGCCCCTCACCCTGTGGCTCAGTGCATATGCCATCCACACAGTCCAGGGTGCCAGGAAGGAAAGAGCCTCAAGGGCTGGCCAAGCACATGCCTCTTTCCACAGAGAGGGCATCCTGGCCCAGCGCCACCCGTCGTGAGCCTGGGGGCAGAGTTTCTACTAGGACCTAAGTTGAGCATGCTTTCCTCCACATTGAGCCACAGTGATTTTGATTAATTGGGTAAGCAAGGAATTAGTAGTGAGCTGTGATTATAGCATTATTGATTATAAATATAAGTCAGCAGGCTTGTGAAAATCCTTAAGAGGCCTGCTTTAAAGACTAGTCCAGAATGGCTGTTGATGACTAACTCACTTATTTCTCTAGTACCATAAATAAGCACCTAAAAATAGGGTTTTCCCTTAAAAAGTAAAAAGACTTCTTCCAAATACCTGTGGACACCAGGCAAAAAGTTTCTTAATAGGGGCATAGAATCAAGCTTCACTTCAGCTCAAAGATCAAAACTTTCTAAGGACTTGCAGTCCTACACAATGCGGTTCCATCACAATGTGGAATTCTGGTTGGCCTTGGAGTCGTTGATATGCTGGTAGCAATCCCCTGAAATGCTCTCAGGGAGCTGCTGTCATCTGGGTGATATAGGAGGGGTGATGTAGAACAGGTTCCAGAGGCAAGTAGGTGGGAAGAGGAGGGGAAGCCAGAAGACCTGGATTACCCCCACCCCTGACCTCTGCCAACCTGGCTATGGAATTTTCAGCCAAGCCCTCAAGGTCTCCAGTGTCCTTTGACATTTAGATGATCATAACCCAAATACTTAAAAGGTATGTTATGACTTTCAAGTTGAATAAAGTACTCAAACTCATTTCATACATGGAGAATAGCTGTGGAGATGCTGGACCCTGTTAGCATCTGTTATACTGGAGGAGAGGTGAATTGCAACACATTGTCCCTTTGCTCACCCATGGACTTACCCTTTCCACACTGTCAGTGATAGGCATGGGGATAGAGTGGCTGGGCTGCCCATCTCCATGACCCTGAGAGGCTCTGCACACCTGTGACTTCTCCCCAATCCCCGAAGCCACTCCCAAGCGAGCCGCAGTCAGGCTCCCCTCCCATCACTCTCCTGCCTCACAGGGCACATTCAAGACTTCCCTTGTGCCCAAGGCAGAGGACACAGAGGCAACCACATTCCCAAATGCTCCACCCTTAAAAGACAACTGGCGCAACCAGGGGCCACCAATTTCCTCCTTGCCCAGGATTTACAGCAAGAGGCATCCAAGCCAGCCACCCCTCCCCAGCAAAGCTCTAGAAGCAGAAAAGGAGGAAGAGTAAGACAAGGAACGAAGTGAGGAGCCCTTTCGCCACAGGGCACCTGAAAAATAAACACTGGCCCATGCAAGAGGGAGGATGCACCCCGCTGCTTCCCCCCAGAAGGCCTTGGGGGCTTCATGCAAAAAAGTAGGGACAGCCAAAAGAGGACCGGAAGGGAAAGTCCAGGATCCCTCAAAACTTGGCACTGTCCTTCACCTACCTCCCTGCCCCAACACCAGAACACCTGGGCCCTCTTTTAAGAGGCTGCAGCAGGGAGATAAGTAAGGGGGGCCAGAGGTGGGGCCAGGGCCTAGGAGGAAGAAGGACCAGAAGATGTCACCCTCATCCCCACTCCAAGCACCTCAAGCTGATATGGTAGCGGGGCTAGGGTTGGAGAGGAGGGGAGTGTTACTAGGGTGGGAGACTACAGTCAAATTAAATACGATTCTACTTTTTTTTATTTTAAACAAGTATCTTTATTGTAACGTTTATTACTTTTTCATTGATGAATAAAAATTATATATATTTATGGTGTACATGACATTTTGATATATGTATGCACTGTGGGACGGCTAAATCAATCTACTTAAGATTAACATATGTTTTACCTCACATATTTTCCGTGGTGAGAACACTTAAAAATCTACCCTCTTGGCTGGGTACAGTAGCTCACACCTGTAATCTCAGCACTTTGGGAGACTGAGGTGGGAGGATCACCTGAGCCCAGTAGTTCAAGACCAGCCTAGGCAACATAGCCCATGTTGTCTCCACACTTTTTGTGGAGACAACTATCTCCACAAAAAATTTAAAAATAACTTGGGCATGACGATGCTACACCTACTTGGAAGGCTGAGGCAAGAAGATCATTTGCACTCAGGAGTTCAAGGCTGCAGTGATCTGTGATCATGCTACTGTACTCTAGCCTGGGTGACAGAGCAAGACCCTGTCTCAAATAAACAAACAAAAACTCTCTTGGCAATTTTCAAGTATACAATATATCATTAATTGTAGTTACCATGCTGTACAACAGATCTCTTGAACTTATTCCTCCTGTCTAAATGAAATTTTATGTCCTTTGACCAACATCTCCCCAGTGCCTGCCTCTCCCAGCCCCTGGTAACCACCATTCCACTTTCTGCTTCTGGAAGTTCAATGTTTTTAGATTCCACATATAAGTGAGATCATAAGGTATTTGTCTTTCTGTGCCTGACTTATTTCACTTAGCATAATGTCCTCTAGGTTCATCCATGTTGTCACAAATGACATGATTTCACTCTTTTTAAAGGCCAAATACTATTCCATTGTGCACATACACCACATCTCTTTATCCATTCAACTGTTAATAGACACTTAGGTTGGGCCTGGTGTGGTGGCTCATGCCTATAATACCAGCACTTTAGGGGGCCAAGGTGGGAGGTTCGCTTGAGCCCAGGAATTCAAAACCAGCCTGGGCAACATAGCAAGGCCCTGAATCTACAAAAATACAAAAAATTAGTTGGGCATGGTGGCACATGCCTGTGGTCCCAGCTACTCAGGAGGCTGAGGTGAGAGAATCACATGAGCCTAGGAATTCAAGGCTGCAGTGAGCTATGATCACGCCACTACACTCTAGCCTGGACAACAGAGCAAGGCCCTATTTCAAAAATAAATTAATAAATAAACAAATACTTCCATTGATTCCCTATCTTGCCTATTGTGAATAATGCTACAATCAACATGGCAGTATAGATATGTCTTCGACATACTGATTTCATATCCTTTGAATAAATACCCAGTAATGGGGTTGCTGAGATTATGGGGTACTTCTATTTTAATTTGTAAGTATTTTCATGCTTTAAGAGAATGTGCAAGGGGTCTCTTTCCTCAAACATTTACCAACACATGTTATTTTGGGGACTTGACTTTCAACATGCCAAAATGACCAGTAATACCAAAGTGACGACGTCATGTGTCTCACCCACCTAAAACCCTTGAGCAGCTTCCCCTGACTTCCAGCAGAGCCCAGGCTCAGGCACAGCAGAGAGCAGGCTCTATGCCCCGCCTCATCCTACCCCTCTGGGCTCATTGCACTGTTCGGTACTGGCTGCTCCCCCAAGCCGACCTCGGACTGAGGCCACATCCCAGCCTCCTTCACTCCAGCTGACCCTGACTCCTCATTGAAAGCCCCATCCTCTTCTCTCCCCAGAATCATGGGCTATGGGCAGCCTACACTCTACCTTTGTGCAAGTTAGGAAAAGATGACCTGAGTAACTGAATTAGAAAAATGTGCCTCTCTGGGCCAAAACCACAAAGCTTACAGCTTGATTGGGAAAGGCAGTGCCTGCACATCAATCTTCTGTTCTCCCCAACTATCCTCACCCCTCAGGTCCCCCAGTTCAGTGTGCAACCTGCTCAGCTGATCAGGAAATCCTTTATCTCCCAGGAGACTGTCTTGGATTTCCCACATTTGGGTTTTCACGACATCCTGCCAAAACCTCACAGTAGATTATAAATAGGCTGTAAGCCACTCAAGGCTGGGGCCTGTGGCTGCCATAGGAGCAAGCTGCCCAGGCCTCCCTCCAAGACAGAGACCTGTTGCTGGGAGCAGCATTGTGCCTTTCAGGATCGTCCATGGACTCATGTTCTCCCCAGGATGCTTCCAGCCAAGGGCAGGGCACAGGGGTACTAGAGCCACCATTCGTATCCAAGGCAGGACTCCTCTAGCAGGCAGTCTTTGCTCTGGGGCTCTCGATCAGCCTGGCCAAGATTTTTCTCTGAGCTGTACTCCAGGAGCAGGCTCACTTACCAATCATCCTTCTCCCCTCTCTCCCTCCACAGGTGTCAGATGTGTACCATGTTCTGAAGACTCTCCACCTTCTCCAGCACCCTCCCCCTTTGTCCTTCACAGGCATTTCCTCCAATCAATCTTTCCTCTTCTGCTTCACAGAAGACCTGACAGACACAGACACCTCATCTTTACATCCTCCATGCCTGGGACATTGGCAGGGATTCTGCAGCAGTGATCAAGAGCACAGACACAAATCATAGCCTAGAGACTTGTTCCATGGGTGGCCTTGAGAGCAGGTGAGTTCAACCTCTCTGAAACCGAGTTTGATGTCCTCATCTATTAAGTGGTAGTGATATTAATAGCTACATCTTAAGGCTGTTTGAGAATTAATAAGTTAATGCATGAATATGTTTAGCACAGTGTTTAAAAAATCACAATAAATATCTAATACAATATAACTAGCTGCATTGGATGCACTAAATATTCTACACATGTGTTAGTGCTGCAGACTGTCTGGTGCTGGTAGCTGCAGTGGTCATAGGACTGTCAGGCTGTGTCCACCCCACAACCCCTGACACACACACACTCAATTCTCTCAAACATGGGCTGCTGAAGGTGACTTCCTTCTAAGGGGCCCCAGCCTGCACCATAAACTTAGCTGGGCCATTTCTGGGAGACTGTCCAGGTCTCTGTGAATTCTGCCTCCTCTTTGATATTGCTGATATAGTTTGGATGTTTGTCCCCTCTAAATCTCATGTTGAATTGTAATCTGCAGTGTTGGAGGTGGGGCTAGTGGGAGGTGATTTCTCATGAATGGTTTAGCACCATCCCCTTGATTAGCATCAGGATTACCTCAGGATAGTGAGTGAGTTCTTGTGAGATCTGGTTGTTTAAAAGTCTGTAAGATCTTCCCCCTCACTCTCTCTCTCTCTTGCACCCCCTCTCGCCATGTGATATGCCGGCTTCCCCTTTGCCTTCCATCATGGATTGGAAGCTTCCTGAGGCCTCACTGGAAGCCAAGCAGATGCTAGGGCCATACTTCCTGTACAGCCTATAGAACTGGGAGTCTATTAAACCTCTTTTCTATATATTAGTAAGTTACCAAGTCTTGGGTATTTCTTTTTTTTTTTTTTTTTTGAGATAGAGTCTCACTCTGTCACGCAGGCTGGGGTGCAGTGGCATGATCTCGGCTCACTGCAACCTCCGCCTCCCAGATTCAAGCAACTCTCCTGCCTCAGGCTCCTGAGTAGCTGGGATTACAGGCATGCACCACCATGTCTGGCTAATTTTTGTATTTTTAGTAGAGATGGGCTTTCACCATGTTGGTCAAGCTGGTCTCAAACTCCTGACCTCATGATCCACCCGCCTCAGCCTCCCAAAGTGCTGGGACTACAGGCATGAGCCACTGCGCCCAGAGGGTATTTCTTTATAGCAATGCAACAATGGCCTAATACATTTGCCTAGAAATCAAAATTGCAATTTGGCACAAAACCAAAGGTAATATAACCTCATAGTTCAGGATAGCAAACAGCGTTCCATAGAAAACCCAACCCCTTAAGAGAATTAGTGTAGGATGCTTGCAAGGAGAAGTTATATTTTCCTTCCCCATTCGCTTTGCCCTCTGTATAAGTCCGTTTTCACGCTCCTGATAAAGACCTACTTGAGACTAGGCAATTTTAAAAAGTTTATCGAACCTACAGTTCCACATGGCTGGGGAGGCCTCACAATCATGGCGGAAGGCAAGGAGGAGCAACTCACATCTTACGTGGATAGCAGCAGGCAAAGAGAGGAGCTTCTGTAGGGAACCTCCGCCTTATAATACCATCAGACCTCATGAGACTTATTTGCTGTCACAAGAATAGCACAGGAAAGACCTGCTGCCATTACTCAGTTACCTCCCACTGGGTCACTCCTGAATGCATGGGAATTCGAGATGAAATTTGGGTGGGGACACAGCAAAACCATATCACCCTCTCATCTCTCTCTCCCCCTGGATTGCCTCTCAGCCAACTGCAGAGTGTCTGGGAAATAAGCATGAATCATCACCCACCTCTGCTTCTTCTGAGCACTCTACAACCTCCTGGCTGAGGAAACAGGGGAAGGCCCTACCTCATCCCTTCCAGCTGGGGAGCTAGCATACTGTCCCAATCCTTGAAACTTCCTCACTCTGCTAATGACTGGGCCTGGCTAAGGCATGCATCCTAACCAGCCAACGCTCCAGGGTGACAATTTTAGAATGAATATTGGAGAATGCAACTGAAGATTGATTCTGAGCCAGTTCTCATTCCCAGACAATGGTAAACATTGTTTTTCCTATAGTTTCCAGGAACATTTTCTCTCCCCGCTTCCTTCCTTTTCTCCTTCCTCCCTTTAATAAATATGTATGAAGCACCATCTAGAAGCCGGGCCCCAAATTGGGCACCTGGGAGTCAGCAGTGAATGAGACACAGTTCTTGCCTTCTAGAAGCTCTGACTCTGGACAGATATGAAGATTGATGGGAATTTTTTAATATAAAAATACAAGGCTGGCCGGGCGCGGTGGCTCACGCTTGTAATCCCAGCACTTTGGGAGGCCGAGGCAGGCGGATCATGAGGTCAGGAGATCGAGACCATGATGAAACCCTGTCTCTACTAAAAATACAAAAAAAAAAATTAGCCGGGCGTGGTGGTGGGCGCCTGTAGTCCCAGCTACTCGGAGAGGCTGAGGCAGGAGAATGGCGTGAACCCGGGAGGCGGAGCTTGCAGTGAGCCAAGATTGCGCCACTGCACTCCAGCCTGGGCCACAGAGCGAGACTCCGTCTCAAAAAAAATAAAATAAAATAAATAAATAAATAAATAAATACAAGGCTAACTGTGAGCAATGGTGATAAAGGCCACATAAGCTATTGGCTCAGGCACTGTGGCTGCACCTAGGGGAGGCACCCCACCCAGTTCTGGAGCCCAGCGGCAGAAGTGATGGTTAGACTGAGTCCAGAAAGGGACAAGAGGGGGCAAGGCAAGGAGAGAAGATTGCAAAAGTCATTAGCACGTGGCTCTTTGTGGCTGGAGGGAGGGCTAAGGTGGGAGCTGGGCAGTGGCCAGAGGTGTATGATAGGCAGCAGTCAAGCTCCAAAGGGCTCTCCATACCATTGAAAGGATTAATTCTGAGGGCAGTGGACAGCCACTGATGTTTCCTATACAGAAGAAAGATACAAGAATGTTCAAGTGTGGAAAATGGATTGAAGGATTATGGTTCAGAGCCAAGGATTTCAGCTCAGTGAGGGCTTCCTCACTTAAGAATTGCTTCATGGCTACATTTCACAGTGTACCATTGATATCTGGCTCTCTGACCCCTGCCCTCCCAGAAATGGCTTCCATTTTGAGGCATAGAGGTTAAAAGACACACTGAGGCTCCTGTGAGACACTTATGTCACAGCCAGCACTGGGCACCATCTGGGGCCTCTGTGACCCTTCTCCTTTGGTCTTCCTACCAACCCTGTCATCACCAGTTCACAACTGAGGACACTGAATGTCAGGAAAAGAAAGGATTCACCCAAAGTCACAGAGCTTAATAGTCACAGAGAATCTATTAAGTGGTGGAGGCAGATCTGAACTCAGGTCCTCGGACTCCAAGTCCGGAGCTCTCTCTGTTCTATACAATATTGTCTCATGCAAAGGATGGTAAATGCTGTGAAATAAACAAGAAGGAAGAGGTTGAGAAATCAGAGAAGGCTCTGTGGAGGCACTGAATGGGGAATGTGAGGTGGGCCTTGAAGGCTGGATAGATTCTGTGTAAGCAGGGAGGAGTAGTAATGAGGTGTGAGGGAGAGAAGGGACAAGATGAGTGAAAAGTCAGAGTGAAGACCAGGAATGACACATCCATGGGGCATTTATATAAATCTAACATGAGAGAAGCTTAATCTAAATCTCAGGAGGTTAAGACACATGGCAGATGGAATGGGAAGTCTAACATATACAGAATCCGAGTCCCACAGGAGAGGAGAGGAGGCAATATTTTAAGAGTGAATAGCTAACAATTATCACAGACACATACTATAAAACTATGCAAAGATATTCAATTCTTCTTTTGTCAACCAGAGAGAAAACGCAAATCACTACAAAGAATAAATAATTAGCCTTACAGCAGACTTCTCAGTTGCAACCATAAAAGCCAGAGAACAATGGAATAAAAGTTTCAGTATGCTGAGAGAAAAATAACTGTGTTTAATGAAACTAACTTTGAAGGAAAAGGACAAAATAAAAAATCTTCAGAAAATAAGTTGAGCTGGTTGATTTCTAAAGGAAATTCTAAAGGATGTACTTCAGGAAGAAAAAAAAAATTATCCTGGGTAGAAAATCCAAGATACCAGAACAAACGATGAGCACAGATACTGTAGGTCAATCTAAAAAAGTTGACTTACAAGACAATAATAATAATGGATAATTTGAGGTTTTGAAAAAGATAGAACTATAATACTAGACAATATCTTAGCAGTAGGGAGTAGGAGTTTCAAAATTCTGTTTAGGGAGAGGGTAAAGATATATAGAGTCAGCCCTTCATGTCTGTGGGCTCTGCATCTGCAGATTCAACCAAGTACAGATCAAAAATATTCAAAAACAGGCCGGGCATGGTGGCTCACACCTGTAATCCCAGCACTTTGGGAGGCTGAGGTGGGCAGATCACTTGAGGTCAGGAGATTGAGACCAGCCTGATCAACATGGTGAAACCCCATCTTTGCAAAAAAAATACAAAAATTAGCCAAGCATGGTGGTGCAGGCCTGTTGTCTCAGCTACTCGGGAGGCTGAGGCAGGAGAATTGCTTGAACCCGGGAGGTAGAGACTGCAGTGAGACGAGATCACACCACTGCACCCCTGCCTGGGCGACAGAGTGAGATTCTGTCTTAAAAAAAAAAAAAAAAAAAAAAAAAAAAAAAATTCAAAACCAAAAATGAATAAAAAACAAGAAAACAATTTTAAAAATACAAATAAAAAGAATACATTACAACCATTTACATAGCATTTACATCATATTAGGTATTATAAGTCATCTAGAAATAATTTAAAGTGTAGGAGGATGTGCATATGTTATATGCAAATGTTATGCCATTTTACATAAAGAACTTAAGCATCTGCATATCTTGGTATCCACAGGGGTTCCTGGAACCAATCCCCCAAAGAAACCAAGGGATAGCCGCATTAACTTTAGAATCTGCTAAGTGTACATATTAAATCGTCTAAATTAACCACTGGAAGATAGACATTGAGAATGGTAAAATCTCCAAATAATAGAGGTGGAAAAATGGAATGAGAAAAAAAAATGTTTTCAATGAAGCATGAGGAAAGCAAATAGCTGAAAAATAAATACGCTGTGACTCCATTTATATTAGGTTGAAAAGCTCACAATGCTAAACATTTGGAGATTAATATATAGCAATAAATGAAGCAAAGAAATAATGGACAAAATATTCAGCATAGGGATCATATCTGTTAAAGAGAGGTTACAATGGAGAGAAGCACACAGGTGAGGGCTTTAGGATTTGGTGCTGTTCCCAC
This sequence comes from Symphalangus syndactylus, assembly GCF_028878055.3. NCBI lineage: Eukaryota > Metazoa > Chordata > Mammalia > Primates > Hylobatidae > Symphalangus > Symphalangus syndactylus. The sequence continues at coordinate 93,361,107 of NC_072426.2, forward strand.
TTAAGCTTTCTTTATGCCCTTCACATATGTATATACATATATGGTAAATATTCAATACTTAATATTAAAAATATTTTAATACTGTTGTTCTGCAGCTTCTCACACATTACGGCTATGGCATTCATTCAAAATTGGTCAATGTCCTTTGGAGGCAGGGCAGGTTACCACCTAGAACAACAGAGTCACTAATCAGTTCTCAATTTCCATGCTGGTTGTCTTGTGTCCCTGAAGTATGGTTCTCAGCCTTGGCTGATGCCCAGGTCCCACTTAGAGCGAGTTTGGTTAATTCATTTGGGTTACATCAATTTGGTTGAAAACATTCTCAGTTGATTCCAATATGTAGCCAGGTTTGAGACTCTGGGCTAGAAAGTCAGTAGTCTTGCAAGCCAGGAATGGCAGAGATATAAAAAGTGACTCTCACATTCTAGAAACTCCCTCTATATTCAGAGCAATACTTGGAGATCTGAACATAGAGTTTTATAGACCTATTCTAGAGGGGATATAGGATAGGTCCTATGAAAGTCCCTGCCACACAGGAAAGAGAAGGAAAGAGCTTTTTCTAGGCTACAGCTGGGAAGAGGCAGAGAAGAACAGGAGGAGCTGTCCTTAATCCCTCTTCTGCAACCCACACCCCAGAAAGTCTGAGAAGGTAGCTGAAAGCAGGATGTCCTGTACCCCAGTTTCTGTTGAAGAGTCTAGCAATTACCCTGTGCCTGCATAATGTAGCCACAGCTAAGCAGAAATGGTATGTGTAGAGAGAGAAGTCTAAAGATGGTGATTCCCAGCCTCACCAAGTTCCAGTGAGGAATGGAGGGGATCCAGGAGTTCTGCCACATTCTAGAGTGGGATTTGGAGTGCACAGGTAGAGCAACCCTCATATATGGCTGGGGGAGTAGAAACTAGATCAACCTTCTGGAGAGCCATCAGCCCCCCTAGTTAAATAAGTACACATGCACCCTCCAGCCCAACAACTCCACTGCTGAAAGACACTGCACAGGTCCATAAGGATCCAGTGCAAGGAAGTCAGTGATTAATTGCAGGCAATCTGGGTTTCCATGACTTGGGGAGCAGATCAGTGAAATTAGGTGGATACACCCAGTGGAGTACTGTGCAGCAGTTGGAAATAATACAACAGAGCCACACACAGCATGCATCTAATGGCATGGTGCTCAGTGAGATAAGTAGACACAAATGATATTTAAAGCACCACACAATTCATGTAAATATAGGTAAGTATGGGGTAAGGGGAGTAGATTCTGGGAAGATGGCTTCAGGGGCAGCAACATCATTTTAAAATCTCTCCAAATCTCCAAATAAGAACAGGCAGTGCAACTAAAGAACAAAACCAGAAGTCCATAGACTAGGTTTATAATAAAATTAGGTCATGAGATATCCCCACGAGCCTTACTATGGCCTGTGTCCACAAAAATTCAAATGTTGACATTTAATCACCAACATAATAGTGTTAACAGAAGGGGTCTTTAGGTGATAATTAAGTAGTGAGGATGGAGGGCTCATGGGTGGAATTAGGCTCCTTATGAAGCAGCAGGTTCATTCTCTTCTACCTTTATGCTGTGAGGGAACACAGCATTCAAGTTGCCATCTTCAAAGCGAAGACTGAGCCCTCACAGACACCAAACCTGCCTATGCCTTGATCTTGGACTTCCCAGCCTCCAGAACTGTAAGGCAATAAATTTCTGTTCTTTATCAATTATTCAGTTTTGGCCAGGCACGGTGGCTCACACCTGTAATCCCAGCACTCTGGGAGGCCGAGGCAGGCGGATTGCCTGAGGTCAGGAGTTCAAGACAAACCTGGCCAACATGGCAAAACTCCATCTCTACTAAAAATACAAAAATTAGCCAGGTGTGGTGGCACATGCCTGTAATCCCAGCTACTCGGGAGGCTGAAGCAGGAGAATCGCTTGAACCCAGGAGAGGAGGTTGCAGTAAGCTGAGATCATGCCACTGCACTCCAACCTGGGCAACAGAGTGAGACTCCATATCAAAAAAAAAATAAATAAATAAATAAAATAAATAAAATTATCCAGTCTCAGGTATTTTGCTATAACAGCTCAAATGGGCCGAGAAAACCCCAAATACAAATGGGGGTAGGAATAAACCACTAACACAAGACCTTCATGATACCAATGTCTATACAGGAGAAAGAAGAAATAAACAATGAGGGTGGCTAATGGATGCAAGAGCAGTCAACAGAATTCACTGGAAAGCAGGAGACCAACTGAGAGTAGCAGCTGAAACTAGGGAGAGTTCTGCCCTCCCCAACCCTGGGTGAGTGCAAGGAGCCCACCGTGAGACCCTCCAGGGCCACCTGCCACCACTGTGAGTGAAATCAAAATTGAGCAAAATACAGGCAAATAGACGAAAGAAACAGAAAGTATAGACCCATGGAGAAGGGAAAGAGCCTGGAGAGCAGAAAGCAAGCTGCCCTGTTTGGGAACACTACACAAAAACTACACAAGCAGCAGCTCCATGGAGTTAGAAATACTTTCCTGGCCCTTGTTTAACTAGAAAAATTCAGGAAAACTAATTTCATGTAAAACTTAGCCAAAGAAAATCATCAAGGTCAAATCACATACGACATCATCATGTGGAAAAGTAAGTAAGGAGCAGAACAACTTCCCTATAGGTGATATATACACAATGTATATATAAGAACCCTTTCAACAGATACATGTGAAGCCTATCAGAATAGCTGCTTATTGGAGAGGAAAGGGAATGAAAATGAAGGAGAATAAGTAAATTAATAAGAAATAGCCTGTGTCTTCTGATGATAATAGGCCATGGGGGTGGGCAGGAGAAGGATGGCTGATGAACTCAACTCTCAGCACTTAGGACTTCTTAAAAGGTAGAAATAATTAAAAATGGTCCAGCTCCCCAAGTGGCCACAAGAAAAGAGGCAAGATTCAGTTGGGCGCGGTGGCTCACAACTGTAATCCCAGCACTTTGGGAGGCTGAGGTGGGAGGATCATGAGGTCACGAGATTGAGACCAGCCTGATCAACATGGTGAAACCCCATCTCTACTAAAAATACAAAAATTAACCAGGCGTGGTAGTGTACACCTGTAATCCCAGCTATATAGCAAAGAGACCTCAGAAAGAGTCAAGGTAGGGCCAGGTCATGTTTAGGGGATGATCAGTGCAGGGAAGGGGATCCTCAGACCCCCGCTGTGCTGGAGATCAGACCATCCTTCCACCAGCTGTGGACCATCAGCAGTAGATGTGCTAAAACAGGACAAGGCCCATGGATGAGCCACTGACCAGGGCCTTTCTTTGGCATCCTCCCAAGGCCGTGAGCTCTCCCTATACCCAGATGACATTTGACGAAGGGAAATGACATTGGAGAGACCCATCAAGCAAGGAGAAGCAGAACTCTGAGCTTAAAATGACTGAATATTTGCTAGAAAATCACAGTTAAACTGAGACTCTTACACCAGAGATAGGATTATCTTTAATGGGAAATTTTAAGTTATTTATTTTTAGTCATCAACAGGAAATGTAGGCCCAAAGTAAAATGAGATCACTTATAAAAACAAGTAAATAAGAAGCTCCATCTGTTGCACTACCTCCTAGAAAAAAATTTAAGTCTGAAGGAGATGTAGATAAAAATACAGACATAGTTTCTCAACACTGCTGACATTTTGCCTGTCCGGGGGGGCTGCCTTGTGCACTGCAGGATGTTTAGCAGCATCTCTGGCCTTTACCCGCTAGATGCCAAAAGCAACTCCCAGTTATGATAATCAAATGTGTCTTCAGATATTGTCAAATGTCCCCTGGTGGCACAGTCACCCTGTTGAGAACCACTTACATGGACATAGACCATTAATCTCTTAAAAATGTTGATAACTGAATAAAAAGAAAAGTTATAGAACAAGAAAACTGTAGTGTATGGTATAATTGATGCAAGAAACATGGCTTCCATAAGAGTTTACTTAAAAATTATCAAAATTTTGCAAACATAAGATCTATGAGAACAAGAATTTTGTGGGTTTTTCCCCTACTATATTTTCAGTCCAGAACAGTGTCTGGAACTTAGGCCCTCAATAAAGAGTGTTGAATAAATCACTGAGTAATTAGAATTACAATCCCATAACTAGCATTTATGGAATCCTGGCATTATGTTAACCACTGTGCTGAGAGCTTGATAAGCCCTAGCTCATTCAATCCTTGTAATGATCCTTTGAGGTAGATACTTTTATTTTCCCCATTTTCGTAGAGTGAAAAATCAGGCTAAGAGAGACTGAGTTACTTGCCAAGGTCTCGTAGCTAATAAATGGCAGAGCCGGGATAGGGGTGCAGCATTCTTTTAAGTCAGTCATATTCACAAGGCTTGTACTCTTATTAGACAGTAGGCAACCTGTCCTCCCCAGGTACAACCCACATCCAGATTCTACATCCAGAGCCTTTGTATTGATCTGTTCTCACACTACGATAAAGACTACCTGAGAATGGGTAATTTGTGAAGAAAAGAGGTTTAATTGACTCTCAATTCCACAGGCTGTACAGGAAGCATGGCCATTTTCCATGACCTTCATGGCTGAGAGGCCTCAGGAAACTTATAATCATGGTGGAAGGGTGAAGGGGAAGCAAGCACATCTTCACATGGGGGCAGGAGAGAGTGAAAAGGAAGGTACCACACACTTTTAAACAACCAGATCTCATGAGAACTCACTCATTATCATGAGAACAGCAAGGGGGGAACTGACCCCATGATCCAATCACCTTCCACCAGGTCCCTCTCCCAACATTGGGAATTACAATTCAACATGAGATTTGGGTGGGAACACAGAGCCCAACCATATCAGCCTTCCATGCACGATGACCTGGAAAATGTGTGGGCAAGGTGTGGATTTGTATAACCTGTTCCTGCCACAAAGCCTACTGAAGTCTCTCAGCAGACTGCTGTTTTGAATGAGCCAAGATATCATTTCCAAGCCCTAACCAATTTTAAGGCTGACCACAGTTCAAGAAGCAATGCCCAAAGAAGCCTGATGTGGAGGGTAAGGAGTGGCTGCAAACATCTGCAAAACGAAGTGTGCCCAGACTCCACGACAGAGTCTTTTCAGTTTGGGTAGATCCATCCCCAATGACTAAGAGATTAAGTATACTATCATGTTGAAAGCTGGTGCTAAAGCCAAACAAAGCAATTTCCAATCATCTCTCTATCATTATGGCCTGATCTTGAACAAGTAAATCTCTCCTAAGTGGTCAGATGGAATTGCATTAGTATCACCCACAGTTATTGGCCATATTAAGTGAAACAATCCCAGAAGGATAATGGATGATAGGACCACAGTGGCTGCTGCAACCAGGCCTTGGCCTAAGCCACGAAGTCCAAGAGTCAGTGGCAGAAGTGAACAGAGTTATAATTAAGGGAACTGAGGCAGAAGCCCAGCATTTAGATTGGGGGCCTTGATGGAGACTTCAGGAGAGACACATTTGGGCCCATCTGCAGGTGTCCAGAGCTCCTCTGGGCCCAAGCACCTGAGGCTGCCATACTGACCATAGCACTCCCGGCTGGGCCTCTGTAGAACAGGACAGGGCTGTGACACAGGGACAGAGATCCTTCAGGGTAGCCACCCTCTCTCCCATGGTTACAGGCTGCAGTGAGTAAAGATAAAAAGGCAGGGAATGCAGAAGAGCAGAGGAACACTGGCCTGACAAACAAGTCCAGGCTTGCTTTCACCCTTTCTGTGCCAGCACTGACTATCACAGGCAGGCCACTGCAACCCCGCTGGCCCCACCTCAGTGGGGCCTCCCTATTCGTCTCCCTGAATTCCATACAGATGTTCTCATATAGCGCCAACAACTTCATGTTCACTATTACAATATTTATTCCATGGGCACTAATCAGCAGCACCCTGGGAAAGGAAGGGCATTGTAAATATACTTTCAGAAGACACCCTGCAATAATAGAGCCATAAACCCGTATGTTAGCAAATCCTCAAGGCCAACCCGGAGTTCTGTTCCCAGCCCCTCCACCTCCATTCCATTCCCTGAAATTATTAGCTCAGAATTGAACCTGAGTAACCAAATGAGCTCTTTTTATTTCTCAGTTAGGACTTCACCCTCAAAAGAAAGAAACGCAGGCAGGCCAGCCACAATGTTTCACTTTTTATGGATCTCAATTTATCTGACATGCATATTTCTTAAAGCTTTCACCGCAGCTACGCCTCAACGGCTGACAATACCTCCATTACCACTTAGCTATTTCTCATTCATTTTTGTGACTTTCCTTTCTTACCACCATACTTTCCAGACAGTATCATTAAGGAGGCTGGAATTATTAAGCTCTTCATTCTCAACAGTATCTCGAAGCATCCTAAAGCCACAGAGATTGTGATGAATGAGCTCAAATGCCTTCATTTTTTTATAACGCCAAATGAAATTTAACCACGGCTAACTGCTCACACAAGGGTTTCACTGGACGAGTTTCTTGGTCCCAGGTATATTTATGCACAAGAGGCAATATCCATGCCTATGAATGCCTGCTCCAAGCTGACCTGCCAGGTTCTAATCACCAATGCTGCTGTTCATGAGAGAGCGGTATCACCCGGTAAAATGACTTCTGAAACTGGCTACGGCAAGATCCTGTATAATACTGACCTCCACTGGATATATACATTTATGGCATCATTGTTTAATGTCAGTCTCACTGACTAGACTGACAGCTTCGCTAGAGCAGAAGCCAGGTTATTTTTCCCTCTGTGGTGGACACAGATTGGTCTTGCCTGCCCAGTATCATTCAGTGGCTGTCTTCTGGCAAGGGAACTGTGACCTTTCGGGAAGACACGTACTCTCAGTCTATGCAGTTCCAATAGGGTGTTCTCCACCCACCTACTCTAGGCATGATCATATGACCCAGGGCTAGCTAATCAAGGCAGATCACCTGCCTGACCACAGTGACTGGTCCAGAAGTGAACATGTGACCAACCCAGACCCAACAAAGCAGACTATTGGGACTAATACTGGGGCTGTTGAGAGACAAGCAGGCCCTTTCTTCTGCTGGATTTGAGCCTGGGAGAATGCAGGCATGCAACCTCAGGCTGATGCATTGCTTGGTAATGAAAACAACACAGAAAACAACAGAGCTGAGAGATGGAGAGAGTCTGGTTGCTGAAAAGCCTAAGCTCCCTGGATCAAGCAAAGCCTGAAGCTAGACCTATCTGTGGGTTTTTCAGTCTTATGAGCTCAAAATTCTCTTTTAGGTTACATCAATTTGAATTTTTTGTTGTTGTTTCTCACAAGTGAATGTAAGTTCCATGAGGGTAGGGAAGGCACCAGTTTTGTTCATCACCACACACCCTGTACTTAGCACTCAACACAAACTTGACAGTAATAATCAACAAATGAATTATTTACATGCCTTTACTCAGGGAGTCTGTCTTCTCTTGCCCCTGTCTAGGTAACTCAGCAATCTGAAACACACAATTCCCTGTTTTACCCTAATTGCATAAGGACTTTGCAGACTATATGGGAGCCCAGATGGCATTCTTCAGGAATTCTATAGGAGGGTGGCACCGGCCTCAGGAGGAGCAGACACTTTCCTGGTTAGCAGTAAGGCAGGGCAGTGTTGGCTCCACAGCCCAGAGATGGCTGGGCACCTCCTAAAGAAAATGGCCACCTCTCCACCCTCAAGGAGACCACCTGGACTAGAAAGGAACTGACTCCCCAGAGCACCGTGTGCCCTGGAGCAGCCACTGAACCTTCACCTCAGCTGTGAGATGGCAGCAAGGCTGCACTGCATCACGGGTAAGAGCATTGATTCTGAACCCAGATCACCTGAGTTTGAATCCCACCTCCCCCACTTACTAAAAATATAACCAGGGGAGACTGACTTCACCTCTCTGTGCTTCAGCTTCCTCATTTGTGAAATGGGGCTAATGCGAGCAGCCAGTGCATGGTGATGTCACGTAGGACTAAATAAATGAACATATGAGAAATGTTTAGAAGAGGGTCCAGCATACTGTAAGCACTATGTACGTAATGGCTACCATTATTACCCAGTCCAGAGAGTTGTTTGGGAAGTAAGTGAAATACTGGATGTTCAAGGTTTACTGGACACAATGCCAACACAAAGTAAGTGTTCCCAAATTACTAGTTAAAACACAAAAAGCCAGTGTAATCCCACAGGTGAGGCCAACCACCACATCCCATAGATACCAGCCAATGTACATCTGACAAGAAGTAAAAGGTCAGATGTCCTCTGCCCAGGGATGCCACTGATCCAAAAGGTACCTTCGTGCACCAGACAGACACAGCCCCATACAGGATGCGAGGCTTGGAAGTAAAGTGGACACCAGAACTACAGACAACTGATAGGAAACGGTTAAAATTTCAGGAACACCATTACCATCTACGCTTTCCTAAAGCAAAAATAGTCTCATTCTTCTTTGTAGTCTCTTTTTGAGACTAGATAGCCAGTGCACCCTTGAAAAAAACAAGAAGGAAAATATTCCTTTATTTTTTAATTGGAACCGCTAAAGCATGAACTTAAGAGGAAAGTGGGTCAACTAACCTACTTCTTTTTCTCCTTTAGAAAGTTTTGCATTTGAGGTCAGAGTTGGTAGAAAATTTCCATTCCAAATTCTGCCCAAGAGAAGAAAATTAGCAATCTCGCTTGCCATGATGGATTGTGACATGCTAACCAACCTTCCAAATGGCCCCTGCGTTACACCTAATGACTTTTAAAAAATATTTCAAGATGGGTATCATACTCATAATAGAAGAAAATTCAGACTTGCACTTTTTTTGGAAGGCTAAATCAGTGTCATCTTTCTTTTGTTCACAGGTCTTTTTCTTTATTTCTGAGTGATAGCAGTGACATAACTTAGTATGCCATAAAGAGATGAACCACCTTGCACGTGCCTCGGTTCCTGATGTGCCACCATGTTTGTCTATTCCATAAAACAAACCAAAGCATTTATTGCATGACACCATGTTCTAAACACTTTTAAAATGTTCATACATATAATCCTCACAACACTACTATGTAGTGGGTGTTATTATTTTCTCCACTTCTGGTTTCTTCAGCAATTCCTTGCTAAACATGAATTTTAGTGCCTGGGTCCACACTGCCAAGATCCCAAGAACCCCATCCTAACTGCCCCCTCTCAACAGATTCCAAATCTTCACCAGCATTTCCTGTCTTCCCACTAATCCTGGAAGCCAAGAACAGGGGTTTGGACTGGCACACTCTCTCCCTCTTAGCTCCAGAAATTCTAGTTCCTGGGAGTAATCCCAAAGACCAAACAGGGCATCCCCAGATTTTCCCTCAAGCTGGGTCAGGAAACCAGTGCCAGCTCTGATTGCCAAGGTCAGGAATGAGGAGGGGTGAGATTTAAAATAAAGAACGCAGGCCAAGCCTAAAAGAAGTTCACCGAATATACAGTAAGGGATTGTAAATACAGAGAGGGCACTTTTCTGTCCCAGTTTCCAACCCTGGATGGCAGTATATGCAAAGAGACAGCCAGAATGGAATAGGTAAAACTAAGAGCCAGAAACCTGGTTTTTCATCCCAGCTCCCCTGCTGACTGCTGGACAAATGTGGGATAGTTTCTCAAGCTCTCTGGTCCTCAGTGGGGTCACCTGTAAAGGGCTAACCATGACCAGCTCTTGCAGTAATTGGCAGTGCCATGGGATGCAGGACTGCGTGGCAGCATCAAGCCCGAGGATGGCAAAGGTCAGCAGCAGCCAGCCTGTCCAACCCCTTCCTGCTCCATACAGCTCAGAGAGGTGACCTCCCTCCCAGTGCATGCAGTCAGAGGGGCCAAGCCCCAACTCCATTCCCACTCAGCTGCTGCCTCCCAGGGCACAGTTCTTTCCACCTCTCTGGGGGTTTCCTCCCTGCAGGACAGCCTGTGGGTTTGCCCCTCATCCACAGGGCTCCCAGGAGGGTTACCCAGGAGGGGATTACCATTGCTTACACCTCAGTTTCTATACCATCAACACAACATCAACAGAGAAATGAGCAAGGTGAAGTCCGACAGTCACAGGGTGGAGAACATCCTCAGTCCTCAGCCCACAGACTCCCAGGCACCTACCCTGTGGCCAGCCCCAGGCCCCGGCCAACCTTTCCAACATTCATGACAACCTGAGCAAACTTCAGTGGCTTGGCAGGGGCAGGGCCCTGGAGCAATATCAGCAGTGTTGCCCTCAGAACCACATTGCATGGCAGAGGTCAGGAGCAGAGGTTGTAAAGGCCCTCCACTCCCCATTCTGGGGGGTTCACTCGCCATCAAGACTGCCCAATAGCAAGCTGCAGCCATCAAAAATGCTCTTTCTTCTACTAAAGTGAAATGTGTTTCTTCAGAATCCCCATCCATCCCCAGGGATATGGTTTGGATATTTGTCCCACCCAAATCTCATGTTGAAACGTGATCCCCAGTGTTGGAGGTAGGGCCTGGTGAGAGGTGCTTGGGTCATGGGGGCAGATTCCTCATGGCTTGGTGCTGTCCTCACCACAGTAAGTGAGTTCTCATGAGATCTGCTTAAGTGTATGGCACCTGCCACTACCCACCTTCCTCCCACTCTCACCACGTGACATGCCTGCTCCAGCTTCACCTTCTGCCACGAGTAAAAGCTCCCTGAGGCCTCCCCGGAAGCCAAGCAGATGCTGGTGCTACTTCCTGTGCAGCCTGCAGAACTGTGAGTCAATTAAACCACTTTTCTTTATAAATTACCCAGCCTCGTATTTGTTTACAGCAACACAAAAACAGCCTCACACACCTGGAGCCCAGTTTTGACCTTTTTAGCAATCCCCCTTTCTCAAGACAGAACTCCAGAGACTGAGGGGGTGGTTCTGTTCCTCTACCCATTCCTCCTTACAGCTTCTCCTTTCCAAGATAAACATTCCCGCAGTAATCATTAAAATGACTTCTGTGATTTATATTTCCTTCCCTTCCCTCAAACACAGCAATGTTTTGTTTGTGTGCTGTCATCCAAACAGCAAGCCGGAGGAGTGTGAAGATGTGGGGCCCATTCTAGAACCTAGCAGCTCTGTGACCTTCAGTGTTCTTCTCTGAATGTATTCTGAGGTCACAGTGGAAGCAGGTGGGAAGAAGTGTCCATTCTACTTTGGAGCTCTCGCGTCTCACAGGAAAGCTACCCCTCACTGCTGGGATCCCTGCACTGTCTACATGGCTGGGGAGTGCCTCCTCCCAGGTGGGGTCCCCCCTTTGTGCTTGCTCATGAAGAAGCATGCCAATAACACCCCACAGAGGACAGCCAAAGGCCCACCCAAGCCCAGGTGAGGCCACGCTTGAGATCTACTCCCAGCACCTGAGCAGGGTCACATGGAGATAATTTACCAATGCCAACGACGTCACCCACCGGGTAGTCCCATTCTGTGACAAGCCCTAAGGGCAAGCAGCAAGGCAGCCAATGGGTTGTCACCCAGAGAATAAATCATAGACCACATTGCGACTGTTTTTGTAGAAGTAAAGCTCAGGAAACGGAATTTGTTCTGACTGAGCCAATGTTCAGACAGAGAACATTCTTAATAATTTTAGATACATGTCGAATTTCGAAAATACATTTTTTCCCCACAGCCAAGCTTATATGTACTAGCATTTCTCACAAGTAGTTTGATATAACTACAAATCTCTCTCACAATTCCTGGAACATAACAATAAACAAAGGAGAAACAAGGAATTACTATCACTCTTTGTAACCCAGGAGACTTTACCCAGAACCCTGCGGTCCCAGAGAAAAGCCTATTCCCAGTCCCCTCGCACTCTGCACTCTGAGCCCATTTCCCCAAACCTGATTTCCCAAAGGAGGTAGAGCCTCTGGTGGTTGACCCCAGATCCCAGGAAACATCAGGAAACACACTGGCATGGCTTTTTATGGTGGACAAAGCACTCCTGTTGGCCCAATCTTCATAAGTGTCCTGTGAAGTAGATGTTACAATGCCAATTTCACAGATGGGGAATTTAAAGGACACATCCAAGGTCTCAGAGCTGCTAAGTTCTAGAATGGACCCCATATCTTCAGATTCTTTGTCTACTTGCTGTTTGGATAACACTGGCACAAATCCACATGTGTTTGAGGAAAGGGAAGGAAATCATTCGAGTAGTCATGTTTAACCTGCATCTGAAATCTAACTAAATTAACTAAGACTCTTTTATTCGGGAAAGAAAAGATTTGTATTGGGATCCTGACAGATTACGTTATTGGCTCAAATTCTTCTTCCCTCTCTGTTGCCACACCCTTTGACAGAGGACTCTGCAGTTCCTCGTAAGAAAAAGACAGAATATATTTTCCCATTCCTCAGCTCTGTGAGGTATAAGGCAAAGTGACAAGGTGCTGGCTCTAAGACTAGGGCTCAAGAGCCTGGCATGCTTCCAGTTGCTCTCTGACGTCTGTCCTGTCACCATGGGAAGAGCACGCCTGAGCTGGGCCACTGGTCCCAGAAGAGCATAAGAGATCCGTGGTGCAGAGTTGCCCCAGCTGAGACGCCCAACCAAGCCCAGCGAGAGCCGAGTCCCCTGCCAACCTGCAGCAAAAACTCCTTAACAATTAAATTAGACTGGTGCAGGCCACCTGCCTCTGTAGGAATTGGTACAGAGGAAGTCCTAGCCCCTCCGTCAGGGAATTCCTATATTGAAAGAGAAGGGGGAACACACTCACCATTCCAGACTTTGGGATTTTATGAGTGAGTAAAGTTGGAAAAAAAAAAAAAAAAAAAAAGCACGAGTGGGGTAGATCCTGGGCTGCTAACTTTTTACTTTTTCAAGCAAAGGCAATATATAAAAATAACCATGACTTACTATCCCATCAATTCATAAAAGATAGGACATTTTAACACTAAAACTGAGGAAAGGATATAATCTTAGAATACGACACAGTCCTTTCTAAGCAAAGTTACTTGGCCACCCTCCATATGTGAGCCTTTTTCTTCCCTTCTGTCACAGATCAATGATAATTCTGTCACAAAATAGCTCCAGCCTGTGTAACAGCAACTTTTCTGCATGCTTTATGGTAGAACTGTCAGAAGAACATAAAATTAGCTACATAAATTGTGAGACTTAAATCTTGGTTCTGTTTGTTCTGTGACAATATAAAAGTTACCTTTTAAAAAAAAAAAAGTCAAAAAAGACAACAAAGCTAAAAATAAATTTGAGCACCTCGGTCGCACCTTCTCCACTGGCTACCAAAGGCAGTCGGAGCACCCAGCACAGCTGCCCACTCTCACCCACGTGCCACTCCTGAGTTACACTCCATAGCTCCCTAAGATGCCAGTGCACTTCCATGACCACAGTAACGTCTGAACAAAAAGCGCAGTGGTGACTTAAATGGAAGTTCTACCGGGGCTACAGGGACACATAACTGGGACAGAAGGGAGAGGCAAAGAATCCCCAGCACCAGCTCCAGGGACACATGGCTCAGTCAGCCATGAGTGCTGTCTTCTCTCTGAGCCCTAAAGAGCCAGTCCAACCTTCTGCCAGATGTGTGGTGACCTGGGAAAAGAAAGAGGTCTGAAAGTGGACGGTGGTCATAACAGACTAGATTATCCCTCGAAACTATCCGCTGTACCATGGACGCCACGTTGGCTCTGGCTAACACAATGTGAGCAACAACTTTACGTGTCAGTTTCCTGCAAAAGCTTTAGGAGCCAATGTGTGGTTCTCCAAGTCTCTTATTTCCCTCTGTCATGAGATCATCAATGTTTTCTTTTTTTTTTTTTTTTTGAGACTGAGTCTCACTCTGGTTGCCCAGGCTGGAGTGCAATGTCGCAATCTCGGCTCTCTGCAACCTCTGCCTCCCAGATTCAAGCAATTCTCCTGCCTCAGCCTCCTGAGTGCCTGGGATTACAGGGGCCTGCCACCACACCTGGCTAATTTTTTTTAAATATTTTTAGTAGAGACAAGGTTTCATCATGTTGGCCAGGCTGGCCAGGAAGTGATCCTCCCACCTCAGCCTCCCAAAGTGCTAGGATTACAGGCGTGAGCCACCGCGCCTGACTGACCATCAGCGTTTTCAATAGAGGCAGCTCCTTCAGGCTGAGGCGCAGACTGAAGTCTGTAACCAACTCCCAAAGGTCACGTAACATGTGTAAGAAATAAACCTTGACTGGTGGGAGTCACTGAGACTTCAGACGCACTTGTGACTGAGGCATGTCCAATCTGACCGACATGACACGGATGCTATTCATTGGGTTGGAGAGCTCAACAGCACTGGCAACAGAGGAAGATGGCAAGCTCGTCTTGGAGGTATTTCTGTACTTGGTCCCTGGGTGAGAGGCAGGGGTGAGGGTCCAATACAGAGATGCCTAAGACATAGGCCCCTGACCTCACCAAGCATAAGACCAGCTGGGAAGGCTAATCTGACCCTCACATGTGTGGCTCTGGATTTTCAATGCAGAGAAGCAAGGGCTGTTCTTTGGAACTGGAAAGCCTGGGATCTAATCCCAATCTGGACATTTTCTTCCCACCTTCATCCATTCTTCCCATGGATACTTACTGAGCCAGGCACAGGGAAAACAAACAAGCTCCTTAACCTCACAGGCTGACATTCAGGTGGGAGGACAGACAGTAAGTAAATCTGATAAATACCAACTGGGCACACTCTGTCCAGGAAATGAGCAGGGCGAGCTGAGGGACACTGGGGAAGGCTGCTGTAGGTAAGGAGTTCAGGAAAGGCCTTTCTGAGGAGGGGATGTTTGAGATGGAAAATGAGAATGTGTCAGCCATGCAAAGAGCTGCAGAGCCACGGCAAGCACAAAGGGTCTGAGATGGGAAACAGGATGGCTTGTTTGAGGAACAGGAAAAAGGCCAGAGCATTGGAAACAAGGTGTGCAAGGAGGGACTTTCAAGGAGCCACCCTGCCCTAACAGTCTATGTTTGGGTGACGCTGACCTCTTCATTCAGCCATCTGTCATCTGATCAACAAGTATGTACCCAGAGCCTACAGACTGACAGGCTGTGGCCAGGATCCAGGGATGGGGGTCCTAGCCACCAGGAGCTCATGCAACTCTCAGGGCTGTCTTATGACCACAAAGAAGATGCCTCTGAGGAGCCCTTGGTGGCTACAGAGGCTGCGAGGTGACAGCAGTGGGCGAGAGCCATGTTCATCCCTTCCCAGAAGAGTTGGGAGGCCCGTTCAGCATCCCTGGGGCCTGCAGCCTCCTGGACTCCCACTGGGAGAGGGGCAAAATGGAGATTGCTTAAAGTCCTCTGCCCCCTGATTATAACTGTCCTCAGCACCCCTCCCCAACCCCAGAGAGAGGCAAAGATGTGGAAATCTTCTGGCACAGGGCCCAGAAAAATGGTCCTACCATGGAACCAGGGGGCAATGAACTTGGTGTTCCTCTCGAAGCCAGCTCGGCGAGGCAGCTGCTCCTCCTTAAACCAGCGGACGATGACATCTCTGGAGACTGGGCGCAGCGGGCGCTCCCAGGTCCTGCTGAAGAGAAAGAAAGGGGGGAGGGCATAAGAGTCACGGAGGGAGAAAGAGCGGAGGGAGAGGAAGGCAGAAGGGAAGGAAAGAGGAAGGGAGAGGAAGGTAAAAGAAGGAGGAGGAAGGGGGGGGTGGAAGAAGGGGCAGGGGAAGGCCATGAGAGAATGAATAAGCATGGTGCCCACATCCATGCCTACAAAGAGGATTAAAACAGCCCAGGTACTCGAAGGCATTTTGCAGATTATAATGTACCATCTGTTATTATTTATTTAAAAGAAAACTGTTACCGATTGCTTCAAAAAACAGCCACACAGGTGGGAATGAAAAGAAGCTAGGAGGGGGTGTCTGAGGGAAAGAAAAGGCTTGTTTTCCCTCGAGCATGGCCAGGGCATAAATACCAGCATGGACGAAGGAGGCTCCTGACGGAAAGTAAATGAGTGTGTCCCATCCCCTTCTCTCTCTCAGAAAGAATTCTGGGTCTTGTCCCCTCCTTACCTCTCCCTCCCTGCCCTCTGAGGGGACGCCTGCCTTTGCCACAACTCCTGCGCTTTTGTAAGGGAGAACCAGGACAGTGAACAGAGAGAGAAGCCGGAGAACCTCAATTTGCTCAGGAAATGGCTGAGATTCCTGCCCAGAAAATAAAAAGTATGGCAGAGGAAACAGAGGCAGAAGGAAACAAAACCACACGTTGGTAACTATGGCTGGAACGGGTGAGGGACTGAAGGCACGGAGGGTGGGAGGAGGAGGGGCACGGGAAGAGTTTAGACGAGGGAGTAGATACGTTTTAAAGTTTTCTCACAGGTGAGCCAAGATCATCATTGCTTTCGTGTCTGAACTGCGGTTCAGACACATGCGTACGTAGACTGGGACACATAAGACCCCACTGCACTCGGGCTACACTGAAAGCGTAGTAAGAGCTGGCAGCACAAGACACGTGACAGGCACCCACAACTGTGTGGTGAAGTACAATGCAGTAACACCATGGTGCACGAAATCATGGCACAAAAATACAGCATCTGCGCCGGGCGTGGTGGCTCACGCCTGTAACCCCAGCACTTTGGGAGGCCGAGACCAGTCTGGCCTGGTCTACTCCCTCGTCTAAACTCTTCCCGTGCCCCTCCTCCCACCCTCCGTGCCTTCAGTCCCTCACCCATTCCAACCATAGTTACCAATGTGCGGTTTTGTTTCCTTCCGCCTCCGTTTCCTCTGTCATACTTTTATTTCCTGGGCAGGAAATCTCAGCCATTTCCAGAGCAAATTGAGGTTCTCCGGTTTCTCTCTCTGTTCACTGTCCTGGTTCTGCCTTACAAAAGCGCAGGAGTTGTGGTGAAACCCCATCTCTACTAAAACAACAAAAATTAGCTGGGCATGATGGCAGACACTTGTATTCCCAGATACTCAAGAGGCTGAGGCAGGAGAATCGCTTGAACCCACAAGGCGGAGGTTGCAGTGAGCTGAGATCGTGCCACTGCACTCCAGCCTGGGCAACAGAGCAAGACTCTGTCTCAAAATAATAAGAACAATACAGCATCTGAGGAACAAGGCAACAGCCCACCTTGAACAACCAAAGCCTCTTCGCCATTTCCAACTGAGTGACAGGAGCCTGGTAAATTCTTATTTTGTTGTTGTCATCCACCTAATAGTACTGGCATTTAGAATTCACGGTTATCCTTGTTTTTTATAAAGTCAATGTCAGCTGTCCTCTCATGTGGTCTCCGTATTTGCCCTGTGCCCTCACTTTGACACTGTGCTCAGCACACCTCCTTACAAGCCCAGAATAAATCCATGGGGTATTTCTTTACTCACCCTAAACTGAATACACTCACACATGCACACGCATGGACACACACAATAGTGAACACTGTAGATTTGAGAAAAGATGTCGGAAGGACAGAGGGTGAGGTTACATTGCATGGCTTACAGCCGTCATCTGTGGAGTTGGCCTCCAGCCCCTGTTTTCCCACTCGCTGCCACTCTGGGCTTTCCTTTACCCCCTACAGCCCTACAGCCAGCCAGCCTGTGTTCCCAGTCCTCACACTTTTCCTTCTCAGTAACCTCAGATGTCTTTCTTCTTCATTAAGCAGTGCAGGGCAGCCTGCTTCACCCAGCCTCTTCCTCCACATTTGCATCCCCCCAAAAATAGCTGTGCTCGGTGGGGAAAAACTCCTCTAGTTTCTAGGACTCGCTTTCCTTAGAAGGCAATAGGAAGTTATATATAACAGCAAAAAATAAATTCACTCACTCTGGTCCCTCTGTTTCTAAGCAGTCGATTTGAATTCGTTTCTAAGCAGAGAGTTTCTAAGCAGGGGATCTGACTCCCCCAGAATATAAATGCTACATTTATATACCTTAAAATTTTGATCATTCTATATAAATTAGATAGTTTTCACTTCTTTTTTCTTTTTCAGCTAATCTATGGCATTTTCCCTTATAAACCCTTCAAAGGAGTCACTTTTATTTTCAGAAAACATTCCAGTGAATTGACTTAACCAAAATTCACTGTAAACAATTACATTGCTTTGACTTTTTGCCATTATTAATAATGCTATGATAATCATCTTTGCGCTTTTTCCAATTTGCAGATAATTTCCTTAGTATAGATACTGGCACTGAAATTACTAGCCAAAGTCATACCAGCAGTAAAGAGTAGGGCCTGGGTAAAAAGATATGTGAGCAGCTTGTATACTGGTCCACAAGAGCTAACTGTTAAATTTTCAGGAATTTTCTAAGCCAGTTGTTAAACACAGCCATCATTAAAAGTTAAATGTAATACGCCGGGCACAGTGACTCATGGCTGTAATCCCAGCACTTTGGGAGGCCGAGGTGGGCGGATCACCTGAGGTCAGGAGTTCAACACCAGCCTGGCCAACATGGTGAAAACCTATCTCTACTAAAAATACAAAAAATTAGCCGGGTGTAGTGGCGCACGCCTGTGATCCCAGCTACGTGGGAGGCTGAGGCAGAAGAATCACTTGAACCTGGGAGGCAGAGGTTGCAGTGAGCCAGGATCAGACCACCACTGCACTCCAGCCTGGGCGACAGAGCAAGACTAAGTCTCAAATATTTTTTTAAAAAAAGTTAAATCTGGCCGGGCGCGGTGGCTCACGCTTGTAATCCCAGCACTTTGGGAGGCCGAGGCGGGCGGATCACGAGGTCAGGAGATCGAGACCACGGTGAAACCCCGTCTCTACTAAAAATACAAAAAAATTAGCCGGGCGCGGTGGCGGGCGCCTGTAGTCCCAGCTACTCGGAGAGGCTGAGGCAGGAGAATGGCGTGAACCCGGGAGGCGGAGCTTGCAGTGAGCCGAGATCGCGCCACTGCACTCTAGCCTGGGCGACAGAGCGAGACTCCGTCTCAAAAAAAAAAAAAAAAAAAAAAAAAAAAAAAAAAAAAAAAAAAGTTAAATCTAATAAATGTACAATTAAATAAATTTTATTAAAATAAGGATAATAAATACTCAAAACTAAAAAAAAAAAAAAAAAAAAAGAGTATAAATACTAGATGTATATTCCAGGAGGCCACTTGGCCCAAAGCCTCACTCCTGAATCTGAACCTCTCCTCCCATCAGTGGCATGCATCTGCCCTTAGCACAAACAGATGAGGTGTGCTGACAGGCGCCACAGAGCAGTGAGGCCATGGGCACCCGTCCCATGGGGCAGCTACAGGAGAGAGGCTGGTAGGAGGGCCCTCTCACTGCCTGGGCTTGCTGCCCTGTGTGCACAGCTGCTTGTCCCCTTTGAGGCTCACTCTGGAGTGAGGCCACTGCTCCCCTGTTGGCTGCACACAGCCAGCCCAGAGCCAGGTTGCACCATGGTCCATGTGGCTCCATCAAATGGGCCTGAGGGACAAATTCTAGGTTTCTTTTAAAAAGCATAGATGAGAAGATGGCTTTTCTAACTATGCCCCCAAATTTAGAAAATATAAAAGAGGTCGGGTGTGGTGGCTCACGCCTGTAATCCCAGGACTTTGGGAGGCCGAGGCAGGTGGATCACCTGAGGTCAGGAGTTCGAGACCAGCCTGACCAATATGGTAAAACCCTGTCTCTACTAAAAATACAAAAATTAGCCAGGTGTGGTGGCATGCACCCGTAATCTCAGCTACTCAGGAGGCTGAGGCAGGAGAATCACTTGAACCTGGGAGGTGGAGGTTGCAGTGAGTGACCCAAGATAGTGCCATTGCACTCCAGCCTGGGAGACAGAGTAAGACTCCGTCTCAAAAAAAAAAAAAAGGATATAAAAGAAAATTTGACCTTGTAACAATCAAGAATTCCTGCATGACAAAAAATTTCATCATGAAAATCAAAAAATAAGTGCCAAACTGAGAAAAAATGTTTATCACAGACAAAAGAATCCTCTTCCCTAATATGTAAGGAGTTCTTAGAAATCAATAAAGACAACACAATAAAAAGATCATTTACAGCACATCGTATAGAATACTATGCACCTGTAAAAAAAAAAAAGCCTAAATAGATAATATAAGAATTGATATGAAAAGCCTTCTAAAAACTAGTTATATGAGGGGAAAGCAATCAAAGTGCAGAACCCCATGCATAAAATGCAAACTTTTCTACAAAAAAAAAAAAAAGGTGGGGAGGAATAAGGCCTTTCATGATGGTAATTGCAAAAACAAAGTGAGTGGATACATAAAAAACTAAGAACAGAGCCGGACGCAGTGGCTCACGCCCGTAATCCCAGCACTTTGGGAGGCCGAGGTGGGCAGACCACAAGGTCAAGAGATCGAGACCATCCTGGCTAACACAGTGAAATCCCATCTCTACTAAAAACACAAAAAATTAGCCAGGTATGGTGACGGGCACCTATAGTCCCAGCTACTTGGGAGGCTGAGGCAGGAGAACGGAGTGAACCTGGGAGGCGGAGCTTGCAGTGGGCTGAGATCACGCCACTGCACTCCAGCCTGGACGATAGAGCAAGACTCTGTCTCAAAAAAAGAAAAAAAAAATCTAAGAACAGTAGTGACCTCTGGAAGAAGGGGGAATGGAGTAGATGGAGGGAGAGAGGGAGTCAGCCATTTCTCAGTATACCTTTTTAAACCTTCTGGTTTGGGAATCTTATACTTGACAAGAAAGGAAAGGGTGGGAAGAGGGGAGGGGAAGAAATGAAGACATCATCAACTGTCCCTAGACTGCAGGCAGAGGCAAAGCAAAACTCAGACACCCCTTCATTATCTGGGGGTGACTGGACTCTTCTGCAGATTACCTGAGGTTAAAGGAGCCGGCAGGTGCTCACCACCCAGCCTCTGGCCCTCCTGGGGACAGTGGTTGTTCAACAATGATGAGGGAAGGGGGGCACCCAAGAGGAGAGAGGCCAAACCTTGGGGTGGCCTAAGGTGGGGGCAGGTAGAAGGAAGAGAGGCTCCCTGCAACCTCCTAAGCTTTGGTCCTGACAATTTCGGACACTCACCTAAGTGCCCTTGCCAAACAAACCCTCACGGGACACAAATGTGTGTGAGGACCCGCCTGCAACCAACCATGCTAAACTGCAAACCTACTATTCCAATTGGAGAAAAACGGGCTTGCCTGGGGCTCCGAGAGGCAGCAAGCCCTGGTGTCCAGGCTGCCCGGCCGTGCTTTACCCATCTGAGGTCTCATTACAAGTTCTTAGCCTGGGGCCCTTAGACTCTCAAATTGTATGCAAACATTCTAGATCTTTATATATGCATATTTGAGGGGGAAGAAGGTACACAGCTTTCTTCCGATTCTCAAAGGAATCCTTGACCTTAAAAAGGTCTAAGCTCCCAGAACTCCGAAGTTATTACAAATCTCCAACTTCCACATCTCTCCTCCCTCTCCTACCCTAGACTAGGGCTGAGGTCCAGAGGGGGAAATGCTAGCCTCAAACTACACAGCAAATCTGGGGCAGAACTGGGACTGGGACCCCGGTGTCCCATGCCCTAATCCAAGGCCCTTGCCCCAACCACACTAACGCGGAGCCTCGACCCACCTGACCGGCAGGGCAAGGGGCTGCGGCGGACCGGGGCCGGGGAGGTGGTGGTAGAGTCTTGCCTCCTGCTCATGGCTCTGGCCAAGCTCCCGGAACATGGAGCTGAGGCCGGCGACCGTTCCCTTCTGGATAGCACGGAGCGAGTGGCGTCGGTACTCGTCCCGGGCGCGCTGGGCTCGGCGGCTCCTCTCCTCATCAGCCGCCTTGGACCTGCGCACTGGAAAGAGGAAGACAGCGCATTAGCCCAGATCCACAGCGCATTAGCCCAGATCCGCAGCCCAGGCGGTGCACTGCGCCAGCTGGGACAGGAAGTATTCAGTTGGTGCAAAAGTAATTGCAATGTAGTGGCAAAAAATCGCGATGACTTTTGCACCAACCTAATAGTCCAGGAACCTCAGGATTCACCTGGCTGCAAGGAAGCTCAGAACCCAGAATGACAGAGCGGGCCCTGCCCAGCCCTAGCAGCAGCCCTAGGGCAAGCCTGTCCCTACAGAGGTAAAGATACCCTGACAGTTTAGGGTTGTCTGGTTGTTCCTGTGATGCCATTCCAGAATGGCCAAGCCACCTTGGGGTGGAAATTTACATCTCCCTATGTATTTCTTCCTGGGAGTGCCCTGCTCAGAGCAGCTCCTCAAATCCTCTGCCCACTCAGCTCACCCGTCAAGGTGGCCAGCATCCCCAGACACCACCACCGTCACCCACGTTGACAGTGCCAAGCCGTGGGCTTGGTGCCTTCCCCGCATTATCTCACTAAAGGACTTCCCCCAACCACCCAGGCAGGGAACATCACTATTTCTGCTTTATGGGTGAGGAAACCAGCCTCTGAGAGGTTAAGTAACTTGCCCAAAGTAAATCAGCTAATAAGGAACAGAGCCTGGACAGAAACCCAGGCGTGCCTGGCTCTAAAACCCACACAGTTCTTTCCACCCCATGGCCCCACCACTCAAGCAGCTACCTTCGATTTAAAACCCTGTGTAATCTGACACCAGAGCTCTTTCCTACTAAAAAACAAAAGAGCATTTAAAGACCATCTGGCCCAACCTCTTCATGTTATTCATGTGGAAACTGAGGCTCAAGGAAGGACAGCAATTTGCCCGACTGGGTTAATGGACCAGGCCAGGAACCTTCCTTCCTGCTACCACAAGATGAGTTGTTGGAAACACTAGTGTCCCAGTTCTGGAGCCCCTTCTTGGTTTCCCATGACCTTGAGAGCTGGTAGATGAGTGTATGGGCAGGGAGGAGGAAGAGGATCTTTTGCTAACTCTAACAGCTCACAAGACTCCAAGACACCCCGCTCTCTAGCCCTCTGTCTTCACATATACATATATTAATAGATGGGTATATATTCATTTTTTTGAGATAAGGTCTCACTCTGTCACCCAGGCTGGAGTGCAGTGGTGCAATCATAGCTCACTGCAACCTCGACCTCCTAGGCTCAAGCAATCCTCCCACCTCAGCCTCCTGAGTAGCTGAGACTACAGGTGTGTGCCACCATGCCCATCTAAGATTTTTAATTTTTTGTAGAGACAGGGCTTCACTATGTTGCCCAGCCTGGTCTTGAACTCTTGTGCTAAAGCAATCCTCCCACCTCGGCCTCCCCAAAGTACTGGGGTTATAAGAATGAACCACCATGCATGACCTCTTCCATCTTTTTGCGCTCCTCAAGGAAGGGCCCTGCCTCAGCCAAGTGGCCTTGAAAAGATATCTGTGCTTCTAAATCTCAAAAGGGAGGTCTGGGACCTGGAAAATGCCGGAAAGGGAACAAAACCCATTAGAGGCAAATTCTGGAATTAAAACCAATTATTTTGTAGTCTCATTGCATCTTGGCAGGCCCCTATCTGCCTCTAAAATCCAACTATTTTGCAAAAAAAAACTCTTGCTGGCCTTGTTCTTCTGATTGCACCAGGCTAATGCCCCAGCCCCAGTGGGTCACCTTCTCTTCTCAGAGTAAAATCTTAGTCTGTTTCTACTCCAGTGCCACTCAAGACATGCATAGCAGGCACCTACCAAGAACTGCACTGTTAGTATTTGCAGGATAAAGGTCAGTAGCCCTGTTCCTGAAAGAAAGCATTTCTACTTCACAAGTTGTCAAAGAACCCTTTCTGGGAACAGAACATCTCCCAGATCTGAGGAAGGCAGCATGAAGTCCGTCCCTCAGAAGGTATTTATGGAAGTGCCCCCATGGGTGTCCCATACAGAATATCCACTAGGCTGTGAACTCCATGAGGGCAGGTGGAGAGTTTGCTTTGGTCTATTCATTGCTGTATTCTAGTGCCAAGAACACAGTCAGCAGGCGATACATATTTTTGTATGACTGATTGAACTCAATTAAGTATTTCGCACTGCACTAGGCCCTGAGTTGGATACGGAGATAATAGTGAAGCAAATCCTTCTTTCAAGGCACTCAGAGGCAAGCTGGGAAAATAAGACCAACAAATATCTCTAGCATAATGAAGAAAGTAGTGAGCATCATTTAAAAAAGAGACCAATAAAGTATTGTCAGAGTTTAGGGGCAGCAGCCTCGCATTCTGCTAGGGAGCCAGCAGCCATCACAGGAAATAATTTGACTGGGTAGGGGAAGATCAGTAAGAGTTTTCCAGAGAAAGAAAAGGGAAGAGGCCATTCCAGAGAGAAAACTGAGGTTTCGGTGGTTTGTCACTCCTTAGGTTACAAGACTCCAAGACACCCCTCTCTCTGGCTTCCATCTTTTTGTGTTCCTCAAGGAAGGGCCTTGTGTCTGCCAAGTGGGTGAGAAGACACCTGTATGTTGCGGCTTCTAAAACTCAAAAGGGAGGTCTGTAAGTTCCAGACCCTAAGAACACCATGATACCTGCCTTGTATTGTGACGAAAGGCTCCAACAAGGTCAGGATGCCTCGGGATGGGCTTTGCAGACATTTGACTGCAAACTAAAAACTAGAAGCTTGTACCCTACAAGGACCGTGACTTTTGGAAGATTACAGCCCCTGAGAGACAGTGACATTCAGTGACAGACAGGCAGGCAGGTTGCAGAAGGAAATTGTATGTAGACTAGGGAGCCGGGTTTTTGGAATTCAGACAGGTGGGGCCTTGAGCCATTTGTCACACAAAGACTAAACCCATTCTCCTCAAGCCCAGCTCTGATCTTACCATTCTCTTCCTCAAAAGTCTTCAGTGGCTCCCACTGCACACAGAATAAAATACAAACACCTTGGCCTGCCAGGTAAGCCCCTGAGAAGTGCCCTGCCTACTTTCCTTACTTTCTCAGTTCAGTGGGCTCCTTCCCCAGCGCGCACACACACACACACACACACACACACACACCACTCTGCACTGTAGCTCCACCGTGCTCCCACCAAGCTACAAACCTGCCTCTGTGCAGCTGTGTTCAACAGACCAACTCAGACCAACCGGGTCATCTCAGGCCCACCCTACTCCCCTGTCCAGACAGAAAAAGCTCAGTGTCCTATAGAATTCAGATGATCTGGCTACATCCTGCAAAGAAACTCCATGCTTCAAGGCAACATTAATTTGTAGTAATCCCTTGGGTGAATAGAACAATGTCTCTGAAAATTAATGAATAATCCTAGAATATGGGGAAAGGCATCAGTAAAGATTTGAATTGTATGTGAAAGTGGATGTGTTTAAATTCTGCTCCGTGTGACCTCTGGCAACCTGAATTACCTTATCTACACCTTCTTTCCTTGTCTATGAAGTGGGGGCCTGACCGGGTTGCTTTGAGATGTAAATGGGACAGTACAGGGCGGGCTTGGAAAGCCCTGGCATGGGCTAGGTTTATTAAATATTATCTGTTATTGTCGTGTTTGCTGTGAGATAAAGAGGCTGAAATGGCACCTTTAGAAAGGGTCCGTCCCTGAGTGGAGGTGGGGAAGTGATGTGGGAGCAGAGGGGATGTGTGCAGTCAGGGGCTCCTGTCAGAGAATGGAAAAAACAAGCGTGAGTAGGAAAAGCCTCTGACCCCTGGGGAGGGAAAACAGGAAGCTGAGATGCTGAAGGGTATCACACAGGCCTTTTGTGACTCGGCCTGCTGGAGCCATGGTCCCTTGGTGGAAGAATGGGTTTGGCACTCAAGATGAGGTAAGCGAAGTTCGACAACAGCTAAACTTGGGCCAAGGGAAAGGGCTCTCTCAACCCTTATCCAAGGCTTCTGAGGTCGGCAGCCAACCACCCTTGTGGTCCTGAACCCTGCAGGCAACGCCTGATGGCTGCCAACAGTGACCCCCTGTGGCCTCCAGGAGCCACTGCAGGAGTTCCTTAAGACCAGAGCACTTCCCGCCCATGTGAATGTTGTAATGACTCAGCTTCGGGGAACCATAAAGCCCCCAGAGGTTTCTGATATAATTCAAGAGGAGAGAGGACCCTAAGCAGGACACTAATCGGCCACATGGGAGCTCAGGCTAGCATTATTCTGAGTTATAATACCAAAAATATGTGGCACCTAGAGTTTAAGGAGAGCTTCAAGCCAGTTATATCCAAGGAGAAACTGCACGATGTCCCATCCCATCAAGGGATAAAGAAAGCCCTTCTTCTGTCTTCTCCTTCAGCTGTCCTCCCAGCCCCAAATTCTGCTGTGCCCACTCCACTCCCAGCCCAGACTCTACCCCCACAAGCCCCTTCCGGCTCCACCTGTCTCAGTATAAAATACTACAGTATTTTAGGATCACTGACCCCGACTCTGGTGCACACTCCTTTTTAAGAGGAAAGGGAATGGAACCCACATCACTGGACCCCGACCTGGGCCTGAGCCCACGTTTCCCACTCTGCTGTGTCAACAACCTAGCAAGAAGTGAGACAACCAGTGTGCAGATTGTTGGTTAAAGGCCACAACCAGAATGACACAGGTCAAGGAGCCACAGGTGAACACAAGTCCCTCTGATGACTCCGAAGTCCTGCTTACATTTCTAACCTAGTAACAGCAGCAGTGATAAACGTCCAGTTTTTACAAATAATATCATTTCTCAAGTCAGGCTAGCTCATCTCTAAATCTCTAGGCAACTAGATGTTATCTAACTCCACACTCCTACAAGTTCACAGTTGAAAAACTATGAAATGAATTTCTGTGCCTGATGTATTCAGAGAGTCTCAGAAGCCAGAGCTCAGCTGAATAACTGACTGAATTCTCTGTTGAACTGAATAACTAATGGTATTCAAGTGATACTAAATGGGATAATTTCCCTTTTTTCTAACTTGGAGAATTTAATTTGGGTGTTTTATCAAAAACTGCGGTTCCCCCATAGATTAATGGCCCACTATATCTTTCATATTAAATTAATTGAGTGCAGACTGGTTTTGTTGGATGTGAATGACAGGCTCTGGAGTTTAACTCATCATTCTTTAAGAAAGGCTAAGATAAGGAACTAAAACCACAGGGCCTGAATGATCACATCTTTTCTGTTTTTCAGAGGCTTCCCCATTTTCAGTTGCCACGCAGTACATTAATGAGCAATCAAGCAGCTCCTGGGCCAGACGATTTCCATTCTCCATCCCTAATGAGAAACCAGCCCTGCTCTTAACTTTCCATCCCATTGTGTAGCTAAAAAAGAAGAGCACTTCATGAACACAGATGTTTACAACTTAAAAAGCACTGTCACTTCCTCTCTCTCATTTCACCCTCCCAACAGGCCTCAGCTCAACATGATTAACCCCATTTTCCAAATGAGGAAACTGAGCAACTGAGCAAGAGCTTGCTCAAGGTCACACTAGTAGGTGGGCAGAGCTAGGACAGGACTCCCAGTCCAGTGCTCCTTCCCACACACTGCAGTAGCCTCAGGTGACAACTTTGTAATGGTTCACGATTTTTTGTCAGATCTTTGCTCTGCCTCCTCTTTCCACCTACCTCCTCTTTCATCCTGAATTTAAGTGAACGTTTTTTTTTTTAACTCTTTCTCATCTTATCTTTCAAGCCTCATTTTTCATCACCGGAACCCCAGGCTGCCACCACACTGCAACATGTGCCATGACCTATGCACACAATGATCTTGCTTTGCTCAACACAGTTCCCTCTGCTATGACACCCTGTCCCACCTTCTTCACCCACCCATTTTCCCTGAACCAAATGCCATTTCCTCTGCAGGGCCTTTCCAAATGCTCTCCCTTCTGAAAGGGATTCACTCTCTTCCCATGTATTTTATTTTTTTTTATTTATTTTTAAGATAGAGTCTCGCTCTGTTGCCCAGGGTGGAGTACAATAGCGCGATCTCAGCTCACTGCAACATCCACCTCCCGGGTTCAAGAGATTCTCCTGCCTCAGACTCCCGAGTAGCTGGGATTACAGATGCACACCGCCACGCCTGGCTAATTTTTGTATTTTTAGTAGAGATGGAGTTTCACTATGTTGGCCAGGCTGGTCTCGAACTCCTGACTTCAGGTGATCCACCCGCCTCAGCCTCCCAAAGTCCTAGCATTACAGGCATGAGTCATTGTGCCCGGCCTCCCCATGTATTTTATACAAACCTATGTTGGCACACCTACCTATTGAACTGTAACTCGGGCATGTAAGCCTCTTCTTCCAGGCTGAGATTTTTGAGGGGAGGAAATATGTCTAATACAATGGTTGACATACAGTATGAGCTCAATTGATGTACAATTGTCCCTTGGCATCCTCAGGGCATTGGTTCAAGGAAACCCCTCCTCCACTCCCCATCTCTCATGAATACCAAAATCTGCGAATGCTCAAAGCCCCTTTTATAAAATGGTGTAGTGATTGTGTATAGCCTATGCACACCCTCCCATATGCTTTAAAATCAGCTCTACACTACTTATCATACTTAATACAATATGAATGCTATGTAAATAGTTGCTATATTGTATTTTTATTTTTATTGTTATGTTATTTTTATTGTTTTTTTCCCAAATATTTTCTGTCAGAGGTTGAGTGAATCTGCAGATGCAGAACCCAAGGATACCAAAGGCCAAGCGTATACTGTTGCTCCTCAGTCTTACTGGGTGCAGATGACAAGCATCTCCCCCAAGCGGCAGGAGGAAGCATTGCAGGGAAACGTTGCGCGAGTAAGATCAATGTTGAGCTACCACCAGCACCGAACTTCAGTAAAGATAGAGCCTCCATCTGCCTTTATTCTGTTATTTCAAACAAACTTGTTATAGAGTGTAATGTCTGCTTAGTGTTCCCGCAACCTCAGCCACCCCTCGGCAGTCCTTGGAATGCCCAGCAGTAACTCCACAGGACGGAACCCATGAGGAACTACCTGTGCATGGGCCCCTGGAGGCCTGTGAGGCCAATGACCAAAAACATCCCTCCTACAGGGTGCTTTTGGAGATACCTAACCTGCAGGCCAGAACACTAGGCCAAGATAAGGAAAAAGAAAAGCCTTCATTTGCGCCTGATGCCCCGATCTCCCTACTGAGTCTGAGCGTGAGATTCCTTATCAGTACAATAGAAATGCCAATGCTCTGCTAGGAGGCTGTTCTCGGCTCATGAGCAATGAATGTCCTAAGGCTTTGTGAACTCTCAGGGTTTGGGGCATTCAGATGAATTTAGTGAGGGCACAGTTTTTAGCAGTATTTGGCAATTCTTAAAACAACTCCAACCCATGTGTGAATGGGCATGAAATAGTTCAACAGCAGCTGCCCAGACGTTATCAATGAGCAAGGGGAACATTCTCTCCTGAGCATATGCCCCTGAGGTATCGCCTAGGAGGCTGCCCCAGATAAAAAATGAGCTTTGACCACAATGTTGCATTTGTATAATTTTAACTCTAAAAGGAAGAAGTAACTGGTAACAGTGAAACCCAGGTTCCAAGGCTGGAAGTGGTCAACAGAAAAAAGAAGGCATGGTCATGAATACAAACAGACCCCTTCCACATTTCCCTCCCCAGCCCAAGGACATACCAATACCCAAGTAACAAGGAATGGAGGCTTAAAAGCAAAACCCCACTGTAATTTCAACTGCATACACATGCATTCCATAATGTGATTCCATTCTTATTCCAAATAGAGGGAACCAATCATTTTCCATCTCCCACAAACCAATGATAGGACTACTCCCTGAGCACGCTATTAAGGAGGGATTGAGGAACTGGGTGGACTCGCCACTCTGGTGCTCCGGGAGGAGAGGACAGAGAAGTCTGTCCCCTGCTTACACTGCTGGAGTGGGCCTGAGATTCGACTCTATCTGAATAGCACAATCTCTTAGGCTTTCATTGATTCAAAGAGCCTCTGAGTGCAGCAGTCACTCAGGTAGGAAGGGAACTTTCCTTAATAGAAAAAAAAAATCTCAAGCTAAAGGCAGCCACTAGGCCAGGGCAATAGTGTTGAAAATATATTACACACAGCCCAAAGGGTTTCACAGAGGGGTCCCTGAAGCCACAGGATGCGGGGAAGATTCACGGAGCCAGGGGCCATGGGCCCCCTCACTCTCCTCACCCAGGCAGCTGCTCACACCTTCTTTACCCAGTGGGCTTCAGCACAAACATATGTGAAAACAGCAGCCATAAGGGAGCTTGGAGAGCAAAGACAGCCCAGTTTTCAAGCTCTTTTGTAAATACAACAGTAAGTCCCTAGGAGAGAGAAACAGAAGACCTGGTTGAGAGATGAGGCTTGCACTGCACTGTGCTGGCATTGCTACTCTGAGGCATCTGCATACAGGATAATCTCTGCTCT
This sequence comes from Symphalangus syndactylus, assembly GCF_028878055.3. NCBI lineage: Eukaryota > Metazoa > Chordata > Mammalia > Primates > Hylobatidae > Symphalangus > Symphalangus syndactylus. The sequence goes on from NC_072426.2 coordinate 93,391,102, forward strand.
GGGCCTGGGCACACAGCCCTCGGTCTGCCGGGGCCCAAGAGACCTAGGAAAATCTGATTGAGACATCAGTGCTGAGAAGCAGAAGGAACACTGGTGTCTTAAAAATTGCAACTGCCTCATGGTGCAAAAATTGTACAAAATAAAAATTAAATTTTATTTTTTAAATTTTTTTTAAATTCTGTTTGGTTTATTCCTTTTCCAGCATTTGATTACATGCTAGGTCACTTGGAATAAAAAAAGACTCAACACAAAATTAAATACTTTCCACCCATCCACCTTCCCAACTGCCCAGATATGGCCCCAAATTTGTCCCAGAAGTTCTGGATGTTTTAGGACTGGCACCAAATTAATTATATGTCAGCTTAAAAAGGTATCAGTTGAAAAGGTGAATTAAGGACCTCTGAAAATCCTCTCTTCCATAAAACAATAAAAACACTGGAAAATCCTCCGAACCAACTTTCTCACATTGTTAGAAATTAACCAAAGGCTTACAGGAATTCAGGCAGCATTTATTCAAGAGAAAAAGGTTCATAACAAGTGAAGAGACTAAATTCATAATCAAAAAAAAATTCCCATAAAGAAACCCGAGGACTAGATGTCTTCACTAGTGAGTTATACTAAATATTTCAAGAAATATTAAATCCTCTTTACAAATTCATCACGAGAAATAGAAGAGGAATGAACACTTTCCAACTTGTGCTTTGAGGCTAGTATTACCCTGATACCACAACCAGACAAAAACATCAAAGAAAATAAAACTGCAGACCAATATCTCTTATGAATACAGATGCAAAATCCTCAACAAAATAGCAGCAAATGGAATTTAGCAACATATAGACAGGATTATATGCTATAAAGAAGTGGGATTTATCCCAGAAATGTGAGACTAGCTCAGTATATGAAACTCAGCCATGGAATGCACCATGTTAATAGAATAAAGAACAAAAAACATATGATCATCTCAACAGATGCAGAACAAGCATTTGATAAAATCCAACACCCTTTCATCATAAAAACACCCAACAATCTAAGAAAGCATGGAACTTCCTGAACCCAAGGTTATGTATGAAAACCCACAGCTAACATCATATTAAATGGTGGCTAACATCTATAATCCCAGAACGTTGAGAGGTCGAGGTGGACAGACTTCTTGAGCTCAGGAGTTTTAAGATCAGCCTGGGCAACATGGCAAAAACTTGTCGCTAAAAAAATATATATAAAAATTAGCCAGATGTGGTGGTGTGCATCTGTAGTCCCAGCTACTCAGGAGACTGAGGTAGGAGGGTCACCTGAGCCTAGGCAGTTGAGGCTGCAGTGAGCTGAGATAATGCCACTGCACTCCAGCCTGAGTGACAAAGTGAGACCTTGTCTCAAAAAACAAAACAAAACAAAATAGTGAAAGACTAAAAATTTACCTCTAAGATGAGAAACAAGAGAGGGATGCCTTTTGCTACTTCCATTCAACATAGTATTGGAAGTTCTAGCCAGAGCAATTAGGTAAGAAAACAAAATAAAAGGAATCCAAACTGGAAAGTAAGAAGTAAAACTATCTCTATCTGCACATGAAATTATCTTGCATGTAGAAAATGTAGAAAATCATAAGGAATACACAAAAAGATACATTCCAGCTAATAAACAAGGTTAGTAAGGTTACAGATACAAGATCAATATACAAAAGTCAATTGCATTTCTATGCACTAGCAATAAACAATCCAGAAATGAAACTAAGAAAACTATTCTATTTACAATAGCATCAGAAAGAATATGCCATTAGGAATAAACTTAGCAAAACAAGGGCAAGGCTTCTACACTGAAAACTATAAAATATTACTGAAAGAGATTTTTAAAGACTTAGATAAATGGAAAGACATTCTGTGATCATGAATTGGAAGACTAAATATTGTTAAGATGGCAATATTCTCCAAATTGATCTACAGATTTCATGTAATCACTATAAAAATTCCAGTTACCTTTATTGCAACAATTGACAAGCTGATTCTAAAATGGAAATGGAAATACAAAGGACTCAGAATAGCCAAAATAATCCTGAAAAAGAACAAACATGGAGGTCTCATACTGCCCAATTTCAAAATGTACAACAAAGCTACGGTAATCAAGACTATGTCGTACTGGCATAAGAAACAGACATATAAATCAATGGAACAGGTTTGAGGGTACAGAAACAGGCCAGGCATGGTGGCTGACACCTGTAATCCCACCGCTTAGGGAGGCCAAAGCAGGCAGATCGCTTGAGCTCAGGAGTTCAAGACCAGACTGGGAAACATGGCAAGACTGTGTCTCTAATAAAAATACGAAAAAAAAAACCAGGCGTGGTGATGCATGCCTGTGGTCCAGCTACTCAGGAGGCTGAAGTGGGAGCATAGACATTTGAGCCCGTGGGGCAGAGCTTGCAGTGAGCTGAGATCACACCACTGTACTCCAGCCTGGGTGACAGAGTGAGACTCCATCTCAAAAAAAAAAAAAAAAGAGAAAGAGAGAGACAGAGAGTACAGAAACAGACATATTTTTGGTGAATTGATTTTCAACAAGAGTTCCAATACCATCCAACGGACAAAGAATAGGCTTTTCAACAAATGGTGCTTGGACAACTTGGATGGCCATATGAAAAAGAATTAAGTAAGAACCCTACCTCACACAAAAATTAAATCAAAATGGATCAAAGACCTAAATGTAAGGGCTAAACCTATAAATCTCTTAGAACAAAGATAGGTGTAAGCCAGTGTGACCTTCCTTGGATTAAGCAATGGTTTCTTAGATAAGACCCAAATCACAAACAGCCAAAAAAATGGATAAATTGAACTTCATCAAAATTAAAATTTTTGTGCTTCAAAGGACTATCAAGAAAGTGAAAAAACAACCCAAAGAATGGGAGAAAATATTTGCAAACCATATCTCTGATAAGAAATTAATATCCAAAATATATAATGAACTCTTGCAACTCAACAACAACAAAAATTCAAAAATGGGTAAAGAATTGGAACTGACATTTCTCCAAAGATGACACATAAACAGCCATGAAGCACATTTTTAAAATGTTCAACATCATTAGTCATTAGGGAAATGCAAATCAAAACCATGATGAGATGTCACTTCACACACACTAGAAAGGCTTTTATAATAAAAAACACAAAAAATTAAAAGGGTTGGCAAGGATGTCAAGGAATTAGATCCCTCATACATTGCTGGTAAGGATATAAAATGGTTCAGTCACTTTGGAAAACAGTGTGGCAGTTAAGAGGTGAGACCTTTAAGAGATGATTGGATCATGAGGACCCTGCCTTCAAGAATGGATTAATCCTTTCACAGATTAATGTATTAATGGGTTAATGGGTTATCATGGGAGTTGGTTAGCTATCAAGAGAGCAAGCCTGTATAAAAGCCAGTTTGGGCCGGGCATGGTGGCTCACACCTGTAATCCCAGCACTTTGGAAGGCCAAGGCAGGTGGATCACCTGAGGTCAGGAGTTCCAGACCAGCCTGACCAACATGATGAAACCCTGTCTCTACTAAAATTACATAAATTAGCTGGGTGTGGTGGCACGCACCTGTAATCCCAGCTACTAGGGAGGCTGAGGCAAGAGAATCGCTTGAGCCTGGGAGGCAGAGGTTGCAGTGAGCTGAGATCATGCCACTGCACTCCAGCCTGGGTGACAGAGCAAGACTCCGACTCAAAAAAAAAAAAAAAAAAAAAGCCAGTTTGGCTCTTAGTGTACCTTCCATCTGTCACCATGTGATGCCCTCCACTGCCTCAGGACTCTGAAGAGTCGCCACTAGCAAGAAGGCCCTTACCAGATGCAGCCCCTCAACCTCAGACTTCCCAGCCTCCAGAACTATAAGAAATAGATTTATTTCCTTTGTAAGTCCCTCAGTCTCAGATATTCAGTTATAGAAATAGAAAACTAAGATACCATATGACCCAGAAACTCCACTCCTAGGCATATAGGTAATACTCAAAAGAATTGAAAATGTATGTTCACACAAAAACTTGTACACAAATGTTCATAGCAACATTATTCAAAATAGCCAAAAAGTGAAAACAACCCAAATGTTCATCAACTGTTAAGTGGACAAACAACAGTGTGGTATATGCGTACATTAGTATATTATTCAACCGTGAAACGGAAGGAAGGAATGATATCTGTTACAACGTGAATGGACCTTGAAAACATTGTGCTAAGTGAAGTCAGACACCAAAACATTATGTGGCTTTTGGTGTCTGACTTCACTTAGCACAATGTTTTCAAGGTCCATTCACGTTGTATCATGTCCATTATAGGCAAATCTAGAGACAGAAATTGATGAGTAACTTCCAGGGATATGGTTGGGGAAGAAGTAACTACTAATCGGTACAGTTTCTTTTTGAAGTGACAGAAATAGTCTGGAATTAGATAGTGGCGATGATTGCACAACTTTTTGAGTATACTAAAAACCACTAAGTTGTACACTTTAAAAGGCTGAATTTTATGGTATATAAGTGGTATCTCCATTTTCAAGTCTATTTAATGAATCTGGCATAAGATTAAGACATGTTGAGGACCAGAAGGCTGGCCAGTAGAAGACACCTCACATCTCTGCTCTCCCCGTATGGCCCCAGTTGCAATCATCACTCAAGTGTACCATCACAACAGCCTCCTCCTTGCTCTCTTCCCAAAACCCTGCCAGATCGTGTCACTCGCCTTTGGAAGTTTCCCATTGTCCACGTGTATTAATCATGCCTTTTCATTTTCTGTATTTTTTGATTTTTTGACATCTGAGGCCTTTCTGATTCTGGAGAGATTGCCCCTCCCAGGAACAGCTAATTCCTAGGGACAGTAAAGGGCTTGCCTGCAAGTGCACCTTCCTATGCAAACCATTCAATCGGAAGCCCATCCCACAACTACCTCCCTTGTTGGACTTTCACACTCTGAGCCACTGTCTCCCTGCCTTAATCACTCCCACAGCCAGATGATGCCAAATTAGAGACAGCCCCTACACCCAAGAGCTCACTTTAGTTACTTACACTGGCCAATCCTAAGCCTGCCTAGCCTGCCTCTCCTTACGTTTCCCCAGGAAATCACAGTAAACACTTTTGCCCATGTTTTCCCCCACTCCCTCTGCCTCCTGACCCACCCTGGGGCTTCCCCATGTGGCCCTGCATGGTCTGCCGTGCCTCCTGTCTCTAGGGACCTGTGAGTAAAAACGTCTTTCTTTACAAGTGTCATTTCTGGGCCTGCATGTCTTACCATACCCAAATAAATCCCAGGCATATAGGGAAGCACCGCCCTCCAAACTTAGTTCCACTTTCCCTTCCCCACCTAGCTTCTCCCCAGCCTGACACTCCCCAAACTCTCACCACCCCACACTTCCCAGGCATGCCGTGTTCCTTTGTCACCAAGCCTTTGCCCATGCTGGAGCCTCCACCTACAGTGCCCTTCCCAGCCTTTTTGACTTGCTTATTCCTGTGTCACCAGCAAGCCTCACTTCATGACACCTCTTCTGGAGACCCACCAGGACAACCACGTTGTATGTGCTACATCCTCCCTCCAAGCCCTTAGTCTATGTATCTGTCTGCTGCTCTTGTTGATGAGTTTCTACAGGATGAGGACCGTGATTCCTCATCCCTGGATCCCTAGGGCTTAGCACAGAGCCAGGAAATTATTGGCAACTCAGTAAAGGTAGAATGTGAGACAAGGTCTCACTCTGTTACCCAGGCTGCAGTGCTGTGGCACAATCATGGCTCACTGCAGCCTCAACTTCCTGGGCTCAAGCGATCCTCCCACCTCAGCCTCCTGAGTAGCTGGGACTACAGGCACATGCCACCACCAATCCCAGCTAATACTTATTATTTTTTTGTAGAGACAGGGTCTCACTATATTGCCCAGGCTAGGCTTTTATTTTTTTAATACAAGAAATATCCCCAGCTGGGAGTGGTGGCTCAAGCCTGTAATCCCAGCACTTTGGGAGGCCGAGGCGGGTGGGTTACCTGAGGTCAGGAGTTTGAGACCAGCCTGGCCAACCTGGTGAAACCCCGTCTCTACTAAAAATACGAAAATTAGCTGGGCGTGGTGGCGGGCGCCTGTAATCCCAGCTACTTGGGAGGCTGAGGCAGGAGAATCACTTGAACCTGGGAGACGGAAATAGCAGTGAGCCGAGATCGCACCATTGCACTCCAGCCTGGGTGACAGAGCAAGACTCCGTCTCAAAAAAGAACAAAAAAAAAAAAAAGAAAGAAAAAGAAACATCCCCAACAGGCATTGCAGGTAAGCTCTTCAAGGATGAAGCCTAACTTACCCTCTAAATTCTTAGCAGGACTGAGCACATGGCCGGGCCCGAGTAAAGGCTGATGGGGTGAGAGAGTGAATGGAAATGACGACCGAGCAAATCAGCAGTGGGAGGAGGTGGGTGGGGAGGCAGGACTGGTCTCTCTGCCTGAGGCACAAGCTCTACTCACACTGTTCTTCCCACTCTTGCTCCTCTTTCTCACTGGCTTGGCAATGCAGCTGAGCCTGCTTCAGGGTCCAGTAGAGCTCCTTCGCCCTCTGCTCTTCCTGGAGGCGAATCTGCTCTTCTCCTCGCTTCCTCTCCTCTTCCTCTTTCCTCTAAAATGTCATGGGACAGAACAACACGAGAAGACCACAACACTTCAGAAAAACGAGAAAGAAATAACCTCTGGGATTCTGCAGTGGATGGGGCTGAGAGTGCAGCAGTGGCCTCTCCATCCTCAGTCCCTACATGTATGAAATTGAAATTACCCAGTAGTCCCATAGACAGTTGTTTTTGGATAAACACATAAATTATCCCTCCTGGTCTTAAAGCTTCAAACTTGTATTTGTTTTATTCGAATTGCTTCCTCAGGAAAGGATCCCTCAGGCCTCTCAAAAAGTATCAAATCACTGAAACTCACCAGATAACCACAACCAGACTATGAGATGCCTGCCCCCTCAATGAGAAGATTGCTTCCTAACTCCTCCCTAGATTGTTTTTCTTACACATTGTTACATTTCTTACCTGCTACATAAACCCCTAGTTTTAGTCAGTCAAGGAGATGGAGATGGATTTGAGGCTGAGCTCCCATCTCCTGGGCTGCAGCTCCTGATTAAAGCCTTCTTCCTCGGCAATACTCATCATCTAGGTGATTGACTTTCTGTGCCGCAAGCAGCAGGACCTGGATGGAACCCTGGTGTTTTAGTAATAAAGTGGTGGTGATCGTGCCACCTAACTTAACTGACAAGGTGGTGGTGAGGAGAAAATGGGTTGAAACAGGTGGAATAACACAGAATACTACACAGCCATAAAACAGAATGAAGTTACGTCCTCTGCAGTAACATAGGCGCATCTGGAGGCCATTATAGTAAGTGAACTAACACAGAAACAGAAAACCCAACACTGCATGTTCTCACTTATAAGTGGAAGCTAAACACTGGGTACTCATGGACGTAAAGACGGGAATGACAGACACTAGGGATTACTGCAAGTGAGAGAAAGGGAGAGGAGGAATGACTGAAAAAGTGCCTGTTGGGTACTATGCTCACTACCTGGGTCACGGGTTCAATCGTAACCCATACTTCAGCATCACACAATATACCCTTGTAACAAACCTGCACATGCACCTCTGGAATCTAAAATAAAAGTCAAAAAAGAAAAAAAAGGCTGGGCCCGGTGGCTCACGCCTGTAATCCCAGCACTTTGGGAGGCAGAGGCAGGCGGATCACCTGAGGTCAGAAGTTCGAGACCAGCTTGACTAACATGGAGAAACCCCGTCTCTACTAAAAATACAAAATTAGCCCAGCATGGTGGCTTGTAATCCCAGCTACTAGGGAGGCTGAGGCAAGAGAATCGCTTGAACTGGGAGGAGGGGGTTGCAGTGAGCTGAGATCGCGCCATTGCACTCCAGCCTGGGCAACAAGAGCAAAACTCCATCTCAAAGAAAGAAAGAAAGAAAAAATGAGTTACTCAGGAGGCACGAGAATGGCTTGAACCCAGGAGGCAGAGTTTGCAGTGAGCCGAGATCGCGCCACTGCACTCCAGCCTGGGCGTCTCAAAAAAAAAAAAAAAAAAAGGCCGGGCGCAGTGGCTCACGCTTGTAATCCCAGCACTTTGGGAGGCCGAGGCAGGCGGATCACGAGGTCAGGAGATCGAGACCACAGTGAAACCCCGTCTCTACTAAAAAAATACAAAAAATTAGCCGGGCGTGGTGGCAGGCGCCTGTAGTCCCAGCTACTCGGAGAGGCTGAGGCAGGAGAATGGCGTGAACCCGGGAGGCGGACCTTGCAGTGAGCCGAGATTGCGCCACTGCACTCCAGCCTGGGCGACAGAGCGAGACTCCGTCTCAAAAAAAAAAAAACAAGGAAAGAAAAAAGTATGTGGAACAATGTGTAAACTCCACATCTCACTGCAGAGGTAAGAGGACTCTGTGCCATCCTGAGTGGGCGCAGTGGCTCACGCCTGTAATCCCAGCACTTTGGGAGGCCAAGGTGGGCGGATCACCCGAGGTCAGGAGTTTGAGACCAGCCGGCCAACATGGTGAAACCCTGTCTCTACTAAGAAATAAAAAAATTAGTCGGGCATGGTGGCATGCACCTGTAATCTGAGCTACTCAGGAGGCTGAGGTAGGAGAATTGCTTGAACCCAGGAGGTGGAGGTTGCAGTGAGCTGAGATCACACCATTGCACTCTAGCCTGGGCGACGCTCCATCTCAAAAAAAAAAAAAAAAGAAAGAAAAAGAGGAGTCTGTGCCATCCTTAGGTGTACTTTCATTTTGGAGGAAGAGGGAGGGAAGACACAGGGAGAGGTGTCTGGTCTCTTCGTGAAAGCCAGTGAAGCAGGGTATGATTATGTCTTAACCTTAAGTCTGGATAAAGTCTCTTAAAGAGTGAGTAGATTTGGGGGCCCTAAATTTCCCATTTCTGTCCCACTCCTGAGCTCTAAAAATGTTGTATCTGTGTGTATTTTCTTCCACCTTTGTTTACATCAAAGTAACATGTATGTGTTAAACATGCATTATGGACCACAGGCTCCTAATGAAAATCAGCAGTCTCTAAATAACCACCAGAACCCAATCCAACCAACCTTAAACCAATGCCTGGAGGCCACCATTTTCAACTATGTTAGTTGTTCCTTTGTTTGGCTATGTCCATATGTCTGATTAATGCTGCTAATCCTTGATTTATCAAGTTATCAATCTAGATGTTAAATCTTGCCTTTCTTTTTTGGCACATGCATATTTAGCACTTATATTTCCCACAGGTGAACATCCATACTCCATACTTTTTCTCCCCTCAGCCTCACAATAAATTTGCCTCATAATTTGTGGTTAAATCAATGATCAGCATCAAAATAGTTTGCTGCAAAGCCAAATAGGGTGCTATTTTCATCAATTCCAAAAAGTACATTTTTTTAACCTTGTAACATCTCTGAAATTTGGATGTGTTTTACAACTTACAGCTTGCTTTTTAATAAGCAACACTTTTTTTCTCTTTTTTTTTTTTCTTTTTTTTTTTTTTTTTTTATTAATTTTTTTTGCATACAAAAACAATAAACATTTTCTAAAAATACATACAAACAAAAAGATGCGTATCAAACATATTAGGAAGGTTGCACATGGGAAGTCGGGGAATAGAAATGGGGGTGGGAGTTAAAATAAATGAGAGAGGGACTTTATATGGATCAGTGATAATAACTCAATCCTCTATTTGACAAAGAAGAGGGAGAAGGAAGAGGAAGAAAAAGAAAGTGGGATAAAGGATCAGAAAGGGAGGAAAACAGAAAAAATTAGAGTATGACTCCAGGGTAGACCTGTTTTGTTGTCATTGAGTTGGTTGGTTGGTTTGTCTGTTGTATTCTTCATGTTTCGCCAAGTTGGCCAGACTGGTCTCGAACTCCTAGTCCGAAGTGATCAACCCGCCTCGCCCCCTAGAGTGCCGGGACCACAGGCGTGAGCCACCACGTCCAGCCCCCACATTGCTTCTGGCCTCCGTGGTAGACCTCCCAGACGGAGTGGCCAGGCAGAGGAGCTCCTCACTTCTACCCAGACACGGGGCGGCCGGGCAGAGGGGCTCCTCACTTCCCAGACGGGGCGGCCAGGCAGAGACGCTCCTCACTTCTTCCCAGACGATAGGTGGCCGGGCAGAGGCGCTCCTCACTTCCCAGACGATGGGTGGCCGGGCAGAGGCGCTCCTCATCTCCCAGACGATGGGTGTCCGGGCAGAGGCACTCCTCACTTCCCAGATGGGGCAGCCGGGCAGAGGCGCTCCTCACTTTCCAGACGATGGGTGGCCGGGCAGAGGCGCTCCTCACCTCCCAGACGATGGGTGGCCTGGCAGAGGCGCTCCTCACCTCCCAGACGATGGGTGGCCAGGCAGAGGCGCTCCTCACCTCCCAGACGGGGCGGCCGGGCAGAGGCGCTCCTCACTTCTTCCCGGACGGGGCGGCCGGGCAGAGGCGCTCCTCACTTCTTCCCGGACGGGGCGGCCGGGCAGAGGCGCTCCTCACTTCCCAGACGGTGGGTGGCCGGGCAGAGGCGCTCCTCACTTCCCAGACGATGGGTGGCTGTGCAGAGGCGCTCCTCACTTCTTCCCGGATGGGGCGCCCGGGCAGAGGCGCTCCTCATTTCTTCCCGGACGGGGCGGCCGGGCAGAGGCGCTCCTCACTTCCCAGACGGGGCAGCCGGGCAGAGGCGCTCCTCACTTCTTCCCGGACGGGGCGGCCGGGCAGAGGCGCTCCTCACTTCTTCCCGGACGGGGCGGCCGGGCAGAGGCGCTCCTCACTTCTTCCCGGACGGGGCGGCCGGGCAGAGGCGCTCCTCACTTCTTCCCGGACGGGGCGGCCGGGCAGAGGCGCTGCTCACTTCCCAGACGGGGCGGCCGGGCAGAGGCGCTCCTCACTTCTTCCCGGACGGGGCGGCCGGGCAGAGGCGCTCCTCACTTCTTCCCGGACGGGGCGGCCGGGCAGAGGCGCTCCTCACTTCTTCCCGGACGGGGCGGCCGGGCAGAGGCGCTCCTCACTTCTTCCCGGACGGGGCGGCCGGGCAGAGGCGCTGCTCACTTCCCAGACGGGGCGGCCGGGTAGGGGCGCTCCTCACTTCCCAGACGGGGCGGCCGGGCAGAGGCGCTCCTCACTTCCCAGACGGGGTGGCCGGGCAGAGGCGCTCCTCACTTCCCAGACGGTGGGTGGCCGGGCAGAGGCGCTCCTCACTTCCCAGACGATGGGTGACCGGGCAGAGGCGCTCCTCACTTCTTCCCGGACGGGGCGGCCGGGCAGAGGCGCTCCTCACTTCTTCCCGGACGGGGCGCCCGGGCAGAGGCGCTCCTCACTTCTTCCCGGACGGGGCGGCCGGGCAGAGGCGCTCCTCACTTCTTCCCGGACGGGGGCGGCCGGGCAGAGGCGCTCCTCACTTCTTCCCGGACGGGGCGGCCGGGCAGAGGCGCTCCTCACTTCTTCCCGGATGGGGCGGCCGGGCAGAGGCGCTCCTCACTTCTTCCCGGGCGGGGCGGCCGGGCAGAGGCGCTCCTCACTTCTTCCCGGGCGGGGCGGCCGGGCAGAGGCGCTCCTCACTTCTTCCCGGACGGGGCGGCCGGGCGGAGGCGCTCCTCACTTCCCAGACGATGGGTGGCCGGGCAGAGGTGCTCCTCACTTCCCAAACGGTGGGTGGCCGGGCAGAGGCGCTCCTCACTTCCCAGACGGTGGGTGGCCGGGCAGAGGCGCTCCTCACTTCCCAGACGGTGGGTGGCCGGGCAGAGGGGCTCCTCACTTCCCAGACGGTGGGTGGCCGGGCAGAGGGGCTCCTCACTTCCCAGACGGTGGGTGGCCGGGCAGAGGCGCTCCTCACTTCCCAGACGGTGGGTGGCCGGGCAGAGGGGCTCCTCACTTCCCAGACGGTGGGTGGCCGGGCAGAGGCGCTCCTCACTTCCCAGACGGTGGGTGGCCGGGCAGAGGCGCTCCTCACTTCCCAGACGGTGGGTGGCCGGGCAGAGGCGCTCCTCACTTCCCAGACGGTTGGTGGCCGGGCAGAGGCGCTCCTCTCTTCCCAGACGGTGGGTGGCCGGGCAGAGGCGCTCCTCACTTCCCAGACGGGGCAGCCGGGCAGAGGCACTGCTCACTTCCCAGACGGGGCGGCCGGGTAGAGGCGCTCCTCACTTCCCAGACGGGGCGGCCGGGCAGAGGCGCTCCTCACTTCTTCCCGGACGGGGCGGCCGGGCAGAGGCGCTCCTCACTTCTTCCCGGACGGGGGCGGCCGGGCAGAGGCGCTCCTCACTTCTTCCCGGATGGGGCGGCCGGGCAGAGGCGCTCCTCACTTCTTCCCGGGCGGGGCGGCCGGGCAGAGGCGCTCCTCACTTCTTCCCGGGCGGGGCAGCCGGGCAGAGGCGCTCCTCACTTCTTCCCGGACGGGGCGGCCGGGCGGAGGCGCTCCTCACTTCCCAGACGATGGGTGGCCGGGCAGAGGCGCTCCTCACTTCCCAGACGGTGGGTGGCCGGGCAGAGGCGCTCCTCACTTCCCAGACGGTGGGTGGCCGGGCAGAGGCGCTCCTCACTTCCCAGACGGTGGGTGGCCGGGCAGAGGGGCTCCTCACTTCCCAGACGGTGGGTGGCCGGGCAGAGGCGCTCCTCACTTCCCAGACGGTGGGTGGCCGGGCAGAGGGGCTCCTCACTTCCCAGACGGTGGGTGGCCGGGCAGAGGCGCTCCTCACTTCCCAGACGGTGGGTGGCCGGGCAGAGGCGCTCCTCACTTCCCAGACGGTGGGTGGCCGGGCAGAGGCGCTCCTCACTTCCCAGACGGTGAGTGGCCGGGCAGAGGCGCTCCTCACTTCCCAGACGGGGCGGCCGGGCAGAGGCACTGCTCACTTCCCAGACGGGGCGGCCGGGTAGAGGCGCTCCTCACTTCCCAGACGGGGCGGCCGGTCAGAGGCGCTCCTCACTTCCCAGACGGTGGGTGGCCGGGCAGAGGCGCTCCTCACTTCCCAGACGGTGGGTGGCCGGGCAGAGGCGCTCCTCACTTCCCAGACGGTGGGTGGCCGGGCAGAGGCGCTCCTCACTTCCCAGACGGGGCGGCCGGGCAGAGGTGCTCCTCACCTCCCAGACGGGGCGGCCGGGCAGAGGCGCTCCCCACCTTCCAGATGGGGCGGCGGCCGGGCAGGGGCTGCAATCCCAGCACCCTGGCAGGCCAAGGCAGGCGGCCGGGGGGTAGAGGCTGCCGCGAGGCCAGACCACGCCACCGCCCTCCAGCCCGGGCAACACCGAGCACTGGGTGAGCGAGACTCCGTCTGTAGTCCCAGTACCTCGGGAGGCTGAGGCGGGCAGAGCACTCGGCGTCAGGAGCTGGCGACCAGCGTGGCAAAGATGGCGAACGCGTGCCTGCATCCAAAGGAGAAAAGGCAGGCAGCGGTGGCGGGCGCCGGTAGTCCCAGGCAGTCCGTGGCGCGGGCAGCAGCAAGCCGAGTAGATTGTAGCCTGGGCCAGAGAGGGAAAGAAAGAAAGAAAGAAAGAAAGAAAGAAAGAAAGAAAGGAAGGAAGGAAGGAAGGAAGGAAGGAAGGAAGGAAGGAAGGAAGGAAGGAAGGAAGGAAGGAAGGAAGGAAGGAAGGAAGGAAGGAAGGAAGGAAGGGGCTTTTTTTCTCTTAAATAGTGATATGTTTTGCTATTAAAGGTAACTTAAATTCAGTAAAATATGATAGGTATGGAAGCCTTTACTTTCCAGTCATTTTTTCTGGTTTTTCCTGGGTTAATACATCTCGAAGCTGAATATTGAATTTTCCCAAAGTTTCCCCAGCTGTAGTAAATCATTCTCTGTGTTTAATCAAGTGTTTTTTCTTATAAAAGACAATACAAAAGTTATCTTTTTCCAAAGGACAGACCACCCCGGGTGCCATCTTTTCTTCTCCCATCTGCACTGGTTACCACCTAAGCCTCCTCTCCATCCACCCACCAATGACACACCTCTCAACCTTCCTTGAGTTGGAGCCCCTGTTCTTTCTTGACCACTCCGCCATTTTGCAGCAACATTCAACACCTCTCAGCTAAGAATGCATAGAGACACTTTCTGAGTCTTGTCTGAAAATGTCTATATGCCACATTTACACGTAACTGCCAATTTAGCTGAGCACAGAATTTGATTAAAAATCATTTTCCTGCAGAATTTTAAAGACTTCTTTGTCTTCTATCATCCAGAACTACCACTCTGATTCTCATTCTTCTGCACAAGGCATTTATTTTTCTCTCTGGAAGCCCCTGGGGTCTCTTTAACACCAATGTTCTGAACTTTTTAATATGATGTGCTTTGGTGTGGATTTTCTTGCATTGATTGTGTTGGGCACTTGGGAGTACTTTCAGTCTGTCGTCTCTTACCTTTCCAGTCTAATACATCTTTGCTTAGCATTTCTTTGATAATTTCTTCTCTTCTAATTTCTTGTTTTTCCTTATAGAGCTCCTATTTGTCAAATAATGGTCTTCTTGAGTTGATCTTCTAACTGCCTTATCATTTTCCTCTCTTGCTTTCCATCTGTCTTTTTTTTTTCTTTTTTTGAGACAGAGTCTCACTGTCACCCAGGCTGGAGTGCAGTGGCACGATTTTGGCTCACTGTAACCTCTACCTCCCAGGTTCAAGCAATTCTCATGCCTTAGCCTCCCGAGTAGCTGGAATTACAGGCGCGCATGCCACCACACCTGGCTAATTTTTGAATTTTTAGTGGAGACGGGCTTTCACCATGTTGGCCAGGCTGGCCTCGAACTCCCGACCTCAGGTGATCCACTCGCCTCAGCCTCCTAAAATGCTGGGATTATAGGCGTGAGCCACCGTGCCCGGCTCCATCTGTTGTCTTTTTTCTTCTACTTCCTGGTTGATTTCATCGACTTTATCTTCCAAACCAAACCTTCTACTGAATTTTTTATTTCAGCTATCACATGTGTAATTTCCAAGCTCTCATTCTTATTCTTTGGTTGTTCTTTTCTCTTCATTGCATCTAGCACTTGTTTTATGAATGCAATAACTCATTTCTCTGAGGATTTTAGGGCTTTTTCTTCCCACATACTCTGATTTAGGTCTGTTTCCTCTGTGTGCGAGTGTGTTTTTTTTAAGTTTGTTTGATTTGGTGCCTGTCATACATGTGAAAGGTTTTCCTCGGCTGTCTGATGTTCCCTGACTATTCATATTCAAGAGAGAAGTAAATATCTGAATAGGAAACTCAGAGAGGATGCTCCAGGCTTCATTGTGAGGAGGACTTTGCTCTAGGGCAATCGTAGGAGGAACCAGCCATGCTGCAGGACCCTCAGGTGTAAGTATCTAGAGGCTCTTTCTCTGAGATTATTCAGTGTCTTCTCCTCTGTCCTTCCTGGGTGGTATCATCCCCAGCATTCCAGGAATTGGAGGGGAGCAGGCTGCAGGCAGGACTGCCTGCAGCAAGCAGGCCCCTGGCCTCAGCCCCATGCTTCACAGAAACCATGCTTTAAAGCACCTTCTTGTAAATTTCCTCCTCAAGTCTCCCCTCAGGACTGGCCAGAAATAGCCCCCCCAGGAATGGTAAGGGCAGGTGGTGTTGTCCAGGTAAAGTGCCCCAGGCCCAGAATAGGTTCTACATGAGCCCAGCTCCCTGTTCCTTCCCTTCAGGGTGCTCTCTGACCATATCCCTCATCAAGGGATTGAGCAGATGTCCCAAGGAACTCCAGGATTGCTATTTATGAAGTCATCCTGGGCCCCAGTGCGGGGGTCCTGGTTCCAGAAGGGTAGCCTAGCAACCAGATGAACCCCTTTTGCCAGCACAGTATTTTTAGCACAGGATCACAGGAGATTGGGTCACCAGCATAGTGCTAAAAGGCTGATTTTATGTAACTCGGATTTTTAATATAAACAAAGACTGCACAAAGAAATATTTGCCAACTTTGTATACCCTAGGGCAACCCTGGCTGCAGGTCCCACCATTCAGAGTTCAGACCTTTCCTTAATCTCCCCATTTCCCTCCTGCTCCCTTCAGTCTGCCTAATACCCCAACACCCCAACGTTTCCCTTTCAACTTTCCCTCTTCTTCTGGCCAGAGGGAGGGAGGTGGTAGCCTGGAAAAAAACAGATGAAAAAGTATTTGATGAACAATTAGAAGAAGTCACTTACCTTCTTTAGCCCTTAATTCCCAACTCTTAGAGAGTGGGTCATAAGGAAGTCAGAATTTTGTCTACTTTTAGCATTAAAAAATTAATCATTGAATTGGAGAAAAGTCTCCAGTCTATGTCAGGTCAGAAGGAACAAAAATCTTGTCATTTTTAAAACGAAGGAGTAAAAATGCACAGTTATCTCCTTTTATCTGCTTGTTGATCTATTGAAGTATACCAAAGGACCCACCCTTGACCCACTGGGGTCTTCCAGGCAGGAGCAGGTCTCAGGGAGAATACAGTCAAGGCCTGTCAGAGCCAGAGGGACGTCAACTGCGTGCTGCCACTTCCTTGTGCAGATAAGGAGTGTATCAGTTTGCTCAGGCGGCCATAACGAAGTACCACAGATTGAGGAGGCTTAAATGACAGAACTCTGTTTCCTCAATCATGGAGGCTGCAATCCAAAGTCAAGGTGTGGCAGGGTTGGCTTCATGCTGAGGCCCTTCTCCCTGGCTGGCTGCCTTCTTGCTGTGTCACTCACAGCCTTCCCTCTGAGTGTGTGCCCGTCTGTGTCCAAATCTCCCTTTTCATAAGGACAGCAGTCATATTGGAGTAGGGTCTAACCCACTCGATCTCATTTTAACTTAATTACCTGTGTAAAGACCTTATCTCCAAATATAGTTACATTCTGAGGTCCCGGGGATTAGGACTTCAACATAGGGATTTTAGCGGGGACATAATTCAGCCCATAACAAGGAGATTGGAGCCCAGGAAATGACTGGCACACAGTGGATAAGTGTCTGACTGGCCTATGGCGGATAAGTGGCCCTTAACCACCTCAGATTACAATGCAATGTTCCTACTTCAACTGGCTGTGACTAACAGGAAGCAGCAAGTTAAATTGTAGGGCCACGTTCAATCAGTTCTTCTTCACCTGGAGAGTAGGACACCACCCAGGGAACCAGAGGCCTACAGCAACCGCCCATCTCAGAGGAAAATGACTGGCCATTTACTGTGATAAAGGCAAGCTCTTCACAAGGATGGGGACGACAAAGGAAAACATTTTGCAACTACTGTTGCATTACATGTGGTCTTGCTAAAATAACGCTGAAAGCTGAAATTGCCTAAAAATTCTCATTGCTGTTGCAACTATCAGAATTCTCTGACCCATCTGATACCACTGAAAGAAAAGCCCATTTTTCTGAGGTTTAGCAGCCAAAAGGCCAGATACGCAAACACTCCCCTTCTGCCTAGGAATTAATTGCCTTGCTCTGGCTGCCCAAAGCCCTCTGAGCTGTCCAGCTTATTCAATCTCCCTTCTCCTCATAACCCATCAGTAACAGCACGCCACAGGAACCCACAGAGGCCAGGGTCTGCCACAGTCCTGTGGAAAATGTCATCAAGACAAATGCCTTTTCTGGAAGATGAAAAATTTTTTAAAATCCTAGGCCTCCTAAGCAACTGAACAGACTTTTTCTTGGCCAAGGGGACCCGTGAGAAACTTTAAAAACTGAGTTCCCAGCCATGATGGGAGAGGAGATCAGACTTGCCTCGGTAACCACCATTAGGCTTTCTTCCCTAAGGATTAAACAGAAACCAGCCCTTTTGAAAGACTGATATCAACCAACAGCCTGATGCTGCCCCTCCCTTTTCATGGTTTTGACACAACAACTGACCAGCCTTCCTTCCTGATAAGAGACCACCGACCACAGAGCAGTTCTGGCCAGTCTACAGAGAATGTACCCTAAGGGCCTTCACGCCCTCTGCTTTGCCTTTTGATGTATAGGGTCTAATTGTAATATGTAGACTCAGCTAACCTGGTCAGCCTAAACTCCTGTCTCATTCGTCCCTGCCTCAAAGTGCCTGCTACCAGCTTCTGACCAGAAGCTGGGCTTCCCAGCCTGTCAAAATAGCCACCTGCAGGCTGCAACCCTTTATGAGATATAAAGCTCCCCTTTCCAAATTTATGAACCTCATCCTTTTTCAGGTGACGAAGGCATCCTCATTTTTGTTGTTAGTCTGGCCCCAATAACACCACAGTGAGCTGATGCACTCCAAAAAGGCAGAACCAAACCTATGCTCTTCATTCCTCCATTGCCAGCTCACAGCACAGGACATAGCAGATATCAGGTGCTCCATAAATGCTGACCAGAGAAGCGAATGAGTTATCAAACAGGTAAAGAGAAGACAGGGTTTGTGATGATCCCCGGGAGGGACAGGGCACACCACATCATGTTGTTTTGTTGGCGTCAGCCCTGCCTAGAGAAGTTCTGGTAAAGTCTAAAATTTTCAAGAGAAAATTGAGAAGTAGAAAATTTTCCCACCACTTCTAATCTTATTGGAAATAAAGCAGTAATCGTTTCTAAAGTTGTATAGGAGTTCATTAAGTGGCCAAAATGAACTCCAAACTTAAAGGAGAAAAAAAAGGGAGTGGCCTTGAATAGAAAATGGAAAAAAATTAATAAACAACTGAACAGAATCAACCATGTCTGTTCGTTAAGAGTAAAACCGGGAAGAAGGAGGGAGGAGGGAGGGAGATTGCAAGCAAAGAAGGAGGGTCATAGGACCCCGGGTGGAAGAAGAGCACAGGATGTTTATTGAGCCGTGTTCTGTGGTCTTGAACAGAAGGAGAAATGTCCAGAAGCAATTTTAGGAGTTAAGAAAGCACGGGGGAAATAAATGCAAATTTTATCTGGCCTCAGGATCTCCTTTTTTCTAAAGGAACACTTTTATATGCATGTAAATTACATTCAAATGGCACCAGCCACAGCAGAATGGTTTTTAAATACCGGTTTCCAGCTGTCTCCATCTTCAGAGTTCCCTCTGTAACCCAATATAAAGATTCTGGGATTTTTTTTTTTCCATTTTCAGAATGCAGTTGTCATTATTACCTTTTCCATGACCTGGAGAATTAGCAGAACCTGCCTACATCCTCAACATGAGCTGCCGAAAGTGAGCCCAGCCCATCTCTCTCCATCACCAGGCTTTTCACCCAAGCTCTCACCTCTTCTCCAGCCTCCACCTATCTCCCTTCTCTGTGGGGTGAAAAATCCCTCAATGCAGTCAATCTAAGCACTTTCTCTTTCCTGCAAACCTGCACACCCTCCCCAGCTCCCCATGGTGGGAGGGTGCTGCCATCTCCCTATCTCCCAGCCTGGGACTTGGATGCCTTTGCTCTTTGCTTTCCCTCATCCCAACATCTAATTGATGCCAAGCCCTATTGATTTCACCACCACCATTTTGCTATATCCATCCCCTTCTCTCCTTCCTCGTTGTCAGAGGCTCTGTCCAGACCCTCGCTCATTGGCCTTGACAATTGCAAAAATCTCCTAACTAGTCTCCTTGCCTGAAAACTCATCACTTCAATCACATCATTGCCATCAGTTGTGCTCCTACAAGTTGATCTGACCACATCCTTCTTTGTATCAAGATCCTGCTTTGCCCACAGAGGAAAGTCCACCCCCTTAATGTAGCATTTAAGAGCTCCACACCCTACCTCCTTTCCAGGCTTATGTCTGGCTCCATCCATCATGAACTTTTTATCTCTCCTTCCAGCAGACCATTCATCATTCTACAGCTCTCCTTTCCATCTCTTGTGCTTGCTCATGCCTAGACCTCTGAAGTTACTCCTCTGCCCTCCATTATACTCCCCGGGGTGTGGGTGGGAATAAGGGTTGCTCATGGAGTTGTCTCTCTCTCCCCTGGCACCCTGTAAGCTTTTGAGAGCTGGTAGTTTATTTCTCCCCTCCTCCCCCACAACAAACAGCCTCCCCTTAGGTTCTCAGGAAAAAAGAAAGTATTAAATGAAGGTTGTTGGTACATTCCTACAAGCAAGACTCAGAATGTTAGAACCCTACCGTTGACAGACAAAATAAAAATTATCTCACTTTGGAAAGTTGAGATGGGTGGATTGCTTGAGCTCAGAAATTCCAGATGAGCCTGGGCAACATGGCAAAACCCCATGGCTACAAAAAATACAAAAATTAGCCAGGCACGGTGGTGCATCCCTGTAGTCCCAGCTACTTGGGAGGCTGAAGTGGGATGATGGCTAGAGTCCGAGAGACGGAGGTTGCAGTGAGCTGAGATTGTGCCACTGCACTCTGGCCTGGGTGACACAGTCTGACCCTGTCTCAAAAAAAAAAGAAAGAAAAAAAGTATCTAAGCCAATCTCTAACCCAATGCATAAATCCCTTGGTGAAGCTGTTTTTGGTTGTCTACTGCTGAGTAACAAATTACCAGAAAATTCAGTGGTCTAAGGCCGGGCGTGGTGGCTCACACCTGTAATCTCAGCACTTTGGGAGGCCGAGGCAGGCAGATCACGAGGTCAGGAGATCGAGACCATCCTGGCTAACACGGTGAAACCCCATCTCTACTGAAAATACAAAAAAAAGGGCCAGGCTCTGTGGCTCACACCTGTAATCCCAGCACTTTGGGAGGCTGAGGCGGGTGGATCGCAAGGTCAGGAGATCAAGACCATCCTGGCTAACATGGTGAAACCCCGTCTCTACTAAAAATACAAAAAATTAGCCGGGCGTGGTGGCAGGCACCTTTAGTCCCAGCTACTTGGGAGGCTGAGGCAGGAGAATGGCATGAACCTGGGAGGTGGAGCTTGCAGTGAGCCGAGATTGTGCCACCGCATTCCATCCTGGGCAATAGAGCGAGACTCCATCTCAAAAAAAAAAAAAAAGAAAATTCAGTGGTCTAAAACAACTACCATTTTATTTGTGTATGATTCTGCAGGTTAATAATTCAGGAAGGGCTTGGCTGGGTGGCTCTTCTGCACCACGCGGTATCAATTGAGGTCAATCACTTGGTTGGGGTCATTCACTGGGATGGGCTGGCAGAACCAAGGCTTCGCTCATGTGTCTGGTGCATCAGTGCCCCTCCATGTAGCCTCTTCCTCTCTGCATGGCTAACTTGGGTTTCCTTACAGTGTGTAGTATAGGGTAGTAGGGATTCCTATAGGACAGCTTCCAAAAATGAGCATCGCAAGAGAGGGAAAAGTAGAAACTTCAGCTCTCTTATAGTCTTTCCTCAAAAGTTATATCAGTCCAGGTGCAGTGGCTCATGCCTGTAATCCCAACTCTTTGGGAGGTTGAGGCAGGCAGATCACTTGAGGTCAGGAGTTCAAGACCAACTTGGCTAACATGGTGAAACCTGTCTCTACTAAAAATACAAAAAATAGCTGTGTGTGGTGGCGTGCACCTGTAATCCCAGCTACCTGGGAGGCTGAAGCAGGAGAATCACTTGAACCCAGGAGGCAGAAGTTTCAGTGAGCCAAGATCATGTCACTGCACTCCAGCTTGGGCAACAGAGTGAGACTCCATCTCGGATTAAAAAATTAGAAAGTTGTATCAGTCATTACTACTGCATTCTACACATCACAGCTAGTCATAAGGCTGGCGAAGCCAAAAGGGGAGGGGGAATAGATCCTACCTCTCAAAGGGAGGAGGGGCAAACAATTTGCTGCAAATCCCATTTAACCTACCACAGAAACCTTTCAGATCATGTTTTAGCCTAGGCTTAACTATTTCCTGTGATGAAGAGTTCCACACAGCAAAAGGGCAGTGCACTTACAGGCAGAGCGAACAGAAGATATCTCAGCTCATGAACCTGGACCATTCAACTGCATAGTACTTGTTCTAATGTTGCTAACAGATACTGCCCTAATGAGCCTCTCCAAGGCATTTCTGAGGCTCTTCAAAATGAAGACCTACCAAATCAGGATTACTATTTCTAATAAAGTTTAAACATTCACATTTATCAAATTAATATTTGAACCAAAACAAACACATAATAATCATAACCTTCCTTGGCAATAACATCCATAGCCTGTGGTT
Source organism: Symphalangus syndactylus (assembly GCF_028878055.3). Lineage (NCBI taxonomy): Eukaryota > Metazoa > Chordata > Mammalia > Primates > Hylobatidae > Symphalangus > Symphalangus syndactylus. The sequence goes on from NC_072426.2 coordinate 93,413,013, forward strand.
GAGACCCTCAGTGAACCTGAGAGTCTGGCCAAATGGCCCTAGTGATCCTTCATGAGCCCCAGCATAGAACATCCCACAATTTCTCACCCACTCTATCACTGAGGTTCTCAAGGAGACCACTGACCAAAAAACTTCCACTCATACCTTAATCCCTTCATGATCTCCTTGTGAGCTGAGCCCCAGGACTCCAGCTCCCCAGAGCCACTCTTCCAGTATCTGGAGCTCAGCCCCCATGTGGGAAAGAGGAAGGCCAGAAATTAGAGCAGGTGCTTTCACAGTTAGGAGAGAGATAAAAAGAATTGGTTTTCTTCCCAAGCAGACTTAAATAATCATATGCAAAACCCAGCAACATAAACTAAGTATCTCTCCACTGTGGGTTGGATTTGAAATACTATTATGGAGTTATTGTTCATTTCAATAGATGTGATAATGATTTTTGTGGCTGTGGAGGGAAATGCCCTTCTTCATGGGAGATGCATGCTGAACTTCTTAGGTTTTGATCAGGAATCCGCAAACTAAGGCTCCCAGGCTGGAGTGAAGTGGCTTAATCTCCACTCACTGCAACCTCTGCTTCCTGGGTTCAAGCGATTCTCCTGCCTCAGCCTCCTGAGTAGCTGGGATTACAGGCCTGGCTAATTTTTGTATTTTTTAGTATTTTGCATTGTTAGTAGTTTCACCATGTTGGCCAGGCTGGTCTCGAACTCTTGACCTCAAGTGATCCACCCGCCTCAGCCGCCCAAAGTGCTGGGATTACAGGTGTGAGCCATCGTGCCCAGCCCACATCCTTTTGTTTCTAAATTGTCAGTAGCTGCTATTGTGCTACAACAGCAGAGTTGAGTAGTTGTGTGACAGAGACAGTTGGCTCCCAAAGCCTAAAAATATTTACTATCTGGCCCTTTACAGAAAATAGTTTGCCAACCCCTGGGTTAGAATATCGTCATCCATGACTTCCTTTAAAATTGTTTAGTAAAACAATAGCAACAACAAAGTGTATGTGAGTTTGAGTGAGCATATAAATATTCTCCATTTAAATTCACCAATTATTAACATTTTACCACATTTGCCAGAGAGAGAAGGCAAATGTGGTAAAATGTTAATAATTGGTGAATTTAAATGGAGAATATATGAGTATTCATTTTATTTTTTCTTTCAACTTTTCTTCATGTTTGGAATTTTAAAAAAATAAAATGTGTGGAGGGTAAATACTGTTTCCAAATACTGTTTTCCACATTATACTCCATTTAAAAACTCACAAGAGGCCAGGCATGCTGGCTCATGCCTGTAATCCCAGCACTTTGGGAGGCCAAGGTGGGTGGATCACTTGAGGTCAGGAGTTCGAGACCAGCCTGACCAACACGGTGAAACCCCATCTCTACTAAAGATGCAAAAATTAGCTGGATGTGGTGGCGGGTGCCTGCAATCCCAGCTACTTGAGAGGCTGAGGCAGGAGAATCACTTGAACCTGGGAGGTGGAGGTTTCAGTGAGCCGAGATTGCGCCATTGCACTCCAGCCTGGACGACAAGAGCGAAACTCCGTCTCAAACAAATTAATTAATAATAAAAACTCAGGAAAATCCGCTAAAAAATTTACAAGTCATGGGAAAATTAAATAAGGAGATTAATAACACTCATGGAGGATCACTAGGGCCATCTGGCCAGACTCTCGGGTTCACTGAGTGTCTCAACCACAGGCTGTGGATCCAAATATATAACTAGCAAGTGCAATAGGTTTAAAAATGATGGGTACAATCTTATTCACAATAGCAACAACGAATATTAAACCTAAAGTTTAACTAAAAAAGAAATGTATGGCTAGGTATAGTGGCTCATGCCTGTAATCCCAGCACTTTGGGAGGCCAAGGTAGGTGGTTGGCTTGAGCTCAGGAGTTCAAGACCAGCTGGGCAACATGGTGAAATCCTGTCTCTACAAAAAATACAAAAATCAGTTGGGTGTGGTGGCACATGCCTGCAGTTCCAGCTACTTGGGAGGCTGAGGAGGCAGGATCACTTAAGCCCAGGAGACGGGGGTTACAGTGAGCTGAGATTGTGCCACTGTACTCCAGCCTGGGCAACAGAGTGAGACCCTACCTCAAATAAAAAGAAAAAACAAATGTGGAGCATTTGAAGAAAATAAATTTTACCAAGTTCCAAAAACTAGAAGCATATAGGTATATAGGTAAAAGTTATTGAGAAAGTTTGGGATTAGGTGGTCAGCACTTTTAAAGGTATTTTAAAAAATTAACAAAAACAAAAAGAACCTTTGAATAACATATCACATTTCTGAACAAGAAGATTCAATGATTCAATATTGTAAAAATGTCCGTTTTTCACAAAGACAGCTATAAATTGATGCAATTCTAATGAAAATCACTGAGGTCTTTGTTGTTAAGAGGGTGGGAGATAATGACAAAATAATTCAAGTTTCCCTGGCAGAAAAAAAAATGGGTGAGATTAGCTAAGGACATTTTGGAAATGAAGAGTAATGGTAGGGTTCTTACCTTAACAGATGTTAAAATTTATTTTAAAGCTACAATAATTAAACAATTAAGTATGGCTCAGGAATAATAAATCAGAGAAGAAAAATCCACAAAAAGGCCCACAAGTAAGTAACAAGTAAGAATCCAATCAAGGCAGCAAGTCAAATGAGAAGGGAAAAGACAAATTACATAATAAATAATATGGGGACTACTGGCTCCCATTTGGAAGGAAATAAAGTAAGAGCCCTCTATTACACCACCATCCAAAGTGAAGGAAAACTAGTTGGAGAGAAGTAAAATCAGGAAAGACATATAAACAATGTAGATTTTTATAAGCTTGTGATGTCACAGATCCTTCTAAGCATGAAGCAAATAATGAAGAAAAACAGACTGACAGATTTAGCCAATTAAAAGTTTAATCCTACGTACATCTGAAAATACTGAAACCAAATTTAAGAAAAAAACAACACTGATAAAAATATTTGCAACATAGGCCGGGCACGGTGGCTCATGCCTGTAATCCCAGTACTTTGGGAGGCCGAGGTGGGCGGATCACGAGGTCAGGAGATCGAAACCATCCTGGCTAACATGAAACCCCGTCTCTACTAAAAAATACAAAAAAAAATTAGCCGGGCATGGTGGCGGGCGCCTGTAGTCCCAGCTACTCAGGAGGCTGAGGCAGGAGAATGGCATGAACCCAGGAGGCGGAGCTTGCAGTGAGCTGAGATCGCACCACTGCACTCCAGCCTGGGAGACAGAGCGAGACTCCGTCTCAAAAAAAAAAAAAAATATATATATATATATATATATATATTTGCAATATACATGAAAAGGCCAACATTGGTCGGGTGCAGTGGCTCACACCTGTAATCCCAGCATTTTGGGAGGCTGAGGCGGGCAGATCACAAAGTCAGGAGTTCGAGACCAGTCTGGCCAACCTGGTGAAACCCCGTCTGTACTAAAAACACAAAAATTAGCCGGGCATGGTGATGCATGCCTGTACTCCCAGTTACTCGGGAGGCTGAGGCAGAAGAATCGCTTCAACCTGGGAGGCAGAGGTTGCAGTGAACCGAGATCTCGTGCCATTGAACTCCAGCCTGGACAACAAAGTGAGATTCCGTCTCAAAAAATGAAAGGGAAGGGAGGGGAGGGGAGGGGAGGGGAGGGGAGGGGAGAGGAGGGAAGAGAGAAAATAAAAGAAAAAAGAAAAGAAAAGAAAAGAAAAAAGAGAAGAAAAGGCCAATGTCCTCACTGTCTAATTAGTATGGGGCAAAACAAAGTTTTAAAATTTTTTAAATGGGAAAATGCCATGAATATATTGACAACTGCAAGACTCTCTGCACACACGTTAACAACTCCATCAAACTCTGGCCATGGCTTCTAGCAGCATAAGGTCATGTCCCTAGGATGACTCTGGACCTCCATTAAAAAGCTCAATGTTACCAGAAAAACCTACTATTTGTTCTAACCAGCACCTGTCAATAGACTAACAACTCTTTATCCTAGACCACAAAATGTGACTATATCATCTCCTTGAATCCTCATAAATATTTCCAGAAGAGCGTTATTATTACCTGAATATTATGAACAAGGAATGTTCTAGGCCTCATTTCTGGACCGGTGGTTTGGGATGCAAAAGGCCTCAGTTCTGATTCTGACTCTATCCCTAACCACTACTACATGTGAACTTGGCCAAGTCTCTTCTGTCTGACCCTCAGTTTCCTCATCTGTAAAATAAGAAGTGGATTGGCCTGGCCAGGGGCAGTGGCTCACGCCTGTAATCCCAGCACTTTGGGAGGCCGAGGCGGGCGGATCACGAGGTCAGGAGATCAAGACCATCTTGGCTAACATGGTGAAACCCCGTCTCTACTAAAAATACAAAAAATTAGCCAGGCATGGTGGTGGGCACCTGTAGTCCCAGCTACTCCGGAGGCTGACGCAGGAGAATGGCGTGAACCCGGGAGGCAGAGCTTGCAGTGCACCAAGATTGCGCCACTGCACTCCAGCCTGGGTGACGAGCGAGACTCCGTCTCAAAAAAAAAAAAAAAAAAAGAAACAGAAGTGGATTGGCCCAAATGGTGTGTCAAGTTCCTTCCTGCTCAGACATGACAGATTTCTGTTCTTATAAAGCACCCAGTACCAACCAATGGCCAATGATTGATCCAAACAAGAGGCCAGCCCCAGTGGTCTCAGGGGCTAATCAGGTGGCCGCACGCAGGGGCCCCATGCGCTGGCCCACCTTGAATTCCTCGTGGATGCGTTCCTCCAGGACTTTGGCAGCCTTGCGGTCTTCCATCTCCACTTTCCACTTCTCCGCCAAGATCCGGGCTTTCTCATTGGCCAGAGCATCCCGGAACTTCTTGGTGATCTCTGCCTCCTTTTGTCTCCTACCAAGAGAGCACCACAGGTACAAGCTTGTGTGAAAAACTGAAGGACCACCTAACAATAGAACTTGAAATAAAAACAATGAGCAATTTTTCCTTGGTCTATCAGAATTCACTGTTGGCAAAGACAGGGAGAAATAGGCATTCTCACGCATGAGAGTGTAAATCGGCACAATTGTTCTGGAAGCCAGGAAAACTATGCTAGAAACCCCATTTCCTAGATTTTCTACGCTCACTCAAGCGTACAAGGATACATTTAGGTTAAGCATGGTGGTGCATGCCTGTAATCCCAGCATTTTGGGAGGCAGTGGCAGGAGGATCGCTTGAGGCCAGGAGTTCAAGACCAGCCTGGGCAACATAGTGTGACACCGTCTCTACTACAAATTTGAAAAATTAGCCATGTCTGGTGGCATGCACCTGTGTCCCAGATACTCAGGAGGCTGAGGCGGGAGGATCACTTGAGCCCAGGAGATAAAGGCTGCAGTGAACCTTGATCATGACACTGCACTCCAGCCTGGGAAACAGAGTGAGACCCTGTCTCAAAAAAACAAAGCAAAATCATAAATAAATTCATAAGTAAATAAAACAAAGATGCATGTAAAAGATGCCTGTCAGATTATTTTTATAATATAAAAAATGGTAAACAACCCAAATGTCCATCAATAAGACCAATAAGTTGGGTTTCTCATATCATATAATAAATACTTGTACCATATAGTAATCTTAAGCAGCATTTTGGATCTGTAAGTCAATTTGTCAAGGTCTGAATAAAACAATTTACAAAGCATGTATTAACTAAACATTCACTATGGTTACGTTAGGTGGTGGGTGTGAGTTGTTCTTTATTTTGTATAGTTTTCAGTGTTGTTTACATGATTTTAGAATTTTTCAATTAAAATACCATCATTAAGGCTGGGCGTGGTGGCTCACGCCTGTAATCCCAACACTTTGGGAGGCCCAGGCGGGTAGATCACCTGAGGTCAGGAGTTTGAGACCAGCCTGGCCAACATGATGGAACTCTGTCTCTACTAAAATTACAAAAATTAGCCATGCATGGGGCTAAGCATAGCTTCCATGCCCAGGCCCCACCCAACACCCCATAGCACCCCTCACCAGAGCTCCTCAGCTTCCCTCTGTGCCTGTAGCCGCGCCCTCTCTGCAATCAGCTCCTCAGAGATCTCTTCGTAGGGCTTGTCACCAGGGCCTTCTCCCATGATCCAGACCCAGACCTCGCCATCTGCCCCTAGGAGCCATTGGATGTGCTTGTCACTCGCTGCTTCATAATAGAAGAAGGAAGAAGAAACAAGTTTGATTTCCAATCGGTAAGGAATGACCTAAGCTGCCCAGTGGTACACAACCATCACATCACTCTACAGAACATCGTCATCTACAAAAAGAATGCCAGAGAGACACTGGCCTGGGGGCAGGTCCACAACCATCTCCCACTCTTTATTCCTCTAGGGAGAAATGCAACAGCCACACCAGCCTGCAGGGGTGTCCAAGACTGAGCTCTCCTTCCATCTCCAGCAGAGAGAATGTATAGTGAAAAGGAGGCCAAGCATGACTAGCTCCAACTTACTGCTAACCTTCTGGCCCCTGCAGTGATATCTTTTAGGTTAACTGCTTTTGCTTACCTCCGCACATAGGCCACGCTAACAATGGGAGGAATTGAGTGTATAGTTTAACTGTAAAGCAAGGATGACAATAGCCCCTCCCCAAAACGAACCCCCCAGGAGACAAAGAGGGTGTACACACAAGTAACAATGTCATGTTAAAAATTTATAAGAGCATTGTGACCTGACCAAGGACAAAGAAGTTGACCCTCGCTGCCACCCAGGTGTCCATAGTCATTGCTCACCCTTCGATCTCAACCCCCCGCCTCTTCCCCCTTCCCTTAACATAAAAGAAACCCAAAATTCACATTAGCTTAGGAGGTTTTTTAGGACACTAGTTGCCATCTTCTCGGTTTGCTGCGTCTCCGAAATAAAGTTGCTTTCCTTGCCTCAACACCTTGTCTCTCAACTTATTGGCTGTTGGGTTGTGAGCAGTACAAGCTTTGGACTTTGCTACAAGAACATCAAGGGACACTGCAGCACTCTCTGAAGGAAGAAACTTGTGTCACTCCCAGGCCAAGGCAGTTAGGAGGTGGTGGGCCTGCTCTGCACTCTCTCCCTCATGTCCACTGGCTAGAAACAAGGAATCAGGTGGTGGTGTGAGATGAAGCAGCCTGGGGCCCTGAGTCTCCCTGGCCCACAACAGATCGTAACACTAGCAAGAAATAAACCTGTGTTAAATTCAGCCACTGAGATTTCTCAGTTTGCCTATTGCAGCAGATTCCACTGATTACAGGATTAAAATGAAAATGTATCCCAGAGCAGCGTGCTGCTGAAACAGAAATATAAACTGTGTCACTGCCTTAGCAGTTGGGTGGTGAGCGATGTTTAACAGGCTAGAGATCCATGTTATGCAGCAGCAAAACATTCCGTTAAAAAGCTAGACACTGTAACTTCAAAGGCAGACCCCATGCTTTCTGAACTTTTTCATTCTAAGGGAGGAGGTTGAAAAATAGAACATTAGGAATAAGTGTTGGTTGCTAGTGACTGTGTTTGGCAAGGTGTTTAAAGAAATGAATTCAAGAAAGAACTGAGTGCTTTGCAAGCTGAAATGAAAGGGAATAGAATAAATACAGAAATTTGAGATGCTGTAGGATTGAAAAAGCATCTCATCATATACCAGGACCGACATTGCAAGAGATGGGATTTTTAAAGCTTTTGCATGACAGAGCACAGGAAAACTTCTAAGGTGAATAAAGTGACGAAGGGCACACAGCACCTGCAGGTCAGGCTCTGTGAAGTTCTTATGGTGACCATGAGGATGTGCTCCGTCCACCTTCAACCACAGGGAGCATTACTGACCAAGCCCCGCAGCTCCTGTGCCCTTGCGTTTGCCCAAGGCCCTGCTTCCCAGAGGCTGCTGTTAGCCTTTTATTGAGGATGCTAGGCTCATTCCCAGGAGACACCCACCTCCTTGCCAAAAGATTGCTTTCCCTGGACTGCACAGCTGCCTGCAACACCTCCGCCCACTGTCCCTTGCCCTCTCCTTCACTCAAGGTCAAGCTTGCAATGACTCCCTCAGCCTCCTCCAGCTCCCTGCCCTTTTTCTCTCCCAGACATTTCCCTTAATAAAACCCTTGCATGATGAATCTCATCCTGTCTCTACTCCTCAGAGAAACCAGACTAACATAGCCACATTAAGAATGTGATCTCTCATTGCGCCATTGCACTCCAGCCTGGGCGACAGAGCAAGACTCTGTCTCAAAAAAAAAAAAAAAAAAAAAAAGTGTGATCTCTCACACTTATTTTTAGAAAAAGCTTCAAGGAAGATGTCCTTCAGGTGAAACAGAGAGGCACAGAGATGAAAGCAAAGGAAGAATGTCGAGTTGAGAAATATGTCTAGAAAAGAATTTTAGATGTCGTTACTGGGACATGGAAGCAAACAGAAGCCACCTAAGTTTTTGAGTCTGGATTTAAAAATCTTTGGTTGTTCATGACTTAAATGGCCCTTGGGCATCCAAGTTTGATGACCAGCAGGCAGGTTTCAAAGGCTTCACTGGTCTAGAGGGTGTGATCCTCAACACTCACTTCAGAGGAGGCCAAGGGGAATCATAGACAAAAAGCCTCATCCAGGCTGAAGTCAGTGTTCACTCAAGGAATTCTCTTCACTGCAAGGCAGAGAAACTTCATGGTCCTGACCTGTAGGACTTCAGAAATGCTATAGACTGGAGACTGTGGGTCTCACGTTCTCCACTTTTCCAGGTGGCATTTCCTTAGTGGGTATCTGACCCTGCTCCAGCACTGTATATAGTGCCTTAGGGGTGACAAGTGTTTAAATGATATGTCTTCGCAGCACATTCAGACCTGATAGAGACCAGTGCAGAACCCCAGAGACAGTGGACTTTCAGCAGGATGCAGTGACTGGCTGGGACCTGAGGGTACCCCCTGTAAGAGGTGGTGAGTGTATTTTAGATGGAGAAGAATGAAATGTGTGGATGGCCAGAATGACAATTTAGGACAGTGACAATGCAATGTCCACTACCCTATGTCTCTTCCTCAGCCCACAGATGACTGACTACATTCCTCAACTTCCCTTCAGTTCTGTGGGGCCATGTGATCGAATTCTAGTCCACGGAATGTCAGGGAAGGGATTTGTGCCATTTTCAGGCTAAGGTGGTTAGCAGCTGGTGTGCCTTTTCCACATTTTCACTCTTGTCCACCCAGCTGGAAATACATGGTGGAATTTCATGGAAAAAAAGAAGCCTGATCCATGATCCAATGTTTGAAAGCAAGCCACACAGAAGAAATACCCAACCCACATCAAACCGTGAAATAGTAAGTAATAAACCTTCATCATATTAATCTACTGAAATTTCAGGTTTTTCTACATGCGCAAGGCAGCAGTAATTCTCCAGATATATATAGGAGTGCATTGCTATTTTTAAGTATGTTACAAGCAATATATAGTAAAGAAACACCGATTTAATTGTGACTGATAGAAACAGAGAGGCAACCACTGCTTAGAATTATAAAACTTTCAAATTAATATTGGGTAAAAATAATGATAAGAGGATTACCAATCCTGCTAAGCAAGGGGAAAAGATAAAGCAACAAAAAATGGGTAGCTATTACAGCAGACACTGCCAATTAACTACCCACCCTCCACGCTTGCCTTACCACAGAACTCCAAGTTGTTCAGGGAGCAGCAGAGATCCCCCCTCTTTTAGGAAAGGTGAGTTTTGACCCCAGCCTCAAAGGACAAATAACAATTGATCTGGCAGGGCGCAGTGGCTCACGCGTGTAATCCCAGCACTTTGGAAGGCTAAGGTGGACAGATCACCTGAGGTCAGGAGTTCGAGACCAGCTTGGCCAATATGATGAAACCCCATCTGTACTAAAACTACAAAAATTAGCTGGGCATGGTGGTGCATGCCTGTAATCCCAGCTACTAGGGAGGCTGAGGTGGGAGAGTCGCTTCAACCTAGGAGGCAGAGGTTGCAGTGAGCCAAGATCACGCCACTGCACTCCAGCCTGGGAGATAGAGTGAGACTCGTTCTCAACAAAAAAAAAAATTGATCTAATCCCATCAGGTAATATTATTCTCATTGGCATGTGATTCATCTATGAGTGACAAGATGTCCCCATTTCTGACAAAGATGTAGGCAGACGTTCCAGTGAAGGGCTCTTCTTCTCCAAACAAATTGGATAAGTCTTCTTAGGAGAAACCCCTTCCCTCTTCACGCTTTTTTTTTTTTGGAGATGGAGTCTCGCTCTGTCGCCCAGGCTGGAGTGCAGTGGCGCGATCTCGGCTCACTGCAAGCTCTGCCTCCCGGGTTCACGCCATCCTCCTGTCTCAGCCTCCCGAGTAGCTGGGATTATAGGCGCCCAACACCACGCCTGGCTAATTTTTTTGTATTTTTAGTAGAGACCATGTTAGCCAGGATGGTCTTGATCTCCTGACCTCGTGATCCGCCCGCCTCCACCTCCCAAAGTGCTGGGATTACAGGCGTGAGCCACCAGGCCCGGCCACTCTTCACTCTTTTACCCGACCTTCTTCTTCCTGCCAGGAATGAAGCAGTGATTCCTGGAGCCACTGGAAAACTTTTGCAACCATGAGGATAAAAGCCACATGCTAAGGATGGGGAGGCAAAAGAAGGGAAGGGATCCTTGGTGATCTTATCAAGCAGCTAAACTAGTATTACCCATTGCAGCACATCTCCCGATTTCTTGTCATCTGAGAAAAATAAGGAACTTTAAGAAATAAAGTTCTTCAGTTGGGTGTGGTGGTGCATGCCTCTAGTCCCAGCTAGTAGGGAGGCTGAGGGAGGAAGATCCCTTGAGCCCAGGAGCTGGAGAATGCAGTGAGCTATGATTACACCACTGCACTCACTCCAGCCTGGGTAAGAGGGCAAGAACATGTCTCTAAAAGAAAAAAAAAAAGGAAAAGAAATAAAGTTCTTCATGGAGATACAGGGTAGAATGATGGTTACCAGAGGCTGGGAAGGGTAGTGGGGCTGGGGGTGGGGGGTACAGGGGATGGTTAATGGGTACAAAAATAAAGTTAGATAGTGTGAAAGCAAACTAAATATGGCCTGAGAAGGACTCTGTTGTTCTCTATCTGAGTCCTTGTGGATGAACCGTAACCTAACTTAATAGGTATACAAGACTGAAACCCTAACTTAGGAGTATGAGCCTGTAACAACAGGGGAGTCTTGGCCAATCCCAGCGGCCATACTTCAGCCACTCATAGACTGCTGAGTGTTCAAACTGTGCTCAAATAAGGCAAATGCCAACCTGTGACCAATCCACCTGTTTCTGTGCCTCACTTGCAATGTCCCTTTTTTGTCTATAAATTTGTTCTGACCACGAGGCATCCCTGGAGTCTCTCTATATCTGCTGTGCTTCTGAGTGCTGCCCGATTGGCAAATCATTCATTCCTCAATTAAATTACTATAATTTAATTCAGCTGAAGTTTTCCTTTTAACAATAGAATGAATGCTTTGGCTTAAGCCACAACATTAATGGTTATGTTACTGAAATGGAGAATGTGGGAGAAAGAGGCTAGAGATATCAAGATTCTGCTTTGGCCAAATTAAGTTTGACATGCTTATTAGACACTCAACAGGCAGCTGAATAAAATAGGATTCAGGGGAAAGGATGGGACTAAGAAATAAACTTTTTGAGTAATCAGTGTACAGATGATATTTAAAGCCAAGGAAATGGATGGGATCAGCTAGAGAGTGAGAATTGGTAGAAAACAGAAGACGCCCAAGGACATTGTCCCAGGAGAGAAACTCCAATACTTCAAGAGGAGGAGGACCCAAAGGAGACCCGGAGAGAGAGGCCTGTGAGGCAGGAGAATAACCTGTGAGTGCAGTATCCCAAGCCAAGTGGAGAAAGAATTTCAAGAAGCAAGGAGAAAGGAACCTTGCAAGTGCGGCTAATGGGTAGATGAGGTGAGGGCTGAGAATTGAACGCTGGATCCAGCAACATGGAGGTCACTGGTGATCTTGACATGAGTGGTTTCCTGAGCGTGTGAAAAGGAAGACTTGGAAACTTGAAAACATTTAGAGGAAGATATAAATGCATATCATTATAACTTTGGGAAAGAGAAGAATTTGTTCTACAAGACATAAAAAGAATAAGCTGCAAGATGCAGTGTTGATAAATTTGAATACAGATTAAAGTTTAAAATTTCTACACACAAGAAACACATCTAAAGACAATTAAAAATCAAAACACCACATGAGAGAAAACATTTAAATACCTGTAACCATCAAATGATCACAACTATTAATAAAATAATAGTAACAGCTAAATCTATAGAGGGCTTAGCTACTAATTGCAGTTCAACATATTTTATATGTACCAATGTATGGAAATCCAGTACAATTTTTCTCAACTGGGGTTCTGTAAGAGAAATAAGCCCTATGAAACATAATTTGAATGATGACTTTTCTCAATTTTCCTAAGGATGATATATAGATAGTACCAACCTATATGCCTTGTGGGAGAGTTAACTCAGCACATAATAATGCATCCTTTAGGACAAGTTATCAAATAATTAGCTCTTAGAGCCCCTTTACATTCTTTAAAAATACTGAGTATCACAAAGAGCTTCCGTTGTTGTGGGTTACATCTATCAATATTTCCCCTAGTTAAAACTGAGAAAATTTTAAATATTTATTTATTTCAAAAAATGGTAAATCATCATATATTAACATACGCTGCATGAATATTTAATGAAAAATAATGATGTATTCTAAAACAAACATTTAATTGGAAAACAGAGTAAAAACACCATGGCATTGATCTGGGCAATTATTTTTTGGATATAAACCCAAAAGCACATGCAACAACAGCAAAAATAGACAAATGGGATAACGTCAAACTACAAAGCTTCTGCACAGCCAAGGAAACAATTAACAGAGTAAAGAGACAATCTACAGAATGGAAGAAAATATTTGCAAACCGTACATCTGATAAAGGGTTAATATTCAAAATATATAAGGACTCAAACAACTCAACAGAAGAAAACAACGCAATTTTAAAAATGGGCAAAAGACTAGAATAGATATTTCTCAAAGGAAGGCATACAAATAGCCAACAGGTATATGAAAAAATGTTCAGCATCACAGGTCATCAGAGAAATGCAAATTAAAACCACACTGAGATATCACCTCACACCTGTAAGAATGGCTATTATCAAAAAGATGAAAGATAACAAATGTGGAAGAGGATGTTGAGAAAAGGGAGCCTTTTACACTGTTGGTGGGAGCATAAATTAGTACAGCTATTGTGGAAAATAGTATGAAGGTTCCTGAAAAAAATTACAAATAGAAGTATCCTATGACCCAGTGATCCCACTACTAGATAAATATCCAGAGGAAATGAAATCCGTATGCTGAAGAGTTATCTGAACTCCCATGTTCACTGCAGCATTATGCACAATAGCCAAGATATGGAATCAACCTAAGTGATTATAAACAGATAAATGGATAGAGAAAATGCGGTACATATTTATTAAGTCCTCACATAATGTCATTGATAGGTTCTTGGAAATTGCAACTGTAAGCAAAACAACATACAGCCAGTCTTTTAAATAATGTCATTTCGTTCAATGCCATTTTGTTAAAACGTTCATAAGAAAAAATTGATTTTGTTATTCGTCATTTCACTTAAAGTCACAGTTTCCAAGAATCTATCAGTGATGTTAAGTGAGGACTTACTTGTACACAGTGGAGTATTATTCAGCCTTAGAAGGTAATTCTGTCATTTGCGACAACATGGATGAACCTGGAGGATATTATGTTAAGTGAAATGAGCCAGGCACAGAAAGACAAATACCACATTTTCTCACTTACATGTGGGATTTTTTTAAGTTGTTACTAGGGGATGGGGGCTGTGGGCAGGGAGGGGGATTAGGAGATTTTGGAATTTATGTGTGTGTGTGTGTGTGTGTGTAATTGGAAGAGTGGCCTTGCTTTACATTTTTGCAAATCTATTCAATGCCCAGCTTCATACAAAGCAGGTGGATTACTCATATCTGCTCCTGCATTCAGTCTGTTGCAAAATGTAATTTTGGTTGAAGTATATTTTGAAAAATTGGACTTCATCCAGTTATGTAGTTGGAAAATAGAAAAGAGAACTAATCATTTTTTTCAGATAATCTCTGATAGTACATCAAAACTCAAACAAGTCGTAGTTTCTTAAATGTTAGTTGCAATGTGGTATCTGAAACCATATCAATGAATTCATTGTATTTTGTCGTATTAATATTTATTAGCCATGTTAATTTCTTAATTTTGATCAGGGCACCTTAGTGATATAACATGCTACCATAAAAGGAAGCTGGGTATATGGGAATTCTCTGAACTACTTTGCAACTCTTCTGTAAGTCTAAAGTTAATTCAAAATAAAAAGTTTAATATTTAAAAAGCAAAATAAGTTGAAAATCCATTGGTTAATTTTTCATTTTGAATGAATCTTTTACCCACGCATAATTTTGCAACATTACTCATTGGTTCTTTGAAGAATATTGGTTCTTTGGAGAATATTGGTTCTTTGGAGAATATTACACATTTGTAAATATCACCATGAATCTTACAAGAAAAGTCATTATGTATTTGGAAACTAATAAGCCCATTGTGGTAGACACAAGTTTTCCAAAAATTTTAATTTTTGCTTTAAAGCTGAATTTTTATCATTGGCATGAATTCTATCAGTTGTTTTCCTTGAGGTGACAGATTCACTTTATTTTCAAACACCCAAGTCTGAAAAAAACATATATAGCTTGTCTGTCAGTGTTCCTTCAAGTAAAAATGGTGTTCCACAAATAAAGAGGCTAGTTCAGCAAGTAACTTGAACAATCACACATGCTTTTCTCAAGACACTCATCATACATCAGTTTGCAACAGAAACGCTTCATGCATACTTCCCATTTTGTCACACAATATGAAGTTTACTGTTTCACCAAGGAATGAAAACCATCATTGATTTTATTGTGAGCATGTGATGGTGAAAAATACAATGACTACCACCAAAGATTCACTCATTATTGATTTTGCATTATTAGTACAAATGTAAAGAAAAAAGAAAGTAAATAACCTCTTAGTGTTATTGTGAAAATAGTGTTGACCTTGAAGACCTCCAGGAAAAGCCTCACAGACCCCAGGAATTCATGAACAACACTTTGAGAATCACCGCCAGCATATCAGAGCTTAATTTTCTTACAAAATCCTAAAAAAAAAAAAAAACTTGGCCAGGAACGGTGGTTCAGGCCTATAATTCCAGCATTTTGAGAGTCTAAGGCAGGAGAATTGCTCAAAGCCAGAAGTTCAAGACCAGCCTGGGTCACAAAGCAAGACCGCCTGTCTCTACAAAAAGCAACAAAAATTAGCCGGGTGTGGCGGTGTGCACCTATAGTCCCAGCTACTTGGAAGGCTGAGGCTGGAGGATGGCTTGAGCCCCAGGAGTTCAAGGCTGCAGTGAGCTATAATCATGCCATTGTACCCAAGCCTGGGTGATGAAACAAGACTCTGTCTCAAAAAAAAAAATCTAAGAATATACAAATAATTCCTATACATGAATTGAAAAATGATGAATAGCCTTATTTTAAAAAATAAAAATAAAAAAAGGTGCAGCCAGGTGCGGTGGCTCACGCCTGTAATCCCAGCACTTTGGGAGGCCAAGGTGGGTGGATCATGAGGTCAGGAGATCGAGACCATCCTGGCTAACATGGTGAAACCACATCTCTACTAAAAATACAAAAAATTAGCCAGGCGAGGTGGTGGCCGCCTGTAGTCCCAGCTACTCAGGAGGCTGAGGCAGGAGAATAGCGTGAACCCGGGAGGCGGAGCTTGCAGTGAGCTGAGATCACGCCATTGCACTCCAGCCTGGTGGACAGAGCCAGACTCCGTCTCAAAAAAAAAAAAAAAAAAAAAATGTATATTTTTAAAATACAGTACTATATAGCAAGAAAATAGATTTCAACGACATAGTTACAGCTCTTTTAAAAATGCAGAACCACTTTGGGGGGACAAAGGTAGGAGGATCACTTGAGCCCAGGAGTTTGAGACCAGCCTAGGAACACAGTGAGACCCCATTCCTGCAAAATGTAAAAAAATTAGCCAGACGTGGTCGTACATGCCTGTAGTTCCAGCTACTCGGGAGGCTTAGGCAGGAGGATCCTTTGAGCCAGGAGGTCAAGGCTACAGTGAGCCATGATCATACCACTACACTATAGGCTGGGTGACAGAGTGAGACCCTGTCTCAAAAAAAAAAAAAATGCAGGACCACAAAATTAAATTCAGGTTATCATAGTATAATCATATAATGCCATTTACATAATGATTAAGCAACATACTGCTTATGGACAAAGTCTATATTACAGTAAGAAACAGATATAAGCATGATAAACATTGAATTTGCAATAAGGGTTGCATAAGAGATGGGGAGCAAGATTGTAGAAAGGCACCAAAGTAAGTCTCAACTGACTCTGAATTGTTTAAATAAAAACAAGACGCTAACGTTAACATTTGATAAATATACTATGGGCCCATGGGTATTTATAATATTATTTTCTATTGTGCCTGTTCATTCAAATGTTTTATAATGAGAAATTTTAAAAGCATTGTAAAAAAGACATAATGTGAATAAACTAATTTTCAATCTAAGATATTAGAAAAAGAACAATAAAATAAGATAAAAGAGAGGAGGAAGAAGGAACAAATGAAGACAAAAGCTAAGATTAGTAAAATACAAAGCATATATAGTATAAATACAACTAAACATTTGTTCTTTGGAAAATGTAATAAAATAAGAAACTGCCTGGCATACCTAAGTAAAAATTAAATAAAACCAAAATATATACCATTAGAAATGAAAAGACAATATAAAACAAGAAGTGATTATAAAAGAATATTGTGTGCTACTCTATCTTAATAACTTTGAAAATACATAGATATGAGCATAAATCTTCATGCTCAGGTTAGACCTTCATGACCTCAGAAACAGGGGTTTCTTAAATATGACAGCAAAAGTACAAGCAACAAATGGTTGCACACATCTATGAACATACTAAAAACTATTAAATTGTATGCTTTCAGCGCACGACTTAAGGCTGGGTGCAGCGGCTCACACCTGTAATCCTAGCACTCTGGAAAGCCAAGTTGGACAGATTGCTCGAGCCCAGGAGTTCAAGACCAGCCTTGACCACATAAGACCAGCCTTGAGCACATGGCAAATCCCTGTCTCTACCAAAAAAAAAAAAAAAAAAATTAGCTGGGTATGTGGTGGTACGCACCTGTAGTCCCAGCAACTGAGAGGCTGAGGTGGGAGAATCACTTGAGCCCAGAAGATGGAGGTTGCAGTGACCCAAGACTGAACCACTGCACTCCAGCCTGGGTGACAAAGTGAGACTCTGTCTCAATAAATAAATAAATAAATGCATGATTATTATATGGCATATTAATAACATCTCAATAAAGCTGCTTTTTAAAAAGTTTCCTCTGGTGATTAATAGGATAAGTACGAAAAATTAAGCTATAGAAGATCTAAACAGCGTTATCAACCAACTTAACTGACATTTATGGAACACTTCACATGACAGCTGAATACTTTCCCTTTCAAGTACATACAGAACATTCACCAAGATAGATAGATAGGATTCTCAGCTATTGAAAAAAAAAAATCAAGCATAAAATGTTTGAAATCATGTGTGTTATGTTCTCTGACCACAATGGAATCAATCTAGAAATCAATGACAAAAAGATACTTGAAAAAATTTCTTTCAAATATTCAGAAACTAAACAACACAATTCTAAGTAGCCCATGGATTAAAAAAATCACAAGGTGAATTATAAAATATTTTAATTGAAGAAATATTTTAAATAACATGTAAAAATTCACGTGATGTAGTTAATGCAGGGCACTGAAAGACATTTATAGCATCAAATGCTTATATTCAGAAAGAAATGTTTCAAATCAATGGTCTAAGCTTCCACACTAAGAAACTTGAAAATAGGAACAAATTAAATCCAAAAGTAAAAGTAAGAAAGAAATAATAAAGATAATGGTAGAAACTGATAAAATGGAAAACAGAGAAACAAAAAGAAACCACAATAAAACAAACGAAAATTAGTTTTTGAAGCCATTAGCGAAATTGATAAATTTCTCAGCCAACTAATCAAGGTAGTAAGAGAGAAGACACAACTTTCAGGCATGAAAGAGAGGTCATCACTAAAGATCCTACAGACAAGGGAATTTTATGAGCAACTTTATGTCAATAAGTTGAAAACTTAGATAAAATAAGCAAATTATTTGAAAGATGCAAAATATACAACAGTTCACTAAAGAAGAAACATACACCCTGAATAAACTCTATGCCACTATAGAACTTGAATTTATATGTTAAAATCTGCCCACAATGAAAGACATTACTGGTAAATTCCATCAAACATTTAAGGAAGAAATAATACCAAATGCATACAAACACTTCTAGAAAATGGAAGAGGGGAGAATATATTCTAACACATTTCTTTAGGTTGACATTACTCTGATACTAAACTAAACACATTTCAAGAAAAGTACAGAACAATATTTATCACACAGATTTTTTAAAATCTTAAAGTATTAGCAAATTAAATTCAGAAATACATAAAGGATATATTAAATTCAGAAATACAAAAAGGAGAAATTATCATGACCATATATAATTTTATCAGGAATTTAAGGTTGGTTCAACATTCAAAAATCAATCAAAATAATCCTATCAGCAGACTAAAAAAGAACAAATTATGATCATCTCAATAGTTACAGAAAAACATTTGACAAATTCAATATCCATTCCTAGTAAAGATTCTCAGCAAACTAGAAATAGAGGGTAGTTCCTCACTCTGATAAATGCATCTATGAAAACCTACAGTTAACATCATACTTAATGACCAAAGATTGAATACTTCCCTCTAAGACTGGGGACAGGGAAGGTTGTTAGCTCTCTCCATATCTATTTAACATTAGACTAAAGACCCTAATCAGTACAAGAAGGCAAGAAAATGAAATAAAGTTTGTGAATATTGAAGAGAAAACTTAATTTGTCTTCATTTGCATATGACATAATCATTTACCTATAAAATCTCAAAGAGTCTACCAAAAAAAAGATATTCAAATTAATCAGTGATTTTTAGCAAGGTCACAAGCTATAAGGTTAATACACAAAAATCCATTGTATTTCTGTATTTTAGCAACAAATAATTAAAAGTTAAATTTTAAGGTGCCATTTACAATAGCATCAGAAAACATGAAATATTAAGATATATTAAAAAAAGTGTGATCTAATCTACAAAACATTGCTGAAAGAAATTGATGACCTAAATAAATGGAGCAATACATCTTTTTCATGGATTGAAAAACTCAATAGTGTTAATGTGCCAACTCATCCCAAGTTGATCTACAGATTTCCAGAAAGCTTTTTATAGAAATTGACAAGCTAATTCTAAAACTTATGTGTAAAAGCAAAGGACCTAGAATAGTCAAAACAATGTTGAAAAGAACAAAGATGAATGACTCATGCAATTTGTTTTAAGATTACTATAAAGGTACCATTTGAAGATTTATCATAAAGCAACAGCCAATGTGGTATTTGTGTAAGAGTAGACATACACAATCAATGAAATAGTATGGAGAGTCCAGAAATAGTCCCACACATACATAGTCAATTGCTTTTCAACAGTGCCAAGGTAATGCAATGGAGAAAGGATTGTTTTCAACAAATAGTACTAGAAAAATTAGACATTCACGTGCAAAAAAAAAAAGAACTTGACTCTTAATTTGCACCATATGTATGTCCACATTGTAGCTGTCAAGGAGTGAGAAAGGTCATATATATATATACATACTCAGATTTCCCTGCAAACAGAAAGGCACTTTCTACTTAACGATGCTGGAAAGCCCAAGCCATAAATGTTCACCACATTGTCTTACCTGGTTTTCCTTCACAACCCAGCTGCAAGGTCACTGCATCCAGAAATAACCTAGGGAGATTTTCCTTCTCTTACCTTCCTCCTCTGCACTAATATGGCACGAACACGCCTGTTCTTAAACCCACATTTTCTTCTGAAGCTTTCACGTGGGTGTGTTTAACGTAGCAGAGGTAGGGTGACCAATAGTACCAGTTTGCTTGGAACTGAGGGCCTTCCTCAGTTGCAGGACTTTCAGTTTTAAAACTAGGAAAACTTCAGGCCAACTAGGACAAAACAGTTCACTCTCAGCAGAGATATTAGCAATTTACCCACTACATTCAACTGAAAAGCAACAGCAATCCCTCCTTCTCCATGACCCCAGCTTCTTTACTCACAGGTATGCACCAGAGCTAGGCCAATCAGACTCCCACTGAATGGAATTCAAACTGAGAGGCATGAAGCCTCTCAGTTTAAAGACAATAATGGATCTTGGAGATGGAAGGCCACATGGATTCAGACCCGGGACAGCATTAGGGGGCTGTGTTTGCAGATGGACAGCGTTGGAACCTGGTCTGCAGAAGCAAGTGCACAGAGAGAAATGTGAACAGTAGGCGGGGAGAGAAACAACTCTGGCTGCAGACAGCTTCCTGGTTCTAGACCGTACTTGCTGTTCTTGTTTTCTTGGAGAGTATTTGGAAGAATCCTCCTAAAGGATGTCCTTATTGAAAAGCCTGGCCACCCAGCTAGATTGCAGGAGTCTGATGAGCAAAACCCTGGCATCTCTCATAGCGGAAGCACACTGCACACAGTAGGTACTTGCTACATGTGAGTGGAATTAATTACATGCTGTGATGGTGAATTTTATGTCAACTTAAGTAGGCTATAGTGCCTGGCTGCTTAGGTTTTACTGTAAAGTTATTTTATGGATTTTTTTTTTTTTTTTTTTTTGAGACTCGCCTTGTCGCACAGGCTGGAGTGCAGTGGCACAATCTCGGCTCACTGCAACCTCCGCCTCCTGGGTTCACGCCATTCTCCTGCCTCAGCCTCCCGAGTAGCTGGGACTACAGGTGCCCACCACTACGCCCGGCTAATTTTTTCTATTTTTAGTAGAGACGGGGTTTCATCGTGTTAACCAGGATAGTCTTGATCTCCTGACCTTGTGATCCACCTGCCTCGGCCTCCCAAAGTGCTGAGATTACAGGCGTAAGCCACCGTGCCCGGCCATTTTATAGATGTGATTAGCATTTACAATCAGTTGACTTTAGATAAAGCAGATTACCTTCCACATGTGGGTGAGCCTCACCCAATCAGTTAAAAGCCTTAAGAGCAAAAAAAATGGAGATTTCCCCAAGAAGATGAAATTCTGCCTCAAGACTGTAACATAGAAATCCTGCTTGAGTTTCCAGCTTGCTGGGCTGTCCTACAGATTTCAGACTTGACAGCTCCCACAATCACATGAACCAGTTCCTTAAAACAAACTAAAATAATTATGTAAGCACACACACACACACACACACACGTACTGGTTCTGTTTCTCTGGAGAACCTGAACTGACACATTTGCTAATGCTAGCTGGTTATAAAGAAATTGAATCAGAACTTCAAAACAGTAAGAAACCAGGAGACACTATGGACCACAAGATACAGTGCAGATGTCCCCCTCTGTGCCTACAGCACCAGCTCCTAAAGGCAGGACCCATGCTGAGGATACGGCCCCTCTCAGAGAATCCTGCGAGGAAGCGGCTGCTCCAACAGCGATGTGTTCTCTTAACACAGATGCCTTTTGTTCTAAGCTGTAAACTTTAATCTTCTGGAACTCCAGTCTTCTGGAAAAGTTCTTCTAGAACTCCACTAAGCACAGGAGGAATGTGCTCTGCTAATGTTTATCAAGTACTTACGACATACTCTGCTTCACTGGGACCATCATTTCATCTTCCTTACAAATCTGGGATGCAGAACTTATCATCATCATCTCCAGTTTAGGCAAGAGGAAACTGAGGCTCAGAGAGTCATGAGTATCTTACCAAAATCAAATTAATAAGTGGGAAACAGCCACAGTTAGAAAGCGGGTAGCCAAAATTGGAACCCAGACACTCTTACCATCATACATGCCTCTGGCATAAAAAAGGCAAAAGTCCAGCACTCTGTGGGCACAGGGGCTGCTGCCAATAGTGCCAGGCTGTTTGATGTTGTATTCAGCACTGTCTTTGCTGTGTATGAGCAACACAGACATGGGGCTGGTTACACTAAGCCACCACCATCATTCCCTCCAACCTTGTAACTGTGACATGGTGCCCTCTCTACCCCAGCTCAAGGACACACCTCCTATGAAGGCTGGACCCACTCTTGCTAGAACAAGAACAAACCCAAGAACAGCTCCCACCGGGGCCATGATGCCCCACGTGTAGTAGGATTTGGTGTAACTATCATTGCGAAATCCACAACGCCCCACCTCCAACCCCTACTCCCTGTCTGCAATTCGTTCAATACAGAGACATAGCGGAATCAATGTGCCAGCGAGGAGCCCAGACCCTGCTGTCAGTCCTGTTCCTTAAAATCTCTGGGATCCAAATCACTTAATCTGTAAAATGAGGGATCTGCACATGTCCTGGGGACAAGGGACAGGACATCCTAAATCTTTAGCATCTCACAGTTTTGAGGGTGAGAACCCCATCATGGTGCCCAGAAAAAAAGCACACCAGCGAAATACTAGGATAGAAATAAATGATGCCGGCCGGGCCAATACTTTGGGAGGCCATGGTGGGCGGATCACCTGGGGTCAGGAGTTCAAGACCAGCCTGGCCAACATGGTGTAACCCCGTCTCTACTAAAAATACAAAAAATTAGCCAGGCGTGGTGGTGGGCATCTGTAATCCCAGCTACTTGGGAGGCTGAAGCAAGAGATTCACTCGAATCCGGGAGGTGGAGGTTGCAGTGAGCCAAGATTGTGCCATTGTACTCCAGCCTGGGCAGCAAGAGCAAAAGGAAGGAAGGAAGGAAGGAAGGAAGGAAGGAAGGAAGGAAGGAAGGAAGGAAGGAAGGAAGGAGAGAGAGAGAAAGGAAGGAAGGAAGGAAGGAAGGAAGGAAGGAAGGAAGGAAGGAAGAGAGAGGGAGAGAGAGAGGGAGGGAAGGAAAGAAAGGAAAGAAAAGAAAGAAAAAAGCCTAAAGCCTAGTATTATGTAATTCTAACACGACATGGGGTAAATACGCATGAAAATGAACCCAAAGAGTTTAGACCCCAACATCTAAGGCAAAATCTATTTCCAAATGGGAAAACCATAGGAAGCTTTGCTGATTCTTAGGTGAGAAAAACCTGGAAAGCAGTAATGCTAGCCACAGATAGCAGAGGGACAGGTAGATGCCTACAACCTGCTACTTCCACCCAGCTCCTCTGAGCTGGAGTGAGAGCTGGGGTTGGGTTACAGGGAGTGCCGAGATAAGCAGCTGGTGGCCTTTCTCAGGAGCTGCCCCTGCTGTCCTCCAGTCTGGAAGTGGAAGCAGGGAGGTGCAGACATGGGGAAGCAGGGAGGGGACAGCATTAGCATCCTGAAATGAGGGGACAGAAAAGAATCCCAGGGGACAGAGAGGAGGCCAGGGCAGCTCAGGTCAGCATCCCCCAGCTGGAGCCCTGAAACAGCGCAGGAGAGGCAACTCCCTCCATGCAAAGTGGAGCAAAAGTCAGCGCTGTTCAAACAGTCCCTGGGCTTTTGGCAGCAGCTGGGAGAAGGGAAGGAAAGGGAAACTGCACCAAAACTCAGGCTCCCTGCTGGTCCACTGATCACTGACCAGCTGTGTGATCCTGGTCATGAGCCTCTGTTCTCTAACAATGGTCTGAAATTCTGAATGTTTGTGTACCCCTGCAATTCATACATGGAAACCCTAGTCCCAGTGTAATGGTATTAGGAGGTATGGCCTTTGGAAGGTAATTAGGGCAAGAGATAATTAGGTCAACAAAATGGAACTTTCATGAATGGGATTAGTGCCTTTATAAGAAAAGGCCAGAGAGCTAGCGCACTTTCTTTCCACCATGTAAGGATACAGGAGAAGTCAGCCGTCAGCATCCAGGAAGAGGGCTCTCATCAGACCCCTGACCATGCTGGCTCCCTGACCTCACACATCCAGAGTCCAGGGCTGTGAGAAATGTTTGTTGTTTAAACTACTCAGTGTGTGATAATTTCTTATAGCAGCCTGGACTAAGACACCGCCACCCCATCCCCATCTGCCCAAGCTCTTCAGGAACCTGCAGAAGCATTGGAAAGGGACAGGCACTCGGTCCCACTGTGTGTCTCACCACTTGTAGCGTGGGAGAGAATCTCTTTCCCCGGGTCCTCATTAACATGGCTACTCTTAGACTCTTCTAACTCTTGCTAATCTGATTGCTTTAATTTGAGTGGAGGTGGTTTATTAGTGAAGTCAAATGTATTTTCCCATCTTCATTGTGATTTGAAATTTCCCTCCTGCAATTGCTTGTTCATTTTTTTCTTCATTTTTATATTGGTTGTCTTTTGCTAGTTGATTTGGAGCACTTCATTTTGTTTTCTGGATACTAATCCTTTGCCTGTTATGTATGTTGCAAATATTTTCCTATTTAAATCCAGTTTCATTCTTTTTTTAAGTTTGCCATCTTTTATTAAGATTTTTTAAAATCAAGTCATATTGGCCAGGTGCGGTAGCTCACACCTGTAA
Source organism: Symphalangus syndactylus (assembly GCF_028878055.3). Taxonomy (NCBI): domain Eukaryota; kingdom Metazoa; phylum Chordata; class Mammalia; order Primates; family Hylobatidae; genus Symphalangus; species Symphalangus syndactylus. Next base: position 93,437,572 of record NC_072426.2, read on the forward strand.
TCCTGGCACTTTGGGAGGCCAAAGTGGGCGGATCACAAGGTCGGGAGATCGAGACCATCCTGGCTAACACGGTGAAACCCCCTCTCTACCACAAATACAAAAAATATTAGCCAGGCATGGTGGTGGGCACCTGTAGTCCCAGCTACTCAGGAGGCTGAGGCAGGAGAATGGCATGAGCCCAGGAGGCGGAGCTTGCAGTGAGCCGAAATCACGCCACTGCATTCCAGCCTGGGTGACAGAATGAGACTCCATCTCAAAAAAAAAATAAAATAAAATAAAAATCAAGTCATGTTTCTTTTTCTTTTTCTTTTCCTTGTTGTGCTTTATTCTAAGAAAGGCTTCACTCTCCCCCAATAGATTCTCATATTTTCTTTTATTACTTTGATAATTTTGTTTCTCCTTTTTTTGTGTTGATCTTTGACCACCTGCAATATACCTTTTTCGTCACGGCAGAAGCAGTGTGGAGGAAGCTTCCTATGTTGTGGCAGGAAGAACAGGCCTAGGATCAGATTCTAATTCCAACTCCTATTTGTTTTTTAGAGCAGGTTGCTAAACCTCTCTGAGATTCCACTTGCTCAACTAAAATGGAGATAATACCTTATTTCATTGATTCAAAGACACCTATTTTTACATTTCTTAAATCAGGATGTACTTACAACCATGGGTGTATCATAGTTTAATTTACAGCTTTCTTAGTAGGACATAAAATAATGATGTGTCTTTTTTTTTTTTTTTAAGACGGAGTCTCGCTCTGTCACCCAGGCTGGAGTGCAGTGGCATGATCTGGGCTTACTGCAAGCTCCACCTCCCAGGTTCACGCCATTCTCCTGCCTCAGCCTCCTGAGTAGCTGGGACTATAGGCGCCTGCCACCATGCCCAGCTAATTTTTTGTACTTTTAGTAGAGACGGGGTTTCACCATGTTAGCCAGGATGGTCTCAATCTCCTGACCTCGTGATCCGCCCGCCTCAGCTCCCAAAGCACTGGGATTACAGGTGTGAGCCGCTGTGCCCAGCCAATGGTGTGTCTTTCAATCAAGCACTCTTAGATTTTATGAAATGCATAGGGGTGCGTCTTCCAGGTCACTGAGGGGTCAGATAAGCTGAGGCCCTTAAAAGGCTCAGCACAGGCCTGACAGGCCCTCCATCTGGAGGAGTTCTCCTTCATATTATAGAATGCAGCTGCCTTTACTTCTTGCTCTGCCACCCGACCCATCCCATCCTCCTTAGCTTCCAGGGACCTCTTCCCCTCCCCCCGCTCCCCACCAAAAGCCCTTAGCTGACTAAGGCTGCAAGTTCTTTCTTTGTGGACACAGATTACTCAAAGCTGACAATTAAGAGCCCCATATATTAATCTTTCTCCACAACCACAAAAACCACCCTCACCCCTGGGGATGCCCATGCCTGCCAGGTACCAAGCGCCATCACCACTGGTGACTATGGGTGACCCCATGCCTGCTCACAGCAGCCTCTGCTCTGGCTCCTCTCACTGCCCACCTGGTAAGTCGAGGTTTTGCAGCTTCGGAAAGCACTGGTGCTAAAGATGGGGAGCAGTGGGCCCTGGTGGCCTTTGCAGGTGGACCTGCCTCACTAAAAACCTCACTGCTGGGCCCGAGGAAGGCAGGAAGGAAACAAGAGCAAGGTGGCAGGCTGCAAAGGAACCAGAAGCCCTCGGCAGGTGCTGTGCACACCGGGTGGACTTCAGGCACTTTGCACATGGCTCACTTAATCCCCACAACCTCCCCTGGAGGGAGGTGGTTTCAGTAAAGACCGTGCCCATTACAGATGATGGGTCTGAGCTCCAGTGGGGGATGCTGAGACTACACCCCTGAGGAGCTCACTCATCTGCGCAGCTATCTCACCTTTCTGGCCGCTGTATGGAGGCAGAACAGGAGGGTGGGAGCCAGAAAGTGAGGCTCCATCAATGTCAAGGCCACAAACCTGGGTGGAGCACCCACTGCATGGCAGGGCCATACCGGATCTCACAATTCAGGCAGATGGAACAGAAAGGTCTGGCCCTAGCTCTCTCTCCAGGCCCCAAACACCAGCAGAACACAAGCCAAACTCACACACACACACACACACACACACACACGCACATCAAGTCCCATCACAGCTCTCAGAGATCCCTAGCCATTGTTCCACTGCCTGGCTCACGAGAGAGCCCTACGTTTAGCCACACAATCATAACCAGGGAATCCCAGGCCACAGGCTGTGCGGACAGTTACAAGCAGATCACAGCAATTCTCTGTGTGCTCTTCCTGCACCCACCATGATGCCTCATCTTTACATCATTCGTCTGAAAAGCTTATCAGCATCCCAAGGATCAAGAGTGACCCTTCATTGGAAAAACTAAATTTCCTCCAATATATCCTAAAAAGTAAAAGTAAATGTGTAAACTGCACAAGGGTTGATGATCTGAGACACACAGGAAAGCCCTCACTCTCTAAGTCACCCCCCATTGCTGAGACTCCAGAAAAACTGAGGTTGGCTAGGCAGTGATGTGGCTAGCTCTGACTTCCCAGTGTTCCTGTGCAGCATGGCTCCCTAGATAGTCCAAGGGAATCAACCAAAAAGTTGTTGGAACTAACAAAAAACACTGAAGAAGGAGGTTGAGGAAAATCAGCATGCCGAAATCAGTGGTGTCCCAAGAACATATTATGACAACAAGAATAGGGATGGGGCGCAAGGCAGCTTTAAGCAAGAATTTCCCATGGTGTTTAGTGATTTCAGTGTAATGTGCTAAGTATCCCAACAGTGAGGGGTGCGCTGCTTGACTGGACAAATCACTTGTACAGTGGGGCAAAGGGGAAATAAAGCATTTATCACTGCCCCTCAGAGGGAAAACATGTAGGGAGCAATGAAACCAGACAAAGTGGAGTTAACATCCAAGTAACTATTGTTATTGGGATTTCATTATAAAATCTCTACTATGAGCATAAACAATAAATCTTGAGAGATGAAATACATAATGTAAACAAAATCAACTAAAATCTGATGTTACCATCCTTGATTACACCAACAAAATCATGGGGAAGAATATAAAAATAGGCTTATGTTTCTCATCGTCAGTAGATCATGTTTCATTCCTGATAAAGATAATGGGCTTGAATACATTTATGAAAGTAAGTTTTAAAATACCGTATGCTGGCCGGGCGCAGTGGCTCACCCCTGTAATCCCAGCACTTTGGGAGGCCGACGTGGACGGATCACAAGGTCAGGAGATCGAGACCATCCTGGCTAACACAGTGAAACCCTGTCTCTACTAAAAATACAAAAAAAATTAGCCGGCCACGGTGGCGGGCGCCTGTAGGTCCAGCTACTTGGGAGGCTGAGGCAGGAGAATGGCATGAACCCAGGAGGCAGAGCTTGCAGCGAGCCGAGATAGAGCCACTGCAGTCTGGCCTGGGTGAAAGACCGAGACTCCATATCAAAAAAAAAAAAATAAAAAAAATACCGTATGCTATTTAATATACATTTTCCAAGAGAGTCTCCTAAAACAAAATGGCATCAAAAGGCTGTGGTGGGAGATACAGGCAAATATACACCAAGTAAATGCAAAGAAAAAAAGTCGCATTGGTCAGGCTAAAACCCAAGTTCAAATCCTAAAACAAGAAATGTAAATTGAATGAGTGTCCAGCGCGGTGGCTCACACCTATAATCCCAGCACTTTAGGAGGCCAAGGCTGGTGGATTGCTTAGCCCAGAAGTTTGAGAGCAGTCTAGGCAACATGCTGAGACCCTATCTCTACAAAAAACACAAAAATTAGCCGTGCATGGTGGCACACGCCTGTAGTCCCAGCTACTCGGGAGGCTGAGGTGCGAGGATCACTTGAACCTGGGAGGCAGAGGTTGCAGTGAGCTGAGATTGCACCACTGCACTGCAGCCTGGATGACAGAGCAAGACCTTGTCTCAAAAAAAAAAAAAAAAAAAAAAAAGAAAGAAAGAAAAAAGAGAGAAAAAATAAAAAAAAATAGAATGAGTTATAAGTAAAAGTGAAAAGGTGACAGATTTGTCATTACTTATACATACATTATTGTACATCAGCCTCTACAACAAATCCCAAAACACACATATATTCTGATTTCTATACTTTTAGTGAGGATTTTTGATGTGTAGTGGGGCGGAGGGGTCACATTGTGCAGCACACAGCCTTTCACTCAAAAAAGCAATCCTTTAGCATCTGTGTCCCCAGTCAAACCCCTCTGTCACAGCACACATGTAAGCACCTTAGCCGCTACTCACCCATGCACACCCCAACTCTGCCCCAGATCTTGTTCTTGATGCTGGGATAGAAACTGTAACAATGCAAGCAACATCCATGGACTCATGGCACTTTCAGGCTAATGGAGGAGATAGACCGTAAACAAGCAAACAGATACATGGAGCAAGAGGAGAGGAAGAAGAAGAAAGGGGAGAAGAGGAGGAGAAAAGAAAAGAGGAGAGGAAGAAGAAAAGGGAGAAGAGAGGGAGGAGAAAAAGGAGAAGAAAAGGGAGAGGAGGAGAGAAAGGAGAAGAAGAAAGAGGAGAGAAAGTAAGAGAAAGAGGAGAGGAGGAGAAGAAGCAAAAGAAGGAGAAGGAGGAAAGGAAGAAGAGGAAGAGAGAGAAGAAGAAGGAAGAGGAGGAAGAGGCAAATTCGCGGAGACAGAAAGCAGATCAGTGGTGGCCAGGTCCTGAGCAGAGGAGGGGATAGGAAGTGACCACTCATGGCTACACGGTTTGTTTTTGAAATGAGAAAAATGTTCTGGAACTAGACAGTGGTGATAGTTGGACAACATTTTGAATGTACTAAATGTCACTGAATTACACACTTTAAATGGCTAAAATGGTAAATTTCATGTTATGTGTATTTTACCATAATTTTTTTAAATACACTTGCAGACATGCTAAGTGCTAGGAAGAAAAGTAGGCAGGTGTTGAAAGAGAGAGATTGGGATGGGGCTCATTGTGAGTGGGTGGCCAGTGAAGAACTCTGCGTTCAACCGAGAGATGAATGATGACCCAGAAGAGCCTCATGAGGATCTGGGGAAAGGGCATTCCACGCAGAGGGACGCACATGGTGGAAATTAGCTTGAAGAGGTGGGCAGGTGCCAGCAAAGGCCTGTGCCTTTCATGAGTGCCATGAAAGCCATAGAGGCAGCGGGATACGTGAGCTAACTCATGTGTCCAAAGGTCTGCAGCTGCTGTGGGAAGGAATTGTAAGGATGAGCTTGAGGCAGGGCGGGCAGGGACTGCGCTGAGATCAGGGCCACCATGGGAATGTCTGCAGGCAGGTGCAGGGCTCTGTGCAGGGGTCCAGGCAGGGCTGGCATGCAAGGTCGGGACTTCCATGCCTGGAAAGAGGACACATGGAGACCAAGAGGGCCCAAGCCCAGCAGGCAAGGTTGCTATGGTTACTGGATGGGCCCAGGAAACAGGAAAGCCAGATGCCTAGTGAAAGGATGGTGTCATACAGCTCCCATGAGGGCAGTGGGAGTGATTTGATGCTGAGAAATAAAGAGGATGCTAAAGACGGTGAGTCTCTTAGGGCTCAGGTCAGGGCTGCATCTGGGAGCACATCCTGAGCCCAGCTGTGGAGAATGGAGGCAGTGGAGGCTGGAACCCCACTGGGCTCAGAGCACTCTGCTGGCTGGAATGAGGGCAGGACAGTGAGCAGGCATAGGAAGGCTGGCTGCCTGGTAGGAAACCTAAAGGAAAGAAGCAGCTTCCTGAGTGTGCAGGCTTGATTCACAAACAGGAGAGTGGGAAGAGCGGGAGGGAAAGACGTCTGGCTCCCAGGCAAAAGCATCCAGAAGGATGAGAGGTGGTCACAGAGGAACCAATTTAACAGTAGCAGAAACTGTCAATCAAGATAAAACTGACAGGGCCAGGCACAGTGGCTTGTGCCTGTAATCCCAGCATTTTGGGAGGCTGAGGCGGGCAGATCACCTGAGGTTAAGAGTTCAAGACCAGCCTGGCCAACATGATGAAATCATGTCTCTATTAAATACAAAAATTAGCTGGTTGTGGTGGTGGGTGCCTGTAATCCCAGCTACTTGGGAGGCTGAGACAGGAGAATCGCTTCAACCCGGGAGGCACAAGTAGCAGTGAGCCGAGATCACGCCACTGCACTCCAGCCTGAGCAACAGAGTGAGATTCCATCTGAAAAAAAAAAAAAAAAAGATAGAACTGACAGGTCCAAACAGGGAAGCTTCCTGGGTCAGTAGTGTGTCCTGAGTCCTGTGTCCCCAGGTCACACCCAGCTCTGGCCCCGAGAAACTGGGATGACTGAGTAAGCAGAGAGGAGTCCACAGGGTTGTGAAGTTCATAATTCCTAAGACAGGGTGTGCGTTCCTGTGGTGGCCAAGGAGAATGAGGAGAGAATGAGCTTTCACAGGTCGTGGCCATGCTAGAGGGGTTTGACTTAAGTCTTGCTGGGACATAATGTGATAACATGCTTTCTCTGAGTCTCAATATACTCAATATATTGGACAACGAACTTTGTCAGAAATGTGATAGAACAATAAACATGAGTTAGATTAAAAAAACCTACCAAGCTGAGGGGCCCACACCATCCACAACAGCATAGAACATCAGAGGGTTCTTGCCAAAGCGTAAAGTGAAAACAGAAAAGAAATGCCATGTGCTCAGAGGAGTGATGTGTCCAGCCGTGCCCTCATCTCCTCTTCTTCCTACCTTTCACAGTCCACCTCTAAGCTTTCACCCCAGCTTACTTCTGTGGGTTCCAAATGTGGATCTCAGAATCAAGAAAACCTCCTAGGTTCTGTAAATGAGAATGATTCGTGTCACCAGTGTTTACTCGCGCCCTCACCAGGCACAACTTCGGGGCTGAGGTTCTCAGGCACAAGGCACACCTTGTCCTGCCTGCCTCTCTGTAGGGCCACGGGGAGTGTTGCTTGAACCTAAGGGATGGCAAAGCCAGGCTTGCCAGGAGCGAGGAATGTTCCCAGAAAAGAGGGGAGAGGGGAGGCTTTAGAGCACTAGGGACGATGGCACGGAGGAGGCCCGGTGTCACTCTAGGCTGACCAGGACTGAGCCAAGTCATGCTCAGGGATCCCAAGGGGCCAGCAAACAGCTCAGCAGGGCTATAGCAGGTGCTTCCTTCAGAACAAATGTGTGGGGAGGGGACCAGGAAAGAGGATGCCTGTCAATGAGACAAGAATAGCACTGGGTGGTCACAGGAGCATGGAAAAACCCAAACAACAGCTAAAACAAGAACAAGACAAAGAAACAACAAGATAACAGAAAACCCAAAGGAAGAGAGTAAAAACAGCTGAAATCCCACTCAGGGTGATTTGTCCATGGCTCTTCTGGGCAAACCCAAAGAAGGGAGAAAGAAGACAGTAACCCAGGGGGTTCCCTGAAATCTCCTCCTCTCCCAGAACACCTAATAATTATTCCATCCCCTAATTAAAGAAACACCCATAACATTAGAAACCCAGACTCTGCTGGGTGTGACACTTTCTCATGAGCACACCCGCGCTTCTCTCTCAAGTGTGTACTTTCGGTTCTCACTAACAGTTTCTTGCCTTTCCTATCATTCTGACTCATTCCTGAGTTCTTTCTCAAGACATTTCAACAGCCTGGACATCAACTGGGGCTGGGGTCTCACCAGCATCTGGAGAGCCTCCTGAGTCCTCTGGCAACATCAAGGGAAGGAAGAGAAGATTCCTCCGTGGAGCCCGTCCCCGCACACTTCCCGCCCTGGGACACGGCACGGCTGCTTTGCACCAAGCCTCACCGTTGGCACTCGAGGCGGCTATGTTCGCTATGATCCATCTACCCACCATCTCCAGGACAAGCACTGTCCCATTCACCGAAATCAGCACGTGGTAATGCTGGATAAGTGAATGAATTGGTGAATGAGTGAACAAGTGAATGTGTGCACAGCTCACTTGTTTAATTGGAGTCCCGAGTTTGGAAGTGAATGAATGGAAAAAAAATCAGTTACCAGACCCCAGGTCCAAGTCATGAGATGTAGCAGCTGGGTGACCTTGGATGTGGCGCATCACTTCTCTGAGCCTCACCTTCCTTATCTGAAATGAAATCAGGGAGCTTGCCCTGACACCCTGCAGCAAGGGCTGGGTAGGCAACTAGTCAACATAAAGCTCACAGGTTGTCGCCACCCTTCATCACGACCCCAGGACATGAAGCAGATCCTGTATATCCTGGACGCCCCAGCTGAAAGCTCTTTGGGCTCCTGGGCAGGGCCAGCCCCCAGGCTCCCAGTGGCATGCCCAGACAGTTCTAAAAGGCAGGACCGAAGCAAAGAGCCAGGATCCAAGCGGGATCCTGACCTGGGATACACACGTTCCTCGGCGTGCTTTCCTGCTTTCCCATTCTTTATAAATCAGAAAATTAATTACCAGAAAAAGGACCTTCTGCACCAGAAACTCAAATGAGTTTAATGTATAATTTATACATGAAAATGTAGTTGTCAATGTGTGACAAATCTCTGTACAAATATTTTTGCAGTTAAATTTTTAGGCATCTGTCTCCCTCCCAGAAGAGTCATCACGCAGGCATCACCAGTCCCCAGGGCTCAGGCCGGGTGGGGCTGGCAAGGTGGCTTGTCATTTCACCAGTTAGTGATGCAGCTGCCAGCGCAGCCCAGCCTGGAAGGCCCCAGCTTTGGCACCAGCCACCTGCAGCCAAGTCACAGCTCTGCCCCAACCTCCCTGGCAGGGTCCTGCTGTGTCTTGTTCAAAACAAGGATTTAACACCGTGTGCCAGCTCTGTGCTGGGCCCAGGGGAGGAAGACAGAGTGGAGTAAGCCCTCATGGGCCAGTGCCTTTGAGCCCACCAGAGAGCCAGGCAAGCAGATGAGGAATGACAATGACAGGGTGGGAAGTGCCAGGGCAGGGGTGGGTCCTACATGCCAGGCAGCCAGAGAGGAGCAAGTACTGCCCTATGCAAGAGCATCCCTGAACATTCCAGGGCAGGGGGCCACTCCTGATGGCGTCCGTCAGGTGGATGAAGGCAGAAGGACATTCCCAACAGTGAGAGACACTCATGTGAAGACCAGAGACAAGAGCAAGCATGTCCAGATGATGCGAGTGTGGCCTGTGGCACCTGGTGGGGACTGGCCAGCAGTGAGCCTGGCATGGAGAAGAGCCAGATCACCAAGGGAGCTGTGTGCTCAGCCCTGAAACAGGACTTTGTCCTGGACTGAAAACTTCGAAGGGTGAAGGCACATAAGCCTTGCAAACTGTAAAGTGCACGCAGCATCCACAGAAACTACCATCCCTGGCAGGATTGAGTCCTGTGCCAAGCCAAGCCTCAGCAGCCTGCCAGTTTCTGGCCCAGGGGTCCCCAAATGATTTCCTTCACCCACAGGTGTACCAGTCCATGGGACTGACTGGCACGTGACTTTGCATACAAAACACCTGAAATGTAGGCTAGGCCCTTGCTTCTCATCTGCAGTTGCTACGACCATTTGGGGATGGTCATTCATTGTGTGGGACGTTCCCTGATGCCCTCTCTCCGGATGCCCAGTGGGGCTCCAGGGACAACCCACAGCATCCTCCTGCCGGAGGATCTGGAGGAAAAGGCACAGTCCACAGAAGGGGCCCTAGCCAAGAACTGGTGTGCCATGCATGCCAAGGAGAGAGGAACTGCGTATCTACACCACACCCTGGCCCAGAACCAATGGCAAGGGTCACAAATATGCCCTCGTTCACCCTACCATTGCCAACCACGTTGGAGCACAATCTGAAGTCTCAATGGTGTCTTCCCAGAACTCCGGCCTTCCACAACAAGACAAAGCAAGTCCAACTCCCCCACCCCAATAAGGGCCCCTGGACAGCCTCTGCAGCAGCCTCGAAGCCCTAAGGTCCTGGCCAAAAGACAAAAGCACAGGCTCATGGGACCTGATGCCCACAAGACAAGGGTTTCAAGCCCCCAGCCCTCATCACCCCAGTGCCCATCTTGAAGAAGGGCACAGCCTGGCCCTGCTAATTTTTCTACCTCCTGGGGGACTGGTGGCCCACCCCTCCATGACTCCCAGCCACATACCTCGCTTGGTCTTTGGAGGCCTGAGACCCTCATCCTGGGCCAGGGCCTCCCAAGTCTCCCGCTCCTTCCAGCGCCTCAGCTGCTCCTCCCGCATCTTGTAGAAGAGGATGTGCTTCTGCACATCGCTGAGCTCAGCAAGGAGCTCGGGGTCGATGTACATGTCATGCAGGATCTGCTGCAGCATGATGCCACCTGTGATGCAAGCACCAGAAGCGCAGCTGGCCAGGGAAGCAGGGCCAGGCAGAATGCCCGAGGGGCTGCTCTGCACTACAGGCTCCTCAATCCGGGGCCACTCTCGGTGCTCCTTCTCTGTGCAGCATTGTCAGTTGGCCTCAGCTTGCAGCCAGCGACAAACTCATCTCCTCTACCCAGGACAGCAAAAGAGGCCAGGCAACAGGACCCAAAGGGGCAGCTGGGACTCTGCAAGGGGGAGCAACCACCAGGAGCAATCTAGTCCTTCTCCTGGGTCACCAAGCATGGCATCCCAGCAGAGCCTATGTCTTGGCTTCACCTGGGGTTCTGAGACAATGGGAAGGGCCCAAGCCTCCAGCTCAGCCAGGAAATGCCCAGTCCCAGCCCTGCCTGGGCCGGTAGGTGTCGAGTGATCTGTTAGTGGAAGGTAACAATGACACCAGCTGTATCGATGACACTGCCCCGGCCAGCTGGGAACCGATCTCTCCTCTGCAGATAAGAGGAGGAGAAGGAGGCAGACTTACCTACTAAATTCCATGTCTTTTCAGCCAATTTCAAACAGAGACCAGAGGAGCCTGCCAGGAGCTGCTGGGCCCCTCAGCCCTCTCAGCCCCTCTCTCTGAGGGTTCCTTCGCTGCCAACTTTCTTCCTTTCCAGAACATTTGGCATTCTGAGGTGATGCGTTTAAAACTCTGCCTTGGGGAAGGAAAGATTTTTCCTCCTATCTGTGTTATAGCCAAGAAAGAAAACAAAATGGAATCAGTAGAGACAACTGGAGGGGATTTTATCATGGAATTCCAGGACAGAAAGGAAGCAGACATCCTTTCTCTTTGGCCTATATATAATGAGATCCTGCAGCCATACGTGGCTGGCAGATAAACTCTCCAGGGGCCAATTTTAATGGTTGTTGTTAACCTTGTTTGTTGCAGATGCCTGGAGTTGACCAAAAAGAAAGAAGATGAAACTGGATCTTCTCTGTGCCCTGATCAGAAGCACACTGGAATGGCGGGATGTTGCCTTCTGCTGGGAGGGAAACCACCCTCTCTTTGGTGTGTGAAGGTGAGTAGAAGCTGCTGTTGCTGAGATCTTTAGGGTGAAAGCTCACCCTAAATATGTGCTCAGAGCTAATCACAGATGCCTTCTTATTGGGACAAGGACATTGAAGCTCAGAGAAAGTAAGTGGCTTGCCTATGGCTTCCTAACGGACAAGTCACTGTATTGGGACTCCCCCATTTTGAAATTTGACATCCACTAGCAACTATGAATCTGTTGATGGTTTGAAAACATAACCCAACCAGGGGAAAACAAATGAACCAACAGGATTTGGCACTGTGGCTTGGCTGGATTGGTGACCTTCCTGTCCCCTTCCTTGCCCATGAGGGTGGAAGGTGGATCAGGTACCCAAGAGTGATGGAAGGGGGGTGGAGAATTGGCACTCTTCCCCCTCTGCAAGGTTAACACAACAGGAAGATGGACTAAGCAGGTTCAGATGAGCTGTAAGCCCACAGGGTCAAAGCTCCTGCTCAGCTAGGCAATGTCCAGGTCACAGGAGTGGAGTCAGGTGCCCCACCCCTCCCTACCCAGGTCCAGCTGGCTGGTCCCCCTGTGACCAGACCTTCCTAGAGCCGCCACAGGACTCGCCTGTCCCTTGCAGAGCTGTGGCCCTGGACTCCCATCCGCCCTCCTCTCCCACCTCAGGGCTTGCACTGACTCCCCCACCGGGAGTCCTGGCTCCCTTCAGTTTCTGAGACCGGGGGTCTTCCCTAGCATCTGCCCATCTATTCTCTTTCTCCCCCTCGCCGTGGCTGGTGGGCGACCCCCGAGTCCAAAGAGGAGACAAGGGGAGGAAGGCCCCCAGGGTCTGGGCTCCTGCGGGCAGTTTCTTTTTGTCTTTCCCGGGCCGCCAGATAACTACGACCACAAGAGGTCACGGGGCAGGGACAACGCTGTAGGGAGCAGCAGGAATGGGCCGGCTGGAGGCGGGCGAGAACGGTGATGGTGCCACCCTGTAGGATCCTGGGGAGGGTGACGCGGCCGGACTAGAATGACCCCCGCTAGCGCCCATTTTGTGCGATAGAGATCTCGCTGTGGGCGGGGTGATCCCTGGCACTCCCAGGTCAGTGGGGCAGGAGGCCAAGAGACACCGAATCGCGGGGATGTGAGCGTCACCCAGCCGCGGATGGCAGCCCGGGAGCCGGCGAGGTCCGGGTTCCGGGAAGACCTGCTTCGGGGGCCCGCGCGCCTGTCAATTCTCCTGGGCCTGGCGGGGTGGGGGCGGGGGGCTCGGCCCGGCCTGGGGCGTTCCCTGGCGGCCTCACGGGGAGGCACTCGGCTTCGGAACCTGGGTGTGCGTGGCCTGGGTGCGGGAGGACCCCAGAGGACCCCAGGAGCAAGGGTCGCGCCGAAGAGCAGAGTCCGCGGCTGGAAACCAGGCAGGGGAGCCACGGAGTAGTCACACAGGTTTTCTGCCGCCTTTCAACTGGTCTTATTTTGCTTTCATTTTTCACCAGCCCATGTAGGGTGTTAATGTTGCGCGCGAACGCAGTTTCTTCCGGGCCCGGGAGGCCCACCCACGCAACAATGTTGTGCAAGTGACTGGAAACCACCTGAGTGTCCCTCCATGGGGGTGGGTTGCCCAGCATGGAGCTCTACTCCTGTCACAATGAAGTTGACTGTCTGTTTTGGCGAGGGAAGTGGCCACCGTTGATAAAATGAAAAGACGCCATGCAGAATACTGTGCACACAGTAATCCATTTTTAAAATTCCGTATGTCCAGGCCGGGCGCGGTGGCTCACGCTTGTAATCCCAGCACTTTGGGAGGCCGAGGCGGGCGGATCACGAGGTCAGGAGATCGAGACCACGGTGAAACCCCGTCTCTACTAAAAATAGAAAAAATTAGCCGGGCGTGGTGGCGGGCGCCTGTAGTCCCAGCTACTCGGAGAGGCTGAGGCAGGAGAATGGCGTGAACCCGGGAGGCGGGGCTTGCAGTGAGCCGAGATCGTGCCACTGCATCCAGCCTGGGCGACAGAGCGAGACTCCGTCTCAAAAAAAAAAAAAAAAAAAATCTGGGAGGTGAGGAGCGCCTCTGCCCGACCACCCACCGTCAGGGAAGTGAGGAGCGCCTCTGCCCGGCCGCCCCGTCTGGGAAGTGAGGAGCGCCTCTGCCCGGCCGCCCCGTCCGGGAAGAAGTGAGGAGCGCCTCTGCCCGGCCACCCATCGTCTGGGAAGTGAGGAGCGCCTCTGCCCGGCCACCCATCGTCTGGGAAGTGAGGAGCGCCTCTGCCCGGCCACCTATCGTCTGGGAAGAAGCGAGGAGCGTCTCTGCCTGGCCGCCCAGTCTGGGAGGTCTACCACGGAGGCCAGGGGCAATGTGGGGGCTGGACGTGGTGGCTCACGCCTGTGGTCCCGGCACTCTGGGGGGCGAGGCGGGTTGATCACTTCGGGCTAGGAGTTCGAGACCAGTCTGGCCAACTTGGCGAAGCATGAAAAATACAGCAGACAAACCAACCAACCAACTCAGTGACAACAAAACCGGTCTACCCTGGAGTCATACTCTAATTTTTTCTATTTTCCTCCCTTTCTGATCCTTTATCCCACTTTCTTTTTCTTCCTCTTCCTTCTCCCTCCTCTTTGTCAAATAGAGGATTGAGTTATTATCACTGATCCATATAAAGTCCCTCTCTCATTTATTTTAACTTCCACCCCCCATTTTTATTCCCCGACTTCCCATGTGCAACCTTCCTAATATGTTTGATACGCATCTTTTTGTTTGTATGTATTTTTAGAAAATGTTTATTGTTTATGAGTGCAAAAAAAATTAAAAAAAAAAATTAAAAAAAAAAAAAATTCCGTATGTCCAATTACTTTTGTGGAGACAAAGGAAAAAATACGGAAGATCACACGCCTAATTGTTTATCATTGCTTCTTAGCTTTTTCTTGGAATGGGGAGAAAAATGACACTTTAGAAAATTCTGTGTTGTTTTATACAATGAGTAGGATACACTTACATAATTCATATGACTGAACTATGATGCATTTCAAAGGTTTTCAAATGTGATATAAAAGAATGGACTTCTGGAGGCTCAGCATCTACGGGGCAGGGACCCAACCCAGAGAGGGACCTGCAGGCAAACCAGACCTGCCTATGCCAGGAAGGCTAGGAAGTGGCAAGGGAGAAACCATCCATGTTCCCTGGGGTTCCTAAGCTGGAAGTGGGCTTTGAGGCATCTCTTAAAAGCAGCTCTGGCACTGGTGTGGAGACGGCACTGGGAGAGCAGGAGGTAGGGGAAACAGCCAGTGGACTCTGGCCAAAGTCCAGGAGAAGGTGATAGGAACTGAGCCAGCCTTGCCAGTGGGAGCCAAGCAGGGCAGAAATGGGGGTCCCGGAGAGTCCTATCAGGCACTCTGCTTCTACATAAAATCCTTTTAAATCTGAAGTCCATATGACCAATGAGGGCCAGACAGCCCTGTCATCTCAGCGTGGCTGAGCCTGGCACAGCCACCACGTAAGGATCAGCAACAGAAGGTGAGAGTCTGGAGTAGTTTCTGCCTTGTCTCCACTGAAAAATTATGGGTGTCAAAATCAATAGCATCTCCTACATGAGTGCAACAACTACTTAGAAAATGCCATGTGAAAAAAAAGAAAAGATCCTTTCATAATAGGAACAGCATGTATGAAATACTTGGGATGAATTTAACAGTGAGGGAACCTGTATTGAAAAAAGTAAAAATCTCCGCTGAGAGCATACCTAGAATTTAATTAAGTTTAATAGCATTAAGTTCATATAGGAACACACCACACTGACACTCAGAAAGATGCCATATTGTCAGATGTGCCATTAATCTGTGTATTAGCCAGTCTCCAAGATGGTTCCAATGATGCTCTCCTCCTGGAACTCACACCCTTGCATAGTCACTCTCACATGTATTAGGGTTGGTCTGAGTGACCAATCGAATATGCCAGAAGTGACATGTTCTAACAGATAGATTACTGGTTGCACACTCTCTCTCTGATAACTCACTCTGGGGAAAATTATATTGTGAGAACCAGGTGGAGAACTGAAGCCTCCCACCAACAGTCATGGAGTGAGGTTGGAAGGGATCCTCTAGCCCTGGCCAACAGTTTCACTGCAGCCTCGTGAGAGACCTGGAGCCACAGTCACCCAGCTAAGCTGCTCCTAGATTCCTGACCCTCAGAAGGGTATGAGATATATATGTGCTGCTTTAAGGTGTTAAACTTGGGGATAATGTATTATGCAGCAAAATGTAACTCAATATGTATTATGAGTAATACATAATACTCAAAATGTAACTCAAGTATTATGCAGCAAAATGTAACTCAAGTTAATGTATACATTGAATATCATTTTGAAAGGAAATTGGGAAGCAGAGACAGACTTGATAAAATGATTCCCAAGTTAACCAAAAGAATGAACAGATAAGAAACAGCCTTGAAAATATTGAGGAATAGTGAACTCTATATTGTGCCACTACTTAAATTTATAAAATTAAACATTTCAGTTCTGATACGAGAACAGGTAGGTTGAACCAAAAAAGAGCTCTACTAAATCATTATTATATGACCAAAATGGCAGCTCAAAGTAGTGCAAAGAGGATGAAAGCTCAGTCAATGAAGCTGGGACAATTTGCTAGAGCCTCACCTCTGATCCTGCCAGCATACCCTTCAGCAGTCATGTCCTCTGGGGGTTCTGTGCATATATAAGAATAATTACTGCAACATCCATCATAACACTGAAAATTTCAGAATAACTGATGTGTTCAATAAAAGGGGTTTAGATTATAAACGAGAGCACATCCGTAGGATAAAATGTAATACAGCCACTGAAATTGATGTTGAGAAATGTATTGGCATAGATGGTGCTAGTGATGTGTTCGTTGGTAAGAGGGAAGACAGGTTTAAAACATTATGTGTAGCAATGTCCCAGTTTTACATATCTGCATCAGGAAAAAGAATCGGTCCACCCCCACTGCTTTCTAAGGAGAGTAAGTAAGTTCTATTAAAAGGAAGAGCTCCTGATCTGGGCAGGATCCTTGCTAGGTTTGGAGATGAAGCTGTGGGGGGTGAGCTCAGCTCCTCCACATAACACAGGCCAGGAAATTGGGGTTTCTGAGCTGCAGAGACAACAGGGGAAGAAGAGGGGGAGGTGGCCATACAACCCAAGGTTGTGGCCCACCTTGCCCCAAATCTCATCAAAACTCGTGCTGTGAGATTTTTTTATTATTTTTTTAAATGAATTTAAACTTTATTGTTTTTTTAATGAATTTTCTCTAATTCTGCCAGAATAGAGGCAGGGCTCAACAGAGGTCCCTAAAGGACACAGGAGTTGGGGACACATGGGCTACCAGGAGCATGAGTCCCCGGAAACTGGCAAAAATCATGGGGAGGGCTTGGGATTTTCCTCATGATGGGATCAGTGGCATGTATCTCTAACAAACAAGGACACCCATGCTGACATTGTAAACAACTGTACACACACACACACATTTGTGATTACAACAGCAGAGCCCAGGCTTGCAGTCAACTGGACCTGGGTCACCCAACTTGCCAGCCCAGAGACCTCCCAGGGAAGTCCTTCTCCCTCCCGCGACTCCCTTTCCTCCTCTGTGCCGGGGTAACCACTGGGGGTAACCAGCAGGGTGTGCCACAGGGCTTTGGTCCGCATTAGACAGACAACGTATGCATGAGCCAGCCAGGCGCACAGCAGATGACAGTGTGAGTTCTGTTTCTTAAACTGGGGCCTGGTTCCTCACTAACTTAGTGAGTCAAAGTAATACTGGCTGAGGGAGTAGGCTGTGGTGGCTGATTCTGTCTGCCTAGTGAGCAACTCTGTACTCCAGGTTTAAAAGAAAAAATCTTGGCCAGGCGTGGTGGCTCATGCCTGTAATCCCAGCACTTTGGGAGGCTGAGGCGGGCGGGAGGTCAGGAGTTCAAGACCAGCCTGGCAACATAGTGAAACTGTCTCTACTAAAAATACAAAAATTAGCTGGATGTCACCACATCTGTAGTCCCAGCTACTCAGGAGGTTGAGGCAGGAGAATCACTTGCACCCGAGATCAGGCCACTGCACTCCAGCCTGGGGGACAGAGCAAGAATCCGCCTCAAAAAATAGAGAAAAGAAAAAGTCTTGAGTGCTGGACAGGCCTGTGACTCAGGTCTTGGAATGATAAACAAGAGAGAAATACACTGAGTTTCTATGATAGTCACTAACTCGGGGCTGCTGGCACTCGTGTTTCCCTGCAGAGGAAAGGTCTGCGTGCCCTAAGAGAGAGCTGCTGGTGTGCAGAGAGAAGCAGAGACGCCGACGACAGGGAGGAAGCACACTGGCGGTGGTGAGGCTCCTTCCAGCAGCCACAGCCCTGGTTCCTCTCAGTCTATGACCCTCTCACATCCTTCCCATCTATGAGAGCCTGTAAACTCCTTTTGCTTAACCTTGTTTTAGTTAAGGTTTTAAACAATTGCCACCGGTTGTCCTAACCACCCCAGTGGCTTGAGTGTTTCTCCGCTTCTTTTGCCTAGGATGCTGCGGAGATGGACAGGACAGGAGACTAAGGAGGTGAGAACCCTGGGCCACACAATCACTAAGGGCCCTTCCTGAGGTCTGCTTCCCACATGTAGTCCTCCCAGGGCCCTGAATCCAGCCATCCACCTCCTTGTTGGACACAGGCTCCATTAGAGAGATGTGGGGCTCCAGCCCCCCTTGCTCTGCCTCCCTGTGAGAAGCTGCTGACAGTGAAGGAAAGGTCAGTGGGTCCTGCTAATTAGAAAACACTTTGCCCCATCCAATTTCCCCTGACACAAGGTCACTTAGCACTAGTGCAATTAAGTCTCAGCCCAACACTGACTCTTTTTAACTCAAAGGGCAGGAGGGAACTCCAGGACCCCAGATGGCAAACTGGCTCACACTGTGGACAGCCTCCCACAAGGCCCTCCCAGGTCCCCTGGTACCCACTAAAGACCACACAGCCTGCCAGCTCTGCCTGCTGCCTCACTCACTGCAGACGAGTCCATCCACACCACAGGCCCTGCCCACTGGGCTTGAGACCATTCAGACCTGGAGCAAGGAGAAGCAGGGTCCTTGCCCTGCAAGTGGCTGAAAACTTGAGTGAGCCAGACTCCCCCAGGCCAGGGGAGCCCTGTGCTGCCAATCTCTGTTCCCTCCCTAGTGGAACAACCAGGGCCGAATTGTAAACCTTTCCTCATTCAATTCTTAGAACAGTATTATGAGGAAGGTAATTTCATTATCTCAAGTTCATATTTGAGGAGAGTGAGGCACAAGTTCACATAGCTGCTAATGATGGGTCCAGGACTTAAACCCAGGTCTCGTGGAACCCTGAGTAGCCCCTGCCCTCCCACCCCCATCCCTCCTCCCCTCCCCACACCCCAGGCTGTTGTTTTCAGCTTGACAGTCCTTCCAGGGTCACACTGCTACAGACCCGAGAGCTACTGCTCAGCCTACCCCTCCCCAGTGACCAAATCTGGAGGGCACGGAAGGAATGCATGTGCTGTCTGTCCCTTAATCTGAACACAGAGCACACACACCTCTGGCCCCATGGAGCCCACATCCCCACCCAGTGTGACAAGGAGCCCACAATCTCCAGGTCACCCTGTGGAGCAGAAAGGAGGTTGACCAGAGGCTGTGAACCAGGCAAATCCACCCACCACAGACTGGGTCTTAAGTTCCCTATAAAGGGAGATTTAGAAAGCCAGGAAATCTAGTGCCAAGGTTCACTTCCCTAAACCATGGGACCTGGGGCACAGACCACTGCTGTCTTCCAATATCTGGCCTCTCTTCTTTCTCCTACACACACAACTAGACCTTCGCGTCATTTCAGGTGGCTTGTGAGTTCTGGCCAGCAGAATGTGAGCACAAGCAGGGTACTCTCCATCTTCCCTCCCTGATCTTCACCTCTTCCCCAACCACCAGCTGACTAGAGATGCCTCCAACAGCTACAGGAGGCTGGACCCACAACAGGAAAGGAGCCTGGGTCCATGAAAGACTGTGTGGAGCAGAGAATTCCCCACCCTAGTTCCCAGCAACTACCAGAGACTGTGGCATGAGAAATAAAATAAACTTTTTTTTTTTTTTTTTGAGATGGAGTCTCACTCTGTCACCCAGGCTAGAGTGCAGTGGCGTGATCTCGGATCACTGCAAGCTCCACCTCCTGGGTTCAAGAAATTCTACTGCCTCAGCCTCCCGAGTAGCTGGGACTACAGGCCACCACATCGGGCTAATTTTTTGTATGTTTAGTAGAGACGGGGTTTCACTGTGTTAGCCAGGCTGGTCTCAATCTCCTGACCTCGTGATCCGCCTGCCTCAGCCTCCCAAAGTGTTGGGATTACAGGCGTGAGCCACCGTGCCCGGCTAAATAAACATTTTTCAAAGCCTCCCAAGTATAGGTGATGTTCGTTATAGTGGTCAGTCTATTCTGGCTCTATCCTTCTGCAACCACCCATGAGCTGGTTAAAAAATTTTGTTGGGCCCCATCCCAGTTTCTGATCCCATAGGCCTGAAGGAAGGGGCATACAATTTGCATTTTTATTTATTTATTTATTGAAACAGAGTTTCGCTCTTGTTGCCTAGGCTGGAGTGTAATGGCGCAATCTTGGCTCACTGCAACCTCTGCCTCCCGGTTCAAGCGATTCTCCTGTCAGTCTCCTGGATAGCTGGGATTACAGGCGCCCACCACCATGCCCGGATCATTTTTTGTATTTTTAGTGGAGACAGGGTTTCACTACGTTGGCCAGGCTGGTCTTGAACTCCTGACCTCAGGTGACCAACCCGCCCTGGCTTCCCAAAGTACTGGGATTACAGGCACGAGCCACCGCACCTGGCCTGAATTTGCATTTTAATAAAGTGCTGGGGGTAATGCTGCAGCTGCTAGCAGCTGGTCTGGGGTGATGCTGTGGTTGGTGGCCTTGTGAACCACTGCCCAAGCATGTAGCTGCAGTGTGGGAGTTACTATCCCATTTTGCTGAGGAAATGGTACCCAGTTCCTGGCCGTCATGGGCACTGAGCTGCCTTCCTGCTGTGCCTCGTTAGTGCCTGCCTGCATCGTTGCTCACTGATCATGGCCTGCGAGTTAGTGTCATCAGAGGGAGGGAGAAGAGTTCCTGGAGTGGAAACCCTGGGCTGTAAGCCTGGTTCTACCACCTCCCAGCTGTCTGGCAGCAGGCAAGTTCCTTAGTCTGAGTCTGTTTCCTCTGATGTAAAAGGGGAAAAGGGTGTTTGTTTGCTCCCCACCCCCATCAGCCTGGCAGCTTTGTGCCCACAGTAGATTTTCTATGAGGACCTCTCACTGATGCACTTGAGTGGCAGAGACTTGGGACTAAAGGAGGACTTCTGGCCCCAGATGCCCCAGTGCCAGCCTCACCCCTGAGGGCCACAGTGAACACCCACATGTCTCACCGCCTCCAAGGCAGCTGACACCTCTCCGGATACAGGCTTGCAGGGGGGAAGGGGGAATTGTACAGGGAAAAAAAAATCCAGAATACAGTCACAAATTTTAAACGCACACCTTTGCCAGTTATGAGAATTGTGTTGCAAAGAGGAAGGAGTGGAGAGTTTACCAGCCAAGGGCTGGAGGACCCCAACACTCCAGTTTCTTAGAACATTCATTGCAGGTTCTCTTTTATACTACCAAAGTCCTCCCGCCCCATCCCCCACCAACCACAGCTTCCAGGAATCACTGAGATTCACAGAGAAGGGAAGTAAACACAATTAAGAACACAGTTATGTTGAAAAGATATTTGAATGCACATGTTGCAAATAAGGCGAGTCCCAGGAATCATTACATTCCGAAGAAAAAGACAGAATGACACTGAAATCCATCATGATAGTTATCCCAGGGAGTAAAGCCTTAAAGATCTCCTTGTCAGATGAGACTTTTAGAATAGACCCGACATTCTGTTGACTTAGAAGAGTTGATGTCATCCTCAGAGCCCAGGTGATACACACATTCCTGGATTTGGCCACAGGGTGGATGGTAGTACCCTCAGCTGAGATGGGAATAGGGGGCAGAGCAGTTTTGGATGTGGGTGGAATTGGGGGTTGGAGAAAGAGAAGCAAAGTTCAGCCGTTTTGGATGCAGCCACTGAGGTGTCTGCAGGAGTGGATGGAGAGGCAGAACAAGCATTTGAGAACACTCAGGCTCTCTGGGTAGCAGACATGGCCTGAGTGATTCATTTACTACTGAGAGGACAGTGAGTGCCCCGGGCTGCCTCCCCGAGTGGCTGGCCCTTACCTAGGGCACCTGGCGGATGCTCTAACCCTCAGGATTCACTTTTCACCATGAGATATTGACTCCTCTAAATTTCTGCCTGCGTCCTATTTTAAAAGTGGCTCTGCTGGATGGATAAGTGGTGGAAGGAAATTTGGAATAAGCAACAGAGATTCTGGTTGTCTTCAGTAAAAAACTATGCATTGGGGCCAGGCATGGTGGCTGACGCCTGTAATCCCAACACTTTGGGAGGCCAAGGAGGGTGGATCACCTGAGGTCAGGAGTACGAGACCAACCTGGCCAATACAGTGAAACCCTGTATCTACTAAAAATACAAAAATTAGCCAGGTGTGGTGGCATGCGCCTGTAATCCCAGCTACTCAGGAGGCTGAGTCAGGAGAATCACTTGAACCCGGAAGGCAGAGATTGCAATGAGCCAAGATTGCACCACTACACTCCAGCCTATGTGACAAGAGGGAAACTCTGTCTCAAAAAAAAAAAAAGAAAAGATAAGAGAGAGAGAGAAAGAAAGAAAGAAAAGAAAAAAGAAAAGAAAAGAAAGAAGGAAGGAAGAAAGAGAAAGAAAGAAAAAGAAAAGAAAAAAGAAAGGAAGGAAAGAAGGAAGGAAGGAAGGGAGGAAGGAAGGAAGGAAGGAAGACAGAACTATGCATTACTTAGGGCACACCCTTCCAATTATCTGATTCTAGTCTTTCACTGCCTTTGAGCTATTTTTACAACTAAGTTGTAGAGTTAATGCAAAATAATTCTTGTCTATGGATGTGCATATAATATATACGAATAAGATTCAATTGACCTTTCTCCTCAAAAAAAAAAAAACAAAAAACAAACAAACAAAAAAAAAACCCCAGCCAGTTTCAACATTCTTTTACTCCATATAGATTTATGGTTCATTGTGATTTCTCTTTTGAACTGGCTGTTAATCTTAGCAGCACTCTCAATTACTGAGTTAAATAAAATCTTTGACAGGTGTACATGTAATATTTATGAGTCATGCCTTTTTAAAAAAAATTATCTTTAACAGAAGGCACGGGAAGGACCACTACCTCTCAGAGATGGAAAGCCTTGCCATGGTCCACGCAGCACAAAGCCCACCCCAGCCATATCATCCCAGACAGGAAGGGTGTAGCCTGGGCTTGCTTACCTCCAAGGACAGGGTGCTCAGTCCCTCCTAGAGGCCACTTCACTTCTTCCCATATTGGATCACAGCTGTGACTTTAAAACACAGAACGAGTGCAAATCTAAAACTAGAAGAAAACACTATGGTCCTTCCTGCTGACAGCTGAGTGCTTGGGCCTAAATCAGCACCTACACACGCGGCCTGCAACCCTGGGTTCCGTGCAAAGGCAGTGTGGCTGAATTGGCTGCAGGTGGAATGAGGAGAGAGGCCAACACAGGCTCGTGGTAACGCTTCCACTGCCTCAGAACAAAACCCTGGATTTCCTGACCTTCCAGCAGTCCGTGTGTATTTTCAAATACCAGGTTTTTCTCAGGCACCAGGGCAAGCCGAGCAAGGCCCACACATGCTAGTCTCGCACGTCCCCCAGCACTGCCCCCAGCTTCCCAGCCCTGCTGAGCTGTCCTCACAGAGACGGACACCCTCCCTCATAGGAGGTGCAGAGAAGCACCCAGTCCCAGTCTGAGGCCTCAAGCAAGTCCCAGCACACCCCAGGGCCTCTGTTCTCCTTATGAGTGGGACCAGATGGGGTCCACCAACCGTCCAAACGTGATATCCTGCTGTCTTCAGGGCACATTATCCCCAGCATTGATGTTCACAATAATCCCTTCTCCCCACAGACCATTCCTCCTGGGCCCCAGGCCTCTGTGGCCTACCCTGGCCCCTTGGCAGTTGATGGCCACGCTGCTGCTTCTGGGGGCTCCCGGGCAACTTCGGTTGTGTTGGTTTCTGGTAGGATCTGCACTCCAGGCAAGAAGCAACACCCAACCTTGCCTCCCCACCTCTATGGCACAGAAAGAGAACAAACCTTGAACTCCAAATGCCTGCTGAGGCTTGCCACAGACCTCGAAGCCTTGTTCCTAAAGAGACAGGAAAGTGGATCGTTTTGTTTCAGCATGGTTCAAAGCTTGAGCTATCTGATGTGACCCAGGCAGCTCTCTCAAAGGGACTGGCAGCCACAGATAAAATTCCCCAATCATTAAAATTATGTTAGCAATAATTCAGGGGATGCATACTAAATAATCTGGATCTTTGTTAGATGCTTTACCCATCTCATTTAATCCTTGAAACAACCTCACGGGGGTAGGAGGTTTTGTCACCTTACACCCACACACACCAGCAGTGGTCAGGCAACAAGTACACCCCAGCCCTGAGCACCTACTTATTAAAATGTGATTCCACCTCCCAGGAGAACTCCTCTAAAAACAACATTTTTTTCTTACACACTGTAAGAAGTAATTCCAGTAACAAAACTCTGTACTTTTATATATATGTCCTTGTAAGTGCAAAACCCTGCAAAAAACTGTAACACTCATCCACAGAAGCACGATGGCAATAGCTGACAGCATCCCCAGCCTTTGTCCCCCTCCTGGAGGATGCTGCATTTCACAGCCGCATGGTTTCAGTGGGATGAAGCATGAGGAGGGGTGTGTCCAGGAGTCCCTTCTCTTGCTGGCTTCACCACCACACCACCCATTGGGGGAGGCTCGGGGTTTGTCTGTGGTAGACTCCTTCCCTCCACCATAGATGAAGGGGACGCTGTGGAAGGCAGAGAAATGGAAACAAGATCCTACTGACGTCACTGAGCCACTTGGATCAACCCAACCCTGAAACTCACCCCACCTTTGGACTTTCCAGTTTCGGGAGCCAAAACCTCCCCTCATTGTTTAGGCCAGTTTGAATTGGGTTTTCTATTACCTGCAACTGTAAATGGACTCCTCTGGTACAAAGGCAAGGCCCATCTGTTCTTGGCACACTCCTACAACTGACAGCATGACCATGAAAATGCACTGTGGATCAGTATATTAAGTAACACTCATAAAATACTATGTAAAATGATTCCATGGGTGTGATGACCTGAGTATATGCATGGACATTTTCAGGAAGGATTCCTAATAGTAGTTACCTCTGGGGAACAGAAGACATACTTTCACTTTTCACTTTACATTCTCTTATGTTCAGATTTTTATTTAAGTGTACTTTTTAAAAAGACTAGTTTAAAAGTTGTTTGAGGTGTCAAAATTACAGTTCAAGGTGATAATTTATTGTGGTAGTTTTTTTTTAAATTTTATTTTTTGAGATGGAGTCTCCTGTCACCCAGGCTGGAGTGCAGTGGCTCGATCTTGGCTCGCTGCAACCTCCGCCTCCTGGGTTCAAATGATTCTCCTTCCTCAGCCTCCCGAGCAGCTGAGACTACAGGTGCACATCACCATGCCCGACTAATTTTTGTATTTTTAATAGAAACTGGGTATCACCATGTTGTCCAGGCTTGTCTCGAACTCCTGGCCTCAAGTGATCTGCCCGCCTTAGCCTCCCAAAGTTCTGGGATTACAGGCGTGAGCCACTGCACCCAGCCAGTTGTGGTAGTTATTAAACCATGCATTGGAAGACCCTGCTGGAATATAAGATGCAGAGCACAGAAAGAAAGCTGAGTGAAGAAAGAATTGTTTCGGAGCCTTGTAAGGAATACTCACGTCCTCCTTCTCCAAAGCTGGGCTCCCTGAAGTTGGCGATTTCATCAAAACAGTATCCACTTAAAAGTACCCTTAACTTTTTCTTCCAAAGTTACACAGTAGCCC
Source organism: Symphalangus syndactylus (assembly GCF_028878055.3). Lineage (NCBI taxonomy): Eukaryota > Metazoa > Chordata > Mammalia > Primates > Hylobatidae > Symphalangus > Symphalangus syndactylus. The sequence goes on from NC_072426.2 coordinate 93,462,787, forward strand.
CAAGTTCTACAATGCCCACTTCATGTTTTCCTGAGGCACCCTGGAGACGCCAAAAGCATTTGAGAATGAACGTGCCTTTTTTTTCTTTTTTCTTTTTTGAGCCTAGGCTGGAGTGCAGTGGCGTGATCTCGGCTCACTGCAAGCTCCGACTCCTGGGTTCACACCATTCTCCTGCCTCAGCCTCCCGAGTAGCTGGGACTACAGGCGCCTGCCACCAAGCCCGGCTAATTTTTTTGTATTTTTAGTAGAGATGGGGTTTCACTGTGTTAGCCAGGATGGTGAACGTGCCTTTGATGCAGCCTTGAACAGGAATGGCCAAGCCTTGCCAACTTGATAAGGAGCTAAAAAGGCTCTAAAGGTGTATGGCTCCCCAGATTTCTGGAGGGCATCCAGATGAATGAGAACAGGGCTGCAGGTAGTCACCTGCAGCATCCTCCTGGGCACGATGACAGAGGGAAGTGTCTCTACCAAGATCCATCATGGGGGACAGGTTCCCATAGCCCCGGACACACAACCTAAAAACTGTGGTTCTGTGGACCGACACCCGTATGACCCTAGAGTTGGAAAGGCTCACCTGTGAAGGTCATTCAGCACTCCACCACCCACCCCCAACCAGTACAGCTGAAAGTTCTGGACCAGTGGGTGACAGGCTGATACATTTGACATTTGGGCGGAGACCTTCCCATGACAGCAGGATGCCTCAGGTGCTGGGACCACTGCTGCCTCCCTCCTTTCTCTGCAGTCTATGTTCCTCTGAGACTGTTGGCTGAGAAGCCATCAGGTGGGTTCCCTGATGAGACTGAGACCCTCTCTACTCTGCTGGGAGCCTTCTAACACTGCAGCCACCTACACTCACATGCGTGTCTGTCACTTCCCCAGTGGCCTCTGCATGGAATCTCCTAGAGAAATTCCATGTTCCAGGAAGGTTCTGCAACCATTAATTTTCATTGTTATTCACGGGGAAACCCAGTGCCAGGCTTCTTGTGGACCATGCAGATGGTTTTTCAGCCCAGCCCACAGCCCTGCCCTGTGGGAAGTGGGATTCCCTGGAGGCCGGTGAGGACAGCTGCAGCAGAGTCCTGAGCAGACATACGGGAGAGGTCAGAGAACTGGCGAGCCTGGGCCTCTGAAGCAGAGAAGCAGAGGACATTCAGGAGGTGCAGTGTCTGGTGCTACAGAGGCCGAAGGAAGGCCAGGATTGACAATTGGGATAAGCAGCTTTCAGCTACGTGGGGCATGGTGGGTGGTGGAAAAGAAGAGGTACAGACAGCCCAGATAAGAAGCTGCCTGGGAAAGAAAGGGAGGGAGCCATAGGGCCTCGGCAAGTTTTTAGGATGGGGAAAGGAAGGCCAGCGACAGGAAGAGGGGACAGGAAAAATAACGTGGCAAGATCCTGAGAGGGGGTGGACCAGCGTTGAGGAGGGGGTACAGGCAAGACCCCAAGGCTTTAAAGTGAGCATGTGCATGGTGAGGTGAGAAGAGGGTGCAAACACCACAGCTGGCCTCCAACCAGGGAAGGTGGGGATTCAGGACAGGCCAATGCTGGGTGGGGAGCGCACAGGAGGCCTGCCCTGTGCCTCTGTGATGAGAGCCACGTGCCCGGCTCTCATCCTTGCTTTCTTTCCATTCCTCATCCAACTATTCAGAGTCACATGATATGGCTGAGAACAGCCAGAAGGGTCTATAGTTGAAAGACAAACCCAACTCTGCAAAAGTCGCACCAAGACTTCATCCTAAACCAGGTCTACAGGAATAGATGGGTCAGGCCTGCAGGAGCCTTCCAGGAGCTCTGGCAGGGAGGGTCTGCGGCCACCCACTCCCCCAGGGGAGGCTGGGTCAGAGGCATCTAGTGAGGTGGGCACTGCCACCAATCCCCTTCACAGAAAGGCCGGCACACCCAGGACACACAGCTCGTGCAGCGTCAATGCCCAGGCTTCAATCCCGTGTCCCCACTTCTACTCAGTGTCCCCAAGCTCTTCTGCTTGGATCAATAAATAGTATCGCCCAGGGGTGGACAGAAATAACCTAAAACAATGTTTCCTCTAGACCTATGGAGTTGGAAGTTTCTCCAGCTCTCACTTATAGCGGGGGATAAACCACAAGCCAACTTGTGCTGTCTGTGGCCGGCACACAAGGGTAACTGAAAGTGCTGCCATACAAAATCTTAAAAAAAAAAAAAAAAAAAAAAAAAATCACTCAATGAAATGTAAGTCAGATTGTGCTGATGATGGACTGCCTTTACCATCCACCCTTCTGTAAGGTCTACATACCCTATCCTTTGGTTCCTCTGGCAGCCGCGTTTACTACTGAGATGCTTAGCAATATCTCAATAGTGACCCCAAACAGAAACGACCAAAACAGCATTAATATAAAGATATATTCCATAAAACAGTTTGGCAGTCAAAGAGAAGCATCACACTTCCGAAAAACACAAGCATTCTTCTTCTCCTAGTCTACAGAGAATTGTTAAAAAAAAAAAAAAAAAAAGGATAATATAATCATCAACAAACAGCCACCAGTATACACCACACTAGAATGTACACTCCGGCAAGTAACCGAAGGTTGCACTCGATCCCTGAACGATGAGAAGTGGTCCGAACTATGGCAAAGTGTTAGAAAGTAGCCCAGCTAGACAAATGCCCCAGCTATCCCCAGGGGAGTTATTTAGTACTTAAGAAGACTTCATTTCCAAGAGCAGCCCCAGAAAAGCCCTGACAGGAAGGGTGGACCAGTGATCACCGATATCCCATTAGGGGCAGTCACCAGAAATAAAACGCCCGGAGTTTCTGAGCAGCTGCAGCCTGGGGTTGTGGCTAGGCACGGGGCGTGGCTGCAGAAGAACGGCTGTCTCCGGGGAGAGGCAAATGGCAGGCCAGCCAGCCCTAGGTACATGGCCACAAGAGGAGCCCTGGCCAACGGTTTCAGGCTGGCCATCTTGGGCTGGGGCTCCCTGGGCTTGCAGTGGGGAGGGTCAGGATTCAAATTCTGGGTGACAATTTCAGTAGCACCAAGACCAGAAGACAGTGAGGCCACACTGGGGAGTGGGGGAGTGCTTGTATGTGGGATGCATGGAGGGAGGCTGCAGTATGTGGAGGGGAAAGAGAGGCTGTTGTGGGCTGGTTCTTAAGACACTCAAGGGGACTCAAAAGGTTGGCTCCAGCCATGGACACTATCTAAGGCTGCTCAGAGGAGAATGCTGGAGGAGAGGAAGAGGAAGTGAAATAAATAAACTATTTACACACTTTAAGAAAAGGAGAGCCGGCTCTCGGTGAAGAACCATGCCCACCACCCCACCGGCACCATCAGGGCTTAATGCTGTCAAGACCAGAGGCAGTTCTGGCGCCAAGAGAACAGCTGGTGGACACAGGGGGACAGTGGACAAGGCACTCCCGTGGCACCAGTCCACGCACTGGCTCAGGCTTACTTCACTTGAACATGGCTGAGGATCCTGCAAACAACCCCTGATATGTGCATGTCCCCGCAGACTGCGCTGGCACTCAGAGGCCCAGCGGGGCCACGTCCGCCTCCCGTTACGGGAAGGCCCCAGTGCTGCTTCGCTTGATGGAGAGAGATGCCCTGTCCACGCCTGTGGGTCCCTCTACCCACAGCCCACCCACAGATGTGCATGACCCAAAGCAGATGTCTGGATGCCAGTGGAGAGGGGACCAGGGTGTCCTGCAGACGTGCTTGAGCTGCAGGGGGACTGAGTCAAGCACTCCTGGCAGCCACAGGAGCCCTCTCTGTCTTTCAGAGTCACCACTCCCACATAAAGACACATTCTCTGTCTCTGGGTAGACTCCAGAGGGATACAGTCACAAGTCTGGGCAGGTAACAAGGGGGACCCTTGGTCTTCAGCACCAGCAAGCAGAAACAGAGAGGTCACGTCACGCTGATGCTGAAGATGGGGCACTGGCTCTGGGGGTGTCGGCTCCTCTCCCTCTGGACGTAGGGCTGATGGCAGAGAAAGGCTCTGGCCTCCCAGCGTGGCTCAGCTCGGCTCCCTCAACTCTGCTCCTCAGAAGTGATGGCCGGCCTTCACTGCCTCGATGTCTGAGATCAGGGTCCTCGCCAGGAAGATGCCAAATATCTGAAACCAACACCAGCAGAGTCAGCGGCCATTGCTGGGGCCCAACGGCAGAGGGCAGGGAGCAGAGGGTGAGGCTGGGAGCTCCCACTGCACGCCTCTCCTCACCCCCCAGCTGCGACTGAGGACGTAGAGACAGCACCGCGGAGTGAGTGGCACAGCACAACCACCCCTCCTGCAAAAAGGGGGTCCTGGGGTCTAGTCTGTTACATCCCCAGAGCCTAGAAGAGGCAAACGACAGGCACCACAAGCAAAACAGACACTCCGTCCTGCCTCCAACATGATTAAGTACGTCACAAGCCATGGGGCAGGACACGCCTGTCCCTGGGTTAAACCAAAAATAACAGGGTCACCCTGACTGGTTCTGATTCTCAAAATAATAAATCTTGAATGTTTCCTGTAAACGTCGATTCCATAATAAAACCAAGGCCATCCCCAATTTTTGCTGTGCTAATGTCTGAAGATCCATCCCAACCTTGGTGAGCAGGGAAATCGTGAGAGGAGACTGATGTTCTACAGATGAACATGAACTTGGTGACCTCTGGAAATGGCTTTTTTTCCCTTTAAACTCTTGTGTGGTTCTAAATTTGACTAGTCAGTCCTTCTAAAGTCTGATTCTTCCCTTGCCTATTTTGCAAATAACTTTTTTCTTTCCTTTTCCAGTTGCTTCCTCCTATTTCTTGTCTTCCTTGAAGGAGGAAGGCATGTGTGGGTGGCTGGTGGCCCTGGGTCCACCTCAGTCACCCTCTTCAAGGCAAAAACAGAGTCAAACACTTTCTAAATGGTGTTATTTTCCACACAAGAACTGCATCAGTGGACCCAGAAGCTGCAGCTTCTTGGAAGCCCTGAACAGCACTGGAAAGACTTCTGGTTTCTCTGATCACTGAATTCTTGACTTTCTCTGCCACTTCTTCTCCTGGCAGTCACCAACCAGCCCAGTCACCCCAGGCCTCACTGCCCGCTCGGCCACCAACATCCTCCCACATGTGAAACCTGGTTCAAATGAACAAGCACAGCCTGGGAGGGGAAAGGATGCCACAAACGGCAGCAGGCCTCAGAGGATGTCTCATGGACAGGGAAGATACCTGACAACTCCAGCCCAGGCGCCAGAGACAGGAGAGGTCCTGGGGCGAGCACACACACGTGAGCCTCAGGCCACCCTCAGGCCCCAGGTGACCAAGAGTTTCACCTCCCCATCTGCAGCACTTGATGGCCCACCCCGAGCACACTCCTGACCTACCTCCAGATAGGCAGTGACCCTTCTGCAGCCCACCGGGCCCTCTGGAGAGGGCTGCCAATAGGACCTGTGCAGGGCCACAAGCCCCTCCCAGCCTGCCCCCACCCAGAGGGCCCCCCTATAGGTAGCATTTATGGAAGCCACCATTCTCCTCCCCAATACATTTACACACATACACTCTCTCAGCCTTGGACATCCAGTTGAATCCTTTTTTTTCTTCTGCAAGGTTCCTTAATACCATACCCAAACTGGACCCATGCACTCTATGTTAAGGGCCCAACCTCAAATGAAAGAAGGCCACCTGCCAATCCTATAGGCTCCTGGGACACACCTGCAACAGCGAGATGGCGATGAAGACGCCAGCCACAATGTAAATGTTCCGCGGGAGCCAGCTTTCCAGCGCCTGGATGCAGCCTTTTGTGAAGATGGACTCATCCCACTTGCTCTTCAGCTGCAGGAAAACACCACAGGGGTCTGAGCCTTTGGCACACATGATATCTCCATCCTGATCCCCTAGCGAGCTCCAGCAAGGAGCAGGGCAAAGCAGGGTGGGAACGAGGGATCCAGGAGGCATGCAAGAAGGACTCTCCAGGAGATGCTCGTCGGCTCCTCTCAGCCTCTGCCCCTCGCTGGGCACTGTGCCATCACACCACCTGTCTGACCAAAGGCTCCCTGGCTATTTCCCTTCAGGTCTCCAGAGATTTAAAGACCAACTTTCTCAAGATACCCTTCCCCATCATCCACATCTGGAGAAAGAGAAGGGGCTTGAAGGCTTGGAGGAAAATGTGCCTTTAAAGGGAGAGAAACCTGGAGAAGGGGGTCCAGAGTCTCCTAAGAAGGGAAGAAGGGTGCTTCTCGGAGCAGGCATCCCACCAGTAAGCTCAGCTCCAAGAGACACAGCCAGCAGGCAACAGTCACCAGCCAACCGGCTCCCTCCAGTGCTGACCCCGGTGGGGTGTCAGTAACCATCCCAGCACACACCCCAGCCCTGCCCACCCCACACAGGGCAATCGGCCCCAGCCCCCTCACACCTATCAGCCTCCTCCATGGCAACATGATGGAGCATTAGCCCCTAACGTTAGAGGTGTTAGGGGCTAAATTGTGTCCTCAAAATCCATACACTGAAGTCCTAACCCCCAGGACCTCAGAAGGTGATTGTATTTGGAGACAGGCTCTTTACAGAGGTAACTATGCTAAAATGAGGCCATCAGGGTGCCCCCTAATCCAATACGAAGAGCATCCTGCTAAGAGGAGATCAGGACACAGACATGCACAGAGGGGAGCCCACGTGAGGACACAGGGAGAGGACAGCCACCTGCAGCCAGGAGAGAGGCCTGGAACAGACCCTTCCATCACAGCCCTCTGAAGGCACCCACCCCGCCAGCACCTTGACCTTGGACTTCTAGCCTCCAAACTGTGAGAAAATGAATGTCTGCTGTGGCTTAAATTTCTGTCTGTGGTATGTTGTGACAGCAGCCTTAGCAAATTAATATAAGTGGCAAAAAATATCTTAATTAGGGAAGCTGATGTTGATATAGGTTCTTATCTTAGTCCATTCAGGCAACTAGAATAAAATACTATAGATTAGGTGGCTTATAAACAACAGAAATTTATTTCTCACAGTCCTAGAGGCTGGGAAGTTCAAGATCAGGGCGCTGGCAAATTTGATGTCGGATGAGGGCCCACTTTCTGGTTCATGGATGGCGCCCTCTCACTGTGTCTTCACACAGTGGAGTGACAAATAAGCTCTCTGGGCCTCTTTCATAAGGTCACTCACCCCACTCATAAGGACTCTGCCCTCATGACCCAATCCCCTCCCCAAGACCCCACCTCTTAAATACCATCACATTGGAGTTTAAGTTCCAACATATGAATTTTGGAGAGACACACATTCAGTTTACGCAGTTTCTCCCTGTGAAATGCAGGTCCCTAAAGGAGGACAGTTCCCCAAGCTGTAGGGACACATCCCTCGTATCCACGGCTAACAGGAGGGGTCTCTGCAGATTCCTCGAGACTCCTCCCTTTTAGAACAGCAGTCATTCATATCACCAAAGACCACTAGAACAAGGACTGGAGTGGGGTAGGTTCTTCCTTCTCTTTGCATCCAAGAGCATACTCCCTACAGCCTAAAGGAAGTCCTGGAAGACAGAGCCTCGCCCCTGCCCCAGGCCTGCCTCCCTCTTTGTCACCACTGCCTCCACACAGAGGCCAGACCAAGGCACATACACTCCTGCAGCTGTCCCCTTAACGAGAGACGTCTTCTGGGATGCCAAGGAGCCTCCTAAAAATGCAGTCTTTGTCCCTCGAAACTTCCATCCCACCTCTTTAAATGTAGCAACTCCTAGTTGTTGGGACTGCAGCTCGCAAGGCTTAGAATCACCATTACTGTTCCCAGGAGTCCTGCCGCCAGCTCAGGAAGCAGTGTGTGTGACCCTGTGCCCATGCTCAGCTTAGGTGGCATCAGGAGCTTCACTGACCCGAGTTTTCCCACTTCAATTTGCACTTGTGCTAAATCACAATGTTGAACCATAGGGAATAAAACCTAAAGAACTCTTCAAGTTGTATACATGGGAGTTCTCACCTGAATCCTGACATCATATCCACACTGTGTGTTCACAACTTTTTGCTGCAAAAAAAGCAGAAAAATTAGTTGCTTTTGGTGTCTCAAGAAGCTGGTGGTAAAAGGCTCTAGTAAAGTCACAACCAAACACTAGCAAACATTTGTGCAAATTCCGTTACAGCTCATGTCCTTCAATCACGCCACCAACTAATCCTTCAGGCCAGGACAGGGTGGCAAACTTTCTCTGTGAAGGGCTAGAGAGGGAGTATTTCAGACACAGACTCAATTCCGCTTTTGTTGCATGATAGCCAGCACTGACAGTCTGTAAACAAACAGGAATGGCTGTATTTCAAGAAAACTTTATGGACACTGAAATTTGAATTTCATATAATTTTCATGTACCACAAAATATTATTCTTCTTTTGATTTATTTCCAACCATTTAAAAATATCTGAATGCATTCTTAACTCACAGGTCATGGAAAAATAGCAGGCCAGATTTGGCCTGGGGGCCACAGTTTGCTAGGAGGTAAGACCTATACTTGGAGGTAAGAACTATATGTACTAAACACAACACTTACAAGACTGGTACATTTCACAGTCGCAGTGGAGACCTCAGAAGAGCTGTGCAGCTTCAGCAAATCTGAGCCTCTCCTGGGCTGCAGAACTTGCCCATATAATAGTGGTGATGCTCTGCCTTCTCAAAGCCCGTAACCCAGGACCAGGCTTTGCATAACTGCACCGAGAGCTGGCAACTGGCCCAGTTCTACTCAGGCTCAGTTGAGGCAAAATTCAGAGCTCCTTCACAGGTCACCCCAAGAACCCAGCTTCTGGAACTCAAGGACGCTGGCCTTGGATTGGGAATGCCAATAGGTAAAGGATAGGACAGGCGCAGTGGCCCACACCTGTAATCCCAGCACTTTGGGAGGCTAAGATGGGCAGATCGCTTTGAGCCCAGGAGTTCAAGACCAGCCTGGGCAACATGGTGAAACCCCATCTCTACAAAAAATACAAAAATTAGCCAGATGTGGTGCTCAAGCCTGTGGTCCCAGCTACTTGGGAGGCTGAGGCCAGAGAATTGCTTGAGCCCAGGGAAGCAGTGGTTGTACAGTGAGCTGAGATCGCACCACTGCACTCCAGCCTGAGTGACAGAGTGAGACACTGTCTCTAAAATAAAACCAAATAACAACAACAAAAAAAAAAAAAAAAAAAAAAAGACAGAAAATAATTAGCCGGGTGCGGTGGCGTGCACCTGTAATCCCAGCTACTCAGGAGGCTGAGGCAGGAGAATCGCCTGAACCCAGGAGACAGAGGTTCCAGTGAGCCAAGATCATGCCACTACACTCCAGCCTGGGCAACACAGCAAGACCTTGTCTCAAAAATGAAAGAAAGAAAGATAGACAGACAGAAAAGAAAAGAAAAGAAAGAAAAAAGAAAAATAATTCTCCACTACTGTTTCCCAGTTAATGATGTGTACCCACAGCCCCTGTGCACTGTTGAGTTCTAGGAATCTGCTTCGGAAAAAGGACAGTGAAGAGGGCTAAGTGGGCCTTATTTCACTCACAGCTCTTGGCCAGCTACCACGCATGACAGCCCTCCAGGTAGAAATAATACTGTTTTTCTCCTGCCTCACCCAGAACACCAAGGCCAGGGAGGATCATGCAAGCAGTGTTCCTAGAATGTATACCTATCAGATTTCAGAGCTGAGGCAGCCTTGAGGAGGGCGTGGAGAGAGCACACCCACTCCTCAGACCTCCATGACAGAGAAGTATCCCAGAGCACTGGAGGAGTCAGGAAAGCTGCTGGGCTTCAGGAAGGGTGGGCTCCCTGCGCCCCAGCACAAGCCCACTCACCGCAGGATCTGGCACGCAGCAGGAGAAGGGGACCCCACACTTCTCTCGGCTGTAGCTGGCACCACTGCAATTGAAGTAGACGTTGAGGTCCCAGTCTTCAGGGCCATATGCGCCACAGCACTGGTTCTGCAACCACAAAAGCCAGAATTGTTAGGAGCTCCAAGACAGGGCCATGGCTGCCCAGCATAGGGCATCATTCATAGAGATGCCAGGCTAAGTCTGCCGGCATCTACCATGCAGAGAAATCAAGGCCCGCTCCCTACCTCCCATGTGCAGAGATGCTAAGCTGGCAACCCAGGCAGCCCTGTAAGAAGAAAACAGCCAGGCGTAGTAGCTCAGGCCTATAACCTCAGCGACTCGGGAAGTTGAGGTGGGAGGATGGTTTGAGCCCAGGAGTTAGAAACAAGTCTAGGCAACACAGCAGGATCCCCACCCCCAATCAGAAAGAAAGGAAAGAGAGAAAGAAAAAAGAGGAGAGAGAGAGAGAGACAAAGGACCTGCCCTTTTGATGTGTTAAAGAAAATAATAAAAACAAAAAGGAAATAGCAGTGAAGGTATCTCCAGGCCATGGTGCCTCCTCTGTCCAACCCACATGGCTGGCTCAGTGGAGCCATCTGGCCCCATTGCCGGGCACAACATACCCAGCCTTGGCCCTCCTTAGCAGGGAGCTTGCCCTTCTTCCCAGCCTCCTCAAAGGAGATGCCTCCTTCCAGTCTCCTCAGAGGATAGGAGAGTGGCCTCCTCTCCTTTGTAGCCCCCTCAGCACCTTGGTGTGGTCCTCTACTTGCCACAAGAGAACACTTCCTAGTGTGCAGTGTTCTTCCTCCCTGAGAAACTTGCAAGCGAATTCCCCTTTTCACCCCTTTACAAAAAACAGCTGCTAAGTGTCTGCTTCTGAGGAAAGAGGTCTGATGAGGGTGAAAGGTAATACAATCAAAGCTCTGCCCCACACCTGGGGACTCTGCCCTCCCTTTCCTATCATCTGGTGTGGCTACAAAGAAAATCCTTATTTGACTAAAAAATTTGTAAAAATCCAAACACTGAAAGCATCATTGTGAAGTTGACAGTGTCTCTTCCCCTGAATAACTTTTCTGCATTTGCCCTTACAGCTGACATAGTTATGGCAATAATCACAACAAATGACAACAGTGATTTCTGGTTGGTTGTTTTGTTTTGCTTACTTCTCAGGTAAAATTGTCTCCCCCACACCACCACTGTTCACTTGCTTTAGTGATTACCTGAAACTTCACTCCAAGGAAGCTCTGTAATTTACTGAATCCCTCCCCTGGGAAGTTTTTTTTTTTTTTTAATTTATTTATTTTATCTTTTTTTTTGAGACGGAGTCTCGCTCTGTCGCCCAGGTTGGACTGCAGTGGCGTGATCTCGGCTCACTGCCAGCTCTGCCTCCCAGGTTCACACCATTCTCCTGCCTCAGCCTCCCGAGTAGCTGGGACTACAGGTGCCCACCACCACGCCCGGCTAATTTTTGTATTTTTAGTAGAGATGGGGTTTCACCGTGTTAGCCAGGATGGTCTTGATCTCCTGACCTTGTGATCCGCCCGCCTCAGCCTCCCAAAGTGCTGGGATTACAGGCGTGAGCCACCGTGCCCGGCCAGAAGTTTTATTTTTAAAAGAAAAGAAGTCAATGGAGAAAACTATGTTTTAAGGCAATGCAGGGATGAACCACAACCCAGCATGCTGAGACCAGCAAGCCAAGACTATGTGAAAATGAAAAGAGGACGGTGGCACTGAACAGAAAAGAAAGGAGAGGTATCAAAACATGACTGGGATATGGTGACTTTCACAGACTAATACCCATTAGTAATAACAATACAGGCAGGGTCTTTGGTCCCATAAATGGGTTTTGCTGGATCCCGTAATACATGAAATAAAGGTGAACAAGTTTTGGTTAATAATGAGAGTGAATCATAGATTTTTAATGGTTTCTGATTTATTTTCTTCTCAAAACCAAAGTGTTCCACATGAAAAGTTCTTAAGGAAGCTGGGCTTTCTGTCAGCACACAGATCAAACAAGAACCTTGCACTGCACAGGCTGAGATGGCCAAGGAGTGGGTTCCTCCCCAGGGGGCTGTGACAGCTGTGGTCCAAGCCTCCAGGTGAAGCCACACATGAGACAGATAAGAGGGATGGGGACCAGATGGAGTAAAGGCCACAGCCTGGGACTGCTTAGACAAACCCCTGGGCACATATTCCAGGGAGGTCACATTCCACTAGATCTGACCAAGCTTCCTCCAGGCAGCCCTGGCTTCTTAAACAGGAAGGGGAAAAGGTCCCAGGGAGGAAGGGGAAAAGGTCCCGGGGAGGAAGGGGATAGGAATAGCATCAGACGTTTGAGTCAAGAGCTGGGCGGAAGAAGCTGTGCCTCATGGTATGCAGTACCTAAGGAGGATTGCAGCTGGTGTGGCTATTGGACAGGATTGGAAAGATCTAGGGCCGAAAGAGGAGGGCCAGGCACGGGGGTGGGTGGCCTCTGGTGCAGCTGGACTTGCCTGCCCAATCCCAATGGGAAAGGACTGGCCCACCAGGCAACCACAAGCCAGCAAAGTGGAACAGACCAGAGGTGGGGTGGCTTGTTCCACGGCCTCCCTGCTGTCTGCCAAGCTGCAGGCAGAAAACTCACAGAGAAGGCCTGGTGCCCCTGCTAGACTCAGCTCCGGGTAGCACAGGGAGGTGCGTGCTCTATCAGGGGCCCGCTGGGGAGGTGCTTACAGCTTTCTGAAGGGAGTCGATGAGGTTCTGCAGGTCGATATCGTCCCGGTAGGACTTGATGTTGCTCTCGAAGAACTCCCGGAACCGGTCCCTCACCCAGTCCTGGAACAGGAAGGCCAGCACCGCCACAGCCAGCTCCAGGAAGAAGATGAGCACGATGGTGCCACAGAACTGCAGGGGAAGGGGACGGGAGCATGAGTCACCACCCCACCAGCCTGCACCCCCACACACATAACCCCACCTGATCCAGAACCACCATCCTCAGCAGAGCGTGGGCTCTGCACCTGAGAGTCCCACATCGGGGCCCCATAACCCCACACTTAGTAAGCTGGGTGACTCTGCGCAACTTCGCTTCATCTGTAAAAAGGGGCTATTTATCCCTACCCATGTCACTGCATTGCTGATAACACTCAAATGAGTGAAAAAGTGTGAGAAAGCTCCAAGCCAATGTGTCAATCATTTGCTATGAAGCAGCCCTTCCTCCCTGGACAAGGAGGAAACCCTATCACAGGAATGAATGGCTGTCCTACTCCAGCAGTTCCACCTGGACCCTCCAGGGTGGCATCCTGGGGTGTCGGCTCCTTTAGGACAGACTGTGCCCAAGACACTATCTGATGACTCCCCACTACACACACAAAACCATCAAGTGCCTACGTATCTGTTACCTCACTTTAGGGATGAGGAAACTATGGCTATGTCACTAGGTACATAGCTTGCCTGAGGTCACATAGTTCATGCAGGACATGTGAGTTCCCTGCAGGGCTCTTTACAATTCCGGAAGTGCCAATGTTATCTGTACCAACTCTGCATGAAAGTACATGATCGTCAGCATAAAGACCCCTCCAGAAGCTCTCAGCTGCCCCCGGCCACAAGCAGTGGTGGCATTCTGCAAGGGGCCAGTGCAGCCACAGGTCCACATCCCATCAGGGCAGACTCCCAGCCTGCAGTCTGTGCTCTTACAGACATTATCACTGGCCATATAAGACACTAAGCAGCTTGCCACAACCAGCAAATTTGGAGTAATCTTTCAAAGTAAGAAAAAGCATACACATGGCCGGGTGCGGTGGCTCACACCTGTAATCCCAGCACTTTGGGAGGCCGAGGCAGGAGGATCACGAGGTCAGGAGATCAAGACCATCCTGGCTAACACGGTGAAACCCCGTCTCTACTAAGAATACAAAAAAAAATTAGCCGGGCATGGTAGCAGGCGCCTGTAGTCCCAGTTACTCGGGAGGCCGAGGCAGGAGAATGGTGTGAACCTGGGAGGCAGAGCTTGCAGTGAGCTGAGATCACGCCACTGCACTCCAGTCTAGTCTACAGAGCGAGACTCGGTCTCAAAAAAAAAAAAAAAAAAAAGAAAAGAAAAGAAAAAGAAAAAGGAAACACATGCATGCACACAAGGCCTGCCAAAACGTAATCTCTGTTCACATAAAAGCAAGATGCTAAACATAGCTTTTTTTTTTTCCCAGAGAAAAAAATTAGGAAAAAAAGCCCATAGCTGCTTTTAAAATTACGTCCAGGGAAAAGAAAGCTTGAGCTAATCAAGTCAACAAACAATATACTGCAAAATATGATAATGTGTTTTCCCCACCAGGTGTTATTTAACTGAATAAATCTAAAAATGAATTTGTATTTAAATATAAAACTAAACTCTTAGTAATCTGCAGTTCTGCCAGGAAATTTGGGATTCTGACTTGTACATTCAACAGACTCACACATCCTTGGAGGAGGGAAATGATTTAAAGTTACTTGCAACATATTTTGATCTTAGCCAGGAAGGGCAAAGGACAGTAGCAAACAAACAATTCTTTCAGAACCTCTGAAGGAAGATAAAAGGCAAAGGAGCGGGGAGTAGAGCTGGCCTATAGGCAGCTGGCTCCTCCCACCCAGGGCTAAAAGCCAGAGGAGACCTAATTCTCCTGTCGGGAGGAACCAGCTTCTCTAGACAGTAGAGTGCAAAGGGCTGCATCCTGCTCCCAGGCAGGGGCCTGGGGGAGACTCCTAAGAGCTGCCATCTGCTCTGACCAGGTAACATATAATCCTGCCCAGCAGAGCCTGCACCCCATTCCATCCTATCCCACTCTTGTCTCTGTGGCCACTCACAAAGTTGAGCAGGCAGATATTCTCCCGCAGAGCCCCCACGCAGCCGGCGAACCCCAGGGTGAACATCACCACGCCCACCATCAGGACCAGCACCACAGGGTCGATTCCATGCATCCGGGTCACTTTGGTGAGGTCGGACAGCACACCCTGAAAGAGACAGAGAAAGCAGGGCAGCATTGGCCCAGAAGGGGAGTCAAGGATGCTGCCCTGGGGGGTGCAGGTGGTACTGAAAACAGGGACTTGCCTCCCCAGGCTCAGTCTTCTTGTTGACAGCCAGGCCAGAGTCCGGCCCCATCCATGCCCTTAGGGGCCCCTCCGATCAGGAGATCCCTGCACACCTCAGGTCCCAGAAAGTGTTCCTGGCCTCCACCTACGCTGCGAGTTCCTCCTAGGCAGCCACCAAGCTTCTTCTGCAGCCTGTGGGGTGACTATTCCAGGCCTGGAGGGAAACGGGGCCCTGTGGCCTGTGGTCAAACTGGTCACCCAGCTGGCTAACCTTGTTAGTCCCCCAATTTGGCACCTAATTAATGAAGAACACTACTCTCCTTAGATGAAAACAGCCTCAATATGAACACTCTTGTAGAAAACACGCCCAAGGGCAGGCCAAAGCAGTGCTGTCCATAGAAGTTTCTACACCAACGGAGGTGTTTTGGACTATACCCACACTGTCTGGCCATAGGTGTCGTGGAGTGCTTAAAATGTGGCTAGTGAGACAGAAGGACTGAATTTTAATTTATATTCAATTTCGATTTAAATATAAACACAGATAGTCACACAATGGGCAGAGCAGTTCCATAGGGTTTGTAAAATGCCAAGGGGGAAGCTAAGCCCTACAGACTGAGTCATGTAGCACGTCTGCAATTCTGTTTCTTAGATTATGGTTGAACTAAGGGACTGGAGAGACCACAGCCCGACTTCCAGTCACTGAGCTCTGTTATGGTTTAACTGCCTCCTTCATTGTTCTTTACTAACTCAGATCAGATACCATTTAAGACCTAGGGACAATTACATCTTCAGTGTGGAATGTTAAACATACCTTTCCTGAAAGAAAAAAGACCGCCTCAACTAATCAGAACATTGTGACTAAGCATCAAGACATACGTAGGTGTCTGGGCATTGCGGCTCACGTCTGTAATCCCAGCACTTTGGGAGGCCGAGGAGGGAAGATCACTTGAGGCCAGGAGTTCAAGACCTGCCTGGCCAACATGGCAAAACCCCATCTCTACCTACAAATACAAAAATTAGCCAGGCATGGTGGCACATGCCTGTAATCCCAGCTATTTGGGAGGGTGAGGCACAAGAATCTCTTGAACCCGGGAGGCGGAGGTTGCAGTGAGCCAAGATCCAGCCACTGTGCTCTGGCCTGGGCAACAAAGCCTCTGTCTGGCTTTGGCTAGATAAATGATCCGAAGCTCCTACACTTCGAACAGGAAGGCTGACTTCCATTCTTTGGAATTTGTGCTTCCTGGGTAGGCCTGTCCTCAACATGTGTGCTTGAATAAACTCTCTCTAAACTAGGTTCTGGCCTTTTTAATTATTTTAGATCGACAGATTCAAAGGAATTGTAGTAGCCAGCTCCACACTCAGGGCCACACCCAGTTAGGCGGCTGCAGTCCCAGGGGCAGCCACACGGTGGTGCTGTGAGGCACACATTGAACCTGCTTCTGGGTCACTGGGGCAAAGGGACATCGTAACCCAGCTCTTGCCCTTCAGGGGTTCACAGGCCACTTTGAAGGTGCCCAAACCTGAAGGTGGGCCTTATCCAGTTCCTAAGACCATGGCAGGAAAGCCTGTAGACCTAGGTTCTCCTGCCTCCTCCTGCTGGAAGCGAAGGGAGGTTCCACTGAAGGAAGAAGGCCTGGGCCCAAGACGCTAGAGGAAGCTTTAGTCCTGGCTCTTTCTGGCCAGGCCTGCTCCACCTTACTGCTTCCCTCCCCTCCTCTCTTCCCTCCCTGGCCCTTTTCAGCCCTCACCGCCTCCCCAGCACCCCTGCCACGGGGCAACAAGCAGCAGCACAGCCCCACCCTGCCCATATCCAGTCTCATCCCCTTCCTGGAGCTGCAACTGCCCCATGTCCTTCCCGACAGTAGGAACCAGGTCTCCACTCCTCCCCTCTCCTCTTGAGGCTGGGCAAGGAGGCCCAGAGGTGCTTTTTAAAGGCCCACCCCTGCCCCACAGGGCACCCTGGGGGCATGTCACCCAGCCCCGCTCCCTGCTTTTTCTCATCCTGGAATGTTATGGGCTTCAACAATAAGCATGCCTGTGTTCAGGGTCCTGCCTGCTTGCTCCCAGAGGCACAGACAGGGTCAGGAAGCTGGATTGCCCCAAGCCTGCTCTGGGCATAGCTGCAGACAAAAGCTGAGCTCTCCACATCCACAGGGCTCAAAACCCAACCAGCCCAGCCCATGCCTCCAGCAGCCAACACTATCATGTGGGCAGAGTACGCAAGAGCTGTGTCTGTAAAGATTGACAACTATACACCTTGACACTGCAGAAGAAATGCCTGTTGTCAGGGAACAGATTGGAGGAAGGAAAATGAAGTCCAACGAATCTGGTTTTGGCTGCCTGAAGCTCAGTGTCCTGTGACAGTTACACCTACCTTTTCGCTCCATGCCCACAGCCCGACTCCAAGGAAGACAACTCCAGCCAACTAAGCGGGGCAGAG
This sequence comes from Symphalangus syndactylus, assembly GCF_028878055.3. Lineage (NCBI taxonomy): Eukaryota > Metazoa > Chordata > Mammalia > Primates > Hylobatidae > Symphalangus > Symphalangus syndactylus. Next base: position 93,480,018 of record NC_072426.2, read on the forward strand.
GAAAGAGACAGAGAAGGAAGTTAGGTTGGAAACCAGCACTGTGAACATGCTTCATAGAGCAAAGTCCACACTGCCAGGTAGGGCATGCTCCTAGCTCACATCTCACATGACCCCTCAGGCCCTGCAGATGACAGATAACCTGAACCTACCTTCCTGAATATCTGGACAAACTCTTTCAACCTCAGATGACCCTATGCCCCAGGGAGGGAAGAGGAAAAGATCTCAGAGCAGACTCCACCCTGGAGAGACTATGGGTCACAGACATCAGGCTGTGCCGCTTCTTCCCCTTTCTGCAACCTTGAACTCATTTCAGTCACTATCTGGTGTATACGAAGACATCACCCCTTGGGAGGGCTGACCCAGGTCCCCTCAGAGGTTCCCAATGCAGGATGAGGCTGCATAGGACCAGGCACCACCACAGGGTGAGGATGGGGGGAAACAGCCCAGCATCTCTGCCACACACCCCAGCTCTCCAGCCCTGGAGATAGACTCAGGCACAGATAAGCAGCTACCCAGCGGCCCAGACCATTCACTGGCCAGGGCTGAGCCTCCTCCCCACTGTATCTATACTGAGCAGGGGGCGCATCTATGCTCAGGAAAGGCTGGGTTTTTAGCTAGAGAATGAAAATAGGCCTGCTCTAAGCAATGAGCTCGCCCCAGAGGAGAAGCACCCCCAACCCCAACTTCCCACCTGCAGGAACCCACACCCTATGTGCACCACAACAGAAAGGGGCCCACCCAAATACATCACACAGGTTCCTGAACCAGGGAGGGCTTTTCCATATAGAACAAAACACAACGTGGGCTCTGCTAATAAAGCTGCCTCCTGTTTTTCTGTGACTACTTTACACCACACTGGCATTTCACTGCCATTTATCACCATCTCATGATAGAAAACAGGACCATGCTTCTCTATGACTACCAGGAATCTCAAGCCTTGAGCCACTTCTGCCTATTTTACTCAATAACCAGCCCCAGGGGCTAGAATGGAAAGAAAGGGCTCAAGGAAAGCCCCAGGAAGTCTCACCGAACCTGAAAGTGGTCTGTGATCCAACCTCTTCTGGATCACAGATCACTTTCAGAAAATGCACACATGCCCAGTATTTTGTAGGAAATTTTAGAGGGGTCACAGCTTTCCACTGCTGGCTCCCACAATGGTCTGTGAACACTAAGTAAAGAACCTCCACCAAGAACCAATCCCTCCATTTTACAAAAGCAGAGCACTGGGGCCCAGGGAGGGCCAAGACCAAAATGCCAGGCAGTGGGGAGAAGGGCTGAATCATAAGTCTCAGTTCATTCATTCACTCCTCACTCATTCATTCAACAAATATTCACAGAGTACATCCCGAGTGCGAGATACCGTCTCAAGTACTGGCTACAGCACCAAGCCAAGAGGGCAGAGCTCCCTGGGTTCTTCCCTAGCCCTTTCTACCACACCACACCCATTTCCCGCTTCTCGGTCCTCCCCTTGAACTGACTAGCTGGGAAGGGTTTTCCTGATGGAATGCATGACCGCTTCCTTTCCCTCCCCAGGTTCTTACACTGGCATGCTGAGCAAGCCTGAAGGCGACTGGTCACCACCTGCCGAATCCTGCAGGCTCCATCCCCACCCATCTTATTAAAGGCCCCCAGGGACCTGCCTCCCTCTTGCCAAAGCTGGAGGCCAAGACTTTTCCTCATGGTATCTGACCTCATTGGTCACAGCTGGTCATTCTCTCCTCCTCCAACCACTCCACTGACACACCCTGCTTGGGGGACCCCAAGCATATGCCCCTGACTGCCTTCCTCCCTGCTCCTCCTCCTCTTCCTCCTTCAGACCCCTCTAGACGCTGGTGGGCCTCACTCACAGTCCTAGCTCCTTCACCCTGCCCTGAGCCCTCTCGATGATCTCATAATTCTCAAGGCTTAAACACCATCTAAACACTGCTGAACTGAGATGTCCAGTCCTGGCCATGCCCCCGGTCAAATACCCTAATGTCTACTTTACTTGTCCTCCTAAGACAGCTAACAATATTTCACTCTTACTGTGCCCCACTACGCAGCCTTGGTTCCCCAACCCCAACCCAGCTCCCCCCAACTCTTCTCCATCTCATTCAGTGGCACCACTGTCCACTCAGCAAGTGTAAGAGAGAAAACCCAGACCCCAGGCTTGGTGCCTTCTTTCTCTTTTGCCCTACACTCAACCCAGAGGACTCTCTGCTGGTTCTGCCTCCAAATACACAGTGCATTCGACCAGCTTTCCTCGAGTCTCTGCTCCCACCTGCCCCGGCCCCACCCACTTGGGTCTGGATCCCACGGGGCTCCTCACTGGTCCAAGCAACGAGACTGATCCTTCAAAAATACAGAGCTGGGAACTCCCCTCCTCGAAACTCTGCAGTGACTTCCCACGCAGACCTAGAAGAAAATGCACGGTCTCTCCCATGGCCCTCAAGGGCCTCTGCAGCCAGGCTTCACGCACATCTCCCACAGCATCTCCTTCCCACCTCCCTGCTCCAATGCCACTCCCTGGGCCACCCTGACATTCTTCTGTTTCTTGAAGTCATCAAAATCACCCCTGCCTCAGAGCCTGGACACTGTTCCCTCAGCCTGGAATGCTCTTCCTCCATATCCATTCCTGGGTCCTCCCTCACTGCGTTCAAGGCCTCCTTTTACCACCCTGAGTGGAACTGCTCCCCATCTTCCACGTGTGACCTCCTCTGTTGATTTTCTTCACGGCACTGATCCCAGACCACAGCGGCTGTATCTCTATTGTGTCTCCCCAGCTAAGCCCTTCTGAGGCCAGAGATGTTATCTGTTTTGTTCAGAGTTGCAGCCCAACAACCAGGAGGGCTTGGCCCACAGTAGGCACAGAGCAGGCATGAGTGACTCTCCAGGACCCAAGACCAGGACAAGTGCTTGCCTGGGTCCTTCTAGCTACCCCCAGGCACACTTCTGGGTATGATTCAATCCAAAGGCATTCAGAGCAAATGTGGGCCAAGAAAAGCTTAGCCTGGCCCAGGTGCATGGGTCAAGCTCTACACAGGGGCATTCGCCTATGGTCAGAGCAGAACAAGCCCAGAGGCCGATGCCCCATCCAGCATTCCCAACAGACATTCCAGCCCCTGCCTAACAGCTTTCCATGACAGTCCGCTCATCCTGTGGTGCCACATGGGACAGGTGAGAAAAGTCTGCCTTAAAGACACTCAACAAAACCACTGCTGGAGCTCCCCTCTCTCCTCCACACTGCACTTCATAGCTCACCCCTTCTCTCACTTTGACTACTAAGTCTGACTTCTAAGGGTATCGTTTCCCACATTAATACCAGCCTCAGGCTGAGAACAGTGGCTCACAGCAGTTTGGGAGGCTGAGGCAGGAGGACTGCTTGAGCCCAGGAGTTCAAGACCAGCCTGGGCAACATAGCAAGACCCCCATCTCTTTAAAAAAAAAAAAAAGTTTTTAAAAACAATTAGCTGTGAAAAAAAAAAAAAATGCCTGTATTCCCAGCTACCAGGGAGGCTGAGGTGGGAGGAATGCTTGAACTTGGGAGGTTAAGGCTGCAGTAAGCTGAGATTGCACCACTGCACTCCAGCCTGGGTGGTGACAGAGTAAGACCAGGTCTCCCAAAAAAAAGAAAAAAACAGCCTCAGTTCCATCTATATTAATAGGTTTCTGTGAATTCGTGCTGAGGTGCTGTTTTAGTTGTTCTCCTAGGTGACTAAATAGTGACTAAATAGATACAATAGGAAGAGGTGACTGGTTTCACAAAAGGAATTTTGGTCTGCACAAGTTCTCAAAAAAGACCCTCGAACTCAAGAGCAATTCATATCCCCACCCTCAGGGGCACAGTGCCCATGCAAAGGTAGGCCCGCTCCTGCTCACCTCTGTTCCAATCGCCCCTTCCCCAAACGCAGGGCCGCTGTAGGGCCGCTTACTGCTCTGCATATGGCCCACAGACCACACCCTCCCTCACTTGCTGTTCTTCTCAAGGCCCCCAGGGAAAGCCCTGGCTGACTCTCTGTTTGCTGGGGAAGCCAGCTCCCCACCACTGCGTTCAGTTCTCCTTCTCTCAGCTCTAAGAATAAGGGCTTGGCCAGGCGTGGTAGCTCATGTCTGAAATCCCAGCACTTTGGGAGGCCGAGGAGGGCGGATCACCTGAGGTCAGGAGTTTGAGACCGGCCTCACCAACATGGAGAAACCCCCATCTCTACTAAAAACACAAAATTAGCCGAGCGTGGTCGTGCATGCCTATAATCCCAGCTACTCAGGAGGCTGAGGCAGGAGAATCACTTGAACCTGTGAGGTGGAGGTTGAGGTGAGCCAAGATCGCGCCACTGCACTCCAACCTGGGCAGCAAGAGCAAAACTTCGTCTCAAAAAAAAAAAAAAAGAATAAGGCCTTGTGTTGTTTTCCATTCTGTTTTAAAGGAAGAACTAAAGTTAACTCACATCGGAAAGACAGGAACTTGGGGATCACATGTCAGATCATGGGTTCAATGAACAGTGGCCCAGGACAGGAACTCTGAGTACCAACAAACCTGGTTTCAGAGACCAGGAGATTGAGGGAGGACTAGACAGGGGAAGTGACCTGCCTGAGAGCTCACATAACAGTCCCATGAATGAACCGGGTCATTGGCCCGCTTCACCCCACGGAACCCTTCCCTGGAACTCTGCAGCTGATGGTCCATGGGGCCAGGCCAGGTGAGCCCTGGCTGCTGTGAGCCCTGGCTGCCAATCTTCTGGGAGTGAGGGTTCAGCTGAGTGTCCTCCAGCCTCAAGTGACCTTCTTTGTCTCCCTCCTATGACCTAATTGAATTACCTACTGAAGAATGGGGCCCAGCTCCAGCCCAGCTTGAGGAGAGGCCAGCCTTCTGTCTGCTGGACCAGCGAGCACCTAGACTGCTATGGTCACTGTGAATAGCTGCCCTTTCCTGGGAGCTGTGCGCTGCATTAAACACTTAATGGACTTAAGGCTATCCTTCCATATCCCATAACTCATTTTTCAGATGGGAAAGCTCAAACGTAGAGCAATTTGGTCCTTTGCCCAAGGTCACACGGCTAGTTGGTGGCAGACTTAAGAACTAAACCTGGATGCCTCTGACCCTGGCAACACATTATCTTACCACCCACAGAGCCGCTGCCTTCCACACAGGGGCACTCACACAAGGGCCTGGGGATGTAGGAATTCCACAGGGGGGCTTTGGGGTTGTGCAGCTCTAAACCCAAATGACCCACACTGTCAGGTGGTGAGACCACTCTGTGTCCCAACCAGGGCAGGTGGACAAGGCAGCAGGGCCTCTTTGTGGGTCCCCGTGAAGATTAAATATTGACCTTTCACCTTAGGCAAATGCCCCTGCGAAAGGCAGGAGGTCCTCTTGGGGCACTCTGGGCTGGTCCAGCCAGAGTCCAGACACAAGAAACCCACTTACCACATGAGCAAGCATGTGGTACTTTACCCAAGCACAATCAAGTCACAAAGGAAGTGACACCCGGCCAGGCCCTGCTGAACTGGAGGAGAAAGCTGCAGCTCCAAGCAGGTCAAAGGCAGCCTCTCACCCATGATTTAATGCCCTTGGCTCCTTGCAAGATTTCATTTAAGCGTGTATAAAAGTACTTGGCAACTCCTGCAGGCCCCAGAGGCCTTTCCTCAGCAAGATCAAGGCGAACCACCAGCAGCAGGCGATGCTCTCAGGCTCTGCCCTGCTGGCCTCCGGGTCTTGCACAATCCACGCGCTGACTCAGGCTGACATTCATGGAGCCTCTTCCCCTGAACAAAGCTGGCCCTGGGTCCAGTCTCTGCTTTGCAGCTACCTAGTGACAGGGCCTCATGTGAGTCCGAGACCTTCTCTGAGCCTATGTTCTCTACAAAACAGGGATGATCTTTCCTAGGTCACAGGAAGGTTGTAAAGATTAAAGGAAGATCCTACATGACATGCCTACTCCAGGCACAGAGCCAGTCTCAAGGTGGCCATGCTCTCCTGCAGGGCAGACAGAGCAAAGATATGAGAGGCATTCAAGGATATCCCACAAGCATCTGCTGTCCTGAAGACAATGAGTCTCCTTCTCTTGACACTGGTGTTCTGTACCCCACCCCCAATTACTTCCAGGACCAGCCTCTGTCCTAAGACAAAGTCCTTTCCAGAGGCACCTGTTTTACTGGGCTTCTGGAGACAACAGTGAAGCAGAGCTTAGGGAAACAGGGCCTTCTGGAGGCTTTTCAAGTGAGGTAGGAAAGAATGATGGAAAGAAAACAGCAGAGAGTGGAGGAAGCCAGGACTGAGTCTCAGCTTTGTCCCTAACTCACAGAGTCAGGGCCTCGAGGAAGTCATCCCTCTCCTGGGCCTCAGTCTGCCAATCAGCAAAATAAGCAGCAAGGACCCATGCACCTCCCACTGGCTAAGTTTTGCCATTATAAATTACACCAGACGGAAACCCCAGGGTCCTGGCACTCTCCAGAATAAGAAATCCTGAATCCAGGCTTGGGGCATTCAGGAAACAACAGAGATACTTGTGGCCACTTGAAATGCTGACGATTCAATTGAATTTGAGGCCAAAAAGGACCAGAGGGTGCAGACCCCAGACCCAACCTGGCCCTGAGAGCCCAGTGGGCCAAGGGAGGAGCTGCAGTTATCTGTCCTGTGTTGAAAGTCTGAACCAAGCCACTTGTCTGTCAGTGGGAGTTCAGAAGGTCTGGGAGCCAGAAGGGATGCTAGGGCTCGGCTTCCTTATGACAGAGGGAAACAGCCCAGAGCAGGAGGTGCCTTGCATGGGGTCACATAGCTATCACACCCCAGCTTTTCCTCCTGCCGGAAGGGTGGTTCTGAGAAAAGGCAACACATGTGCCCTCCCAGCAGAGCCAGCAAACCCATGTGAGGGCCCCAGTGTGGGGAAGGACTGTGCAGAGGGCTCCAGGGGCAGCTTCCACAGCTGTCTCTGTGTTGCCAGATAAAAGAGAGTTGACCCCCACTGAGCCCCGCCCAGGAACCTGAGTCAAGGCCCTGGAAAGGAAGGAAGGCAGAGGGAGCACAGCCATTCAAGGGAGGTGACAGGCAGTACCCCCAGGAGAGAGGGAACCCCCCAACCTAACTTTGGCACAGTTCACAGTGATTAACAGTGGGTAGAAAATCAAGATACTAAGGCAGTGGTCAGCATTTCTGTAAAGGGCCAAATAGTAAATATTTTCAGCTTTGTGTGCTGGATGACCCCCGTAGCAATTACTCAACTCTGCTGTTATAATGGGAAAGCAGCCATAGATAATACATAAATGAATGGGTGTGGCTGTGTTCCAATAAAATTGTATGTGTAAAAACAGGCGGAAGGCCAGGTTTGGCCTGCAAGCCACAATCTGAAAAGCTCAGCTCTAAACTATCACACTGGTTGGCCGGGCGCGGTGGCTCACGCTTGTAATCCCAGCACTTTGGGAGGCCGAGGCGGGCGGATCGCGAGGTCAGGAGATCGAGACCACGGTGAAACCCCGTCTCTACTAAAAATACAAAAAAATTAGCCGGGTGTGGTGGCGGGCGCCTGTAGTCCCAGCTACTCCGAGAGGCTGAGGCAGGAGAATGGCGTGAACCCGGGAGGCAGAGCTTGCAGTGAGCCGAGATCACGCCACTGCACTCCAGCCTGGGTGACAGAGCGAGACTCCGTCTCAAAAAAAAAAAAAAAACAAAAAACAAACTATCACACTAAAACCATCTGGACCTGGAGAGGAAAGATGGGATTTCATCCTGCTCAGCCACACAAAGCCTGGGATACCCTATACTCAGGTCTCCAACACTGGTATGTTTTTATATCACTGTAACAGGTCTTAATAGCCTAAAACTGCAAATAACACAAATGATATATCCCCACAATAGAATATTACACAACAAGAATAAATGACCTACAACTACGTACAACTGCATGAATGAATCTCACATATGATAGTAAATGAAAGATGTCAGACACAAAAGACTTAATACTGTTAGGGAAGAATACTTAGTAGAAAAACTATAACATCCAATCGAAAGTTACTAGATAGGCAAGAAAAGGAAAGAAGTGAGCTACAAGAGGAAAAATTCAGTAAATAGAAGACACAAGAATGACAAAGAAGATGAAATTGCAACAACTTCAAAACAAGTATTGCAAATACGTTCAGGAATTTAAAGGAAAATATAAATATGATAAGGAAAGAAATTGGAGACATAAAAAAGACCTAAATGTAACTACCAGAAATAGAAACTACAATATTAGAATTGAAGACTTCACTAGATGGGTTTAACAGCCAATGAGACACTATGGAAGAAAAGATCAGTAAAGCTGAAGACAAAGCCATGGAAACTAAAGGAGAAGGGTAAAACACTCAACAAAATAAAAAACTAAACCGAGCCTCTGTGACCTAGATAAACAATGTCCTAGGGAAATGGGACAGGGAAGGGGAGAAAAAGGGCACGCATTTGAAAATATAATGGCTAAAATATTCCAAATCTGATGAAAACTATAAACCCACAAATCTCAAAGGCCCAATGAACCCCAAACAGAATAAACACAAAGACAACTATACCAGCACGTATAAAATTGCTATAATCCAGAATAAAAGGAGAAACTCTTGAAGTCAGCCTGGAGGTGGGAGGAGACACAGTTCATAGAGTATGCATATGCAAAGTATTTTTACCAAATCAAGTGAAAACATATCAAAATGTGTGGGATGCAGAAAATGTACGGCTTCAAATACTTTTATTAGGAAAAAAAGATCTAAAAATCAGTGATCTAATCTTCCAGTTTAAGTAGCTAAGAAAAAGCAAAATAATCCCAAGTAGAAAGGAAGAAATAATAAAAATAAGAACAGCAATCAAGGTGAATGTGAATGTACTTAACGCCAATGAACTATATACTTAAAATGGTTTCAGTGACAAATTTTCTGTTATGTATATTGTACAATTAAAAAATAAAAAATAATTTCAAAAGATTTTTAAAAAGTGATTAAAAACAGAAAAACAACAGAGACACTACCACCTAACTAAAAAAAGTCAGATACCAAAGAGTTTAATTTATAGCAACAGGAGGCAGAACAACCATCACCCAGGGAAGGGGTAGGGTGGGGTGGGCATGACTGTAGGGGCACAAGGAAAGTTTCTGGTGATGGGAATGTTTTATATCTTCATTGTGATGGTGGTGATCATGTGGCATGTACAGCTGTCACTGAACTGTACCGTTAAAATGAATGTTATTCTATCTAAATCAGACATCAATAGAAGTGATCATTATAAAAAGGATTTCCATTAAAGAAAACAAGTACAAACAAGAAAAATCACTCCTGTAGACTATGCCATGCTGATTATTTACCAGTCAAGAAGGCAGAGCTATACAAGTACATCAAGCTACTTAAGACTTGAAAGTACGTGCAAGCATTTAACAGTCCTGTGTGCTAGGCAATAATCTCAGAGCACCTTGAACATCCCTTCCTCAGTAATCCCAAGTGGTGGTCCCAGCCTCATACTTGCCTAAGTTGGGGAAATCAGGGGCTGAGGCCATGCAGGCATCAGCACCACAGACCACTCCTTAAGTCCTAGTGGAGTTTCTGATTAAGCAATCCCTGCCCACTGCCTTGGCAAGCCTAAATGACGAAATACACACACACACACACACACACACACACACACACACATACAGTGCCAAAAGATAGTCAATTTCTTATGAATTGGGGCAGTCGTTCTGGGGATGTGATTTTGACTGTATGTTCAGGCAGGTCAAAACAAGGTACATACCTTGTGACCCAATTAATCTCTCCTGGGAATCTATCTCAGCGAATAATTTCCCTCCCTTCCCTAAAGAGAAGAATGTGTATTACATAAACTAATCACTGCATCCTTATCTAGGAGAGCAAAAAAATTGGAAACAACCTAAATGTCCAATATAGGAATTTCTAAAAATACAATTGGAAAGATAATGTTGCAACCTGGAATATTCTATATTAGTAGATGTTCTATATTAGTAGATGCTGATGTGAAAATGCATATCTCAAGACTGCAAGGATACTACTCACAGGATATGAAACTGTGTGCCTGCAGACAGGACGCTGGGGCATGGAAGAGGAAATGCAGTAAACCTGGGATGCCTTGTTTAGCCTTTATGAATTTCCATGAAATTACAAAAGTTGATTAAATACTACTTGAAGAGAAAAAGGGACATCTTCCCAGCAGTGAAAACAAAAATACACTATATACATTATTAAAACACTAGACTTTTCCCTTTTGACTGCATTACTGAGATGGAAATGAAGAAATCATTTGCCTGAAGATCTAGGGATCAGGCCTTGGGGTCTGATACCAAAGGCGCAGAGTTCAGCTCAAATGAGGGCAATTCTCCATCAGTCAGAAGAGCCCAGGAACAGCGGACTATCCTGGGAGGTGGCAAGTCCTCTATGAAGACGAGCGTAATAAAAGTCGGAGGAAGAGAATAAGACCCCACCTGCAAAGATGCCCTACACAGGGGTAAGGGAAGAGAGCTGATCTTTCCACCTTGGGCTTGTCTTCCCTTTCTTGTGCAGGGTGGCCACATGCCCAGGTTTGCACAGGACAGGCCTGGGGTACACCTGTTGTTCTGGCAAAATTCTCAAGACTCTCTCAAAATTCTTACTCTCAAAAGTTGAACCACAGATTACATGTTCACCCTACTCAAAGGAGGCATGTGTGACTTTGAAGGAAGAGGCCTCAAGCCATGCTGGTCACAGAGCACAGATGTCCATGGCTCTCATCTCACTCAGAAACAGGCTGCACGGAGGCGAATTCACACATTTTACAAGGGTAGGCTCAAATAGACCCAAGTCACGGAGAAAGCCAATGGCAGAATGTCATTAAAAAAAATTTTTTTTAACTAAAGACAAGCAAAGGACTCTCCTGTGTAACACATGCCTACAGTCTATTCAGAAAGGGTCTCAGTTCTTCACTTTTAATCCATCTCTGAAGCAGATCCAGGCAAGGACTTCATCCAACCTCTGCATGCAGATTAAAGCCAATGCTTGTGTTGGAAACCAACCGTGGAGTTGCAGACATTATCTGAATCATCCCTCTAGAGGATTCACTCGGCAAACTTAGAAAAGCCCAAGTGCTTTGTGGAACCGGTGGGGGGTATAAATGAACAAAGACGAGCCAGATGCCACTCCTCCAGTGTATGTCTCTCCCAGCTTCCCTTCCTTTGCATGTCAAAGTGAGATCTTCTGTACCCACTAACCAACAACTCCCCAATCTTCCCTTCCCAGGCTCCTAGCAACCAACATTCTACTTCCTGTCTCTATGATTCTGACTACTGTGGGCACCTCATATAAGTGGAATCATACAGTATTTGTCTTTTTGCATCTAGCTTATCTCACTCAGCATAATGTCCTCAAGGTTTACCCATGCTGTAGCATGTGACAGAATCGCCTTCCTTTTTAAGCTCTTTCACATCTGTATATCACATTTTGTTTATCCACTCAATCATCAATGGACACTTTGGTTGTTTCCACCTTTTGGCAACTGTAAATAATGTTGCTATGAATGTGCACATAGGTGTACAAATATCTCTTCGAGATCCTGCTTTCAGCTCTATTGGTTATACCCAGAAGTGGAACTGTTGGATCATACGGTAATTCTATTTTTAACTTTTGTGGCACTACCATACTGTTTACCATAGCAATTGCACCATTTTACATTTTCACTAACAGTGCACAAAGGTTTCAATTTCTCCACATCCTCATCAACATCTGCTATTTTCCATTTTTTAAAATAATAGCCATCCCAATGGGTGTGAAGTGGTATCTCATTGTGGTTTTGATTTGCATTTCGTAAGTCAAAGTGAGATTTTTGCACTAAAAACAGGTCTAGCACAACCAAAGAATGATTTTTTTAGTAAGTAAAAAACACTAGCGCTCTCAAAAAGCTATATGGCATGGAAGCACATTTTCTTATCCTTGTGATAAGAACCTCATGAAGCCCATTCCATTCTCACTCTGTAAACCAAGAGGTTCAGAACAGACATGCAAATATCAGTGGCATCCACATTTCTTATCCCAAGCAGGTTTTAACAATCCCTGGAAAACCTTGGTCCCGAAGTCAGAAAGAGAGCTTAAAAAAATCTATTAGCGACCAAAGGGTAGTTATCTATAAAGAATGCTATTGTGAAAATAATTCTCTTTTTTTTTTTTTTTTTGAGACAGAGTCTCGCTCTGTCACCCAGGCTGGAGTGCAGTGGCGTGATCTTGGCTCATTGCAAGCTCCGCCTCCTGGGTTCATGCCATTCTCCTGCCTCAGCCTCCCGAGTAGCTGGGGCTACAGGTGCCCGCCACCACGCCTGGCTAATTTTTTGTATTTTTAGTAGAAACGGGGTTTCACCATGTTAGCCAGGATGGTCTCGATCTCCTGACCTCGTGATCCTCCCACCTCGGCCTCCCAAAGTGCTGGGATTACAGATGTGAGCCACAGCGCCCGGCCTGTGAAAATAATTCTAAGTGAGGGCAAACTACTAAATAAAACCTCCTATTTGTCCCAACACCTAGGATTGGTCACAGAAGCAACAAGTTGCCTTCTGCACATTCAAACTTGCCTGCTGAGCCCAGTGTCCACCATCAGCACGTGCAATCCTTCTGCACCACTTCTCACTGTTAATTCATTAAACAAAATACAAATAAAAACACTGCAAAATCATCTACCTGGGCTTTGCTTCAAAATAATCCAAAGGGTTGAGCAGGGGGATACAAATCAAATAAGCTAGATGGTGGGAACATGGAGTTCATTTTATCATCCCACTTTTATATTTTCTCCATTTTAAAAAAAAAGAAAACTTATCTGGAGAGGTAAGGGCTTAGGCATTCACTTTATACATTTTCAGCAACCTGAGGCAGACACTAGGCAGCTGAGACTGCTACGTCACAAGGAAAACACTGAGACTTAGCCAGGTCACTCAGCTTAGGGAGGCCCTGGGTGCCCAGAGCCAGCCCGGCACCCTCCTGCTACACCGTGAGCTTCCCAGAGGTCTGTGTGCCCGTCTCAGGCCTCACCCCACATTGCCAGCTCCAGTGCAAATGAAGACTGCACATCACTACCAGGAACCCAGTGGAGAGGGTCCAGCAGCTTCCCCCTAAGCAAGGCACTTGGCCTCCCACTCTTATTTCCCAACCAAGCTCTCTCATGCTTGGTCTTCCTGACTGTTCCTGTTTGTTCCTTCCTGTTCTGCCCCAACGCACACTAACTGAAAAATGATTAACTTTCAACACATACATTGCCAAATCTGCAAAAGCCCAAAAACACTGCAGCACCCTTCAATCACCAAGTAGACTTGCTACCATGCTGGATTCATGCACTCCACTACTGGAATATAGAGCTGCAAACGTGTTACTGGGCAAGTTAGTAGAGCTCCCTGATGTCAAAAACTCTCTCCTGAAACCCTCTGAAGAAATGAAAATACCAGGGCCCTCAGCCACAGCAGTAGTGGGAGAGTGTTGCTCTAGCTGCAGAAATCAAGATGAGAGTCGGAGGTTAAGGCAGAAAGCCAAGCAGCATACCCACAGAGAGGAGCAACGGGGTGTCCAGGTGCCCAAGTGTCAGACTGCCTGCCTAGCCAGCGACCCCCTGCCTAACCCAGCGACCCTCCACCATATACTTGCCTGGGGGTGCAGGATGGTGGAGGGAAACACCAGGTAAGGCCAGAGGGCTCTCCAGACAGGGAACAATGCTGCTCTGAGAAGCCATACATCATAAGGATGGAGCACGGACTCCCGCATTAAGAGGGACCCAGAGGCACCACATCAAATATCCAGCAATGCCCTATTCCAGGGACAATGATGCAGTTGTTGGTGCAAAGTTATCAGACCACAGGAAAAGATGTGGGCTAAAAGACCAAGCCATTGAATTCTACCTTATTTCTCTAGGACAGAAAATCTCCAAACATACTAAGATAAATCACCAGGAGATGAGGCTGTAAAATCAAGCTTACAAGGCTGAGAAGGCTTAGTAAGTAAGTCTGCCTTGTTTTCAAGAGTTCCAATCCCCATATGAGATGCCAAATCTGCAGTAGAAGCAAAATGTGACATCATGGTCACTCATTCTGTCCTTCTTTCTCCACCTACCCCCACACAGATATTCATAAACTATGTTTAATGGTTTTCAAAGCCTCTGTGCATGATCATGTCCCCAGGCCCTCCTGCACAGAATCAATGTCTGCCTCTCCCTGGACCAATCCCACTGGCAATAAACACATGCTATATCTCCCTTAACCCCTTGACCATCTCTAGCCAGTGTCCAAGTTTTTCTTCTCCTCTTTAAGGCAAGCATCCTTGGAAGAACTGTCAAGAGTCATCCCCTTCACTTCTTTACTTCCCATTGGCTCCTCAGCCAACTCCAGCTGGGTTTCTATCCACCCACCCCGATCCCCTACCCAGAGTTCACAGTGGTCCCGTCAACATCATCAACAACCTCCACTTTGTCTAAGCCATTACCAATGTCCTGTCCTCATCCTTCTTCACCTCCCTGCACCATGGCTGACTGTGCCTTTCTACTTTAAAGGCTTCTACAACACACAATCTCCTTGTCTTCCCTTTACCACGGGCCACTCGCTCTCAGCCAACTTGGGAGTGAGTTTTCTTCCTCGACCCAACCCCCAGCATCCTAGGGCTCAATATTCAGACCTCTCCTCTTCTCAGTCAACACACCCATCTTCCATGCTCTCATCTGGTCCAGCCCTTCCTCTGATGGTGGCTGGCCAAGACTTCCATCTCCAGGACAGTCAACGACAAAGGAAATAGTATCTCCCTGAGGCTGGCTATGAGACAACTTAAATGTACCCCTTCTACCCCAAATCCCATCTCAGAACCTGGTACCACCATCCATCCCCTCACTCTGCAGTCACTCCAAAATCAGATCACACTACCCAACTTACAAGCCTTCCAATAATTATTTAAAGCAGTAGAAAATAATTCCAACTATTTATTGAGACCCATACGATCCTTTGTGACCTGGCTCCTGCATGCCTCTGTCCCCACCTGTGTCCCTTCTCCCGCTTACTCAGCTCCAGCCACATGGCCTTCTGTTTGTCCTTTGCACATACAAAGCTCATTCCTGTCTCAGGCCCTTTGCAGCTGCCATTTTGTCTGTCTGGAGCATTCTACCCCAGACCCCTGCTTGGCCACCTCTTCATTAGTACTCAAGTTCTCAGCCCACAAGTCACCTCCACAGAACGCCTTTCCCTGGCCACCCTAGCCAAGGAGCTTCTCCCTCACTGTCCTGTTGCTCAGGAGGCTAACATGGCTCTTGGTTACACATAAGCACTACAAAGATAGGACTTTATTGCCCTTGTCTGTTATCACCTCCCAGAACCTAAAGCAGGGCCTGGCCCATAGGCAGATGCACACAAAGTACCTTGCTGCTGATGTCTCATTGGGGCACTCCCAGGATTGGAACAGGAGGCAGGTAGGGGAGACAGACAGGCATCTGGGCCAGAGCCCCAAGGCTTCCTGAACCCCCAAGGCTGGGTTGGCCTGACTCTGGCTTTCAATCACCTCGGCCTTTGGCCTTCCCCCATCTCCACAGTTGCAACTGCTTCTGTGAGGGTAGGGGTCACCGACCCTGCCCACCACCTTATCCCAGAGCCTTACATAGTGTCTGGCAAATCAAGAGTGTGTGGAAAACCATAATTTACTGAATGAAGGACTAAACAAGGGAATGTGGCCGCTCTCATCCACTTACCCAGAAGATGATGTTGTAGCTGAAAAGGAGGTACTTGTACCAGCAGCTGACCTTGGCGTTAGAGTATCTATAATAGTGCATCTTCTGAGAAGCAGAATCTGCGGAGAGATGTGTGACTAGTGAGATGGTAGGCTCAGCGTTAAAACCTCTCCCCCAAACCTGCTCATATGCGGATTCTAGAAAGCTCCCGATCATTTCTCTCATGACCCTTTACCGGTCCAAGAACAGGCCTGATACCAAAGCCAGGTATAGGTAATGCAAAACTCAGGTTAAATCAGCTCTCCAAAAAACAAACGAAAGGATAAGGGAGATTTTTGAAAGGAAGAAAGATGCTTTTTAAGTGTCTTCTAAGTACCAGAAATTCTGCTTGGAGCCTTCCCAAATATTGATCTCATCACCTCTCGATTGGGAATTGATTTTTTTCCACTTCATGGTTGAGGAAACCATTCAGAAAGGTCACATGACTTGCCCAAGGACAAGAGGGCAATGACAGCCCAGGATTGGAACCAAGGACAGGGGACTTCCCAGTTCTTTCCACCCACCAGAGCCAACAGAAGAAACGGGCTTGACCACAAAGAGCCACGTTTGGGACATGAACGTGCAGGCAGGTCTGGACATGATCCAACTGTGCCCAGTGAAGAAAAGCCAAGATGAGGGCTCCATAGTCATTCATGCAACGTTTTCTGAAAACCTCTGAAGCTCAGCCCTCAGAGGTGAGGAAGGCCACTGCAGCCAGCAGCCATCTCCCTGCTTCCTCCCTCCCCTGTCACCCACCCCCTACTCCACCTTATCCCAGACTATAGCCATAAGCTTTGTCCTCCAGGGCTGTAATGAAGCTTGGACTACACAGCCTATGTGGGAAGACCCTGTGAACTACAGAGTGAAGGGTGGGGCCACTGTTTTTTATCTGTGTCTAACCCTCAAAGCAACCTCAGAGATCCTACCGCAGGAGGGTGCTATTTCTGAGGGACTTTTCTGAGGGCCTGGCCTACCTTTACTGCTTTCCTTTTTGAACCCCAGTGGCAATCCAGGTGGACCCCTAAGTCCTCCACGGTCCCCTGCCCCCAATGCAGTGGCTGAACAGCGGGGAAGGAGGGAGTGCCTCAAGTGCACAGGTAGGGACAGGATCAGAGGCCCATAGGGCAGTGGTCCCATGCCAGCCCCCTGCTCACCCCCCACTTCCCAGGTGAGGAGAGTAACACAGCCCAAGACGAAAGCAGACAAGGCCACCCTAGAGGTGAGGAGGCGACCCACCCACATCCGCCAGTGAGAAACCAGTTTCCACGGAGTGGCTACTTGCAAAACCCCTTCCTGTAAGGCAGCCACGGCAGGCTGGCTGCTAGTCTGCAATGTTCTGAGAAAGAAGTGCCAAGAAGGGACATGAAACCACACTCCTCTGGAAACGGAACCTGTGACCGCTCCCCCTCTCCCACGGTGTGGAATTGACAGGCACAGCCTAGACACCACCACTCACCCACCGGCCCCTCCTTCTGTCTGACCTCAGAAACCAGCTGGGGAGAACGACAGGCAGACAGCTATCCAGCTGCCCCATCCCCACCTCCCCCCCCACCACCGCCCCACCATCACAAGAGCACGTCCATAAAACTTGCCTCCAAGAATGAGTGTGAACACAACCACTTGTTGCCCAAGAACTCTACAGGACACAAGCATACACACAAGGCCTGAACACTGTCTGGGCCACACAGAGTGGCTGCAGGGAGAAAAGGCGCTCTCAGGTAGAGACACAGGCGCCTTCCTTCAGCAACGTGACCTCAGCCCATGCAAGTCCCTGCTCTCTCGGGACCTCAACATCCTCAACTAAAGTGGGGCTCTTAGTGACCTGCCCCTAACGTCACTGGCATGAGGGGCCTGGCTGGCAGCATCAGAATCACTTATTTTAGGTACAGATCCCAGCCCCCAACACAAGGTTCTGGTAAGGAGGTCTGCGTTGGAGCCCTGAATCTGCATTTCCGACAAGTCCCCCACCCCCACCATGATACTGACGTGCCAGCAGACCCATGCCCAGCAGATCAGGTATCAGCTTAGGCACCGAGGGCTGCAGCAGTCCCCTTGGGGATCTTACAAAGGTAGACGGGCCTGTTGAGCTGTGGTGCAGCACACGGATTCACAGAGAGGGGCTCCTTGTAGGCAACTAACTTAACAGTAGCTATAGCTAACATTTACCAGCTTGTTTCAGATTACAGGGTCCCAAAGCACTGGGTTGGTTGTTAATTTTTTGTGTAGGTAAAGATAGGAGTCTCACTATGTTATGTTGCCCAGGCTAGTCTCAAACTCCTGGCCTCAAGCAATCCTCCCGCCAGGGCCTTCCAAATTGCTGAGATTACCTGCATGAGCCACCACACCCAGCTTTTTTAATTGTTCTTTTTTTTTCCCTTCAGGGGAGGGTTGGGCTACCCAACCATAAATCCATGTCTGGATTAATGCATATAGGATGAAAAAAAATTTTTAACCTAAAACTCAAGTACATTTATCACAGAGAACTGTCAATTCAGCTGGAAATGCCCTATGAGGCAGAAAAATGTTCTAAGCGGTAGAAACTCTATTCTTTTTTTTTATGGACAAGACAATCCTGCTGCCTCTCTTCCTCATGGTTCCTAGAGGAGCCTGGAAAGTAGAAAGCTGTGCCCTCCAGGGAGCTGTGCCTCAGGAACTAAGGAGGGCTGGTGCGAGCCATGGAATCCAATGCCTTGGGATCCTATAGAGTGCTCCTTTGACCTCATTTAACCCAACCCTGTAAAGAACTCTCCGGAAGCAGTAAGGAAAGCCAAACTTCCCCCTTCCTCCTTGATGAAAGCTCCACAAAGAAACCAGCTCATTAGCAAACGTGTCTGTGTGCTTTCCACAGTGTTGGTGGCTCATCTCTGCTCCCCTGCAAAATGACTGTCCTGTGGCACCACAGGGAATCTCAACCTGACGGTCCCTGGTCTCCTGCAGCTCGCACCCATTAAGTGTACAGAACATGGAAAGGCTACAGGGAATACTTCATGGTGATGCAGTTGGCAGGGAGGCCAGCGCTCTGGAGCAAGGATTATCCACGGGGCGCCTGGGTTCCCTCACCATCTGCTGCTTCACCTTCCACCCAACACGCATGACCAACCAGGAAACAATTCTGCCTTCAGATCCTGGGGTCCACACCTACACCCATCAGAGATTCTCACAGCCATGTCCTAAACTCCAAGCCCTCACATCCCCCCTGGTAACATCAACACTCGAAACTACACTAGCCAGGGCCACACTGCGGAATAACTAGGAAGAAACCCCCTCTCATCCAAGAAGAGGTGTGCCACGCTCAAACAACGTATCCTGATGCTCGTGCCACTTACAACCCAGAGCACATGCACCGCCAGTATTATGCCATTTTTGGCCATTTTTGTACAACCCAGGATAACCCCATGAGGTCTAGGGGTAGGGCTGTCCCAGTGACACTTTTTCCCCCATCCTCAATCCACAGAAGAGGAAACTATTGCAATAAACTGTTGAAAAGAAACATTTCAGTTTTCCTTCTCCACCCCGCCCTTCCCCACCCCTGCCACCCACCTAACCTCGGGACAGGGAGGGAAGGCACCTCTCACTCTGTCCCTCTCTGCTGTGTTGGCCAGCGGGTTAGAAAGCAGGTCCTGACCCTCTGTGGGGCTGGCAGATCCTGGTCTCCACATAGTTTAAGCTGAGGAAGGTAAATGGGAGACTCATTTGGACTCCAGCCTAAGCCATATCCTCCTACACAGTGTAAGGTGGCCTTCTATCTGTAGAGGGGTAATGATGGAGCTGCACAACAGATGTGACTTGGAGGCTTCAGAACCCCAAGAGAGGAAAAAAGGACTGAGTGCTCCTGAGCCACCAATGGAGCTACTAGGGCATTTACACAAAAATGCAGGAAGGTTGATAAAGGCAGTAGTGCTGAAACTAGAACCCAGATCTGACCTAAAATGATTCCCAAAATGACCATGGTCCCTAGCATCTCACCTCATTTGCTAAACCACATCATACTGAAGGAAGGCAGAAGTTAGCCCTGTATGAGAAGATGCATCCACAAAGAACACGAACGCCATTTATCTTACACACACACACACACATGCATGACTAAGAACCTCCCTAAAAGTAGAGATGGGTAAACTTTTCACAAATGTTAAGTACCATTCCAGCAGAGAAGAATCTCCAAAAGCTATTTTGTGTGCATAAAAAAAAAATTAAGATCTCATACTGTCTCAACTCTAAGAACGTGATAGAAAATAAAGCATCAGTGTGGCAGGAGGGAGGCACATGTTTATCAAAATACCAACTTCTCTGCCTGGGCACGGTGGCTCACGCCTGTAATCCCAGCATTTTGGGAGGCCGAGGCGGGCGGATCACGAGATGGAGACCATCCTGGTTAACACGGTGAAACCCTGTCTCTACTAAAAATACGAAAAATTAGCCGGGCGTGTGGCAGGCGTCTGTAGTCCCAGCTACTTGGGAGGCTGAGGCAGGAGAATGGCATGAACCCGGGAGGCGGAGCTTGCAGTGATCTGAGATCATTGCGCCACTACACTCCAGCCTGGGGGACAGAGTGAGACTCTGTCTCAAAAAAAAAAAAAAAAACAACTTCTCAAAACGGGGCAAAGGGAGAATTGTTTAACAGTAGTGAGATAACTGGTTAGCAACTTGAGGGGAGTTAAATAATAATCAAATAACAACTTACAGATTTAAAGGGCATACGCACATACACGCACACACCACACCCAGAGAACAGGGTTTTCAAGTCCATTTTACCCTCCTTCAACTTTTGAGGTGACAGGAAAAAATAATTCAAAGCACAAGACTACCAAGCCTGAACAGATAACAAATCTAAAAAATCCCCATGATTAAAAGTAACATTAAAATAAAAAAGGAAACACAAATGTTATCTGCAGCTGAAAAAATTATGACACAGTAAATATCTGCAACCTATAGAGACCCATACTTCAAAAAGACTCCTGTTGTACACAAATGAACAAAGGATATGAACATTATACACAAAGGAAAGAGTAACATAACAAAGGGAAGAATAACATAACAAATGGAAAAATAAGCCTGCGCAACAAGGCCAAACACCATCTCTACAAAAAGTACAAAAATTAGCTGGGTGTGATGTCTGACGTCCCAGCTACTTGGGAGGCTGAGGCAGGAGGATCACTTGAGCCTGGGAGGTCAAGGCTGTGATGAGCAGTGATCACACCACTGCACTCCAGTCTGGGTGACAGAGCAAGACCCAATCTTTAAAAAAATTTTTTTAAAAAAGGAAAAATATTCAATGTCACTAGAAATAAAACTTAAAGACAATCCAGACATACTATTTTATACTTTTTTTTTTCAAACAAGTCCCGCTCTGTTGCCCAAGCTGGAATGCAATGGCGCACTCAGCTCACTGCAACCTCCGCCTCCCTGGTTCAAGTGATTCTCCAGCCTCAGCCTCTGGAGTAGCTGGGACCACAGGTGCATGCCACCAGGCCGGGCTAATTTTTGTATTTTTTGTAGAAACGGGGTTTCATCATGTTGCCCAGGCTGGTCTTGAACTCCTGAGCTCAAAGCAATTCGCCCACCTCGGCCTTCCAAAGTGCTGAGATTACAGGTGTGAGTCACCATGCCTGGCCTATTTTACACTTTTTTTTTTTTTTTGAGACAGAGTTTCGCTCTTGTTGCCCAGGCTGGAGTGCAATGGTGCGATCTCGGCTCACTGTAACCTCCGCCTCCCGGGTTCAAGTGATTATCCTGCCTCAGCCTACTGAGTAGCTGAGATTACAGGTGACCACCACCATGTCCAACTAATTTTTGTATTTTTAGTAGAGACAGGAGTTTCACCACGTTGGCCAGGCTGATCTCGAACTACTGACCTTGGGTGATCCGCCCACCTCAGCCTCCCAAAGTGCTGGGATTACAGGCGTAAGCCACCACACCCGGCCTACTTTACACTTTTTAATTTAACAAAATTGCCACCACTATTGTGGCAAACACATTTATTCCTTGTTGGCAGCAGATGAAACGGTTACTACCATTTGGTAGCAACATGGTTACATTTACCACCCAAAAAAAAGGTCACACCCTTAATCAATAAACTAATGACTCAGAATTTGCCTCCAGAAAAATACGCATTAAGTGAAACATGAACCTCATGGTTTGCGATTATGAGACAATTGTAAGCATGTATTTAAAGGCCAAAGTGGAATGTTAAGAGCATGAAAATGGCTGCATGGGGTGGTGGTGGACTTACAAGTGATTTTCCAAAAAAGGTTTCCAGCATCACACTTACCATTACCACCTTTGTATTATAAATGAAAATGGGGCCACTGCTGGTTGGAGGTGCCCCTGCTGGGGAGGAGAATGCTGGCTACAATATGATAAGGCTGGCAGTCATCATAAACAGGGCTCCTCGGCTACAGTGTTGTACTCACCTTTAACATTCCCCCCTCCTGCCCTTTTTTAAATTAAAAAAGTAACACATTCTCAACTGTAAAATATCTCAACAATTCAGAAGTGTGAAAAGTGAACTGGTTGGCCGGGCAAAGTGGCTCATGCCTATAATCCCAGCACTTTGGGAGGCCGAGACAGGTGGATCACCTGAGGTCAGGAGTTTGAGACCAGCCTGACCAACATGGTGAAACCCCATCTCTACTAAAAATACAAAATTAGCCAGGTGTGGTGGCTCACACCTGTAATACCAGCTACTCGGGAAGCTGAGGCAGGAGAATCGCTTGAACCAGAGAGGCGGGGGTTGCAGTGAGCCAAGATCGCGCCATTGCACTCCAGCCTGGGCAACAAGAGTGAAACTCTGTCTCAAAAAAAAAAAAAAAAAAAAGGAAAAGAAAAGTGAACTGACAATGAGAAACCACTAAACAAGGGTTTTCAAATCTTATCACGACCCACAGTAAGAAATACATTTAACAAAAGTCAATCCAGTGCACATGCACACTCACATGCACAACTAAAATGAGTTTTGTGGAGGGTGGGCACAGTGGCTCACGCCTATAATCCCAGCACTCTGGGAGGCTGAGGCAGGTGGATCACTTGAGGTCATGAGTTTGAGACCAGCCTAGTCAACATGGTGAAACCCCGTCTCTACTAAAAATACAAAAAATTAGCCAGGCATGGTGGCGGGTGCCTGTAACCCCAGCTACTCAGGAGGCTGAGGCAGGAGAATTGCTTGAACCTGGGAAGCAGAGGTTGCAGTGAGCCGAGATTGCACCAGTGCACTCCAGCCTGAGCCACAGAGTGAGACTCCATCTCAAAAAAATAAAAATGAGTTTTGTGAAATATGTCCCCTTATCACATGCCGTGCATTGTAGATTTGCTTTTCTCTTTTCATTTTTCAAAATCATAACTGCACATAATCTAAGAATCAACTACTGTAAAAACCGTGTTGAGAAAACAGCAGATCCCAGCCCTTAAGTCAGGTTTTCCCTTTCTAGGTGACACTTCCAACTTCTAGCTGACTCTTGACGTTTACACCCAACTATCTCTTAGAAATGTCTACATATAGGCTGGGCGCGGTGGCTCACGCCTGTAATCCCAGCACTTTGGGAGGCCGAGGTGGGAGGATCACGCGGTCAGGAGATCGAGACCATCCTGACTAACACAGTGAAATCCCATCTCTACTAAAAATACAAACAATTAGCCGGGCATGGTGGCAGGTGCCTGTAGTCCCAGCTACTCAGGAGGCTGAGGCAGGAGAATGGCATGAACCCAGGAGGCAGAGCTTGCAGTGAGCCGTATCGCTGCCACTGCACTCCAGCCTGGGTGACAGAGCGAGACTCCATCTCAAAAAAAAAAGTTAGCCAGGCACGGTGGCCCATGCCTGTAATCCCAGTTAATTGGGAGGCGGAGGCAGGAGAATCACTTGAACCCAGGAGGCGGAGGTTGTGGTGAGCCGAAATCGCGCCATTTTGTATTACAATTCCCCAGCTTTTCAGTTTTACATATTATGTATCCGCTTTCTATCTTGGAAGAGGAGGACTTAACCCTTTACTCCCCATAAATCCCTCTCCCTGCAAGCCACCCCTCACCCTTGTCCTTTCCAATCTCTCCACTAATTAAACTGCAGTGCTGGCTGGAGTAATTTTCATAGTTGACCTTATTATGACCATGTGAGCTATTAGAGTGAGCAACGTAACACATGATTTCATTTATTTTCCTGTACAACTTCTTGTTTTGTTTGCTTAATTTTCTATGAATTTATCAATATTTAACCAAAAACTTAATATCAGTTGTCTAAATCTACCCTCAGTGAGTTTTTTCACATCTGATGTTTTATTTCTATTTCTTCTTCAAAAAGAAATCCTCCTGGGGCCTCCGGAGATCCTTCCATCTGGACCAGTGCACAGAATTCCCTTTACATCTTTTGGGATACACCCTAAAGAAGATCTACTCTTTGTTCACCTTCATGGGTTTCTTCAATGTGAAAGGCAAGTTTTTCACATCCAGTATGTCTGAAACTTCTTTTTTCTACCTTCACTCTTTTTTTGAGACACAGTCTCACTCCTTCACCCTGGCTGGAGTGCCCTGGCGCAACCTCAGCTCACTGCAACCTCTGCCTTCTGGGTTCCAGAGATTCTCCTGCCTCAGCCTCTGGAGTAGCTGGGATACAGGCACGCACCACCATGCCCAGCTAATTTTTATATTCTTAATGGAAACAGGGTTTTGCCATGTTGGCCAGGCTGGTGTCGAACTCCTGGTCTCAAGTGATCCGCCTGCCTCGGCCTCCCAAAGTGCTGGGATTACAGGATACCTCCACTCTTGAATGAGTTTGGCTGTGTGCAGAGTTCTAGGCTGGGGATCAATTTCATTGAGCATGATGAAGGCATCACTCCCCCCACCTCCTATATTCAGATGTATTGAGAAGCCCGAAACCACTCAGATTTCTGATCTCGGTATTTGACCTGTTTCTTTCTCTGTGTAACTTGTAGCAACATCCCTTTCTCCCAAGCATATTGACATTTGAGGGCACTAGTCTGGGTCTGCCTTCATCTACTTGGCTCAACATTCCATAGGCCCCTCCATAGAGAAGCTAATAACCTATTTCAGGCAATATTTTCCTCAATGATTTTGACACTTGCATTCTTCTCTGTTTTCCCTTTCGGTTAGCTCCTGTCAATTGATGTGGGAAGCCTGGCTGATGCCTTTAATTTTCTTACCTTTTCTGCCTTATTTATTATTCATCTCCTCATCTGTTTGCTCTATTTTCTGAAAGACTCCCTGAACTTTATTTTCTAATACTACTACTGATATTTTTGCTCTGCTCTTATTTTTTAAAAATTTTCTGATAACTTTGTTTTTTAACTGTTCCTTTTTACTGTATCCTGTTCTTATTTCATGGATACAAGAATTTTTTTCAAAATGTTCTTTTCTCTAAATAGACTTCCTTTCAAATTGCTTTTTTTCATTTGTTTTGCTTTCCTTCATATTAGGCACTTTCTTTAGCCATCTAGTAATCCCTGGCAGTCCGCATGACTAAGAGTGAATGACTCAGGAACTAGCTGGAAGCTCTGAGTCCTTGGGCAGCTAAGTTTCTGTCTAGGATGATCTGGTTGGGCCATTTGCTGGGAAATCCCTGTTGTTGGCATCATTTGTATTTTTTTCCCATCTTAGGCTGGTTAGACTAAACATTGAGGTCCCTTTTCATCTATAAGGGCCTGGCTGTCAATGTTCTAGAAGCTAAAAGGGGTTAGAAGACTAGAGAATGGAGGTGGTCTCTATATTAACTACCAAGAATACCTGGAGGCTCCTGGGCCCTTGGTTTTTCCTTCTGCAGAAATGTGCAACATGTAGGTAAGTCGGAGGCCATCACCCAGCATCATGATGGAAGGAAAGGGATGGAAGGATATAACTGCATCAGCTGCTTTCAAACTATTCTTCTACTCAGCAACCTCTGATGCCCACATTCCCCTGCCCCCACAAAAAAATCTCATGCCATCCACTCCTACATTTTAAACTGAATCATTCATGTACTCTTTGCTTGCAAAATTTTTCTTGCTGTTGTTTTCTTTCTCATTCTCCCTGTCCTCATGCATCAGTTTCTTTTTTACAACTCCCTTTATCTTATGTGGGGTTTTGGGAGAAACCAAAATTAGATGTGACTACTCAAACCACTCTTTTTTACCCAGAAGACCTCTAGGAAGATTTCAAAGTATTTTTAATTGCCACCTTTTTATTTAGCAAAGTGAAAAAATCAGGAAGTATAGTCTATTATTACATAAAAGAAAGGGCAAAAGAGACTTGGCACATGTAATTAAGGTTACTAATCAACTGATCTTAACATAGGGGGATCATCTGAGCTATCCAATGTAATTACATGAGCCCTTAAAACAGAGCTTCCTCCCAGTTGAGGGCAGAAAAGGAAGGCAGAGAAGCAGCAGCAGGATTTGCTGCACTGTTGCTGGATCTGAGTACAGGGGCCACATGCGAGGACCAGTGAGAGACTCTAAGAGCTAAGAGTAGCCCTGGCTGACAGTCAGCAAGGACTCAGTCCTATCGTAGCAAGAAACTGCACTCTGCTGAAAACCTGAATGAGCCTGGAAATGGATTCTTCCCAGAGCCTTCTGAGAGGAGCACAGCCCCGCCAACAATTTGATTTGGGCTTTCTGAGACCCTAAGGAGGGAATAAGTTGAGCTATGCTGGGCCTGGACCTCTAACCTACAGAAATTGTGAGATTTAATACAGTCAGCCTTCTGCAACCACAGTTCTGTATCCATGGATTTAGCCAACTGGGAATGAAAAATATTTGAAAAATATTTTTTTAAAAAACACAAAAAATGATACAAGTAAAAAATACAGTAAAACTGCCTGTAATCCCAGCACTTTGGGAGGCCGAGGCGGGTGGATCACGAGGTCAGGAGATGGAGACCATCCTGGCTAACACGGTGAAACCCTGTCTCTACTAAAAATACAAAAAATTAGCCGGGTGTGGTAGTGGGTGCCTGTAGTCCCAGCTACTCAAGAGGCTGAGACAGGAGAATGGCGTGAACCCGGGAGGTGGAGCTTGCAGTGAGCAGAGATCTCGCCACTGTATTCCAGCCTGGGCGACAGAGTGAGACTCCATCTCAAAAAAAAAAAAAAAAAAAAACAGTAAAACAACTATATTCACAGCATTTACTTTTGGTTTTGAGAAAGGCTCGAGTGCAATGGTGCAAACTTGGCTCACTGCAGCCTTGACCTCCCAGGCTCAAGCAATCCTGCCTCAGCCTCTCAAGTAGCTGGGACTACAGGAGTGGGTTACCATGCCCAGCTGATTTTTAAATTTTTTTTAAGAGACAGGGTCTCACTATGTCACGCAGGCTGGACTCGAACTCCTGGGCTCAAGCAATTTGCCCGCCTCAGCCTCCCAACATGCTTGTATTATAAGCGTGAGCCCCCGCACCCAGCCAGCCTTTACATTGTATTAGATATTTTTATGTAATCTGGAGATGGTTTAAAGTTTAGGGAAGAATGTGTGAAGGTTATATGCAAATACTACACCATTTTATATTAGGGACTTGAGCATCTATGGATTTCGGCATCGTGGTGGGGGGGTATGTCCTGGAACCAAACCCCCTTGGACAGTGGAGGGATGACTGTATAAAAAGGATGGGGAGGCCATCCTTTTTACATGGCTCACGCCTGTAATCCCAGCACTTTGGGAGGCCAAGGCAGGTGGATCACAAGGTCAGGAGTCCAAGACCGGCCTGGCCAAGACGGTGAAACCCTGTCTCTACTAAAAATACAAAAATTAGCTGGGTGTGGTGTCAGGTGCCTGTAATCCTAGCTACTTGGGAGGCTGAGGCAGAGAACTGCTTGAACGCAGGAAGCGGAAGTTGCAGTGAGCGAGACTCTGTCTCAACAACAACAACAACAAAGGATGGGGAAAGGGGGCAGAAAAAGAACATCAACTCAGAACAGAGTGGACCTTTAACTTAAAACTTTTTTTCTCTTTTTAGAGACAGGGTCTTAAACTCCCAGCTTCATGTGGTCCTCCTACCTCAGCCTCCCAAGTAGCTGGGACCACAGGTGTGTACCACCACATCAAGTTAATTTTTTAATTTTTTGTAGAAATAGGGTTTCACTATGTTGCCCAGGCTAGTCTCAAACCCCTGGCTCAAGAGATCCTCCCTCTGCAGTCTCCCAAAGTGCTGGGATTACAGGCATGAGCCATCACGCTCAGCCCAAAACTTTTATTAGATTTACAGAAAAGCTCATTATCTCTCGTATTGCCAGATTAGCTCTATCAAACATCACTGCAACACTGGCACTCCCTTAAGAACCAGCTGTTTGTGAGCCTTGGATCCAGATTAAACTCCGGCCAGTGCTTGGCAGCCGCAAAGAAGCCAGGCCCTTGGCTCCTCCCACAGGGACCTTCAGAGGGGGATGATGGCCGCCTGCACCCCTCCAATGGGGTGTCCTCTACCTCCAGTTCTTTAGCATCCCCCGATTCTGCCTTGCCCTGTTTGGATGATGCCCATTTCAGGAGCTTGCTGGAAATGTGGAATCTCAATTCCCTTCAATCTGCATTTCACTAAGATCCTGAATAAGATGAAAATTTGAGAAGCTCTGAGACAACAGGCTCATTTTTTATATACAAATAAGGGGTCATGAGGGAGGAAGAGGGGAGAGAAGCCCCAAGGGAAGGAAGCCGGATGACATGACAGTGGAGAAAAGTGAACTGAGTGTTGGGAAGGTCTGGCTCAAACCATGTGGCCTGACCCTGCACAAAGGCACTGTGAGCTCCCCAGGCTTCCCGAGAGTGATGTCCCTGGAGTGTTTGCCCCTCCTATGGGATAATCACATGCCTCCAACACTACTCTGCTGATGGTTCCAGAGATCTGCATCTTTCCACATAAGCACCAGGCACAAATACCAGACAGAGCATGGACCAAGGGGCCCCACCCGGAATCCCTCAGCCTTCACCCACTCGGACACTCAGGAGCTTTCCTAAACTCCTCACACTCCAATACCACCCCTCCCCTCCACTCCCCTCCCCTCCCCTCCTGAGGGCACAGGTCAGTTCCTCATGACCTTACAGGGAAGGTCTGAAGGTCTCTTACCCGGCTCTCTACCTTCAACCCCACCCCTCCTCTGGCCCCTCTTTTTCTAAGGACCCAACTGACAATGACAACACCCACCACCCATATCCGGAGCTACACCCCATGCCCCCAAATTATCCTTGCTATCTCTCCTTCCCTCTCCTTCTCCAAAGCCAATCCTTCAACACCACCTGGCCTTTGAGGCTCCCAGAACTGGCCTCTGACCTGATCACAGGCCCATCCCAAGGGAGGGCAGCCACATCCCCCAAGGAAGGAGGAGTTTCTGCTGCCCCTCCAGTAGCACCTGGGGCCTGGACATTCCTACCATCTGAGAAGGGGGTCTCTAGAGCCCGCTAGGTGCTGGGGAACATTCACAGGCCAAAGGAACAGGCAGACCCAGGGAGAGAAGCCTAGGAGGGGGCAGGCGAATATGAAAGGGAATGGGCCCCAGTAGGAGAGAGAATCACTAAGGCAGGCCAGGGCAGGCTGCTCAGCTGCCCACAAGAATCTCACCCTCTGAGGATAGGAGGGGCTCGGCTCTCTCTGACTCACCCCTTAGAGCCAGAACTGTTCATGTACATCCCTGATCCATTCCCTCATTAACCCAAATGCCACATCCAGGGGCCACCAGAAACACTGCAAAATCAGACACCGTGGCATGTGAACCTGTGGATTATATCAAAAAAGAAAAAAAAAAACTTTAATTAGAAAAAAAAACCCACCACGGTGGCAGCAACCACTCACTGGAGTGAAGAAGTTTGACTCTTTACTGTGGGAAGTCACTACACAGCTGCACAATGTCGGGGGGGCTGGATCCCCTCCTTTATCACAGGGTGACAAACACTGCCCTGGCACAGGGTGGGGAAGGTGGGCCCCCGGCTTCCAAGGCCATCAAGTCCCTGACCGCCAGCCCTGGATGGCCTCCACGTGGAGGTGCAGGAGAGGCTGGGCCCCAGCTCTGAGCTCCACCAGGCTCTCCAACGGGTCTGAGGGTCTCAGTGCCTGGCATCTTGTAAAAACCCTGATCTTAGCAACTGAAGCACTGTGAATTTCCACCACCAAAAACCCACAACCCAAAACCTGCCGAGTTTCAGGACACCGAGGGGCCTCCTCGTTAACCTGGTGAGAGGAGGCCTCTGTCTACCTCAGTGCTGTCATCAGGAAAGCAGCAGAGTGGGTGGATGTGAGTCAGGGGAGGCCTCAGTGGGAGAAGCACTGGGCCTGGAATGGAGGTCACCTAGTCCAGTGACTTCTAAGCTTACTATTTTTATTATTTTTTAAGCTACAGAAGGCTTTGTTCAAAGAAACTCTGACCCAGAAACCCAACATGGAGGCAGGCAGAGCAGGACACTTTTATCTTCAGGTGGCTGGGGGAAAGGAAGGCTTCACAAGGTGCACACTAAAAACCATGGGCCTAGTGCGACTGATGCCACACTCCACAGGACAGCAGAATGGCTCAAGGAGCTGCCTCCAGAATCTTATGGCAACTAGTTCAACAGAACTGTGATAGGCCTGGAAATGCACGTTTTGAAGAGCTGTCATTCACAGCAGCTTGAAAAAGCAAAGCCCCCACTGGCCAAATCTGGAACAATCTGAGCAGCAAAATAAACAATAATAACAATGGATTTTAACTCATTGAATAAAATAAGAATTCATGAGCCCATTCTAATACACACACAGAGATAAACAGGAGAGAAGGAAAAGTTATGTGTAGCACAATGATACATAGCTACAGCAGTTCCATATAGTTAAACGATAAATGTAGGAGGAATTATGGAATTAAATCATCGCATTCAATATCCATGACAGAAACAACCGACTGTGCCCAGAATCTGCAATGGGTCCTAAAACCAGTCATGAGTTTGACATGAAATAGCACACTGTATTTGCATAGTCTCAAAGTATCTCCCCACAGGACACTTACAAAGAACAAAATAGTAACTTAGAGGGGAGAAACCCAGCAGACATCACCATAAGCAAGCGATCATTGTTAATATCACCAGTAATGACTCAGACCCACAACATGTGCCTCCCAAGGGGATGCACCTAGGACTCACCATTTCTGCAGTATTCCTGACAAAACTGCAAAACTTGTATCTAACCATGAGGAAACAACAAACAAACTTAAATTAAGGCAGATACTACAAAATAACTGGCTTCAAGTAA
Organism: Symphalangus syndactylus; assembly: GCF_028878055.3. Taxonomy (NCBI): domain Eukaryota; kingdom Metazoa; phylum Chordata; class Mammalia; order Primates; family Hylobatidae; genus Symphalangus; species Symphalangus syndactylus. The sequence goes on from NC_072426.2 coordinate 93,510,883, forward strand.
CTGAAACACAGAGTTTGTGGTCCTTCTTGGAGAAAAAAAAAAAAACAGCAAACAAAACATTCAGGCCTTGGGCCCCATTGGAGATTTTCACTTTTACGTTTTTGAGACAGGGCCTCACTCTGTGACCCAGGCTGGAGTGCAGTGGCACCATCACGGCTCACTGCAGCCTTGACCTCCTGGGCTCAAGTGATCCTCCTACCTCAGGGCACACCTGCAGTCCCAGCTACACAGGGAGATGGGGTCTCCCTATGTTGCCCAGGCTGGTCTCAAACTCCTGCTTAAGCCATCCTACTGCCTCAGGCTCCCAAAGTGCTAGGATCACAGGCATGAGCCACCACGCCCAGCATCCATTAGAGATTTTCAGAATGATTCATCAGGCAGCTCATTCAACTGCACCAGCAGCCTCAGGGCAACACCTGCCCACCCAGGTGAGGCAGGGCCTGGTCACCCACACCTGCCACTCACCCTACACCTGCCACCCACCCCACCCCCACTTCTCAAATGGCTAGGCAAAAGGAGGCCTGGCACCTTGGCTTCCCAGTTGATGTCCCAACCTACTTCCCTCTGCCATTGAAGGTGAAGCTGCCCACTCACGGGAGGATGCTAGGCCAAGGCAGGCATAGTGCATGTGTCCTATATCCATACCCTGATCATCATGACAGGCCTGCTTCTGAAAATCTAAGTCTACATGAAATGTCTACACACAGAATCCTTTTACATGCCCCTGGTAAGAGCACATCAGAGCCTCTTCCTCAGCTAGTTGCAAACAAACGTGGAGAGTCTGGGCCCAGTCTACACTAGTATTCCCAATGTGAACAAGAACCCACGGGGTCCAAGGTGCTGTGCCTCCACACCTCAGGAGGACTGGGCTGGGCCCTGTGGCCTCCCTAGATCAGCAAAGTTAAAGCAACCCACCCAGCAATCCATCAGTGCACAGGCTCACCTGCCAAGCCTATGGGGTGAAAAGGCTTTTGCTGTGGGAGACAAGCACCTAAAGACTTGTTTCTACATGTTCAGGGCACTGCTGCATGCAAGACAACGAGAATGCGGCCGTGGAGACAAACACCAACTCAGAGTGGGACCTGTGCCTGACTCAGGGGACTCAGAACATGACTCCCTTCACTAAATGCAGTCAAGTAGATGCTGGAGGGCAGAGAGGAGGAGGTGGTGGTGGTGGCAAGCTGGTCAGGAAATCCTCCCTAAAGCAGCTAGTTTAAATGTGTACTAGATGAGGGCAGCACATCTAGAAGCTCCCCAGTTTGGGATCGAGAGCTGTGCCTGAAGATAGGGAGGGACACACTGCAACGCATCCTGGCAGCAGGCAACTGTCTCACCCCGAGACTGACCCTCCAATGAAGATTATTAACAGAGCCTTCAGTGTATCCCCGGCTCCAGGCTGGGTCCTGCAGATGATACCAAGACAAAACCAGCATGGTCATCCTTGCAGGGCTGACACCATTGGGGTGGGAGCCACTCCTGAACACGACAGATGTTCCAAGTGATGAGTGGCCCATTCTTGGGGAGAAATAAACTTTGCTCTAATAACTTAGTCTTTAAAAGCTGGCTGTTACAGGAGCTGCTCCAGTAGGCTGCAGGGATTTGACCTACATGCCTAATGTAGATTTGAAGTGTTCTCTTTGTACAGGTCACAAAGAAACTACATAAGAGAGTTTAGAATTATATTTACTCCTCATTCTCTATGTTTCCATGCCTGAAAGGCATAAAGATTATGGCTGTAAGATGCTTAAAAATCTTTTTATACAAAATTGCACAGTCAGCTAGAATATACTGTCAGTCTTCCATATATCCACAGGTTCCACATCCTCAGATTCAAGTAACCAGGATCAAAAATATTCAGGAAAGGCTGGGCACAGCGGTTCACACCTGTAATCCCAACACTTTGGGAGGCAGGTGGATCACCTGAGGTCAGGAGTTCAAGACCAGCCTGACCAATATGGTGAAACCCAGTCTCTAATAAAAATAGAAAAATTAGTGGGCCTGGTGGCACATACCTGTAGTCTCAGCTACTCAGGAGGCTGAGACAGGAGAATTGCTTGAATCTGGGAGGTGGAGGTTTCAGTGAGCTGAGAACGTGCCATTGCTCTCCAGCCTGGGCAACAGAGCAAGACTCTCTCTCAAAAAGAAAAAAAAAATTACAAATGCTTTAAATTATATAATACTTACATAGCATTTACATTGTATTAGTTATTATAAGTAATCTAGAGATGACTTAAAGTATATGGGGGGAAGTACATAGGTTATATGCAAATACTACTAAGTGTGGGGGCTAAAACTAATCTCCCTTGGAAACAGGACACCAAGGGACAACTGTACTGTGTTTTAAGACAAAAAAACCCACCTCAAAGGATGGCAATCCGGAAAACTTCTGAGTCTAGGGTGGGACACTTTCCAGCCCACCCCAGGGCCTGGCTCCCCCAGCCTGGGGGAAAAAGATTTACAGAGCTAAAACAAAACAAACAAACAAAAATCCTTTCCAAAGAAGCCATGAAAAGTGAAGCCCAGTGGGGAAAAATAAAACGAAGTGTGCCTTGTGAATGTCAAGGGGGCAGAATTTTTTAAACTGCAAATCAATGGTGAGAAACTGCTGGAAAAGGTTGAGAGGAAATCAAGAGTCAGGAGAAAGCAGATCATCCCCTAAAACAGAGCCAGAAAGGCAAGGGGCCCCTTGGGTAGCTGAGCAGGAGAGTCAGGGTCTCATTCCCAGGGACGCAAGCTCTTCCCCACAAAGCCCCAACCTTCGCCAGAATGCAGGGGATGTGCAGGCATAAAGTGAAATCAGGAGAGCACCTCAAACTGTTTTCTGCTGCAAAACTACTACAAAATACAAATTTACAGTCCCTCTTCTGGATTATTTATTTATCTGCAATATACACCAAAACATCTTTATAGAAAATGCTTTGTGTTTCTTCCAAAAGCAAACGATATTTACGACCTGATTCTGATCCTGTTCTCCAGCTGGAACAGGGCGGGGCAAGTGGCACCAGATGGCCAGGAAGGCTTAGGGCTGTCCTTTCACCCAGGAGGGCTCCAGTTACACCCCCTGTCCCCACCCCCACCCCCTTGTCCCAAAGATAACCTCACCAGCAGGGCTCTGGACCAAGGGGGCTTTCTCGAACTAGTTCCATTTCCAAGACATCCCCGGCACCAAGGAATAACTGCTGTACACTGCACACCCAGAGGGGAAGGACTGCAGAGCAGGGGCTGCCAAACCTGTTTAAAGTCGGCAACTTTCAGGAAAGCAAGTGGGTAAAGACGAAACAGGCTAACAAAGCAAAGGCGCAAGCATGACAGTGCGGCTGGCTGAGGCTGTGCTTCTCAAACATGAAAGTGCATTCAGGCCGGGCACGGCGGCTTGGGCCTGTAATCCCAGCACTTTGGCAGATCGCTTGAACCCAGGAGGTCAAGGGTGTAGCGAGCCTTAATTGTACCACTGGGTGTAGAGTCAGACCCTATCTCACCAAAAAAAAAAAAAAATTGAAAAAGCATTCAAATCACTTGGGTTACCTTGTTAACAATGCAAATTCTGATCCAGCTGATCTGGATGGAGGCCCCCAAGATTCTATAGCTCAGCAAGCTCCCAGGTGATGCCCATTCTGCCCATCAGCAGGTCTGTGGATGGCACTTTGAATAGTAAGGATGTAACACTGACACAGAGAAGGAAAACAACCATTAAAGCAAGTCATGGGAAGAAAGCCACCCATCTTTATTGTGCTTGATTTACAAGGATGCAATCAGCTTCCCTGGAGGAATGCTTTAATTTTGGGATTTGTTCGGGATTTTGTTGCATCCCACTGGATCTTCACAGATTATTTTTATTCCCATTTCTCAGCTATAAAAGCTACTCTAACCAAATGATAGAGACCTGCCTCCGCCAAGACCACCGCCCTCCTGTGTCGTGCCCGGCAGAAACACAGCCTAGAGCAGTGACACAGGCTGGCCCCGAAGACAATGGGGGGAAGTCAGACAGGCAGCAGGCACAGGGGGGCCTGGTAGGCAGTGCTGGTTAGGGCTGGTGGGCCCAGAGGATGGAGGCTGGGCCAGGAAAGGCACATAAAGGGCAGAAACCCAGCCTGAAAGGTCACCAGGAAAAGAACATTTTGTCTCCCAGAACCTGTTGACAAAATAGAGGCAAAATTTAAACCCAGTCTCCACCCCCAAAGAAGAGGAATGGGGATATTGTTTTCGTTTTTACTTTTAACAAGTTTGTTTTTACATTTAAGAGCTTGGCCTCACTTTGGCAGGAGGTAAAATTAAAAGCTTTACTTCCCTCTCCCTGGATTCCACTTCACAACAGAGGGGCTACACTAATAAACAAAAGTAATGTGCCATTTCCAAGAAAAGCCAAGGCGAGGTCCAAGGTAAGACTACTCATCAGTGAGCTCCAGGGGCCATACTCAGCACCTGAGAACTGGGAGTGTGTGTTTGGGCTCAGGGTGGCTCGGTTTCCATTTGAAAACTACAGGCATCTGTTGAGGTGATCATCACCACCCCTCAAGAACCTGAGGAAGAAATGCCCAGGAAAAGCGGGGCCCTTTGTTAATTCCATCTGATGACATTTTCTTCCAAAGGATCCTGAGTTGGCAAGAGAGATTCCAGGTAGTGGAGTTAGAGTAATAGAACCATTTTGGAGTTAGATTAATAGAATTCCAAGGGTTACAGCTAAAATGTTCCCAAAGTTCCTCTGAGCAACACTTCCATTTTCTAGTAAGAATCTACACCCCAGGAAGTGACCCACCAAGGTCACCCAGTAAGCCAGAATTCAAACCCCAGCCTCTACATCCATTGTGTTTTTCCCAGAAAGAATACTGAGCTGCCTCGATCGTGACTTTCCCAATCTTGTTTGGGTCCAACAACCTGTAAACTAAAAATAAAACTCTAAGCCCCATAACCAACTAAACAGACCCTCTTGGCCACGAGGACCCCAGAGAAACCTGAAAAACAGCTCTTGGCCACAACAAGGAGGAGGTTGGAAAGGCCTCATTACATACCTCCTTCCTTTTGAGATTTAGACAGAAAAACTGACCATCATTAATATTAAAATAGAGATTATAAGACTAAGAAACAAGACTCTTTGTGACAATAAGATACCGAAATATAAAGAGGACCGAAGGCCATGCCAGACAAGGGTTAAGTCACTCACCCCACAGCTCTAACCCAGTGTGTATTGGTTAACAGACTTCCTTATCTTACCAGTCCTTTCTGCTGACTCTAAATTTTTGAACAAAGCTTTACTCCTTTAACGAATTACAAATTAAAGAATCTCTGAACCCACCTATGACCTGTAAGCCTGTTTCATGATATCCCACCTTTTTGGGCTTAACTAATGCATATCTTTCATGTACTGACTTATGCCTTTGCCTGTAACTTTTGCCTCCTTAAAATGTATAAAACAAAACTGTAATCCGATGGCCTCGAGCACCCTTTCCCTGCAACTCTTGAGACTGTGCTTTTCCCAGGCCGCAGACACTCACTGGATCGGAATAAACCTCTTTAAAATATTTTAGAGACTTTGGTTTTTCTGTTAACATACCCCACCCCCCACCAAAGTGGCATCTGTGTTTCAATGCCTTTCACGATGAGCACCAGCTCTTTTTACTTTGGGTCTTGTAGGTGCTACATTTGCTAAAATGAGGGCTGGGTGCCGTGGCTCACACCTGTAATCCTAGCACTTTGGGAGTCCGAGGCGGACGGACAGCTTGAACCCAGGAGATGAGTTCAAGACCAGCCAAGGCAACCATTGCAAGAGTTCATCTCTATGAAAAATTTTTAAAAATCAGTCACGCATGGTGGTGCGTGCCTATGGTTTCAGCTACTGGGAAAGCTGAGGCAGGAAGATCACTTGAGCCTGGGAGGTGGGGGCTACACGAAACCATATTCATGTCACTGCACTCCAGCCTGGGCAACACAGCAAGATTCCATGTCAAAAAATAAAATAAAATGAGGACACTCCAAGGTGCAACCCCATCTGGGGCTGAGGCTTGCTTCCTGATTTGTAAGACTTGGCTGATAAGAGAATCAAATAAGACAGCCAAGATGGGTTTTGAAAGGGTAAGATATAATGCTAAACACATGAAAACTAGTGGGAGTTATGAGTTCTATACAAAACAACTCTATTTCAAAGGCAGGTGCCTCACAGATTCTGTCTGTGGTTTAGAAAGGAGACAGTATGGGTTGGGGCGGGCACACCTCAGATAGAGAAGTCAGACAGCGGGTGAGAGTGGCCTTCACCCTGCCTGCAACCCCACACATAGCTGAAATTGTACCCCCAGAGAGAATGCTCTCATTTTGCCCACCAAGAAGTGGTGGGGGAGAGAAGGGAGAGATTCAGATGTGAAGGAGCAGGGGACAGTTCCCCTGAGTTAAAGTCCTCACAACCATAGGGACCAAAATAAAAAATATTCTTAACCAATCCTGCCTCTGTTTTCAACAAAGACCAAGAGATTAAGAACGAGCATCCTTTGTGCCTGAGAGTGGCTTTTTCTGCCAAAGACCCAGAGGCTAACACTCTCTCTCTTTAGTGTGCACCTCGGTGGCCCAAAACAGGTGAGACCTCTCTCTGTTCCCACTGTAGGTGGGAACTATCCTTCCCACCTATCAGAAAGATAGGTGTCACTATCTTTCTGATCCAGTAAGAGGGGATACTCTGTGCTTCTCTCAGCATGGCTGGGAGATAGGGGTACAGCCAGAGGAATTAGGGGTGCAGCCAGGGGGCTGCCATGCCTTTGGCTCAGTGGGCAGATTCATGTCACAAGGGCTTCCACCCCGCCAGCGCTGTGTGCTGGCTGCCTGCTGCCCACTGCCAGCCTGAGATTCAAGAGCCTGTAGATGGCAGAACAAAGGCAAATGGCTGTGGCTCCTGCAGCGGGGGTGGCTGCAGGCTGAGCCGCCAGCACACAGGCTTTTCAGCAGCTGAGTGCTCGCGTGAGGAACAGGGGGCACTGGGCTGAGCACTGAGGCACAAAGCAAGTGGGGGGCCTGGGAGACTAATAGCAACCCAGGCACGTGCCTGGCCCCCACCCAAGGGCACAGCTGGGCCGGGAAGACTCGGCAGAACTCACTCCCCAAAGCAGTGGGCAGGTGGCCGACAAGCCTGGCACAAGCTGCTCCTTGCCCAGCTGCTCAGAACTCTTACCCAGAGGTGTTCCAGGCAAGCACAGGGACTTGAGAAGGGCAAAGGGGGATCTTGACAGGGGCAGAAACTAGAATCTGAGAACACATGATGGGCCTTGGAGTAGCTCAAGGCTGTCTGCAAATGGACCCTCTATTAAGCATAATGGGCTCCTGCTATCAGCAACAATAGCTGCACTGACCACTCCCTCTCCCACTCTCCTCCTTCTCTAGTCCCCTCCCACCCTTCCCCCAAAAAAATCTACAATGGAAAGCAGCAGGAAACCAGGACAGAGCCCCTGAATAGCTCCGCTGTGAGGCCCCAGGTCCCGCCTCCTCAGCCCTACAGGTCAGCCCTCACTGCCACCAGGCCACAATAGAAACCTCTGTGCTACCAAGGACCCTGGCCCAGACAATGAGCTGCACATGGGAAGCTCTGGCCTTCTCACAGGGACTGCATGTAACTGCAATGGTGAGAAGTTCTCTGAGAAGAAGGGTGGGAGAGCCATGGCAGGGACACAGGCCTCAGACCCACCAGGTCAGGGTCTATTTAGGAGGTCTATCTGCCAGCCAGCCCTAAAGTCTCCCTGCTTCCCACCCTGCCCTGACATGGGGCAGTGAGAGCCACACAGGGAAACAACCAGAGAGCTCCCAACACGGAGTGGGCACCTCCAACATGCTCTCACGACTGTCCCTCCTTCCCCACCCATCCCAGGAAGAACCGTACCCCGTTTCTGTTCTGAAAGGAAGCGCCCGCTCAAAACACAAAACCCATCTATTATTTTCACCAGGGGCCTTTTACGCAGGCTTTTAAAATCACAGGGTGGCAATCAGGCCCAAGGCGGCCTGAATAGCGAGGTCGCCTGAACAGGGAGGTCTGCAGAGCAGCAAAAGGCCAAGGGAGGCTAGAGCAGGAGGCCGATCCTCACACCAACCCCTGACACTGCGAGAAAATCTGCTCCCCTAAAAGCTGACGCCAGCTCCAGCTTGTTGCAACCAACGCTCCCCCTTCTCACCCCACATAGGTCCTGCAGGGTCATGAGGCTGCTGGAACCCACTATGGGAAGTCTGCTCCCCCCTGTCCCTACACCCCAGCTCGCTCTGGCTGACTCCTCACACTTTTAGGGGCACAGGCCGCGTGACCCAGAGGGCCAGCCAAGGGCTGTAAATATGGAGCTCACGGAGACAGGCTGGCCTGAACTGAACCAAAGATGGACTTGGGTGGGAACCAACACACTGGCACCCCTCATGCCTTCCCAGTAGTTTCTCTAGCTCTTGTCTCTGTAGAAGGCCAAGATCCCTCCAAAAGAAAACTTCGTAAACTTTCATTCCCCCTTTCGGAATCAAACCGCATGTTTCTTTTCCTTTTACACACCTAATGCAGTAACTCCACATCTAGTCATTTCCACTACAGACCTACAGCATGTGTAAGACACTCCTGCAGCTTAGCCTATAGAAACAAAATACTGAAAGCAACCTCAAAATCCATCAATAGAGGGCTGGTAAAGTGAGTCATCATTCACTGTACAGCAGAATCACGCGCTGCTGTTAAAAAGAACGGACTAAACTATGTGTGCTAAAATGGAACAATCCTGGGATAAATTTTTAGAGTAAAAATCAGGAAGTGCAAAACAGCATAATTAGTATACCACTGGGGTAATAAACAAGAGAGGAATACAGACACGCTTGACTAGGCACTGAACATCTGGTGACAGGGGCCTCAGGGGAGCAGAACTGAAGGGGTCAGGGATAGAAATAGGAGTTTTCACCGTGTATCTTTGTTATGTGTTTTTCATCATGTATACATTTTTGTAAATAAAAATGTTAAACCTACATTAATATTTAAAACGCCTAAAGTTTGTGGCTGGACACGCAATTTTACCTGTAGCTGTCTGCAGGCAGATTCTGGTGTTTCCCTAGAAAAAGGCAGAGTAACGGGGAGGGGAAAGGAATCAAGGGGAAGGAGGGGGTCAGGCAGTGGCAGCTTCAGGGATACAGACTCACCAACTCATAGGGCTCCCTGCTTACGACTCCACCACAAGTCTCGAAATAGAAAGTTTTCCTAAGAAGAGCAAGAGCAGATTCTGACAAAGGCACAAAACAAACCAGACCATCTGCTGCCAAGCCCACTTCATGATAAAACTGTAAGACCCTAAGGTTCAGGCAATGTAGGCGATGCAGGAGGCGGGGCTGAAACCCAGGCATCCCAGGCATCCACAGGGACCCTTCTCTGAGCCCTCCCCACTCAGTCATCAGTGGAGCTCGAGGTCCTAGTGCTATGAACACATCCCAGTTTCAGCAACTAAAGAAAGCTATTTCAACAGATTTCTAGGCCTGGCCCAATTCCAAGGACAGGCTAAAAACAGTTTCTCCAAAATCCCAGCTCAAAACCCCATTCCCTAACCACTAAACTCCATGTACCTTCCAGGAAATGGAAGCTGCAAAATGGAGCTGTGAGATGCACTTGTAGATTTATTCCTCACTAAAGGAATACATATATGTTGTTTAAAAGCTTCCTTTAACTGACGTGTCAATAAATACTCTGCACTCAGAAGCACTGATATACTTCCTCCAAGTGATTTTTCCCCCTAAGGAACAATACAAAAACCATTTCAGCCTTTCCTGCTGCTGAGGGGAATGACACAATGACCATGAGAACCAGGACTGGCCAGACCATTTGAGTGAGAGATGTGGATGGCAGGGAGTGGTTCACAAACAGAACTCTATCTATGTAGAATAACTCCTCCACCCCACCCCACCCCATCACATCCCATCCCACCCCATTCCTACCCCCTAGGCCACCAGAGCAGACAGAAATAAACACCTCCTAATGACTGCCCAGACCACAGGGAAAGAAGGCCAGAGACAGGGAATGGGTATATTTGGTTCCCCTTACAGAATAAGATGCTTTCTGAAGACTGCTAAATATGTTCAATAAGTAGCCCCTGAATTAAGAAGCACAAATGAAGTGCCCAGGAGTTTGACACCAGCCTAGGCAACATAGCAAGATCCAATCTCTACAAAAAATTCTTTAAATTAGCTGGGTGTGGTGCTGCATGCCTGTGGTCCCTGCTACTCAGGAGGCTGAGGCGGGAGGATCACTTGAGCCAGGAAGGTGGAGGCTTCAGTGAGCTGTGATAGGGCCACTGCACTCCAGCCTGGGCAACAGAGTGAGACCCTGTCTGAAGAAAAAAAAAAAAGGCACAAATGAGATCTCACAACAGTGAGAATCAAACTGGCACCTGAAGCCCTCATATCTCATTCTGCTCCTCTCGGTGGCTCAGTGCAAGCCCTCAGCAGGTCTTGCCTGTAATCCCACAATCCTCTGTGAAACCAAGACCAGCCCCTCTCCAACAGTCTTTCTGCAGGAGTGAGCAGAGCCCAACTCAGGCACTAATCCTCAACGCACCAAATCCTGGCACCTGCCTTTGCCACCTCATCAGTCATGCCATGGAGGGGAGCGTCAGGGCTACGCTACGCCAGAGGAGCCCTCTACTAAACCTGCCCTCCCCACCCCATCCTGGGCACATGCCACTTGTTCCTCTTCGCTCACACACTTAGCATCCCAGAGCCCTTGGGAATAAATCCCCCGCCACTACCACCAACTCTGATTTTGGCATGCCCCCCTCAAAAACCTATCTACATTTATACCATCACTTGTATTTCACAGGAAACTACTAGAGTTACAAAACACAATGACTGTGGCAGGTAGGATGGCTGCAGAGAGCAGGGTTCTGTCACCACCACTGTCCCACTGCAAGGGTGGAAGCTAGCTACAGAGCCTCTAGGAAGGAGGGAAGGCCCCATCCACAGCTGACAGGTTTTCCTTACAACAGCAAGGGCCTGGTTCCTGAAAAGCTGACTGTTGAGACAAGATCAGCCTCAAGAAAAGGAGGCAGGCCAAACAGGGTCACCTGTGCAGGGGAGGCTGGAGGGAGCTGGCCCTCAAGAGAGGCAGAGTCTGATCAAGTAGACAGGAGGGCCACAGAGAAAAGGAGGAGCCTCACTCACGGAGAAGGAGGAACAAGGTAGGCTGGAGGCAGGGACCTGAAGGCCTCAGACAGAAGGAAGCTGGTGAAGCTCCCATAGGCAAAATGCCCAGGAGCTCCAGCTAGAAGGCCACAGGAGTGTGCAGTCCAGGCAAGTGGAAGAGATCCATCCCCCACAGCACCTCCCTCTGCCCAGCTCAGACAAATGGGACAGTCAATCCCCAGGCTGATGGAGGTGGGAGCGAGAACCACAAAGTTGTCAGACTGGTTTGCCCAGGACAGCGAGAGCAGGAAATACAAATTGCAGCAGGAGCTCAGTTTCAGGGGGCAAAAAAAATAGTCCAAAGTAACATGGCTGTGGTCTGACAGCCAACAGATTTGGCAATAGAAGGCTAGAGGGGGATAGCTGTTATAAACAGCAAAATTGGTGGGCTGTAGGAAATTAAGGACCCAGGTCCATGCGATTTCCTGGGTGCAGAGGGGAAATCCAGCAGACCAAGAGCAAGGGAGCCAAGGGACAAGGGGCCAGCAGATGCTGAAAAGGACCAAGGTTTCTGGAAAAAAAGAGAGTGACACTTACAAGAAGGGACACCTACAAGGAGAGAAACCTGTCCCCTATTCTTGCACTGGCCCAAGCTCAGGAACACTCACACCTGTCTCCTGAGGGACAGGCCAGTGCAAGAAGAATGGACAGGACACTGCCAGCCACGGGATACTGACAGAGATTCTATCCCTGACCAAACTTTATTCCTCTGAGCTCTCTACTCACCTGGTCCTGACCTAGGGCTCCTAGCTCCATTCTCTCTAACAGCTTAGTTTTAGCAAAAATCCTGTTAACCAGAATCCCCCACCCTCAATATCTAATCACCCTGGATACCTGATCGTATTTCTCATCCTCTACTATCTCCCAGGTAAAACCTGATCACCCTGGCCTGCCTGCAGCAAGAATTCAGTTAGCTAAGTTTAGTAAAAATTTCCCTACCCTCTTAGAAATTTTCAGGAGCCTCCACACTCCGCTCCTTGACTATAAGTTCCCACTTTTCTTTGTTGTATTTGGAGTTGGCCCACTCTTTCCCCCCTACTGCAAAATCCATTGCGATAATTCCTACACCTATTGTAATAGTCCTGAATACAGTCTACCTTACCAGTTTAACAAGTGCCAGAGTAAGTTTTTCTTTCACCAGCTCCCTAAGTCTTCCTGGACCCATTGCTCCCACCCCTCACTCAGGGTGTGTAAATTACTTGGTGTGGGGCTGTGGCTGGCATCCCCTACCAAGCCCCAGAAAAAGACCCTGTCTGCCTGGCCCAGGGACACAGGAGAGGAACCTGAGCACAGATGGTGGGCACCCAGATTGGGGACAGACACACTCCTACTGCTGAGAGTCCCACAGCATCCCCAGGATCACCACTCAGACCTTGAGGTACAAACAAAAGAGATTCAGGAGAGACCCATTTCCTTCCACTGCCGTGGGGCCTCTCTCCTGGATGTTAGGGCTCCAAACTCCTCTCAACGCTGGGCAGTGTACAGGAGCACAGGCTCAACAGCTGGGACGCATAGTCAGGCAGGAAAAACCCAGAGAAGGTTCACTAGCACCTTGTTCTGGTCCCTCCCCAAACCTTACCCATGCAGGACAGCCCAACTCCAGCTCTCCCAAATGCCAGGAAACACAAAGACTCTGAGGCAGCACCAGGAGCTCACCTCTTACCAGAATCCCAGAAGCCACTTTAGAGACAACTGCCCCAGCTCTCAGGCTCCCAGCTCAGGCCAGCACAGCCTAAGAAGGGAGGAGCCAGTTCCTCCAGCTATCTAGCTGAAAGGCACAGGCTCTAGGCCTTCTCCCTGGCTGCACAGTTGGGAGGCAGAACAGACCGCAAGGGGTGAAGAGTTTCAACCCCAGCCTGCCCAGGCCCACTTAAGCTCTGGTCTCCAGGCCTGGCCTGCTGCCTCCTAAAAGAAAACCACAGCCCCACCCAACCCTACCCAACCCCACCAAGCCCAAGAGCAGAGGAAGTGAGGTTTCCAGAATCAGCTGCTGGTGAGCACTTGCTGAGTGCCGCCAGAGATGGCAGCTGTCTCACACCAGTGTCAGGCCTAACTCAGGGACTTTGGATCTTGCTTCTCAGTGTACTAATGCTTCACTGCAACCCCGTGAGACAAGAAAGGCAGACTTGAATCTTCTCACTTTACAGATGAGAAAAGTAGACAACTTTTTTTTTTTCCAGGAAGAGAAAAAAAAAAAAAATCAAAGACTTGTATAGGTCACTCAACTAGAAAGTAGGTGCAACTTGAAAGCTTGCCTCACCGCCGTCCACTGTGCAAGCTGGACAGTGTTATTCATCTTCACATCTTCACGTTTAATCGAGAGAGACACTGGACACTGCCCCCCTGCCAGGGCCTGTGCTCCACCAACATGGCTACTTGCCCTGTCTAAACCAAAAGCATACGCAATTAAGGGAGAAAATGGATGTGGAGATATTATGAATAACCTCCCTGATTCACAGTTAGAGAGGACACTGCTATAATGGAAGATAAGCAAACTGAAACGCTGGCATTCACCTAGACCAAAGACTCTCAAAACTTCATTCTACGCAGCTCCCTGGGTACTCTGATGGCCTGCCAAGAGTGAGACCCCTGCTGGAGACCACCACCACCTCTCAATCCACTGGCAGAAAAACGGAGGCCCTGGAAAAGGTGGAAATATGCCTAAGGAGAGTGAGTTAACCATCAGGCAGAAGAACCTGAGGCCTCACCACCTCCAACAGTGTCTGCTGGCCCCGAGGGAAATCACCAGAGACCAAGCAGGTGACCACGCACAAAATCAAGAGCCACAGTGTGGCTGACTCTTCAAAATCCTGCTAAGGTGGCCTGAGGGGGAAAATGTAACTAACAGAGGGTTCCTACTCACTTCTACAGACCAGGGATCTGGCCCCACACTCAATCCCGTCCCCAGTGGGAGTCCATCTTCAGTCACCTCACCACTACTGCTTTCCACACCCCTATGCCTGCAAGCTCAATCCCTGAGTCCCACAAAGGTGGGGAGGACCAGGCCTGCCTGGGTATCGCTACCTGCTCCTGCTTCTAGGATAGGTGGCTGCCCCTACAGGCCACATCCAGGTAGGGGATGGAACATGCAAGATGTCCAAGGACTGACAAGGCAGGGCAGAGACAGGCAGCAGGAGCCTAATCCCCTTCCCATAGGTGTGTTAAAGGCCACCAGGACTCAGTGGCAGGAAACAAGGATCATCATGTTCTCTGTCCCTCTATCCAAGCCACCAGGGGTGTTCCCACTGATCACCATGGGTCCCCCCAGTGAGGACAACGTAAAGCAGATAAGTGATGAATATGCAGTGTGAACAAGAAATAAACCTCTGTTGCTTTAAGCCTCTGAGACCTGGGGATTGCTGTTACCACAGCAAAACATGATCTATCCAGACAAATACAAGCAGTGGCTCCCCAATCTTCTGCATGTGGCAGTGCTGGTCTTCCCATTCCCTGGCCTTAGGGAGACAGAAGCTACATCACCAATCAGCAGGGGTTCCAGGGTACCTGCTATGTGCCCAGGCTGTGCTGGACAGATGAGATGTGTTCACAGGCAGGGATACAAGGGCACCTTCACTGAAAACACTCATTAGTTCCACTGTGGGCCAGACTTGTTTGGTATATGAATCCATTTTAATCACCTCTGAGAGGAACATACTGTCTAAATTAGAAATAAGAAAACCTGGCCAGGCACAGTGGCTCACACCTGTAATCCCAGCACTTTGGGAGGCCGAGGCAGGCAGATACTTGAGGTCAGGAGTTCGAGACCAGCCTGGCCAACATGGTGAAACCCCGTCTCTACTAAAAATACAAAAATTAGCTGGGTGTGGTGGCACGCACCTGTAGTCCAAGCTACTTGGGAGGCTGAGGTTCCAGTGAGCCGAGATCGCACCACTGCACTCTAGCCTGGGCGACAGAGTAAGACTCCATATCAAAAAAAGAAAAAAAAGAAATGAGAAAACCCAGCTCATATTGAGACCTCAAGCAAGTTACTCTGTGACCTCTCGGGACCACAGTTTCCTCATCTGTAAAATGGAGCTGTTGACATCACGGTTGTTTTCTTCTTTTTTTTTTTTTTTTTTTTGAGATGGAGTTTTGTTCTTGTCGCCCAGGCTGGAGTGCAACAGCGCGATCTCGGCTCACTGCAACCTCCACCTCCCAGATTCAAGCAATTCTCCTGCCTCAGCCTCCCAAGTAGCTGGGATTATAGGCATGTGCCACCACGCCCAGCTAATTTTGTATTTTTCGTAAAGACAGGGTTTCATCATGTTGGTCAGGCTGGTCTTGAACTCTTGACCTCAGGTGATCCACCCACCTCGGCCTCCCAAAGTGCTGGGATTACAGGCATGAGCCATTACGCCTGGCCATCACCGTTGTTTTCAAGGATTAAATAAGTTATTACAAGTCAAGCTTCTAGCGTGTAAGTCTCAATAAACTCACTATTAGTATCACTATGAAATAATCTTGTCCTTCACTAAATTTTAAACCAGCAAAGGTTTCCCAGGCCTGGCACAATGCCACCTTGCAGGCACTGCTAAAAGGAATTCTACCTCAGTTGAAGTTAAATGGGTCAAATTCTTGAGCACATGGTGGCCTAGAGTGAGGCCTCAGGAAATAGTTCCAGAACCCAGGGCTTTCCTGCTCCCCGGCCTCCGTGGGAACTTCACTTCACTGCCGCCACAACCTTCAGGACAAAGCCATCTCCTCTCCCACTTCATCCTGCCACTTCCTACATGAGAAGGACCTTCACCAGTCCTCAGAGACTAGCACAGCTGCCCAGCTGGTGAAGGGGACACTTCCCTGGGCAGCCAACCATTCTGCAGCTCCATGCCCTTTCTTCCTGGGGCAGCCACAAACCTTCAGAAGCACCCATGGGCTCAGACCCCCCCCGTCTCCCTGAATGATCCTGCTACACTGAGATCAAGCTCAGATCAATAAACACTACTGAGCACCTAATGCCACGTCCAGCCTGGGTTCTAAGACCACACCAAGTTTATAGCTGGTGAGGGACTTTCCAGACTCGGAATAGTGCCTGCAACAATGCCTCGCACCCCACAGAAATCTCAACCATGCTTTGTTAAGTAAACTGAGGATGACATTAGGTGGTCCAAGCAGTGGAGTTCAGAGATGTGGGGATGGATATATCCAGAAAGTCCCTAACTGAAGTTGGGGTGCAACACAATGAGAAGGAAAGGGAAAATACATCTGGTGGCCCTAGATTTCCAGGGCCTGTCACTATAACGTTAGGGATCGGGGTGGGATCAGACTGTGCGTGGTGGCTCACACCTGTAATCCCTGTGCTTTGGGAGGCTGAGGTGGGAGGATCACTTGAGCCCAACAATTTGAGGCTATGACCACACCGGCAGCTAAGGGGATAGAAGGGCATACAGGGCCATGATGGTAGAGTCTGGGCATTCTGGGGATGCCAGGGCCCAGGAAGATCCCTGGAAGGAAGGCCGCCCCCACCAACCACTCGGCTGGCTGAAATATGGCAAGGACATAGGGGTGCTCCGACGGCCTGTCCCCAGGTTTCCCTTCACAAATAGAGAAGGGTGGCCGGAGCACTCAGCAGGCACTAACTGCTTCTGGACTTCAAGGTCAAGGGGCGAGGATCTGGCAGGCCACTCACTAGCCCAAGAGCAACCCCCTCTCGGAAGGGAGGAAGATCCCCTGGAGAGCAGACCACTGCCAAGAGTACACCTGCAGAAGCACCAATACAATGCTCAGCACAGCCGCCCAAGACCGCCTGACCTCCTGGATAGCAGCGCCAGGACAGCCAACGAGTGTGTGACACCGCCGCACTCACCACCGCTCTCCGCCCAGCTCCAGGCCAGTACCCGGGCCCACGACTTCCCCCGACTCCCCCTAGCACGGACTGCTTCTCTCCGGAGATCAACTTTAAGTCCCCAAGACAAGTGCTCCTGCGGTCCCAGGGCCAAAGTCCCTCCACACACCCTCACACAGGCACTTCCTACCCACCCGCACCCCACCTCTAGGGGTGGAGAAGCAGCAGCAGCCCGGGACCAGCACACTCCGCAGCCACAAACCTCACTCTACCAGAACTCCAGCTAGGTCAGGGGTCAGGCTTTGCTCCCAAACACAACCCCACACGACTAACGCGGAGAAGCTGGGTCACCGCCTACTCAAACTCCGGCCGTCTCAAACCCAAGCCGCGCAGAGTGGGACCCACGGCGGCGTGGGAGACTGAGCACAACCACTGCGGGGCAGGAGGAAGGGGCGACCCGCCCCGGCCTGCGCCCACCCCCACCCCGGACCCGAGCTCCGGGGGACCGAGGGTGGGTGACTGAGCCGAAAGGGTGGCCCATCTCCGAGCTCGCTGCTGGGGACGAGAGGCAGAGCTCCGAGCGGCAGCAGCCGTCCAGGCTCCCGTCGCCCTCACCCCGCCCGGCACGGGCGCGCACTCGCCGGGGCGCGCGGATGGGGCGAGGGCTACCGAACCAGGAGTGCCGGCCCCAGGACCGCCGCGGCTCTCGTCCGCCCGGCGCCGGAGTTCGGCTCAGCGGGGTCCGGGCCGAGGCCTCCAACCTCTAGCGAGCAATCCTCGCAGACAAAGCCAGCGCCGCCCGCGGGGCCGCTCCTGGGCAGGCGGTGAGGGAGGCTGAGGGGCCAAACAGGGACCTAGGGAGCAGCCCTCGCCCCCGGAGAACGCTCGCGGAAGTCGGCCTCAGACAAAGAAAGGGGCAGGGCCCGACGCCCCAGCCGAGTCTCCGCGCTCTACTCACCCGCGCGCGGCGGCTGCAGCGGCGGCGCGGCCCGGCTCGGCCGAGGAAGTTAGAGCAAGTTCGGCGGCGCGGGGCGGGAGGGCGCGACTCGGGCCGTCCGAGTGGCGGGGGCGGGGCGCGGAGGGGCGGGGCCGGAGGCGCGGCGCCTGCCGGCTGCCGAGGAAGGGGCGCCGCTTCCCTGCGCCGCCCGGTGCGGCCCCGCGCGCCTGGGCCCGCCCTGGCCCCGCCCCTCCCCCCGCCGCCTCGCCCCTCTCCCACCGCAACCCGCCTCCCGGTCCGCGCGGCACTGGGGACCGCGAGGCCGGGTCGCCGGCCCGCCCCTTTGTCCCGCTCTGGGCGGTGCCGGAGGCTTGGGGCGGCCCGGGTCTGCGCCCTCCCAGTGGGTGCGCGGCGCAGGCCGGGCCTGGCCCGGGGCCGGGCACTTGTAGCCGCAGGGAGCGCTCTGAGCCGTTGCGCTGCGCAGACGCCACTCTGGCCTTGTCGGAGCCGAACCTGGGAGAAGCACGAGCTGTGGGAGGCGGCGTCTCGAGGGATACACGGGATGACCGTGGAGAGCGGGCGAAGGAGTAGGAAAATGGCTGTGGTGGAGATAAGAGGCGTTCCTGCACGGCTTTGGAGCCTGGGGGCGGGGGTAGTCTTCAAAAGAAGGAAGGGGAAAAGGTTTTTATTTCTTTGTAAACCAAGGAGTAAGGACACGCTACTTCTGGCCTTGGTGCTAAAAATACCAAGCTTTCTTTGGATCGTGGCTGAGATTTCTTCCTAACCTTTACGCTAAAGAGGTGGCTGGGACGATTCTTGTTGGGTAGGGGGGTTTCCAGGGACAGCCAGGGGTGGCGCCCCTCTTTGGATCGTGGCTGAGATTTGTTCCTCACCTTTACGCTAAAAGATGGCTGGGACGATTCTTGTGGGGTAGAGGGGTTTCCAGGGATAGCCAGGGGCCGCTCCCCAGCCTCAGCCTCCCTACCTGTAGAATGAAGCATGCCACACCTCTATTTCTTTTTTTTTTTTTTTTTTTTTTTTTTTTTTTTTTTTTTTTTGAGACGGAGTCTCGCTCTGTCGCCCAGGCTGGAGTGCAGGGGCGCAATCTCGGCTCACTGCAAGCTCCGCCTCCCGGGTTCTCGCCATTCTCCTGCCTCAGCCTCTCCGAGTAGCTGGGACTACAGGCGTCCGCCACCACGCCCGGCTAATTTTTTGTATTTTTTTAGTAGAGACGGGGTTTCACTGTGGTCTCGATCTCCTGACCTCGTGATCCGCCCGCCTCGGCCTCCCAAAGTGCTGGGATTACAAGCGTGACACCTCTATTTCTTAAACTTATTCGGTGGCTGAGGGCCGAGTGGTCTGCTCTGTTGGGTAACACCAAACAGGGATCTATTAAAACTGGTCTAAGACTGGTTGTCACATGCCAGTACAAGCAACCAACAGGTTAATTCCAATGGAAGGAGGGAATCTTGAAATGGAGACTGTTCAGTCCATTCCCAGGTTTGTTTGGGTTGTTTTTTGAGCTAAGGTATCGCTTTGTCACCCAGCCTGGAGTGCAGTGGCATGACCGTGGCTCACTGCAGCCTCGACCTCCCGCCTCAGCTTCCCCAAGTAGCTGGGACCACAGGTGCAGGCCACCACACCTAGCTAATATATATATATATATATATATTTTTTTTTTTTTGTAGAGACGAGATCTTGCTTTGTTGCCAGTGATGATGGTCTCAAATTCCTGGGCTTAAGCAATCCTTCCGCCTCTGCCTCCCAGAGTGCTGGAATTACAGGCATGAGCCACTGTGCCTGGCTAATTTTATTTGTTTGTTTAATTAAGGGGGATGCAACCTGTCTGTGACACCCCAGGCAGCTCTGGAACCTCCCTGGGAACCTGTCCATTCATTCAGCAGATAGTGAGTGCGTGATTGAGTGCCTAATATATGCCAGGGCCTGTGTGCATGGTGGGATACTTCAGTGAACAAGACAGCTGAGGCCTTTTGCCCTATAAAGCTAATTTTTAGTGGAGAAGACAAATACATAATCACAAGTTGAAGTAAAGGCTGGGACAAAAACAAGGGGCTAGAATAGAGAATAAAAGCTACCTTAGATGAAGCAGTCAGGGAAAGTGAGGAGGTGATGCTGAAATTGAAATCAAAAGAGTAAGGAGTTAGCCTTGGGAAAAGTTGGGCAGAGACATTCCTCGCTGAGAGCAATAGGTGCCTTTTCAGGGTGAGTTCTGGATGGGTCAAGGAGCTGAAAGAAAATCAGTGTGGCTGAAGTTTTAAGCCTAGGGGAAGAGGCCCAGGATGGAGTGGGAAGGTGGGCGGGGGCCAGAGCATGCAAGGCCTGTGGGCTGTGTCAAAGAATGGAGACTTTGTTGAGCCTTGGAAGAGTTTTATGCCGAAGACTAACATGTTCTGATTTAAGGCTGTGTGTGGGTGTCAGGCAAAAATAAAAGCAGGGAGCCAATTAGGTTTGCCACAATCCAGGCCAAAGATGATGGTGGTTTGAACCAAAGTGGTGGTCATGCTAAGATGAGTAGCTGAGAGATACTATTTTGGACTTAACAGGACACATTGATAGGAAGGACATGGGGGCAGGAAATGGAGAAACCAAAGATAACTCAAGTTTCTGGCTGGGGTAAGTGGGTGGACAGTGCTTCATTTATTGGATCAAAAAGCACCAACCACATCTCAGGGAGTTACATCAGGAATTCTGTTCAAGCCACATGGAGCTTAAGATTCCTGTTAGAGAACCACTGGGATTATCTCATCACTAGGCAGGCGCTCAGAAGAGAGGCCAGGGCTGGAGAGGGGCTTTGGGATACATCAGCATAAAGATGCTCAAGGCCATGGGATCTCAGAAAGACACACAGGGTGAGGGAGTAGATGCAGAAGAGGAGAGAGTTCAGGAGGGACCCAGGGGAACCAAAGCAGGCAAGAAGACTGAAAAAGAGGCTGAGGAGGCAGAAGGAGAATCAGGAGTATCCCAGAGACTGAGAAAATGTTTCCAGAAAGCAGTTGTCAGCTGTGTTAGATACTGCTTAGAGATCAGGTAAGATGAGGACTGGGACCTGTTGGCTCTGGCAACATGAAGGCAATTGGTGAACATGATAAGGGCAGTGTTCCTGGAGTAGTGGTGGAAGCCACACTGTAGTGGAGCTACCATGTTTGCACAACTTGTCTAACAGGGAATGGAGAACTGGGAGGGATCTAGAAAGGATATGGAAGCATAGGATGCTTTGGTAGAGATTGCTAGATGCCCCTAGTAGTAATTCTCTCTTCCCTTCACGATAGAATTTCTAATTCTGTCTGGCCACATCGCTTCCCAGAATAAAGGCAAGTTTCTCAGCCTCCCTTGCAGCTACACTTCATTCCTCCCAATAGGAAGTAAGTGTAGGAGTCCATGTGCAAATTCAAAACTGGCTTTAAAGGGAAGTCATGTGCTTTACTCTTTCCTGCCCACTAGGATATATTAATAGATAGCTGGAGCTCAAGCATCCACATTGGATCTTAAGTGGAAGCCAAAGTGTTGAGGATGTTAGTGGAAGTGAGAATAAATGTGGATGCTAATGTGTAGGGAGCCACCACACATTTGGACTACTACCTCTTGACTTTCTTTATGGGAGAAGGACATTTCTTTTTTTTTTTTTTTTTTTTTTTTTTGAGATGGAGTCTTGCTCTGTCTCCCAGGCTGGAGTGCAGTGGCGCGATCCCGGCTCACTGCAAGCTCTGCCTCCCGGGTTCACGCCATTCTCCTGCCTCAGCAGGAGAAGGACATTTCTGTCTTGTTTAATCCTCTATTTTATGGCACATGTAGCCACATCTAATTATAACATTTGTTAGAATAAAGAGGGGTTTGTTAAAATACGGGAGTCACTGAAGCAGGCTTGCACACTGATAGGAATGATCTAAGAAGAAGGCAGGAGCCATGATAGGAAGAGCAGGTGAAAGGAGATAGGGTATGGGCACTAATGAGGGTCACCTCCTACAGATGGACACCTCCACCATTATTAAGGAGAGGAGTGTGGAAGCTGAGGAGAGGTTTCTAGTAAAGGCTGGGATTGGGAAGCTGATACTCGCACCTGGTGATTTCTGCTGCAAACCATGGACTGAGTGGTTTTGGAGATCTTGCTGGCCTGAGCAGCATCTGGGAGATGTGTCCTTTCTGGAACAGTTGGCCACACTGCTGCAGGCTATGAAAAGTGTGGTGGGAATACCCACAAAGCCAACGTGGCCTTCCCTGCCATGCCCCAGACAGTCACATCTGACACTCACCTGCCATTCCTGGCTGCAGCAGAGACCCACAAAGCTTTATTTGACCCATTCTTTTTTTTTTCTTTTGAGACGGAGTCTCACTATGTCACCCAGGCTGGAGTGCAATGGCGTGGGCTCACTGCAACCTCTGCCTCCTGGATTCATGGGACTACAGGCACATGCCACCACACCCAGCTAATTTTTGTATTTTTATTAAAGGTGGGATTTCGCTATGTTGGCCAGGCTGGTCTTGAACTCTGACCTCGTGATCTGCCCACCTTGGCCTCCCAAAGTGCTGGGATTACAGGCGTGAACCACCACGGCTGGCCTATCTGACCCATTCTTACAGCAACATGGAGTGGCTTGAGAGAGCCTCAGAGACACAAAATGCAAAACAGGTCTATTTTATTCTCCTTTATTAAAAAATAAAAAATTCAATATAGACAGCCCCAACTCATAAAAGGGTTGTATTGTAACCAGTGGTTTACTTTTCTGGCTAGCACCTAGAACCATAATTGCCAAGCATATAACTGAATTGTAGTGCAGACTGCAAGCCTAACGTATGGACTGTGGGAACAAAAAACAGTACAGGAAGGAGGAAAAGAAAGAAGCTGAGGCCGGGTGCGGTGGCTCACGCTTGTAATCCCAGCACTTTGGGAGGCCGAGGCGGGCGGATCATGAGGTCAGGAGATCGAGACCACGGTGAAACCCCGTCTCTACTAAAAATACAAAAAAAAAAAATTAGCCGGGCGTGGTGGTGGGCGCCTGTAGTCCCAGCTACTCGGAGAGGCTGAGGCAGGAGAATGGCGTGAACCCGGGAGGCGGAGCTTGCAGTGAGCCGAGATTGCGCCCCTGCACTCCAGCCTGGGCGACAGAGCAAGACTCCGTCTAAAAAAAAAGAAAGAAGCTGAGAGTTTCTCCTCTTTTTCCTGGACCTGAAGCTGCCACAGATAAAATTTTAAGTGGAAGAGCTTGTCCTTTGTCTTCCCCTGACTTCTTCTATAGCCGTCTGTGTCGGTCCCCAGTGCTGCACTTGCCCACCCTGGGCTCCACTGTGCAGCCTCTGTGTGTGTTTACAGGTCAATGGGCAGGTCAGGGTGAGATTGAACAAAGAAGGAGTTGGTGTCCAAGCTCTCCTAGTTCTCAGCATGATCTTGAGCAAACCACTTTACATCCCTGAGCCCTGCTGTTCTTATCTGTAAAGTCAAGGTAATGCTAAAACCCACCTCACAAGCTTGTAATAAAAATCCAAAGAGGTAAAGTTTGTAAAACTTCGAAAAACACTGGGTAAGCTGTAAAGAGCTCTGTTACCCAGGAAAGATCTTATTAGGACCAGACTACCAAGGATTAGTCGGGACATTTTGGTTGGAAATGAGAACCCCACTCAGACTAGCTTAGGTCATCAAAGGGGAGATACTGGAAGGAGCCTCAGGTCGCTCACAGAATTGAAAGAAGAACTTGAAACCAGAGTGACACAAAACGGCGCTGATCCTGACAGCATCCCAGACCAGGGTCCCTACCCTCTGTTTCTCCTAGTTCTCAGAGTTTGCCATGTCAGGTATGTGACTGAGTAAGTCTACGCTCTTAAGTCGGTATGAACAAATCTCAAGAAAGGATCAGCTGGGCATAGTGGCTGGCTCACGCCTGTAATCCCAGCATTTTGGGAGGCTGAGGCGGGCGGATCACTTGAGGTCAGGAGTTTCAGACCAGCCTGACCAACATGGTGAAACCTCGTCTCTACTAAAAGTAGGAAAATTAGCTGGGCGTGGTGGCACGTGCCTGTAGTTCCAGCTACTCAGGAGGCGGAGGTGAGAGAGAATCGTGCTTGAACAGGGGAGATGGAGGTTGCAGTGAGCTGAGATTGTGCCATTGCACTCCAGCCTGAGCAAGAGAGGAAGACTCCGTCTCAAAAAAAAGAAAAGAAAAAAGAAAGGGATCCTAATTGGGTCAGCTCTGGTCACATGTTCACTCCTGGACCCATTCTTACAGCAATATGGAGTGGCCTGAGAGAGCCAAACAAACTGACACACCCAGCATGGTGAGGGAGATGAGATACTGTACGTAACTGGACTAGGTCTGGGTCACATGCCCATGCCTGTGATCAGTAGGGCAAGGCCTATGCAGAAGAAGGGGTAGTGGTGTGTGCAGGGCCAACATCATCATTTTTAGCAGTCTTGTATACCAAGTATTCTTTAGGCCCTGGGCAGGTTTTAGGCAGAATAGTGACATTGTTAAATCTGTACTTTAGAAAGATCCCTAAGGCTGGAGTGGGAGGGGAAGGTGGGAGGGAGCAAGATTGGAATAAAAAATGGCTAGGAAAGAAATGATGAGGAAATAGAAAGAGGTGGACAGAATCAAGATATATTTAGGAGCTAGAACTGACAAGTGACTAATTGCATGGGAGAATGAGGAATAAAGAGACATCATATTCTGGCTGCATGGGCAGTGGCGCTATTCACTGAGAAGGAACACAAGAGACCCTGTGTGGATGTATAGTATGTTTGGTGAGAGGTGATGACTTAGACCTCTTCCATTTGAAGTGTTCCTGGGTAGGGTGGAGAGGTGCAATTTGCTGTATGGAGTTAAGAGAGACAGCTAAACAGAAGTTATCAATTTCGAAGTTGTATCCATATGGAATTGTGTTTAGCTTTTCTAACAATAACCCAAGGCCAGGTGCGGTGGCTCACACCTGTAATCCCAACACTTTGAAAGGCTGAGGCAGGAGGATCACTGGAGCCCAGGAGTTTGAGACTAATCTGTGCAACATAATAAAACCCCATCTCTTCAGGAAAAAAAAAAAAAAAAAAAAAACACAGGAGAAAGAGAAAGAGGGAAAGGAGGGAAAAGAGGGAGGGAGGAGGAAAGGAAGGAAAGGAGGGAGGGAGGAAGAGAGGGAGGGAGGGGAGAGAAAACAGCAACACAACTACATTGCCTTAACTGCATTCGGCTTTCTTGCTTAGTTGTAGGAAAAACCTCTGACACAACCAGAAGTCTAAAGGTAAGCAGAGCAAGGCTGGTCAGCAGCCCCACAATGTCATCAGGTCCCAGCTCCTCTCTGTTGGTCTGTCTGGCTCTCCTTATGGGGCAGAGTTGGCTTGTGGTCATACAATGGCTGCCTCAGCTCCAGCTTCCCACCCACATTCCAGACAGAACAAAGAGCAAAAAGAATAAAGGAGCAACACCTAAAACTTACCCAGAAATCCCCAGACTACTGCTTATGCCTCACTCGCCGAGTACAGTCACGTGACAAACCCTAACTCCAAAGGAGGTTGGGAAATGTTTAAAAAATTAACTCCTGTTTTAAAGAAAGAAGGGAGAATCGATATTGAGGAAGCAGCATGTGATAATTGAAATCATCAGAGTAGAGGAGATTATTTTGGGACTGGGAGATGAGAAAAGGACCAAGGACAGAATCTTTGGAAAATGAGAGAGCAGAGGGACGAAACAGACTGAGGAAGACTGTCCAGTGAGGTAGGAGGAAAGCCAAGAGGGTGGAATGGATGGAAGTCCAGGGGCAACAAGTGTTTCAAGAAGAGGGGAGTGGTCTAGTTTCCAGGGCTGCAGAGGGCCAGTGAAACAAGGCTGAAGAGCAACCATGGGATTGATAGCTTCAGAGAACTGTTTCAGTGGAGAATTGGGTCAAAGACAGTTAACAGTGGGCTGAACAGCAACTGGAAAATTAGAGGTTGTTAACTGGAAGATCATGAGGATAAGCAGTTGCAGGAGGGTGTTTGTTTAAGAAAGGAGAGACTTGGGCCAGGCACGATGGCTCATGCTTGTAATGCCAGCACTTTGGGAGGCCCAGGTGGGAGAATCGCTTCAGTCCAGAAGTTCCAGGTGAGCCTGGGCAACATAGTGAAACCCTGTTTCTTTTTTTTTTTTTGAAACGGAGTCTCGCTGTCACCCAGGCTGGAGTGCTGTGGCGCGATCTCGGCTCACTGCAAGCTCCGCCTCCCGGGTTCACTCCATTCTCCTGCCTCAGCCTCCCGCGTAGCTGGGACTATAGGCGCCCGCCACCTCGCCCGGCTAATTTTTTTTTTGTATTTTTAGTAGAGACGGGGTTTCACCATGTCAGCCAGGATGGCCCTGTTTCTATTAAACGAAAATAACAAGAAAAACAAAGGAGAGACTCAAATATGTTTAAATGATGAAGGGAGAAGGCAAGAGAAGAGGGGAGATAGGAGAGTCTGAAAGAAGAGAGAAAACGCTTGCTGGAGAAGGTGGGAAGGATTGGTGTTGAGAACAAGAGGAGAGCCCCAAACTGGAGGACAGCAGGACCTTCATAGAGACAGGAGGCAGGAAGACAAGCTGGGTGAGGAGGCAGATGTTTGTGGGTTTGGTGGGGCTTCCTAAAGGAAGGGGTCCACTT
Source organism: Symphalangus syndactylus (assembly GCF_028878055.3). Taxonomy (NCBI): domain Eukaryota; kingdom Metazoa; phylum Chordata; class Mammalia; order Primates; family Hylobatidae; genus Symphalangus; species Symphalangus syndactylus. The sequence continues at coordinate 93,537,381 of NC_072426.2, forward strand.
TCTCTGGAAGTAGACAGAATGGGCACCTGCTGAAGGTAAGTGGGTGTTGGGTGGGATCCAAGGATTTCAGAGAAACCTAGGAAAGAATGAGAGACACCTCTGAGCAGGGGCAAGCAGGAATGTTTGGGGAGGGGTTGCAAGCCCAGCTGCAAATGGAGACCCAGAGTGAGAGTGACATACATCTCAGATTACATGACCTTTTTCATCAGTACTCAGCTGCTGGAGTAAGTGCAAGTGCAGAGAGCACAGACAGCAGGATTGATCAAAATTTGGGGTTTGCCAGGAGAGCATGATAGAAAAACAATGGTGCAAAGGATTCGAGAAGTTTGGAAATAAAGCAGTTGAGGTGTTGTATCCTGAGTCTTGGCTACTAGGGGAGAGAAGTGACAGCTGGAGGGGCTAGTAGATAGGGGGAAAGAAGATGAGGCTGGGGCTGGAGGGCCCTCAGCATGTGAAGAAGGGAGATATGGTGACACAAGGCTGTGGTCAGACAGAGGCATGTATCCATGGGACCAGGTGATTGAGATGGAAGAAACGGAGAAACCAATGGCCCTGAGGGTGAGGAGGTCAGAACCAAGAAGCTAGTGGGAAGATGGGTCACTCCATCAGTATATGGCAGGACTTGGAGTGCAGGCAGCGCCAACATCTTTGGTAGAACTTTTACTTCAAGCTTAGTTTTGCACTGGTGTTGCCTTTCTTGAAGAAAGAGGTCAGGGAGTCTTGGGGAAAAGAGAACAGAAAGGAAATTTATTTCTTGGCCTGTCATTCCATACTTGGCCTATTTGTTCCAGAACAATCTATTTTAAGGAATCTACAAACTTCTAGGAGGCTCCTACTCTTATTTGCATCTACAGCCTCAGCCATGGGACCTCTGCCTGCCAGCGGTGTCCCTTGCAAAGAGTTAGGACTAAGATTTGTGATAGGAGCCCTTGTGTGAGGACAAGACACAGTGGAACACCCTTTAATTATGGCATTTAAGACTGTCTAAGCAGATGGTGGTGACAAGGAGTCCTATCGTCTCTCTGCCCTCAGTTGTCCCATTTCATAAACTGAAGGTGGCAGAGAAAGAAAGGTTGTTCAACAGGTGACATCCCACGGCCCTTTCAGCCCTGTGCACCGACCACACTGTAATGACTCCACATGGGAGAAGAAAGTTTTGCCAAAGAAGAAAACCCCAGATGTGGCCAAATAAGACATCAAGGGAGGGAGCAGATCCTAGATGTTAAGAGCAAGTATAATACCAGGAATTGGACTGCCTGGGCTAAGTCCCAACTCTGCCCCTGAAAGCTGGGTCCACTCAGGCTGGAGAGCTGCTCATGTCTACCCAGGAACTATGGGATCTGTGCAGACGTCAAAGCCACTTGACAGCACAGACTGTCACTTCTGGAATAATGTCATGCAAACTGACCTTCACAAAGCTCTGACTTAGTAACATCAATGTGGAAAGGGGGCTCAGAGGGAATCACCTAGCTGATAAGTGGTAGAAGCAGAACTGTCAGCTTTATGACCACACCTGAGTCCCCAGTCTGTCTCAATCTCACACCCAGAGATTTGAGAGTCGGCTAAGGCCCTGGGACCTCTAGGCGCAGACACTGCTAGGAAAGCCACTGAAAGTTCCCCCTACCACTATAAAGTAGGGGAGAGAGACACACCTAGACTCATCTGACACACAGCAGAAAACAGATGGATGTTGCAAACATCACAGGTACCTCTCCCTGTCCCTGTCACAGCTCTGGGGACTTTTAGTTGGTTCCATGGGAGAATCTGGTAGTCCCAGGGGAGGGCTGTGCAGCAGCTGATGCCGCGTGCACACACTGCCACCTAGAGGCAGTCTGAGGAAACTCCAAGTTTATTAAACCACGGGGGTGTGTGTCTGTCTGTCTTTCTGTGTGTTGGGGGAGGAAGGGAGAGCTTTTCAGTCCTTGTCTGGCACTGCTGATTCTCTCTTTCCTGGAGCGCTTGGCTCTCTTCCTCTACCCACTCGGGACCACGTGTCCTGCACGCAGCTCCTCCTCAGTCTCTTTGCAGATCCTGCTCCTCATTTCCTGCAAATGCTACTTTTCCCAGATGCTGGGAACATCTAACACCACTTTCTTCCCCCTCTCATCTCCACAGGCTCTCTGCCCTCTGTGCCACTCTGTGTCTTTAAGAATCCTCTGTGCACTGGCCCCACCTATCTTTATGGCCAGATCCCTCTCCTGAGCTCCGGTTCCCCCTCCCTCACACTAAAGAAAATCTGTTCCCATCAGTCCTCCTCCTGCAAACCCTTAGAGGTTCATTTCATGAACACAGCTCCTTCCATTGTTCTACAGGGATTAACCAGGCCTGGCCTCTGAGTGGGCTGCTCCAACCATATTCTGACCACAGGCCTGCCTCAAACACAGTGACCTAGCCTGTCACCTCTGGTTTGTGACCACCTAGACCACACTTCAGGACCCACTGTGTTAGATCACTCACTTGGAATTGCCCCTGGCAGAAGGAAGCTGCCCCCGGCCAGGGCTCTGCCCCACCCCCATCCCTGGTGCAGGGTGCAGCCTATGTCCACTAAATGAGTGATGGGTGGGAGTTACAAAGCCCCCTTGTCTCATTTTGGGGCATCTGCTGGGTGATCCCAACTCAGAGCTCCTGTGGGATCAGTTGAGGCCTCATAGCTCCATGTCACCCTCCACTCAGTCCTGCTCCCCTCACTTCTTGCATACACATTTCTGGACCAGCTTCCATTTCCTGTGCACTTGGCACATGCCATCACTTTGGCTCAGAACAGCTTTCGAGTTATTTTACTTTGCCTGTCTGAGCACAGGAAGTAGAAAGCCACCCAGCACAACCTCACAGCCAGGCCCTTAGGAGAACTGGCCAGCAGAGGTCAGGATCTAGTACTGCCTCCACGTCACCCACTCTCTATTCTCGCTGAGACGTTGGTATCTCATTTATCTCCACGGTGCCAGCAACTTCTGGCCAGCTTCCCCTCAGGGCTCCTCCCTGCCTTCTGCCGGTCAGCTGTCACCATCTGCGCCCCTTCTAGGGAAAAACTTTGTACAGGTTTTACAGATCCCTGGCTAGTTCACAGAGGCCTGAGTTAGGGTCCAGGGTCCACCCCTGGTCCAGTTGATGTGCCCAGGATCGGGGTTTGTGGTGCAGACCGTGGAGAGTCTGGGTGCTTCCAATGGAAGGTGTGGCATGGCCAACTCTGAGGTCCCCAGGATGGGACAGCAACATCTGGGCACATAATGTCTTGCCACCTGCTGCTAAGGCTGCTAACTGCAAATAATAAAGAAGCAAATTTAGAGCCACATATTAGCATTTGTAACTGCTTTTAGTACGCATATACAGATCCAGTTTTGTAATGATTATGTTATTATTTATCAATTTTTAAAGGCGTTTTAAACATTTATGAGACTGAGTCATTACAGTTGGGAAGAGTGTAACTGATTACATTTAATGTTTAAATGTTCAAGGAAAATCTACTTTCTAAAAATTATCGTCAACTGAAGAATGACGAGGTTCATAAATTTGGCTCTCTTGAGTCATGAAGGCTGGGGAAAGATGAGAGTCTGATAAGGGCAGCCGAGAGCTCTGCATGGCAGAGACTTTAAAGACTTCCTGCTTCAGGCCGGGCGCGGTGGCTCACGCTTGTAATCCCAGCACTGTGGGAGGCCGAGGCGGGCGGATCACGATGTCAGGAGATCGAGACCACGGTGAAACCCCGTCTCTACTAAAAATACAAAAAATTAGCCGGGCGTGGTGGCGGGCGCCTGTAGTCCCAGCTACTCAGAGAGGCTGAGGCAGGAGAATGGCGTGAACCCGGGAGGCGGAGCTTGCAGTGAGCGGAGATCGCGCCACTGCACTCCAGCCTGGGCGACAGAGCAAGACTCCGTCTCAAAAAAAAAAAAAAAAAAAAAAAAAAGACTTCCTGCTTCAAGCAGCACCTGCTTTCCCAGGAGCTGGCTGTGCTTTGGCCCCCAAGCTCCACACCCTAGCCCCTCCTGGCCAGAAGCGTCTGGCCTCCTCCTGCCTCTGTGTATAAGCAGTGCTGGGATGAGAGCTTAGCAGCAGAACTGGCCTTCTCTCCCCCTAAGGAAGCGTAGCACAGTCATGAAGGACACAAGGGAGGACCAGTACCAGCTGGGTCCATTGGCTCAGGAAGACTGGCATCCCCCAGGACACTTAGCTGGATTTGTGTCCCTTTCCAGGCTCCTGCCCATGCAGGCCCATGAGACTTCCTGTGCTCCTTGAATCAAATGGATTTCTTACAGTTCTATGTGGCCTGAGTTTCACAACACAAATAGCCCTCTCTGAGGGGCTAAGGGTGAGGGCACAAAAACTTCTTGTCAGTGAACTAGCTAGGGAGGTTGAACTAGCAGTATGGTGCATTTTTATTACTCTGTTAAAAGTGTGTGATTAGTTAATATATTCATATGGAACAGATTATAAAAGTTCAAAAGGGTATTAAAAGGGACATTCTCCTTTATGTCCGCAATCACCAGTATCCTGTTCCTAGAGCAGATACTGTTACAAGTTTTCATGTATTTTCTCATAAATATATTATGGCAGACACTGCTGGGTTTTTTTTTTTGCTTTTTTTTTTTCCCAAATCCATTCTTTCTTCTTCGTCATCATCTTTTGTTTTGTTTTCTTTTGTTTTTTGAGGAGTCTTGCTCTGTCACCCAGGCTGGAGCACAGTGGCACAATGTTAGTTCACCGCAGCCTCCACCTCCCGGGTTAAAGTGATTCTCCTGCCTCAGCCTCCCAAATAGCTGGGATTACAGGTGTGTGCCACCACACTTGGCTAATTTTTGTATTTTTAGTAGAGACAGGGTTTTGCCATGTTGGCCAACTGGTCTTGAACTCTTGACCTCCGGTGATCTGCCCCTTGGCCTCCCAAAGTGCTGGGATTACAGGCGTGAGCCGCCTCTCCCAGCCTGAAGGGCATTCTTTCATAGTGGGGACAGGAACAAGCCCAGGCTGTTCTGGCCAGTTCCTCCTGACCTCAGGCTATTGCATTCCCAGCACATTCTACCGTTATTCTTGAGAACTACAGTGAGAAACCTGGGAGAACTGGGTCAGTCCAAGGCCATCTGGAGAACTGCCCTGTAGTCCATCCGAAACCCAGATATCCTCCTTAGCAAAGCTGGTCAATTTCATATCCCACCAACCTCCCTGGATTTGGAGGCAGGGGTTTGTCTCATTAGTTCAATGTTAACACTTTAACTGACACAATCTCAGTGCAACATTATTGAGCCATAGCCAGAATCCATTTCACCAGACCCAGGAGGACCCCTACAACTGCAGAATAACCAGGGCTGCCTGGAGCATGACCTAGCCTTGGACCCAGCGATCCACTTAAGAAGTTGCTATGGAAGTCAAGGAAGGATCCTTCAGGTGGCCCGACTGTCTGCAGCCAGTGGGCCTGCTCCTAAATTTCTTCTGCTTGTGTGGGTCTGCTCGTAAATTTCTTCTACTTATGTTTCTTTTCTTTTCTTTTCTTTTCTTTTTTTTTTTTTTGAGATGGAGTTTCGCTCTTGTTGCCCAGGCTGGAGTGCAATGGCACGATCTTGGCTCACTACAACCTCCACTGCCCGTGGTTCAAGCAATTCTCCTGCCTCAGCCTCCTGAGTAGCTGGGATTACAGGCACCTACCACTATGCCTGGCTAATTTTTGTATTTTTAGTAGAGATGGGGTTTCACCATGTTGGCCACGTTGGTCTCAAACTCCTGACTTAAGGTGATCCACCCGCCTCAGCCTCCCAAAGTGCTAGGATTACAGGTGTGAGCCACCACGCCCAGCCTACTTGTGTTTCTATGAAATCTGATGTGCTTATCCAGTTACAGCAGGAGGTGTTAACAATTGCACACACTCCTCCCACTTGGGCTAAAAGAAAGTCTAGAGCAACATTGGTATGTAAAACAATCTTCCCAAGAGAAATGAGGGATGTCTGCAGGGCTGCCAAGACAGTGACAGTGAAGGAGGCAGCATCTGCCATGGTCAGGGACAGATTTCTTATCATTCTTTTATGAGCACTGACTCCTAGGTAGGTACCAAAGAGCTCGTAAAGAACATAAACCCAGAGTCAGTTACACCTCCTGGCAGGCTCCCTAGTCAGCCTGGTGTACAGCTTTAGGCTGCTGGCCCAATGATGCATCTCATTTCCAGGGGTGATATCCAATGGCACCCCCGGCCCATCTAATGTGCAGAATTTCACCGTCCACTAGCATTCTACTCTCTGCTTTTATGTTTTTTTTTTTTTTTTTTTTTTTTTTGAGATGGATCCTCACTCTGTCGCCCAGGCTGGAGTGCAATGGTGCAGTCTTAGCTCACAGCAACTTCCACCTCCCAGGTTCAAGCAATTCTCCCACCTCAGCCTCCCAAGGAGCTGGGATTACAGGTGCCTGCCACCAAGCCTGGCTAATTTTTCTATTTTTAGTACAAAAATACAAAAGAGATGGGGTTTCACCATGTTGGCCAGACTGGTCTCGAACTCCTGACCTCAGGTGATCCACCCGCCTCAGCCTCCCAAAGTGCTGGGATTACAGGCGTGGGCCACCGTGCCTGGCCTATGGGTTCAATTTTCGAAAAAAAAAAAAAAAAAAAAAATCCACAAATAAGTGAAGCCAGGCACAGAAAGACAGATACTGCATGATCTCACTTAACATATGGCCTCCAGGTTCACCCATGTTGTCACAAATGACAGAATTTATTTTATTATTTTTTAAAGATGGGGTGTGGCTATGTTGCCCAAGCTGGTCTCAAACTCTTGGGCTCCAGCAATCCTCCCATCTCAGCCTCCTGGGTAGCTGGAACTACATGTGCACTAACACACCCAGTGTTAGATTTCCTTCTTTTTAAAAGCTGAAAAGTACTCCATTGTGTACATATACCACATTTTTTTTTATCCATTCATCCACTGATGTATACTTATCTTGATTCCGTATCTTGGCTATTGTGAATAATGTGCTGCAAAGAACGTGAGCATGCGGGTATCTCTTCAACATACTGGTTTCATTTCCTTTGGGTAAATACCCAGTAGTGGGATTGCTGGATCATATAAGAACTCTATATTAAGGAACTCTATACTGTTTTCCATAATGGCTGTACTAATTTACATTCCTGCCAACAGTGTGTAAAGGTTCCCTTTTCTCCACATCCTTTCCAACATTTGTTTCTTTTGTGTGTTTGTTTTTGTTTTGAGACAGAGTCTCACTCTGTTGGCCAGGCTGGAGTGCAGTGGCACCATCTCGGCTCACTGCAACCTCCACCTCCTGGATTCAAGCGATTCTCCTACCTCAGCCTCCTGAGTAGCTGGGGCTACAGGTACGCACCACCACGCCCGGCTAATTTTTGTATTTTTATTAGAGACAAGGTTTCATCATGTTGGCCAGACTGGTCTCAGAGTCTTGGCCTCAAGTGATCCACCTGCCTTGGCCTCCCAAAGTGATGGGATTACAGGCATGAGCCACCGTGCCCGGCCCTAAGATCAAGATTTTTGACTGACTCAGACTGTGCTGGAAGAGCATTTAGTGAAGCAAGTGGGACCAGCACATCTTGTTGGATGAAGAGTGCAATTAGAGGCATCTTCTGCTGCAACAAAGCTCTGCAAGGAGCTGCCCCGTGGACAGACTGAGAGAGGCATTTTCGGGCACTCAGGTGTCTCCCATTGGCCACCCCTTGGCAACTCTCACTCTAATTATGTCTGGACCTGGGCCTTAATGAGTGCTTCTGCAATGAGAAACTTCTATCATCAACTCTTCGGTAACTTTCAAGTAACAAAGGCAGGATAAATGCTTGTCTTTCTTTACCAGGTTTCAAATGAGTTGCTTTCTTAGTATCATCCAGAGATTTTCTTTTTTTAAAGGATCATTATGAACTCATTGATTTAAACATCTGATGTGTTTTAATTCATTGCCATTATTCTTATTGATGCTCAAAGAGTCCCATCTTTGTTGAGAGTTGTCTCCTGAGTCTGTCCTTTATACAAGCCCTTAGTGGTGATTGAGAGCTTGCTTGGTATCTGGTACAACAAGATGTTACAGGCTCATCTTGTACATTTTCTGCCCTAACCCTGCAATCAGCCATTTCCCCAAGGAGTTCCCTTTAGCAGAAACTGATATTGAAAGACCATGTTCTGGGCTCAGCTGTCTCTTGAGAGACTTGATTCATGTTTCCTGGCTGAACACCATGGAAATTAGGGCATGGGTGTCTCTTAACTAACTTCAGAACAGACATGGACCAAGACTTGGCATGAAAGGGGAAAATTCCTCTGCTTCTTAAAGATTTCACAATTGTTTGTCAATGTAAGGCAGTGGTCTTCCACCTTGCCTACATACTAGAATCCCCTAGGGAGCTCTAAAAAATACTGATGCCTGGATCCATCCCCAGAGATTCTGGTTTAACTGGACTAGGATCTGGACTGAGCAATGGCATGTTTTTTGTTTTGTTTTGTTTAGTGTGAGGCTCACAGACGGGGCTCAACCCTGACTGTAATTATTCTGTATTTGTCTTTACGCTTTTACCATTTATACATGGAGCTTACACAATACTGTTTGCAAGCCTTACACATTTATGTAAATTGTATCCTATTGAATGTACATTCTGAAGCTTTTTTCCTTAGCATTGTTTCAGTGCATCCAAGTTGACACTTATACCTCTAATTCATTCATTGTTAACTGTTATAGCACAGTAAAACCTTCTACTACCCCATCATTTTCTGCTGTAAAATGATCAAAAATTCATGAGCAGTTAGTTGTCCAGGAGAAAAATCATGAAGGTAACCCTGACTCCTTTTTTTCTTACATCCTATATCCAAATAGTTCAAGAATCCTCTTAGCTCCTCTGTCACATCCTACATCCAAAAAGAATCCTCTTAGCTCTGCCTTCAAATATATCCATCATGACACATCTCACTGTCTTCTGTGCTTCCACCTGGTTGCCACCACCATTCTCTCTTGCCTGGATCATTGTACCAGCCTCCCAAATGGGCTCCCTGCTGCCACCTTTGATCCTCTAAAATCTATTCTCTCAAAGCTGCCAGAATAATAGAAATCAGATCATGTCACTCTTCTAAAAACCCTCTAAACGAATTCCCATCGCTCCCAGTAAAATTTAGAATTGTCTCCTATTCCCTACCGCAGTAACTAGTGTGTGGGTTGACCTTGACCATCATTACATAATACAGAAAGATGACCAGGTACAGCTGGAAGAAGCATGTCCTTGAAAGGACCTCCCCACACTTCCCTAATCCAGGGATCTAACCCACTATCATCCTCAATTGTAACTGTCTTCAAAACAAAATGACAAATAAATCCTCCTTTAAATGTAGAAAGGATTTGAAGGGTTAAATGAGAACAAGTCAACTTTCTTTCCCTTCCCCTCCCCAACATAAACTGACAAATACACACCTTCTTGCTTGCCCCATGGGGCACTGGCAACCCAGAATGGAGGGAGGGTTCAACCTAGCCAGCGCTGGGGAGAAACTTCAGTCTGCCCTGACTGCATCCACCCTCTATCCTCACAACCCCTACAGCCTCTTCCCCACAGCTCACCTTCCCTACCCTCCACTCCCCTACGCTGCAATGGTATGCTTTGCTCTGGGAAAGAAAGTAGACACAGGCATTGCTTTTGAGAAATCTGCATATTGGGAGAGAGGACATATAATCAGGTAAACAAAACAGACTAGACTCCTCCCTGTTTTCCCCTAGTCATGCTTCGCTATCCAAATCCCTGCCTTGAAAGTTCCTCCAGCTGGGGGTTCCCCATGCACCCATGTCCACACCGTCTGTGACCCTTGCCACTGCCAGGGCCAAGGAATGGCTGAAAAAATCACCGACAAGAAGCAAATTAATAGGAGAAAAAGCAAACAAATTTATTTGATCATAATTGTATGTGAGCCTTCAGAATGAAGACCCCAAGATACAGGGGAATTGTCCATTTTTATGTTTAGGTTCAACAGATTACGGACTGTGTAGAAATATGATTGGACAAGAAGGGTATGATCTAATAGTAATAGACTGAGAGGGGAAACCCAGCAAGGCCTGTCTAGATTCTTCTTGGCCTCTCTGCGCAGCATTCCTTCCTTCTGGGCATGGGGTGGGACTGGGACCCTCTCTGGAATGGGTATCTCATGACAGTCAAACACGGTAGGTCAGATCATTTCTTTCCGATCAGTTTTTACAGAAAAGGGGAGTGGGGAGTGAGAGGACTATTTTTAGGTTTTATGGCTGGCTTTGGGTAAAACTGGTTCTGGTTCCTGATGACCTGCCTTGGGGAAGAGGGATTCTAGTTTCTATGGGTAGCCTTGGGGGAGAATGAGAAGCCAGAAACAAGAGGGCAGGAGAAGGTCAGACAGAAACTTTTGCTTCTGAGGCTGCTTCAGAGGCCTTCCTTTTAAAGTTATCAGAGATGATCGGGGCAGCCTGGCTCTGGGTAAGGTCTCCCGACGTGTGAGTGCTGGTCTTCCATACTGGATGCCGAGCCTTTTAAAGGGTAATTTTCAACCTTGGCTGCATATTGGAATCACCCCAGGAGCTTTAAGAACTGTTGTTGGCCTGGCGCTGTGGCTCATGTCTGTAATCCCTGAGCTTTGGAAGGCTGAGACAGGATGACTGCTTGAGCCCAGGAGTTCGAGACTAGCCTGTGCAAGATAGTATAAGAGCCTGCCTCTACAAAAATTTTAAAAATTAGTTGGGTGTGGTAGTCCATGCCTGTAGTCCCAGCTACTAGGGAGGCTGAGGTGGGAGGATATCACTTGAGCCCAGAAGTTAAAGCGGCAGTAAGCCATGATTGCATTACTGCACTCTAGCCTAGTTGACAAGCAAGATTCTATCTGAAGAAAAAAAAAAAAAACAAAAAACTTGCTTGGGGCCTACCCCAGAGATTCTGATTTAATAATTTTTATACTGCACCCCGCCCCCAACCCCCGCACCAGGTGATTCTGTGTATCCGAGATTGAGAACCACCAGCTTTACAGCAAGGACATTTTCTTACATTCTTTGAATTTTTTTGCATTTCTTTGAATATGGATTCTCAGTTTATCAAATAAATAAAAACCTGCAAATGCTTGTCAAAGGCTGCTAAAGCTTCAAGTCCAAAGCCTACAGAGATTAATGACTAATCTGTACAGTCCTTTAGAACCATGCTTCTCCAAGTGTGACCCATGGACCAGCAGAACATCAAGATCACCTGGAACCTGTTAGAAATGCAGAGGCTGGCCACGTGCGGTGGCTTACACCTGTAATCTGAACACTTTGGGAGGCCAGGAGTTTGAGATCAGCCTGGGCAACACAGGGAGACCCCCCCCATCCCTACAAAAATAAAATCTGTTGGGTATGGTGGCATCCACCTGTAAGCACAGTAACTTGGGAGGCTGAGCCAGAACAGCTTGTACCCAGGAGTTTGCAGCTGCAGTCAGCCATGATTGGGCCACTAATTACACTCTAGCCTAGGTGACAGAGCAAGATCCTGTACCTAAAGAAAAAAAAAAAGCAGAAACTCAGGCCCACCCTGACTGCCTACTGGAATCTTGAGAGCTGCAAATCATTGATTTTCAGCACAAACGATTTTGCCCACCCCAGACACGGAGAGACTTGAACAAACACTAGCATAGTTTCTAGCAGCTCGAGGCCGTGTCTCAGGGATAACCCAGGCCCCTTTGGGTCCCTGCCTGGGGAAGCTCAAGGCTGCCAAAAGAATTTACCATTTGTTTCAGCCAATGCCTGATCATAGATTTCTAGTCTCCCTCTTGTTTTTTTTGAGATGGAGTCACGCTCTGTCTCCCAGGCTGAAGTGCAGTGGCGTGATCTCGGCTCACTGCACCCTCCGCCTCCCAGGTTCAAGCGATTCTCCTGCCTCAGCCACCTGAGTAGCTGGGATTACAGGTGTGCACCACCACACCAGGCTAACTTTTGTATTTTTAGTAGAGATGGGGTTTCACCATGTTGGCCAGGCTGCTCTTGAACTCCTGACCTCAGGTGATCCACCCACCTTGGCCACCCAAAGTGCTGGGATTATAGGCATGAGCCAAGGCACCCAGCCCCTCCCTCTTCTTAGAGGACATACTTTATAAAATTTACAATTGTAAATCCTTTCTGTCCCTTTGAGGGATATATGTATCTTCTGCTGCACAGGAATGTGTTTCTCACTTTTTCTGGGAGCCATCCCTTTGTCATATAATTATCAGGAATGATAAGGCCAACTCCTGGTCTCTGTGGGAGGCTAGGATCCTAACTTTGATAGATAAACTTGAGAGTTAGTAGACACAGATAGCCGAATCACATTGACCAGTCTCCTTACCAGCTTTTTGTAATTTTGCATTTCCCTAGTTCTATTTGAACCTCCTCCTTCCCCTCTTTAAAATTCCGTCACCTCTGCAGATTGGAGCTAAGCTCAGTTCTATACTGAGGACTCTCCTTCTGCAGTAGTTATTGAGTAAAATCTGTCATTATTGCCTTTAGTGTCCAGCTTTTTAAGTCTCCATTTTAACAAGGTCCTTATATGATGTGCATGTACATTATAGTCTGAGAAGCAGTGTCATAATATTTATCATTCCCTCAGTGACTTATCATAAACAGCCCTGAATGGGAAGGAATTATGCCCATTTTGCCAATGAGTTAGATCTTTGCTTAAGATCACACTGGTAAACTAGAAATTGAATATGCCTCATGACTCAATCCAGTGCTCTTTCCAAAATGACATGCTAATCAGAAAGACCACACTGCACGTGAGTACCCAGGGGAAAAAAGTTGGTGAGAGCTCACAAAAAACCAAAAATGTTTCCCTTGATGCATCTCCATTGGTGCAATGTCCTCTCAGGTTTTTTTTTGATACGGAGTTTTGCTCTTGTTGCCCAAGCTGGAGTGCAGTGGCACGATCTCGGCTCACTGCAACCTCTGCCTCCTGGGTTCAAGTGATTCTCCTGCCTCAGCCTCCCGAGTAGCTGGGATTACAGGCATGTACCACCCCGTCCATCTAATATTTTGTATTTTTAGTAGAGATGGGGTTTCACCATGCTGGCCAGGCTGGTCTTGAACTCCTGACCTCAAGTGATCCTTCTACCTTGACCTCCCAAAGTACTAGGATTACAGGCATGAGCCACCACACCTGACCTCAGGTTCTTCTTTAGTTGCAAGAGAACTGTTTCACCATCAAGTGTCTTAGGTATTCAAGTTCTAAGTTTAGGTACTGAGTTATCCTGTCAGTAGCTGGAGTCCCAAGGATGACAGGTACCAACCCCGTGCAAGTACCAAAGGCTGTGGCCTCAAATGCTGCAGAAGCCCAGCCCTTTATGGGCCCATGCATACCCCGTGCAGCCACTGCTACATGAAGTCAGATGCAAGCATGGTCTTAGTGGGTCTTAGTCCTGAACCACTCACCCCTAACTCACTCTGCATACTCAATCCGGATGCTCTCCTACTTTCCCAGCTTTACCTCCAACGTCAGTATCCATTCTTGCTTTCCTGGGTAAACACTGATTCCCTTCTCCTCCTGGCTGGGCCAGTCCCCTGGGTAAACACTATTTCCTATTTCCACCACCACCTTTTTACTCCTGGGCCAGTTTGATGCCTTGAGTAGACTCCCTGCGGCCGAGCTCCCTGGTAGGTCTTGATGATGTCACTCAAACTTACATGACAAAATTCAAACAAAAAAGATAAAGTTATATTTCATCATCTCTATGTCCTTTGTTCTGATTTGCCAAATTAGGCTAAAAGACCAATAGAAAAACAGCTACCAATTTTAAACACCAAAGTCATTCCTCTAGGAAAGACAGCAAAATTACTAACATGAATGATGGGATGAATTTTTCCTGGTCATTTTCAAACCACTTAGATAGCTAGAACCAGAGGAATCCCCCCAGGCACTTTACCCCTCAGCCATGGAGAATGCTGACTTTTTTTACTTTCAGCCAATGATATGGTAAATATAATTATTAGTTTTATCAGAAAATCTTATACATACAGGTGATTTCTGATGCATAATTTTATTAAAACCAGAAACGGTCATTTTTTCTAGAGAAACAGATCTCTGAGGTTAGAATGGAAGATAATGAAACGAGAGATTTCACTTTATAATTTACCTTTGTCAAACTATCCCAGAGCATGTCAATTCTATTATGAAAGTATTACTTTGACATCATATAATCAATTATTAATAGAAAACACACATGCCAAAAAACCTTAAATTCTGTAATCTTCAAGTCAATCATCAACTTTTCTTGGATTTTTGAAGACCCAAAAAGAAAAATAATTTCAAACAACAGCACTCAAACACCATATGCATTTGTAATGAGGCACAGCAATCAATTTTTTTTTTTTTTTTTTTTTTTTTTTTTAAGATGGAGTCTCAGTCACCCAGGCTGGAATACAGTGGCATGATCTCGGCTCACTGCAACCTCCACCTCCCATTCAAGTGATTCTCCTGCCTCAGCCTCCCAGGTAGCTGGGACTACAGGTGCATGCCACCACACCCGGCTGATTTTTGTATTTTTAGTAGAGAAGTGTTTTGCCATGTTGCTCAGGATGGTCTCGAACTCCTGACCTCAAGTGACTTGCTCACCTCGGCTTCCCAAAGTGCTGGGATTACAGGTGTGAGCCGCCGCACCCAGCCTGGCAGTCAATTTTAAGCCTCCTGTTTCCCAGGTTTTAGCTTAATAATCTTCATTAGTTTTTCATATTTTTGTCAGTCTTGTTTTGGGGCTATTTTGCCTTACTGGGCCTAAACAGAATATTAAAATACATTAATAATCCATACTGAGAGTAGAGTATAAATGGATTTCTCACTCCTTAGGGACACAAGTGGAAACAACACATCCCATGAACACAGGTGAATGCCCCTGGTTATCCCTGAGCTGGGCAGTTTCACACAATCATTTTTTCTCTGAGGCCAAAGTCTGTGGTTTGATCATCTTAGCAGCTTCCAGAACAGAAAGTAGGTTTACTTTGTCTCCAAATTCTTTTTCTCGGTGCTCGAGAAGAATGCCCTAAAAGGAAACAAGAGATAATGTCAGTCCTCATCCTAAATCGTTCGTTCATGAGACAGGCATCGAGGACCAGCTGTCTGTCAAGCCTTTTGCTTGAACAGCAAAGGACACAGATCCAAATACGGCCTGGCTCCTGCCCTCAAGGAGTTCAGTCTTTGAGGGAAGACAGACTGGGGAAGGCCACATCCATCTGGCCTGTACCAGCAGCTCTCTAGAAGCAGGAAGTCAGAAGCGATAAAGCATGACAAGGGCAATCACGGAAGGCCTCATAGATGATAAAGCATGGAGGGTAACCAGGATGTCTACAAGTAGAGATGCAGGTAAAAGAACATACCAGGTAAAGAGAAAAAAGTGAAGCTAACACAGAAAGGCCCAAAGGTGTGGAAGTGGAGCTCAGAGGTCAGACTTTGAAAGTCCCAGAATGACCATCTAAAAGAGAGACCCTCTTTTTTCTTTAGTCTCCTAAGAAACTGGAGACCACTTTCTTCTCATACGGTGAAGAAAAATGCACTAAGACACAGGATACCCCAAAGTTATCTAAAGTCTAAAAAAAGACAAAATAATATGTTTGAGATCAGCATCAAGGAATCCTTGTGAGAGTTCTTTGATTCATTATATCTGGAAACTCATCTTAAAAAGAAATTCTGTAAATACACTGTGTCATTATTTATAAAGACTTAAAAAAAAAAAAAAAGGCCCACCACACTGTGGTGATTATGGGCAAGCAGGTCAGAAAATTATATTTACTTGCTCAGTAAACCGTAATACAGACATTAAAAATACTAACAGGCTGGGTGCTGTGGCTCACACCTGTAATCCCAGCACTTTAGGAGGCTGAGGTGGGCGGATCACTTGAGGTCAGGAGTTCAAGACCAGCCTGGCCAACATGGTGAAACTTGGTCTCTACTAAAAATACAAAAACTAGCCAGGTATGGTAGCTCAAGCCTTTAGTCCCAGCTATTCAGGAGGCTGAGACAGGATAATCCCTTGAACCTGGGAGGCTGGGAGGCAGAGGCTGCAGTGAGCCGAGATCGCACCACTGCACTCCAGCTTGGGCGACAGAGCGAGACTCCATCTAAACAAACAAACAAAAACACGAACAAAAAACTAAGAATATATAGTGACATAGGAAAATGTTCACAATATACTGTTAAATGAAAAAAGAACATCTAGTTTAGTAAGGTACAATTTTCTAAAGCAAAGCAAAACAAAAGGAAAGGCCACTCAGCTTTGTTCCAATGGATTTTCCATGGTGGTTGAGCTCATAGGATGGTTTTCCCCACCTTCTAATGTTCTGCTGTTTTTAAATTTTCTGTAGTGCAAACACACTTTTTATTTATTTACAGACAGGGTCTTGCTCTGTTTCCCAGGCTGTAGTTCAGTGGTGCGATCATAGCTTACTGCAGCCTTGAACTCCTGTGCTCAAGAAATCCTCCTACTTCAGCCTCCCAAGTAGCCAGGACTACAGGTGCATGTCACCACGCCGGCTAAACTTTTTTATTCTTTATAGAGATGGGGTTTTGCTATGTTGCCTAGCTGCTTCTTCTTTAAGAATGCTTTCAAGATTGTTATTAAAAAGAAAATTCAGGCCGGGTGCGGCGGCTCACGCCTGTAATTCCAGCACTTTGGGAGACTAATGTGGGTAGATCACTTGAGGTCAGGAGTTTGAGACCAGTCTGGCCAACATGGTGACACCCTGTCTCTACTAAAAATACAAAAATTAGCTGGGCATGGTGGCGGGTACCTGTAATCCCAGCTACTCAGGAGGCTGAGGCAGGAGAATCGCTTGAACCTGGTGGGGGTGGAGGTTGCAGTGAGCTGAGATCGTGCCATTGCACTCCAGCCTGGGCAACAAGAGTGAAACTCTGTCTCCAAAAAAAAAAAAAAAAAAAAAGGAAATCCCCACCACCCCAATTTTAGACTACAAAAACTCTACACCCAATAAGAACTGAAATAAGTCCTGAAGTTCAGCTAGCCAGTTAACCTTCCGCCTAGGAGAATAAAGGCCAGGGGCTCCAGGGAATACCAACAAAAGTCAAACACACCTAGCAACATCAGAAACGTGCCAGCAGGGCCCATGAGCACTAGATGAGTCATCGCCAGGCAAGAAAAGGCTGGCAGGCATGCCAAGCCCTGCCCTAGAGGCCATGAGAAGGCAGAGGCGAGTAGGGGAAGGAACCCCACAGTGTCAGAGTGGGAAGAGGATGGGCAATCCACTGGGGAAGTGGCCTGCCCAAGCATAAGGACATCAGGAAGTGGTCACTGGGAAACACCTCCAAGGAGAGGCTAGGGGCTGGGCAGGGCAGGGGAGGCTAGGGGCAGGGCAGGGCAGGAGAGGCTAGGTGCGGGGCAGGGCAGGGTAGGGCCTGGCAGGGTCTCCGGAGTTTGAACAGATTTGAGTTCCTAAGTTTCATTTCCATTGTACCACTTAGCTGTGTCTTTGGCTGAATTATTTTAAATCTCTAGGCCGACTGCTGTATATGTGGATGGGAATAAAAATGCCTAACATCCTAGATTGGTTGTGAGGAAGACATGAGACCATGTACTTGGGCACGTAGAACAAGACAGGCACTCATTGGAAACCATTATTACTAAGACACTTTGACAGATTTACCAGAAAATTAGCAAATAGGTTTATGTTAAATCAGACACCATTTTATGCTAAATTCTAATATAGTCAAGCGAATCAGTTACCAAGCTGTAAAAGGAAGACATAAGAAATAAAGCTCAGGCTGGGCGTGGTAGCTCACGCCTGTAATCCCAGCACTTTGGGAGGCCTAGGCGGGCAGATCACGAGTAGAAACCCTGTCTCTACTGAAAATACAAAAAAATTAGCCGGCTGTGGTGGTGGGTGCCTGTAGTCTCAGCTACTTGGGAGGCTGAGGCAGGAGAATGGCCTGAATCCAGGAGATGGAGCTTGCGGTGAGCCGAGATCGCACCATTGCACTCCAGCCTGGGCGACACAGTGAGATTCCATCTCAAAAAAAAAAAAAAAAAAAAAAAAAAAAAAAAAAAAAAGAAATACAGCTTAAACTTGAAGGATTTCTATTCCCTTTTATTCCTCCCAAATTGGGAAGAGTATGTAATTATCAACATTAATAGTGAGATCCAACAATGCAGATAAACCCCATCTTTCTACAGAAAGAAAACACTTTCTACACGTTAATGTCATGTCCAAAATTGACAGAGACAGGCCTAGAAGTCAGGCCACCAGTTTCCACGTCCTTCTCCCATACCCTTCCCTCATCCACTTGCTTTTTTGAGACAGAGTCTTGCTCTGTCGCCTAGGCTGGAGTTCAGTGGCACAATCTAGGCTCACTGCAGCCTCTGCCTCCTGGGTTCAAGCAAATCCCCTGCCTCAGCCTCCCAAGTAGCTGGGACTATGGGCACGCACCACTACGCCCGGCTAATTTTTTAAGCTTTTCTTTAGTAGAGATGGGATTTTGCCATGTTGGCCAGTCTGGACTGGTCTGGAACTCCTGGCCTCAAGTGATCCGCCGACCTTGGCCTCCCAAAGTGCTGGCGTTACAGGTGTGAGCCACCGCACCCAGCCCCCTCATCCACTTTGCTCCATCCCTGCTACACATCCTCCTGGCCTCTGCTGACACTGCCCTCCAGGGCAGGGGAGCCACCATGGCTCAAGGCTGCCTAGACTCCGACACAAACAACTCTTGGGCCTACAGAAACCCCATTGCTCCTTTCCACACCTTCCTCTAGGGCTCCATGCTGCTTGTGGAGCCTCACAGCCAGGACCTATAATAATAGCCTGTTTGCAGAGGAGTCAGACCCCTTTCCTAGGCCAGCCCTGACACTAAGATCCCCACAGAAAAAAGCATCGTCTCCCCGCCACCTCCTTGCCACTTCCCCTAATTAGGCCTGGTTCTATTCCTTATTTTCTCCTCTTATTTTTTTTTTCTATCATCCATCCATGGTGGCCTGGAACACTGCAAGAGAGTAAATTCAAAAACAGAATAAAACTATGCTTTTGTTCAAGCACAGAAAACAAAACTTAAAGTCAGCAAACCTGGATTCAGGCCCCAGCAGTGCCACCCATGAGCTGTGCTCCTTGAACTTAAAGTCAGCAAACCTGAGTTCAGGCCTAGCAGAGCCACCCATGAGCTGTGCTCCTTGTACAGCTGCTCATCCCTTTTCAGTTCTAAGTTCCTCGTCTGCAAAATGATCAGACTGTCTCATGGTGTCACTGTGATGAGTGAGTAGATGCAAGTATGAGGTACAAGCAGAGAAAGATGTGTGATAAACAACAACTGCCTTCCCTTCCCTTCTTCACGTTCCCTGGCTTGCTAGAAGGAAGGCTAGGAGACCCAAAACAGGGAAAGTCAACCCCCACTCCAGCTTCTGGTTGGAGTCTCACACTCACAGATACAGACCCCTACAGACCACAAGTAAACACCAAGAACTCACCTGCTTTCCTGATCCCACCACGAAAACTCCCCCAAGGATGAAGCCTTCTCCTTCCAGGTTTCCAGAGAAGCCTCCATTCCAGGCTCGGAAGAAGTTGTACCACACTCCCAGACGGATAAATCCCATAAACATCATCTTCCGCCTATGTGGACCATAGAACTTTTTCTATGGAGTGAGAAAGACAGATCCCATATGAGTACTCTATATGCCTGCCTTCCTCAAGGAGGAAAGGCTCCTGACGGGGCATTGGTTCTCACGCAAAGACTCAAAAGGCTGCTGGTTCCAGTATTCTCTCCCACCCAACACACACACACTGCCCACATTCAGGTCCACTTTTTTTTTTTGAGATGGAGTCTTGCTCTGTCACTCAGGCTAGAGTACAATGGCGCAATCTCAGCTGACTGCAATCTCCACCTCCTAGGTTCAAGCGATTCTCTTGCCTCAGCCTCCCAAGTAGCTAGGATTACAAGTGCCTGCCACCACGCCCGGCTAATTTTTGAATTTTTAGTAGAGACAGGGTTTCACCCTGTTGGCCAAGCTGGTCTTGAACTCCTGACCACAAATGATTTGCCCACCTTGGCCTCCCAAAGTGCTGAGATTACAGGCATGAGCCACCATGCCCAGCCAATCCAGGTCCATTCTCAACTGCCAAGGAAACAGAACCCTGCTGGGTCCAGTTTCGGACCTCAAGGTAGGCCTGACCTAGGGTGACACCCGTAGATTTCAATTCTGACTCTACCTTCTCACTAGTCTTCCACCTGACAGGATGGTAACAGCGCTACCTTCTGCAGAGGTGGGGGCAGAAGAGAAAGAAATAAATGAATTAAGGGACAGGGTGTGGGGCTTTGTGCTAGGCCCCCAACAGTGGAGGAACCTGTTGGAGTTTCAGCTATTCCCTACTCTCACCGTTCACGTGGCAGGAAAGGCTTCAGTAATACAGATGCTCCTCAATTTACAATGGGATTATGTCCCTGTAAACCCATCATACGTTGAAATATCTTATATTGAAATGCATTTAATACACCTAACCTCATAGCTTAGCCCACACTACCTTAAACATGCTCAGAACACTCTCATTAACCTACAGTTGAATAAAATCATGTAACACAAGCCTATTTTAAAATAAAGTGTTGAATAACTTATGTAGTTTATTGAATATTAAACAGAATGGCTGTATGGGTTCTTGAAGAAATGTAGAAACTAAATGCTTATCACTTCTGCACCATCACAAAGCTGAAAGATCGTAAGTCAAACCATCGGATGGTCAGGGACTGTCTGTAACTGAGAGGACAGCTTTAAAATGTCTGATCATGCTCTGCTCGGGGGGCTGAAAAAGGCGTTGCAAGTTCAGGACAGCTGAAGGGAAGGCCAGCCTCCAGCTCCAGGCCAGACATACCTGGGCTACCCGACTATCACACAGGTGAGCACAATCCCCAGCAGTCTATGTCTAAAAGCCTCCCAGCACACACACCTTTTCATCCAGGAAGATTTCTCCTTTGAAATAAGGCTGGAAATCCTTCACTTCGGTCCTGATGTCCTCCTTTACCACTGCATAGAGGGGGACGCCCAGCTGGTCCAACATGCTTTTCAGGGAGGACAGATCTGCAGCTTCCTGTAGAAGACACAAGAGTTCAGGGACATCTGTCCCAGCTGGCTGTGGGCCTCCACATAGGGTGTCAGGTTTCCTCTGCAGCCCAGGCTCCTTGTCTTCTCCAGTGGAAAGCAGAGGCAAGGCTCCTGTTATGGCTGTCCTAACCACAGCCTGGGAGCAGCCATACCCAAACACATCCTCTCCTCCTGCCCACAATGCTTCTCTCCTACATCATCTCCCAGCCCCTTCTCTGCACTAGACCAAACTAACACAAGGGCCCAGCAGACACACACTCCTCTAGCCATAACCTTCCTTCTCTCTTCAGCTCAACCCTACCCTCTGGAAAGGTATCCCTGTTCTAAAAAGATCTCCCTGGCTAGTCCACCCTGAAGTAAAGCCCTGCTTCTCTGTGCATATCCTATCTTCCCTGTTTGGTGACATTTTCTGTACTGAGTCTGCATGTTACCACTAAGTTGAGTGTTGTCTCTTACATTCCCAAATGTTTCTAATAGTTAGAAACTATGTCTTCCATTTCTTGGAACCCACAGTGCCTAGAACATGGCTGGGTATAAAACAGGTGCTAAATACCAGGTGGAAAGATTTGAAGGGGGACAATGGGGAGAATGCAGCTGAGCTGAGATGCAGATGCCCTTGACTCTCAGGAACTGTGTGCTAGATGAATGAGGGAAACTGCATGAGTCATGGTAAAGCTTCAACATTAAGAACTCAATCCTTTTTTCACATTTGGTGTCAGAATTAAAGAATGAGCAGTCTACTCATCTCCAATAAAAATACGCTGTTGTATGGTTGCAGGTACATTTAATTTTTCATTTATTTTCTAGAGTAAGAAAAAAGACAACTAATGAAGCAGAATTGATTACAATACATTTATCAAGAGTTTTAGTGACTGGCAAATTTTGCCCTAGAGCAGAGGACTACAGTGTTTGATATAATCAAAAACCACCTTTTTGTAATATGAAAGGTCTTTTACTTTTGAGATGGAGTATTGCTCTGTCACCCATACTACTCGCCCATGCTGGAGTGCAGTGGCACAATCTCAGCTCAATGCAACCTCCACCTCCTGGGTTCAAGTGATTCTCACGCCTCAGCCTCCTAATTAACTGCAATTACAGGGGCGCACCACCACACCTGGCTAATTTTTTGTATTTTTAGCAGAGATGGGGTTTCGCCACGTTGGCCAAGCTAATGTTGAACTCCTGACCTCAAGTGATCCACCTGCCTCGGCCTCCCAAAGTGCTGGGAGTACAGGCGTGAGCCACTGCGCCTGGCCTTTTTTTTTTTTTTTTTTTTTGAGTCTTGCCCTGTTGCCCAGCTGCAGTGGCACGATCATAGCTCATTGTAGCCTGAACTCCTGGGCTCAAGCAATCTTCCTCCCTCGGCCTCCTGAAAAGCTGGGACTACAAGTGCACACCACCATGCCGGGCTAATTTTTTTTTTTTTGTAGAGACAGGGTTTCGCTATGTTGCCTAGGGTGGTCTCAAATTCCTGGGCTCAAGTGATCTTCCCACCTCAGCCTCCCAAAGTGCTGGGATTATAGATGTTAGCCACTGCACCTGGCTGAGATGAAAGGTCTTACTCACTTTTCCTGGCTGTTTACTCCTGGTGTGGCACTATACAAAGCCACGATGTGGAAACTGAGTCACATACCTGCTAGTTGGACCACTCAAAATAACTCAGATTGCCATCCACCCATCTTTTTGGAAACGTAAGTTTCCACTAAATGTTCTATGTGGGCACAGACGAGTATAGAGGGAAACAGGTTATAATTAGGGAGAGCTGTTACTCTTGGAACCTTCTGGATTTTAATGGCCCTGAGAAATCAAGTCAAAACAGGCTTCCATGCTGTTGCTGACTTGCCAGCCATTGCTGACCTAAAAACAGAGGAAGGGGCCATAAGCCAATATACATAGGTGGCCTCTAGCAGCTGGAAAAGGCAAAAGAAATGGATTCTCCCCTATAAGTCTTCAGAAGGAATGCAACTAGATTCCGCTTTGGAATTCTGACCTCTAGAACTACAAGATAAATCTGTGCTGGTTAAAGCCATTGAGTTTGAGGTAATTTGTTACAGCAATAGAAAATTAATGCATCTCCCTGATCAGGGTGGCTTTGTTACAACCTCTGTAACTGTTTCCTCCTCTGTAATGAGAATAATAAAATGAGAGTAAAACAACAAGCTGTATTTCCAAGGGCTATGGTGAGGACCCACTGAGATAGCAGGCACACAATGCCCTGGAAGTAGGGTACTGCAGGCATCACATGCATCCAGCAGTGCAAGTGGATTCTTTACCAGCCCAATCACACAAGCATGGAGAGATCAGCAAGGCTGAAAGGTGGTGCCTCAGGGTCAGGGAGGGGAACCAGGAGAATGAGGATGACAATTTGGACAGTGCCACAGCCACTGCTTGAGATGCAAAGTTGTCTCAAGAGCAGGAATGCTGCCATTCCCAGTTTTCTCCCAGGCAGGGCAGTAATTTCAGAATCTGGGTCTTCTGCCACTGACTGGCTGTGTGACCACAAACAGGCCACTAACCACTCTGGTCCTCAGTTTGCCCACCTATAAAGGGATAAGGCTAGATCCAAGTATTTGCAATGTTCCTTCTCACACTAGCATTTTGTGTTTCAACAATCACCGTTCCTTCCTTCCACTGATAAGCTCCATCACATACAAATAGATGATGTCTTCCCTTCGAGGGGCCAACCTGGAGACTACCCAGTCAGTGAGCTCCAACTTTCAACAAACTCTCATGCCAAATGCACTACTGCCATGACTGAAATCCTACCGAGCTACAGATTCAATGCTGAGAGCACACAGCAAGGAGGCAGAGCTAACACGTGAGAATGTGGCTCTCAGTTGTCCACGATGGACTCTAGGAGTTCCCCAAGGAGAGAGAGAGGCAGGTCTGCTCTAATAGGTAACCCTGAAGTGTTTCCTCCGACACTGCAGCTTCATCACAGGGAGGGATTGACCACACCCGAATCAGAAGCAATCCAGGCACATCATATGTCTGTGCTGAGCATCAGAAGCACGGAATTGGACCTGGTCGCTGCCCCTGATTAAATTGGAATATGGTCCAGGACTCAGAAGGTACAGCACAGGGTGAAAGACCTGGGAGTACTAAGGGAAACTGAGATGCGTTGCTAATCCCAGTAGGAGAGGGTGAGTTGTTAAAAAAAAAAAAAAAAACAAAACACAAAAAAAAACCAGAAATAGAGCACAAATCAAAAGAAACACCTAGAGCAAATAACAACAGACCATGTGGGTAAAAGGCTAAAGCTGGCTTATGGGCCCTTGGTTCTGGCCGGAAAACAATGGCCCCTACTTGCCAGGATCCTTTTCTCTGAATAGATCCTCATCTGCACTCACCTCTCGACAGAGGAAACAGCCTGGCCTCCGCACGGCCATAATCACAGCTCCATTTTTTTCCCATAGCTCCTTTGCTTTCAAAGTCCTTGGTTCTAAGAGAGAAAAAAAGGAAATTCGATATCTCCTCCCAGCCTAGCCCCGATCACTAAGCAGCTCATGAACCACACTAAGTCCAGCCGAGGTCAGGGACCTGGCCTAGCAGAGGACCTGGACAGGCATTTCACACGTGGGAAAAGACACACAGGAAACACAGACAAACAGAATACTCACCTTCCTGAGGAAAGTTAGCCAAGCTTAAGAATCCTAATTTATACCCAGTAGGTCCCTCCCACCATGAAAATCTTTTTTCCAACCTGAACATTCAGAAGTGGGACATTTCTGGAAAAATGGCCATTTTGTCTATTGCTGATGTCATCAGATATTGTATAATAATCCTTTAGAACAGAAACATGGCCCAAACTGAAAAAGTCTCAAATTTTTAACCTAAATATGTTAACTGCAATATTATTAACAAAGGAGGATAGAAGATGCCTAGGAATAAAATGCTTTGGGGTAGTACAGTACTGTAGTTCAAGCCCAGCTCTAAGGTCCAACTAAGTCTGAATCTAGCTGTGTAACTCTGGGCAAGTTATTTTTGCTCTTTGAACCTCAGCTTCCTCATTTGTAAAATGCAAATATCTAGTAGCTCCACTTTGGGCCACAGGGCATATTGAAAGATGAATATAAAAGTGCTCACCACAATGTCTGGTAATATAGAGTTGGTGAGGGCTCAATAAATATGAGTCCTTAATTATTTTAGTATTTCCCAGAGGGATCCATGTTCCCATAGATGTTATGTGGAAAAAAAAAAGTGGGGTCAGGTGGGTGAGAGGGTGGGGAGAAGAGTCTGTAATCAAAGATTGGGAAACCCTGGGTCGAACAAAGCTTAACAGGTCTCTCTTAGTATCTTACTAAGGTGACCTAGTATAAACCTGCACAATCTCCTGCCTGCCTTTGGCAAGCTTCCTTACTTACTAAACAGATGACCATGACTTCCACCTGGGGGGCTAACATGGTGACCACACCATCAATGAGACCTTCACCACTCCAACTCTCTTGCCACACCACTGGCATGACTGAAATCCCACCAAGCTACAGCTCTAACACTGAGAGCACACAGCAAGGAGGCAGAGCTAACACATTTGAGTGTGTGGCTCTAAGCTGTCCACAATGGACTCTAGCAGTCCCCCAGAAGAGGGAGATAGGCAGGTCTACTCTAATGGGCGACCCTGAAGTGATTCCTCAAGACACCACAGCTTCTTCACAAGGAGGGGCTGGCCATGCCTGAATCAGCAGCAATCCAGACACCTCATTCTAATAAGCACATGTCTGTGCTGAGCATCAGGAGCATGGAATTGGATAAAAGGTGTCTCCCATACTTGTTCACTCAGGAACTCCTTTTAGTTTGACAATCCCACAAGCCTGGAATTCCTCAGAATACACTCTGGAAGCACTGGTTTAGTAAAAGATTGTAATTATTACTAAATATTACGG
The DNA here is from genome assembly GCF_028878055.3 of Symphalangus syndactylus. NCBI lineage: Eukaryota > Metazoa > Chordata > Mammalia > Primates > Hylobatidae > Symphalangus > Symphalangus syndactylus. Next base: position 93,563,278 of record NC_072426.2, read on the forward strand.
AACAATTTATCATTATAGTTACAGAGACAACAACAGAGAATGAAAAATGCTTTTGATAAGAAAAGCTAAAATATAAAACAGCACCTAAGCCAAGCACAACTATGTAATATGTACACATGGAAAGGAATATGCCAAAGTAAAAATTACTGTGTTAGGGTAATAGAATTATTGCTAGTTTAAAAATTGTTATTAAATTTTTCCTAATGTTGTTATATTATCTTTCCAATTAAAAAAAGGAGAGAGTTTAGAAAGAAAACAGTAAGTAAGCCTGTATCCCAGCTCCTTGGAAAAGTACTGAGACCTGAAGGGTCGCCACTTACCCTTCTCCAGTGTTTTCAGTTCTATATCCTCCAGGTACTCCAGGGCCGCTTTCTGGGGCTTGGACAGAAACACGTCTGTGTTGGCAAGCAGCAATGCCAAGGCAGCAGCCCCCAGGGCTCCTGCACCAATGGACCACATCCCCATGGTGAAGAAACTTGGGTCCTGGAGGAAAGACATTTCTGGAGATTGAGAAGAAGGAAGAAGGCGTTACTGCTCCCACAGGGTAGCTGGAATTTCATCTTCCAGGCAAGGCTATGGCAGGACAGCCAACCAGGAGGTCAGGACAGGGGAGGGGAGCAGCAGCGTCAGAGGCGAGACTGGACAAGGGCTGCTAAGCACCCTGCTGCCACCAGAACTTGGGGATGCAGCACACACATGGAGGTTCCTGCACCGTGGAGCTCACCAGGGTGTCAGGAGTGATGACAGAGAAACGACAGCCTTCTCAAATGCTTCTCTTGCTGCTCTCTCTTCTCATGCCCCAAGTTGCAGCCCCTAGCTCTGTGGAGCTGTGCCAAGCTATGTCCCCTGTAGGCAGACTACTTCCTCATTCCCCTCCTCATCAATGCCTGGTTCTCCCTCACAATCCAGGTGGCTCAGGATCACGTCCCTGGGTAGGGGCAGCTTTCTCTTCTGTGATCAGAGGATACTTAGAACACCAACCACACTGTTTTGTTCCCCTATCTTCTTTCCTCTTTAGTTTGAGGACCCTCCAGAAACAGGGACCATATCCCACTCATCAAGCCCCCAGCCAGTGCCCAGCAGGGCCTCATTCACTATAGGCAGGCAGTAATTTCTCCCAATTGAGAAAAGCTTTATTTCTCCCTCATTATAAAAACAAAATACGCTTATAGTAAAAAACAAAACAAAGAGAATACATGAAACCATAGTCAATAAGAAAGCAAATACTCTCTGAAGCTACCACCTACTGATGGCCACTGTTAAACACTGGTGTTTAGTCATCTGACATTTTTCTCCTGTGAACAGAACTACACAGATGTCTGCCAAACAAATGCAGGTGTTATATCAGAAAGAGGAGGTCCTGGCAGGGCGTGGTGGCTCATGCCTGTAATCCCAGCACTTTGGGAGGCCGAGGTGGGCGGATCACCTGAGGTCGGGAGTTCGAGACCAGCCTAACATGGAGAAATCTCATCTCTACTAAAAATAGAAAATTAGCCGGGCGTGGTGATGCTTGCCTGTAATCCCAGCTTCTCAGGGGGCTGAGGCAGGAGAATCGCTTGAACCTGGGAGGCGGAGGTTGTGGTGAGCCGAGATCGTGCCATTGCACTCCAGCCTGGGCAACAAGAGCGAAACTCCGTCTCAAAAAAAAAAAAAAAAAAGAAAGAGGGTCCTGGCAGGGCGCCGTGGGTCACGCCTGTAATCCCAGCACTTTGGGAGGCCGAGGCGGGTGAATCACGAGGTCAAGAGATCAAGACCATCCTGGCCAACATAGTGAAACCGTCTCTACTAAAAATACAAAAATTAGCTGGGCATGGTGGCGTACGCCTGTAATCCCGGCTATTCGGGAGGCTGAGGGAGGAGAATCGCCTGAACCCAGGAGGAGGTTGCAGTGAGCTGAGATTGTGCCACTGCATTCCAGTCTGGTCATAGAGCAAGACTCAGTCTCAAAAAAAAAAAAAAAAAAAAAAAAAAGAAAAGAAAAGAAAGAGGAGGTCCTATGGCATCTGCAGAGGAGGCTGGGCAAAAGATAGCTGCGTAAGATAAGGGTCTCTGCAACTGAAATGGAGCTCCAGGTGGGTTCTGTCAGAATTCAGCCTTGTTCCTGGCTTCTGCCTGGGTGCCTCACTGAGGCCCCTCTCCAGCTAGGAAGACTTGTGCCTGTGGGCGGGAGCTCCTGGAAGCAGCCCACAAGGTACCCCCACCTCCAGCCTTCCTTCTCCCAACAACCACTGACAATATCTATCTTTCCATTTGGTCCTCACGCCATCCTAAGCTCTGGCATACCCTGGTGCCTTCCTCCCTAAGTACCAGCCTGCTTCTGTGTGCTTAGATCACTGGGGATAGGCCTGGGAGTGGGTGTGGTAATTGTGTGGCCCACCTCACCCCAGCCCATCGAACCTCTGACTCAAGTCTCCCTTGCAGGACTTGGCCGGGAGAGGATGTCTCTAAAGGATCAGGAAAGGCCTTGGAAATCCGAATGTCACTGCCAAGGGTGGGGGCTGTGAGGGGTGCACTGCATGGGGTGGGGGTGGGAGTGAGTCGGTGGTGACTTTGGGAAGGAAAGGGTAGGCCAGACTAGCATTGAAGCCACCTGGAAATTCAGATTTAAGAAATAAAAGAGGCAGCCATAAAAAAGAATGAAATCATGTCCTTTGCAGCAACACGGAGCTGGAGACCATCATCCTAAGTGAACTAACCCAGAAACAGAAAATCAAATACCACATGTTCTCATTTGCAAGTGGGAGCTAATCAATAGTATACGTGGACATAAAGACAGAAATAACAGACACTGGGGACAGCTGAAGAGGGGAGGGTGGGGGGGGGGCAGGGTGAAATTTTACCTATCAGGTATAAGGGTCACTATTGGATAACGGGTACACTAAAAGCCCAGTCTCCATCACTACACAATATACCCATGTAACAAATATGCATATGCACCCCATGAATCTAAAACAATTTTTTTTTTTTTTTAAAAAGTAATAGGCCGGGCGCGATGGCTCATGCCTGTAATCCCAGCACTTTGGGAGGCCGAGGTGGGCGGATCACAAGGTCAGGAGATCGAGACCATCCTGGCTAACACGGTGAAACCCCGTCCGTCTCTACTAAAAAATACAAAAAATTAGCCGGGCGAGGTGGCGGGCGCCTGTAGTCCCAGCTACTCGGGAGGCTGAGGCAGGAGAACGGCGTGAACCCTGGGGGGGCGGAGCCTGCAGTGAGCCGAGATGGCACCACTGCACTCCAGCCTGGGCGACAGCAAGACTCTGTCTCAAAAAAAAAAAATAAATAAATAAATAAATAAAAAAAAGGAATAAGAGAGAACCTTGGTTGAGTGCGGTGGCTCATGCCTGTAATCCCAGAATTTTGGGAGGCTGAGGCAAGAGGGTTGCTTGAGCCCAGGAGTTTGAAACAAGCTTGGACAACATGGGAGGATCCTGTCTATAAAAAATTAGCCAGGCATGGTGGCACACGCCTGTGGTCTCAGCTACTTGGGAGGCTGAGGTGGGAGGATCACTATAGCCCAGAACTCCAGCCTAGGTGACAGAACGAGACCTCGTCTTTAAAAAAAAAAAAAAAAAAGAGGCCGGGCGCGGTGGCTCACACTTGTAATCCCAGCACTTTGGGAGGCCGAGGCGGGCGGATCACGAGGTCAGGAGATCGAGACCACGGTGAAACCCCGTCTCTACTAAAAATACAAAAAATTAGCCGGGCGTGGTGGCGGGCGCCTGTAGTCCCAGCTACTCGGAGAGGCTGAGGCAGGAGAATGGCGTGAACCCGAGAGGCGGAGCTTGCAGTGAGCCGAGATTGCGCCACTGCACTCCAGCCTGGGCGACAGAGCGAGACTCCGTCTCAAAAAAAAAAAAAAAAAAAAAAAAAAGATGAAGAAGAAGAAAAGAAGTTCCAGGTAATGGGGGTAACCAAACAAAAAACAACATCTAAGAAAGAGGAATTTGGCATCTATATACTTGGGAAGAGGAAAAAGAAGGGGAAAATCAGTGTGTGTGTGTGTGTGTGTGTGTGTGTTGGGGAAGGGGGTGTTGCTATGGTTGTCTTGAAATGGGTAACCTTGTTTTTACTCTAACTCGCTACTTTGAATTTTATCCTGCTTGTCTCTTTAATCACCTAGCCTTGCTTCTCATGTAAATAAGACTCTCTCTAGCTGGGAAAGCAGGACAAACTCCAATTGACCCCTTAATTTACAAGACACTAAGGGCTCCTTACCCAACCCCCCTCCACAAGGAGTTGACCTGTGTAAGCAGATCCTCAGCGTTTCAAAGGAGCCCAATTAACTGATAAGGTACTAGCACCAACAATGTATGAAGTTCCCAGGATTTTTCTTAAAAAGATAACAACATAAAGCCTTGAGTTCGTGTCTGGCCTACTCCCTATATCTAATTATGATGAAAGATTTAGAGCCTTGCACCTGGTTTGCTCTTTTTGTAACTATTTGTCTTTTAAATTGTTTATCTCTCTGTAACCATTTTGCTTCTTTTGATTCTTGCATGTTTTTACTTCTGTAGAATTATTGCATTTGAGTCCCCCTCCCCTTCCTAAACCTAGGTATAAAAGTTAATCAGGCCCTTCCTCGGGGCCGAGAGAATTTTGAGCGTTAGCCATCTCTTTGGCCGCCGGCTTAATAAAGGACTCTTAATTCGTCTCAAAGTGTGGCGTTCTCACTAACTTGCTTGGGTACAACAGTATGACATGAGGGACCTGTGCTGAGAAAGGAGAGTTTCTTACTACCCACTATTCAAAATGTAACCCATAAATGGCACCATCTAGAAACGCAGAATCTCAACCCACACCTCAGAACTAAGGAATCTTATACTGCCTTTTAGTCAGACTGGCAGGCAATTCATAAGCACATTAAAGTTTGAGAAGCATTGTGTTAGAGCAAAGAATTCAGGACTTCGTGCTTGGTTGGCCATCAGCCGCCAGAATAAAGTCAAGTCACGAGGGCGGTCTGGCCTTGGAGAGCTAGGCCCCCCGCCAAGACCCTGAGAACAGAACATTACAGACATGCACACATCTCTAACCCTCTACCTGGAATATCCTATTTCATTTTGCGCTTCACAACTCAGAGGCCTCTTTAAGAAAGCTTCCCTGATGTTCTGCCGGCCCCCTACTTCCAGCCTCCCACTTCTACCCCCAAGAGGTGTTGATTCACCCCCTTCTCAGTTCTGTGCCCAAACATCACCCACATTTCTTCTGATGTGCTTGACACACTGGTTTGGACCTGTCAGATTTCTCTCCTTTGGCGACATTCTGCAGTTTATCTCTGAATCTCTCATGCCTAGCACAGCGCACATTTGGTACAAAGCAGGCTCACCACAAGTGCATGCTGAAATGAATTCAACAGAATTGAATTACAGAGACAATGGCTTATGGACAACCAAAGTTCTTGGGACAAACAGGAAAGAACCTGCCACAGGCCTGCTTCCAATTCTTTAATTTGACAAAGTTACACATTACTGGATGATAGTTCACAGAACAATTAGGAGGAAAACCACAGCTCTTATCTACTTGCTGTAAACAAGAGATTTCCCAGAGCCTGGAACAACTTCTGTACCTTTATGCACTTCCAAAATGTTCCTGGATTTCTGACTTGTATTATGACTCAGGAGCACATAGAATGGTCTCTGATCACAGATTTGATGGGCATTTCTGCGTCAGTATACAAACACCAGCTTACATCTATCCCACAAATGGACTCTGACTCCTAGGACACATCAGTGCATTCACAAAGTCCAGGGCCCCTCACAGTCAGCTCCACATTCTTCCAACACATCCCTGCCACACTCAAACAGCCTCCACCTTCCCACTGTCCAGTTATGGGCGTTTGGCATGTTTGCTCCTAGGCACAAGAGAATTCAACTCAACTAGACTCAACATTTATTTCCAAACATTTATTCAGTACTGACCTGTTCAATAAATGGTGATTTGGGAGGACATAAAATGATACACAATCCTCAAGAAAATATGGACCTGGTACACAAATAACAAAAAAAATCAAGTGGGAAGGTTAGGCAGCTTTGGCAATGTATGGGCATGAGGCTATGGTGGTGCAGGAATAATAGCCAGTCTGGGTAGCCACAGAAGCACCCTGAAGGAAGTGGCTTTGGAGCCGGTGTAGGACACAGGAGGCTAGGCTGGGATGGGGCCAGCTAAGCTGGGAGACAGCGGGCTGACTGGGGCAGGTGTCAGTGCTGAAGGAGCCCTGAGAACTCAAATTTCTAAGTTCCAAAGACCCCCATCTCCATACCTCAAGTTCAAGGGCTGGGTACAAGATCCAGACCTCAAAACCCCCAGAAGTGCTGTCTTCCAACCTCCCACTGTGATCCTGAAAGTGTGAGCAGAGAATCAGCCCTCTGGGGCGGTGGACCCCATCCTCAGGCACTACAGCACCACGGTGAGAGTGTTATCGGGACCAGTGGTGAGCATCAGGCCTCTCCATGGACAGACCGCACCCAGTGGGCCTCTAGCAGCCCACTCTTGTGCCAGAGAGAAGCACAGAAAATTTACTTTCAGGAATACCTGGAGAGCACACAGGCCTAGCCTCTTATCCAAGTCCCCTGGGCTACAAAGCAACTCCCATCCCGGCATGTCTTGAAGCATGTACTTCTGTGACCTGCTGCACAGTGAGCAGACCCTGAATTCTGAAATCACAATTTTTCCTACACACAAAAAAGGACAATCAAAGGAACTTTAATTTCTAAACAGAAACGATGCATTTTCACATGGGCCTCTAAGATTGCAGAGGTATGGAGGCCAGCAATCCTTCGTACCTCTGCAGCCAGTGGTCTTAGAAGCCTGTCAGTAATGGCCTAATTTCATTCACTCAACAGTCTTGTGATGCAAAGATTATCCTGTTTAGCAGCTAACGCTGAGGTTCAGAGTTCAGTAACTCCTCCTGTGTCACAGAGCCAGCAGGCAGCAGTACTATAACCTGGACCCGAGTCAACAGGAATAGGACCCCAAAGCTTGAAAGACTACCTTTCCTCGCCACACATTCAGAAGTAGGTTTACATCTGCTGTAATTGTTGATTAACAAAGAAAAGAAGTAAGAAATCGGTCCTGGAGATCCAGGAGTATGATTCCCTTTGTCTTAAAGAGAATGTTTTTTTAATCACCTTATTTTTTCAGTCATCATGTACAGTCAAACCATGTTTAAAGGAATTTTACCATACACCAGATGTTCCTTCTCTTTCCTCCCCCTTTCTATCCCCCTTCCATTAAGGAAAGGGTCAGTTTCTCTGAAACAGAATAGTAGGGTTGTTTACAGAAGAGCCAGCCCCCACCTGACACAGCTATAGCATTCAGTTCCCCACTGCTGGGCTTATCTGATCCACCCTCTCCCACAGAAGGTGAAGTAGGATAAAGCCACAAACAAACAACAGCTGTGGCAGCTCAGAGTGGCAGCTCTGGTCTGAACATGGGGGCAAGAGGACGAGACCCAGTTGGGCTCCCTAGGCTAAGCTGAGTCAATTCCTCCCCAGGCCCCATTTTTCTCGACTCCATGAGGAAGTTCCTAATGATCCCCAGTGACATCCTATGAGTCTAATAAAAACAGGTCACTTTGGAGTCAGAACATTCTAGGTTCCTCAACACTGCCCACCACCCCCCCCGCCCCAAATTCAGTTTCCAGCTTTGAGACCCTGTCTCTTTCCTGTACAAGGCAGCTCCCTTCCTCAAATGGTCTCTTACCCCCAACCTCGGACACTTCAAACTTGGGAACAAGGCACTCACCATACACAGCGTCCACACCTCTGCTTCTCCTGACAAAGAAGTATACCCAGGGGTGAGCAGGCGGGCCTGGGCAGGAGGCACGGGGAGGGCTGGAGGCGGGACTAGGTCCCTAGGCTCAGTCACTCCATAGGCAGGACCAGGCCACCCAGAAACCCTGCGGCTCCTTCAGCTGCCAACAGTCAGTCTCCAGAAAACATCTAAATGGAAAGCTGCCAAGGCCCCCTAGCCCTTCAAAAAGTTGAGCAAAGCTTTGAGTCATTTGCAATCATGCAGATTATAACATTTCCCAAGTGCCACCAGACTCCTCTGCTATCCGGCGCAGACTAAAGAAGCAAAGCCCGTAACACAGCCCACATGTCACACTAGCGCAAATAAAAGATGTCCTTTTCTCTGTGGCTCCTCATGCAGCCTGCTCCCTTGCCCCATTCCTCACCCCAGGCCTGGAAAGTCAGCTGGCACCTCTGAGGCCCCTCACCTGCTGTCTATTCTTTACCTCCCTTTGCTTTTCCTTCCTTTTCTGCCACATCAGTGGCTTCCCTCAACCCACACTCCCTTCCTGGGTGACTTCCAGCACTTCTCTCACCACTTTGTTATTGACTTCCAAGTTCCTATTGCTGTTCTGACCCAAAGTTTCCACTTGGGGGTTTTGTAGGTATCTCTGTTGTACCACATCCAAAACTAGTCGATTTCTCTGCTGGAGTTCCATGGTCAGTAGATGGGGGGGCGGGGAGCGGGGGGCGGTGGGGGACAGGGGTTCACATTTTACTGTTCATTTGCCTTCACTGCCTACATCGACTCAGGAAGTTCTGTCCATCTTCTAAAATGTATCTGCTACCCATCCTCTTCTCGACCTCACTGCTGCTGTCCAAACCCAGGATCCTATAACTCTGTCCCTAGCCTATTTCAAGAACCACAGAACTGAATCTGGCTTGGTTCTAGTCTGGTCCTCTACAGTTTATTTTCCATGCCGTAGTCACAGCGATCCCAGCACACCCCAACCTGATTACACCTTTCCCTTGTGTTCAGACTCTCACTAACAATAAACTCCTCAGCATGCCAGCCGAGGGGGCCCTCCACAGCTTGGCTTCAGCAAGTGTTGCTCATGTTGTTTCCTTTGCCCGGGATGCCCCCGCCCCCGACCCCCACTCCCGGACCCAGGCCAACCACGTAAATGCCTACTTATTCATAAGGCCCAACACACATAACACTTTCTCTCCAAAGCCTTTCCTGAAAGCCCTGACAACTGACTGCTCACTGACCTCTTCTATAGCATGCATGTGTGTGCGCACACACCCCTAACCCTGCACAATGCACAAATGAATTTTGTAAATTTTAGTTATTTACATGTCTGTCTCCACAATATGTTGGCACAATGTGTTGTCGTCTTCATTCCTGCATCCCCAGCACTCAACACAGATCCTGGTAATTACCAGGCATTAAATGTTAATGAAATGATCTGAATTTTACTCTTAGAATTCCACAGTGAGGCAGACTTGGAACTTATAGCTACTCAATTCCAATTTCAGTTCAGTATGAAAGGTAATTTTGGACAGGCCTGGCTTGACATTAAAGAAAACACTCTAGCTTGGGACTTAGGTAACCTTAGGCTGGGTCCTCACTCTACTGCTCACTAGCAGGGCAATCCGACTTAAGGTATGAAGACACTTGGGGCCTGGATCTCATCATCTGTATAGACAGAGGAAGGAACTCAAAATTCTCTGAGGTTGTCTTTGCTCTGACATCCAAAGACTCTAAAGTACCATGTGACTGCAACTACAGGGATCTGATGTCTAGAAAGCCATGGGAACCCCTGCCACCACTGTTTTTCTGCTGGGTGTGTACATTCACCCTTCCTCCTTTGCTGGGCCTAACTCCTGACTGTTCCAGGAGCTGCCTCTGGGCAGGAACTGATAAAGTCTTAATGAAACAAAGTATCAGCACTGGGTGAGTTAAATCATGTCTGAAACAAGTAGAGACAGCATCATATTCTAAACATCAAGGGTACACCTGCCCAGCCCAGCCCCACCCAGGGAATCCTCCCTCTTCAGAATGAGCTGGCCTGAGGCAGAGACAGGGGAGAAGCAAGAAAGGGTGCTGAGGGAGACAAAAAACTAAGAGTGCACGTGGGCCTCCTTGCTTCAGGCCCTCAGTGAACAAGGCTTGAAAGGATGCTTCATCTTCCTTCTCTGGTCTCCTCTGGTCTCCTCTTTCCCTCAAAGCTCTCGTTCAGCTCATTTTACTGAGCAAATGAAGAAAGTAAAGCTCAGAGGAGCTGGCTAGTCCAAGGTCACATGGGCAGGATAGGTTGTCAGTGGCTGCGCTGGGACTCAGGTTTGGGTCTCCCAATTTCCAGTCCATGACTGTTTATCCTGCATCAGACACACTGGGTCCTGGGTAGCCAGCCACGGGCCAGTGGCCTCTAAGGCTGGAATAGCATGGGAGTCTGGGCTCAGGAAGTGGGGCCCTGCAGGTCTTGAAGCCTGTTCACTGGCCTCAGGCAAGCTAAGAGCAAGACTGCCCCTAAACAGGGCCTGGGAAATCTGCTGCCTGGAGAGAACATCAGCCTCTCCCAAGCCCAGTCCTTGGTAAGCAGCTTATAATCTGAATCCAAATGTCTTAAGGGTCTCATTGCCTAGTCTCCACTGAGAAGCCATTCTGCACCTCTCCTCCCCACAGTAACAAGACTGTCCATCCTTGTCTAGCAGACTGATGCAGGCACACAGAGCCTTATGAGCAATAGATGCCCTTCCACCCACCTTTGTCTTCAAATACCACAAAACTAGTCACTTGCAATGAGCTCTCACCTACCTGCCTCAGTCTCCAACTCTCAGCCCTGCTCCTTGGGGTGTGTATCTGCCTGTTTCTGGCCCAGCCCTACTCTCAAATGCCAGATTCAGAAACCTCTGAATAGATGCTGAAAGCAGCACCAGCCCCCACATTCCTCACTCTTGGGCATATCTCAGGGTTTCCCAGTAGCTGATTATGTCCTCTTGTTTCCTCAAGCTGTAGGGGCCCCCCCAAAGAGCAAGCCATTCTAATCTCACTTGCACAGCCTCCTGTCTGGGCTCAGAACTCCAGCTCCATCAAGTTATATGGGTGTGGACAGGAAAGCAAGGCAATACCACAGAAGACACTGGACTAAAAGCCAATAATCCTGGGTTTTCTCTCTTTGAGAGTTATTTTATCCTTCTGAACCTCAGTGTCTTCTTAAAAACAAGGGCACTTTAAAGAGTTGTCATAAAGATTATATAAGAAGAGCAATTTGCAATGCGGTAACGCATTAGAAAACGGCAAAGCAATGCATTATCTTTCTCTCTTTTGCAGGGCTCAGATTCACTCATGCCCCTATAAAGACAGGATATCTGAAGCAAGACAGGCACAAAATAGTGAACTTCTGCAGCTGTGTCACTGCAGGCCTGCTTTCTGGTGAACGTTCCAGGTCTGGTGGGAACACTGGCTTTTCTCAGCCCCTCTGGCCTGCAGGCCCGCTCTGTGCAATTCCTGTAGCAGCTAACACTGCCTCCTGCACTAGCAGCGCCAGAGAAGGCAAAGGACACTGCCCAGCTGTAATTTCCCTGTGCCAGAGGCCACTGAGCTCAAAGGTGAGGCTGGCTCCCTGCACAGCACCTCAGGATGGTTCTTGCCACACAAGCCACAGCAGAAAGAGACTTGAAGCTTCTGCTCAACATTTCACAGAGAGGCAAGAACCCAACTGGCAGGACAGCTGCCTTATTTCTTAGGGACAGAGCCTGGGGCTTGAGCCCTAGAGTTCCAGTCCTATCCAAACTTTCTGAGCACCATTTAAATGACACGAGATGAGACAATCATCAGAAATGTCTTTTGTACCCCTTCAGAAGTAATGCAGAAGGTCTCAACTAAATGACATGCTCTTATAAAAGAGGGGGATATAGGAAAGGCCCACACCAAGAATAATATCTAACTTTAATTCTTGCAAGCTGTATAAACCTGGACAAGGAACTGTTTTGCATCAGCAAAATGGGAATGCTTCCTTAATTACCTTCTACAGAGTTGCAAGAATTAAAGGATTAAATGTATAGGAGGTGCCTTGTGAAGTACCTTACAAAAAGTACAATAAATATGATGTATAATTCTTCATTTCTAGAGCAATGATTACCCTCAAAACGTTATTTGTACACAAAATGAAGAGTTTCCTGATGAATGAGTATGGTAACGAGTCGGGGTCTGCAGCCGAAATCCCAATCCTCATTCTCCGAAGCTGGGCCCAAGCAGGAGCATTCAAGACTATTCAAGCTAACTCTTTCACAATGCTTTTCAAAACAAATCCTGATTATTTTCTTTTTAAAAAATCACCTGCCAGGTTCAAAGGAAAACACATTAAAATAAAACAAACAAAAAAGCTGAGTTCTGGGTTGCTGGGCTGTGGAGACAGCATGATGTGGCAAGGAAAAGAGGCGCAGGAGCAGCTGTGAACCCCGGTCCGGCAGTGGACTCCCGGGTGTGCCTCCTTCCCACAGCCCTGGACCGGCTGGGCCTTAACTTCCCTTCCTTTGCCTGTAACCATCTCCACCTGCGCCTTCACCTCCCGCCCCAGCAACAACCCTGGAGGCAGATTGTTCATCTTTTCATTCCTAGACCTCAGCAGGTCTGTTAGGTTTACAACTGGGCTCTACCCAATTTAAAGTCAGGCGTTTGTGACTCTTGGCAAAGAGGGGGAACAGGTGCCTCCGAAACGCTGAACAACGCTAGAAACCGTGCCCTCTTAAAAGAGACGACCCTAAGCGGGCACAGAGACGAGGACGAGGACTGCCAGGTCCGCACCTGGGGCTGGTCCAGCCGGGCCGCCCCCGGGCCCATGCTCCAAGGCAGAGCCCTCTCCTCTGTTCCTCGTCCCAACAATTCGCGAAGGTGGGCGCCACCGGCGTCACTCAAGGCTTGGGGGCGGGGACAGAGGGGACCCTAGCCCGCCGCAGCAGCGCCGGGTCCCCGTCTCCCGTCTCCGACGCCCGGGCGCAGGGTTTTTCCACCGGACACCGCGCAGGGTGGCGGAGGGGACGTCGTCCTCGGAGGGAGCGCCAGCGCTGAGGATGCTCCTAGGAAAGTTGGCGCGGGCCCGAGGGGCGCGCCTCACCAGCCCAGCACCCACCCTACTGCGCGCCGCTGGCCCTGCCCTGCCTCAGTTTCCCCACCTGCGCCGCGGCAGGCCCCGCCAACGGAAATCACGTGCCTCGCGGAGACCCGCGCGCAGCACCTACCTCAACTGCCTCCCTTCTGCCGGCCTTCTCCCGCCCCGACGCCCGGGCGCTGGGGGGCCAAACCGCCCGGCCCGGAGGGTCCCAGGGGCGGGACCAGCGCCTGCGCAGGCTCGAGCCTGCGCTGCCTCGCGCGCCGCCGCGCCACCGCCATGTGACCTGCCCCGCCCCCCGTGGGAGGAGCTCCGGGCCTGTCCCCGACTAGCCGACCTCGGGGCCTCCTGTGGCGCTCGGGCCCCACCGGTCCTTTCACGCACAGCGCTCGGTCGGTCCACTCCTCCAGTCCGCGAACCGAGGCCCCGACGCGTTCTTCAGGGCGCTGCCTAGGGCAAAAGAAGGCGCTGGACACCCCTAATGGAGTCTGGAAGCACCTGTCCTGCAGCCGAGGCCGGCCAACTTCCTTCCAATCATCAACCTGGTTTTGAATAGCTCTTTTGATAGTTTTTTTTTTTTTTTTTTTTAACCTCCATGGGCAGGGGGAATCTTAAGGACCGACACATTCGATGACCCCCTTCAAGCTGTATGTACAGATTCAGAATTGCCAACCTCAATCTTCCACCCACGTTCCCTTTCACTCCACAATGCTGGCTATGGGGCAGAGAACCGTGAGCCGCAGCCTGCGAACTCTGAGCGACGCTGAGGCGGGTTTGTCACACACCGCCCATCCACTTACTCCTCGTGTTGGAAGTGCCCACACTTTAATGAAAGTAGGAGGTTGTGTCCGGCGCGCTGGCTCACGCCTGTAATCTCAGGGCTTTGGGAGGATCGCTTGAGCCCAGGAGTTCAAGACCAGCCTGGGCACCATAATAAGACTCAATCTCTACGTAAAAAACAAAAACTAGTCAGGCATAGTGGCGCGTGCCTGTATTTCCAGCTACTCCGGAGCTGAGGTGGGAGGATCACTTGAACCCGGGAGGCGGAGATTGCAGTGAGCCCAGATCGCGCCACTGCACTCCAGCCTGTCTTTAAAAAAAAAAAAAACAAAAAAAAAACCCTGTCTTAAAAACAAAAAACAAAAAGTAGGAGGTTGGACTTTCAGAGACAGCAGAGCTGACTCACAAGAAATATCAGTGGCTGGCCGGGCTGGGTGGCTCATGCCTGTAATCCCAACACTTTGGGAAGCCAAGGCGGGCAGATCACTTGAGGGCAGGAGTTCGAGACCAGCCTGAGCAACATGGCAAAACCTCGTCTCTACTAAAAATACAAAAATTAGCCGGGTGTGGTGGCGCGCACCTGTAGTCTCAACTACTCAAGAGGCTGAGGCAGGAGAATCGCTTGAACCCCGGAGGTGGAGGTTGCAGTGAGCCGAGATGGTGCCACTACACTCCAGCCTGGGTGACAGAGTGAGATTCCGTATAAAAAAAAAAAAAAAAGACATATCGGTGACGCAGTGCAAAGACCAGTCACAGGGCAGCATATGGTGAAGTGGCAAAGCAGGCCGATGCCCGCCAGTCAAAGGTGGCCATTTGCCTGCAACTTCCCCCCTTCATCTGGGAGCTGCCCACAGGTGTACAAAGTCCAAAGGCTTCCGTGATTCACCTCCCTGACTTCCCAGTCAGACTCCATGTTCCATGTAAACGTACAGCAACACTTGGGGAGCTTGATCTATTCAAGGGGGTCTCTCCTCAACCAGACTGTGAGTTCCTCCACTTCACCTCTGGGACCCTAGAGCCTGGCTCAAGGACAGCGCGGAAATGTACTTAGAAAACGTGAGAGGTGGATCTAAGTTGTGGGGTAAGGGAGATCAGCTTGACTGCCCATGCAGTTTTCCTGCAGGAGTTAGGCATATGATTTGAAGGCCAGAAAATATTTCGTATACTTTGGTGCAATGTGGGTGTAGTTAAGATATATATCATATATATATCATATATTTATATATAAATATACTATATGTATGATATATAGTATATCTCTCTCTCTCTCTCTCTCTCTCTCTCTCTCCAGAGGACCTTTCTTTCTCCTCCGTTATTTCTCCTTACCTTGTGCAGAGGAGCAGGAGAAGGGTCACTCTTTCCATCCCAAAATAGGAAGTTCAAAGGTGAGGAGGGTTTGCAGGGAAGGCCACTTAGAACAAAACAGGAAGTCATTTCCTTGGGAAATGAGTTCTCGGAGACTGACCATTAATGACAGAGCCATTCAGGGGTTGGGGATAGCAGAATTCTGGGGTGGAAGTTCCCCTGAGGCTTTAACTGTGATGTAATTACTAATCACATGCAAAAGTCATGATTATATTTACACTTCGGTAACATCCTGAAGCTCTGGACTTCAAAAACCAGGCTACATCTGATAGCTAATTAATATGCTCCTCACTTGCCCTCGTTTCTTTTTGTACAAGAAAGCACAGGCTGAACTCATTAAAAAACAGTCATTAGACCAGAAAATAAGTTACAGGCAAGCAGGCACAGGAAAACTTATTTACAAAGCTCAACGACTAAAACCAAAAACCAAAACAAGGCCGGGCTCGGTGGCTCACGCCTGTAATTCCAGCACTTTGGGAGGCCGAGGAGGGCGGATCACGAGGTCAGGAGATCGAGGCCTTCCTGGCTAACGCGGTGAAACCCCGTCTCTACTAAAAATACAAAAAATTAGCCGGGCCTGGTGGCGGGCACCTGTGGTCCCAGCTACTCCGGGGGCTGAGGCAGGAGAATGGCGTGAACCCGGGAGGTGGAGCTTGCAGTGAGCCGAGATCGCACCACTGCACTCCAGCCTGGGCAACAGAGCAAGACTCCGCCTCAAAAAAAAAAAAACCAAACCAAAACAAAAAACCTGAAGAATAAACCAAGAAAACCCACCAACCTGCCCAGCTTTTAAGAGAAGAATAATTTAAATGTTGTAAAGGTTGTAAAATAGCCTTAGGTTCTGGATTTCAGGTGGTAGAAATTAAGGTTGACTAGAAGCGTTGTGATAACTTCAGATAATGTTACCATCTTGACAGGGGCTGGGAAACTTTTCTTTTTTTTTTTTTTTTATTAATTTTTTTTGTATAAAAAAACAATAAACATTTTCTAAAAATACATACAAACAAAGAGATGCGTATCAAACATATTAGGAAGGTTGCACATGGGAAGTCGGGGAATAGAAATGGGGGTGGGAGTTAAAATAAATGAGAGAGGGACTTTATATGGATCAGTGATAATAACTCAATCCTCTATTTGACAAAGAAGAGGGAGAAGGAAGAGGAAGAAAAAGAAAGTGGGATAAAGGATCAGAAAGGGAGGAAAATAGAAAAAATTAGAGTATGACTCCAGGGTAGACCTGTTTTGTTGTCATTGAGTTGGTTGGTTGGTTTGTCTGTTGTATTCTTCATGTTTCGCCAAGTTGGCCAGACTGGTCTCGAACTCCTAGCCTGAAGTGATCAACCCGCCTCGCCCCCCAGAGTGCCGGAACCACAGGCGTGAGCCACCACGTCCAGCCCCACATTGCTTCTGGCCTCCGTGGTAGACCTCCCAGACGGAGCGGCCAGGCAGAGGAGCTCCTCACTTCTACCCAGACACGGGGCGGCCGGGCAGAGGGGCTCCTCACTTCCCAGACGGGGCGGCCAGGCAGAGACGCTCCTCACTTCTTCCCAGACGATAGGTGGCCGGGCAGAGGCGCTCCTCACTTCCCAGACAATGGGTGGTCGGGCAGAGGCGCTCCTCACTTCCCAGACGATAGGTGGCCGGGTAGAGGCGCTCCTCACTTCCCAGACGATGGGCGGCCGGGCAGAGGCGCTCCTCACTTCCCAGACGATGGGCGGCCGGGCAGAGGCGCTCCTCACCTCCCAGACGATGGGCGGCCGGGCAGAGGCACTCCTCACTTCCCAGATGGGGCAGCCGGGCAGAGGCGCTCCTCACTTTCCAGACGATGGGTGGCCGGGCAGAGGCGCTCCTCACCTCCCAGACGATGGGTGGCCGGGCAGAGGCGCTCCTCACCTCCCAGACGATGGGTGGCCGGGCAGAGGCGCTCCTCACCTCCCAGACGGGGCGGCCGGGCAGAGGCGCTCCTCACTTCTTCCCGACGGGGCGGCCGGGCAGAGGCGCTCCTCACTTCTTCCCGGACGGGGCGGCCGGGCAGAGGCGCTCCTCACTTCTTCCCGGACGGGGCGGCCGGGCAGAGGCGCTCCTCACTTCTTCCCGGACGGGGCGGCCGGGCAGAGGCGCTCCTCACTTCCCAGATGGGGCGGCCGGGCAGAGGCGCTCCTCACTTCCCAGACGGTGGGTGGCCGGGCAGAGGCGCTCCTCACTTCCCCGACGATGGGTGGCCGGGCAGAGGTGCTCCTCACTTCTTCCCGGATGGGGCGGCCGGGCAGAGGCACTCCTCACTTCTTCCCGGATGGGGCGTCCGGGCAGAGGTGCTCCTCATTTCTTCCCGGACGGGGCGGCCGGGCAGAGGTGCTCCTCACTTCCTCCCGGACGGGGCGGCCGGGCAGAGGCGCTCCTCACCTCCCAGACGATGGGAGGCCGGGCAGAGGCGCTCCTCACTTCCCAGACGATGGGTGGCCGGGCAGAGGCGCTCCTCACTTCCCAGACGGGGCGGCCGGGCAGAGGAGCTCCTCACTTCCCAGACAGGGTGGCCGGGCAGAGGCGCTCCTCACTTCCCAGACGATGGGTGGCCGGGCGGAGGCGCTCCTCACTTCCCAGACGATGGGTGGCCGGGCAGAGGCACTCCTCACTTCCCAGACGGGGCGGCCGGGCAGAGGCGCTCCTCACTTCCCAGACGGTGGGTGGCCGGGCAGAGGCGCTCCTCACTTCCCAGACGGTGGGTGGCCGGGCAGAGGCGCTCCTCACTTCCCAGACGGTGGGTGGCCGGGCAGAGGCGCTCCTCACTTCCCAGACGGTGGGTGGCCGGGCAGAGGCGCTCCTCACTTCCCAGACGGTGGGTGGCCGGGCAGAGGCGCTCCTCACTTCCCAGACGGTGGGTGGCCGGGCAGAGGCGCTCCTCACTTCCCAGACGGTGGGTGGCCGGGCAGAGGCGCTCCTCACTTCCCAGACGGTGGGTGGCCGGGCAGAGGCGCTCCCCACCTTCCAGATGGGGCGGCGGCCGGGCAGGGGCTGCAATCCCAGCACCCTGGCAGGCCAAGGCAGGCGGCCGGGGGGTAGAGGCTGCCGCGAGGCCAGACCGCGCCACCGCATTCCAGCCCGGGCAACACCGAGCACTGGGTGAGCGAGACTCCGTCTGTAGTCCCAGTACCTCCAAAACTTTTCTGTCCCTCACAAGTCCCATAGGGCAGGCAGAAAACACTGCTTGCAGGGGGCAGATCTGGGTAAAGACTTCTGACTCTTTCAGCATCATAGCACTTCTAGATTCAGCTGGCTTCAGCTTCATCTGCTACTCAGCAGTGACTGAAGAGTCAGCAGCATAACATGATTTTTTAAGCTTATGGCCCTGTGGTGTGCTCGCTGGGAACAGTTCAGGAAGCAGCTAGCATCAAGATGAAAATAGAGCAAAAATTGGTGCTTGACTTCAATATGTCAGGCCCAGGTTACCATTCTGTGGATGTGTAAAAGCAAAATCAAGAACAAGACTTGTATGTGAATCTCAAAAATAGATGTGCATAGATCAGCTTCAAATATTTTCTCTATATGCCAATATCCCTGAATTCAGCTCTTTCTTATTTTTTTTAAGCATAAAAAATCCTATACTTCCACAGTGTGTCTCAAAGCAAAGCAAAGTCAGTAGGGACCTCTTTCTAAAACCTTCCATAGATGTGGCCAATGGTTTACCAGGTGAACCAATGGCTGGCTGAGGGCTAGATGGTGGTATTATTCTGTTCCCAGGTTGAGAAAGCAGGATTGTCTCAAGTGTCCTCAACCATCACTGCAGGCACTACCAACTAACATTAACTGAGTGTTTATTCAGTTAGGAAGATTTGATTTGCAAGTTAACAGAAAACCCAATTCAAATTGCCTGAGGTGATCCTGTGGTTTCATGATGTCATCAACAGTTGAGATTCACTTGCTTCTCTGCTGTTATCCGTGTGTTGGCTTCATGTTAAGGATGGTTCTCCCTATGGTCATAGGATGATTCCTAGGATCCAACATGGGGAGGGGGCAGTTAGACTAAGGAGTGAACAAAACCCAGAGCCTCATACTGATTGGCCAGTCATTGTGGCCAGGGTACTACTGCACTCTGTTATAAGTCTGGGTTCATTCCCATCTCATCTATCACTGTGTGCACACTTAAAAAGAAAAATATAAGTGAAATGAACAGGATAAGGCATTCCTTAGATATCTTCACATCCAAAGCCCAACTCTTTTTTTTTGTTTGTTTGTTGTTTTTTTTTTTTTTACTATTTTTAGACTTAGAGTTGCTGATTTCTGGATTTGTCACACAATATTATCCTTTGACCATTAGAAACATTGGTGACACAACATTTCTTAAAGGGTGCTCCATATAGTCTTCTGCTCAACATCAGCAGAAGTTTTTGACAAAAAGATGTTTGACATCTTAATGATAGTCCTTCAAAACAAATGAATTGATGACACCAACCTTTCATTGCTTTGGAATTCCTTTTACCCATTTCAAGAGATTTGGCAACTCTTTCCAGTGCCTTGCAATTCTTTTGTGTGTTTCTCAATAGCAAAATATAATAGACCTCATTTGTACGTGTATGTATAGCTTTCTTAGGTTCCGTAAGTGTCGCAGTTGTTGCTTTGCAAGAATATAGGAAAATGAAGTAATTCCTCTGATAACAAAAGTTGCTTTACTAATATCAAATTTATGTTCCACTGCTCTGATTTTATGAATTTCTGCATTTGCAACAGCTTTTTCATTTCAGTGTCAAATCATGGAGTAATATTTTAGAAGATTTTACTTTTTAAAAAAATGGAGGCTGAGCGTGGTGGCTCACGCCTGTAATCCCAGCACTTTGGGAGGTCAAAGGGGTCAGATCACGAGGTCAGGAGATCGAGACCATCCTGGCTAACACGGTGAAACCCCATCTCTACTGAAAATACAAAAAAATTAGCCAGGCGTGGTGGCCGGCGCCTGTAGTCCCAGCTATTCAGGAGGCTGAGGCGGGAGAATGGCGTGAACCCAAGAGGTGGAGCTTGCAGTGAACCAAGATCGCACCACTGCACTCCCGCCAAGGCGACAGAGCAAGACTCTGTCTCAAAAATATATATATAATAATAATAAATAAATAAATAGAGATGGAGTCTCACCATGTTGCCCAGGCTGGTCTCAAACTTCTGGACTCAGGCGATCCTCCACTCTTAGCCTCCCAATGTGTCACGATTACAGGCATCAGCCACTGCACCTGGCCCTAGAAGATTTTATAGAGCATTTAAAGTCAACTCATGGAGTACAAGCAACATCCATAACTCAATTGAAGGGTCAACAATCTAAGCAGCTGTGACTACACTGACGTGTGCAGGCAATGACAACTGTCATATCTGTTACTACAATAGCAGTCATAGGACACCACTAAGTGTAATGCATGACCCAATTTCAGACATGTTAAAATGTGAAAAAAATGTGCAACTTAGAAATTACAAGCTTTGCTATTCTATAATCAAGTAGAGTTTAGTCCAGGAATGTAAGTGGGTGTCAACATTAGTAGATCTATTAGTCCATATGAACAGAAAACAGGAACAAAACTGCTTATCATATTAATAGATGCTGAAAAGAAATCCAGTAAAAATTGTAGACTTTCCTAGTCATAGCCCTAGGTCAAATAGGAATAAAAGCAAATCACTTAAATATAATAAAAATTCTTTATCGAACACTGAAAGCAAATTTCTTACCTGGAAAAATGTTGATTTCAATTAAAAGGAACTAGCCCTTTATCTCCATAGTATTGGAGTATTAAAAATGCAATAAAAATGAAATAATGTAAACATTGGTAAAGAAGACTATCACTTTTTGCTAATCATATGATTTATCTTTATTTTTATTTTTTGAGGCAGGGTCTTGCTCTGTCGCCCAGGCTGGAGTGCAGTGGCACAATCATAGCTCATAGCTTACTTCAGCCTTGAACTCCTGGGCTCAAGCAATCCTCCACCTCATCCTCCTGAGTAGTTGGAACTGTAGGGATACGCTGCTATGCCCCGCTAATTTTTATTTTATTATCTTATAGAAACAGGGTCTCACTATGTTGCTCAGGCTGGTCTCAAACTCCTGGGCTCAAACCATCTTCCTGCCTCAGCCTGCCAAAGTGTTGACATTACAGGCATGAGCCACTGAACCTGGCTTTATTTTTTTTTGCAGAGACCGGGTCTTGCTATGTTGACCAGGCTGTTCTTGAACTACTGTGCTCAAGCGATCCTCCCACCTTAGCCTCCCAAAATGTTGGGGATTACAGGTATAAGCCACCTTCTGGCTAACTAACCTCAGATATTCTATTAAAAGTGACTGTAATTAATAAAATATTATTTTCTAATAATAGAAAATTATAATATATAATGTATTATATGCCAGGGACTGTTCTAAACCTTCATATATGTTTATTTAATCCTTGTAACAACCTTTACAAGGGTTATTATTACCCATTTTATGGATGAGAAAACTGAGCACAGAGAGTAACTTGCACAGGTCACACAGCTAGAACATAGTGGAGATGGGATTAAGTCTCTTGCAGTTTGGCTCCACAACATTAAATACCATGCTGTATTGTCTCTCATAAGATAATTTAGAAAGATGGCAGGATGCAAGGGATACATGCAAATACCAATAAGCACCTATAAATGGACAGTGGAAAAATGTTCAATTCACAATTGTGACAAATACTCTAAAATACTTGGGCCTTTGGTGAACCAGAATTGCAGGACTTACATGAAGGAAACTAGAAATGTTATTAAAGTTCTTAAAATAAGATGAAAACAAATTTTTAAAAAATCCCATGTTCTTGATTAAAAAACCTTGATTATCATAAATATATCAGGTATCTAAATTTTTATATATATATATATATTTTTTTTTTTTTTTGAGACGGATTCTCATTGTGTTGCCTAGGCTGGAGTGCAGTGGTGCTATCTCAGCTCACTGCAGCCTCCGCCTCCTGGGTTCAAGTGATTCTTATGCCTCGGCTTCCTGAATAGCTGGGATTACAGGTAATACATAAATTTAATTACACTCAAACTAGAACCCTCAAAGTATTCATTCTGAAAAAAAAAAAAACCCTGGTGCAGTATTTTTAATGTTAAGGTGTGGCAGACTCAATTGCCTGCCCAACAGTTATTCCCTACTTATTTCTTTCAAACAGACCTGCCACTGGGTTTAGGTACGGGATCAACTTTTCTGAGAATAGGCCTTAGTTGGTCCTTACCTCAGGCTAATGTGCCGAGACCAGCTCGGTCGGGGAGACCCTAACCCAGCGGCGCTAGAGGAATTAAAGACACACACACAGAAATATAGAAGTGTGAAGTGGGAAATCAGGGGTCTCACAGCCTTAAGAGCTGAGAACCTCGAACAGAGATTTACCCACATATTTATTAACAGCAAACCAGTCATTAGCATTGTTTCTACAGATATTAAATTAACTAAAAGTATCCCTTATGGGAAACAAAGGGATGGGCTGAATTAAAGGAATAGGTTGGGCTAGTTAACTGCAGCAGGAACATGTCCTTAAGGCATAAATGGCTCATGCTATTGTTTGTGGCTTAAGAATGCCTTTAAGCGGTTTTCCTCCCTGGGCAGGCCAGTTGTTCCTTGCCCTCATTCCCATAAACCCACAACCTTCCAGCTTGGGCGTTAGGGCCATTATGAACTTGTCACAGTGCTGCAGAGATTTTGTTTATGGCCAGTTTTGGGGTCAGTTTATGGCCAGATTTTGGGGGGCTTTCTCCCAACACTAACGAATTGTTCTCAACCAGTAACTGTAATTAATTTCTATCTTCTTTTGCCAGTGATTGGTCCAAGGATGAGCATATGACCCAGTTCTGGCCAATGAGATACAAGTAATCTATTGACGCTTTTTTATTCTTTTTTATTCTCAGGAAAAAACAGAGTCTCATAAGCATAGAGTTCTTGCTTCCTGCCTTTGGATCTGGTTGCTGTGCTCAGTTCTGTGCAGTCGTGTCATGACCATGAGGCACAAAGCAGAACATAATATCAACGAGCTGAGGTTGGTGAAGCAGATGGAGGCAGAGTCAGTTTTATGGCTGACACTGTTGCAGGATTGGTCTGATGCCATCCAGTCTCCCTCTAAGCATCTTGTTAGGTGAATAGTAAAAGTTTGTATTGCTTAAATCAGTGTTAGTCAGTTTTCCTTATCACATCTCAAAATACCATAAAGTCATTGCAATTCAAATCACTATGGTATTGATATAGTCAGATAGTAACCATGTGATTTTGGGTGGAGACCAAACAGTATTAACTTGACCCCTAGAGAGGCCAGAGACTGAGGTGGGCCACATGGCAGCCAACCAGGGTTACGTGACTGAGCCTCAGTAAAGCTGGGGTGAGCTTCTCTGGGTGCCAGTGCTGTGTGTATTGCCACACACTGATGCCAGGAAAGCAGCACTGTCCAGGACTCTCCAGAGAGAACACTGGAAGTTCCAGGTTTGGAACTTTGCTAGAATCTGCCCTATGTGTCTCTTCCCTTGGATGATTTCACTCTGTATCCTTTTCCTGTAATAAACTATAACCGTGAACATAACAGCTGTCAGTGAGTTCTGAGTTCCTCTGGTGCATTATCAAACCCACGGATCTTAAGGACCCCCAAACTCACATTTGGTGTCAGAAGTGAGGGTAGGATAGACTGTGCTGCTTCTACCTCATTGATGTCTTTGATCAGTTTGGGCGCTTCTGGGTTATGCCAGCATAGTAAAACTAGTTAATAACTTTTCTATAGATTCAGTTTATTAGATTGTATTTTTCTGAAACATGGTCCATTTCCATTAAGTTTAAAATGTACTTCTGATTTTCTAAAAACTACTTCCCCTGCCATTTGCCACAATACATGTTGACCTGGAGGACATTATGTTAAGTGATGTAAACCAGACTCAGGAAAATATTGCATTATCTCCCTTTCATGTGGAATCTAAGAAAAAAGATGCCAAATATACAGAGTTAGAGAATAAAACAGCAAACACCAGGGGTGGTGGGGGGAACCAGGAGAGGAAATGGGGAGATGTAGGTCAGAGGATACGAAGTAGTGGATATGTGGGATGAGCAAGGCTCCAGGTCTAATGCACAGCATGAGGATTATAGGAAATAAAATTGTACTATATTTGGGATTCCTGATAAATGAGTGAATTTTAGCTATTCTTTTTTTTTTTTTTTGAGACGGAGTCTCGCTCTGTCGCCCCAGGCTGGAGTGCAGTGGTGCAGTCTCGGCTCACTGCAAGCTCCGCCTCCCGGGTTCACGCCATTCTCCTGCCTCAGCCTCCCAAGTAGCTGGGACTACAGGTGCACGCCACTATGCCTGGTTAATTTTTTTTTTTTTTTTTGAGACAAAGTCTTGCTCAGTCACCCAGGCTGGAGTGCAGTGGCTCGATCTCCGCTCACTGCAAGCTCCACCTCCTGGGTTCACGCCATTCTCCTGCCTCAGCCCCTCGAGTAGCTGGGACTACAGGCGCCCGCCACCACGCCCAGCTAATTTTTTGGTATTTTTTTAGTAGAGACTGGGTTTCACTGTGTTAGCCAGGATGGTCTCGATCTCCTGACCTCGTGACCCGCCCACCTTGGCCTCCCAAAGTGCTGGGATTACAGGCGTGAGCCACCGCACCCGGTCAAAAATAGCTACAATATTAATAAATAAAAGTTCTCATAGCCTACATCTTGTGTGCCCCTGCTCTGTATAGTGCTACCTAGATGGGCCTATCTCTCATTTAATTATTAATTACTATTAAAAACCATCTACACTTTCAATAAGGCTGGAAAGACACTCAGAGCTCCCAGACAAGCAGAAGCCTGTCTGGTGAGACAGGCTGCTCCATTCACTAGAGGGTCTCCCAAGAGACTCTCAGTTTCAGTCTAAAAATGTTTAGAGGAAAATAGCATTGTAGAGAGAGTCTAGGTTTGTCTAACACAGTTCAAATTTTTGTCTCTTTTCCTGGTGTCTCATTCAGGATAGCATGTGTCCCAGATAGAAGAGTTGGTTAGGACAGTAAAAAGCATTGTTTCCCAAACCATCAATAACTTGGTTTGGATAACACCCTGCTTCCACCAGCCAGTTCTTCTGAGAGAAGACAAAAGGCTCTGACCTGCCTCCAGGCACCTTACCTGCTATTCTCTTGCTGATGTCATAAATGATCAACAGCATCCCCTCATAGGCACATTGTCAGGACACCTAGAGAGCTGTGTGGAGCCAGAAGATACTGTTTCTGCATCCCAGGCATGTTGGTGAGCCTCAGGTGGCTGAAGTGGCCAGGGCTCCTGTAGGAAGGAGCTGAGAAGTGGACATTCTCCACACTCACCTCAGCCTCAGCAGAGAGGACATCAACTCCAAGCTTTTGCCTGGCAGGGTCTCCTCTTTTGTGATTTAGAGTCCCCATCCCCCTGATAGTTGCCATGAAAGTGGCTCTGGTGTAGCCTGCAAAGCAACGCCTATTCTCTGCCCTTGGATCTGTGGCTTCTCTCTGATCAGACACTGTGCGTACTCAGGGTGGCTGGCAATGGGGATGGATCCACCCAGGGCTCCTAGTGGGGATTCTTGGGGGGGTACTGTGGCCCTTTTCTAGAGCACTCACATTTCATTAAGAGGACTTCACAAGTCTCAATCTCACATACCCTCTGCTATTCAGCCACATTGCCCTTCTTACATGTTTCCAAACACCTGGATGCCTTTGCACACATGCTATTCCTTCAGCCTAGACTGCCCTTATTTGTGCTTTTGAGCGGTGGCTCATGCCTGTAATCCCTGCACTTTGGGAGGCCGAGGCCGGCAGATCGCCTGAGGTCAGGAGATCAAGACAAGCCTGAACAACATGGTGAAACTCTGTCTCTACTAAAAATACAAAAATTAGCCGGGCATGGTGGCGGGCGCCTGTAGTCCCAGCTACTCGGGAGGCTGAGGCAGGAGAATCACTTGAACCCTGGAGGCGGAAGTTGCAGTGAGCCAAGATGGCGCCACTGCACTCCAGCCTGGGGAACCGAGCGAGACTCGTCTCAAAAACAAAACAAAACAAACAAAACAAAACAAAACAAAACAAAAAAACTCCTCCTCATCCGTCAGTGCCATGTCAAATATTATCTTTGTAAAGCCTTTCTTCACTTTCTGCCTGAGTTAGTTCACTTCTGGTCTCCCATAGTTTGGTCCTATGTCTATTAGCACACTCCCTACCTCTCTCTGTCTCCTCCCTGCACAAGGATCTCAAGGGTAGAGACTGTGCCCTTCATATCCACACTCTCAGGCAAAGGTTTGGTGACTGGTATTGAGAAGAATGGTTTGGCTGTCCTTATACTGCCCTGGGATGGACATTCAGATTGTGGAAATAAACCCAGAGAGGAAAGTTTTGATGAATCAGCCCAAGTTTTCACTACATTTTTCTTTAAAAAGGATTCTGTGATTAACTGCACCCCAATTAGCAGGCACTCCTAAAATATTAATCATTTAACTATCACCCACGGCCCACTGAGTCACTATGCTGGGAGGGGCAGGAGGCAATGATTCCAAACATGTCTGCAAGTCTGATCCTCAGCCAGACCTTTCAACTATGCTACTCAGGAGAGAAAACCAAACTTTTCTTTCAAAGGAGAATGTATGGATTTCCCCCAGGGGGACAGCACACAGGACTGAGTTTGAAGGATGTTTTCTGCACACCTAGCATGTAATCTCTGATATTTTCCAACAAGTCAATGCATGGCTTATCCAGCAAATTACTTACATTAATAGACACCCATTATCTCTACTGAAAAGATTTCCTAGATAATGCTGTGACCGAAGTTTATAATTATACTGCAGAATGCCAGACCTCTCTGTGCAGGGCCCAAGTTTACCACTGTTCTAGCTCCTTCTGGTGGTACAGCTTTAGGACTTTATTGAGTGCCAAAAATCTTAGCTTTGAGTGTCTGAACTTCCTAAAATGAATGTCTCCTTGCAGCATCTGAAGTGTTAATTTTAATTTGTTCATTCTTCAAGAAGATTGGTGATGTTGCTTTTATTTTTTTATTATTTTTTATTATTTTTATTTTTTGAGACAGAGTCTCGTTCTGTCCCAGGCTGGAGTGCAATGGCATGATCTCAGCTCACTGCAACCTCTGCCTCCTGGGTTCAAGCTATTCTCCTGCCTCAGCTTCCTGAGTAGCTGGGATTTCAGGCACCCACCACCACGCCAGCTAATTTTTGTATTTTTAGTAGAGACGAGGTTTCACCATGTTGGTCAGGCTGATCTCGAACTCCTGACCTCATGATCCACCCACCTCGGCCTCCCAAAGTGCTAGGATTACAGGCATGAGCCACTGTGCCCAGCCATTGTTTTTATTTTTTATTTTAATTTTTAAAATTTTTATCATTTTTTTTTTTTTTTGAGACACAATCTCACTCTGTCACCCAGGCTGGGGTGCAGTGGTGCCATCTCAGCTCACTGCAACCTCCGCCTCCCAGGTTCAAGTGATTCTCCTGGCTCAGCCTCCCCAGTAGCTGGGACTACAGACACTTGCTACCACAGCCAGCCAGTTTTTGTATTTTTAGTAGAGACGGGGTTTTGTCATCTTGGCCAGGCTAATCTCAAATTCCTGACCTCAGGTGATCCACCCGCCTCGGCCTCCAAAAATGCCGGGATTACAGACGTGAGCCACCGCGCCCGTCCCTGTTGTTTTTAATAAGTAGTAATAAAAGGCCCAGCACGGTGGCTCACACCTGTAATCCCAGCACTGTGGGAGGCTGAGGCAGGCGGATCACGAGGTCAGGAGACTGAGACCATCCTGGTTAACACAGTGAAACCCCGTCTCTAGTAAAAATACAAAAAAAAAAAAAATTAGCCGGCCGTGGTGGCGGGCGCCTGTAGTTCCAGCTACTTGGGAGGCTGAGCCAGGAGAATGGCGTGAACCCGGGAGGTGGAGCTTGCAGTGAGCAGAGATCATGCCACTGCACTCCAGCCTGGGCGACAGAGCGAGACTCCATCTCAAAAAAAAAAAAAAATAAAAATAAAAATAAGTAGTAGTAAAATATGCAACCAAATTCATTACATTTTAAACCTGAAAGACCAAGTCATATCTCGAAGAGATATTTGCATACGCATGTTCATAGCAGCATTATTCACAGTAGCCAAGAGGTGGAAGCAACTCAAGTGTCTATCAACAGATGAATGGATAAACAAAATGTTACACATACACACATACACACACACACAAAATGGAACATTATTCAGCCTTAAAAAGGAAGGAAATTCTGACACATACTACAACATAGATGAATCATAAGAACATTATGCTAAATGAAATAAGCCCATCACAGAAAGGCAAATATTGTATGATTCCACCTAGAGTGGAATCTTATGAGGCACCTAGAGTAGTCAAAATCAGGCCAGGTATTGGTGGCTCACACTTGTAATCCCAGTCCTTTGGGAGGCCAAGGCAGGAGAATTGCTAGAGGCCAGGAAGTTGAGACCAGCCTGGGCAATATAGTGAGACCCCATCTCTACAGATTTTTTTTTTTTTTAATTAGCTGGGTGTTGTGGTGCATGCCTGTAGTCCTAACTACTCAGAAGGCTGAGGTGGGAGGATGGCTTGAGCCCAGGAGTTTGAGGCTGCAGTGAACCATGATTGCGCCACTGCACTCTAGCCTGAGCAACACAGTGAGACCCTGTCTCAAAAAAAGAAAAGAATCATAGAGACAGAAAATAGATGGTAGTTGCCAGGGCTGGGAGGAGGGGATAAATGGGGAATTGTTTAATGAGTACAAAGTTTCGGTTTTGCGACAGGGAAAAACTTGGAGATGTGTTGCACAACAATGAGAACATATTTAACATTACAGAACTGTAACCATTTAGATATGATTAGGAACAATTTTATGTGTTTTTGTTTGTTTTTTTGAGACAGGGTCTCACTCTGTTGCCCAGGCTGAATGAAGGGCAGTGACATGATCATAGCTGACTGCCACCTCGACCTCCCAGGCTCAAGCTATCCTCTCACCTCTGTCTCTCTGACTAGCTGGGACTTCAGGCATGTGCCACCACACCCAGCTACTTTTTAAATTTTTTGCAGAGACAGGGTCTTACTATGTTGCTCGGGCTGGTCTCAAACTTCTGGGCTCAAGCAATCCTTCTGCCTTGGCCTCCCAAAATGTGGGGATTACAGGCATGAGCCACTGTGCCCAGCCATCATGTGTTTTTTTATCCACAATAAAAAATTTAAACAAACAAACAAAATGCTGAGGGGTCTTCAGGATCACCTGGTCCATCCTTTTATAGACAGCACAAAGACTTGTCCAAGGTCATCATTCATTTCCTCAAGATGACCTGATTCACAGCCAGATGCTCATCATGCTCCAGTAGCTGTGGTGAGCTCCCTCTCCTCTTCTTTTTTTTTTTTTTTTTTGAGACGGAGTCTCGCTCTGTCACCCAGGCTGGAGTGCAGTGGCGCAATCTCGGCTCACCGCAACCTCCGCCTCCCGGGTTCACGCCATTCTCCTGCCTCAGCCTCCCGAGTAGCTGGGACTACAGGCGCCCGCCTCTGCGCCCGGCTAATTTTTTGTATTTTTAGTAGAAACGGGGTTTCACCATGTTAGCCAAGATGGTCTCGATCTCCTGATCTCGTGATCCGCCCTCCTCGGCCTCCCAAAGTGCTGGGATTACAGGCGTGAGCCACCGCGCCCGGCCTGAGCTCCCTCTCCTCTTCTGCGGGGGAAAGGAGGTACCCAAGGCCCTATGGTGCTCCCAAACAAAGCCAGGTCAGTGGGGAGAGGCTCTGCAAGGCTCTAGATTCTCATCATTCTCTCTGTCTTCTTTTCCATACCCTCATCTGCCTGCTGGGTTGCCGATTTTTACTGGACACAGATTTTTAAATTTTATTTTATTTTGAGACAGCGTCTCGCTTTGCTGCGCAGACTAGACTGCAGTGATGTGATCTGGGATCACTGCAACCTCCACCTCCCAGGCTCAAGCGATTCTCTTGCTTCAGTCTCTGGAGTAGGTGGGGCTACAGACGTGCACCACCGCAGCTAATTTTTTTTGTATTTTTGATAGAGATGGGGTTTCACCATGTTGGCTAGGCTGGTCTCAAACTCCTGGGCTCAAGTGATCCACCTGCCTCAGCCTCCCAAAGTGTTGGGATTACAGGCGCGAGCCACCGTGCTCAGCCTGGACACAAATATATATATCCATGAGAACAAGTCAAGTGCCATCTTGGGTCTTTTTTTGAACTTTTCTCCTGGATCAGAGACAGGCACCTTGGGTCTTGAAGATGACAGAAGCCCAAAGTGTTGACAAAGAATGGTAAAATGAGCACACCTAGCACCTGGGAAGACCTTTCTAAGCCCGGGGTTTGCAGTCGCATTCCCAGTAGACACTACCTTATCTCAGATTAGAATTTTTCTGGCCTCCGGGTTGGGTTGTTTGTTGGCCTGGGTCTACGTGCAACTTTCTGCTCAGGCTTAAGGAAACTCTACTACAAGCTTGGAGGCCTCCAAAACACTCTCGATGCAGAGCTTTAGTGTCACTGAATGCAAAGCTCTTTGCTAGTTATTCAAGGTGACCTGCCCTGACCCTAATCTCCTTTTCCTATCGTTTCTCATTGGAAACTAACATTGCCTAGTGGTTAAAGCTTGGATTTCGGTCAGGGTTGAATTCTGCTTTAGGCTTTATCTCTGTAACCTTAGGTAATCATTGATCTCACTGAGCCTCAGCTTTCTTTTAAGAAAAACGGGGAGATGGCGGGGCGCAGTGGCTCACACCTGTAATCCCAGCACTTTGGGAGGCCGAGGTGGGAGGATCACGAGGTCAGGAGATCGAGGCCATCCTGGCTAACACGGTGAAACCCTGCCTTTACTAAAAATACGAAAAAAAAAAAAAAAAATTAGCCGGGTATGGTGGCGGGCGCCTGTAGTCCCAGCTAGTCGGGAGGCTGAGCCAGGAGAATGGCGTGAACCCGGGAGGCAGAGCTTGCAGTGAGCTGAGATTGCACCACTGCACTCCAGCCTGGGTGACAGAGCGAGACTCTGTCTAAAAAAAAAAAAAAAAAAAAAAAAAAGCAGAAAAAGAAAAACGGGAAGATAACAGTATCCAGTGTGTGAGGGTTTGATGAGTTAATGCCTTCCAGATCTTAGTCTAGAACCTGATACACTGTCTTTTAAAGCACTTGGAAACTTGAGCCATTGTCATTGGCAGAGATGCCCTCTGCTCCAGCAGAATAGCTTCACTTATCAGATCTAGAGGTGGTCTGTTGTTCCAGCCTCCGTCTCTGCCTTGCTTTGCTCTTCCCCTTTCCTGGAGAATCTTCCCCAAATCCTACTGAGACCCAGCTCAATGCCAACCTCTTTTTAAAGGCTTCACTGACCTTCTCTGCTAGCAAGTATCTGTGGTGGAGATTGATTTGTACATGTCTGGGTAATAATGTAATTGTGAGGAAACTGCTAAGGATGGGTTTGTTGAACGTGCCCTCGTGGGTGGTCATGGAATGCAGGAGGCCACAGGACCTGACATAGGTGCCCTGGCTTCCTCTGGGCATCCTGGAAAGTTCTCTGAGAAGATTCCACAGATTCTGTCTTCACAGGAAGTCTGAGACCTCAGGGAGATACCTTCGTGACCCATTATTGGCCACTGCAAGTCTTGAAGACAGACATACCCTTACGAAAGGCATAAGGATATTGCATGGGTCTTCCTACTGGGCTGTAGGCTGTGCTCCAATTTACTAGTAAATGGAACTCTGGGTAGTAGGGTCCTTTTCTCTTTGCACCATCCTGAGTCCATGGGCTTGACCTCTACCCCTCCATCTCCTGCCTGTGTAAGATCCAAAAGTCCAGCCTAATTCTCCTTTCCTACATCCACAGCAAGTGCTCCTGCCTTGGATTATTTTAGGACTGCGGTTCCTCTCCTGGAACATGATGCCAATCAGCCTTGTGTAATTATTTAGTATATGATTTGCTCTTTTATTGGATTAGAGGCTTCTTTAGTGCGGGGATTATATTGGACTAATTTCTCTTTCATGTGAAGAACCAAGCATAGGACCTAGCTCATGTTTAGTACTCAGTGGCTAGGTACTAAATGGTTATAACTATTAACTTAATTGTTGTAATAGTTAAGACTGTAACTACCAATGACCACATGCTCATGATCTGCCTTGTACCATGCTAAGTGCTTTACATACATTATCTGCCAGCCTTACATCAGTTCTGTAAGGAAAGCATTACTATCCTCTTAAAGAGGAGGACTGGAGGCTTAAAGAGATTAAGTGACTTGGTCAAGGTCGTAGAGCAAGGAAAAGGTAGATTTGGAGTTTTAATTCAGTCTCCATCTGAATGGAGAGATGTGCGGGTGGCCATGTGAAACACATACGGAGCATCACTGCATTTGCACAATTTCCACCTCAAATCTGAACCTGGGCATGCAAGCCTGAAGACAGCTGGCTTCCCCCAGACAGCCTAGCCCAGCATCATAATGTGGGCTGCTGTCAGTTAGACCCAGCCTGGGGCTGCCAAATTAATGAGCCCCTAGACTATCCAAGATGATCTGCACAGTGGCTTCTGTTCTTTCCCTGGCTTCATCTTTATAGCTGTCCTCAGTGAGATAAGCACTGAAGAAGAATTAAATAAGGCCATGAGCACATCAACAATGAGAATGGTCAGTATCACCTATGCTGAGGTTTTGCCTGGGGCCAGAGGCCAGGCTTTGTCCAGAAAATTGGTACCTTT
Organism: Symphalangus syndactylus; assembly: GCF_028878055.3. NCBI lineage: Eukaryota > Metazoa > Chordata > Mammalia > Primates > Hylobatidae > Symphalangus > Symphalangus syndactylus. The sequence goes on from NC_072426.2 coordinate 93,595,963, forward strand.
AGGGTGCCAGCAGGGTGGAGAACTTGTCCTTGTCTGCACCCTATTTCATCCTGACTTGCTCTAAACCCTTCATCAGAACCTGAACCAGAGCTGAGGTTCACATGGATAATCTCTCCCTTGAGGCAGGGTTAACTCTCTTTGGCCTGCAGACAGCTAAGGAGAATGACATTCAATGGAAAAATTCAATGTTTTCAGGCTACTCAAAATTTCCTGTTAAAAAAGAAAAAACTATGCAAAAAAAAAACTTCCTGTCATTTGTCTATGATTTCTCATTTTAAGGATGAAAAAAATAAGACCCAGGGAGAGTAAGTGACTTCCCCAAAGTCACCAGCAATCTCCTGCTAGAGCCAGGCTACTGCTGAGGTCTCCTGGCTCCCTGCCCAGAGCTCTAGCCACCATAACACAGTTGCTTAGCTTTAAACTCAATTTGCTTATTTGAGGCAAAGCTAAAAGAAGACACAATTTCTTTTTGTTGTTGTTGTTTTTGAGACACAGTCTTGCCCTGTTGCCCAGGCTGGAGTGCAGTGGCACGATCTTGGCTCCCTGCATCCTCTGTCTCCTGGGTTCAAGCAATTCTCCTGTCTCAGCCCCTTGAGTAACTGGAGTTACAGGCATGAGCCACCACACCCAGCTAATTTTTGTATTTTTTTTTTTTAGTAGAGATGAGGTTTCGCCATGTTGGTCAGACTGGTCTTGAGCTCCTGACCTCAGGTGATCTGCCCACCTTGGCCTCCCAAAGTGTTGGGATTACAGGCATGAGCCACCGCGCCCAGCCAGAAGGCACAATTTCAAAGTCTCTGAATATATATTTGAGCATTTCCATAGACAGATGGCTCCTCCAGCCTCTCCCTTTGCATTATGAGTTTGAGGCTGCTTGGTGGAATGAAGAAAGGATTGACTTTGAAGCCAGCTGGGCCCTTTCAAAGCCTTGGGCTTTGACTCTTGTCAAAATCACTTTCTCTCTCTAGCCCTAGGACTGTTGTCTATAAAATGGGACCATTACCTGCCTGGCAGAGCTGTTGTGTTCCTGCTTATTTTTGGAGCTCAATTCTAACGTCACTTTCAGTGTTCCCTGACCTTCTATCTAAAGTGGTCTCTCTAGAGGACTTCTGATTTTAATTCTGATATATAAAGAGGTTAGAAGCACTCTCATCTTTACAAAAAAAATAAGGGAAACTGGAAAATCAATGACTTTTTCTGGATCTATCAGCAAACTGAGTTTGGAGGCCGAATCTCTATCTTGGTTCTGGAGAGAAAGGCTCTTCCAAGAAGTCCAGCTGAGATCTCCTTACTTGGAGCAGAAGCCAGCTCAGTGACGCCTCAGAACGGATGGTCCCAACTTACAATGGTTCCACTTACAATTTTTTTATTTTATAATGGTGTGAAAATGACACACATTCAGTAGAAACCACACTTTGAATTTTGATCTTTTCTAGGGCTAGTGATATGTGGCACAATGCTCTCTTGCAGTGCTGGGCTAATGTAAATGTTCTGAACATACTTAAAGTAGTAGGCTAAGTTGTCATGTTTGGTAGATTAGGTGTGTAAAATACATCTTCAACTTATGATATTTTCAACTGATGATGGGTTTATTGGGACATAACGGCATCATGAGTCCAGGAGCATCTGTAGTAATTCTGATGAATTACTGCAGGTAGTGTGTGGATTAGTGTGAGAAGGACAAACATCTATAGCTGCAGTCTTAGTGGTGGCCCCCACACTTTTTTTTTTCCTCTGAGACGGAGTCTTGCTCTGTCACCCAGGCTGGAGTGCAGCGGCGCAATCACTGCTCACTGCAAGCTCCGCCTCCCGGGTTCACGCCATTCTCCTGCCTCAGCCTCCCAAGTAGCTGTGACTACAGGCGCCCGCCACCACGCCCAGCTAATTTTTTGTGTTTTTAGTAGAGATGGGGTTTCACCGTGTTAGCCAGGATGGTCTCAATCTCCTGACCTCGTGATCCTCCTGCCTCGGCCTCCCAAAGTGCTGGGATTACAGGCATGAGCCACTGCGCCCGGCTGGCCCCCACACTTTCATGGACTTTATTTTCAAGAAACAAACAAGGAACCCCTGGTGAAGACTTGAGGAAGTTCCCCTTATGATTTAGTGGTTCTGGAAGTGGAGGAGAAGAGTAATCCCTGTGAAATATGCCTGGAATATTTTACATAACAGAGATCTAATCTTCAGAGGAAAAGACTCTGGCAGAAGCTGATCTCAGTTGGGAAAAGAACATTCATTCCACTCAGTTGGAAAAATAACATTCTAACATTCCATAATGTTAGAAGAAACATTAGTTTCCTCTAACCTTTCTGTCTCACTTAAGGGGGAAAAACACAGTCAACAGGAATCAAGACTTCAGGAAAATAAGCTAGAAGTGTTGCAGCCAGGGAAGGGAGTATGGAGAAACACTTGAGAAAGTCATGCCAGCATTATCTTACTACCCAAACTAAATAAAGACTAAATAAAGACTTTACAAGAAAGGAAAACTATAGCCAATATAGCCAACTATAGCCCAATATCTTTTATGAACATAGACACAAAAATGATCAACAAAAAAGTAGCAAACAGAAGGAATGCTTTCTCTCTAGTATCTGGATTAAGGCAAGGATATCCTTCTCATCACTCCTATTCGACATTATACTGAAAGTCCTAGCTACTGCAATAAGAAAATAAAATGAATACATATTTAAATTGGGAGACAAACTGTCTTTATTTGCAGATGACATGATTGTCTATGAAAAAAATCTCGAAGAACCTACCAAAAACAAAAACAAAAAAACTCTTGGAACTAATAAGTGAGTACAGCAAGGTGAATATACAAAAGATTGCTTTTATATATGCCAGCCATGTACAAATGGAATTTGAAATAAAAAATTCCATTTATAATGGCACCAAAAATACTTAAGTATAAAAATCTAACAAAATATATATAGGATCTACATGTGGAAAAGTACAAAATACTGATGAACTAAGTCAAAGATGGTTTAAATAAATGGAGACCTATTTCCGTCTCATGGATTAAAACAGTAACAAGCTAGGCACTGTGGCTTATGCCTGTAATCCCAGCTACTCAGGAGTCTGAAGTGGGAAGATTACTTGAGGCCAGGAGTTCGAGACCAGCCTGGGTAACATAGTGAGACCCCGTATCTAAGAAATTGAAAAATTAGCTGGGTGTGGTGGCTCATGCCTGGAGTCCCAACTACTCGGGAGGCTGAGGCAGGAGAATCTGTTGAGCCCAGGAGTTTGAGGCTGCAGTGAGCTATGATCATACCGCTGCACTCCAGCTAGGGCAACAGAACAAGACCCTGTCTCTGAAAAAAGAAAGAAAGCCTGGTGCAATGGTTCATGCCTGTAATCCCAACCCTTTGGGAGGCCAAAGTGGGAGGATTGCTTGAAGCCAGGAATTGGAGACCAGGCTGTGAAACAATGTGAGACTCCATCTCTGAAAAATTGAAAAATTAGCCAGTCACAGTTCCAACTACTCAGGAGGCTGAGGTGGGAGGATCACTTGAAGCCGAGAATTTGAGGCTTCAGTAAACTATGATCATACTACTGCACTCCAGCCTGGGCCTTGTATCAAAAAAAAAAAAAAAGGAACAAAGAAATACTCAATATTCTTAAAATATTAATTATTCCCAACTTGCACTATAGATTCAATGCAATCCTGATCAGAATCCCAGAAAGCTATTTTGTAGATATCAACAAATAGATTCTAAAGTTTATATGAAAGGAAAAGACTTCAAATAACCAACACAACACTGAAGAAGAAAAAAGCTGAAGTAGTAATACCACCAATTTCTTTTTTTTCTTTTTTCTTTTTTCTTTTTTTTTTTGAGACAGAGTCTTGCTCTGTAGCCCAGGCTGGAGTGCAGTGGTATGATCTCGGCTCATTGCAAGCTCCGCCTCCCAGGTTCACGCCATTCTCCTGCCTCAGCCTCCCATAATACCACCAATTTCAAGGATTACATGAAGCTATAGTAATCAAGACAGTGTGATATTGGTTAAATAGATATATAGGTCACAAAAATATGGTCAACTGATCTTTGACAAATGCACAAAGGCCATTCACTGGAGAAAGGATGATCTTTTCAACAAATAGTGGTAAGCAATTGGATGCACAGATGTAAAAAATGAACCTAAATACACACTTTGCACCTTTCACAGAAATTAACTCAAAATGAATATAGACCTAAACGTGAAACAATGTGGCTTCTCCCTGTGGCCTTTTATTTTCTTCATAGTACTTACCACACTCTGGACTTATTTTCATACAGTACTTCAAATTTATTTGTTCTATTGCTTATTATCTCTCTTTCCAGCTACTCTGAAGCTCCAGAGGGATGGCTGTGTCTGGTAAGTGCTCAATAAATAACCATTATTATTTTCAAGTTGCCCCTTGGTTTACTTAGACTATCTTAGCATAATTATTGAGAAATATGGAGGCCAAAGCAGGGGTGGTTTACACAAGATTAAGTACTAAGTAAACCCCCATAAAAAGAAACACAAAAAGGAAACATTTCTGCAGGTTATGGAAGATCTGATTGTCTAGGCTGACTCTTTGTATAAGCAGAAACATGGACCTGACCTCAGGATCCCTGCTGAAAGTCCTGCTGCAATTAATAACCATCCATTTCAAATGGTAGTTACCAGGGGCTGGGATGGGAGTGGAGGTTGGGAAGATGTTGGTCAATGGATATAAAATTTCAGTTAGATTGGAGGAATAAATTCAGAGATTTGTTGTACAACATGGTGACTAAAGTTAAAAACAATGTATTGTACACTTGAAAATGGTTAACATTTTTAGTGTGCGTGCCACAAAAAATGATAAGTATGTTAGGTAATGCACATGTTAAACATGTTGTACTATATATATAATATATATAGTTTTTATTTGTCAATTTAAAAAACAAGCAAAAGGCCAGTTGCGGTGGCTCACACCTGTAATCCCAGCACTTTGGGAGGCCGAGGTGGGTGGATCACCTGAGGTCAGGAGTTCGAGACCAGCCTGACTAACAAGGTGAAACCCCTTCTCTACTAAAAATATAAAAATTTGCTGGGCGTGGTGGCGGGTGCCTGTAATGTCAGCTACTTGGGAGGCTGAGGCAAGAGAATCACTTGAATCCAGGAGGCGGAGGTTCCAGTGAGCCGAGATCACACTATTGCACTCCAGCCTGGGCAACAGAGTGAGAATCTGCCTCAAAACAAAAAAATAAAAACAAACAAAAAAACAAAAAAAAAACCCCTACCTAGTTCAGATGAACATTTGTGAAGTGCTGGTGCCCCCACATGGCTGTGGGAGGAAAACCAGCTGGGGTTTTTGTTAATGTAGAGAAAAAAAACAGTAGGGTGGCAGGAAATTGTCCCTTAGCAGCGACAACTACAACTTTAAAATTACACAGGTCTAGCACAGCAACAACAATCATGACAGCAGCAGCAGCCAATGCTGATGCCATCGGGAGTCCCTGTGGTCCAGGCATGCTAATTCTATGTGCTCTATGTGAATTATCTCATTTAAGTGTCACAGGGAGTAGTGGAAGTTGGGGATGGATGTTCATGGGTGGGATAACCAGAGACTGACTTCTTGAGTTTGAGATGCGTGAAGGTCTATGCCTAGAAGGAAAGTCAGAAGCATTTAGCTAATGACTGTTGTATTAGTGATCACAATATAGCCATGAGCAATGGTAATGGAAATTACAGTAATGAACCCGAGGGCAATTTTACAACAAGAGAACAGTTTCAGTGGGTTCTCCTCCCTGCATTTGAGTAGAGTAATAGTTTATTTAGAATTATATTCAGATAGATAATCAGATAAACTGAAGAATGTGGTAGTGTCTCTCATTTCCCTCCAGGAGACTGACTTTCCCACCAAATTGTAGATAGAGAAGCTGCAAATGTGAGCCTCACAAAAACCAGCAGGTTTAAGAGACCAAGGAGAGAAAAGAAAAACCCAAAAGTGTTATATTTAATACATTTACCCTGCCCAGCATATGAATGCAACCCCAAGACTAGCAGTCACCTAACAATCTCAACAACCAGAGAGGTCAATTTTCCTCCTAGAGTGAGGACAGGTAGAGAAAATAACCAGAGAGTTCCCTCCTTTACTCTTCCATCCTGGAGGCTGGCGAGGAAGAATCCTGTTGAAACACAAAAACTATTAGATGGGGACTCTAGCACGCCATGTTAACAGTCACGATGAAAGCCAGAGTGACAAATGTACATTTCCTACTTTTGAAAATGAAGAAGTTGAGCTGCCCAGATTCATATTGGTAAGTTTTGCTTAAAAAAATTAATTTTTCCCAAATGAAAAAACATCTTTATTTTATATGGGATTCATGATCTTTATAAAAAGCTTTATGATACAGAAAAGCATGACAAAATACAAATTCAATAGTAATCCTATCACTCCAATGACCATCTTTCCAGATAGTTCTCTGTGGATAGACACACCAGTACACAAAAACACATACTTACCCTGATATTATAAATTTGTATCTTTCTACATTATTGCTTTTAATGGCTACACAATGGCCATAGTGGAACATTTCCATGATGAATCCCAGTAATGTCTTTTGTTCTATCTACCTACCTATCTGATTTATATAAGAAATTAAGCGCAGACATACCTCATTGTATTGTGTTTTGCTTTGTTCTGTTTTTCAGATATTGCATTTTGTTTAAATATTACAGGTCTGGCTGGGCACAGTGGCTCACGCCCATAATCCTAGCAATTTGGGAGGTCGAAGCGGGTGGATTGCCTGAGCTCAGGAGTTCGAGACCAGCCTGGCCAACATAGTGAAACCCAGTCTCTACTAAAAATACAAAAAATTAGCCAGGCGTGGTGGTGCACGCCTGTAATCCCAGCTACTCAGGAGGCTGAGGCACGAGAATTGCTTGAACCTGGAGGTGGAGGTTGCAGTGAGCCGAGATCGTGCCACTGTACTCCAGCCTGGACGACACAGCAAGACTCTGTCTCAAAAAAAAAAAAAATTAGCAGGGTACGGTAGCGCATGCCTGTAATCCCAGCTACTAGGGAGGCTGAGGCAACAGAATCGCTTGAACTTGGGAGGCAGAGGTTGCAGTGAGCTGAGATCGCACCACTGCATTCCAGCCTGGGCGACAGAGTGAGGCTCCACCTCAATAAAATAAATAAATAAATAAATAAATAAATAAATAAATAAATATTAAGGTCTGTGGCAATCCTGTGTCATGCAAACCTATCGGTGCCATTTTTTCCAACAGCATGTGCCCACTTTGTGTCTCTGTGTCATATTTTGGTAATTTCCACAATATTTCAAACTCATTCATTATTATTATATGTGTTACAGGGATCTACAATCAGTGATCTCTGATGTTACTTTGTAATTATCTACAATTACACCCACATAAGATGGTGAACTCAACCAATAAATACTGTGTGTGTGACGGTGAACTCAATCAACAAATACTGTGTGTGTTCTGACTGCTCCACAAACACACCATTCCTTCATCTCTCTCCCTCTCCTCATGCCTTCCTATTCCCCAAGACACAACAATATTGAAATTAGGCCAATTAATAACTGTACAACGGCCTCTAAATGTTCAAGTGAAAAGAAGAGTCACATGTCTCTCATTTTAAGTCCAGAGCTAGTTATGGGCTGGGCCTGGTGGCTCACGCTTGTAATCCCAGCACTTTGGGAGGCCAAGGCGGGCAGATCACCTGAGGCCAGGTGTTTGAGACTAGCCTGACCAACATGGTGAAACCCTGTAGCTACTACACATATAAAAATTAGCTGGACGTGGGAGGTTGCCTGTAGTCTCAGCTACTCAGGAGGCTGAGGCACAAGAATTGCTTGCTTGAACCTGGGAGGTGGAGGTTGCAGTGAGCTGAGATCGCCCCACTGCACTCTAGCCTGGGCCACAGAGCGAGACCCTGTCTCAAAAAAAAAAAAAAAAGTAGTAATGGTTAGGCTTAGTGAGGAAGGCATGTCAAAAGCCAAGACAGGCTGAAAGCTAAGCCTCTTGTGCCAAACAGCCAAGTTGTGAATGCAAAGGAAAGGTTATTGAAGGAAAGTAAAAGTGCTGCTCCAGTAAACACACAAATGATAAGAAAGCGAATATGGAGAAAGCTTTAGTGGTCTGGATGGAAGATCAAACCAACCACAATATTCCCTTAAGCCAAAGCCTAGTCCAGAGCAAGGCTCTACCTCTCTTCAATTCTGTAAAGGCTGAGAGAGATGAAAAAGCTGCAGAAGAAAAGTTTGAAGCTAGCAGAGGCTGGTTTATGGAAAGAGGCCATCTCCATAACATAAAAGTGCAGGGTGAAGCAGCAAGTGCTGATGTAGAAGCTGCAGCAAGCTATCCAGAAAATAATTGAAAATAATTATCCTGGGATAATTGATGATGGTGGCTACACTAAACAACAGATTTTCAATGTAGATGAAATAGCCTTCTATAAGAAGAAGATGCCATCCAAGACTTTCATGGCTACAGAGGAGAAGTCAATGCCTGGCTTCAAAGCTTCAAAGGACAGGCTGACTCTCTTGTTAGGGTCTAATGCATCTGGTGACATTAAGTTGAAGCCAACACTCATTTATCATTCTGAAAATCCTAGGGGCCTTAAGAATGATGCTAGATCTACTCTGCCTGTGTGCTATCAATGGAACAACAAAGCCTGGATGATAGCACATCCGTTTATAGCATGGTTTGCTGAACGTTTTAAGCCCACTCTTGAGATATACTGCTCAGATGAAAAGATTTCTTTCTTTTTTTTGTTTTTTTTGAGATCGAGTTTCACTCTTGTTGCCCAGGCTGGAGTGCAATGGCACCGTCTTGGCTCACTACAACCTCCGCCTCCCGGGTTCAAATGATTCTCCTGCCTCAGTCTCCTGAGTAGCTGAGATTGTAGGCATGTGCCACCATGCCCAGCTAATATTTTTGTATTTTTACTGGAGACAGGGTTTCACCATGGTCTCAAACTCCTGGTCAGGCTGGTCTCGAACTCCTGACCTCAGGTGATCCACCCACTTCAGCATCTCAAAGTGCTGGTATTACAGGCATGAGCCACTGTGCCTGGCCAAAAAGATTTCTTTCAAAATATTACTGCTCACTGACAATGCGTTTTGTCACCTGAGAGCGCTGGTGAAAATGTATAAGGAGGTAAATGTTGTTTTTATGCCTGCTAACACAACATCCGTTCTGTAGCCCATGGATCAAGGAGTAATTTTGACTTTCAAGTCTTATTATTTAAGAAATACATTTTGTAAGGCTATAGGTTCCACGGATGGTGATTCCTCTTATAGATCCAAGCAAAGTAAATTAAAAACATTTGGAAAGTCTTTGCCATTCTACATGCCATCCAGAACACTTAACGATTCATGAACATTGTGAGCACTGTTGAAATGACAACAAAGATTTACACTATTCCACAAACTTAGTTGATAAAGCAGTGGCAGTGTTTGAAAGGATTGACTCCAATTTTGAAAGAAGTTCTACTGTGGATGAAATGTGGCAAACTTCACTGTTGTCTTATTTTAAGAAATTGCCACAACCACCCCAGTCTTCAGCAACTACCACCCCGATCAGTCAGCAACCATCAACGTTAAGGCAAGACCCACCACCAGCAAAAAGATTACAATTCAGAGAAGGTTCACATGATTGTTAGCATTTTTTAGCAAAAAAAGTATTTTAAAATTACATATGCATTTTTTTAAAAGACATAATGCTATTGCACACTTAATAGACTACAATATAGTATAAACATAATTTTTACACGTGCTGGGAAACCAAAAACTGTGCGTGACTGGCTTTATTGCCATATTCGCTTCATTGCAGTGAACTTGCAGTATCTCTGAGGCATGACTGTACCAAATCAAAGTACTCTTTTTGTAATCAGCCCTCAAAATTGTCAGTCCATGTTTGTGTGTTTTTGCTTTTGTTCTGGGAGGTTGTTTTAGGAAATGTTCAGATCTTTGTTTTAAGAAAAGGTCAGATGCTAAGCAGATTGGAAGCTGGGGTAGAAAACCACAAGATTCTGAAGTTCATTCTGCCAGTAATATAAAAGGAAACCCTTAGAGGCAATGTCAGCAGGCAGACCTTAGTAAAGTTCACCAAACTTGGAGCTCCTCCCCTGCATATCTGTCCCTCATCTCTCTCATACTGCTCCCTGGCGGTGAGCGCGGATGGTCGAGGTTGGTCCCAGCAACTTTCTGGTATGTCAATGTTTTCCTTCTCCCTTAGGTACTTAAAGGACACTAGGCAGGAGAAAAAGATACCTTTAAAAAGAGAAGCTTGCTTTCTAGTCATGTAGATGCTGAGTCTAATAAAAGTTTCGATTTTTTACTATTTATTTATTTATTTATTTATTTTTGAGACGGAGTCTTGCTCTGTCACCTAGGCTGCAGTGCAGTGGCATGATCTTGGCTCACTGCAACCCCCACCTCCGGGATTCAAGGAATTCTCCTGCTTCAGCCTCCCGAGTAGCTGGGACTACAGGCGTGCGCCACCATGCCCAGCTAATTTTTGTATTTTTTTGTAGAGATGGGGCTTCACCATGTTGGCCAGGCTGGTTTCAAACTCCTGCCTTGGCCTCCCAAAGTGCTGTGATTACAGGTGTGAGCCACTGCACCCGGCCCATCAGTTTTTTATTTTTGTTTTGTCTCCATTCTTCATTGAGCAAAGGGGCTACACCCTCTCGTTTATCCTTTAGATAGCTTTGTTGCCATCTGCTTTTTTGTCTGGAGTTTCTAAAGTTTGATGCATATTTAGACCTGATATTTTGTTATAGTTTTGAATGACAATATGTTGAAAAGTAGCTCCTTAGTTTTGCCATCATTCTTCATGTCTAAAGAATATTATTAGTTGGATGAGGTGGTGTGCACCTGCAGTCCTCAGCTACTTGGAGGGTCTGAGGTGGGAAGATCACTTGAGCCCAGGAGGTTGAGGCTGCAGTAAGCCTCGATTACCTACTGCACTCCAGCCTGTCTCTAAAAAAATTAAGAATATCACTTCCCTATAGTGGAAAAATTATAGTTAAATATAGAATAACCACTTTCAGGAAGGAATTTGGTTTAAATTCCAGGCAGAGCAACTCAATTTTTGCTAAGAGCCTCTAGGGAACTTGTCTCTTGTGATGAAACTTGTGAAGCGTGGCTAGATAATTTTATTTCTTCTCCGTGGTACCTGTTCACTCACTGGCTTCAACTCCAGAGAGGTCATTTCTGCCAGAGAGAAAACACAGCACACTTCTTCCTGATGGGCTGCAGGCATATGGCTTTATGAACTCAGTGTCCACTCAGCCTTACTCCAAACTGCTCCTGATTCCAAAGACATTTTGTCTTGGCTGTCTTTCTCTAAAGATTTTCTTCCTTTGGATAGCATCTGCCAGGGAACTTCACTGAGTTGCATCCTCTCCATAGATTTTCTGACAGCATTTGCTGGGGAGAATTGCCCCGGCTCAAAGTATTCATTACTTATTCCTCTCCTAAATAATTGCTTGGAAGATTTTTATCCTGATGAATCTTATACTTGAAACTTTTAATCTCTAGATGGCATTATTTGACTAGATATACATACTATTATTTTTGGTGACATATGCTGGGGATTTTGTTCTTTATTTAGGAGCTTTACTTGTGGCAATGAGGATTCTTTTGACATTTTATTTTTAAGGGATCTGGCAATGGATACAACATGACTGAAGACATGTTCTTCGGAATATTATCCTATGGAATCACTCTGGTAAGCTTGGCTGTTCCCAAAGAGTAATCCTAAGAAACTGCACCCTGGGGCTTGCCCTTATACATTGGTTTAATTCCCCCTGATTTCAAGATTTGCTTAGTTTTATCGTTTCTCATTGAGTCAACATCCCTCAGAATTCGCTTCATTTGAGGTTTTGTTCTGAACATCTTGATCTATGGGTATTATTTTTCTGTATAAACATCTGCTCTGGCCAATCCATTTGGTGAAAGTTTCTCTTTCTAAGGCCATTTTCTCAGTAATTACGTTCTAAATGTGGTACTGGACATATCTCTTCCAGACCAGAGTTTTTGCGAATTTTCTCTCTGGATTTCTCTGTGAATTTGACTCAAATGCTCCTGAAGAGCCTAGTAGGGAACCATGTTTTGTTCAACCCCTCCTTTCTTCAAGTAACCCCCTGAAAGGGCTGCTTGGGAAACTGGGTCCCAGTCACATTTGTCTATTGATAGAAAATGCATTGATTTCACCTAGGGAAATGTGCCCCAATCTTTTTTTTTTTTTCTGAGACAGTCTCACTCTGTTGCCCAGGCTGGAGTGCAGTGGCACAATCTCGGCTCACTGCAAGCTCTGCCTCCTGGGTTCACACCATTCTCCTGCCTCAGCCTCCTGAGTAGCTGGGACTATAGGCACCCGCCCCCACGTCCGGCTATTTTTTTGTATTTTTAGTAGAGACAGGGTTTCACGTGTTAACCAGGATGGTCTCGATCTCCTGACCTCGTGATCTGCTTGCCTTGGCCTCCCAAAGTGCTGGGATTACAGGTGTGAGCCACCGCGCCTGGCCACCCAATCATCTTTTCAAAAATGAGCTTTAAGTCCTGGCGCGGGGACTCACGCCTGTAATCCCAACACTTTAAGAGGCCTAGGTGGGCAGATCATTTGAGGTCAGGAGTTCGAGACCAGACTGACTAATATGGTGAAACCCTGTCTCTACTAAAAATACAAAAAAATTAGCTGGGCATGGTGGTGGATGCCTGTAGTCCAAGCTACTCAGGAGGCTGAGGCAGGAGAATCACTTGAACCCAGGAGGTGGAGGTTGCAGTGAGCTGAGATCACGCCACAGCACTCCAGCCTGGGTGACAGAGCGCGACTCCATCTCAAAATAAATAAATAAATAAAATAACATAAAAATGAGCTATATTTTAAAAAGCATTTCTTTTTGAAGAGCCTTGTCTTCAATACCTTTATCCAAGGATCTCAGACTTCCAAGAGACCCTCCTGGGCTAATTATTTTGTGGCCAATTTTATTCATGAAATCTCTTTCTTTAGCAATTTCTTTATTTATATTTGGAGACAGAGTCTGGCTCTGTTGGGTGTGATCTTGGCTCACTGCAACCTCCACCTCCTGTGTTCAAGCCATTCTTGTGCCTCAGCCTCCTGAGTAGCTGGGATTACAAGGGTGCGCTACCATGCCCAGCTAATTTTTTGTATTTTAGTAGAGACGGGGTTTCACCTTGTTGCCCAGGCTGGTCTCCTGAGCTCAGGCAATTTGCCCAACTTGGCTTCCCAAAGTGCCAGGATTACAGGCATGAGCCACCCACCACACCCAGCCAGCAATTTATTTTTGAGGGAATTTTATAAACACTGATTTTATTCACTGATGATGACACTTACGAACATAGAGGAATTTTTCCCTAGCTAACATTTCTTATGAAATTGATTTCTATTCTCTAGTAAGAAGTAACTTGGCAAATTAAAAAGAAGCAAACAAAAAAACCCTTAATTTCTTTTTCTTTTTTTTGAGACAGGGTCTTGCTCTGTCACCCAGGCTGGAGTGCAGTGGTGCAATATCAGTTCACTGCAACCTCCACCTCACGGGTTCAAGAGATTCTCTGCCTCAGCCTCCCAAGTAGCTGGAACTACAGGGGCATGCTATCACGCCCAGCTAATTTTTGCATTTTTTTGTAGAGACAGGGTTTCACCATGTTGGCCACACTGGTCTCTTGACCTCAAGTGATCCACCCGCCTCAGCCTCCCAAAGTGCTGGATTACAGGTGTGAGCCACCATGACCGGCCAAAGAACTTAATTTCTATTGGCCATTGCTATGGTCCCCTAAAAATTCATATGTTGAAACTAAATCCCCAATGCAATAGTATTAAAAAGGTGGGGTCTTTCGGAGGGGATTAGGTTAGGAGGCCTCTGCCCTCATGAATGGGATTAGTGCCCCTATTAAAGAGGTTTGAGGGAGCCTGTTTGCCCCTTTCGCCATGTGAGAACACACTGAAGGCACCATCTGTGAGGAAGGCCCTCATCAGACACTGAATTTGCTAGCAGCTTGATCTTAGACCTCTCAGTCTCCAGAACTGTGAGAAATAAATTTCTGTTTAAAGATTACCCAGTCTAAGGTATTCTGTTATAGTGCTCTGATTGGACTAAGATAGCACTCATTTTGAGGTTTTTATCTTGGCCAGGCTCACCTATGGAATTTATGTCTCCTGGAGATAACTTTTGCAAAGTCTCTCTTCAGCTAGTTGCATCCATGTAGTTAGTTTCTTCAGACATATGATCTGAAAGTGTTTCATCCTGGCCCATTGAGGCCTTGGAATATGTCCCTAATGGTGACTTGTTGTTGTTGATTGCAGTCTGGCTGATAATAGCCATGGGTTGCATCACTGGTGGCAATGACTCCTCATGAATTTATCCCTTCCTGGCAGTATAGGTGAACTCTTTCTTTTCTGGTGCCTCTTGTGGAACAATTTTTTTTTTTTTCTCAACAATCTTTGCCTGTGAACTATATTTCTGCTGATATTTTTGATTGTTTCATTTCACTTTGGATAAACTTATCTACAAGTCAGCCCTTTTCAGACAATGCTACCTCTGCATCCTGTCATTTTATTCCTGGAGATTCTTTTTTGACAGTGGTAACTGAGAAATTTTTTCCTTTCTAATGATACTTTGGAATCAGTATCTTTTTACCATGAGTCTGGAGGAGAGCAGACCCAAGAAATCTATGCAGTGCCAGCCCAACTTCTGACCACGGCTCCCAAAGTTCTGCTTTCTGGGAACCTTACTGGAACTCTCTTCCCTCTGTGACCTTTGGACTTGCCTTTTGTTGAAAGACATTGAGTTAGTTTCTTCTTGACAAACGGAACTCAAACATGAAAGCAGAAAGACCCAGAGAGCCTTCCCTTTGCCAATGTGACATGCAGTATGCCTCAGCAGTAAGCCACCCTTGAAAAACTGTCAGCTGAGCACACAGCTGTCTTCATACAAATCACAAATTTTAATCCTTCCAGGAAAATTCATCATCAGTTTTTCTTTGCTGACAAGCATCTTCTTATAGACACATTTTTAGTTGATTTAAGCTATTTCATTCTTTCTTATATTCCGAAAATATGTTTGTAATATCACAGCTTTTGTATTTGTTCCCCTAAAGTTGTTCTTTTTAATTCCTTTACTAAAGGTAGAAAGGGGTATTTATTTTTCCCATAGGATATTATTCCAACATTTGAAAATAGATTTGTAATCTGCACAAAAATATAAGAATGATATCACTCAGTACTAATTGGTCAAAAGGATGTTTTCACTGGGCGATAGTATTCTGTCACTGGGAAGAACTTTATAAATTTTATCACTTATATTGTTATAACAATGTGCCTAAAGTATCTAATACGAATTTTTGAAATATCTTGTTTGGGGCCATAAATGCTTAGAGAATTGTTAATTCTGGCTGGTAATCAAGACAAATAAAATATGCATGAGTAAGCTTAAATGCTTCTGGATAACAATGGTTATTTGAAAGCTCTGTGAATATTTCATATCATCTAAGAGGCAAGAAAAAGACTGTAATCAACTTGCAGCAAAATGTCCCTGAACAGGGAAAAAAGACTTTCTTTGTTAGATTGTATTAATCAAGACAGCCCAGCAGCCAAGCGTGTGGGCCCCTAACAGGCAGACGTCAGTGCCACCTCCTGGTGTCTGCCCTTGGCCCAGCCATTAATTTCTCTGAACCTTAAGTGTTTTCTCATCCATAACATGGGGATTATGAAAGTGTCCAACTCATGGGGTGCTGTGAGAATTAAATGAGATAATGCAATTAAGCACTTAGCACAGTGCTTGGTACACGTTAAACAGCCAAATACGTCAGTTACCTTTATTGAAAACTAACATAAACTTTTCCTTTTTTTATTTTGAGAGACAGGGTCTTCCTCTGCTGCCCAGACTGGAGCAGTGGTGCAATCATGGCTCACTGCAGCCTCTACCTCCTGGGCTCAAGCCATCATCCCACTTCAGCCTCCTAAGTAGCTGGGACCACAGGTGCTTGTCACCATGCCCAGCTAATTTTTAAATTTTTTATAGAGACAGAGTTTCGCTGTGTTGCCAAGGCTGGTCTTGAACTCCTGGCCTCAAGTGATGCTCTCGCCTTGGCCTCTTAAAGTGTTGGGATTATAGGCGTGAGCCACCTCCTGGCTTAAAATAATCCTTTTTAATAATGTATTTCTTTCTTTTTTCTCTTTTTTTTCGTTTTCTTTTTTTTTTTGAGACAGAGTCTTACTCTGTTGCCCCGTCTGGAGTACAGTGGCTGATCTCAGCCCACTGCAACCTCCACCTCCCGGGTTCAAGCGATTATTCTGCCTCAGCCTCCTGAGTAGCTGGGACTACAGGTGTGCGCCATCACGCCCAGCTAATTTTTGTATTTTTGGTAGAGACAGGGTTTCACCATGTTGGCCAGGCTGGTCTTGAACTCTTGACCTTAGGTGATCCGCCCACCTTGGCCTCCCAAAGTGCTGGGATTACAGGGATGAGCCACCATGCCTGGCTAATGTCTGTCTCTTTTCTAAAGCATTTGTAGAGGAATCAACTTGAGTGGTAAGAAGGATAATTTTCATAATCCCTTTAGAAAAGTGTGGAACATCTGACGAACATGTACCCTTTGCGGGAAGATGCATTCCAACCAAGACCCTAGCCCTTTGAGAATGGCCTTGATGTTAAACTCACTTCAAAAGCAACCGTAACTTGGGGGCTAAATTTACTTGGTTCTTCAATTTGCCCCTAAACAAGTGAAAGCTGGGAGCCATTCTAGACTTCTCCCTCCCCTCACTGTGGATTCTGTGTCTCTAGCACCTCTCAGATCCAGCCCTCCCCCTGCACGCAGCGCCTCCAGGGCAGTTTCCTCACACACATCCTGCTTACCCTGCAGTGGGACTCGCTCCCGCCTCTGTGCCTCTGCACATGCCCTCCTCCCCCTCTGAAACGTTTTCTGTGGTGTGTCACCTGCCTTCTTTTAGGTCATCATCTCTCCCTGCACAGGGCTCGTGTGTGGCCACTGAGCATCTCCCACACACTCAGCATTGGGTCTCTTACTTCTCCTGCCCATCACAGCTGCCCTGAAAGGTAGACAGGATTGGTGAAGAGAGTTGCCAACCACAGGAATTAGGAAGTGAGGAAAATAAGACAGTGTCTCTTCAGTTTACCTGGGAAAGCAGGGTAAGCTTGGCCAGAGCTAAGACTCATAAAGGCACCTTACCAAGAGACGGGAGAAAGGCTATACCCTGAGTGAAGGCACTCATCTCCCTTTAGAAAGAATGTGTCCTTCAGAAAGGGGCAGCACAAGCATTGCCAGTGACCTCTAAGCAGTTCCCTGAGGGGATAGGGGAACTGGGCCATTTTTCTTTACAATTTTCAGTCCCCTGGGAACACTGTCCCTCAGTAGAGCTCTGTTGTTACCATCTTGAAATTCTTTATAGGTTCTGTATTGTCATACTGTATTGGGCCCTACAAATTATGCAGCTGTCCTTCTCAGGACATGCAAATGCTTAAAAAATGGTTGCTAACAAAAATGATAGCATACGTCCAATAGAACTAAAAGAAGGGCTGGGCGCAGTGGCTCACGCCTGTAATCTCAGCACTTTGGGAGGCTGAGTCAGGTGGATTACCTGAGGTCAGGAGTTCAAGACCAGCTTGGCCAACATGGTGAAGCCCTGTCTCTATTAAAAATACAAAAATTAGCCGGGCGTGGTGGTGTACACCTGTAATCCCAGCTACTCAGAAGGCTGAGACAGGAGAATCGCTTGAACCCAGGAGGTGGAGGTTGCAGTGAGCCAAGATTGTGCCACGGCACTCCAGCCTGGGTGACAGAGTGAGACTCCATCTCAAAAAAAAAGAACTGAAGGAGGTACTAACTAAGAAACTAAGGAATATAAATACTTGGCCTCTGGCCTTTAGTTGAAAGACATTGAGGCAGCCACAAGACTCAACCTTTTGATGTCTCTAAGTGGAAACATTCTAAAATCCAGTCTTTACTGAAGGCATGTCTTCCTTTTTTCTTACAGAAGTAATTCATACTCATTGGAAAGATTGAATTATCAGAAAAATATATAACTGAAAGTCATTGTCTCCCATAATTCCTGCTACTGAGACATCACTACTTTTTTTTTTTTTAACTTTTAAGCTCAGGGACACACGTGCAGGATGTGCAGGTTTGTTACATAGGTAAACATGTGTCATGGGATTTACCATATGGATTATTTCATCACTCATGTATTAAGCCTATTATCCATTAATTATTTTTCCTGATCCTCTCCCTCCTCCCCCGCTCCACTCTCCAAAAGGCTCCTGTGTGTGTTGTTCCCCACCATGTGTCCACGTGTTCTCATTATTTGGCTCTCACTTATAAGTAAGAACATGTGGTATTTGGTTTTCTGTTCCTGCGTTAGTCTGCTAAGGATAATGGCCTCTAGTTCCATCCATGTCCCTGTAAAGGACATGATCTCATTATTTTTTATGGCTGCATAGTATTCCATGGTGTATATGTACCACATTTTCTTTATCCAGTCTATCATTGATGGGTATTTAGGTTGATTCCATGACCTTGCTATTGTGAATAGCGCTGCATTGAACATATGCATGCATGTGTCTTTATGGTAGAAAAATTTATATTCCTTTTGATATATACCCAGTAATGGGATTGCTGGGTCAAATAGTTTAATATTTCTGTCTTTAGGTCTCTGAGGAATCACCATACTGCCTTCCACAATGGTTGAACTAATTTACACTCCCATTAACAGTGGATAAGTGTTCCTTTTTCTCCATAACCTCACCAGCATCTGTTATTTTTTGACTTTTTAATAATAGCCATTTGACTCGTGTGAGATTGTATCTCACTGTGGTTTATATTTGCATTTCTCTAATGGTCAGTGACAAGCTTTTTTCATGAGGTTGTTGGCTGCATGTATGTCTTCTTTTGAGAAATGTCTGTTAACGTCCTTTGTCCACTTTTTAATGGGGTTGTTTGAGTTTTTTCTTGTAAATTTGTTTAAGTTCCTTATAGATACTGGAGATTAGACCTTTGTCAGATGCATAGTTTGCAAAAATTTTCTCCCATTCTGTAGGTTGTCCACTTACTCTGTTGATAGTTACTTTTGTTGGAGACAACACTACTAACAGTCTGGTGTTTATTCTCCCAGGTACTTTTCATAGCTTATACTAATACATTATAAATAGTATTTAGTATTAATATTTCTATTATTTTAGAAAATTGACTACTGCTATGTGTGTTCTGTAACCAGTATTGAGGACAGACTACAGAAGGTCAAGGATGGGTCTAGTTAACAGGCTACTGTGATCACCTAGAGAAAGATGAGTGTGGTTTGGGCATTCAAGTTGTTGAATTCTGACTTTATTTAAGTGGAAAGCCAACAAACCAGATGTAGGGTGACAAAAAAAGTGGAGTCAAAGGGGACACCAAGAGTTTTGTCCTGAGCAAGTGGAAGGATGGAGAGAAACTGCTTCAGAGAAACTATCAGGGAAAGTCCACTGAGACGAGTTAAGTTTGAGGTGTCCATTGGTCATCCAAGTAGAGACGTCAAGCAGTCAAGTTCAGGGAATTTTGATCAAAGATATAAATCTAAAGTCCTTAGCATATAGATGATATTTGAATGAATGTAGCTAGAAAGTAATTAAAAACATTTTTTTCAAACTTTTAAGGTTTACTGCCATTTAAGTTGTTTCAAAATACTTGTCATCATTATCAACACAGTGAAAAGGCAACAGCTCATTTGTTTACAGCATGGGAGAAAATATTTGCAAATCATATATTTGATAAGGGATTAACATCTAGAATATATGTAGAACTCCTAAAACTCAACAGCAAAAAAAAAAAAAAAAATGCAATTAAAAAATGGGCAAAGGACTTGAATAGGCATTTTTCAAAAAAAGATATACAAATGGCCAATAAGTACAGACTTAACATCACTCATTATAAGGGAAATGCAAATCAAAACTACAATGAGATACCACCTCATATCCATTAGGATGGTTACTATCAAAACAACAACAACAACAACAACAACAACAAAATAACAAGTGTTGGCGAGGATGTGGAGAAATTGGAACCCTGTGCACTGTTGGTGGGAATGTAAAATGGTACAGCTGCTGTGGAAAACAGAATGGCGGCTTCCCAAAAAATTAAAAACAGAATTACCATACGATCCAGCAATTCTACTTCTGGGCATATACTCAAAAGACCTGAAGGCAGGGTCTTGAAGAGATATTTGTAGAGTCATGTTCACAGCAGCATTATTCACAATTGCTAAAATGTGAACATATCCTGATGGATGAATGCCCACTGATGGACAATGAAATAAATGGATATGTAAAACGTGGTATAAACATACAACAGAATATTATTCCACCTTAAAAAGGAAGGAAATTCTGATACATGCTACAGCATGAATGAACCTGGAGGACATTATGCTAAATGAAATAAGCCAGTCACAAAAAAGACAAATATTGTATGAGTCCATTTATACAACATACTTACAGAGTAATCTAAATCACAGAGACAGAAAGAATGGTGGTTGCTAGGGGCTGGGGAGAGGGAGAAATGGCGAGTTATTGTTTAATGGGTGTAGAGTTTCAGTTTTGCAAGATGAAAGAGTTTTGCAGCTGGATGGTGGTGATGGTTGCACAAGAATATGAATCTACATAATACAACTGATCTGTACATTTAAAAATGGTTAAGATGGTACGTCTTACATGTATTTTACCATAATTACAAAAATTGAAAAAAAGTATTAAAAAATTGGTAATATATGTTGAAGAAAAATATCTGCTATCAGTGACATAGGTAGACTCCAGGATATGTGTAAAAAATACTCTGAAAGGCCTGACTGTGAAGTGAAGCAAAAGTTAAGACATGAATACATGAGATGGATGTGTGTTGGGAGGAAAGCTTAGTGTTAGGAGAAAAGCTGAGGCAGGGCTTGGAACATGTCCAGGGTCCAGGATAAAATCCCTCATGGCCTTTGTAATGTGTCCAGACTTGCTGACTCCTTGCTTCTAGCACTCCCGTTATCTCCAGTAGCCATGTTTCAAAGAACATGCTAAACCATCACAGCTGTAGTTCATTCGCTTGATACACTACTTCCTTTCAACCCCCACATCCTCACCACCGGTTTCTTTGTTTGATCACCAATAAATAGCGTGGGCTTCCAGAGCTCAGGGCCTTCACAGCCTCCATACTAGTGTCGGCCCCCTGGTCCCACTTTCTCTCTTAACTTGTCTTTTCTCATTCCATTGACTCTGCCAGACTCTGTAGCTCCCACGGCCTGGTGTTGGGTCTGATCACCCCAACAGATGTGTTTTCACTGTGTAGTCTCCAGAACAATGATAAAACAAGAGGAAAAAGTCACAGCCATTTGGTTACTTGTTTTAAATCCTTATTCTGAGTTTATTTTATCCTATAACTAGTTCAAATATCCACATGATTAAGGGTTTTTCAGAACAGGAGTAGGCTGGAGAGTCCCTGAACTCTCCTTTTACAGCCCCTTAAATCTTGGTTCTAGCTGGCCATTTTCTTGGCTTTCAGCTTTGAGAGAAGTAAATCAGAAGCATCTACCTTCTGGTAACCTAAGAAGGAGATTTGGAGCCAGGAGGCATTTCATGAGCAACTTCATGCTGAAAAGCCTCCTTGTAATTTATTTCTTGTGGCATTTTGAAGTTCCAGTCAATCTGGTCAGCAGACTCTGAAGGAGGAACCTGTTGAGGCATTCCTGGAATCAGACTGGAAGTACCTGGCAGGAATTCCTGCTTCAAGGCCTCCTTCTCAAGGGGGTTTGTGTCCTCCTGCCTGAATATGGTCTTTGTGGAAACAGTTTCAGAAGTCAGTTCCTAAATAGAAAACAAAAAAGCTGAAAAGTTATTATTAGAGACTAAAGCATACAAGATGTATGGCAAAAACACAATGCTGCTATTTTCATGCCAGAGACTAAGAACCAAACTGAAATAGCCCTGCTTTAACAAAGCATAAAACCAAACCTATAGGATCAAGTTGATTCACCAATAATTTAACTGCCTGCCAGAACAAAACCCAACATCTTTTAATGGAAAACAACACAATCTAGACTCCCTATAAAATGTCCTCTACAATGTCCAGAACACAAGGAATAATTACCAGAAGTAAAAAAGTAGGAAAATGTGAACCATAATCTAGAGGAAAAGTATTCAGTAGAAAAAGGCCCCAGAATGGGCTGGGAGCAGTGGCTTATGCCTGTAATCCCAGCACTTTGGGAGGCTGAGGTGGGCGGATCATGAGGTCAGGAGTTTGAGACCAGCCTGGCCAACATGGTGAAACCCTGTCTCTACTAAAAATAAAAAAAATAGCTGGGTGTGGTGGTGGGTGCCTGTAATCCCAGCTACTTGGGAGGCTGAGGCAGGAGAATCACTTGAACCCGGGAGGCGGAGGTTGCAGTGAGCCAAGATCTCGCCACTGCACTCCAGCTTGGGCGACAAAGGGAGACTCTGTCTCAAAAAAAAAAAAAAAAAAAGAAAGAAAAAGGTCCCAAAATGACACAGATGATGGAATTAACAGACAAGGACAGCTATTATAAATATTTTCAAAAATCCAGGGTAGAAAATGGACATAATGTGAAAGTTAAGATGTATCAGCAGAGAAAATGGAAATTATATTTAAAAAACTAAATAGAAATTCTAGAACTGAAAAGTACAATATCTGAAGTGAAAAAATTCACAGAATCCCCAGATAGGATGTAGGGTATTGCAGAAGAAATGGTCAGTAAACATGAAGGTAGATGAGTAGAAATTATCCAAACTGAACCACACAAGAAAAAAACAAACAGAGCTTCAGTGCCCTATGAGACAATATTGAGCAGTCTAACATCCATGTCCCTGGCTGAGGTAGGAGTCCTTGGATCTTAGGCTCTACTGACCCCCTCCACTCCAGTCTTTGCCTGGAAGTCGTACAGGGCTATTCTACAATGAGCCCTATGGGGCTCATCCTTGTCCACGTGGTCTCTGAGACCCTTCTAAACTTCAAACTATTGAGTCTATACAGTAAATATCTATTGATTCCATAAACATGTATTTCTAAAACATTTGTATAGTTTAGATCTTTATAAACAATAGGAGTTATCTTCTGATTCAGAAACAAAATTATGGTTTACTTAAAGCTGCATCTGCTTAATGAAGAGATATCAATACCAAGGATAACCTCTGCCTGACTCAAATTCTACCTCCTCTATGGATACTTTTTGATTCGGATAATTGGGTATGAGCCCTACCATACATAGTATTCTGTTTCTATTCCTCTTTTGATACATCCACTAGATAAGCAGTATTCAATCTGGGGTACTCAAAGACTCGCTAACCTGTATCTGCTAACCTGTATCCAAGTCACGATGTTTTTTTGTTTTTTTGTTTTTAAAGAGATTAAGGAAAAAACTGTAAAGCTTTGGGTATATGCATATCAGTTCATCAGGTAAACTTAGCAGCCCTGCCGAAATTTTATGCAACCCATCCTGGGCCAGTTTGAAATTGGTTTTCCCAGCACTAGTCACACAAAATGTGAAGGTGACCAATAGCAAGGAACAGTTTGTAATCCAACTTGAATCAATCAGAAACCAGAACTTGGAATCTTGTCGTTTTGATACACCTCTGCCTCTTTGTCCTTTATTTAGCCTTGTCAAAGTTTGCTTGGACAGTAACTCACATCTTAATGTGTGGCTCTCTCTTGCCAGGTAAACTATAAATTTGCTTCATTTTAGATCACTCTTGGGTTCTCTTTATTTCCTTTTAACATAGGGAATCAATTTCCATAATCACAACCTACACATGAACTCTTTCCTAAAACTGAGAACTTGCACATAGTCTAGACATTGTGCTTGTTATCATTTCCCATCTTCCCTTACAACTGCCTACATCACACACTTGGCAAAAGAATGACATACCATTTACTTATCTAAATCTTGTTAAAGAATATTGCTGCAGGATGCAAAACCTCAGTGAAACACAAAAAGACAATTCAAAATATTGCTGTGAGCCAAGAAATTTTCCTTAATAAAGCTACCATAAAACTAGGGTGGAGTTTTGGAGTCTTCTTTATATAATTTTTATTGCCTTATATATTTCTATTTCTATTAACAGTAAAGCATGGTGTCAGACATGGATTAGAGATGGGTAGCAAGGTGATGACAAATTTTGCTGAATGATCCTCACCTCTCCTATCTCCAAACAATTGCTTAAAGAAGGAATTCTTCCTGAGGGAGAGTTCCTTTAGACTATTGTCAAACAATAGAATGAATTATCTTTTGATTTAATTTATTTACAAGACATCCAGGCTTAAAAAGCAAATATATTCTTTACGAGGATGTTGAGTATATTAGTGTAAATGTAAATAAGCTTAATATTTTCATGTCTTCAAATTGGCTTGGAAGCTAGCAAATGCTGGTGAATTGTAATGGACTGCATTAAAGACTTTAATGCACAGAGTATAGTGATAGTTAAAAAGATGTCAGATATCAAACCCAACATTGCAATTGAGATGACTCTCTATCCAGGTATCTACTACTTTGTAGAAAGCATAGAATGGCATAAGGTGTTTTTCAGGAGATTGTGAAAAAAACTGTGGGAGGTAAAAGATAGGCTTGTCAGACTGATGAATGCCGAGTTGTCTTCAGCTATTCCAGTTTAATAACTTACATCTAATATTATAGCATCACAGAGGAGGCATCTGAAGTTTCACAAAAAAGTAAACAGAACATAATAAACCAAATACTAAATACTAAGTTAAATATCTGAAGTATGCACGGATAACAACCATATTTGGTTTCTGAAAAATATTGAATACTACTTGAAAAGGGCTCAAAGGATCTTATATGAAAAAATATTTGTTCCAAGTGAATAGATTTTTTAAAAATCAGATTTTTTGGCCAGGCATGGTGGCTCAGGCCTGTATTCCCAGCACTTTGGGAGGCCAAGGTGGGCAGATCACGAGGTCAGGAGATCGAGACCATCCTGGTTAACATGGTAAAACCCTGTCTCTACTTAAAAAAAAAAAAAAAAAAAAAAAAGAAATTAGCCAGGTGTGGTGGCATGTGCCTGTAGTCCCAGATACTCGGGAGGCTGAGGCAGGAGAATCACTTAAACCTGGGAAGCAGAGGCTGTAGTGAGCCGAGATCGCGCCACTGCGCTCCAGCCTGGGCAACAGAGTGAGACTCCATCTCAAAAAAAAAAAAAAAATCAGATTTTTTAAAAATCAGTAACACCAGAGTATTTCCCAAAATCTAAGACAAATTTGTCTTTTAACATCTCCTTTTTTCATTAACAAAGATTGTCAATAACATTGGTTTATACGCAAATATGTGAATTCTTGCATATATATTGAAAATCAAGCTAAAGGGACCCTTAATGTGCCTTGGATTGGGACTGGGCTGACTTGTGGCTTTCCTGGAGTCCATCGTTGGGATGTGTGTGGCAACCCAAAGCTGAGTCCTTCTCCCTACCTTGTGACACTTTTCATAGTTCTGTTGAATCTGATTCTTTTCCTGTTTCAGCATTTCTGTCATTTCCATTTCCTTGAGGCTACTGTCATATTCCTCCCACAGCTGGATCTTCTTTTCCCTATTCTGGGGTGAGGTGACAGAGTCGAATCAGGTCAGCACCCAGGGAAGCCTTATAAATGGGGCCCCCTCACTGGGGACTGATTTGGGCTGTGGGCTCTTTGGGCCTGTTGAGTTTCCTCTTGTAACTAGCTTTAGCCTGCTAGTAGTTACAAACCCTTCATCTCCACAGCTCCTCTGAGTTGAAGCCCCACTCCTCTGAGTGAGCCCCCAGGATCCCCATGCTTCAGGGGTATCTGGCTCTAAGAGCAAGTCAAATAAACCAAAAAATTCCCCAGGCCAGCTCCAGAATCCTGCCTTGTGTCTTGGCTTTCAAATTACTCTGGGAAAGCTGGGCCCTCCCTAAATCCCAGTGCACATACACACCTCTTCTTTTGCTTTCGCTGTTTTCCCATAATGATAAAGCCAGTGAGCCAGGTATTCTATTGGGTCACTGGGCCGAACCTTCGCCACCTCTGCCAGTGCCTGGGCCAGGCAATTTCCAAAGCACCTCTTCAGGTAGTTAGTTTCCATCTTGGCAGCCTGGAAAACATCAAAACAAAGTCACACTATTTTACAAACTTAATCTGATATTAAAAATAGACACATTCTAACCAATTCAGATTTATTTCAGGATAAATATGAGATGCTTCTGGATCACACCCTTCCCAAAAGAACCAACAAACACTTACATGCTCTTATATTCAAATGGACTTTTTTCTAAAGCTCTCCAGCCGCACTAGGTCAGACAGTGTAGGTCCTAGGGTTTATCAGGCTTGGGAGGAGGTTGGTACCTTGGTGATAAGAGTGGCTAAGGCCTCCCCTTACCCACACATTTCTGCCCTTGAGTAGAGAGAAAATAAAGGAGCAGGCAGGAGGTCCTGGGGAGGGGCTCTGAGCACCCAGCAGGCTGTGCTATTGTGAGGTTGGAGGCTACAGTCATCTATGACACAGGTAAGATAGGCTCATTTATTTCACAAGGGACCACGGAAATGCACTGGGAAGAAGAGAGAGGGAAAATGTTGGTGCTGCAGCTATTGCTTGTCAGGAGCTCTGCTAGCACCTGATATAATATTCCATTCTCTATTACTTAAGGATTTGCTAGTCATCATATTTCAAGAGCTGGAGGCAATGTAGCCCAAATTAGGAGTGCAGGGAATTGTGGCAGTAGGAATGCACATTCTGGAATAAGACAGACCAAGTTCCAGTCCTGATTCTGCCACCTATTAGCTGTGTGATCTTCAGCAAGTGACTCAGTCTCTCTCAGCCTCAGTTTTCTCATCTGTAAAATAAAAGTAACAAAAGTATGTAGCTCGTAATAATTAGATTAGAGGAGATAATAAACACACACCAGGCACTTAGCCAGGCACAGAGTAAGTGCTTATTACACTATTCAGTGGAGGATTGTGCCATGAAATGACCTAGGACCTGGCCTCCTCCTGACAGATTCCATATTCCTGAAGTTGACACATTTTAATTCCAAAAGAGCCAGCAAATAATAAAAGCTCAGATCTAGCCTTAACATTTTCTGGAGGCATTTTTCAATTTGCCCCCCTATTCCCCATATTTTAGCTTAAGGAAGGAAAAACAAGTAGACAGATATGCATATCTATTTTATACATATCTATCTTATGGATATAGAAAAAAATATTTCCTAGCTCTCTCCACTGCAAGGCCTTGAAACCAAAACACTTCAGTAGCAATGAGCACACTGAGCATATAAACCTTGCTTGTAAATAGCCTTCGTCACTTAAGAGGAATCAGGGCTCCTTGGAGAAATGGCTGATTCCAAGGCTGGCGCAGGACAAGTCTAATGAGCCTGGAACATTTTGTTCTGCCAGAAAGTAAGAAAATTCTAAAAAATACAATGGTTGGGGACAGAGAAGCCAGCTTGAAGGGGCTCCTACTAGTCAAATCTGGGGCAGTTTGACCATTAAAATAGTGACTGTAATGGATTATAACTTATAGAATAAAATATGAATCCATGAGTCCATATGAGAATATATAAGTAGATTAAGAAGGGAGACAGCAAAGTTCTTTGTTAAACTAGAATGCCAACTAATAAATGTGGAGAGAATAATGGAGTTTTAAAAAACTGCCATTTCCTCATCACCATAGTATAGCTGAATCAAAGCAGGATCATCAATGAGTCAGTGAGTGCTAAACCTGGGTGAATATTTGACAAGGAATAAGATATATGCATAGTCTCAAAGTTTCTTCTCACAAATTAAGTATTAATTCCAAAGGAAATACAGAAATTTTACAGTGGCAAAACCTGGCCAACAAAACCTTAACCAAGTAATCAAAGTAAACGTCACCAATAAAGGAACAAAGTGACATCAAGTGCCTCCTGATGTGATGCACTTCTTATGGTACATAAAACATTTCCGTGGATTCCTGCCTAAAATGCAATATTTGAATGTAATTGAAGAAACATCAAATAAATCCAAAGCAACTACCTTGTACTCTTAAAAATGTTGAGGTTATGAAAAAAAAGAGAGTAACTGTTATAGATCAAAGGAGATTGAACAGCTATAATAACTACATGTAACACATGATCCTAGATTGGGCCTGGGCAAGAAAAAATAATTCAGCTGGGCATGGTGGTGCACGCCTATAAACCCAGCACTTTGGGAGGCTGAGGCAGGAGGATCACTTGAGCTCAGGGGTTTGAGACCAGCCTGGGCAACAAGGCAAAACTCTGTCTCCACAAAAAATACAAAAATTAGCCAGGTGTGATGGCGCACACCTGTAGTCCCAGCTACTTGGAGGGGTTGGGGGCGGGGCTGAGGTGGAAGGATCACTTGAGCCCAGGAGCTTGTGGCTGCAATGCGTTGAGATCTCACCACTGCACTCCAACCTGGGTGACAGAGTGAGACCCTGTCTAAAAAAAAAAGAAAGAAAAGAAGAAGAAATAATTCTATGAAGGGCATTGTTGGGAAAATTGGTTGAACTGAATGTGAAATGTAGATTATGTGATGTAATTTATCTAAGTTAAATTTCTTAATTTTGAATAATGGAAATATGAGTAAGAGAATGTCCTTGTTCTAGGGCTGAATAATGACTCCCAAATGTGTCTATGTCTGAATACCTGGAACCTACGAATATGTCACCTTAAATGGCAAAAGAGACTTTGTAACTGTGATTAAATTAAGGTTCTTGAGATGGGGGATTATCCTGGATTATCTGAGTAGGAACAATGTAATCACAGGTGTCACTATTAAGTGTGACACAGTACGGTCAGACAGGGAAGGTGATGACAGAGCCAAAGGAGAAAAAGGGATGTGATTCAGGGCCTTGAGCCAAGGGTATCCTCTAGAAGCTGGAAAAGAAAAGAAAATGGATTCTCCCCAGAGCCTCCTGAGGAACCTGCCCTGCTGACACTTTGGTTTTAGCTCTATAAGATTCATTTTGGACTTCTGACCCCAAGACCTGTAAGGGAATTAAAAAAAAATTGAGTGGGGTAGTGATGGAGGGTGGGGACAGAGGTGGGTGGTGTCTCCTGCCAATCTGTGTGGCCCACTTGAACCAATGCATTTGGATAAACAAACTTCTACACCCCTCTTACTCAAAGCTGGTCTGATGACAGATGACCAGCAGCATTCCATCACCTGGGTGAGAGGTGACAGTGTGCTGGCAGCCCTCTCAGCCCTTGCTTGTTCTTGGCACCTCCTCGGACTTGGCGCCCACTCTGGCCACGCTTGAGGAGCCCTTCAGCCCACCGCTGCACTGTGGGAGCCCCTCTCTGGGCTGGCCAAGGCCGGAGCCGGCTCCCTCTGCTTGCAGGGAGGTGTGGAGGGAGAGGCGCGGACAGGAACCGGGGCCGCATGCGGCGCTCGCAGACCAGCACAAGTTACGGGTGGGCGTGGGCTCGGTGGGCCCCGCACTCAGATCAGCCGGCCAGCACCGCAGGCCCCAGGCAGTGAGGAGCTTAGCACCCGGGCCAGCAGCTGCGGAGGGTGCGCTGGGTCCCCCAGCAGTGCCAGCCTGCCAGCACTTTGCTCGAATTCTTGCCAGGCCTCAACTGCCTCCCCACGGGGCAGGGCTCAGGACCTGCAGCCCACTATGCCCGAGCCTCCCCCACACCGTGGGCTCCTGTGCTGCCCAAGCCTCCCTGATGAGCGCCACCCACTGCTCTGCGGTGCCTGGTCCCATCGACCGCCCAAGGGCCAAGGAGTGCCGGCGCACTATGTGGGACTGGCAGGCAGCTCCACCTGCAGCCCCAGTGCGGGATCCACTAGGTGAAGCCAGCTGGGCTCCTGAGTCTAGTGGGGACTTGGAGAACCTTTATGTCTAGCTAAGGGATTGTAAATACACCAATCAGCACTCTATGTCTACCTCAAGGTTTGTAAATGCACCAATCAGCACCCTGTGTCTAGCTCAAGGTTTGTAAATGCACCAATCAGTGCGCTGTGTCTAGCTAATCTAGTGGGGACTTGGAGAACTTTTGTGTCTAGCTCAAGGATTGTAAACACACCAATCAGCACCCTGTCAAAATGGACCAATCAGCTCTCTGTAAAACAGACCAATCAGCTCTCTGCAAAATGAACCAATCAGCACGACGTGGGTAGGGCCAGATAAGGGAATAAAAGCAGGCTGCCTGAACCAGTAGTGGCAACCCGCACAGGGTCCCCATCCACACCGTGGAAGCTTTGTTATTTCACTCTTTGCAATAAATCTTGCTGCTGCTTACTCTTTGGGTCTGTACCACCTTTATGAGCTGTAACACTCACCGCAAAGGTCTGCAGTTTCACTTTTGAGGTTAGCGAGACCACGAACCCACCAGAAGGAAGAAACTCCGAACACATCTGAACATCAGAAGGAACACTCCAGACACGCCGCCTTTAAGAACTGTAACACTCACCGCGAGGGTCCGCGGCTTCATTCTTGTGAGACCAAGAACCCACCAATTCCGGACACATTGGGACTTGTTGAGATGCAGAATCTCAAGTCCCACCCCACCCCACAGATTCAGAACTTGCATGTTAACAAAATCTCCAAGCAATCTGTAGTTACCAATCTACTTTGCCTGGATCACTGTAGAACTGTCCTTCCCAGAAGGCAGAATCACCAACTCTGCATTCCCTGGTCATTGGGTGGCTGCCACACTGGTTACATGTGGCAAGCCGTATTGGCATATCTCCACGTACTCTAAATTGCCCATTTTCAACAATGATCTGAATGAAATGTGTTTGCCCAACAGTCACTAAGATATGGTACAAAGACAGTAGAGCCATCATAGAGCCACAATGTGAGGGCTGGAGGGGAAGGAGTCAAGGGGGATGCCTTTTATTTTGTGTTTTTAAGAGAGAGCCTCACTCTGTCACCCAGGCTGGAGTGCAGGGGCACAATCTCGTCTCACTGCAATCTCTGCCTCCTTGGTTCAAGCAATTCCGCTGTCTCAGCCTCCCGAGGAGCTGGGATTACAGGTGTGCGCCACCACGCCCAGCTAATTTTCGTATTTTTAGTAGAGATGGGGTTTCTCCACGTTGGCCAGGCTGGTCTCGAATTCCTCACCTCAGGTGATCCGCCCACCTCCGCCTCCCAAAGTGCTAGGATTACAGGCGTGAGCCACTGAGCCTGGCCAAGGGAATGCCTTTTAAAGCCCACTCAGACCAACTTAGGGTACACTCACCAATGGGGGGAGAGGCTATTTTTCAGTGTTTCCCAGAGCTCCCCGAGGGTCTGCTTACACGGTTCCTGGCCTTGCACTCAGTAGGCAAGGTAATAAGAATAGGGGTTGTCTTTGTTTACTGTATACTGCCCATGCTTGGCACACTGGGAGCTCAGTAAATATTTCTTGACTTATTCATTGAGAGAGCTCTGACACCTGCGCTCATGCTTCCCTTTGATTTTTCCGCGCCCACTCTGGCATTTACTATCTCAACTAACATCTACTAAGGCCTCTCTTGCCTGGCACTGCCCTACCCATAAGCTGAAGAGAGCACGCGAAAGGCTAGTACATGCACAGACGACTAGGCCAGGGAAGACTGCAAGGGTTTGGGCCTGATGGAGACTGGACGGCTTCCCGGTGGTGGGGCACCCGAATTGGTTCTGAAAGGAACCAAGCAGAGGTCACCAGCAAGAGCAAAGGTGCAGAGTTGTGAAACTGCCAAGCTATTAGCAGCTTGCAGTGAAGGTCTTCCAGGAACTCTGGAAGGTCTTCCGCCCTTTTCCGATTGGCTGCCCTTCCTGGTTCCTCCTCAAAGCCCCACCTCTTCATCTCTCCGAGAGCATGCCGGCCTGCCAGTCAGGGTCCCTTGCTCTTTTGTGTGCCCCCACTCCTCCAGGTTTCTGTGTAGCAAGTCTCCTCGGCTCACCCACCCCGCGCGCCTCCACATACGCCTTTCCTCGACTCCTCGCGCGCACAACCCCCTCCCGCGTGCCCGCTCCTCTCTGCCTGGCGTCCCGCTCCTACGCGCCCCCTCCTCCCTGGACCCCGCCCCCTGGAGCGCGCCCGCTACACTCTGCCGCGCTCCCCTTCTTGTATTCCCTCTCGTCTCTGCCCGCTTCCCCCTCGTGCGCGCTCTCCCCTGCACACCGCCTCCTCTCTGCCGCACGCCCGCCTCCTGAACGCCCCCCTCCTCTCCGACCCCCTCCCCTCGCGCGCGCCCCCTTGTGCAAGACCCCTTCTCTCTGCCGGGCGCCCCGCTCCTGCACGCCCCCTCCTGTCTGCCGCGCCCCCTCTACTCTGCCGCGGGCTCCTACTCCTGCACTCCCCCTCCACTCTGCCGCGCCCCCTCTACTCTGCCGCCTGCTCCTACTCCTGCACGCCCTCTCCTCTCTGCAGCACGACCCCCCACGCCCCCTCCTTTCTGCTGCGCGTTCCCCCTCCGCCGCCCACCGCGTGCCCTCTGCTCACCTATCCGCGCGCCCCTCCCGCTTTGCGGCGCCTACACGGGCTCCTGAGGCGCGCGCTCTCGTTGCCTGGCAACGGGACGCAGCTCCTGGGTGGCGAGCAGGCGCGTGTGTAGGGGTGAGCGCACCGGAAAGGCCCGAACTGTTTTTGAGATTTGTTCTCTTAGCTTCGCTGGGTCCGGCGGGCAGAGGCCATTCTGACTGTTGGGCCTTGGGCGTCGAGCAGGACTCACCTGAGGCGGAGAGAGGCCGCTTCGCGCCTGGGGCTCCCGAAAGCGGCCGGCTGTCCTCCTCTTGCTCCCCCCGAGCGGGGAGCGCTGTGTCTCCTGCGGGCTGCGGGAGACCCTTCCAGACTCCCGGGTGGGAAAACCACACTGAGCGCCCCGGGAGGTTGCCAGATACAATACGGTACTGCATGCTGAGGTAACTGAATTTCAGATAAACGAGTTACTTTCGGTACAAATATAGTATCATGCAAAGTTATTCGTTGTTTATCTGAAATTCAGAGTCACCTGGGCGAGCTGGGTTTTTAGTTGAGAAGTCTGGCACCCCTGCCTGGGTGCCCCCGCCCAATCGGCTGGCTGGCTAGCTGTCTCCCAGGTGTGGGTAAGGAATCTCCTTCCATCTCTGTGGCACCTTCTGCAGGCTGGAGGCAGCTGTTTCTGTGGGAAAGGGCTTTCTTATGTTGAGCCAAGATGCCTATTGGTGTATGTGAAAAATAACATTGCTTACCACAGGAGAGATGGGTATTTTCCTCGTTTCACAGACAGGAACATGCTAAGGGAGTTGGCAAGCCTTGCCTGGGTCCCACTGATATGCCCAGAAATCCGAGACAGAGCCTCCCCTGACTTGGCCCCACTGGTAGGCCAGAAGTTTTCTCTTTAGGGATAACGGCCCCCTTCCTACCTTCCCACATTTTACCTTTCTGGAGCAGCAACAGGAGTCTGTTCACTTTTTTTTTTTTTTTCTTCACTTCAAATGACTTTGAGATGTCTATGTAGCGTTTTGGTCTTTCAGGTATATCCTACTGAAGAAATACAGTGAAGATACTGTGTTCCAAAGTCAGTTGTAATAATTCTTTTCTCTGTGTGGTTAAGACACCAATATCAACCTGATTTGGAATTAGGTTCATTTGTGCCAGTTTGTTTTCCGTTTTTAGAGTTTTTATGACTATGTTTATATATACACACATACACATTCCTTTCCCCACTGCTGTTGCTAATACAAAAGATGACAGACCATATACAATTTCAGCACCTCGTTTTCTTTATTCTGTGCCTTAGAGATCACTCTCTAGTTTCTTCATTCTCTTGTACATCTGCATAATAATCCATTGTGTTGCTCTTATTAATCCCCAATTTGGCGAACATTTAGATGGTGCTTCAGTGTGACTATTGTAAATAATGCTGCAAATAACTGTGTGCATATGCCATTTCATATTTTTGCAACTATATCTTTGAGATAGGATCCAAGAAGCAAGATTGATGAGTCAAAGGGTGAATGCATATGTGATTTTCTAGATGTTGTCAAATTCTCCTCCATAGGAGTCATACCATTTTGCCCTCCCACCACTGTCATATTGCATATGCACATGGTTATGGCATAAAATTTCAGAGACACTGATATCCTGGGGTTCATCCATAGAATAAAAATTGGGGATTATGGATGGACCCCAGGATGTCACTGTGTCTGAAATTTTATGCAAAATGCTAGATGCATTTGTCCAGGGACAAGTTTAGACACAATGGCATTCTATCCCCTGTAATTGCCATGCTCATTCCTATATCAGGGCCTTTCCTCATACCTAGAAGACTCTTCCT
The DNA here is from genome assembly GCF_028878055.3 of Symphalangus syndactylus. Classification (NCBI taxonomy): domain Eukaryota; kingdom Metazoa; phylum Chordata; class Mammalia; order Primates; family Hylobatidae; genus Symphalangus; species Symphalangus syndactylus. Next base: position 93,630,201 of record NC_072426.2, read on the forward strand.
TCTCTGTCATGTTAATTTTACTGTTTTTTTTTTTTAAGTAAATGTAAGCTTAGCTCAAATGTCCCCAGAGAAGCTTTTTTTTTACTTTCCTGACTTGATCAGCTACTCCTCTTGTCTGGTCTCATAGTACTTATTTTAACTGCAATTTCATATTTATTGATTTAAATATTTCCCTTCTCATCTATAAGCTCCATGAAGGCAGAGACTGTTTTTGTTTTAGTTTGGGCTGCTGTAGCAAATTACCAACCCTGGGTGGCTTAAAAACAATACACATTTATTTCTCACCATTCTGGAGGCTGGAAAGTCCAAATTCAAGGCATTGGCATTTCTGGTGTCTGGTGAGGACCCTCTGCCTGGTGTGCAGGTGGCTGCCTTCTAGTTTTATTCTCAGATGGCAGAGAGTGAGAGCAAGCTCTCCCATCTCTTTTTATAAGGGCATTAATCCCATGCGTGAGGGCTCCACACTAATGATCTAATCACTTCCCAAAGGCTCCTAATACCATCACATTGGGAGTTAGGATTTCAACATATGGATTTTTTAGGGACACAGACATTCAATTCACGATAGTTTTGTATTCCCAGTACCTATCATGGTGCCTGACCTATAATAGGTATTCTTTTTTTTTTTTTTAGACGAAGTTTCGCTCTTGTTGCCTAGGCTGGAGTGCAATGGCACAATCTCAGCTCACTGCAACCGCTGCCTCCTGGGTTCAAGTGATTCTCCTGCCTCAGCCTTCCAAGTAGCTGGGTTTACAGGTATGTGCCACCACGCTGGGCTAATTTTGTATTTTTAGTAGAGACAGCATTTCACCATTATGGCCAGGCTGGTCTCGAACTCCTGACCTCAGGTGATCCACCCACCTCAGCCTCCCAAAGTGCTAGGATTACAGGTGTGAGCCACCGTGCCTGGCAAATATTCATTATACATTTGTTTAACAATTGATTACATTTCATCAGATTCTCAGAAGAGTCTGGATTTCTTAAAAAAAAAAATATATATATATATATATATTTTTTTTTTTTTTTTTTTTTTTGAGACGGAGTCTCACTCTGTCACCCAGGCTGGAGTGCAGTGGTGCGATCTCGGCTCACTGCAAGCTCCGCCTCCCAGGTTCACACCATTCTCCTGCCTCAGCCTCCCAAGTAGCTGGGACTACAGGCACCCGCCACCACGCCCAGATAATTTGTTTGTATTTTTAGTAGAGATGGGGTTTCACTGCGTTAGCCAGGATGGTCTCGGTCTCCCAACCTTGTGATCCACCCGCCTTGGCCTCCCAAAGTGCTGGGATTACAGGCTGAGCCACCGTGCCCAGGTGATTTCTTAAAATATTAAGGGTAATCTGAGGGTGATCAATTTTTCCAAAGCACCTGAAAGAGACTGATTGCTGCATTTCTCCTTTTCTGTTTTAAAAACAATCTGGTCGGCCAGGCGCGGTGGCTCACGCTTGTAATCCTAGCACTTTGGGAGGCCGAGGCGGGCGGATCACGAGGTCAGGAGATCAAGACCATGCTGGCTAACACAGTGAAACCCCGTCTCTACTAAAAATACAAAAAAAATTAGCCAGGCTGTCCATGGAGTTAGAGCCCAGGGTGTGCTGGGGCCAGGAGAGATGATGTCTGGAGGTGAACTTGAAAAGAAAATTGGGGCCAGATTGTGAGGAGCTTCATACGTTATTATTTGGAGGCTGAGTTTTTATTCTTTGGCCTTGGAAATTTATGGATTTTTTTTTTCAAAAGGTGGACTATTGTGATGCTTTGTAAAAATGGCTTTCATGGCTTAGGAGGAACATTTTAGTGTAGTCTTTAGGGTGAGGGTTTTGGAATCAAGAGGTGGGTACAAACCCTGTCTCCTTCATCTGCCAGCTGTGTGATCCTGAACTGTGCACTTATGCTCTCTGTGCCTGGGCTTGCTCATCGTCCCACTGGGATGATGATACCCATTTTTCAGGTATGTTGTGAGGATTAAATGAGACCCACATTACTTGGCATCAAGTAAACTTGAAATCAATGATAATATCTTTTTCTGACTCTTGGACTTGAGAGTCCTTCAGGATTTTGAAACCATGTTAGTTGTAGTGACTTCCATGGAGCCCTTTTGAAAACTATTAGAAGTTTCCTGGGGCCAGCTTGCTTGTGACACCCCCAACGGGAGGTGTCCATGACTGAGGGCAGGGTGTATGTAAGGCTTTGTTCACCTCACTGGACTTTAGTTTTATAGTGACTTTATTGAAAATATCCTGCAGTAATGCAAAAACACTTACTTTTTAGGAGTTTTTATTTAGGAGTTAGAAATGGAGTCAATATATCTTCAAAAGCACCTCGGGGCATGTTTAACTCAAGGTCTTGCAGAAGTGGCAAGAGTTCGCCCAGTGGATCCAATAGAATATTTAGCATTGTGGATTTACAAGTATAAGGAAAATGTGACCATGGAACAACTGGTAAGTAGGAATCTCCTTCTAGGAAATTAGAAAAAAAAATTGGTCCAACTTGTCTGCTTTTAAAAAAGTTTAACATTATTATTTTTCTGTTATAAAATAATGTTTATTATACAAAAACTTGAACAACATGAAAAGCAGGAAGGAGAAAACATTACCCAAAGAAGACTTCTATTTAGATTTTTAGGTAATTCCTTTCATGGGAAGTCTTTTTTCTATAGATTTATAGATTTATGTTTATGTACTTGTGATCATATACAATGTATAACTTTAATATTGTGCTCATTATTCAGATAAAATATCTTCCCAAATTATTATATCGTTTCCAAAGGGATAGGCTATAATTTGCTTAACACTTTCCCTAATTGTCCCTATTAAGTGCTTTCAAGATTGCTTTTACAAATTGCTTTCTCACTAAGAAGTCGTGTGCTGTTGTTTTTAAACAATGCTAGAGACAAAAGGAAATGGCCGAGCTGGAGCGTGAAAGAGAATTAGCTCTGATGGAGCAGGAAATGATGGAGAGGCTCAAAGCAGAGGAGCTCTTACTTCAGCAGGTGAGGCAAGTAGAAGAGTTCAGAGGGGACTGGAATTAACGATGCCAACCTCAGCATGGCACAGCACAAATGTTGATAAACTTCCCAGCTCCAGTTATTTAGATATGGCTTCCTAATATCTTCATCTTTATGGAAGTGTGTGTCTTCTTTGCTGGAGAAGCAGCAGCCATGAGTTTTCCTGAGTGCCTTCTTGTATACACACATACACATTCCTTTCCACACTGTTGTTGCTGATACAAAAGATGCCATACCTCCAGGTAAGAGGAAAATACAGAGTGTGCTGTCACAGAAGGCAAAGGGAAAGAGTGTTTTGGTGAGATCTGAGTGGTCAACCATATCTATTGCTGAATGGAAAAGTGTTCATCAGAGGCCACGGTAATTTGGCGGGAACAGTGTGGATGGAGTGGTGGGGGTGGGTGGACTTAGGCAGGGGAGATGGAAAATGTAGGCAATGCTTTCAAGGAGATTTTGAGAGCAAGGAGAAACGTTTTTGTGTTTGTTTTGATTTAAGAGCACAGTAGTGGAGGAGTGAGCGGGTGATGTTAGGAAATAGAGTAGATGATTCGTAGGGTCAGCTCACCGTGGAGATGAGAGGAAATGGGCCTGGATCATAGGTTAGGCAGGGAGAAGGCACTTCTTTGATTATAATCAAGGGAAAGAGGAGAGAATGGTGTTGGTGGAAGCACCTTCTGTGTACAACTGTTTCTGTCTTTTTAATGAAGTAGGCACCATGTTCACCTGCTAAGAACAAGGTTGTAAGGTAGGAGGTGTGGGCAGAGTGGTGAAGTTAGAAATGGCAGCTTTGGAGAATGGAAGAGAGAGTTGAGGGATATAATTTAGCATTACTTGGTAACAGTTGAAGATCAAGCACTGATAATCGTGCCATTTGGTTTGGTTATGTGATGATGTGATTCTCTTCACTTGGGCCCAGATGTCTGAGTGAAGAAGTGGAGCAGGCAGACCTTTTAATTGAAGCAGGATTGGGGTAGCATGATTAGGGAGCTGAACATATTGGTAAGGGAATTGTTGAAGGGATGGGTCATGGAGTACAACCTGGAGAGAGGAAAGTTCCAGAGTGGCTTCTGGACTGATTTAATTTATAGAGAGCTTCTAAGCTAAATTTAAGCCACTTCTATAGTTCTACCAGATAATACTTAACCCCAGAGTCTTGACTCAAATTTACGTATTTAAAAAGGGGAAAGAAGCCTATTATTTGAGTATGGATAGAAAGAAAAACATAGGCCTGGCAAATAGCTTCTCTGACTAACCTCCTATCCCCGATATTGAGGTAGAAAACTGCAGGCCCCTTAGAAGGATAGGGCTGTTGAAAACTCTACTGCTTCTGAGTCTTCATTTTCAGTCATTGGCTTATTCTTGAGAGGAGGTTAAAAAAGTGTTGAGTTGGGTGTCAAACTGTCATCCAAACAGGCCAGGTGCTTCCTGCAGCAGCCACAACTGTGGATGAGGAGCCATCCTTCCTCTTACAGCTCCTATAGCTGGTATATGTCCCTGTCTATCAAAATTAACAGAATTCCCAGCGGTTCTCCTTCCCCTAGGCAATTACATCGTAAGTGGGAGATACTTAACTCTCTTTGGCTCGCCTACTTTATCCTACTTATGCATAATTTGGCAATACTATCAATAACAAGTTTCTCTAGCCATATTATGTTGACTGGTATGAACTAATCCACTGTGCATTGAATCCTATGTATTGTAGTAGGGTGGAAGAAAAAATAATACTATACAGGAGATGTTATGGCCAGTTAATGGAGTGGATTGGTATGCAGAAATAGGAGAGATTGATCAACAGAGAAAGGCTTGAGAGAGTGTGGCTGAGATGAAGAAAAACAGAGAGGCCTCTGGGTGCCTTCTGAGTCATGTGAGCTGGAGGTTGGGAACTCTGGTTATTTCCTTGCTGGTTGCAAAAGCAGTTGTCCTCATAGTCAGTACCGCTGACTTGAAATTCCTTGACATTTTAGGCACTCTCCACAAGCCTAGTTTTTTGTGAACAGGGGAGTATTTTTATTGCCATTTTCTAAGTAAGAGCTTAGTTTTGAAGTAAGAGCTTTTTTTTTTTTTATTTGTTTTGAATGGCTTTGAGTGGTTTTGCTCATGTGTTAAGAAAGGGATTAGATTTTGGAAGTTTCTTGAAAATGTCAAAAGCTGGTTGTTTTGATCAATCTGATTGTTATTTAACAAATACACTTTGCATTATTGTTGAGAGATTGGAGTTATTTAACTTCCTCTACCAATGTCTGAAAGTTGATTGAAACTGTTTCTGCATTTCAGCTACCTACCCCATCACTTTTATCTTAGTAGTGATAATATAGGAATACCAAGAAATTACCTTTAAAAGCCTTTTGCAAATAAAATATCAATCACTTTATTATATCTTTACTTGTAAAAATTTATTATTTTAGAATGCATTGTCAGATAGTAGACATTTTATGCTTTGCAGGCCAAGAGGCAAATGTGAGGATATTATGAAGGCATTATGGGATATTATGCAGGAATAACAAGAGAGGAAATGAATTTTTGCAAATTTTTTATTGATGAAATTCAAATAATAATCACTGAATATAAATTTTTTGTTAGGTTTACTATTGAGAATTTAAAAAAATTTTTAAAAGATAACATTTCACTTGGTTGAAGTTCAGCGTTAGTACGGTCTATCATCAAAATCTATTTAAAAATGTTTAGCTGCGGGCCGGGTGCGGTGGCTCACGCCTGTAATCCCAGCACTTTGGGAGGCCGAGGCAGGCGGATCACAGGGTCAGGAGATCGAGACTATCCTGGCTAACGCGGTGAGACCCCGTCTCTACTAAAAATACAAAAAATTAGCCGGAGGTGGTGGTAGGCGCCTGTAGTCCCAGCTACTCTGGAGACAGGCGGAAGAATGGCGCGAACCCAGGAGGCGGAGCTTGCAGTGAGCCGAGATCGTGCCACTGCAGTCCAGCCTGGGCGACAGAGTGAGACTCCGCCTCAAAAAAAAAAAAAGTTTATCTGCTAATGCTGATCTGTAATGAGGTTTTATGTATTTCATCCTTGAAAATGTCTTTTTACATAGTTACTGTCAAAAGTTGCTATCAGTCTATGTGTGTATAATTTAAATTGAGCATATTCATTCCTTAGAAGGTATTTCAAGAATTCTGTTTTTCTCTTGCTGTTTGCCTTTTAGCATGCATTACTTTGTAGAATAGCCACTTCCAACTGAAGGTTGATGGAAGCTTCTTAATTGCATAGTTAAATGGATTTCGAAATACGGAAATTTCCTTTGCACTTAACGTTGAGGCCTTACAACACTCTGGAATTGTAGTTTGAGGTTGGAAAATACATCCACTGCCAATTTGTTTGGGAACGGAGATCTAATGTCTTGTTCTAGTTTTGACAGCATTGGAAGTGTATAAGCAGCTTTACGTTAGTTGTGATTCAAACAACATGAGTTGTTGTTGAAGTGAGTTTACTGCAGTGTAAGTTTTACATATGAGTGATGTTTTGCCATGTAATTTTAGAATGAATTAAGAAACATTATCAAGTCTGCAGCCAAAGCTAATTTCCAAAGCCATTTAAGGTTTGATAATAGTGGTTGGGAGTATTTCTTCTCATTAAGAAAAATTTAAATCCTGTTTACCAATAACTTACTCAAAAAAAAAAAAACCAAGAAAACAATCTTATTTATAATAGCTTCAAAAAGAATAATATACTTAGGAATAAATATAACCTAGGAAGTGAAACATCTATACCTTGAAAACTGTAAAACACTAATGCAAAAAATTGAGGAAGACACAAATAAACGGAAAGATATCTTGTGTTCATATATCAGAAGAGTTAGTATTGTTAAAATGTCTATACTACCTAAAGTAATCTGCAGATTCATCTCAATCCCTATCAAAATTCCAATGGCATTCTTCAGAGAAACAGAAAAACCCAATTCTAAAATTTGTGTGGAAGTACAAAAGACCCTGAATAGCCAAAGCAATCCTAAGAAAGAAAAACGAAGTTGGAAGTATCAAATTACTTGATCCAGAATTATGTTACAAAGCCATAGTAATTACAACAGTATGGTATTGGCATAAAAACAGACACATAGACCAGTGGAACAGAATACAGAACCCAGGAATAAGCCCGAGTATATACGGTGAACCAATTTTTGACAAGCCCTGCAAGAAAACACAAAGGGAAAAGGATAGTCTCTTCAATGAACGGTGTTGGGACAACCAGATATCCACATACAAAGAATGAAACTGGATCCTTGTCTTCTACCATACACAAAAATCAGTTCAAAATAGATTAAAGACCTAAATGGAAGACCTGAAACTGTAAAACTCCTGGAAGAAAACATAGTATAGAAAAAGCTCCTTGGCATTGGTCTTGGCAATGATTTTTTGGGTATGACACCAAAAGCACAGGCAATAAAAGCAAACCTAAACAAATGGGACTAGGTCAAACTAAAATGCTTTTGCACAGCAAACAATCAGCAAAACAAAAAGGCAGCCTATGGATTTGGAGAAGATATTTGTAAACCATATATCTGATAAAGTCTGATAAGGAGTTAATCTCCAAAATATATAAGGAATGCAAACTTAATAGCAAAAAAAAAAAAAAAAAAGGAACCCAATTAAAAAATGGGCAAAGGACCTAAATAGACATTTCTCCAAGGAAGATATAAAAGTGGCCAACAGGTATATTATCAAAAGTGACAAGTAATGTTCAACACCACTAGTCATCAGGGAAGTGCAAATCAAAACCACTATGAGATACCACCTCACCCCTATTAGGATGGCTGCTTTTTTTTTTTTTTTTCGGACACAGAGTCTCACTCTTTCACCCAGGCTGGAGTGAAGTGGCGTGATCTTAGCTCACTCCAACCTCTGCTCCCTGGGTTCAAATGATTCTCCTGCCTCAGCCTCCTGAGTAGCTGGGATTACAGGCACCCGCCACCACACCTGGCTAATTTTTTTTTTTTTTTTGTATTTTTAGTAGAGACAGGGTTTCACCATGTTGGCCAGGCTGGTCTTGAACTCCTGACCTCAGGTGATCCACTCACCTCGGCCTCCCAAAGTGTTAGGATTACAGGCATGAGCCACTGTGCCCGGCCTAGGATGGCTGTTATCAGAAAGGGAAGAGACATGGCCGGGTGCAGTGGCTCACGCCTGTAATCCCAGCACTTTGGGAGGCTAAGGCGGGTGGATCACAAGGTCAGGAGATTGAGACCATTCTAGCTGACATAGTGAAACCCCATCTCTACTAAAAATACAAAAAATTAGCCGGGTGTGATGGCGGGTGCCTGTAGTCCCAGCTACTCAGGAGGCTAAGACAGGAGAATGGTGTGAACCCGGGAGGTAGAGCTTGCAGTGAGCTGAGATGACGCCACTGCACTCCAGCCTGGGTGACAGAGCGAGACTTCGTCTCAAAAAAAAAAAAAAAAAAGAAAGGAAAGAGACACATATTGGTGAATTGGTGAGGGTGTGGAGAAAAGTGAACTGTTCTACACTGTTGATGGGAATACAAATTGGTGCAGCTATTATGCAAAACGGTATGGGTGTATTTCAAAAAATTAAAAGCTACCATATGACCCAGTAATTCCTCTTCTCAGTATATATTCAAAGGAAATGAAACCAGCACCTCATAGAGATTACCTGCACTCCCATGTCCATTGCAGCATTATTTACAATAGCCAAGATTTGGAAACAACGTAAATGTCTGTCAGTGGATGACTGGATAAAGAAATTGTGAGTTGATCACAGTGGCTCACACCTGTAATCCCAGTACTTTGGGAGGCCGAGGCCTGAGGATCACTTGAGGTCCGGAGTTTGAGACCAGCCTGGGCAACATAAAGAGACCTCATCTCTAGAAAAAATTTATAAATTATGCAGGCATGATGATGATGGCATGCACCTGTGGTCCCAGCTACTCAGGAAGCTGAGGTGGGAGGATTGCTTGAGCCCCGGAGGTTGAGGCGGCGCCACTGCACTCCCACCTGGGTGGCAGAGCAAGAGTCTCAGAAAAAAGTAAGATGTATTTCTCATGTATATCTTCTATATATATCTCACATATATGTATCACATATATGTATGTATAAAAGAATATTATTCAGCTTTAAGAAAGAAGTAGATCCTGCCATTTGTGATGACATGGATGAAACTGAAGGACATGATGTTAAGTGAAATAAACCAGACATCAAAAGAAAAATACCACATGCTGTCTATGTGGAAATCTTAAAAAAAAAAAAATGTTGAATACATAAAAAGAGAGAATAGAACAGTGGTTACCAAGAGGTGGAGTGGGGGTAGGCCTGGAAGAAGAATGAGGAGATGTAGGTCAAAATGTACAAAATTGCAATTGTGTAGTATGAATAAATGTAGAGATCTAAAGTACAGCATGAGGATGATAGCCAATAAGATTGTATTGTGTACTAGAAATTTTTTAAGAGAGTAGATTTTAGGTGCTCTTACCATACAAAAGTAACTGTCTAATATGATGGATATTGAAGTTGCTTACCTGTGGTAAGCATTCACTATGTATATCTATATCAAAACATTATATGCACTTTCAATTTACACAATAAAGAGTTAAATCTTGGCCCTGAGCTCAAAAATTCATAATGTAACTATTAAGCCATGGAATTGCTGTGTGGTAGGACATCAGGATATATTCAGCTTCTGTTTCTGACAAAAATTCACAGAACTGGTGGTCCAGTTTACAAGAGTGAATGAAGGTCACTGTTGACGCTGCTGGATCAATAACACATCATAGATTCAAATACTTTCACAGAGTAGCTGCTGTTGAGTAACATGATGAACACTTACCAGCTTTAAACACTCTATTTTCTTATGAGCTTTGTAAATTTGTTCAGCTCAGCCTTTTTCTATTCCACACGTATTTTTATCACTGTCAGCTATGACACATCTTAGCAGATTTCACTGCAGGTTGTATTGAATCAGTGTTTCTACACGACTTTGAAAATACTCTTGCCTGTAATTGTTCCATGAAGACTGTATTAGTCCGTTTTCAAGCAGCTGATAAAGACATACCCAACACTGGGAAGAAAAAGAGGTTTAATTGGACTTACAGTTCCACATTGCTGGGGAGGTCTCAGAATCATGGTGGGAGGTGAAAGGCACTTCTTACATGGTGGCAGCAAGAGAAAATGAGGAAGAAGCAAAAGTGGAAACCCCTGATAAACCCATCAGATCTCATGAGACTGATTCACTATTGCGAGAATAGCACAGGGAAGACCAGCTCCCATGATTCAGTTACCTCCTGGGTCCCTCCCACAACACTTGGGAATTCTGGGAGATACAATTCAAGTTGAGATTTGAATGGGGACACAGCCAAACCACGTCAAAGACTATTCATAGAGGTTTGGTTTTTCAGTCACTTCAAACTCAGCATTGACCCTTTCCATAAACAACAACTGAGCAGTTTCGGGAACATCTGTCTGCTTATCAGGAACCAAGGAAAGCCACTCAGAATCATGTGCCTTGTTTTTAGTTGACTATTGATGTTGCTCCCAGTGTCAACTCTGAGCAGCTGTTCTCACCAAAATGCTAAAATCTTAGACAAGTTTTTTCCTGGACACATTTTTTTGGCCACTGAAATAAAACATGTTTTAATTCACTCACCATTGGTAAATATCTTTCCTTGCTTTCATAACAAATGACCCTCTTGGAACCCTACTTTTGTTGCAGACTTATTTTCATTTTTAATTTTTGTAAATAAATTCTGCTGTGATAATTCTGTTTTTGTTATTTTTACTTTTTTAAGACAGAGTCTTGCTCTGTCACCCAGGCTGGAGTGCAGTGGCACGATCTCAGCTCACTGCAACCTCTGCCTCCCCAATTCAAGCAATTCTCTTGCCTCAGCCTCCCAAGTGGCTGAGACTACAGGTACCTGCTACCACGCCTGACTAATTTTTTTTGGTATTTTTAGTAGAGACGGGGTTTCACCATGTTGGCCAGGCTGGTCTTGAACTCCTGACCTCAGGCCTTCCAAGTGCTGGGATTACAGGTGTGAGCCACCATGCCCAGCCAATTCTGTTTTAAATTTTCTAATTTTTTTGACCTTTGTGCTCCGTGAGCTGGGACTATTGTGATGAGTGCTTAGTCTGGTAATGTTGATATTTATTATATTCTTTTAGTAGAGTGGCACTGTATAGCAGGAAACATATTTTGCCATTTAATTTGATGACAAAATAATACACGCTCTAGTGTGCATTAAAAGTGCGACATTCAAAATTCACTATTTTTCTTTTTTTTTTCTCAAAATTTTGTTTAGAGATGGGGGTCTCGCTATGCTGCCCAGGCTAGTCTTGAACTCCTGGCTTCAAGTAATCCTCCTGCCTCACTCCTGAGCAGCTGGGATTACAGGAATGAGCCACCCATCCCTGGCTTTCTTGTTTTGACATAATGGATATAATTTTTTAAAATGTCACAATATAGTGATACCATGGCACTCCAAACACTGCTGTTACAATGATGTTACTGTGGTTTGTAGTGTGCTGGGCAGCCAGGCAAAGTGGTGAGTGCACCACATGTGGTCTCTGTTACAACTACTACACTCTGCTATGGCAGCACAAAAGCGCTCATAGACAATACGTAAACAAATTAGCATGGCTGTGTTTCAATAAAGCTTTAAGGATGCTGAAATTTACATTTCATACCGTTTTCCTATGTCATGAAATATTATTTCTTTTAAACTTTTTCTATTTAAAAACGTAAAAGCCATTCTTTCTTTGTAAGCTATAAAAAAGAAGAGGTAGGTTGGCTTTGGCCCACAGGCTTTATTGCTGAACCCTATTCTAGTGTGTCAGATATGCTAAGTTGGGAGCAAATATATTGTTGGTTAGTCATGATTTCAGATGATATTCTTTTTTCTTCTTTTCTTTTCTTTCTTTTTTTTTTTTGAAAGGGAGTCTTACTCTGTTGCCTAGGCTGGAATGCAATGGCACAATCTCGGCTCACTGCAACCTCCACCTCCCAGGTTCAAGTGATTCTCCTGCCTTAGCCTCCCGAGTAGCTGAGATTACAGGCGTGTGCCACCCTGCCCAGCTAATTTTTGTATTTGTAGTAGAGACAGGGTTTCACCATGTTGGCCAGGCTGGTCTCAAACTCCTGACCTCAGATGATCTGCCTACCTTGGCTTCCCAAAGTGCTGGGATTACAGGCGTGAGCCATCAGATGATATTCTGAAGAGTTTCTCACACACTCTTCCACAACCAATGTGTGGCTATTTGAAGACCCATCTATGCTTAAAGAAATTTATCTGGAAAATTATTGCAATCTCATTTATTACTTTAAGAAGAAAAGAGAAAATAATTTTGTACAAATTGTGCTTTCTATAATTTGCAATTAAGGAAGATTAAAATCTTTTTTAAAAATTTTATGCTTCAGGAAACATTTGTAGAAACTAAAGTATTAGTTGGATGTGACCATTTATTGTAAGTTTCTGAAATGAAGGTGGGTATAAACTTAATTATCTTGCAATTAATCTAACTGTAATATGACATATTTCTGAATATTCAGCAACAGCTGGCATTGCAGCTGGAGTTGGAAATGCAAGAAAAGGAGAGGCAGAGAATACAAGAAGTACAGAGAGCTCAAGAACAATTAGACAAGGTAATTTGAAGTTTTATAAATGTCAGTTTTATTTAAAACTCTCTAGAATCTTCAAACTGTTTATTTCAGCTGTTAGCAGAAGGACCATGGGATTTGTAGTCTGAAGACATGCTACATATTAGCTGTGTAAGCTAAACAAGTCTCATAACCTTTTTCAGTCTTAGTTTACCTGTTTCAAAACTAGAGCTAGCAGTATAATACTATTAGCAATGTCTCACTGGATCTTTTTTTTTTGAGACAGAGTCTCACTCTTGTTGCCCAGGCTGAAGTGCAATGGCACAATGTAGGCTCACTGCAACCTGGGCCTCCTGGGTTCAAGCGATTCTCCTACCTCAGCCTCCCGAGTAGCTGGGATTACAGGCACGCACCACCACGCCCGGCTAATTTTGTATTTTTAGTAGAGACAGGGTTTCTCCATGTTGGTCAGGTTGGTCTTGAACTCCTGACCTCAGGTGATCTGCCCTCCTCGGCCTCCCAAAGTGCTGGGATTACAGGTGTGAGCCACCGCACCTGGCCATCTCACTGGATTCTTATACAATCAAATACAATCATGTTTGTGAAACTTCTCTGTGAGCAGTAGGGTTCTCTAATAGTGATACCCTCAACATTTTAGTCAAGAGTTAGCTGTTCCGGCCGGGCGCGGTGGCTCACGCTTGTAATCCCAGCACTTTGGGAGGCCGAGGCGGGTGGATCACGAGGTCAGGAGATCGAGACCACAGTGAAACCCCGTCTCTACTAAAAATACAAAAAATTAGCCGGGCGTGGTGGCGGGCGCCTGTAGTCCCAGCTACTTGGAGAGGCTGAGGCAGGAGAATGGCGTGAACCCGGGAGGCGGAGCTTGCAGTGAGCCGAGATCGCGCCACTGCACTCCAGCCTGGCCGACAGAGCGAGACTCTGTCTCAAAAAAAAAAAAAAAAAAAAGAGTTAGCTGTTCCTAGTTACAGTAGCTGATGTTGAATATTGAGGGTATTCTGATCTCGGAGGCAGTAGTATATGTCTTTATGTTAATGTATTAACAACAAGAATTTACATTTTAAAATATGTTCATACATGGACTTTCATGCCTTTTATTAAAATAAACTATGCGGTAACTTTTCTCTTTCTTTTTTTTTTTTTTTTTTGAGGCAGAGTCTCGCTCTGTCACCCAGGCTGGAGTGCAGTGGCGTGATCTTGGCTCACTGCAACTTCCACCTCCCGGGTTCAAGCAATTCTCATGCCTCAGCCTCCCGAGTAGCTGGGATGACAGGCACACACAATCATGCTTGGCTAATTTTTTGTATTTTTAGTAGAGACGGGGTTTCGCCATGTTGTCCAAGCTGATCTCGAACTCCTGAGCTCAGGCAATCTGCCCACCTTGTCCTCCCAAATTGCTAGATTACAGATGTGGGCCACCGCACCCGGCCTGCAATAACTTATTTCAAGAAAGCCCATCTTCATTGGTTGTGTCTGTATCATGTCAGTTCTCTAGTTTGACCCATATTTCCTGCATCCAAAAGCTATGAGTCATATAGACCAATATTCTAGATGACTGAGTTTATAGCTACTATCTCTTAATCAAATGTTGCTCCCCCTTTTTATTCCATAATTAAAACTGAAAAAAGAAGCAGGTTTTATAGACAATGTTCATTATGTTTATTGATGCTTAGATGAGCGAATCATTTATTAAAGCAATATTTAAAAAGTATGAATGGTGAATTAAATCAAAAAGTGAGATTTTTATAAAAGGATAAAAGCCCTATACATAGTTTTAAAAAATACAGATGCTGATGCTGTCTTGAGTCTGAGTGTAGTGCGAGCACAGGGATATGCCTGTATACACACACACACAAGCATCCCCTTTCTCTTCAAGATTCACAAAGAAATAATGTTTACGGTGATGGAGATCTCAAATATCCTGAGTTGATCATTACATATTGTATGCTTGTATCAAAATATCACATGTACATCGTAAATATGTACAGCTATTATATATCAGTAAAAATTAAAAATTAGAGAAATTTTGAAAAAGATTCACGGATCTAAACTGAAAGAGAAAATACAGGAATATATCAAGAAAGCAGTGATCAAAATAAAGGAATTTAAAGTATTTTTTAATCAAAGTGACCTGATAGCTACATTAAAATGCTTCAAAGTCCATAGGAAGGATTGCTCTCTATTTTGTGGCTCCAGAGAGCCACACTCATGTTATTTTACTATCTCCAGGCATCATCAGCTTGTGTGACCACAGCCAGAATAACTTTAGTAATTCCTATTTCTATAGGCTTATCATCCCTCACCATAGCATAGGTACTCCCCTGCAAAGTACCACTCCCTCGCCCATTGCTCAGAGATGAGTCCACTCATGTGCTTTCCCCTGGCCTTCTTCTGGCTACAGATTCGCAATGTAAACTGTCATGTGCAAAGGGAAATTTGCTGGAAGGATTCTGGGTTGAAGGAAGGGTTTAACACATAAACTGTGAAGGACTCTGGTATCACTGGGCCTTTCAGACTTTGGGAGCAAGAGAATCAGATGCTATCAGGGCTCTCCCCTCTGCTGCTCCCTGGTTGTTTCACTCTTTCACTATGGGCTGCTTTGCTGTACATGGGTAGGGAACATGGGCCTTAATGGCTTCTGAGGCTTAGAATGTTGTGGCTTCTACCATCTAAGAGGAATGGATGCCTTGTTTTAGTTTCAGTTAAGAAAAGAATCTTGGAGAAGGATTCTGACTGGCTTAGTTTGTGTCAAATATCCATCTCTGTGGCAGGGGAACATAGTCCTATAAGAATATGGATGTTCCCCATATAGCCTTGTGGATGCTGGATAAGAAGTTACCAGGAAAATGGAGTGGTCTTGGGAAAACAGTGCTGTTTATGTCCCTATCATTAGGGTAACCATATTTATGATCAAGAAATCACTGGTTTTCTAGCAGCCGAAATGAATCCGCTCAGGGTCAGTTAGGCCACCCTGCTGCTTTAGAATGAAAAGGTAGATGGCCTAGCAAGGTTTGGCTGACTAGAAGAATGTTTTCACATTCAGAAAGAGTCCTCCCTTATTGGGCAGTGTATTCCTACTGCAGTGCTCAGAGTATTAAAGACGGCATTGCTCAGGTCCTGTGGGAGGACTTGTGCGTTGGGCCAGATTAGTTCCTGTAGAATTGTTTACTTCTTTCTCAGTATGTGCAAAACTCTACTTAAGTGTAGTTTCTCTTTAAAATCTCTTGTTCTAAGGTTCTATTAGAATTTTTATTTTGGCAGATATTTTGTCACTTTTTATATTGGCAGATAATTTGGCTTCAGTTTGAATGTTTCAGTCCATTTCATTTTTAAAAAAGTTTTATTTAATTATATATAAAACATGGTTGCCTTCTATTAGTATACAGTATTAAATAAGACTGTGATCTGCAGTTTTGCAATGTGTAATCAGATCATTCTCTTTCAGAGTGACAGCATTTTTGCTTTAAATCGATCATAGCATTGTGTGAAAGTAAAAATGCCAAAAATTACACATGAAATCAAAATGAGGTATATTCAAAGTATTTTCTTAATTTTTATATATTATAGGAGATGAGAATGAATATGGAAAATCTAGTTAGGAGTGAAGATACTCTACATTCAGAGGTGAGAAGAAAAAGTCATTCTATGTTACGTGAAACGAATTGAGTATCCTAGAATGTAAAGCTTAATTTTGATGCATAAGTAGCTAAATTTTTAGCAAGTATATTATCAAAACTGATAGTCCATATATATTTTCTGGTAATAACAAGTCACAAATAATGTGCTTTGAAGCAAAATCTCACAATAGGTAAAAATTGGACATTCAGTTTTTGTTTGGATTTTAAAAAACTAGGCTTTCTTGACATATTGAAGCTCTTTACCACATAATTACTTGCAATTATTTTAAATTTCTGCAGGTTTTTTAAAAAAAGTTTTAGCATTTATTACCAGAATTCTGGCTTTACATTCTAGGATACTCAATTCATTACCAGAATTCTCTTGTCATTAACAGAAATTGGTTAATTCCACTAATTAATGTTGAATTTTGATGTTATAAATCAGAAAATTTTTAATCAAAATTGAAATAAAAGTAATGTATTAATTTTGAAATCATTTAAAAGTAAAAATAAATTTTTTGATTGTAGGAAGCAACACTAGACTCAGGCAAAACACTAGCTGAAATCAGCGATCGTTATGGAGCACCTAACTTGAGCAGAGTGGAAGAACTTGATGAACCAATGTTTTCTGATGTCAGTATCAGCGTGTTTTGTAAAAAAAACTCTTTTTTGTTTTTATTTTTGATTTTTTTTTACTTAGGTAAAGCCTAGAGAAAATGAGGCTATGCCAGGATTAGTTGGCAAATGGGCCTTTTGCTTCAGAGAAAGAAAATCAGTTCGCTGGTTGGGGATTATATTCCTAATTGGCATTCTGCCCTTTTGTGAAGTGTGTCACTGGCTTATCTATATCTCTGTATCTGTGACCTCAAAACCTCTTCAAAATATGTTTTAAAATCATTTTGTGAAATATATAATCTTTAAATTTGGTGTGGGGGGCACGATTTTTGTTCTCAGTAGCAAACCCTGGAACCAAATCAATGCCTTAACAAACATACCACATCTTCCATATGCCAGGCACTGATGCTGTGGTGAATAAGGCAGATGGCTTTGGCCTTGTGGAGTTTATTGTCAGTGGAGAAACAGACAATTAGATGAGCATTTAATAGTCATGGTTAGCGTAATTTATTGTCCAAACCAGTATGCTTTTGAGAATGAGAGCCAGATCAGCAGATGTAAGCCAGGACTGTCCTGGAAGAAGGGTACATTTTGGTCACTTTAATTGGTGTACACTGACAAGGGGGGACAGCCAGCACAGTTGAGGAACCTCAGTCAGGGAAGGAAGCTAATGATTTGCTACTCACTGGTGGCATGGGAGGCTGAGGATAGTGCTCCAGGCAGAGAGCACGGAAGGTGTGAAGACCCAGATAGGAGAGTGTGTAGAGAGAGTGAGGCAGGGAGGGGTGAGAGCTGAGGCCAGGGAGAAAGCAGGGGCCAGACCATGAGAGCACTTGTCATTTCTGTTCAGAGGCTTAGATTTTATCCTGAAGGCAGTGGAGACTCATATGATGAGAACTTAATTTTGCAAAGACCATCTGGTAACAGTGTGGGGAAGAAAATGGAGAAGTAGGTGTCAGGAGATGGCTTAGGAGGTAGTAATCTAGGGGAAAAGATGTTGATGGCCTGAAGTAAATGTTATTTTCAAGAGCTGTTCAGAAAGTGGAGCTGGACAGCCTCAGTGCTAATTGTTTAAAGTTTTATTAAATGTCAGCTATGATTTGGCACTATGCAGGGAGCTAGAAAATGCCAATGAACAAAATGGATTGGGCTTCTGCCCTTGGGGGCCATGGGCCAATGGGGAAGGTTCTTTGAGGGACAAAGTAGGGAGAGACCTGACCTGGGCTGGACAAGTCTTCCTGAGGAGGTGAAGTTCAAGGAATTATACTGAGATAAGCCCAGAGGATAGAGATGGCAAAACGCTTTCAAGGGACTGAAGTCATCCAGTATTAATGGCTAAGGTGCATGGAGCTAGGAAAATGGTGTGATTTTAAGCTGGAGAGGTGGATAAAGGCAGAGCACACTGGGTCTTGTATGTTGCCTTAGGGATTTTGGACTTAAGTGCAGTAGGAGTTATTGAAAGGACTTAAAGAGTCAATCTGTGTTTTTATAAGGTGGAGAGAGGATTGGTGTGGAGGAGGAGTGGAAAAAGGGAGACCACTTAGGAAGTTATTGCACTGATCCAGATGTAAGATGACTAGGGTTAGACAGCAGAGACGGAGGGAACTGAGTGGATTTAAGATTGGCTTACAGGATCAGTGTGGGGCGGGGTCAGGATGAAGCCTAAATGTCTTCCTTGGGCTACTGAGTTAAGAGTGTTAACATTTGATGAATTGATGAACGTAAGAGGAAGCAGGTTTTTAAAAAATGATGGCTTCAGTTGCAGAGATGTTGACTCTCAGGTGGCTCTGAGATATGCAGGTGAAAACAGCCAAGAACAGCTGATGTTAGGAAGGGGCCCAGGCCAGAAACATAAATTCAGCAGTCATGGGCATATGTGCTGAATGGAGCAAGGGGAGTGAGTAAGGTACCTAGGAGAGTGTGCAGTGTGTGAAGGCCTGGGGGCTCAGGGAGGAACCATTAGCAATTCCAACATTGAAGGGATGGCCACAGGAAGACGAGCCTACAAGAAGGATGAGAATGCATAGTAAGAGAAGTAGAAGAAAGGATGGAACAATAACTATTTTGAGAACATAATTTATGGTTATATTCAATTTGAGTATCATTTGAAATCATCTGAAACTCCCAAAAAGTTTCATTCATGTAGTCACATAGAAGTTACCTAAACTTTATTTCTTTGGCTTGTTCTAATTGTATTAAGGCATATTTACTTTTTGTTTTGCTTTTAGGTTGCATTAAACATTGATCAAGATTTGTAGGACCAACCAACCTAAGAGCAATAAATGTTTTTGTTTGTTTCAAATTTCAAATCATGAGGTTCCCAATTTGTATTTTTTTCCTTCAAACTTGAGCTCTACTTTTTTTTTTCCTCTAAGGACAGCTTATGAATGGGCTTCAAGAGTAGCCTCAAAGTATTATTTTGGATCCTTCAGTTCAACTGGTTATTTATACATTTCCATTGGGAAAATAGGAGAGTTTGCTGAAGCAACCAAAAGAGGCAAATGGGAGGTGAGCTGGACTAATATGTGTGTCTATGCAAGAGCAAGACTGCCTGAGAGGAAAGTTGCTGGCCGGGTGCAGTGGCTCACACCTGTAATCCCTGCTAGCACTTTGGGAGGCCAAGGCAGGTAGATCACTTGAGGTCAGGAGTTTGAGACCAGTGTGGCCAACATGGTGAAACCCCATCTCTACTAAAAATACAAAAGAAAATTAGCCGGGCCTGGTGGTGGGCATCTGTAATCCCAGCTACTTAGGAGGCTGAGGCAGGAGAATCACTGGAACCCAGGAGGCAGAGGTTGCAGTGAGCTGAGATCATACCACTGCACTGCAGCCTGGGTGACAGAGTGAGACTCTATCTCAAAAAAAAAAAAAAAAAAAGAAAAGAAAGTTGCTTGTCTGTGAGAAGTGAGTGAGGTGGCCACTGTGCAGGGCTCAGGAGGGTGTGCAACATGCTCTAGATGTGGTGTCTCCTCCTGGGTGTGAACTGCAGAGCTCTCCCCAGTTTGCTGGGAGCTGATGCTTCGTAGAACCACTTAAGCCACACTTATATGATGGTGTTGGGAAGGGGGAAGGAGTTTTTCATCACTGTCCTGGTGGGGGAGTTTCCTCCAGCTTAGCTTGTTCCCCCACAGCCAGGAACAGATATGAGGACTTTCCCTTCCTCACCTTTCTGCCCATCTGGGTGTCCAGATGCCTGTCTTCCTCTTTGGGGTTTATAAAGTCTAGGGATATTGCAGGATGTGTTCATATAGAGTGAATTGAATGGGATGAAACAAAGTTCTGGGGTGCAAAGAAGTATCACGTCTTCTGGCTCAATCGGTGGGCTCAAATATTGGGGCAACTGTTGGTGAGAAGATCTGACTAAATACAGGCCACACAGTCCTGGCTCCTTTGAAGTTTCAGGTCTAAGACTCTGCAGAGAACCTTACTTCCTTTACAAAATTCTTCCAAATCTATGATGAGTCCTTTCTAAAGGACATAGGTGTGAAAACACAAATACCAAGAGAGGCTCCTTTAAAAAAGAATTCTGCGTTGGCTTATAATGTACTTTTCCTGAGACAATGAGTACAGAATGGTCCATTTGCCTAAATGATGCTGTGGTTTGAATGTGTCCCGCTCCCTTCCCAGATACAACTGTGTTGAGAGGTAAGACCTTTAAGAGGTGATTAGGTCATGAGGGCTTTCCCCTCATACATGGAGGAATGCCATTGTCACAGAAGTGGGTTAGTTATGGTAAGAGTGGGCTTGTTATAAAAGAGAGTTCGGTCCCCTCTTGCTCTCTTGCACTTTCTTGTCCTTCTACCTTCAGCCGTGGGATGACACAGCAAGAAGGCCCTCACCAGCTGCAAGCCCCTTGACCTGGACTTCCCAACCTCCAAAACTGTAAGAAATAAATGTATTTTCTTTATTACCATTCTGTAATATTCTGTTATAGAAATACAAAATGGAATAAGACAAATAGGAAGAGATAAAAAGATAAATTATAGTTTCATTAAAAATGTTTAATTAAGAATGTTATCCTGTCATACCAGTTCTGTACATTTTTGAGGAAAAAACTTCCAGGTACCCTGGAGCAATATATGATTTCTGTGTGAATTCAATTGCCAGGCACTGTGCCCCCAGCATGGATGACCTGCATTCACATCTACCCAGGCAAGAGTGTCCAAGGGAGACAAGGAGCAGAGTGTCCTTCCAGACCCTGGCTCATCCCAAAGGGCACCATCATGGAGGCCTGTGGGTAAAAGACAGGCTCAGAGAACTTTGGGCTCAGCACAGCCTGTGACAGTTTTCAGAGAGTGTGGTTTGAAGGCAGATTTGGCAGCAAAAGTCTCTGTGTGTCAGCTAGTCACAGCGTGAAACACTGTGGTTCTGGGAAGGGTATAGTCTTATTAAGTACCCTTAGCCAGAGCTAGGCACAAGAGAGAGGAGGAAGTAAGAGAGGCTCCTGTCCTTGCAGGGAGATGACTCTCAAATAAAGCTGCTACCCTGAGCTGTATCTCAGAGTCTTAGAGGGTCTTGCTGATAGCAGCAGTACTCATTTTAGACCCACCCAGTGAGTCTAAATGGTTCCTGTTTTGACAAGCTTTCTGTTGCTGGATGACATCCTAGGCTCAATTGACATACTCTAGATTTTACTGATGAACTGGTCTTGAGGAAGGCAAAGATTCCAGAAGAAGGAATGGATAAAAGCATGGGAGATAATCAAGCTTGTCAACATAGGTAATTAAGTTTTCTCCTCATGAAAAACGAGACCATTAAAATACATGTGCACCAAACACACATTTTCCTTGAATCTTTTTTAAAATTAATTTTTAATTTTTGTGGGTACAAAGTAGGTGTATGTATTTGTGGGTTACATGAGATGTTTTGATACAGGTATGCAATGCATAAAAATCACGTCAAGGTAAATGGGATATTCATCACCTCAAGCATTTATCGTTTGTGTTACAAACAATCCAGTTATACTCTTTTAGTTCTTTTGAAATGTATAATTAAATTATTTTTTACTCTACTCACCCTGTTGTGCTATCAAATACTAGGTCTTATTCATTCTATTTTTTTGTACCCATTAACCATCCCTAGTTTCCCACCCCCAAATATCCCTCCCAGCCTCCAGTAACCATCCATCCTCCTACTCTGTAGTTCCATACGTTTGTTTTCATTTTTAATTCCCAAAAATAGGTAAGAACATGTGAAGTTTTGTCTTTCTGTGTCTGGCTTATTTCACTTAACATATTCACCTCCAGTTCCATCCACGTTGTTGTAAATGACAGAATCTTATTCTTTTTATGGCTGTATAGTACTCCATTGTGTATATGTACCACATTTTCTTCATCCATTCATCTGTTGATGGACATTTAGGTTGCTTCCAAATCTTGGCTATTGTGAATAGTGCTCCAATAAACATGGGAGTGCAGATATCTCTTCAACATACTGATTTCTTTCCTTTTAGGTATATACATAAGGAGTAGGATTGCTGGATTGTGTGGTAGCTCTCTTTTTAGTTTTTTTAGGAACATCCAAACTGTTCTCCATAGTGGTTGTACTAATTTACATTCCCACCAAAGGGAATGTAATATGGGGGGTTCCCTTTTCTCCACGTTCTCAGTAGCATTTGTTATTGCCTGTCTTTTGGACAAAAGCCATTTTAACTAGGGTGAGATATCTCATTCTAGTTTTGATTTGCATTTCTCTGATGATCGATAATGTTGAACACCTTTTTATATACTTGTTTGCCATTTGTATATCTTCTCTTCAGAAATGACTATTCAGATCTTTGTCCATTTTTTAATTGAATAATTAGTTCTCCTGTAAAGTTGTTTGGGGTCTTTATATATTGTGCTTATTAATCCTTTGTCAAATGGGCAGTTTGAAAATATTTTCTCCCATTCTGTGTGTTGTCTCTTCACCTTGTTAAGTGTTTCCTTTGCTGTGCAGAAGCTTTTTAACTTGATTTGATCCCATTTGTCCATTTTTGTTTTGGTGTCTGTGCTTGTGGGGTATTACTCAAGAAATCTTTGCCCACTCCAATGTCGTAGAGAGTTTCCCGAATGTTTTCTTTTAGTTGTTTCGTAGTTTGAGGTTTTAGATTTAAGCCTTTAATCCATTTCGATTTGGTTTTTGTATATGGCAAGAAATAGGGGTCTAGTTTCATTCTTCTGCATATGGATATCCAGTTTCTCCAGCACCATTTATTGAAGAGAATGTATGTATGATCTTGGCACCTTTGTCAAAAGTGAATTCACTGTAGATATATGGATTTATTTATGGGTTCTCTATTTTGTTTCACTGGTCTATGTGTCTGCTTTTATGCCAGTACCATGCCATTTTGGTTACTATAGCTCTGTAGTATAATTTGAAACCAGGTAATGTAATTCCTCCACATTTTATTTTTGCTGGGTCTTTTGTGATTCCATATAAATTTTAAGATTGTTTTTCTATTTCTGTGAAGAATGTTCTTGGTATTTTGATAGGTGTTGCATTGAATCTATAGATTGCTTTGGGTAGTATGGAGATTTTAACAATATTGATTTTTTCAATCCATGATATTGGAATGGTTTTCCATTTTTTGGTGTCCTCTTCAATTTCTTGCATCAGTGTTTTACAGTTTGCATTGTAGAGATCTTCTACTTCTTTGGTTAATTCCTAGGTATTTTATTTGTAGCTATTGTAAATGGCATTACTTTCTTGATTACTTTTTCAGTTTGTTTACTGTTGGCATGTACAGATGCTACTGATTTTTGTATGCTGATTTTGTATTCTGCACGTTTACTGAATTTATGAGTTCTAATAGTTTTTTGTGTCATCTTTAAGTTTTTCCAAATGTAAGACTACATTTTCCCATTCAATTTTGAAGAATAGTTTTACTGGGTATAGCATTATTGATTGTCATTTTTTTCACCACCTTGAATATGTCATCCCACTGCCTTCTGTCCTCCAAGGTTTTTGATAAGGAATTAGCTATTAATTTTATTGAAGATCCCTTGTATGTGATGAGCCACTTTTCTCTTGCTGCTCTGAAAATTCACTCTTTTTGTTCTTATCTTCTGACAGACTGATTATGATTTGTCTCATTGTACATCTCTTTGGGTTTATCCTGCTTGGAGTTAATTAAGCTTCTTAGATGTATAGATTAATATTTTTCATCAAATTTAGGATATTTAGTTTTCTCAATATTCTTTTTGCTCCTTTCTTTCTCCTACAACTTTGTTATGCATATGTTGGTACACTTGGTGTCCCACTGGTCTCTGATGCATTCTTCTGTCAGCTCAGATCTGCTGTTGAGTCTCTCTTGTAAAATTTTCATTCCAGTTGTTGTACTTTTCAATTCTAGATTGTCTACTTGTTTCCTTTTTATGATTTATATCTATTAACTTTTTTAAGGAAAACATCATTCATATACTTTACTTCTTTAGACATGGTTTCACATTTTTTTGCTTGTGAGATCTATGGAGATGTGAAGGATTCTGGCAAAACAGAGGAGTAGAGAGGCTGTTAGGAGCCAGATCATGAAGGATCTGGACACCAGCTTCAAAGGTCTGGACTTGAGTTAAGGCATGTTGGGTGGCACTGAAGGCTTTTGATCACGGGATCAAATTGATTTTGTAGGAAGACCCAATCTCAGGAAGTGAATAGATGGGTCAAAGACTTAGAAATAGGTTGAAGAGTCTTTTTTTGTTTGTTTTTTTTTGCCTGAAAAAGGACTTTTGAAGTGGCAGTGCAAATGGAAAGGAACAGTCAGATGCCATGGTCTTATAAAGGATGGATAGTCAGGATTTGGTGACTCAATTTGGAGGCCAAGGAAAGCAATCACTGCTGATGTTTAGGCTTGGAAACATGATGACTTCAAGAAGAGCAATTTGAAAAGAGCTAGAAGAACAAAGACAAATTGAGTAAACAAAAAATGTATGGAGTGGTTGCTCCATACCAGACACTGTGCTTGTCATGGTGAACAAGACAGACATAGTTCCTAAACATATGGCACATATAGTCCAAAGGAGGCAAGTGAACAAAGTAAATTGCAATGGGGCAGTGAGGAAAATTAAGCAGTGTGCTGAGACAGAGAGCAGTCAGAAGGACTCATTTTAGATTAAGGATGTCAGTAAAAAAATGGGAAGTGGCCATATTTGGGACTAAAGCTTCAGTTGTAGACTTACAGCCTGATAAAGCAGGCTGATATATGTGTAAAATTATTTCATAGACTGTTGGAAAGGCAGAATGAAACCCAGGAGAAAAGTTGAGAATGGATGCAAAGGTTTGTGAGTTACTGGCAGGGATCTCTGAGGGAGGTTATGTCCATTTGAATTGGGGGTGGGGTGAGGCATCAACAGGATAAAGAGTAGTTAGTGGGACCAGAGAAGGCTCAAGTGGATGGACAGGGGCAGAAGCTCATCCTCACCATCCAAGCTGAGTTTCCAGGAGAATGGCAAATGTTGTGGAGGGAAGGAGATGGGAGTGATGTGTGGAAGGACCTGTAATGGCCTTTGAGGATTTTTCCCTGTTTTTATTAAGGATATGGGAGTGAAATTCAGCTCCTGTGGTTAAGGGTGTGAATTTTGGTCGACAGGAAAGGGGCTGGTGAAGCCACTCTTTGGAGAACTTTGGTGATGAAGAGAGAGTGACTTGAAGATGTAACAGGGCTGGGGAAAGATTCTCCTTGTGGGGAGAAAATGAAGTTTCATTTGTGTTTTGGCAATAGGAAAGTGGCAAGTTGACTGAAGGTATAGCTCAAAGCGTTAGAGCAGGGTTCCAGAAGAATTGGGGGTGGGACAAATCAGAGGAAGAAAAGTACTTCATAAATCACCTTTTCCTCCACTCCAGGAGGGGAAAATATAGAGGCAGATGTTTTGAGGTACAGAGGATGAATAGTTGGAAGGAGTTAGGGATACACTGCAGAATTTGCATCATATACCTCTGAGCCACTTGGTAAAGAAGGAAAGAAAGGCAGAGGTTGGTCAGGTACTTGAGTGAGGATGAATTTTACAATGTCTTCTGGGGCAATGGACGAATAAAGTGATTGCTGGACAACTCTTTGGACCCACGTTAAGTTTATCCACTAAAAAAAGTATGAATGCCTGCTCTGCCTCAACTTCCTCATTTGTATACTAAGTAAAGTAATAGTGCTGACCTCTTTAGGGTTGTGAGAAGGATTAAATGAGTTAATTCATGGAAAGCTTTTACAACAGTGCCTAGCACTTAGTAAGCACTCAACAAGTAGTTACTACTGCTATTACATGCTAGGTGCTGTGTGAGGTAAATAGAGATCTCATCAGAGTTATTATATTCTCCAGTAGCTCATAACAAACACAGAGGTAGAACAGAGTTAGCGGGTAATGGAGGTGCCCTGGAACTGAGGATTGGGAAACTGTCACAGGACCATAGGGTTTAGAGTCAGGTAGGAGCAGCCCTGGAGTGCGTGGCTCCCATGCTTACTCTCAGGTAGGTGTCAGTACTGTGGCTGAAGGGAAGGAGGTGGTGACCTTGTTCAAAGCAGGTTCCTGGCCAGGAACTGAGCAATGGTGGGAGAAGGGGGAGGTCAAGGTAGCAGAGGAGACAGTGAGGGGCACAGCTCATGGGAAAGGATTTTGTAAGGATTTGGTCCAGCCAAGTTGTTGAGGAAGGACTGTGGCCCCACCAGGAAGCTTGCCTATAAATTAGAACCAGGATTGATGCTCATTGTCTAGCTTAGACACATACTGTGAGGACTGGGGCAAGACAGGCGGGGACTGCGTCTCGGTGGGAAGGGGTCAGGCATGAAATTGGTGAAGAAGAGAGAATAGAGACTAGCATCGAGCACTTACTAATGCCAACAGCTCCCCTGGGAGTTTATAGAGTTGGTATGAGCTTGTGTTTGAAAGTATAGGGAAACGAAGTCTCAAAGAGTAGCATTCAGCATTGTACCACTAAGTGTTGAAACTGGTCCTGTCACCCAGTTATGTTTGACATATAACTACTGAATACATTTGCAGATTCCAACAGCATTAAAAAGTGCCTATCTCTAAAACAGTTTATTTCACTTTTCCTAGAAGTTTTTTTATCCTCTTCACTTTTTTTTTTTTTTTAAGAGATGGGGTCTTACCATGTTGTCCAGGCTGGTCTGGAACTCCTGGGCTCAAGCCATCCTCCTGAAGTGCTGGGATTACAAATGTGATCCACGATGCCTGGCCTCCTCTTCACTTCTTTAGTATAATAAAGTGGCTTCATTGTTGTCTAAATGCTCTAATTTATAGTGTGGGAGTCATCCTTAACTCTTCTGTGGTTGCCATGCTTCTAGACCAATACAGTGAGCCTGATACTCACTCTTCTTTTTCTCATGTTCTGAAGCCACAAGTGATTGGTTTCTTAACTAGTCATTTTCCTGCTGTCACTGTCTTCAGCTCCTTGTCAAAATATAAAAGATCAGTTTAATACATTATTTAGAATCATGTGGGGCCTTCACAGCTACCTTCCACATGAAAGGCTTTAAAAGGTTTTATACCGATTGCAATCAATGGCCATCCACTCTTTACCTAGTTTTTCTCATTTCAACGCATCTCTTTTAGTTGTCTCCCTTCTGAGCACTTGGCTAGATTCTGAGTGCACAAACTGGTGTGAGAGGTGTTCCCCTACTACTGAGATGCACGCATCCCGATGGTGAGCAAGGGCATAGGAAAGAAGATGAATAATGATGCAAGGTTCAACGGACCCCTTTGGTAGCTACTGTGATTAACTCTACATAGAGAGAAGTGACATCGAGCTTCATGGAGGTAAGAGGCTAAAACCCAACAAAACCCAACAAAACACAAAGGCACATCGTGGGTGGGCAGGAGGAAAAATGTGAGCAGAGAAATAAATAATGCTGGGAAAGCCTGTAGGATGCTTGAAGGTTAGCTGATTTGTACGGGGATGCAGTGAGGGAGAAGTTCATAAAGTTGATCTGGACTAGTTTTTGAAGCCTATTAAATTCCAAGCGAAGATATTTAGATGGCATCTGCTGACAATGGGAATAGAGATGGGAATTATACAGTGAAAACCCCTTTGGGGAGTGGTGGATGAGAAAGTGGTGTTATGTTACAGAGATGTTTTAAGATGCTTCATTGGTGGTACTTAGGATTTTTTAGGATTAGGATGCTGTTAAGATAGTCTAGGCTTAAGGTAATGAAGGTCATACCTAGGTTGTAGCAGTGGAAATTAATTTAGTGAACACTTATTGTGTGCCTACTATGTATTAAGCATTGTACTGAGTTCTCATGGGGAGCATATATGCAAAACATGGTCTCTGCTCGCATATCATTCACAATTTCTAGGAACTGTACAGGAAACAAGTGATGAGTGTGACACTTTTCATAGGTGGGCTTGGGAGTTGATCGAATGGGGGTGGAGGACAAGGAAGAACCTGAATCTTGAACAATGGTGGGTCCTTGAGTGCTCAGGTCAGGCAGAGGTGCTGGTCTGGCTGCGAGGGACACTTGGCTGGCTGGTGTCTAACATGGTGTAAAGGAGACACTAAGAGCTTCTTCCGTGGGTCTCACTCAGCCAGGGAGGGGGTTGGCAGGGGTGCCACCTGTTTTGGGGACACTAGAATTAACATAATTGATACATATTTCAGGAGGCCATCAGCTGAGCCACAGAATTAATGTATACAAGATAATAATAACCTTACTCCAAAGTTTCATTCCCATTAAAAATATTCAGGAATAGGGCCGGGCGCGGTGGCGCACGCCTGTAATCCCAGCACTTTGGGAGGCCAAGATGGGTGGATCACAAGGTCAGAAGATAGAGACTATCCTGGCTAACACGGTGAAACCCCGTCTCTACTAAAAATACAAAAAATTAGCCGGGCATGGTGGTGGGCGCCTGTAGTCCCAGCTACTCGGGAGGCTGAGGCAGGAGAATGGTGTGAACCCAGGAGGCGGAGCTTGCAGTGAGCAGAAATTGTGCCACTGCACTCCAGCCTGGGCGACAGAGCAAGACTCTGTCTCAAAAAAAAAAAAAGAAAACATATGTATATATATATGTGTATATATATATATATATATATATATAAAGGAATAGAACACTGAAAACAGCAAATAACAAATGCACAAGCTTTTGAAAATTGAATTAATTTTTGTGAAAGTCAAATTAAACCAACTGTTCTGAGATCAATACTACATTGAATCAAGCTTATTTATAATTGTATATTAAATTGTAACTATTTATGTTACCACTAGATGTCACAAAGATTCAATTTTAAAAGCCTTTTGAGGTAGTCATTTTGAAATATATTTTTCTTGAACAGAAATAAGGCTTTCTAGTATTAGCAAATACAAGGAATAACTTTTAAATTTTAAAATTGTAAAATGGTCCAAATATGCAGAAGAGTACACAGAATAATATAAGCAGTGTCTTTTATCCAAACCCAGATTTAACAAATATTACCATTTTACCATATATTGGCGGCTTTTTTAAAAAACAAATCTTACAGTTGATATTTTTGTACCCCTCCTTCATGCCATTCCTCTTATTTCTTGCCCACATATAACCATTATCTTAAAATCAGTGGATGTAATTCCCAGTTATACATATTTGATGTCTAAACAAATGTATATTTATGCATAAATAAGACAGTTTTTCAGGTTAGATTTTAACTTAATGCTTTTTTTCATTCAGCATTATATTTTCAAGATTTATTCCAGCTGATACATGTATATCTACTTCATTTATTTTAACTGCTGTGTAACATAACCATTGTACCAGTTCTTCTATTGGTGGGTATTTGGAGTGCTTTAAATGCTTTACTTTTATACATATACCTATGGATGTATCTCTGTGTATTTGAGGGAATCCCATTGTTTGCACATTTTCTCTTGACTCGCAAGTGACACTGTACTAGTAAAGAAGGTCTGTCAGACTCTCCTCCTTAAAAAATGTATCAAGGACCACATTCCTAGTACCCTTCTGACACAATCTCCTGTTGGAAGACGGGAGAACTAATGTGTGAAGTTTCTCTCTTGGTTCTGAAACTTGAGCATGTATCTAAATCTGCTGGAGGGCTTCTTAAAAGGCACTCCCAGGTAAGTCTTTAAGTCTGGGATAGGCTGGAGAATTTGCATTTCTAACAAGCACCCAGATGCTGCTGCTACTGCTGGTCAGCAATCTCACTTAAGAAAATGCTACCCTTGGGTGGGTATACAAGGCACACTTGTGCGATTCCCGGGGCTCAGGTTGTGGCCATTCTCAAGCTACTAGATATTGCTAGATTGTGTTTCAAAGTGGTCATGTTCACTTACACTCCTACCCGCAGGATAGAGTTCCTGTTATGTCAAATCCTTTCAGATACTTGGTAATCTTACACGTCAACATTTTTTACCCATGGCAGGAGTGCAATGTGGTAGCTTTTTTGTTGTTCAATTAGCATTTCTCTGATTATTAGTGGGGTTACATATCTTTTTATGTTTATTGGACAATAGATTTGCTCTTCTGGGAATTGCATGTTCATATTATTTGCTAATACTTGCTATTGATTTATTTATCTTACTGAATTTCTTTGCTGGTTATATGTGTTGGGAAATCTCTCAGGTGGTTGGTTGCCTTTTAACTTGGTTTATGGTCTTTATTGTTTGGCAAAAGTAAGTTTTTATTTACATATCTCTTTTTTAATGTTTTGTGCTTTTTCGTCTTTTGTTTAATTAATGAAGCATTATTCTGAAAAACTTATGTAGTTTAAGGATTATCTTTAAAAATTATTTCATGTATTTTTGTTGAGATTTTTCGATTAAATTGTCTTCAAGTACAGTCAATAATCAAATTGACAATTTCAAAATCAGGGAAAGCACTCTCTTGCCAGTTTTAATGAATAATAAGCATTCTAGCTCATTGCATGTATATTGGTGATATTGCTGAAATGAAATTTTAAGTTCTAAAAACGAGCCTGTCACAGTTTAAACATCTCAACCTACACCCTTGCCATTATTTTTGTTTCTTCAATTTGCTGATTAAACTCTTCAAGGAGAAAGGGAAGCAGCTTTTGAATCAGAGGACTCTAAAGTATAAGTTAGTAGAGGAGAATTTTCCAGGTGGGGTGTGTGCAGTGAGTGACTTCCAGTGTAGCTAAGGCTGATGGTGGTTGGCAGATGGGATTTTATGACTCACAAGAAATGCTTACATGCCCCAGAGTGTCTCCCATGTGGCCACACTGGCTGGAGGGACACCAACTAGATATTTATTTGAGTCAGTACTATTTTGAAATTCAGTTACCTCTGATGTTCTGGGTCATTCATTAAAAGAAAGAGAACACCTACTGTGTGCCAGTCCTGGTACACAAGATACTTTATTTCAACTTCTTATATAGGATAGATAACAGCTTAAGTTTTTAGAGGCAAAAATGGAAGTTTAGAGAGTTATTTAAGCTTCTGAGATTCTCACAGTTGATCATTGAGCAAATGGAGATACAAACCCAAATTTTTCTGACTTTAAAACTTTCTCGTCATTTCTCGGTAACATTCCATCAGAACCCACTGTGTTCGTAGGCACTTAGCTATTCATACTTTAGTGTAAAGCAGCCAAGCTATTTTACTAAACCATAAAACTGAGCTGGATTGGATATACTAGGGGAATGGATGAGCAGGTGGGCTGGTGCTGAAGGGTTTGAATGTGGCCATAATACCTTCTGAGAGCCTAAAGAACCAGTAGCCAAGGATGGATGGTGTGACAGAGAGGATGGATTTCAGTTGCTCTGTCCTTTTTTATAGGGTATTGCTTCTCATATTGTAATTTCTTATAAATTCCTGGAGCATTGTCTTAAAATGTAGATTCTAATTTCTGAGCCTAAGGTGGGGCCCCAGAGCCTGCATTCCTAATAAGCTCCCAGGTGATGCTGAGGCTGCTAGTCAAGGAACCACACTGAATAACAAGGGCCTGGGGTATATTCAGAAGAGGAGAGGAGAGGAAACGTGTTTGATCGGTCCTGGGGTTGCTGGAGGAGGTTAGGGCAGAGCAGCAGTTCCAAGGAAGGTAGTAGAGGGCTGCTTTGGGTGGGGAGGTGGGTGGTGGCACAATGCCTCTGGCCCATGCTGCAGGTTCTGAGCCTTTATGATGTCTGCTGATTCATTGGACTCAGTACTTCCGTACAAATGATTCTTGTAAGAGCAGATAATACTGAGCAGTGGAATTAGAGATGTGTGTTTGCTTCATTGTCCAAGGATTCTTTGGGTATAGCTTTGGAACAGTCAGTGTTAAGCTTTCTGCAAATGAGGGTGTGAAAGGCTTTTTTCTAAGCGATGGCAGCAGAAGGCAGTAGAGTAGTTGGCAGCAGATAAATAAGCAACCACAATTTGTAGGTAATTACTTATCTTGAATTGGTAAAAATTAAAATGGCTTTAGTAGGCAGTTCAGCATAGGAAAAGGGGACTACTTGGAGTCAGAAGGGCTGAGTTTAGGTGTTGTGCCACTTACCAGTTGTACAAGCCAAAATAAATCACCTAATCTCTTTGGGCCTCAGCCTCCTCCTCTGTTAAATGGGGTCAACACTCCCCACATCAGAGTCATTGTGATAGCTGAATGAGCTGACACCTGTAAGAATGCTTTGTAAACTACAAGACTCTCCCTATTTATTAACATACAAAACTGGTCTCAGGGAAAGAGTAGGGGTGGAGAGGCTGCCTTCCACATAAAAGTTTTTAAAATCTGCTCTCAAATCCCCAGATGAAATAATTAGGTAGACATTTGCGAACATGAAACACTTGTGGCCAAATTGTATTTTCGGAATGAAGCTTGTGTGAGAGGATCAGTTTGGCCTAAGTTATCTAAGTAATAGTTTCACCTTTCACTTAAAATACTCAGACCCAAACTGTAATAATCATTTATATCAAAATATTTTTAGAGCAAATAAGGGAAAGACAAAATATCAAGAGAAAACTAAAGCCAGAGTACTTCATGGCTGAATTTTCTTTCTCTACAATTTTCCCCTCAAATGCTCTAACTCCCTGTTTCATTGTTTGGGATAGGGATTTGTATAGTGAAGACATTGTATTCTGGGAAAAAGGTGACTTGCTTCTGTCTCTCCTATAGCCTTTGGCTGTATTGTGCAACCTTCAGTCAATTATTTAACCCCACAGAGGAAAGTGTGGACTGAGAGCCTGTAAATATCCCAGATTTACCACCCAAGGTGTTGAGTTTAGGGTGAGTTGACTTAGAGGGAAGGAGGTGATATTTTAAATTTCTACACATTTAAAAATTTCAGATGACACAATCTTCAGTTTTTAAAAATAAAAGAGATTTACACTGACTGGCTATGGCCATTTTGTTTTTATTTCAAAATGGAAGCTTTGTGTGTACATGTAGGTGTTTCGGGATGCTGACAGATGTCAAATAGAAATTTAAGTACATTATAGCAGCATTCTATGTAAAGAGCTTTTAGGATTGAGACAAGTGATAGCTAATTCTCTGAAATAATGTAGAAACCATGTATATCATATTTAATACATTAATACATTGATAGTTATGAATTGATTCATGGATTTGGCTTAATTTTTTTTTCTTTTTTTTTTTGAGATGGAGTCTTACTCTGTTGCCCATGCTGGAGTGCAGTAGCATGATCTCGGCTCACTGCAACCTCCGCCTTCCGGGTTCAAGCAGCCCGGAGTAGCTGGGACTACAGGAGCACACCACCATGCCCAGCTAAGTTTTGTATTTTTAGTAGAGATGGGGTTTCACCATATTGGTCATGCTGGTCTCAAACTCCTGACCTCAGGTGATCCATCCACCTCGACCTCCTAACGTGTTGGGATTACAGGTGTGAGCCACAGCGCCCAGCCTGTTTTCTACTTTAAAAATATTAAAAGTTATTCTCCAGCAGAGCTATGATTAGCTGGGCAGAGAATTTCGGAGAGGCATGCGTAATTCATAGACTCTATCAACAATTGTGCTTATATAATCCTCTTTCCTCCCCTCTGCAAGGTTACCCTTGATTGGGAGATGAACTGGCCAATAACACTCTGCTCTTCTATTCCACCCATTCCTGCTTTTTCCTCTGAAATTACTGGCTAATTCTAAACACACCCATGCTGGTTCCATTTTTACTTCAGCTG
Organism: Symphalangus syndactylus; assembly: GCF_028878055.3. Taxonomy (NCBI): domain Eukaryota; kingdom Metazoa; phylum Chordata; class Mammalia; order Primates; family Hylobatidae; genus Symphalangus; species Symphalangus syndactylus. The sequence goes on from NC_072426.2 coordinate 93,664,060, forward strand.
GATGTTTATCTTGGTGAGTGTACTTGCTTATGTAAAATGAGGACTGTTTACTTAATGATACCAACAACCTTCGGAATATTGCTTTTTAATATAGAATCATATGTTCTTAAAATTCCTTGTAGCTGGGCACGGTGGCACACACTGTAATCCCAGCACCTTGGGAGGCTGAGGTGGGAGGATCACGAGGTCAGAAGATCGAGACCATCTTGGCTAACACAGTGAAACCCTGTCTCTACTAAAAATACAAAAAAATTAGCCAGGCGTGGTGGTGGGCGCCTGTAGTCCCAGCTACTTGGGAGGCTGAGACAAGAGAATGGCGTGAACCTGGGAGGCGGGGCTTGCAGTGAGCTGAGATCGCACCACTGCACTCCAGCCTGGTCAACAAAGAGAGACTCTGTCTCAAAAAAAAAAAAAAAAATCCTTGTAGAAGTTGCTCTATTTATCAGAGTTTGGGATTATTTTTATATTTTATATCTATAAAAGAATGTTTACTAAAATTTTTTGTAGATTATTACCTGTTGAGCAAGTTATTGGCTTGGAAGAAGGCTGGGGAAATGCACATAGAAGGGAATACCAGTATTTGCATGTTAGGGACCTAGACTAGGTCACTGAGAGCACCCAAGTCCCTCTGGGGCACCAACATTTGCCTCTGGCAATGCCTGATGCATGCTGGGAACACACAGTGTTTGTGTTTATCGTCTTTGTTACTCTACTACTCATCCTGCATATTTACCCAGGTCAGAAGTCATTCCTGAATCCTCCCACTCGTTTGCTTCCTACATCCAGTGATGTATCCAATTCCACTCCTCCTACTTTCTGACTCTGCCATGTAATCAATCTCCCTGCCTCTGGGACAGCCCTGTCTAGTCCAGTCTCCATACAATAGCAGCTAGCAGAGTGGTTTCTGTACAAGTCCATATCTGACTATATGCCCCATCCATGCACATCTTTTGCTTGAAACTCTTTATTGGCTTTTCTTTGTCCTCAGGATAAAGTGTAAACTTGGAGGACCCACAGAACTGTTCATGATCTGCCCTCTCCCACCGTCTCAGTATCTTCCCCTTCTGTTTGTCAGCCCACACTCTGTGCCCCAGCCTCACTGAACCACTTGAAATGTCATGAAGGTTTTATGCACTCTCTACCTCCTGAATCTTAGTCCATGTTGTTCCTGTTGCCTGCAATGTTGTTTCCCAATCCACCTGGCACACATGTGGTTGGCCTACCCTAATGTGGCATATAGTACGTGTTTAATTTGTTTTCCGAGAATGAATGAGTGGAATGTAGAAATGGGAGGATGGGTAGGTGCATGGACCCCTGTGCAGCTGCAGTGGAGCCTGTCCTGGTACTGCTGCCCATCTACCTGTCCTGCCTGCACAACCACTATTCATGCAGCACTCCAGTAGGGCATGATGCTTCCTCTCCATATTTTGTCCCCCAGCACAGACCTGGCTTGCAGAGAGTCAACAGCCAATCTGGCCCTCTGATATTGACTCTAGACTCAGTAATTGTCCCTGTTAGGGTTGGGAGGCTGGGCTGCCTCCTAGAGATTTCATTATTTGGTTCAAGAACTGCCTTTTGCTCCTCTTTGAAAATCCTGCTCCTTGATTTTCAGTTGTCAGATTGCGTGATATTCAACCCAGACCTTTAATGTCTGGAGTCTTTTATAATGAAGATTCAATAAAATAATTTTTAATTTTGAAAATAGTGACTTATTCTTTCTATGACTTAACAATCACTTAGTGTTCTTTGTTTCTTTTCCAGTGGACTTAAGCACCTTGACAGCAAGAACCATGTTTGGTTTTATTTGCTGTTTGTATCTCTAGAGACTAGAGCAGTATCTGGGACATAGCAGCTGTTTAAGTAAATAAAATCAATGAGTAAATGAATGCAAGGGTAAATGAGCCAAGATAAATATTTGATTTTAAAAATTCAGGACAATTTTAGATTTATAGAATTATTGCAAAGATAGTATAGAGAGTTGCTGTATAACCTAAACCCAATTTATCCTATTAACATTTTATAATAGTATGATACATTTGTCACAATGAAGCACGATATCCATATATTATTATTGTCTAAAGTTAATACTTTATTCAGATTTCATCAGTTTTCCCCTAATGTCTTTTTTTCTGTTCCACCACAAAGCCCAGCTAATTTTTGTATTTTTAGTAGAGACAGTGTTTCACCATATTGGCCAGGCTGGTCTCGAACTCCTGATCTTAGGTGATCCACTCACCTCAGCCTCCCAAAGTATTGGGATTACAGGCGTGAGCCACCGCACCCACCTATATGCTACTTTATTAAGGGTGAAATATCAGAATAAATTACCTGAAATTCTTCTGCATGGGAGATTGGTCTATTCGTCCAAATTTATTTATGTATTAAATAACTTCTTTATATCAGGATGGATGTATGGATTTTTATTTTATATTTCAGGTTATAAATTCTACTTTATTACTCAAATTATTTCAGCTTTGGTCACTGGGAGCTCTTTCAGCTGGTTCCTATATCCCTTTGATATACCCACATCTTTTTTTTTTTTTTTTTTTTTTTTTTAGTTTTTCCTTGCTTTCTTATACTATGAAGATTCTACAGGTTTATCTTGTATATTTTCTACCCCAGTGCTAAGATCAGCTATTTTTCCAAGATTTTCTTCTTTCTTTAATTGGAGAATGATTGTAGAAGCCAAGGTCTGGTTGCTAGTTGCTACTGAGGTCTGCTGCTTTATTTAAGCCTTCTCAGCTAATATATGTGTTTATACTAACCCATGTGTATATATATCTATAAATATTTATCTATGAATCTATATCTATTTAAGCTAAGCATGAATTCGTACTGATGTCTCTCTGAACATTTAATTTTACAAGTTATATTGAAAACAGCAGATATAAATCCAGCCATATCAATAATTGCATTAAATGTAAATGGGATAAAACACTTCAGCAGAGTTCGTCAGGCTGGGTAAGAAACCAAAATGTAACTGTACATTGTCTACAAGAGACATGGAAAAATGATATTGTGTCTGAAATTGGTGGTTTCTTGGTCTCACTGACTTCAAGAATGAAGCTGTGGACCCTCGCGGTGAGTGTTACAGCTCTTAAGGTGGCGCATCTGGAGTTGTTCGTTCCTTCTGGTGTTCGGATGTGTTCAGAGTTTCTTCCTTCTGGTGGGTTCATGGTCTCGCTGGCTCAGGAGTGAAGCTGCAGACCTTCGTGGTGTTACAACTCTTAAGGCGGCGCGTCTGGAGTTGTTCATTCCTCCCGGTGGGCTCGTGGTTTCACTGGCTTCAGGAGTGAAGCTGCAGACCTTCGCGGTGAGTGTTACAGCTCATAAAAGCAGTGTGGACCCAAAGAGTGAGCAGTAGCAAGATTTATTGCAAAGAGCGAAAGAACAAAGCTTCCACAGTGTGGAAGGGGACCCGAGCGGGTTGCCACTGCTGGCTCGGGCAGCCTTTTATTCTCTTATCCGGCCCCACCCATGTCCTGCTGATTGGTAAAGCCGAGTGGTCTGTTTTGACAGGGCACTCATTGGTGCGTTTACAATCCCTGAGCTAGACATAAAGGTTCTCCCGTCCCCATCAGATCAGTTAGATACGGAGTATCGACACAGAGGTTCTCCAAGGCCCCACCAGAGTAGCTAGATACAGAGTGTTGATTGGTGCATTCCCCAACCCTGAGCTAGACACAGGGTGCTGATTGGTGTGTTTACAAACCTTGAACTAGATACAGAGTGCCGATTGGTGTATTTACAATCCCTGAGCTGGACATAAAGGTTCTTCAAGGCCCCACCAGAGCAGCTAGATACAGAGTGTCGACTGGTGCATTCACAAACCCTGAGCTAGACACAGGGTGCTGATTGGTGTATTTACAATCCCTGAGCTAGACATAAAGGTTCTCCACATCCCCACTAGATTAGCTAGATCCAGAGTGTCCATTGGTGCATTCACAAACCCTGAGCTAGACACAGGGTGCTGATTGGTGTATTTACAATCCCTGAGCGAGACATAAAGGTTCTCCACGTCCCCACCAGACTCAGGAGCCCAGCTGGCTTCACCCAGTGGATCCCTGCAGGGCTGCAGATGGAGCTGCCTGCCAGTCCTGTGCTGTGCACCCGCACTCCTCAGCCCTTGGGTGGTCGATGGGACTAGGCACCATGGAGCAGGGGGCAGCACTCATCAGGGAGGCTCCGGCTGCACAGGAGCCCACAGAGGGGGTGGGAGGCTCAGGCATGGAGGGCTGCAGGTCCTGAGCCCTGCCCCATGGGAGGGCAGCTAAGGCCCAGCAAGAAATCGAGCACAGCGCCAGTGGGCTGGCACTGCTGGGGGACCACAGCCGCTGGCCCGGATGCTAAGCCCCTCATTGCCCAGGGCCGGCAGGGCCGGCCGGCTGCTCCCAGTGCAGGGCCTGCCAAGCCCACGCCCACCTGGAACTCCAGCTGGCCCACAAACGCCACGTGCAGCCCCATTTCCTGCTCACGCATCTCCCTCCACACCTCCCCGCAAGCTGAGGGAGCCGGCTCCGGTCTTGGCCAGCCCAGAAAGGGGCTCCCACAGTGCAGTGGTGGGCTGAAGGGTTCCTCAAGTGCCGCCAAAGTGGGAGCCCAGGCAGAGGAGGCGCTGAGAGCGAGCGAGGACTGTGAGGACTGCCAGCACGCTGTCACCTCTCAATATCATGTAAATAAAGACAAAAATATTAAAATCAAAGAGTAACATAATAAAAGTCATCAGGAAGATATATAACAATTATAAACATGTATGTGCTTAACAGAGTCCCAAAATGCGTAAAGCAAAAATGATCGAATTGAAAAGAGGAATATGCAATTAAACAATGGTTGGGAGACTCTAATACCTGACTCTTAGTAATTTACAGAACAACTAGACATAAACTCAGCAAGGATATAGAACTTGAACAACTCTGTCAACTCACTTGATCTAACTGACATTTGTAGGCTACTCCACCCGATAATAGTAGTCCATATCAAATATTTTCAGGAAAGACCATTTATGCAAGGACATAAAACAAGTCTTAGTAAATTAAAAAAAATTGAAATCAAACAAAGCGTGTTCTCCAACTACAGTTGAATTGAATTAATTAACACAGAAATAAATGTGGGACCTGAGCAGTGATCTCTCCTTTGGTTCACTTTATCAATGGCTTTGGCATACTGTTTAGGATGATGAGTTCCATGCATGTACAACTAACTTGACGGTGATGGACTCCTGAGCAATTTCCTCTCTCATTTCTCAGATTCCCCTTTCTTGGTGGGTTTTAGTTCCCCCACTCTACTGTGCACTTAACATGACTGTGCCTGCATCTGAAGCCAAACGGTGGTGGACACACAGACAAAAAAAGCAACAGGGGTTTGCTCTACTTACTTGGGGCCACAGATGTTCCAGTCATAAAGTTTCTCCTCAAGAGTTTCAGGTTCCTGCAGGCCTCCACTAATCATTTTGTTTTTGTGGGATTATCCTGGGGCTGGGGCTTGGGAAAACAGAACAAAGAAAAGCAAATACAGGCAGTTTCCCCTTACTGTCTCAAAGAGAGGAATTCCCTTTCCTGCTTCTAAGTTAGAATTAGAGGACTTCTGGAGTTTTCTGTATGTGGGCCCTCATGGCCACTTCTGTGTTTTGTGCTTCTGTGGGTACAAACTGGAGATACAAGAGGGAAAAAAAATGGGAACCTTACTGCCATTTCAGTGGTACTTTGAATTCTGGTTTTCTTTCCCTATCTGCCTAATGCCGTGTCCAGAATTGGTGGGTTCTTGGTCTCACTGACTTCAAGAATGAAGCCACGGACACTTGCAGTGAGTGTTACAGTTCTTAAAGGCAGCGTGTCTGGAATTTGTTCCTTCTGATGTTCAGATGTGTTCAGAGTTTCTTCCTTCTGGTGGATTCATGGTCTCGCTGGCTCAGGAGTGGAGCTGCAGACCTTCATGGTGAGTGTTACAGCTCTTAAGGTGGTGTGTCTGGAGTTGTTTTTTCCTCCTGGTGGGTTCATGGTCTCGCTGGCTTCAGGAGTGAAGCTGCAGACCTTCGCGGTGAGTGTTACAGCTCATAAAAGCAGTGTGGACCCAAAGAGTGAGCAGCAGCAAGATTTATTGCAAAAAGCAAAAGAACAAAGCTTCCACAGCATGGTAGCAGACCCAGGTTGTCACTACTGGCTGGGGCAGCCTGCTTTTGTTTTCTTATCTGGCCCCACCCACATCCTGCTGATTGGTCCATTTTACAGAGAGCTGATTGGTCTGTTTTACAGAGAGCTGATTGGTCTGTTTTGACAGGGTGCTGCTTGGTGCGTTTACAATCCCTGAGCTAGACAAAAAAGTTCTCCATGTCACCACTAGATTAGCTAGATACAGAGTGCCAATTGATGCATTCACAAACTCTGAGCTAGACACAGGGTGCTGATTGGTGTGTTCACAAACCTTGAGCTAGATACAGAGTGTTGATTGGTGTATTTACAATCCCTTAGCTAGACGTAAAGATTCTCCAAGTCCCCACCAGACTCAGGAGCCCAGCTGGCTTCACCCAGTGGATCCTGCACTGGGGCCGCAGGTAGGACCTGCCTGCTAGTTCCGCGCCCTGGGACTGCACTCCTCAGCCCTTGGGCGGTAGATGGGACTGGGCGCCCTGGAGCAGGGAGTGGCCCTCCTTGGGGAGGCTCCCGCTGTGCAGGAGCCCACCTGGGGCGGGAGGGGCGGGGGAGGCTGTGAGAGGCTCAGGCATGGCGGGCTGCAGGTCCCAAGCCCTGCCCAGTGGGGAGGCAGCTAAGGCCCGGTGAGAAATCGAGCATGGCAGCTGCTGGCCTAGGTGCTAAGCCCCTCACTGCCCGGGGCTTGCAGCCCCCCCGCTCCGAGTGCGGGGCTGGTGAGCCCACACCCACCCGGAACTCGCGCTGGCCAGTTCCCGGCCGAGCGTCTCCCTCCACACCTCCCCGCAAGCTGAGGAAGCCAGCTTCAGCCTTGGCCAGCTCAGAAAGGGGCTCCCACAGTGCAGCGGTGGGCTGAAGGTCTCCTCCAGCGCGGCCAGAGTGGGCACCAAGGCCGAGGATGTGCCCAGAGCGAGGAGGGCTACGAGGGCTGCCAGCATGCTGCCACCTCTCAATACTATTTACTTACCAGAGTACTCAAATAGCTGCTCCATGCAGTCTGTCCAGGTTTTACAGCTGCATTCAGTAGGAGAGACAGGGTGGAGTCTGCCTACGCCATCTTATCTGGAACTGTAACTCTATATGTTATTGATGGATTGAGATGGAGTCTCGCTCTGTTGCCCAGGTTGGAGCTTAGAGGCACGATCTTGGCTCACTGCAACCTCTGCCTCCCAGGTTCCAGTGATTCTCCTGCCTCAGCCTCCCAAGTAGCTGGGATTACAGGCGCCCACCACCACACCCAGCTATTTTTTTGTATTTTTACTAGAGACAGGATTTCACCATGTTGCCAGGCTGCTCTCAAACTCCTGACCTCAGGTAATCCGCCCGCCTCAGCCTCCCAAAGTGCTCAGATTACAGGCATGAGCCACTGCGCCTGGCTGTTTAAGTTTTAAATCTAATACATACAGGGGACTATACCTGTATAGATATGTGGATATGTTTCCTTTAAGAGGAAATAAACTAATATATTAATTATAATTATTTATGAGTGGAAAGATCATAGTATTTTTCTTTTTCTGTATTTTCTAAATTGTCTCACAGTTACCATACATTATACTAAAATAAAACCCAACACATGTTATTTTTTAAAAAAAGAACTCTAATACAATGAAACAGTTTCAGTAATTGGAAGTCCACAGCACCATTTGGTACAAAAAGTATGAAACATTTGGTTTCTATTTCCATATGAGAACCAGACTTTAAAAGCCCAGAGGTGCTTGAGACGTCCTATTGCTTTCTAGTTTTGGAAGGTTACTTTTGACTCCGCAAACCGATTCACCTCTACTGGATAATGATCCTGAAGCATGAACCCTTTCTTGTACCCTCTCCTTTTCTTTTTTCTGCTTCTCTTCCAGTGGATGAGGGCTCTAGGTAGCACTGTGGTTACAAAGTCAAACGCAGGCCGGGCACGGTGGCTCATGCCTGTAATCCTAGCACTTTGGGAGGCCGAGGCAGGCGGATCACGAGGTTAGGAGATCAAGACCGTCCTTGCTAGCACAGTGAAACCCTGTGGCCTGATCTTGGCTCACTGCAACCTCCGCCTCCCAGGTTCAAGCGATTCTCTTGCCTCAGCCTCCCAAGCAGCTGGGACTACATGTGCTGCCACCACGGCCGGCTAATTTTTTGTATTTTTAGTGGAGATGGGGTTTCACCGTGTTAGCCAGGATAGTCTCAATCTCCTGACCTCATGATCCACCCTCCTTGGCCTCCCAAAGTGCTGGGATTACAGGCGTGAGCCACCACTCCTGCCCCAGGTGATTTTAAATAGTTTTGATTTGACCTTAATTACATTAAAATTGATTAATCATTGATATAATTTGGATCAAAAATCTCATGTTGAGAGGCAATACCTAGTGTTGGAGGTGGGGACTGATGGGAAGTGTTTTGGTCAGAGGGGCAGAACCCTCATGGCTTGGTGCTGTTATCACCATAGTGAGTGAAGTCTCGTGAGATCTGGTGGTTTAAAAGTGTGTGTGGCACTTCCCCCACCTCTTGCTGTGGCTCTCACCACGTGCTGTCCCTACCCCCGCTGTGCCTGCTCTGGCTGTGCCTCTGCCATGGGTAAATAAATGCCCCCGAAGCCTCCCCAGAAGCCAAGTAGGTGCCAGTACCAAGCTTCCTGTGCAGCCTGCAGAACTGTGAGCCAATCAAACCTCTTTTCTTTATAAATTACCCAGCCTCAGGTTTTTTTTTATAGCAATGCAAGGATGGCCTAACACAACCATAATTCTTGTCTCATGTGCTGTTCCTTAGTCCTTTCATGACTTACTTTATTTTTCCATCTGGAAAAATCTATAATAACAGTGTAATAAGCGCTAACTATGGAATAATGGTGATAGAATCTCATGTCCACTACCACCAACATAAATTGATTCTCAACAATAACCTGTATATAACCATAGCCTCCTTCCTAATCCACCCACCAATGTGCTTCCACCCATGCCATCATCATCCTCGGTCCTGTTTTCATCAGTCTTTTCCTTTCCCTTTTTTAAATTGAGGTAAAATTTACACAAAAACTTAACCATTTTAAAGTGTATGTTTCAGAGTCATTTGGCACATTCACCATGTTGTGCAACCATTCATTACCTCTATTTATTTATTTATTTATTATTACTATTATTGAGACAGAGTCTCCCTCCGTCACCCAGGCTGGAGTGCAGTGGCGCAATTTCGGCTCACTGCAACCTCTACCTTCCCAGTTTAAGCGATTCTCATGCCTCAGCCTCCCAAGTAGCTGGGATCACAGGTGCGCACCACCATGCCTGGGTAATTTTTGTATTTTTAGTAGAGGTGGGGTTTTTGCCATGTTGGCCAGGCTGGTTTCAAACTCCTGGCTTCAAGTTATCAGCCCACCTCAGCCTTCCAAAGTACTGGAATTACAGACGTGAGAGCCATGGCACCGGGCCCATTACCTCTATATAATTCCATGAAATTTTCATCACCCTTCCCCACAAAGAACCCCATATCCATTAAGCAGTCACTCCCATGTCTCCGTCCCCCAGCACCTGGCAACCATTAATCTGATTTTTGTCTCTATGGATTTTCCTACTCTAAATATTTCAAATAAATGGAATCATATAATGTATGACCTTTTGTGCCTGTTTACTTTTACTGTGCATAATGTTTTTGCAGTTCAAGCATGCTGTAGCATTTATCAATATTTACTTCTTTTTGTGATTGAGTAATATTCCATTTTATGGATATACCACATTTTGAAATTCATTCATTAGTTCACGGATATGTGTGTTGTTTCTACCTTTTGGTCCTTGAGAATAGTGCTGCTATGAACATTCATGTGCAAAGTTTTGTTTGAATACATGTTTTCATTTCTCTTAGGTGTATGCATAGGAGTAAAATTGCTGGGTCATATGGTAATTGTATGTTTATCTTATTGAGGGACTACTAAATTATTTTCCACAGTGCTTGCACCATTTTATATTTCTAGCAATGCATGAAGGTACCAATTTCTCCACATCCTTGCCAATCTTTTTATTTTTTTTAAAAATTATAGCCATCGTCATGAGTGGGAAGTGATTCTCCTTGTGGTTTTGATTTGCATTTCCCTAATGACTAATGATGTTGAGCATCTTTTAATGTGCTTGTATTTTCCTTGGAGAAAGTCTTATTCAAGCCCTTTGCCCATTCTTGTGTGTGTGTGTGTGTGTTGGGGGGAGGGGGGCCCTGTGTCTGTGTGCTTGTTTGTTGTTGAAGTATAAGAGAGTTTTTAAAAATACAATCTGGATACTACACCCTTATCAGATAAATGATTTGAGAATATTTTTCTCCCATTCTGTAGGTTGTCTTTTCACTTTCTTCATCATGTCCTGTGATGCACAGATGTTTTAAATTTTGATGGTCAAATTTATCCTTTGATTAGTCTAATTTTTTCTTTGATTTCTTATGATTTTGGTATTATATCTAAGAAGTCAATGGCAAATGCAAGGTCATAAATATTTACCCCATGTTTTCTTCTAAGAGTTTAATAGTTTTAGCTCTTATATGGAGATCTTTGATTTGAGTTAATTTTTGCATATGCTGTGAGGTAGGGTTCCAATTTCATTTGGACATCCAGTTGTCTCAGCATTGTTTGTGAAAGAGACTATGCTTTCCCTATTGAATGTTCTTGGCACCCTTGTCAAAAAGTCACATATGTATGAGTTTATTTCTGGAGTCTCAATACTGTCTCATTGTGTGTGTGTATGTGTGTGTATCCTTATGGCAATGCCACACTATTTTGATTACCATAGCATTGTAGTAAGTTTTTAAATTGGAAAATGTGAGTTCTCCAACTTTTTCTTCTTCAAGACTTTCTTTGGTGATTTGGGGTCCCTTCAATTTCATGTGACTTTTAGGGATCAGCTTTTTCATTTCTGCAAAAGAAGCCACTGAGATGTTGCTAGAGATTGCATTGACTCTGTAGATTATTTTTAGAGTATTGACATGTTAACAGTATTAAGTCTACCAATCCGTAAGCACTGATGTTCTTCCATTTACTTAGCTTTTCTTTAATTTCATTTAGCAATCTTTTTGTAGTTTTCAGTGTGTTACGTCTTGAACTTTATGGTTAAATGTATTCCTAAATATTTTATCCTTTTTGATGCTATTATAAATGGCTTCTTAGAGTTTTCTTCTCAGAATATACATATTCCACCCAAAAAAAACCTTATTTTTGAGTGTTGATCTTGTGTACTGCAATTTGGCTGAATTAGTTTATTAGCTCTACTAAGTGTGTATGTGTGTATGTATATTCCTTGTAATTTTCTATATACAAGATCATGTTATCTGCTAATAAAGATAGGTTAACTTCTCCCTTTCATTTCTTTTATTCTCCATTTTCTTTTATTTCTAGGTGTCTTTTACTTCTTTTTCTTCTCTAATTGCTCTGGCTAGAACTTCTATTGAAATATTAAATGGAGTATGAAGGTAGACATCTTTATCTTAGGAGGAAAGCTTTTGGTCTTTCACCATTGAATATAATGTAATTGGTAGGTTTTTCACAATTGCCTTTCATCATGTTGAGAGATTTCACTTCTGTGCTTAGTTTGTTGCATATTTTTATGACGAATGCTGAATATCAGCAAATATTTTTTCTGTGTCAAAATGAGATGATCATGTGTTTTTTCTTTCATTATATTAAAGCATGACATATTGCATTGATTTTTTTGTATGTTTAGCCATTGTTGCATTACAGCAAGGATAAGTCCCACTTGGTTATAATATATAACTTACTTTTTTAATTATTATACTTTAAGTTCTAGGGTACAGGTGCACAACATGCAGGTTTGTTACATATGTATACATGTGCCGTGTTGGTTTGCTGCACCCATTAACTTGTCATTTACATTAGATATTTCTCCTAAGGCTATCCCTCCCCCATCCGCCTACCCCACAACAGGCCCCAGTGTGTGATGTTTCCCACCCTGTGTCCAAGTGTTTCCATTGTTCAATTCCCACCTATGAGTGAGAACATATGGTGTTTGTTTTTCTGTCCTTGTGATAGTTTGCTCAGAATGATGGTTTCCAGCTTCATCCGTGTTGCTACAAAGGACGTGAACTCATCCTTTTTTATGTCTGCATAGTATTCCATGGTGTATATGTACCACATTTTCTTTTTTTTTTTTTTTTTTGACATGGAGTCTCGCTCTGTCATCCAGACTGGAGTGCAGTGGTGGGATCTTGGCTCACTGCAAGCGCTGCCTCCCGAGTTTACGCCATTCTCCTGCCTCAGCCTCCCAAGTATCTGGGACTACAGGCACCCACCACCATGCCCAGCTAATTTTTTGTATTTTTAGTAGAGACGGGGTTTCACCATGTTAGCCAGGATGGTCTCAATCTCCTGACCTTGTGATCTGCCCACCTTGGCGGCAAAGTGCTGGTATTACAGGCGTGAGCCACCGTGCCCACATTTTCTTAATCCAGTCTATCATTGTTGGACATTTGGGTTGGTTCCAAGTCTTTGCTATTGTGAATAGTGCCGCAATAAACATACGTGTGCATGTGTCTTTATAGTAGCATGATTTATAATCCTTTGGGTGTATACCCAGTAATGGGATCGCTGGGTCAAATGGTATTTCTAGTTCTAGATCCTTGAGGAATTGCCACACTGTCTTCCACAATCGTTGAAGTAGTTTACGTTCCCACCAACAGTGTAAAAGTGTTCCTATTTCTTCACATCCTCTCCAGCACCTGTTGTTTCATGACTTATTAATAATTGCCATTCTAACTGTGTGAGATGGTATCTCATTGTGGTTTTGATTTGCATTTCTCTGATGACCAGTGATGATTAACATTTTTTCATGTGTCTGTAGGCTGCATAAGTTTCTTCTTTTGAAAAATGTCTGTTCATATCCTTTGCCCACTTTTTGATGGGGTTGTTTGATTTCTTCTTGTAAATTTGTTTAAGTTATTTGTAGATTCTTGATATTAGCCCTTTGTCAGATGAGTAGATTGCAAAACTTTTCTCCCATTCTGTAGGATGCCTGTTCACTCTGATGATAGTTTCTTTGGCTGTGCAGAAGCTCTTTAGTTTAATTAGATCCTATTTATCTATTTTGGCTTTTGTTGCCATTGCTTTTGGTGTTTTAGACATGAAGTCCTTGCCCATGCCCATGTCCTGAATGGTTTTGCCTAGGTTTTCTTCTAGGGCTTTTATGGTTTTAGGTCTAACATGTAAGTCTTTAATCCATCTTGAATTAATTTTTGTATAAGGTGTAAGGGAGGGATCCAGTTTCAGCTTTCTACATATGGCTAGCCAGTTTTCCCAGCATGATTTATTAAATAGGGAATCCTTTCCCCATTGCATGTTTTTGTCAGGTTTGTCAAAGATCAGATGGTTGTAGATGTGTGGTGTTATTTCTGAGGCCTCTGTTCTGTTCCATTGGTCTATATCTCTGTTTTGCTACCAGTACTATGCTGTTTTGGTTACTGTAGCCTTGTAGTATAGTTTGAAGTCAGGTAGCGTGATGCCTCCAGCTTTGTTCTTTTGGCTTAGGATTGACTTGGCAATGTGGGCTCTTTTTTGGTTCCATATGAACTTTAAAGTAGTTTTTTCTTTTTTTTTTTTTTTATAAAACAAGTATTTATTATTATTATTATTATACTTTAAGTTTTAGGGTACATGTGCACAATGTGCAGGTTTGTTACATATGTATACATGTGCCATGTTGGTGTGCTGCACCCATTAACTTGTCATTTAGCATTAGGTATATCTCCTAATGCTATCCCTACCCCCCTCCCCCCACCCCACAACAGTCCCCGGAGTGTGATGTTCCCCTTCCTGTGTTCATGTGTTCTCATTGTTCAATTCCCACCTATGAGTGAGAACATGCGGTGTTTGTTTTTTTGTCCTTGCGATAGTTTACTGAGAATGATGTTTTCCAGTTTCATCCATGTCCCTACAAAGGACATGAACTCATCATTTTTTATGGCTGCATAGTATTCCATGGTGTATATGTGCCACATTTTCTTAATCCAGTCTATCGTTGTTGGACATTTGGGTTGGTTCCAACTCTTTGCTATTGTGAATAGTGCCGCAATAAACATACGTGTGCATGTGTCTTTATAGCAGCATGATTTATAGTCCTTTGGGTATATACCCAGTAATGGGATGGCTAGGTCAAATGGTATTTCTAGTTCTAGATCCCTGAGGAATCGCCACAGTGACTTCCACAATGGTTGAACTAGTTTACAGTCCCACCAACAGTGTAAAAGTGTTCCTATTTCTCACATTCTCTCCAGCACCTGTTGTTTCCTGACTTTTTAATGATGGCCATTCTAACTGGTGTGAGATGATATCTCTTTGTGGCTTTGATTTGCATTTTTCTGATGGCCAGTGATGATGATCATTTTTTCACGTGTCTGTTGGCTGTATAAATGTCTTCTTTTGAGAAGTGTCTGTTCATATCTTTCACCCACTTTTTGATGGGGTTGTTTGTTTTTTTCTTGTAAATTTGTTTGAGTTCTTTGCAGATTCTGTATATTAGCCCTGTGTCAGATGAGTAGATTGCAAAACTTTTCTCCTATTCTGTAGGTTGCCTATTCACTCTGATGGTAGTTTCTTTTGCTTTGCAGAAGCTCTTTAGTTTAATTAGATCTCATTTGTCAATTTTGGCTTTTGTTGCCATTGCTTTTGGTGTTTTACACAAGTCCTTGCCCTTGTGTATGTCCTGAATGGTATTGCCTACGTTTTCTTCTAGAGTTTTTATGGTTTTAGGTCTAACATTTAAGTCTTTAATCCATCTTGAATTAATTTTTGTATAAGGTGTAAGGAAGGGATCCAGGTTCAGCTTTCTACCAATAGGATAAGCTTTTTGATGTGCTGCTGGATTCAGTTTGCTGGTGTTTTATTGAGGGTTTTTGCATTGATGTTCATCAGGGATAATGGTCTAAAATAATCTTTTATTGTTGTGTCTCTGCCAGGCTTTGGTATCAGGATGATGCTGGCCCCATAAAATGAGTTAGGGAGGATTCCCTCTTTTTTCTATCGATTGGAATAGTTTCAGAAGGAATGGTACCAGTTCCTCCTTGTACATCTGGTAGAATTTGATTGTGAATCCAGCTGGTCCTGGACTTTTTTTGGTTGGTAAGCTATTAATTTTTTTATTTTTTTTATGGATCAATGATAATAACTCAATCCTCTATTTGACAAAGAAGAAGGAGAAGGAAGAGGAAGAAAAAGAAAGTGGGATAAAGGATCCGAAAGGGAGGAAAATAGAAAAAATTAGAGTATGACTCCAGGGTAGACCTGTTTTGTTGTCACTTGGTTCGTTGGTTGGTTTGACAGTTGTATTTTTCATATGTTTCACCATGTTGGCCAGGCTGGTCTCGAGCTCCTAGCCTCAAGTGATCAACCCGCCTCAGCCTCCCAGAGTACTGGGACTACAGGCGTGAGCCACCACATCCAGCCCCCACATTGCTTCTGGCCTCTGTGGTAGACCTCCCAGACAGGGCGGCCGGGCAGAGGCGCTCCTCACATCCCAGACAATGGGTGGCCGGGCAGAGGCGCTCCTCACTTCTTCCCAGACGGGGTGGCCGGGCAGAGACGCTCCTCACTTCCTAGACGGGGTGGCGGCTGGGCAGAGGGGCTCCTCACTTCCCAGACAGGGCGGCCGGGCAGAGGCACTCCTCACATCCCAGAAGGGGCGGCCGGGCAGAGGCGCTCCTCACTTCCCAGACGGGGCGGCCGCGCAGAGGCGCTCCTCACTTCCCAGACGGGGCGGCCGGGCAGAGGGGCTCCTCACTTCCCAGACGGGGCGGCCAGGCAGAGGCGTTCCTCACATCCCAGAAGGGGCGGCCGGGCAGAGGCGCTCCTCACCTCCCAGACGGGGTGGCCGGGCAGAGGCGCTCCTCACTTCTTCCCAGACAGGGCGGCTGGGCAGAGACTCTCCTCACTTCCTAGATGGGGTGGCGGCCGGGCAGAGGCGCTCCTCACTTCCCAGACGGGGCGGCCGGGCAGAGGCGCTCCTCACATCCCAGAAGGGGCGGCCGGGCAGAGGCGCTCCTCACCTCCCAGACGGGGCGGCCGGGCAGAGGCGCTCCTCACCTCCCAGAAGGGGCGGCCGGGCAGAGGCGCTCCTCACCTCCCAGAAGGGGCGGCCGGGCAGAGGGGCTCCTCACTTCCCAGACGGGGCGGCCGGGCAGAGGCGCTCCTCACATCCCAGCCAATGGGTGGCCGGGCAGAGGCACTCCTCACTTCTTCCCAGACGGGGCGGCCAGGCAGAGATGCTCCTCACTTCCTAGACGGGGTGGCGGCTGGGCAGAGGGGCTCCTCACTTCCCAGATGGGGCGGCCGGGCAGAGGCGCTCCTCACATCCCAGATGATGGGTGGCCGGGCAGAGGTGCTCCTCACTTCCCAGACGGGGCGGCCAGGCAGAGGTGCTCCTCACATCCCAGAAGCGGCGGCCGGACAGAGGCGCTCCTCACATCCCAGAAGGGGCGGCCGGGCAGAGGCGCTCCCCACCTCCCAGACGGGGCAGCCGGGCAGAGGCGCTCCCCACCTCCCAGACGGGGCGGCCGCGCAGAGGCGCTCCCCACCTCCCAGAAGGGGCGGCCGCGCAGAGGCGCTCCCCACCTCCCAGACGGGGCGGCCGCGCAGAGGCGCTCCCCACCTCCCAGACGGGGCGGCCGGGCAGAGGCGCTCCCCACCTCCCAGAAGGGGCGGCCGGGCAGAGGCGCTCCTCACTTCCCAGACGGGGCGGCCGCGCAGAGGGGCTCCTCACTTCCCAGATGGGGCGGCCGGGCAGAGTCGCTCCTCACATCCCAGACAATGGGCGGTCAGGCAGAGACGTTCCTCCCTTCGTAGACGGGGTGGCGGCTGGGCAGAGGCGCTCCTCACTTCCCAGACGGGGCGTCCAGGCAGAGGAGCTCCTCATAACCCAGACGATGGGCGGCCAGGCAGAGGCGCTCCCCACCTCCCAGACTGGGCGGTGGCCCGGCAGAGGCTGCAATCCCAGCACCCTGGGAGGCCAAGGCAGGCGGCTGGGAGGCGGAGGCTGCAATGAGCCAAGACCACGCCACTGCACTCCAGCCCGGGCAACACCGAGCACCGAATGAGCGAGCCTCCGTCTGCAGTCCCAGCACCTCGGGAGGCCGAGGTGGGCAGAGCACTGGAGGTCAGGACCTGGAGACCAGCGTGGCCGACATGGCAAAAGCACGCCTCCAGCCAAAGGAGAAAAACCAGGGAGGGGTGGTGGCGCGCAGCTGCAATCCCAGGCAGCCCGCAGGCCAGGGCAGGAGAATCACCGGAGCCGGACGCAGGGAGTCTGCAGCGAGCCGAGTTTACTCCAGCCTGGGCCACAGAGGGAAGAAAGAGAAAGGAAGGAAGGAAGGAAGGAAAGAGGGAGGGAGGGAAGGAAGGAAGGAAGGTGGTAAGCTATTAATTATTGCCTCAATTTCAGAGCAATAATTGGTCTATTCAGCAATTATTGGTCTATTCAGTGATTCAACTTCTTCCTGGTTTAGTCTTGGGAGAGTTTATGTGTCAAGGAATTTATCCATTTCTTCTAGATTTTCTAGTTTATTTGCATAGAGGTGTTTACAGTATTCTCTGATGGTAGTTTGTATTTCTGTGGGATCAGTGGTGATATCCCCTTTGTCATTTTTTATTGGGTCTATTTGATTCTTCTGTCTTTTCTTCTTTATTAGTCTTGCTAGTGGTCTATCAATTTTGTTGATCTTTTCAAAAAACCAGCTCCTGGTTTCAATGATTTTTTGAAGAGTTTTTTTGTGTCTCTATTTCCTTCAGCTCTGCTGTGATCTTTGTTATTTCTTGCCTTCTGCTAGCTTTTGAATGTGTTTGCTCTTGCTTCTCTAGTTCTTTTAATTGTGATGTTAGGGTGTCCATTTTAGATCTTTCCTGCTTTCTCTTGTGGGCATTTAGTGCTATAAATTTCCCTCTACACACTGCTTTGAGTGTGTCCCAGAGATTCTGGTATGTTGTGTCTTTGTTCTCATTGGTTTCAAAGAACATCTTTATTTCTGCCTTCATTTCGATATTTACCCAGTAGTCATTCAGGAGCAGGTTGTTCAGTTTTCATGTAGTTGAGCGGTTTTGACTGAGTTTCTTAATCCTGAGTTCTAGTTTGATTGCACTGTGGTCTGAGAGACAGTTTGTTATAATTTCTATTCTTTTACATTTGCTGAGGAGTGCTTTACTTCCAACTATGTGGTCAATTTTGGAATAGGTGTGGTATGGTGCTGAAAAGAATGTATATTCTGTTGATTTGGGGTGGAGAGTTCTGTAGATGTCTATTAGGTCCACTTGGTGCAGAGCTGAGTTCAATTCCTGGATATCCTTGTTAACTTTCTGTCTTGTTGATCTGTCTAATGTTGACAGTGGGGTGTTAAAGTCTCCCATTATTATTGTGTGGGAGTCTAAGTCTCTTTGTAGGTCACTAAGGACTTGCTTTATGAATCTGGGTGCTCCTGTATTGCATGCATATATATTTAGGATAGTTAGTTCTTCTTGTTGAATTGATCCCTTTACCATTATGTAATGGCTTTCTTTGTCTCTTTTGATCTTTGTTGGTTTAAAGTCTGTTATATCCGAGACTAGGATTGCAAACCCTGCCTTTTTTTGTTTTCCATTTGCTTGGTAGATCTTCCTCCATCCCTTTATTTTGAGCCTATGTGTGTCTCTGCACGTGAGATGGGTTTCCTGAATACAGCACACTGATGGGTCTTGACTCTTTATCCAATTTGCCAGTCTGTGCCTTTTAATTGCAGCATTTAGCCCATTTCCATTTAAGGTTAATATTGTTATGTGTGAATTTGATCCTGTCATTATAATGTTAGCTGGTTATTTTGCTCGTTAGTTGATGCAGTTTCTTCCTAGCCTTGATGGTCTTTACAATTTGGCATGGTTTTGCAGTGGCTGGTACTGGTTGTTCCTTTCCATGTTTAGTGCTTCCTTCAGGAGCTCTTTTAGGGCAGGCCTGGTGGTGACAAAAATCTCTCAGCATTTGCTTGTCTGTAAAGTATTTTATTTCTCCTTCACTTATGAAGCTTAGTTTGGCTGGATATGCAATTCTGGGTTGAAAATTCTTTTCTTTAAGAATGTTGAATATTGGCCCCCACTCTCTTCTGGCTTGTAGAGTTTCTGCCAAGAGGTCCGGTGTTAGTCTGATGGGCTTCCCTTTTTGGGTAACCCGACCTTTCTCTCTGGCTTCCCTTAGCATTTTTTCCTTCATTTCAACTTTGGTGAATCTGACAATTATGTGTCTTGGAGTTGCTCTTCTCGAGGAGTATCTTTGTGGCATTCTCTGTATTTCCTGAATTTGAATGTTGGCCTGCCTTTCTAGATTGGGGAAGTTCTCCTGGATAATATCCTGCAGAGTGTTTTCCAACTTGGTTCCATTCTCCCCGTCACTTTCAGGTACACCAATTAGACGTAGATTTGGTCTTTTCACATAGTCCCATATTTCTTGGAGGCTTTGTTCATTTCTTTTTATTCTTTTTTCTCTAAACTTCTCTTCAAGCTTCATTTCATTGATTTCATCTTCCATCGCTGACACCCTTTCTTCCAGTTGATCACATCAGTTACTGAGGCTTGTGCATTCATCACGTAGTTCTCATGCCATGGTTTTCAGCTCCATCAGGTCCTTTAAGGACTTCTCTGCATTGGTTATTCTAGTTATCCATTCGTCTAATTTTTTTTCAAAGTTTTTAACTTCTTTGCCATTGGTTCGAACTTCCTCCTTTAGCTCAGAGTAGTTTGATCTTCCGAAGCCTTCTTCTCTCCACTTGTCAAAGTCATTCTCCGTCTAGCTTTGTTCCATTGCTGGTGAGGAGCTGTGTTCCTTTGGAGGAGGAGAGGTGCTCTGATTTTCAGAGTTTCCAGTTTTTCTGCTCTGTTTTTTCCCCATCTTTGTGGTTTTATCTACCTTTGGTCTTTGATGATGGTGACGTACAGATGGGTTTTTGGTGTGGATGTCCTTTCTGTTTGTTAGTTTTCCTTCTAACAGTCAGGACCCTCAGCTGCAGGTTTACTGGAGATCCACTCCAGACCCTGTTCGCCTGGGTATCAGCAGCGGTGGCTGCAGAACAGTGGATATTGGTGAACCGCAAATGCTGCTGCCTGATCGTTCCTCTGGAAGTTTTGTCTGAGAGGAGTACCTGGCCATGTGAGATGTCAGTCCGCCCCTACTGGAGGGTGCCTCCCAGTTAGGCTACTCGAGGGTCAGGGACCCACTTGAGGAGTCAGTCTGCCCGTTCTCAGATCTCAAGCTGCGTGCTGGGAGAACCACTACTCTCTTCAAAGCTGTCAGTCAGACAGGGGCATTTAAGGCTGTGGAGGTTCTCGCTGAGTTTTTGGTTGTCTGTGCCCTGCCCCCAGAGGTGGAGTCTACAGAGGCAGGCAGGCCTCCTTGAGCTGTGGTGGGCTCTACCCAGTTCGAGCTTCCCAGCCACTTTGTTTAGCTACTCAAGCCTTGGTAATGGTGGGTGCCCCTCCCCTAGCCTCGCTGCCGCCTTGCAGTTTGATCTCAGACTGCTGTGCTAGCAATGAGCGAGGCTCCATGGGCATGGGACCCTCTAAGCCAGGTGCAGGATATAATCTCCTGGTGTGCTGTTTATTAAGCCCATTGGAAAAGCACAGTATTAGGGTGGGAGTGACCCGATTTTCCAGGTGCCTCTGTCACCCCTTTCTTTGACTAGGAAAGGGAATTCCCTGACCACTTGCGCTTCCCGCGTGAGGCGATGCCTTGCCCTGCTTTGGCTCATGCATGGTGCGCTGCACCCACTGTCCTGCACCCACTGTCCAGCACTCCCCAGTGAGATGAACCTGGTACCTCAGTTGGAAATGCAGAAATCACCATCTTCTGCATTGCTCATGCTGGGAGCTGTAGACTGGAGCTGTTCCTATTCGGCCATCTTGGCTCCACCACCCCATTACTGCCTTTTTGTGATTGAGTTGTCCTACTGTACCATTTTGCTTCCCTTCTTATTTCTTTTTCTGTATATTTTAAAGTTTTTTTCTTAGTGGTTATGCTTCAGATTATAATTAACATCTAAATTCATAAAACCAAGTTTGAATTAATACTAATATAGTTTCAATAGTGTACAAAGATGATATTCCTTTATTTTTATTTTATTTTATTTTTTTTAAGATGGGGTGTTGCTGTGCCACTCAGGCTGGGGTGCAGTGGTGTGATCATAGCTTACTGTAACCTTGAACTCTTGGGCTCAAGCAATCCTCCCACCTCAGCCTTCTGAGTAGCTGGTACTACAGCCACCGACCACCACACCTGGCTAATTTTTTTCTTTTTAATTTTTAGTAGATATGAGGCCTTGCTCTTTTGCCCTTGCTGGTCTCAAACTCCTGGCCTCAAGTGATCCTCCTGCCTCAGCCTCCCAAAGTGGTGCAATTATAGGCATGAGGCACTGTCTGGCTAAAGATAATACTTCTTTAGAGCTTCATCTCCCTCTTTACTTTGTTATTGTTACAAATTACATCTTTGTACATTATATACTCATTAACATGGATTATTGTTTTATGCATTTGTCTTTTAAATAAAATGAGAAAGAGGGATTACAAATGAAAACTGCGGTGACACTATGTTTAAATTTACTATGTATTTATATATGTACTGTGATATATATATGTATTTTTAATTGAGACAGAGTCTTGCTCTGTCACCCAGGTTGGAATGCAGTGGCACAATCTTGGCTCACTGCAAGCTCCACCTCCTGGGTTCACGCAATTCTCCTGCCTTAGCCTCCTGAGTAGCTGGGACTACAGGCACCCACCACCAAGCCCGGCTAATTTTTTTGGATTTTTAGTAGAGACGGGGCTTCGTCGTGTTAGCCAGTATGGTCTTGATCTCCTGACCTCGTGATCCACCTGCCTCAGCCTCCCAAAGTGCTGGGATTACAGGTGTGAGCCACCACACCCGGTCTCTTTTTTTAAAATTAAAAACCATTTGATTTTTATTTTCTTAAAAAACAAATTAAGTTTACACATAGCTGAATAGAGCATTTCAAAATCTACTGTTTTCTTGATGGATGAAATGCAGACTATAAACATTCAAACATTCTTGTTATTCTGATACCATGATCTATGTGAAAAAAATGTGCTACATTCATTGTTTAAACTGAGGCTAAACATTTAGAGAGTTGAATTCACAATTAGTCTATGTCTTATCAGAGGGAAGTTATTTACACTGTTCTGTGATATTTGTGAAGATTTGTTTATTGCTATTAATAGCAATATTTCTAAAACTGTCTCATACTGTGTTTCTGTCTCATACTTTAATGTGGAACAATGATATTCTGAACAGTGAACTCATACGTGACTTAAAACACTGCTGTAAGTCAAACAAAAAGAGCACCTTTATTTAGATTTAAGATTTAGATTTTAGATTTAGATTAAACATACATGCACTTTATCATATGTCATACATGTCAATGCTCTTCATCTTTTGTGGGAGAGTTGATGTGTATAATGCCTACCTAATATAGAAGGGCCTCTCATAGGTTGGAGGTAGCAACAATTGACCACATGCTTTTACAAAAACAGTTGGAATAAAGAAATAAGAGTAATTTGAATTTAATTACATTAATATTTTTTCATGTAATCTCAAATACTGTCATTATAAAAAAGTGTACATTGATGGATAGGTATAATCATATTCAATGTCTTTACTTTTTTCAAACATACAATTACCTAATTATTTTGAGTTTGGATTATTCTCTGTAATAACCACCCTGATTTAGAGTAATGTCTCAAAGTGTTATTACTTTAGTTCTTTCTAGGGCGATTCTTCTGATTTTAATTTAGACTTTAATTTTTATTAAATACGTTCCTACATTTATTGAGCCTGTAGTTTCTTCCTAGCATAAACTCTGATGTTTTCTAGGATATATATTTTGGATAAAGGTCTTTTCACATTTATTACATTTGTATGGGTTCTTTGCTATGGGAACTCTCTGTCAAGTAAGATTTATGCAACAGCTAAAGGCTTTGATAACTGCTTTATATTTGTAAAAATGCTTTTTAGCATAAATAATGTGGTGTTTTCTAAGGTATATATATCTTGAGCAATTATTTTTTTCAAAATCATTACATGTATTAGATTTCTATCTAGAATTGATTTTCTAATGTTGAGTAAGGTGTGAGCACTAGTTTTGGGCATTGGCACATTCTTTATACTTGTGAGGTTTTTATCTGGGGTGAATTATCTGATACTAAGTAAGGTTTGAGTACCTGTTAAAGGCCTTGCCACATTCTTTACATTTGAAAGGTTTCTCTCCAGTATGGAGTCTCTAATGTTGAGTAAGTTATGAGCCCCAGTTTAAAGCTTTGCCACATTCTTTACATTTAAAAAGTCTCTCTCCAGTATGAATTCTCTAAAAAGTCTCTCTCCAGTATGTTGTGTAAAGTGTGCATATTGGTTAAAGGCTTTGTGCATTTTTTACATTTGAAGAGTTTCTCTCCAGTATGGATTTTCTGATATTGTCTAAGATGTGAGTCCCAGGTAAAAGCTTTGCCACATTCTTTACATCTGAATGATTTCTCTCCAGTGTTGATTAGCTTATGTCTATTTAGATGTAACAACTCACTAAAGACTATTATACATTTATTACATCTTTGTGAGTTCTCTCCAATGTTAATTATTTGATGTTGAGAAAGTTTTAAGGACTGGCTAGAAGTTTTACCATATTCATTACAGTTGTCAGGCTTTTCTGGAATAGGATACTCTGATGAAAAATAAATTTTGAGGATCAATAAAATACTTTCCCACATTCATTACATTTATAATCATTTTCTAGAAAATGAGTACTCTGGTCCTTACTAATTTTTGAGTCGTGGTTAAACTTTTTCTGATTTTCATTACAACAGATGGACTTCAAAAATTGATGTTGATATTTACTTACAGAAACTTATGCTTCTGTAGAAGTAGCCAACATAAACTGAGCCTTCTTCTGTAATATTCTGTTTTTGATCTCCTTTCACAGTTAAAATTTTGTTATGAGTAGTTGTCTAATATTGGCTATGTACATTATAGTGTTCTTTTTGCCCTCCACCTTCACCCACACTTTCACAGTTTTTCCATAAGTGTAAATTTTTAAGGCCACAGATCCCATATCTTCCCAGTGTCACTTTTTAGAATGAATCTTCTGTGCCTTGCTCTGGTGAAAGGCCTTGGTTGTAATAAGAATACATAGCCAGCCTGGCACAGTGGCACACACCTGTAATCCCAGCACTTTGGGAGGCCGAGGTGGTGGATCACCTGAGATCAGGAGTTCGTGACCAACCTAACTAACATGATGAAGCCCTATCTCTACTAAATATGAAAAAATTAGCCAGGTGTGGTGGCACATGCCTGTAATCCAAGCTACTTGGGAGCCTGAGACAGGAGAATCACTTGTACCTGGGAGGCAAAGGTTCAGTGAGCTGAAATCGTGCCATTGCATCCCAGCCTGGGCAACAAGAGTGAAACTCCATCTCAAAAAAAAAAAAAAAAAAAAAAGAATATATAGCCAGGAAGGCCAGGTTTCTGTAGTTCTCTAACTTCATATCTCTATACAAATTCCACTGGGCAGGGGCCAGGCGTTTGCACTCTCTGGAGAGAATTCTATGGCCACATCTCTGAATATTGAGTCCCGTGTCTCAGAGTCAGGGATGTCCTGGAGTCTTAGCTATAAATCTTCCAATAACAGCAGGTCACAGAACGATGGAGGCTGTGGCAGAATCACCTAGGCCTCCCAGAACAGAGGACACATGGCAGTGAAGACCGAATCCCAAGCTCTGGCTGGAGCAAGAGGTGTGATCTTTTAAAAAATATGGCTTAAGTTATGGTATAGTGTCCTTTCATCTTGATGGCTTCTCTATTAACATTCCTTGTAGTGCATGTCTACTGGTGAAAGACTTTCTCAGTTTTTATTTACCTGGAATATCTTACTTTTTTCTTTAGTTTGGGGGGATAGTTTTGCCAGGTACAGAATTCATACTTGACTGTTTTTCCTCCCGGGGCTTTAAATATTTTATCTTACTGCCTTCTAGCCTGCATGGTTTCTGAAGAAAAATTGGCTGTTAATACTTTTGACTGTAATTGTCCTGTTCTTTGACTGTTACTACTGTTATATGTGATTAGATGCTTCTTTCTTTCTGCTTTCAAGATTTTCTCTTTTCTTTGGCTTTCAGTAATTTTACTATAGTGTGTCTTGATGTGTCTTAAAATTCATCCTTCTCAGATTTTGTTGTTATTCTTGTATGTAGAGATTCGTGTCTTTCATCAAATTTGGGAAGATTTTGGCTATTATTTCTTCAAAAATTCTTTCTGCTTTCTCCCTCTCCTATCCCTCTTGGAATCTCATTATGCATGTGTTGGTATAGTTGGTATTGTCCTACTGGTCTTGTAGGCTCTGCATATCTATCTTTTTCACTTTTTTTGTTTTTACTCCTCAGATGAAATAATCTTAATTTGCCCGTCTTCAGATAATACTGATACTTTCTTCTGTCTGACCAGATCTGTTGGTGAACACCTCTAGTGAAATTGCCTTTCTGTTATACTTTTTATCTCCAAAATTTCTATTTGGTTCTTTTTAAAAATTAA
Source organism: Symphalangus syndactylus (assembly GCF_028878055.3). Lineage (NCBI taxonomy): Eukaryota > Metazoa > Chordata > Mammalia > Primates > Hylobatidae > Symphalangus > Symphalangus syndactylus. Next base: position 93,689,759 of record NC_072426.2, read on the forward strand.
TTTTTACTCACTTTATTGATATTTACTATTTGATGAGACATTGTTCTCCGATTTTCATGAGTTCTTTTCCTATGGGTTCTTTTAGCCTTTTAGCATATTTAAGGTAGTTCATTTAAAGTCTTTTTTTTTTTTTTTTTTTGAGACAGGCCCTCCCTCAGTCACCCAGGCTGGAATGCAGTGGTGCCATCTTGACTTATCACAACTCTGCCTCCTGGGCTGAAGTGATTCTCCTGCCTCAGCCTCCTAAGTAGCTGGGACTACAGGCACGAGCCACCATGCCTGGCTAATTAGGTCTTTTTCTAATGTATCCAATGCCTAGGCTTTCTGAGGGAGGCTTCTACTAGTTTATTTTTTCCCCGTGAATGGCCAAACTTTCTTCTTTTTTTTGTTTTGCATGTCTCATAACTTTTTGTTGTTAACTGGACATTTTTAACATTATAATGTAGTGACACTGGAAATCAGATTCCCCCCACCCCAGTATTGCTGTTGCTTATTGTGGGTTATTGTTATTTGTTTTGTTATTAGTTTTCTGAACTATTTTTATAAAGTCTGTATGTTATATGTGGTCAATGAAGTCTGTGTTCCATTAGCTTAGTGGTCAGCTAGTGTTGGAGTTTCATTAAATGACTTAGGCCAATAAAAGAAAAAGATAGGAGCCACCATATCCTCCTAGTCTTTGCAGGTTGCCTCTGGGTTAGGTTACTCTTCGGTGCTTGCTGGGCCATTTACAACTCTGCCTTAGCCTTGTGAAAGGAAAATAAATCTTGGGGCCCCCAAATCACTAAGCTAAAGGGGAAAGTCAAGCTGGGAACTGCTTAGGGCAAATCTGCCTCCCATTCTATTCAAAGTCACCCCTCTGCTCACTGAGATAAATGCATATCTGATTGCTTCATTTGGAGAAGCTAATCAGAAACTCAGAAGAATGCAACAATTTGTCCCTTATCTACCTATGACCTGGAAGCCCCCTCCCCACTTCAAGTTGTCCCACCTTTCCTGACTGAACTAATGTACATCCAACACATATTGACTGGTGTCTCGTGTCTCCCTAAAATGTGAAAAAAGAAGCTGTGCCCCTACCATCTTGGACACATGTCATCAAGAACTCCTGAGGCTGTATCATGGGCGCACATCCTCAACCTTGGCAAATTAACTTTCTAAATTAACTGAGACCTGTCTCAGATTTTTGGGGTTCACAGCCTTCACTTTCTATTTGCATAAAACCTGAAAATTCACCAGAGGTGAGTGCTTAAGGTCTTCTCAGGCCTTTTCAGAGCATGTGTCCAACCCTGGTCGTGTGCCTCACCTCCTTGATCCCCCAGTATAGGTGGTAGCTTTTAAAATCCCTTATTCCCCTTGGCATCTCCTTTCCCAAGCCCTTCTTCCCTAGGTTTGGTCTGTTTATTGCTTGTCCTGAGTGTCATTCATTGCCCTAGTCTGCTGCAGCCAACACTTTTGCCTTCAAATGCTTTCAGCAAGCCACTACTTGGGAAGTTACTCCAGTCCCAGGAATGCTCTGAGTTGGGCAAAACAAAGGCAAGCCCTTGCACCAATTCTTCAGGGAGCTACCAGACAGGCTGCTTGAAACCTGCAACCACAGTTCTTGGAGAATAAGGTTCATGTTTCTCCTTGTGGCATTAGCAACCTGAACTCAGGGTATGGGTTGCCATCTTCACAGTCATATTGCTCTGGAGAGTGAGATATGGTAGGCAGGCAATTTAAATACCATAGCACTCTTTTATGGCAATTTAGCAGCTTCTTTCTTTATTGAGCTTTTTGTAAGTTCTTGACTGGATTCCAGAGTTCTACAAAAGTTGATTTAGATAATTTTGCTTTATTCATGGATTTTGTGGAGAAATGGAGTCCTGGAATTGTCCACCATTTTCAGTAACATCACTCCTTTCTTTACCTTTTTGTATCCTTCACTGCATCTTTATATATTCCTAAAATTTTAAAAATTGTTTTTATCTTTATAAATAGGCTATTACATTGCATATTATTATTTGTCCTTTTTCAAAAGCTGAATATTATATAGCCACAGTTCATCCCTGTCTTTGTATGTGATACTGTGCTTCACATTTTTCCTGGTGAAGGATATTCTGGAGTGGAAGTATTTCAGAAAGATTGATTTGGCCTTCACTATGTAAATATTGTTTGCATGCCTTAATTCAGGGTGAGTTAGCCTAAGGGATGCTCATCTTTCTTCTGTTTTGTTTTTTTTTTTTTTGAGATGGAGTCTCACTCTGTTGCCCAGGCTGGAGTGCAGTGGTGTGATCTCGGCTCACCGCAACCTCTGCCTCCCCGATTCAAGCGATTCTCCTGCCTCAGCCTCCTGAGTAGCAGGGATTATAGGTGCCCGCCACCATGCCTGGCTAATTTTTGTATTTTTAGTGGAGACGAGGTTTTACCATGTTGGCCAGGCTGTTCTCGAACTCCTGACCTCAGGTAATCAACCTACCTCGGCCTCCCAAAGTGTTGGAATTACAGGTGTGAGCCACTGAGCCCAGCTGGGATGCTCATCTTTCTAGGTATGAATCAGCAGGTAGTTTGAAAACTCCTGGTATGTGCAACATGGTGCTAACCCCCAAAGGGTATGTTGGTGTGGGAAGTTGGCCCCAGCTGATGCCTGACTCAAATATGAGATGATAAGGATGGGTGCAGAGGTGACTATCCGTGAACACAGAAATGGAGGGGAGAATTCCAAGGCACTTTTGAAAAAGAATTAACAGACTATGGAAACTTGGATATGATGATAGACAATCAGGAATTGAAACCACCTCCCAGGATTTCAAGCCTCAAAAGTCAGGGGAAGAAGTGATTCTACTAAGAAAAACAAAACAGTTTTGAAAAATGACAATGCACAGCTGGATTTGCATTATATTGCATGAACATCTCAGGGTCTGTTCTTCATTAGGTTATTCCTCAATCAAGGCAAGAGTCTTAACTCTTCTCTTTGATTTTGGAGTCTTCCTCCTCAAATCTAGCTTGCACGCTACACTGCCAGAATGAAACCCATTTCACTGCTTTTCTAGAGGACTACTTACTGCTTAGAGTGCCTGGCTTCCCAGCCATTACCTCCCTGCCCAGTTATCTGCTCCCGCCCTCCCCAGGTGGAGTTGAGGCAATGTTCTTCTCACTGACTTCACCAGCTGTGGCTGGTGAAGTTTTCCCTTCCAGAGCCTCTCTGTCTTCCTGTTGCCTTTCTAAGTTCTGTAATTCCTTTGGGCCCTAGCTTGGGTCCTGCTTTTATCATTAAGTCTTTCAACATGTCTTTCTTCCTTTTCAGAATAGGAGTTGTATATGGGTCTGTAGGAGTGGAAAGGTGTGATACCTTTACTTACCCATCATAAGGGTCACAGCTGATGCTCTTATAACAAAAGACAGATTAACAAGGGAAAAGCATAATACATTTATTTTATCAAAGTTCTTTTTGTTATTTTGATATCTAAACGCTTTCATGTATTTGCTTCACTTGTCTATGCAGATATATTTTGCAGATACGCAAAATTAAGATCTTTCTGTAAAATTTGTTTTGTAAACTGTTTGTGTTTTCCTTTTTGTTGTTTTTTTTTTCAACTTTTATTTTAGATTCAGTGGGTACATGTGGAGATGTATTACTAAGATATATTGCAGTCATGCTGAGGTATGGGGGTGTGAATGATCCCATCACCCAGGTTTAATCAAAGTTTCATGTGACACAGGAGCCTTCAGAAATGAAGAACCAAAGACCCAGGGAAAACTGTCTACTTTTATGCTTAGGTTTGAAGAATGGATAGTCCTTGTAGGAATGTGATTGGACAATGGGTTTGACCTAATGGTAATAGACTTAGGTGAGGGGTTAGGACCCAGCAAGGCCTGCCTTTTCAGATTCTTCTTGGCCTCTCTGTGCAGCATTCCTTCTTCCCAGGTATGAAGCAGGACCCTCTGGACCGAGGGTCTTCAAGGGAGAAGGGAAGAGTGGTCTTTCTACATCTTATGACTTGCTCTCTGGGAGAGAAGTTTTAGTTTCTGTGACCTACCTTGGGGAGAGGAATTCTGGTTTCTATGACTTGCTTCAGGGAAGAAAGAGAGGTGGGAGACAGGAGGAGGGGAGAGAAGGTCAGAGCTACCTTGCTTCTGAGGCCCCTTCAGTCCCCTTCAGTTCAAAGTCCTCAGCATGCCAAAGTGACAGACTTTGCGATATTGTTTTCTGAGCCCAACAAGTGCTTATTTGGAATTTTACCCATTGAAGGTCATATATTGTTGAAATTACCAAAATTTCAAAAATGTACAATCTGAATCAATTTCATATTTCTTTCATAAGTAACTTATTCATGCTCCAGAGTGGCATCTATAGGAAAACTTTGTGCTTAAATTAATGAGGCAAAAGAAGTATATCCACTTGAAAATATTCATTATTTAGCCATTTAAGTCAGAGGAGCTTCTAGCCAAAGTTTAGAAATGTTTGCACTTAGACAACACCTGCACCCCCCACCTCTGTACCTAGGGTCCTCCCTGTGGCCTCCCCATCAGGCAAGGCAGTGCAGAGCCAGCAAAGGGTACCATCTGGCAGGGCCTCCCCACCACCCATGCAGCCCCATAGTGCTGCCTAGGGTCAGGTGCCCTCGAAGGTGCATCACTAAACTGCTCAGTGGGACTTACAGGCACTGAAACTGCTCAGTGGGACTTACAGGCACTGCTTATTGGAAACAGTCTTCCACTGGATGTTTTATATTCAGAGATTCATCAGGGGTAAATCTGACTGAAAGAGAGATTTATTTTGAAAGCCAAGTTTCTTCAGAGGCTTGTCAGTGAAGCTTCAGAGTTCAAGGCTGCTGCATGTCAGTGAGATCAACTGTGTGCCTTTGACACATTGGACTTAGGTAATCAGTCCAGTGTGGAGTTTGGGGCTGGGAGTGGCCATTGGGACAATTCAAGCATAAGAGGGATGGGAACAGGCTGTGCATAAGGAAGGACTCAATTTGTGTTTATGATGGTAAATTAGGGCCATGAAGTCCTTGTGGGTTCGACTCTCAAAGTAATTACATCTTTGCTAAGATCTGCCAATTCTTTCTGAAGGGGGTAGATTGAAACTACAATTTTAACTCTTGGTTGAATTGCTACTTCTTTTATCAGGTAAAATTCATTGCAAAAGTGAAATCTTTTGGCTAGTTCTGCACTGCCAGAGCCTTCCATTATTATCTTTTTCAGAAACATGTTGATGAATAAGGACCTTCACTGCAGCATTATAGTGATGTGAAATAACTGGAGAAGTTGAAAATATTTAGCCACTGAGGAATGAATGGTTTAATAATTTATGGTACATCCTTATTGTGGGATACTATTCAAGTATTAAAAAATAAGGCCTGCTGGGTGCAGTGGTTCACGCCTGTAATCCTAGCACTTTGGGAGGCTGAGGCAGGTGGATCACGAGGACAGGAGTTCGAGACCAGCCTGACCAACGTGGTGAAACCGTCTCTACTAAAAATACAAAAATTAGCTGGGTGTGGTGGCACGCACCTGTAATCCCAGCTACTCAGGAGGCTGAGGCAGGAGAATTGCTTGAACCCAGGAGGTGGAGTTGCAGTGAGCTGAGATCACGCCATTGCACTCCAGCCTGGGTGACAGAGTGAGACTTCATCCCCCCCCCAAAAAAATAAAAATAAGGCCTATCTGTATTTAGAGATGTGAACAGAGGGCCATGATATATTGTGGGGAGAAAAAAGCAAGATGCAAAATTATATGTGTATATACACATATACATACCATAATCTATTTTTGTTCAGAGGAAAATCATGTATGTAAATAGACTGCTTAATAATATTAGCTAATATTTATTAAATTTGTATTGTGTGCTAGCACTTTGTCCAATACTCATCATACCTAAATGACCTCATTTAGTTCTCAAAATAACACTAGGAGGTACGCAATTATTTAACCTGCTTTACAGCAGAAGAAACAGCAAATTAGAGAGGTTAGGAAGCCTTCTCCAGGCTGCATGGGAGGTTACAGGCAAAAGTTGGACCCTAGTCCAGAAGCCTGCACTTCCATCCACCACGCTCTGTGTACAGCTTCTTAACATTCACTTGCTAGAAGAATATAAGGCATCCTAGTATTTAGTTGGGGTCTTAAATGAAGCTCATACTTGAGATGGGTTTTTAATGAGGTGCCTCTCAGATCCCTCCCTCACACCCTTAATTGGCATCCAGGCTGCCAAAGCCCCCTGCACACATATCTGTGTACAGATCATCTCCCCACCCTGATGCCTTCCACCCCGTGGTGCTGTTACTTATGGAATTCAGAAGGCAGCTACTGCTTTGTTTTCTGTCTTCCTGATAACTCTAGGAACCTTGAAGAGTACCTGCTACTTACACATCATCTTGTTCTTAAATCAAATTTGGAGCATAATTGTTATCATACAATTTTAACTGCTAGGGTCACCTAGTTCTACAGTTCAAATTAAACATTAGCTCATATTGCCTCTAGGTTTAAAACTAATGTACCCAGAAGAAATTTACTAAGGGCCAGCAATGTTGAAATAGCTTAAGTGCAAACAGAGGAGTCCTGTGTGCTGGCAATGACAAGGCAATGTTGTCTAAAGTCCCTATTTGATTCCTCGTTTGTCCATCCCTTCCCAGTGGCCTTTTCCTCTCTGAACTTTCAACAGTCTTCTGCCTAAGCACTTCAGTTCACTCCTTGTTAAATGCTGTTGATTGGCTATGCATATGTAACATCCCTTACTTTATTCCAGAATAGGTTACCTTAATACTGTTTTAATTCCCTGAAGGGATGATGTTTGGTCATCAGTTAGCAAAACTCAAGCTTTGGAGCACCGGAATGTGTGCCAGAAAAAATTTTTCCAAATGCTTGTATAATAAACTCAGAGGGGGTTTGGTCACCAGAATTGTTAGGTGGGGCTATTGCCTCCTAACTTTTGCTTCCCACAGTCCAAGCTTTGATGCACAAGGTTATGGTTGATTACTTTTTATTGCATTCTAGTGGGAACTGGTTTCTCCACCCATCCTCATTTTCTGTGGTCTCAATTCTCCATTGTTCCTTGGGTCTGAGGATGCAGCTGGATCTGAGAGTGTGAGATGCTGTCATTTAGTACATGAACTAAAGATATAATCCTGTTTACTACTTTTTTTGGTCAAAGCAAAAATAATGCAAGAGTTATGTGAACACGATGTTTATTACATGTATATAGAACTGAATATGTAGATGTTTATAATCTGGAAGCTTTGGGAAACTGGACTTTGATAATTTCCCTGTAATGAATCCATTTCTCAAAAGCATTTTTTTCTAAAAAAAAAAAAACAAAAAAACCACACACATTGTTCTCTGTAACCTCCCCAGACAGATACTTTTTAAAGATCTTGCTTGTTAAAATGCCTGCCAGCCTTTTAGAGAAGTTGACAGTTTAGGTGGTTTCTGTTAGCAGAAACACGTGGACTCAAAGCTTTTCCTCTAAAATGAATCTGTTGTGTAACATCACAGCTGGCTCAGAATACAGGTGCGTGCTCCTGCTCTCCCTGAGAAGATAGAATGGGAAGAGACCAATCCAGATGAGATGCAGGGGAGGAGGGGACACCCAACAGCAAAGGCACCATTGCAATCTTAGCCTAAACCATATCTCTGAGAAAGAGTTTCTTGTTGCCTGCTTGTATCTCTGGGTGACCCCAGACCCCTGCTCTCCAAGGTGGGTTGTGAACTCGGGAGCACTACCGAGATTGGCTAAGAGCTGAAGGAGAGTCCCAAAGGAACTTCAATTCTGCAGAACTATACAGCCTTCTTTACCTTACCTTGACCAGGTGCTTAGAGTTTGGAAAGTCAGGGGTAAGAATTGAAATTCCTCCAGGTAAGAAGACCCCCCTCTTAGGAAATGGACTCCTCCAATTTTCTCACATGATTATTCAGGCACTTTCGCTTTTCCATATATAGGAGTCACTCAGGAGCAAGCTGTGGCAAGCTGGAGGGAGGGACACATCCCGTGTTCCATCCACTCCCTCCCTTCTCAGCAGTACTCGCCTGTTCTCACGTGCTTACAGGCAGTTAGGCAGAAGTGATCCCCGTGGCTCTGCCAAAGACAAGACTGTTGGGTTGAAAGAAGAAGAAGAAGAAGAAAAAAAAAAAAAAAAACTCAGGCAAAGTCACAGCCTTAAAATTGTTCACTGGAAGAAGCGTGAGTGGAGAAGTGTGAGAAGATGAATGGACCAGTGGATGGCTTGTGTGACCACTCTCTAAGTGAAGAAGGAGCCTTCATGTTCACATCGGAGTCTGTGGGAGAGGGACACCCGGGTAAGTAGGCTGTCCTGGACTGACTGGAAAACCATCATTCCAAGCCTATACTGAGGGAGTCACTTACAAATGGTTTTAATTGACACATAATAATTGTGGATATTTATGGGGTACTGTATGTTGTTTTGATCCATGAATATAACATGTAATGATCAAATTAGGGTAATGGGCATACCCATTGCCACAGACGTTGACTACTTCTTTGTGGTGAAAACATTCAAAATTCCCTCTTCTAGCCCTTCAGTCACCCTACTGTGCAATGGAATGCCAGAGCTCATTCCTCCTATCTGACTATAACTTCGTACCTGTAGGAGTCACTTTTACTAGAGCTCTTCAGAGCAATGTGTGTGAGTTATCAGAAGGGATCTCTAGAGAAACAGCATGGAGTAGTTTCATAAAACAGTCCCTCCTGATGAAGCCATGCTGTGGCCCACCACCAGCACGCCAGCACAGTGGGGCCAAGACAGGGAGTAGCAGCCAGCTGGCTAAGAGTATGACACATGCGAAATATATGATCAGGTCTTAACTTTTTATATGTATTTTTTTTTTTAGCAAAGCTTTAATCTATTATCCATGGCCAATTTAAGTCAACAGAGAATGTTCCTGAAACAAGACCATGAGTGACTAAATTTTGCATGTAAAGCATGTGCAACTTAGGTATGAAAGCCTGCACCCTGGTCGCTGCTGGGGTAGACCTCTAGGTGCTGGGGACTCAGTGACATTCTCTAAGAGCAGGGTAGAAGACCTTCTAAACAGGAAGAAAATTTAGGCATTGGTTTTGGTCCCTGAAAAGTAGGTGGACTGTGATGTGGGGAAGTGAGAGAAGCTTCCTTGATGACGGTGAGAACTAGGACCAGGACATTCAGAGCCTCAAGTGTAGGACAGTGGTTCTCAAACTTCAGGGTGCTTCAGAATCCCCCAGAGGGCTTGTCAAGACAACAGAGGGCTGGGCCCCACCCTCCAGAGTTTCTGATTCAGTAGGTCTTGGGAGAGGCTAGAGAATTTGCATTTTTGACAAGTTCCCAGGAGATGCTGATGCTCTGGGGTGAGAACCACACTGAGAACCACTGCTCTTGGAGACCCCTGGGGGATAGCTGTACAGACTTCTGTATTTAAGTACCTCTTCAAAATTCATTCGAGTGTTTGCTAACTTTTTACCAAGTCTGCCTTTTTCCATCTTCCTTGCTCTTGTTCTTCCTCAAAGATATTTATCTTTCCTACCTTTTAACTTGGCTTTGGACACCTCAGTGCACTACTCCTTCCATATACTTTAGCCAGTGGTTTTTGACTGGTGGCAGTTTTGCCCCACACCTCCCAAGAGCATTTTGTACTGTCTGGAGACATTTGCGGTTATCACAACTATAGGAGGTGGGGTAAGGTGCTACTGGCATCTGTTGAGTAGAGGTCAGGCACACGCTGAGCATCCTACAGCGCACAAGACAGCCTCTCAACAAAGAATTAATTATCTGGCCCAAAATGTTAATAGTGCAGCTGTTGAAAAACCTTGAATTGAATTTAGTTTTTTATGTGACTTAGCTCAGTTCAGTGTAAATAGCCTCTTTCATTGTGTATAACTGTATAAAGTATCTAGGTTTACTGTATTTTCAATCTCAGGTACATTGCTGATTTCTGACACATTCTGGTCAGCTCCATGGCTATGAGCCTCATGTATAGCTTAGGAGAAAGATTCACTCCACCCGGAGGAGGTGGGTTTTTTGGCATGCAGTGGCCAGTGGTCCCAAGAATGGCCCATTGTGCGCAGCAGCAATGTGCTCAGAGGACTGAGAATGAACATGCCAGCCAATCAGTTGATTGTTTTGTATACTTAATGACAGCCAATCAATTTGTCTGATCGTCCCTTGTACTTGCCATTATAATTGTCCAGGTAAGTCAGTTTCCATGAAGGCTAGGTGACTTTCTGCTTGTCATTCCATTGCTGAATTCCTCTCTGTTAGAAAGATAAAGATTTTCTTCTCCGGTTTTCCAAAAAAAAAAAAAACAAAAAAACAACTATTGGCTATCTTAAGCCTACTAAGTGATATGATAACAATTTTGAAAGCCAAAACAAAAACAAAAACAATGCAGAAATAACCTCCTTGGGCATTGTCTTGTGTGTGGTGCTATCTGGAAGCCCCTTCTGGACTCCAGCTTTGTTCCTCCTCATGTTGGATTTCCCTAGGCAGAGTGGGAGCCTGTGAGCTGTGTCTTTGCACAGGCAGAGACATCCACAATCAATGATCAGTCAGCAAGCTTCTAGGAACCCCGATGGGTAAGCCTAAGGTGGCCAGCATGTATTTATTTTATCAGCGGGAGGCCTTCAGTGGTAGAGGTGTGTAGAGAGTATGGGCTCAGACAAACCTAAAGGTACTACCAGGGTCTGCCACTGGCAGGAGGCTAGATTAAAAAAAAAAGAAACAAACAAACAAAACACAACCTCAAACATATGTTTAGCCGTAGTTTCTAAAGGAAAGATTAAGGAGTTAATGAGTATCTTTAATTACAGAATTTAATATCTGCTTTTGAGAGCCAAACTGCTTGATTCTGGATCTGGATTCTTAACAAAAACATATTACCCTAGTAAGAGCAGGCTATGGGTATTTTTAACACTGAATGAGCTATAATATATGTAAATAGAGATCACTTTTATTTCTTAATTTGTAGGTATTGACAGTTTGCATAACCCCAAAGCAAGAGTGGATTTTCCTATAAGCACCATTTAGTGCTTTACATTCGAGACCCTGCAGAGTCTTTAAGGCAAACAGTGGAAGAATAAAATCAAATTCTAGCTCATGTTGAACCCTTGTCAGTCCTACCTTAATTGAAGAGGTCAAGCCCAGCTCTAGGGACACCTGGCTTTCGGGGGGCTGAGTGACCATGTGGGAGGATCTGAGAGCTGCTTATGGAAGTATTCTGCAAAACAACAATGATGTATAGGGGTTATCTTGTAGAATTCTTATGGATGGAGTCATGTACTTGGGTGTGGTGTTTTATATACGGTGCATTACATCTTGTGGAACCTGCCATGCAATGCAGCTGTTTGAGCCGTCTGATTTTACCTCTTGGCAAAGAGGTAAAATTCACTTCTTAACTATTTTTAAGTTCATTTCCAGGACTTTTCTAGATGTTAGAATTAAAGGGAACATGATGAGGAATGAGAGATTTTTTATTTAGAAGAATGCATGTGTGTTTGTGTGTGAGTTGCGTTAGACTCCTAGAAGAGCTGATTTTGACCGGGCGCAGTGGCTAACACCTGTAATTCCAGCACTTTCAGAGGCTGAGGCTGGCAGATCACTTGAGGCCAGGAGTTCAAGACCAGCCTGGCCAACATGGTGAAACGCCACCTCTACTGAAAATACAAAACAAATTAGCCAGGCGTGGTAGCACAAGCCTGTAATCCTAGCTACTTGGGAGGCTGAGGTGGGAGGATTGCTCGAACCCGGGAGGTGGAGATTGCAGTGAACCGAGATCGCACCACTGCACTTCAGCCTGGGCGATAGACCGAGACTCCATCTCAAAAAAAAAAAAGTATTTCTTTTTTAGGGCATTCTATGACTTTATATAATACATGTCATCCAAAATTAGGCAGGAATGGAAATAAATAAAAATTTCAAAGTATTTCTAATTTCTTATACTTAAAAAAAGTATTTTCCCTCTGGTAGATAAGTTGATATGTAAACTGAAAAGTCGATATCTAATTATTTTAATATTTCAATGTGTTATCCCGAATATTTTTGTGATTCTGACCCATATTTGCTCTTGTCCAGATAAGATCTGTGACCAGATCAGTGACGCAGTGCTGGATGCCCATCTCAAGCAAGACCCCAATGCCAAGGTGGCCTGTGGTAAGAAACACCTGATCCCTTCCTGCTAGAGACCGAAGTGGGCTAGACTGAGAAATTAATCATGGGTATAAGACAAACGAGCCACACTCCTCAGTTCCAAAATCCATGTCCTCTGCTCTGCAGTAGATTTCTCAATTATGACACCTCCCCTGTGTAGTAACAGGGAGGAAAAACATTTCTAACCATGAAACAAATAGATAATTATTTTTAGCAAGAATCTGACTTTAAATGTCATAGCAACCATAAATAGCAGAGGATTGGACCAGCACATGGCCTTTCTGATGCTTGATCTCATTGGGAACAAGGAGCTCTTTCAAAGTTCTTAGGTGAATCTTCCAGACGGAATGAAAGAGCCTGAAACACAGGTAGCTGCCTAGATGGTTATAAGCTGCACCCTCGTTGTAGGAGCCTTTGTTGGCTGCACAGATACCTGGCTTCTTCTCTTGTTTTCTTTCCTAGTTTGTGGTATGATTTAGGTTTTAAAATAGTATCCCCCATTTAATAGCAACAGGAAGGCAGCATCTTCACCAATTGTTTTTCAATAAATCAATGGCTTTCCTAAGAGACATTAATGTTAAACTAAAGTACTGAAGCCCTGGTTCCCGTCGGCATAATTTATTGTGTCTGAAGACTCATGTAGGCTGAAGATCTTCACCTTTATTTGTGGGATAAGTTGTTTGGCAGGAAATCCTTTGTCTGGCTTGAAGCCCGTGGCACAGTGGCAGAGTCATGGACTCTGGAGCCTGGAGGGCCCCCAGGGTGATCAGGTCCAGCCTATTCATTTTAGAGATAGGATCATGGTGCCCTCTGCATCAGGGCCTGGCCAAGGCCATGGGGTAGGGTGCCCCAGTGTGAAGACCAGAGCCCTGCTCTTCTTACTGTCATTGTCATGTCCTGTCCACTGCACAGACCCATCCTTCCCTCTCTGGTTGCATCCTCGCCCCTGTATTGAATACTACAGGGACTCATGCCCCTCTGAAGGTAGATTCTACCCTTATATCTTTGTAAATATCTGGAGAGAAGGTTGGCCTGCTTTGATTTTTTTGGTCCAGATCCCACTCCCTAAAGCCTGCAGTGGAGGTTTAGCAATGTGGGGAATGGGGGTTCACATGTGTGGACTACCTTCTTTATGACAGCTACATACAACCATCATCTCCCTTTAATCCACACAGCAGTCTTATAAATAGCTTTATTAAATAGATGAGGGAAAAGACTTAGAGGGGTTAAATAAGTTGTCCAGGATCACAACTTATGACTGACTCTTTGCAAGACAGCATCAGAAGATGCTCAGTGCTTGGTGCTGGGATTTTTTCTTTTTAATGGCGTTTCTATTTTCCTTCTGGAATCCATTCCTCGTAAGGCCCCTCGTGTGTCTTTTTTGTCCGCACTGTGAGAGGTCTGGGAATGTGAGCTTCCCTTTGCTGGAACTTGGCTGCTAACTCTCCTCGCTTCCCGCTGCCTTTCAGAGACGGTGTGCAAGACTGGCATGGTGCTGCTATGTGGCGAGATCACCTCAATGGCCATGGTGGACTACCAGCGGGTGGTGAGGGACACTATCAAGCACATCGGCTACGATGACTCAGCCAAGGGTGAGGGCAGGCCTCCGGGTCCGAAATCCCTGTTGCTCTCTGCTGATAGAGACCCCGATGCTGAGTCAAACCCGCTCCTTTCAGCCTGATGGGAGTATCAATACTACCAGGAGGAAAACACTCCTGCACTCGTCCGTCAGGTTCCAGAGGTCAAAGACTCTGGCATAAGGATGGCCAACAAGCGATTATGCCCAGCGGGTCCAGCACATGCCCATCTATTGTTGACTGGGCTTGTTTTAGGCCTTGCCTTCTTGGTGCTGCCAAAGGCTTTGGAAGAGAAAGACGCACTGAATAAAGGGGGCTGCCCTCCTTTGGGGACATGCTCCCTGCCAGGCACTGGTGATAGTCTCTTGTGTTGTCTTAATCATTTATGTACTTATGCAGATGAGGAAATGGAGGCCTAGAGGGGTAAACAGTCTGTGTGAGATCACAGGGTAAAGCAGCCACTAGGCTCGGGACTCCTGTGCTTCCACTAAACATACTTCCAATCATAGACATGGAGCAAGATGACTCAGTCCAGAACTGGTGCTGACAGCAGGTGAGGCTGGTCCAGGTTAGCACCAGTGCCACATAGTGTGGGGCCACCACCCAGGGAAGGGGCATAGGCCCTAGCAGAGCTTTGATGCAGATTCCAACATCTGAGACTGAGCAGGCCAGGCAGCGGCACAGCCTGGAGGGCAGCAAAGGACCCAGAGAGCAGGCACCAGGTGCGGAGGGCCTGTGTGCTATCACATTCTGCAGGAACTTCAGGGGCCCTTTGTCCATGCTGGCTTCCTGGGCAGGGCTCTGGCCCCAATTCTTAGAGTCTCCACATTGGTATCTGGCATTAGATGTTCAGGCAATTCCAATTTTTAAAGAAAAGTTCACTTTGGGTCTCTGTTGGCTCTCTCCCTAATTCTTGGAAATCACTGTGAGAGATGTGATGACCTCACGCCATGGCAAAAAGACCCACTTCCAGGTCATCCTGCCTAGATATACACCTGTAATCAAGACGCACAGAGAGAAGCATGACTTTAAAGGTGTTCATTTCTGCCTGTGTCACATAGTGGTTGCTTAGGGTGATGTGTGGCATCCTGTGGGTCAGGATATGCAGAGATGCCAGACCCCCACTTTGTAAGTGAGAAAGCTCACTCATGGTATGATGGTGCAGACTCACAGAGGTTCAGTCCAGCCATGGCCTGGCACAGCCCAAAGCACTCATGAGCAATTAATGTTGGTTGAGTGCATGACAGTGATTTTGAGACTCAGTGGGAAGAGAAACAGTAAGAACCAGTTAATTCTCCTGGTCGGGACATGAGGGCATTCACAGAGGAAACACATTTTCCCAGAGCTGCAGCTTCCTGAGGCATTACCACACAGAACCTGTTCTACCAAAAAAAAAAGCCAATTTGTTTATGTACATTTAGACCTTATTCAAGTGCAAAACTTGTTCTGCATTAGGTAGGAGGGAAATTTTCCAGGAGGCAATGTTCCCTAGAAAGGGAGAACCGAGCGAGAGCCCATCTGTGGCTGAGTTGGGCTCAGCTGGCTGAGGTTCCCTGTGCCCAAGCTTGTCCATTTACCTGTGCTCAGTGGACAGGAACAACCTTAGGTCATGCGCAGGAACAGCCTTAGCAGGGTCTCAGGCCAAAGGCTCCTCGTTGCTCCTGGCTTCGGTGTTGCTGGGCTCGTTGTCCTTTCCAAGCCCCGTACCTCTCCTCTTCGTCCCCTAAGTTCTGTTTTTCCAAATTCCTTGAGCCCTTGCTTGATTTTTGAGCCCTGAGAGATTCATTATTTAGACAGACAGTGATTAGGTAAACTGTGAAATGTTCAGGGCAGAACAGGACAGCCTTTGGCAGTTCTTTAAAGACTGTTCATTGATTTGTGCATTCAAAAACATTCATTAGGAAACAGGAGGGTGTAAAGGGCAAAGGTGACCTGATACTCCCAGGGTGTATGATGCAACATGAGGTGCCCAGGGGTAAGTTCCTGGCATCGTGTGTAATGAACTGCAGGCAGGTCCAGGGACATGCACTGAGAGTGGACGTAGGGTTTGGGCATGTGGAGTGGGAGCTGGAGGTAGAACATTCTAGGCAGGGACCTAGTGGAGATGGAAAAGTATATCATGCTGATGGCTAAACTTGAGTTCATGTTGGCTCAAGGAGTCCCGGGAGCAAGGGCTATGTCAGACTGAAAAGCTTCAGTTTTATTCCTCAGCAGTAGATCCCCACCTGAAGTTGTACAGAAACAACAGCTTGGATCTGTGTGTTTTTTCTGTAAGACCTTTCAAGCTGTGTGGGTAAGAGAATAGATGGGAAAGAAGATGGCTGTGGGGGTTCGGAGAGTGAGTGTGTCACTATGCTTGACCTTGTGGTGGGGCGTCCATGTATTCAGCCCCTTATTCTCACAGTCCCTGTGGCTGAGCCCAGCACAGCTGTGAGGAGGTGTGCACTGTCTCGGTGCATAGCAGTTTCCTCATGGCGCTCCCAGGGCTGAGCTACTGCTAGTCCAGACTTCCCCAAACCAGTGCCCAGCATGCTAGGGGTAGCAGGCCTGCACCCTGTGCCTCAGCTTTGCAGATGGGAAAGGGCAGGTGGCTTTTCCATTTGCCCCAGACTCTGTGTACCTCTCAGGGTCAGAGGACCCTGGCTCGAGGAGTCTGTCTGGATAATTCATGTACACTGTATTTGTTCAGTATGTTTAATAGTTGCGTCAGGCACGCAGCTGGGCTTCTGAGTGACAGTGTCGAAAGGGCTCTTGATTTTCTCCTAGTGCAGTGATGCTCAAACTAGGTTCTGGGAGGCACCTATGGGAGAGCCTAAGGAGCAGGGTATGAGTCAGCCACTGTCCTCAGCCAGAGGAGCCTTGGCATTACCTCGTTTTAATCTGCAGGTCTCTGTAGGATGTGTGTGTGTGTGTGTTAATCAAGGTCTAATTGAGCACAGTAAAATGTACTGCGGAGAATTTTGGTTGGCCAAAGAGTTCTACATGATAGGGTAGGTGCAGGGCCTCTCCCACCCTGGGCCTCAGCTGTGGGCCTAGACAGACCCTGGCTAGTTAGGGACCCCCCACCCTGACACCAAATGGCATGTCAGGAACTGAGCCATCCATCGGGAAGTTCGTGGCCCCCTCCTTCTGACCTGTTCCCCACTTAGGCTTACTTTGCTTCCGCCTAGGCTTTGACTTCAAGACTTGCAACGTGCTGGTGGCTTTGGAGCAGCAATCCCCGGATATCGCCCAGTGCGTCCATCTGGACAGAAACGAGGAGGATGTGGGGGCAGGAGATCAGGTAGCTGGGCACTGCACGTGGAAGCTGTGTGTTGAGCTGGCTGGGAAAGTTCATGAGCAGTGGGTTAATCACACTGAGGGGTGGACTCTCGTCCTAGCACGAGAGCCAGGAGCAAGTTGGGTACCCCAGCTTCACGGCCATGCTGTGGATGGCTATGGTTGCTAACACTGGGTTTGGGCTTGTCTCCCCCTCCTAGAGTGCTGGGGGTCAGGGACAATGTACTTCCCCTGCACGTGCCCGTGGAAAGCTCCATGGAGGAGGTACCCAATCAACGTGGACACACCAGGGAAATTTCAGGCTTGGAGAGAGCCGCGGTCCTCTTGGTCTAGGGTGGGTGCCGCTCAGCCTGCTCTCTCGCCACAGGGTTTGATGTTCGGCTATGCCACCGACGAGACAGAGGAGTGCATGCCCCTCACCATCATCCTTGCTCACAAGCTCAACGCCCGGATGGCGGACCTCAGGCGCTCCGGCCTCCTCCCCTGGCTGCGGCCTGACTCTAAGACTCAGGTGAGCAGCTGAATTACCCCGGGAGAGCCCTAGACAGAAACTTTAATACCCCCACATCCTCTTGATTCTTGATTCTGTCATTTTTAAGATCAAAATATTCAATCTGGGCATTGAAAGAATGGTCAGTTTTGAAAAGAACTATTTATGTGAAAAATCTTCAGCTAGAGATGCTTCCCACCACACTTTATTATAAAAAATTTCAAAAATACAGAAAAATGAAAAGAATAGTTCTGTGTTTTTTTTTGTTTGCTCATTAGCAAACATTGACTACTGAGTCCCCAAATCCTGCCACAAACACACTTAACTGGCTTCCATATTTTCAGGCCTCTTTGTCCTGAACAGGCTGTCTGTGCTGTGTCTGTGCTCTCTGTGCTGTGTCTGTGCTGTCTCTCTCTGCTGTGTCTGTGCTGTGTCTGTGCTGTCTGTCTGTGCTGTGTCTGTGTTGTCTGTCTGTGCTGTGTCTGTGCTGTCTGTCTGTGCTGTGTCTGTGCTGTCTCTCTCTGCTGTGTCTGTGCTGTCTCTCTCTGCTGTGTCTGTGCTGTGTGTGTGCTGTCTGTCTGTGCTGTCTGTGCTGTCTGTCTCATCATGGCCCTCTTTCTCATCTTTGTTTCTCATGAAAAGGCTTTACCTCTGTTGTTTCCAGCTCCAACCCCATGGGTCCTGACCTGTCTTCTCCCTGCAGTGTTGAAATCAACCCGAGGCCTATATTTGAAGGCTGAGGTGATGCAAGTATTAGCGGAGATGCAGGCCTCCTGGCACCTCACTGCTGTATCCCTTCCCTGCTTAACCCCAATGAACCCTCTCTTGATTCCTAAGTTCCCAGCACTTCGTACTGCACTACCTCTCTCCCTGTGTCCATGCTCGTGGACCCCATTGTCACCTTCACATACTCCCACCTGTGGGTTTCTCTGGTCACCCTCCAAGCAGATGGGCCCTGAGAGCCTGCCGTGTACAGCACCCTGCCACCTCCCTCCTGCCCTTCCCCAGTCCTGTTCAGCGCCATCTCTCTCCACCTACCCATGTCCCCAGTTTACCCCATCAAGCACCCCTCTTGCTCTAGCCCAGCCTTCCCCAGGGCTGCCATCATTCCCGCCAGGCCAGGATCAGTGCCCTATCCTTCCAAAGATTCTCCCTGCTTGGAAATTCCAGTTAATCCCCTTTAGGCTTCATTTTTAATTCCCTAACATCTATTCAGTGTTTTCTACAACTTTTGGCTTCCTACAAGGGGAAGGGGGAAATCCACTTATTATTCTGGCATTCAGAACCTTTTATGGTCTTCCAACTTTACCTGCCTCTGCCTGCCCCACCCCATCTTTGCTTATTCGACATCATTTCACTCATGGTCCCCTTGTTTCTTAGGGCTTTGCTTTACCTGAGCTCCCTCTCTGGTCTTCACCTCTCCTTGAGTGGCCAGCAAAGTTCTACCTCTTCTGGGATGCCATCCCTGGCCACTAGCAGACAGCGCCTTCTCTTGTCCTGCACTTGGAATCTGGCACCCATGGTGCTATAGCTCAGCGTGCTGTGTGTGGCTCCATGTACAACTCCAGCTGTACAGAGATGGAGTTCCTTCTTGCGCAAGTGTCAGGCCATGCACAGGGCAGAGGTTGCATACTGGCTGTACTGGGGCAGGGAAGTGTGTTTATGCCCAAAGGGAACCCTTCCTTGGGACTGCCTGTTTATCCACGTGACCCCCTAAGGTGGGGATGGGAACCATCAACATTCCTTGGATGTTCTTGGAGGTTGTGGGTTAGGAGAGCTAAAACATGTAGATTGTGATGGCACCCAAAGAAAGGGGCCCATGATGTCGGCCTGCCTGTCTTGTCTTGTACTGGAATGGTGCTGTGATATAGAAGCAGGGTGAAGATTCACAGAAGGGAAAATCTTAGAACAGGGAAGGGAGGCAGCCAGAGGCGCTGACTGTTTTTTCTCTTCCTTGTGCAAGAGAGAGGAACAGAGGGACCACCTACTGGACCTGCTGAAACAGGTTCATTGTGCTTAGATATGAAATAGAAGGTTTCTAGGTTTAGGGGTCAGCAAGGAAGGGAGGGTGGGATGGGCTGTTTTCGGGGTTCCCTTCCTTTGAAGGATTGTCTCGAAAATGCCAATACGGATACCAGAGTCAGCCTCACTCCCCTGCCACAGGCAGGACCGCAGGCCAGCTCCAGTCACAGGGGGTGCGGGCTTGCTGTGGGGCTCCAGGAGGCCCCTCACCAGCTGGCCTCCGAACAGCCTGGCTTGCTCTACACACTCCCTCCATGAGAGAGGCCTTGGGCCAGGCACGGCTTGTCTAGGTCCCCTGCTCCGCACCCTGTTTTTGAAGTAGTGTCTTCATCCAGCCGGACTGCTGGCTGTGAGCAGGATGGGTCTTTCCACCTGAACAAATCCCTGCTGCTGATAGTGAGGCCTGGGTAGCAGTGTGGATGGCTATTTTTGTACCTGGCCAGAGCTGTGTTTTCCATGGTGTGTTTTTCCCTACATCTTGCTGACATGATGAGATAAGCGCCGTGTTCAAGGCCCTTTGCTCTGCCACCCTATTCTGCAGTTCTACAAGGCCACTGCGTGGAGTCTGCTGGGTGGGGGTGGAGTCACCCGGGGGAGCAGTGGAGATGGCCTAAGCACCCTCCCCAGCTGTGCACCTTCTCCTGAGGCTCCATGCAGACTAGACCCAGTCCTAGAGTCTGCCACAGACAGTGCCTCTCTTCCTGGGAGTCCCTTACCCCAGATTCCAGCCCCTTTCCCAGGGCCCTGTGTGTGCACAGCCTGGCATTTGAGGGCTTCTCTCAGCTCACGATGTCTGTGTGCATCAGGCCATCTCATGCAGATCTCACGTGGCCAGGCCTCTTTCTCCTGCTTCTTCTGGACCTTCCTTGTTGCTCCTTAGACCAGGCAGAACACAGAGTAGGAGTTTGATACAGATCCAGGGTTTGATGGATACCTGAGTAGCCTTGGGGAGGTAGAGAGTTTGCTGCAGGCACAGTCCCAGGGAGCCACTGTTTGCTGCCCCGTGGTTCTGTCCAGGCCTTGGGATGGGAGCAGTCCCATACTCACTGGCCAGTGTCCCTCCTAGGGCATCTGGCAGAGCTGCACCCCTGTGGGCACCACATATCCCTAAAATCCTCTGCGCCCTGCTCTTGTGAGTCCATGTTGCTTTCGGCAGTATTGGGCCTGTGGCCAGCATAGGGTCTTGAGTGGCATCCAACCTTCTTCTCAGAAGAGCCCTGTCTACCAGCCCATGCAGCTCCAGGTCAGGTCCCAGCTCTTCCGGCTGTGTGATCTTGACGAAGACATTTACATTTTGGATCCTTGGCTTTCTTATCGGCATCATTGGCAGGAGGAGAGATACCTCCTGGGCTGTAGAGGGTCAAGAAAGGGCTTTGGCCAGGGGGACATTTGCTGGCACCTGGGAGCCTCTGAGACAGAAGAGGAGACATGTAGTGGGTCATAAGTTGAGAGGAAACTCAAGTCTCCAAGCAGTGCTAATTGTGGCCCCATGTGGGAATAGCTGGGCCTTACACCCAGTTCTCCCGCAGCACCAGGCAATGTTTTGAATGTAAGAATGTGTCAGATTAACTCCTCCAACACCCTTTGAAGACAGGAGGCCCCACTTGGCTCCTGGGAGCCCTGCCCACCTCCTGGGTGTCTGTGTCTGGCCACAATGTACCGTTCACTCAGCCTCAGCCTCACAGTGTCTCCCCCACCCTTCTGATGGACAGGTGACAGTTCAGTACATGCAGGACAATGGGGCAGTCATCCCTGTGCGCATCCACACCATCGTCATCTCTGTGCAGCACAACGAAGACATCACGCTGGAGGAGATGCGCAGGGCCCTGAAGGAGCAAGTCATCAGGGCCGTGGTGCCGGCCAAGTACCTGGATGAAGACACTGTCTACCACCTGCAGCCCAGTGGGCGGTTTGTCATCGGAGGTCCCCAGGTGCATTCTTGTCTCTGAACAAAGCCCTGGTTTGTCTTTGTTACTGGGGTTGCTTATGTCTCAGAGCAGGAAAACCGCAAGAGATAACTTGGAGGGGGTCAGCTGGCTCTGGCCATGGACTAAATGTAAAGCCGGTGAATTTTGGCCTCTGTACATTTAGTGCACTCTCTGGGGAGGTCTGCTATGTGTCTGACAGTGTGCAAGAAATTGGGGACGTGTCCCTAGGAGTCCTCCACTTAGCACTACTGGGCCCTCCCACTCCTGCCATCTCAAGTGACCGTCGACCTTACCCATGGCCGCTGTGCCTCACCCTGCTCTGGTGCACATTCCCCACTGCAGCATTTGCACATGGACAACTGTTCCCAGGTGGCTGTTTCCAGATCTTCACCACAGGCTGCCTCTGGCTGTTATGGGCACCAGGGTGGGGCAGGGTGTTTTAGACAGGACATCACTGCCCCCTCTCCTGTACTGCAAGTGTGAGGAGGTGGAGGTTGAGGGCACTGCTGCGAGGCTGCTGCCCACTGCCTGGGCCCTCAGCTGTGCGTGCTTTGCCAGAGCTGAGCTCCATCCCGGGTTCCAGTAGCAAGTGGAGTGTAGAAACACAGGGTAGAAGGAGGTAACACTTATTGTTTTTTCTTGCAGGACTTCTCAAAGCCTAGACATACTGGTATGAACTGTGGATCTCTAAAAGAGGGGGTAGAGTAGGCAGACTTCCCCAAATCATTTAACATAGAACTCCCACCCTGTTAAAGACATCACTATTGACTGGTGTTGCCCAGAGGACACTTGGGAAGTGGGCAACGTGACATTTGCTAGATGGCACCAGCCAGGGTTGTATTTATGACAGTGCAATTCCTGCCTGCAGTTGGATCTCTCCATTGGGATGGACTCAGTAACAAAGGCTTTAGGGAGTGGCTGTGACCCCAGAGAACCCATGGCCCACCTTCTGCACTTTCTAATGAAGCTTTGGCAGGTTAACTGATTTCAGTATGTGGTCAGTGACTGAACTGGGATTGGAGTCCAGAGTTTTGGGCCAAGGGGTCTTAGGAAAATGTCTGTGGGCAGCCCGAGGACATCCTTCCTGAGTGGTAGTTCAGCTGCCATCACGGTGCTTCAGTCCCCTCCAGCACCTAGGGGCTGGCTCTGCTTCTTATCTTGATTTCTCTCCCTCTGCAGGGGGATGCGGGTGTTACTGGCCGTAAGATTATTGTGGACACCTATGGCGGCTGGGGGGCTCATGGTGGTGGGGCCTTCTCTGGGAAGGACTACACCAAGGTGGACCGCTCAGCCGCATACGCTGCCCGCTGGGTGGCCAAGTCTCTGGTGAAAGCAGGGCTCTGCCGGAGAGTGCTTGTCCAGGTAAGCCCCCTCCACCCACCACCGTCCTGTTGCAGTGGAGGACCCCTGCCCAGTTCTGCCCTGAGTGAGGGGATGTTGGCCTGGTGGGAAAGCTGCACATTTTGCCAAAGGTTGTGATTGTGTGATTATGTTGGGCACTGTGGCCAGGGCTCTGAAAACCTGGGGGAGGGAAAACCAGAAACTTTAGGGAGAGGGGCGTGTAGAAGAACTGCCCTCGGTGAAGATAGCAGGAAAATTGCAGGGAAGCATGTGGGGCAAGAGACATGTAGTCCCCGCTGGTCCCTTCAGAGGAAGGGCAAAGCTTCTGAAAGGGGCAGGGCCCACACAGAGGCTTCAGTCCCTGACGCTGCACCTTGCTGGAAGGTTTCCTATGCCATTGGTGTGGCCGACCCGCTGTCCATTTCCATCTTCACCTACGGAACCTCTCAGAAGACAGAGCGAGAGCTGCTGGATGTGGTGCATAAGAACTTCGACCTCCGGCCGGGCGTCATTGTCAGGTAAAGTGCCATGCACTGCTATTACACAGGACCTTGCTCCTTCCTTGCCCAGATGCTCACCTCACCTGAAAGGGAGGCAGAAAGGAGGATGTTTCTGCCTCTCAGAGGTGGGAGGGTCTGTGAGATCTTGGTACAGCACAGTGCATCCCCAGTGCAGAAAGCCTGGTTGTCAGGTTAAAGGAGGCTGCCCCAGGTTCCCGCTGGCCCAGTCAACACCAATTCCATTGGGGCCATCTCTGAGCAGCTGGGAGGCAGGCGGGGATCTTAGGAAAATAATTATTAATATAAGGCCAAATAGCTCAAATGGCTGGGAATTGAGTCAGCAAGTCTATTCCCTATTTCTAGAGCTTAGTGGTGTCAACATTGGCCTGGGCCAGGTAAGTGGAGTGGGAGGAGAAAGGCACCCGAAGGCTAGAGTTAGGTCCTGGTCGCTGAACCTCTAAGCATCCGTGGGGCTATAAAACGAGACCATGGTATGGCACAGATAGGATGTGTGTGCGCAACTGCTGGAGGGGAGGCTTAGTGCCATGCAAGGAGGGCTGTGTTCCAGTTCGTTGCTCCCTCCTGTCCTTGAAATGGAGAAAGAAACCCTGCTCCTGTTCCATCTTCCAATGCCCTTCCTTTCTGCTGGACATGCAGGGATTTGGACTTGAAGAAGCCCATCTACCAGAAGACAGCATGCTACGGCCATTTTGGAAGAAGCGAGTTCCCATGGGAGGTTCCCAGGAAGCTTGTGTTTTAGAGCCAGGGGGAGCTGGGCCTGGTCTCACCCTGGAGGCGCCTGGTGGCCCCAGACGCCTGGCTGCTGATTGCCTTCCCCACCCACCAACCCTCGGGGCAAAGCCAGGTCCCTCTCATTTAGCCTGTCCTGTCATCATCATGGCCGGCTGGAGGCAGGGGCTTCCTGGTGCTGGAGGTTGATCTTGATGTGAGGATGGGCATGGTGTTCTCCTGCTGCTCCCTCAGACTGGGGCAATGTTAATTTAGTGGAAAAGGCACCCCTGTCAAGAGTGAATTCCCTCACTCGCCTCCCCCAACAGCTGGACCCTGACCAGCTCCCCCTCCCTCCGCTTGTCTATGCCAGGTGAAGTCAGCACATCTCACAGGCCTCAGGGCTCCTTGTGCACCTGGGCTCCTGGGCCCCCCTTTCACAGGCAGCCAGTGCCCTGAGCCAGGGTCTCCAGAAAGCCCCACCCAGGCCAGGCATGTGGCAGGGGTTAGAGCAAGAGTGATGTCTCCTAAGCACCTGTAATGTGCGAAGGACCCAGCTAATGACTGATCTCATTTTTCTTCACTGCAACATGATGAGGTAGTACCTTTTATATCCCATTTACAGATAGGGGAAAGCAAAACACAGAGAGTCTGGATAACTTCCACATGATCCCACAGCCACGTGTTTAGGCCTAGATGTATAACTAGGAGCTTTGACTCAGGAGCCTGTGACATACCCCCCTCTCCCACCATTGTTTCATGCCAGTAACAGGCTCAAACAATGACAAAGCAGATTCAGAAATGAGGCCATGGACTCTGTCCTGAAGGCCCGAGGTTACTGGAAATTAGGGGATTAACCCACTAGCTCTTGTTGAGCCCTGGGCAATTGTCTGAAAAGTGAAGATGGAACCACAGGGCTATTTTGTTTGCTTCATGTGTCCCAGAAGATGACTGAAGGTGAGCTGGCTACCTGACCCATCAGGGTAGGCTGGAGTTTTGGACTGACCAGCAGCTTTAGAATCCCAGCCCCTTGACCACTCAGAGACATGCTGGGGTAAGTGGTCTAAGTCCAGTCCAGTCCTATCTGGGCTTCCTGGAGCAGAAGCAACTTGTCCTAGCACAAATGGCCAGCCCCTTAGACAGAGGCCCTCAAGTCTTTCTCTTTCCCTGGTCCCTTGTATCCCCTGCAGGCTGAGTGCATTTGGAGGGAGTGAGTGGGCCCTTCGGATGCCCCATCCAGGGAGGCTGGTCCTAAGACCTCATGTTAAATAGGTGGGGCTTGCCTTCTGGTGTTGGACAAGCTCCTGAGATGTCATGAGGAGATTCTGCCTTTGCCAGGTGACTCTCTGGGGACCAGGTCTGCTCCCAAGGGGCCTGAGCAGTCCTTGGCCCGCTAGAGTCTTGGAGCTTGCCTGCCTTTCCATCCATGGCCAGCAGCACCTGCCCTACCTGCCCCACTTGTCCTTAGCCTGGATCTCTGACAGCAGCATCTCTACCTTCTCCCCAGCTCCCAGGACCACAGGCTCAGGCAGGGGCCTCCATGGACCCCAGGGGAACATTGGAGACTCGGCCTCTCTCTAGGGTACATGGTGCTGGTTCAGGCTGGGAGAGGCAGCCCAGGAAGTCTCATCTGGAGAGCAGGCAGCCTGTTTCTGGGCCTTGGCCTGGAGCACAAAGACCCTGGCTTTCATTTTCTCTCAGATGAAAGGAAATTAAGGCAACAAAAGAAGCCTGGCTCCTTGTCACCTAGGAAGCCTCAAATTCCTTCCTGTGGAAGGAGGGAGAGGTTTGCAGGTGGCTGAGTTCCTCTAACTTGGATCATACTCGACATGAAAATTCAGAATTTTATACTTTCCCTACCCTCTAGAGAAGTAAGATCTTTTTTGTCAATTTGTTTGTATGAAACTAAAGCCTTTATTTGTTAACATTTCCTGCTAAAACAGTGAATAAAAACTCAAGGAGCAACTACCCTATGCTTAGCTGTTCTCTGCAAAACCCCAGAGACATGACACCTGCTCTGTATAGCATTCCCTGGTTGCCCACCCCCACCACTGGGGGAAGTTAGTATCCTCCCCTCGGGGCCACCCCATCCTGTCCACGTGGAGCAGATGTCTCATGGACTAGGTTTTTCTTGTTACTAGCAGCTATATTAAGCCACACCACTGCCATGTTCATTCCTCACCACATCTCACCAAGGTGGATATTCTTAGGAAGCCCATTTTTACATGCGGGGCCCAGAGGCCCCAAAAAGGGTTAGGACCAAGGGCAGTGGCCACCTCTGGCTCCTCCCTGAGTTCTGTGTGCTCTCCTTATGCATTGCTGCCCTTAGGCTGCCTATGCCGTATCCTGTGCCCTTTCTGCATGGTGTCTGCATGAGGCTGGCGTGAGGGCATGCTCAGGCCATGTCTGGAGTGTGGATAAGCGACTGAACTTAAAGTGAGGGAGTGGAGGGGCTTGGTCTGCGGAGAGAGGAGCCAAACTTTTAAGTGGATGCACATTTCCCTTCACTCATGTTCAGTTGTGAAGAGAATAAGCAAGTGGCTCATTTTCATTGAAGATCATCCCTGCCATGGCCCCCGGTGATGTGGTTCTTGGGGTTTGATCAGAGCAGGAGGAAGATGGGTCCTGCATGGTTTCCGGCAAGCAGGCTGTGTGGACAGGACTCGGCTCTGGGGAATGTCCTGGTGCAGCCTGAGGCAAAGCCTGTGTGGCCCCCTGTCTCACGGGTGGACAAAGCTGATCTGGGGTGCCAGGAAGACCCATAATGTGGCAGGGAGGGGAGGGGAGGATGAGGCCAAAGGGCCTCATAGTCCTGTTTGAGATACAACCTATACCCTGAGAAGACACTAGGTGGGCAATACAATGAAACATGACACATTACAGAGAAAAGCACGTTTCTCAAGAGTGCATACAAATAGACACACTTAAGAAACACACTGGAATACTTGCCTGGGGTAGGGGGAGGACTCTAGGTATAACATGCAAAATAATTAGTGAAAGCAAGATAGAGAACCAACTTCTGAGCCACAAAGCCAGTGTCACAGTGTTAGGGAAATGTGGATGGAGCACAGGAGGTTGGCAGGGAGTGGCCAGTGGAGTTTGAGGAAACTCAGGAGTGCAGGGTCCCTGGAAGTCAGGTGAAGACTGTTTCTAGAGCAGGGGAGCCACCAACTATGCAAAATGGTTTTGATGGGTTACATGATGGGAGGCCCAGGACTGTCCAGTGAATTCAGCCACATGGAGGTTGATGATGTAGGAAATGGCAGAGTCACATTTAAAAGTAAATATGACCCCAACCCTCACCTCAATCATCCTCCCCTGGGCCATCTCATGACATTCAGAGTGCGTGCTGGGCTGCACTGCCCTGCATGTCTGCGCAGTGCCTGCCCCCTACCCTCATCCTGGACTCTGCTCCCCCCTCCCCACATTCCGGACTCCCTGGCTCTTTGGCTTCCCCTGGCAGGCCAAGCTCATTCCTGCTCAGGGTCTTTGCACCTGTTGTTCTGTCATGGGTGTAGGGTGCGCTGCAGGTTTCAGATGAAATTTCTGTATTTCCAAAAAGCCCCTTCCTTGATAGCCTCTCTTTCTACTCCATTCCATTTCTAGTTTCTTGTTCAGTGTTTAACATGATGTTCCTTGGAGGCCTTCACTTGAATCCTTCCAAACCCATTCACTCTCCCTTCCTTCTTCACATGGGGGTCCTCCGAATCCCTGCAGTCTCAGCTGACAAGCCACCCTCCGTGATGCTCCCAATCTCCCAGAAAGATGCTCCCAAGCACCTTCCATAAATCACACCCAGTGCTGTCTCCATCTGGTGCTGGGCTCTCAAAGATTGTAGTTCTTTAAATGACTAAATATTTTCATTAATTATTAATAATGATGGCAATAATTAATAATGTGGCAATAATTCTATTGCTCACACTCTGAAGATGATGTATCAACCCAAATAAGAAAGCTTTTTTCCCCAGCTTCATTAAGGTATAATTGACAAATAAAAATTGTATGTATTCAAGGTATATAATGTGATTTGCTATATGTATATAGTGTGTAATAATTTTCACAATCAAAATTATGAACACATCCATCATCACACACAGTTGCTCTCAAAGGTTGGAATTCTTTATGGATGTCAATGCTTGTTTATTTATACCTGTTGCCCCCATAGGACTTGGGGCTTCCAGGGTCATCTGGCCTTGTCTGCCGTCTCATACTTGCCTTCAATGCAGGGCTTGGCACAGAGTAGGTGCTTGGTGTAGCATGGGTCATATCAGAGAATGAATCTGAGGTGTGTCTGTCTGTTCTGCCTCCTGAGCTCCCGTTAGCAAAGATATTCTGCAAGATATAAGGATCCTGCTTGCCCTTTGGTAGGTCTTGCCAGGCTCAGCTGCTCAGAGATGTAAATGTCAATCATTCCAAGGAGCTGTTTTTTTAAAGCACCTGTTAAGAGCATAGCACTGTGACTATAAGGATTTATACTGTTATGGGTCACAGAGGACTAGAGAGACCAGTATGGGTGAATACAGGAGGGTATTTATTTTAAGGTGTGCACTCGCTCAGTGGATTCATATCCAAAAAGCTGAGCCTTGAACAAAGACTGAGCAGGATTTTTATAGGCAATCTACAGAAGCAAAACAAAGGCAGTTAATCATATAATGACAGGTCACATAATCTATAGCATAACTGATGACTTGGCATAACTTGTGGCCTTGCATAGCTGGTGGCCTTCTAGCTGCATTGAAAGAAAAAATAAGAACTGGCTAAATACAGATATTTGTCCTTTTTCTTTTCTTTTCCTTCACCCTTGCTCCGGAGGTGGGGTGTCTGGAGGCTATTCCTTTGGTTTCAACTTCTCGAACAGCGTTATCTTATAACCGTCCTTGAAGTGAGCTTGCTAGGCAGAGGAAACTTGTCTTTTCTTTTTAACCCTTGCCTTGCCACATTCTGGGCCTTGGCTTTTACTTTTCTTGGAGTGAATGAATGCAGTACTTATTATTATTTTTAAATTTCTGCCTCCATACAATTGATCACTCTGCATTTTAGTTGCTTCAACCCTAGAAGTAACCATGGCATGCCAATGAGGAAGACACCTCATGTCAGAGGTCCCAGAGAAACGTAACATTCAATGAGGGGCAGACACATAGGAGGTATGAATGGGGCTCAGGAGGTGGGAGCTTGGTCTGAAAAGTATAGGAGGTACTTTGGAGTTGGCAGTGGATGGAGGAATGGGGGAGGAGAGGACAGTCTGGGGAAAAGAATTAGCTCAGCAGGGGTTGGCTGGGATGAAAGGCATGGGGTGGGAACTTTAGAATAACTTTATGCCTGTGGCAAATTCCCTAGAGTTAAGTATGACTCAGGCACAGTGTAAGAGGCAATGTGACAGACACCTGGTCCCTGACCTATGAGGTCTTCTTCCTTCCTACCGTAATGCCTCCATGAGGAACGTTTGGACAAAGAAGGAACAAGGACTGTGTTCTGAGTTTGCTTCATGTCGGCTCAGATGCAGAACAATGTGGGAATATTCCCATTACTGGGAATATACCCAAAGGATTATAAATCATGCTGCTTGGGCAAGGACTTTATGTCCAAAACACCAAAAGCAATGGCAATGAAAGCCAAAATTGACAAATGGGATCTAATTAAACTAAAGAGCTTCTGCACAGCAAAAGAAACTACCATCAGAGTGAACAGGCAACCTACAGAATGGGAGAAAATTTTTGCAACCTATGTGGGTAGATGAATAATTCAATGGGAAGAAGCAATCAACCCAAGGAAACAGGAGAGTTTCCAACCTCAACAGCGGAGTCCCTATAATATGGGAGGTTTGTCAGACCCTTTCATGTGACTCTCATGGGACAGGATGAAAATCAGAAGCCAAATAATTTGCTGTCTTAGTCTTTTCAGGCTCCTATAACAAAATAACAAACGGGGTGGCCTATAAATAACAGAAATATGTTTCTCACAGTTCTCGTATCTGGAAGTTTGAGAGCTGGGTGCCAGCATGGTTGGTTCTGGAGAGGTCCCACTTAGGGGTACAAATGGCCAACTTCTCATTGTATCCTCACATGGCAGAAAGAGAGTGAGAGAGTTGGGGTGCGTGTGATAAAAGGGCACCAATCCCATTTTTGAGGGCCCTGCCTCCGAAAGGCCCCACCTCCTCATATCACATTGGAGGTTAGGATTTCAACATCTGAATTTGGGGGGACACAAACATTGACTCCATAACACTTGCCAAATCTGATTTCTTAAAAATGAAATTCTTGTGCATTAGGAAAAAGCCACAAGTAAGGGTAAAAGATAAGTGACAGAGTAGAAAATATTTGCAATCTGAATGGAATGAACCGCAGCTCAATAAGAAAGCAATACAAGCCCCAGTAGGAAATGGAAAAAACTAGATGGATAGGAATAAGTAAATATAATCAAAGAAATGGAGAAAGTCAAGAGAAACAAAGGTTGCTCAATTGTACTTGTTTCAAAAAATAAACACTTTAAAAAATGCAACATTGTATTTTGGCAAACAGATGGCGAGAAAAAAAGAAAGGAAAGAAAAGAAATAAAGGTTTGAAAACTGTGTGGTGATTCCTCAGGGATCTAGAACTAGAAATACCATTTGACCCAGCCATCCCATTACTGGGAATACACCCAAAGGATTATAAATCATGCTGCTTGGGCAAGGACTTCATGTCTAAAACACCAAAAGCAATGGCAACGAAAGCCAAAACTGACAAATGGGATCTAATTAAACTAAAGAGCTTCTGCACAGCAAAAGAAACTACCATCAGAGTGAACAGGCAACCTACAGAATGGGAGAAAATTTTTGCAACCTACTCATCTGACAAAGGGCTAATATCCAGAATCTACAATGAACTCAAACAAATTTACAAGAAAAAACCAAACAACCCCATCAAAAAGTGGGCAAAGGACATGAACAGACACTTCTCAAAAGAAGACATTTATGCAGCTAAAAAACACATGAAGAAATGCTCATCATCACTGGCCATCAGAGAAATGCAAATCAAAACCACAGTGAAATACCATCTCACACCAGTTAGAATGGCCATCATTAAAAAATCAGTCAACAACAGGTGCTGGAGAGGATGTGGAGAAATAGGAACACTTTTACACTGTTGGTGGGACTGTAAACTAGTTCAACCATTGTGGAAGTCAGTGTGGCGATTCCTCAGGGATCTCGAACTAGAAATACCATTTGACCCAGCCATCCCATTACTGGGTATATACCCAAAGGACTATAAATCATGCTGCTGTAAAGACACATGCACACGTATGTTTATTGCGGCACTATTCACAATAGCAAAGAGTTGGAACCAACCCAAATGTCCAACAACGATAGACTGGATTAAGAAAATGTGGCACATATACACCATGGAATACTATGCAGCCATAAAAAATGATGAGTTCATGTCCTTTGTAGGGACATGGATGAAACTGGAAAACATCATTCTCAGTAAACTATCGCAACGACAAAAAACCAAACACCGCATGTTCTCACTCATAGGTGGGAATTGAACAATGAGAGCTCATGGACACAGGAAGGGGAACATCACGCTCCGGGGACTGTTGTGGGGTGGGGGGAGGGGGGAGGGACAGCATTGGGAGATGCACCTAATGCTAAATGACGAGTTAATGGGTGCAGGAAATCAACATGGCACATGGATACATATGTAACAAACCTGCACATTGTGCACATGTACCCTAAAACCCTAAAGTATAATAAAAAAAAAAATGCTACGTAATTACAATTCTAATAAACTTGCAAGGGAATCCAGTCACCCAGAAGTTTTTTATGCCTTTCTCCTACATCACGAAAGGGGAAGATTTAATTACCAACTTTGCATTACTTAACGTCAGACTCATAGTATCAGAGCTAAAGAGAAATTTAAGAAACACCTAACTCAACCTCTCTATTTTAAATGACCAAATGAGTTGAGAAGGTTACAATGACATTTCTAAGTTCATATGTAAAAACAGAATTTTGATGACAATGACAGTTTAAGTACTAATAAACACTCCTTGAAAAGTTACTGTAATCCAGGTTATTTTACTGTGCTAAATGCCTTACATTCTTTACCCAATTCAGTTTTCACAGAAATCCTATGAACAAAGCACTTCCAAAATTTACCACTTCACAGCTAAGAAAACAAGGCTTAGAGAAATGCTACACGATCCCCTAGTCATGAGGTTAGTAGGTACCACTGTGGAGACTGAGGCAAAACAGGACGATTTCAAAGCCTATGCTCTGAACATGTAAACACTAAGCAGGAATTTAGTTCTAGATCTCCCAGTTGTAGTCCAATAATCAGCCAAAACATGATGCTTAGAAGAGGGGAAAGAAAGATGTCTTGTATATGGAGCCTCATGTATTTGATCCCAAATACATCTTCAAATTGAAAATCATTAGAGCACAAGGCAATAGAATTATTAGTTTGTTTCTAAAATCATCAACCTTTCCCAAGTTGAACATACAAGTATATTTTATCATACATATACTATATGTGTGTATAACGTGTGTTTATCTAAGTATTCCTGTGGTTTATAGATCTGGATTTGGAATTACAAGTGCTTTGTGATTTATTATTTATTTATTGTTGTACTTTGAGTTTTGGGGTACATGTGCACAACATGCAGGTTGGTTGCATATGTATCCATGTGCCATGTTGGTGTGCTGCACCCATTGACTCGTCATTTAGCATTAGGTGTATCTCCTAATGCTGTCCCTGCCCCCTCGCCCCACCCCACAACAGTCCCCAGAGTGTGATGTTCCCCTTCCTGTGTCCACGTGTTCTCATTGTCTCCCTCTGTTGCTCTGGCTGGAGTCAGTGGTGTGATCATAGCTCACTGCAGACTCCAAGTCCTAGGCTCAAGCGATACTTTT
Organism: Symphalangus syndactylus; assembly: GCF_028878055.3. NCBI lineage: Eukaryota > Metazoa > Chordata > Mammalia > Primates > Hylobatidae > Symphalangus > Symphalangus syndactylus. Next base: position 93,722,628 of record NC_072426.2, read on the forward strand.
GCCTCGGCCTCTCAAGTAGCTCGGACTACAGGCACGCACCACCATCCCCGGCTAATTGTTTTACAGAGATGGGTCCCACCGTGTTGCTTGACTGGTCTCAGCCTCCTTAGGTCAAGGGATCCTCCCACCTAGACTTCCGAAAGCACTGAGATTACAGGTGTCAGCCACCGTGCGTTTTTTGATTTCTTCAATTAATTTTACTTATACACTTGATTACACAAGATTAATTTTGTGTACATAATTAATCTCTTTTGAGGTTTAAGTTACTGATTAATTAGAGTACCACTTAACAAGCGTGTCATCCCAGCACTTTGGGAGGCTGAGGTGGGCGGCTCACCCGAGGTCAGGCATGAGCCACCGTGCCCTGCTTACACACATTCTTTTCACTCCTGCTTGCAGATCTCTGTTCCCTTCTAATTCCAGTGGAACCACTTTCACTTAGTATCAAAATATACAGATCCACTCATCAAAGTGTAAATAATCCTTCAGCAAATTACCTTTGCAAATCTATTTTTATGTAATATTTCCTTAACTTCTTCTTACCTACATCCAGTAGTCATTTTACAAGGCAGAATTTTTTCTATTTTATATAGAACTGAGGCAGTATTTGAAAAAAATCTCAAAACACTCTTCAGGAAGGACTGGCATCTAAAACACCAGTTCCAATATATATTTTAGTAACATTTTAAAGGACAGATGGTTTTCAAAATGTTATTATAATTTAAAAAAATGTAACCTTCCTCTCTGAGTTCATGTTTATGGAAAACTAATATTTCATAAATGCCAAGTTACTATGATGTATTATCTAAATGCTGCCCCTGCCATTCTATAAATATAAAAATCATAACCTTCTAACTAACTTTGGTATTAGTCAACAACTGTGCTGATCAAAAGTAAAATCAATTCATTTAAAAAAAAATTTCCATGAAAAAAAAAAAAAAACAAGTAACTTGTAAGCAGTATGGTAGATGAACCAAAAAATAAAGTAACATTAACCAGAAAGAAAAAAAAAAAAAAAAGAAAAGGCACCACAGAACCCAGAGAGCAGAGGACAGGCCAGGAGAGGGCGCTGTAGGAAAAGACAAAAGTGTCCTGAACTAGGCAGAGGGAAAATGACCCCAGCATTTACCTTTGTCTTCTCTGTGTTTTCAGGTGGGACAGAGCGGCTGTTCCTTATGGGAACCGAATGAGGTCCTGAATCTGCTGAAGGCCAGAGAAGGGAACGAGCCTTAATCGGGCTTGCATGTTCTGTGCTGAATGAGAAACCCTCCACACCCTCCACTGCCACCTCACTCTCTTTGCCACCCTCTGGGCCTCATCCTTGAGGAAGACACCACAGAGCCCTCATCCAAGGGTTTTCTTAATTCTCCACTGACTGTGGACAGGCCGGGCTCTAAGCAGCTGGAAATGAGCTCTAAATCAAAAGTTCACTGTGCATATCAGAGGAAATCACTCATCATGTGAGCACAGACTCAAAATTAAAACAGGAATAGCCATGGATGGGAAGAATGCCAATAAACCCTGGACAGAAACAGCACTCTCTCCTTTTCTTCAAGCATAGGGACATTCAAAATTCTGTGGATTTATAGTTAATCTAACCTCCATATCTGACCAGGTATTAGCAATATTTATGAACAGAAATGGACATAAAGAGACTAACAGTCATAAGAATAGGTAACAGCTACAGAAATTAACTGGAAAGTTTTAGGGTTATACTTCAAATGTTAGAGGAGTAAGATGACATAGAAATTTAATTTACTAATGAAGTTTTATAGTTTACAATAAACAATTTAAACAAACAAAAACAATGAAGGAAGCTCCAAAAAGTGTAAATAAATGCTTCTTTAAGAAAAGAAGAAATATTGATCCATGAAGACATAGCCAGAAAATTTCTGCTCCCATCAGCACATACGGCTCCCATTCTAAAATGTTATTGGTGTTACTTTTTAAAAATGAAAATACATAAATAAATAAAGCCTTCCCACTGACTCAAAGTTGGAAGGGGAGCCAGCCCATTTCCCTCCTAGGCTCATCTCCTCAGTTGAAAGTAACCAAGACGTCAGGGTGGAACGATGTCCACAGTCAGTGGAGGGGCCTGAGCTCCACCATTCACAGGGGACCAGCCAAGAGCCATTCAACTGTGGCACCTGAGAAAAACAGAGTCCTGCCACTTAAGCTCTCACCCTGAAAGGAGAAGCAGGGTGTGTGGATTGTGGAGCAGAAGTTAAGCGCGTGCTTTCACAGCGAGCTCCTACCTCTCCAGAAAGGGTTCTCTAGCCCTGGCTGTCCCTGCGCTGCCTCCTGACTCAGGTGTCTCTCCGGCACTCCCTGCTTTTCCATCATTTCCCATCTTGAAGACAGAGAAAGAATTGACCTGAAGAAGAATTAAAACACCATGTTCTTTACTAGACACTCAGAGCTTCATCTTAAAACAAAAACATCCTTAAAATTTGTCCATCACAATCACCTACCTGTGCTGCTTGCAGGCAGCCTTCCTCTCTGCCATCTCCCTCTGCAAGGCTTGAGCACAGGACTGTGGGGAGAAAAATACATCCATGTCCTGACTTGGCAGACTAGGCCCAAAAGCAAGGAGGGGGGGAAAAAAAACTTATCCAATTGCGGAGGGCCTTTCTTGCAGCAGAAGGGACGATCTGAAAAAGGCAACACATGAGAAAGTGTATGTTGAGAGATTCTGGGGGCAGTGGCATCATCCTGATGAGCGCTTAAGGATCCTGCAACTGCAGGAAGGAAGGCTCCTCACCTCCCATCTGTAGGAGTCCTCCACCTACTGCCGCGGCTCTTGTCTGTTTTGAATCGTTTCTCTATGGTTTAGAATCACTTTCATCAGACAAAGCATCATCTTTAGTATGATTTTAAATAATCTGCCATGTTTCTGTTGTCCTCACAATTGTACCCTTACACAATCTATCTATACATAGAAAATGTATTTCACATGGCTATAAAAGTACAGTAGGATCAAAACTGTTGCTGTAATGCTTCCTCCTCTTTTACTTAATGCCTGCTGGGTTCTGAGTTGACAATTTCCTTACCCATTTTCAGTATGTCTATAATTCATCCTTCACTGGGCATCTGTTATCATAAAGCTCTATTCTCCTGGAATTAATATCCTTGCCGTATTTCACAGGGCAGAAACAGCTGAGCTTATAAACAGGCACAGTCCTTTTGAAGGATGGGTTGAGCCTACAACAGCACGCTTTCCTAAGGATGATGACAACCCACACCACCCCTAGAACGGCTGGTATGAACCGAGTTTCCACACAGTCTGGCTGGCATTGCAGTCAGGAGATGTTTAGCTACTTCACATGTTTTGAACACTAGTAAATCTTAAGGTACTTGTGTTCTCTTGTGTGAATTCTCTCTCTCTCTAGGTATCTCTTCTGACCATTTGTTTCCATTTCTGTGTTAACTGGGTCTAAACATTGTACAAAGATTTAAAACAAAACACTCCAGCAGGGCTTTCCCAAGAGGCTGGTGTCGGTTTCTGAACCCACCTGCAGATGGGTATTTTTTCTAGAGCCAATTTCATGGTTTCTTCCACCTCTGACAGCCGCCTCTCCTTTTCTGCTCACTCACGTTCTTTCATTCTCAGCTTCCTGAGTCGAGAATGGAGAGAAATGCATGCACATGATCCACTGGCCCGTGTGGGATTCCTTCTGGCATCTGAAGGCCGTGATTCAAAGGTCCCCTGACAACCTTCCCATGAATGAACCAACTGATCCTCACAACTGGAGGGAGAATTAACACCTTCCATGGAGGGACAAAGAAAAAGCACACTCTGGCCTGCTGGCAAGTCACCTGTCATTTCCAGCTCATCTTCATCGCTCTGTATTCCTACTCTTTAGTAAATATGAACTATTAAAAGCTTCTATGAGATGCTCTATGTGTGCTTCTGGGGTCAGTCTTGCGCCGGACACAGCAAAAGCTCATTTTAGTTCAGTGTGGAAAACCAGACCTCACCAGCTCATCACAACTAAACCCATAAGGACGGAGCAGGGGATCGCTCCTCGTCTGAATCCTCCCACAGGGAGACCTGATTCTCCATCAGAGGCTGATGCCAGAACCCAGACAATCAGCCTCAGAGAGATCTTTCCAGGACATGCTGTCATTAGCCCTGCGGTTCACAACTGCACATGTCCATGATTCAGGACTGGAACTCTTCTCATCGACTTTAAAGATCCTGGTTGAGAGAAAAGGCCAATCTGAGTGCTGGGTGCGTCTACTGAATTGGAAATGATCGAATGGCTCTTTAGTCAGGGTGTTATGTCCTGAAAATAGGTGACAACTGCAAACCATCCTCTGATGTTGTGTGACTTTATCAAGGTTTTGTTCACAGAGAGTGAGGGCAGAAAAAGGAAATGGCTTGAAAAGGTGGGTTTGCTGTGTTGCCCTCACACTACTTGATTCATGGTTCTGATTCTAAAAATCTCACTAGATACTAGATTTCATATGAAAGACGTGTAAAATGCCAAGAACTCTAGGAAACGGGGGCAAAAACACTTCAAAGAGAAAGTTCATGCACTTGTTTCTGACCACCCAGGGCACCCTTCAGCACAAGCTGTCTGGAGTGGCCTGAAGCAAGGAGTGTCTTGTGAGGTGCAGAGGATGCAATGGGAGCAGGGTCCTGTCCCCACCCTAAAGAAGCTCACAGTTTAATGCAAATGAGAAACCAGTGAGGACATCACTACTCCTGCTGTGCACTTGGGAACTAGAAACACAAAACCTGAATCTGGAGGGAAGCTAAGGAAGCATTCTGCTCTGGAGTAGACATGAGTGCATGTGAAGCTTCTGATCTCCCATGAGAGCAATGGGGACATGAGGCAGAATCTAAAACCCATGACTGAAAGCATCAAATTGCTAAAATGGCAATAAAGAGACATGAGGCCAAGATGGAGAAGAAGGAAACCCAGGACGAAGGTCAGCCTCACATATGGGGCTCATTTCCCTGAGTTTCATCACTGAATTGCAGAAGGGACTAACTGAGATGCAAAGAAGCAGAGCAGCTTTTGCACCATGTGGAGGATCAGATGGAAAACAAGTAGATTGAGGGTCTGCTAGTGAAGGTGACCCCTACTGAAGTCCACTGGTTTTGGTTGGGACCCAGAAGAGTCACATGCCAGAAATAGAGGTGGACAGGAAATACCCTGACTTTCGTAGGGACTGAACCTCACTGATAACCTCAATTGCTGATGGTATGGAGGGTGTCTAGGTGTGCTAGGACCCCTGCCCATTCCCCAGAAACAGACTCCCATCTTTTCTTTTCTGCAGTGAGATAACATGCTAGTAGGCCTCAATTCATTGCTATATATTTTTTAACCAGTGTCTGACATTTAGCAAAAAAGACTAGTCATGTGGCAGGAAAAATACAATGTCATGTGATCAAAAGCTAAAAGACTGTGACAATGAATCCAGAGGTGACGCAAGCATTGAATTTTTTTTTTTTTTCTGAGACGGAGTCTTGCTCTGTCACCCAGGCTAGAGTGCAGTGGCGTGACCTCAGCTCACTGCAAGCTCCGCCTCCCAGGCCCATGCCATTCTCTTGCCTCAACCTCCCGAGTAGCTGGGACTACAGGCACTGCCACCATGCCCGGCTAATTTTTTGTATTTTTAGTAGAGACGGGTTTCACCGTATTAGCCAGGATGGTCTCGATCTCCTGACCTCGTGATCTGCCCACCTCGGCCTCCTAAAGTGCTGAGATTACAGGTGTGAGCCACCGTGCCCAGCCAAGCATTGAATTTAATAATGCCAGTACCTGGACCTGCTCTTCCCTCTAAAACATTACAATCAAGTATGTAGGAAGGGAAAGGAAACACAAAGATTAATCAAGCAGGAAGCACAAGCTCAATTTTGCACCCACTGAATTTGCCACAAATGTTGTGGAAAATATTCTCAGGGACATTGCAGTTGTCTACTTTGGTTGGCACATGGTTCAACAGTAGTTGTGTCAGTGAACATCTTACTCTTCCTTGGCAGTCTTTCTTTGCCCAGAGATTTCGCAATGACTGTCGACCTTCATCGTCACCTTTTCAACTTCAGCTTGCACTTTAGCTTCTGTAGATCTCCATGATATAGAGAAGTCTTTTAGGTCCATTTTAATTCCTGGAAAGGATAAAATCCTTCTATTTGTGTGCATACAAGTGGACCTGAGCCCTTGGTTAGCGTGTAGAGAGGAGAAGGGGAGAAACCTGAGGGCCAGAAGCTGTTCTTTCCCTTAAAAGGGCAAACTCATTTCCACACTATGGGGACTCTGACAGATAGCATAACTTTCCTGGGTACCGCTGTTGGACTTCCAGGCTTTCCCCTGTAAATCCGTGGATCTGTCATTTATATTTCGTGACTTTAAAACAGACTTGAGAAAAGACATCTAGGAAACAATAATTGAAAAATGATGTGAATATACTTCACACAACTGAACTGTACATTTCAACAAGGTTAAGATGGTAATTATTACGTTATACACATTTTACCACAGGTTAAAATGTTTCACAGGTTGAAAAGAAAGCAACTACCTTCAGTTCTCTGAGTTCAAGAATGTGTAACATTTCACCCCCTGCTCCTTCCTGATCTTCTGCGGAGCATCTTTTTTCTGCCCACGCTCTACGCAGAGCCCACTTTCCCTTCCCTGACACCAGCTTCACTGAGGCTGGTTGGAAGCTAACACAAAACATTCTCAGTAATGACTGAATTCCCACAAAGAATTCCATATAGACAGCGTATGAGTTGAATCTTCTAAGACATGAAATATTTGTTCTCTTCTTGGCTAATATGCAATGCAAATCCTGTTGCAGATGTGCGTCATATACCTCTGAAATTCCTGATGTATTCAATGAAATAACATCTTTAAAGTTCTTTATAGAATGTTTTTCTTCTGATTTCTTCACATAGGATAGAAGAAAAAGAACATGCACTAGGAGTTCGATAGAAGCAATGGGTGATCTAAAAAGATGAAAGAGCGACCACATGCGCCCCACAGCTACTGCTAGATTTTATGGGGAAAGCAGCTGGCCCAGTTTGCAGCTAGGAGAAATGTGAAACACGTGAAGAAATGAGAAGCAAAGAAACACCGTGAGGCATGAACGTTTCGTGGCACCCATGATGCCCCGGCTTGTGAGATAATGGGATAGAGGAGTAGATAACAAGGAGAAAGATGAGAAGGTGCAAAGTGGTTCAAGTCAAACAGCTCAACTGAACTTTTCTTAATGGAATATTTAAAAAGTGGTACATTAAAAAACTTCCCCCAGTTCACATAAAAAATTCTCTCTTCAGGACTAAGTTGGGTAGAGACTGTTCAATGTGCCTAGATATCTTCAGAACTCATATATTTTCTGTTTTTTATGTATCTTGAAGGGCAGTCCCAAATGATGTGTAATTATCTAGGTTGTGAAAATAAAACATACTCCCTCTTCCCCTGAGGATAAAAAAGCATTGTGGTATTAGCACTTTTTTCTTGGATCATTGTTCAGAAGATGTTTAAGCCCCTAGATACCCAAACTTTTACTGTCATGAACAGCAAGAGAAAACGTAGAGCTCGATTTACTCAATGGACAAAAATGCTCAAAAGCCAAATTATGGCACAATTTAGCAGCCACATTCTTACCCAGTACAGACTTTTGACATACTGATCCCTCTCCAGTGGCAACCGAGAACATGTACTTTGAATGTTGCCATTCGAAATGACCACTCATTACCCCACCCAGACACACTTTTCATTGATTCTTCGGAGGGCAGTTCCAAGAGATTCTTTGGGGCTTTCTCTGCATCATGAGACACAGTGCAGTTCTGCCCTTCACCTTCCTGCAGTTTGTCGCCTCTTCCTCACGATCTCAGAGGAACTTTGTCTCAGGCCAACTGTTTGTTCCTTGGGCTCTTTCATTTCCCCTAAAAATCATTTGCTGCCCTGCCTACATCTCCATCTCCCTTTTCCCTGAGAAGAGGGTGCTCGTTAAGCATCAGTCATCTGGCCCGTCTTGCAGTCTCGTTTTTTGGCTGGCTCCCATGTTTATGCCTGTTAATAAGGTTCTATATTTTCCTTCTCCTTTTAAGCTGTCTGTTGTTAGTACATTTCTGCCGTGAACCTTTAGAGAGTGGAAGCTTTCCTTCCACCCATACAATAGAACTATAAAGCAGAAAAGTTTAGAAAGAATTTCTTATTTAAGTGCTGAAACTTTATACTTCAGTTTTTGATAAAGAGCAGAGGGGTTAAAAAAACGTATTTTTGACCGAAAGCTCTGCTGACAGTCTATTAAACAAACACAAACCTATTTAATTTTTTAATTAAATAGGTTTAATTAAAAATTTAAAAAATTTAAAAAAATCTGCCATAATTTAAATGGCAGATTTTTCATAATTCTTATGCTAATAAATCATTTTCCTGATTTTTAAATAAAACCCAATATTCATAATGAAGTCCAGAACCACAAATTGTTTTAAATAATTTCTTATTTATGATTACAAGTCCACCTCTAGGGGAAGTTAGTACACTCACACTGAGGCTAGTTTTCCAGAAGAAGATGGCAAGTGTAGAAATTCCCAGGGATGCAACAATAATAATAAGCATTCAAGGAATTCCAGAAAAGTCAGGCCCAGGATGAAAATGCTCAGGCAGAAAATTGACGATATGGAATAATAATAGTCGACATAATGAGAAGGCTCAATGACATTTACAATATGTCAGTTACAAAGAATCATCCTTAGAAACCCTTAATCTCCTCCAACAAGTAACCACACCCCTCAGATATCCCAGGCGATTCCACTGCTTCAGGAAAAGTTGGAAGTTTCCAGTCTCATATTTCTTGCATGGATGGCAGTGTATTTAGGCATGCAAATGTGGGTTTTCTTTTTTCTTGGTCTGAAGCAGGAATGTCCAATCTTTTGGCTTCCCTGGGCTATATTAGAAGAAGGAGAATTGTCTTGTGCCACACATAAAATACACTAACAATAGCTGATGAGAAAAAAAAATCACAAAAAATCTCAGAATGTTTTAAGAAAGTTTACAAATTTGTGTTGGGCTGCATTCAGAAAAGCTGTCCTGGGTTGAATACACTCTGTCACCCATGGGTTGGACAAACTAGGTATAAAGTAATTATCTTTAAAGTCATTTACTTATTTTTTAAATTGAAATATAACATCGAATGTATTTATCATGTATCACATGATAAAGGAATCTCTCTGGATCCCACTTCTCTCTTGAATTACATGAATCTTTGCCATTTAAAGAATATAAGTAAAAAAAATACAATTAAGAGATGACTTCATTCAGAAATAAGTATCAAATTTTAGTGCCTAAAAATAACCAAGGTGGAGGGTGGGTGCGGTGGCTCATGCCTGTAATCTCAGCACTTTGGGAGGCTGAGGTGGGTGGATTACCTGAGGTCAAGAGTTTGTGACCAGCCTGGCCAATGTGGAGAAACCCCATCTCTACTAAAACATACAAAAATTCTCTGGGTATGGTGGCAGGTGCCTGTAATCCCAGCTAATTGGGAGGCTGAGGAGGCTGAGGCAGAAGAATCGCTTGAACCCAGGAGGCACAGGTTGTCGTGAGCCAAGACCTCTCGGCTGCACTCCAGCCTGGGCAACAAGAGGAAACTCTGTCTTCAAACAATAAATAAATAAATATTTAGAAATTTGTGTTACATTATTTGTAATATATAAAAAAATATGTCCACACTGTGTGATGGAAGAATGAGAAAAATATAAGAAAAAAGTCTTAAAGTTATAGATGAAAATATGACATAAAGATATGTTTACATCTATGCAAAACTGAGAGTGGACAGCTTCTATAATAATAATACCTGGGTTATATTCCAACAAAAATAATCACAGACGGTTGTTTAGCCCAAGTTTCTAAAATCAGTGTTCACTTTGCTGCTGACACAGCACACGTCATGTCAGATTTTCAAAGCCAAAAAGAATTTGCATAACAAAGTCTTTTTGGAATTATGATTAAAACTGTGAGAATTGAATTTAGTTAAAAATACAACACTGGCTGGATGCAGTAGCTCATGCCTGTAATCTCAGCACTTTGGGAGGCCAAGGCGGGAGGATCACGAGGTCAATAGATCGAGACCATCCTGGCCAACGTGGTGAAACCCCGTCTGTACTAAAAATACAAAAATTAGCTGAGCATGATGGCACATGCCTGTAGTCCCAGCTACTAGGGAAGCTGAGGCATGAGAATCACTTGAACCTGGGAGGCGGAAGTTGCAGTGAGCCGAGATGGCTCCACTGCACTCCAGCCTGGTGACAGAACAAGACTCCATCCCCCCCGCCCAAAAAAAAAAAAACCCACTAAATAACCAGTAACAAGAGTTCACCTTCATATTTTAGAACATTGCACCTAAAGCAATCAGTAGCAGCCTTGGAAATCTGCATGGAAAACAATATAAATGTTCTGGAATGTATGGCCACCACCACAAAAGTCACACATACTAATTTAAAAGCACTAGATTTACAAGTATTGGGGGAGAAAATAAATTCAAAATTAATTCAGACCAATCCACACATCAAGACTCAGTTTTGTGCAAATAAAACCTCTCTAGAAAGCAGCCTTTGACCTCTGTAGCACTTTTGTCTTCAGCCTCACAGTGGAGGTGAGTACAGCCTGGGCTCCTGGGAGGGATGCACTGTCCCTGAGGAGCCTCTGTCTGAAAGGGAGTAGGAGCTCTGGGCACAATGGTTAAAGATGTGGATCAAATGCACAAGAAGGATAAAGGCCATCTTGTCATTGACCAGGAACTCATCCCCCTCTTGGGCACTCTTGTCACACCTGACAACTATCTGGTTGTAGGTTATCAGTAGTGGGCTCCTACCTAGCTTAGGTCCAATGGGGCCAGTAAAAGCCTTGGTTCTGACAGTCGATGGCCATTAGCAAGGGTGAAAGTAGAAAATGCAATGAGGAAAATGTATCCAAGTCTTCAAAGGTGAAGTAGGGAAAGAGAGTTTAACTGATCTATGAAAATGCAGCCATGTAAAGGGGAAACAATTCCAACAAAGATTCTCAACACATTTCCTCCTTCATAGCCTCGGAAGAAACAATAGATTCTTTGATTGGAGGGATTCATGTGGGGTGATTCTGCCTCGATGCAGTGGTTGCTCCCCATCACTAGACTTTCCAATCCCTTGCTAAGAATCTGGTGCATGCCAGTCAGAACAAATATTCTTATCTCCATAAAGTGCCTTCTCCTAAGTGTAGTGGAGAGGTTTTATAATGTGAGGGTGAAAACTTTTGAAGTAGAAACCTGTCATTTCTTTATATTTGGACAATCATAAGCACTTTAAGACCCTTTCTGGTTTGGGTAAATCAATGATCTGCACAAGACACATTTTACAAAACAAAGGGCAATACAGTCCTCATTCACATCCTGGTCATGTCACTCCTAGTGACTCTTGCATTGCAAACATCCCAGCAGGGAGCAGCCCTTTATTCTTTCATCTGATGAGCTTCTTGGGCTCCCATACACTGATTGGACACAGACTCCCTGGAGGCAGCTCCCAAGAGCAGAAGACACGGATGACCCAGAAGTTCCTAAAAAGTCATCAAACCAGATGACATAAAACTCAAATTACATTTCACTTTTGTTTTGTTTTGTTTGAGACAAAGGTCTCACTGTCACCCAGGTTGGAGTGCAGTAGGGCGATCTTGGCCCACTGCGATCTCCACCTCCTGGGCCCAAGTGATCCTCACACCTCAGCCTCTCCACTAGCTGGGACTACAGGCACGCGCCACCAGGTCCGCCTAATTTTTTTTTTTTTTGAATTTCTGTTAGAGACGGGGTTTCTCTATGATGCTGAGGCTGGTCTCAAACTCCCAGACTCAAGCGATCTGCCCCTCTCGGTTCCCCCAAAATGCTGGGATTGAGTGGGTGAGCTGTGTAATTTCACACCGCGTGACACAGCCCAAGGAAAAGGAAGAAACCCCGCGGGTCCAGCATCTACTCACATGGCTGGATTGATGGTTGGGAAACAGCAGGAGGAGCCAAAAGAGCAGTCACTTCACTCGCATGACGTCCTCTCAGGGTGCCCTGAGGCGGCCAGGACAGAAGTGGGGTGGCTTAGGGTTGGGGGAGGGAAGGGGAAGGGGATGGGGCGGGATCGAAGTCGGGGAGGGGGAGGGGGGAGGCTGGAGGGGAGGGAAGGGGAGGGAAGAGGAAAGGAGGGAAGGAGGGCTGTTGGGCACCTGGAGGTGGAGGAGGAGAAAGGCGTCTGGGAAACGATCCGCTTCAAACTAAATCCTCGAGCATTGGTGGGAGGCTCAGCTACAGGTCAGGGGGAAAGTGGATCAGCAGAGCAGCAGGAGGCGCGGGGCAGAAGAGCAGGAGGCTCAGGAGCAGTTGGAGGGAGACTCTCGTTTCCACCAACCCTTCTCCTGTCTGGGCGCCGCCTAAGCAACCCTGGGGCTTTATACTCCCTCTCCACCAATCCCTGGCCTTGGTACGCGGTGCCTCACAGTGGACATTTCACGCATCGGCGTGTTCTTCCAACGCCCCCTCCCCCACCTGAGCCCCCCAAGCGCCATCCTAAGGACAGGTCCTCTCTGGAACATTTGCAGACCTTCTGATTTCTGGTCTTGCCCAACCCAGCTTCCTGTCCCTGCTTCTGGGCCGCTCCTTCCTTCTTGAGCTCTCAGGGTTCCTCGTGGTCAATCCTGGCTGCAAAACATGAAAAACAAATGATGGCAGGAAGCCAGGAAGAACCTCATAGACAAGCAGAGTGGAAGGCTCCACAGCCCCCTCTCAGCAATTCATATACTAAGCAACAAAACACCAGTAGGATGTAGAAGGTCCAAATACTAAACCATTTCCATCACATCCATGTAGCCATGCGTCCATCATCCCTGTATATTGGGAATAGATGGAGATACATTCATTTTAAGCACACATGGTACATTTAAATTTTAAGCAAATGTGGTACATTTACAAAAATTAACCCTACTTATTTTGTTCATCAAGCAAATAATCATTTCAGAGAAATCAAATCATGTAGCGTGTTTCTGATCATATAATTATGCTAGAAGTCAATGATAAAAAGCTAACCACAAATTCTCATATGTTTGGAAATTCAAAGTGCCCTTATAAGTAAGATACAAACATAAGAAATGATCCAAAATGAAACAAGACTGCCTTTGCACTCAATGATAAGATCAAAATAGGGCAGTAAAATGTCTCCATCTGGCCTGGGAATTCCACTTTGCGGCACAAGGTTGTGCGGTCTTAAATCATCCCTAATCCACCTAGACATTTTAACATCTGAAACGGGGTAACGATGTCACTTATCTACGTCATCTTACTGCCTGTGAGCATGGACTTTAAATTTTGAACCCTAATTTGGGAAAGAAAACCAAGTTGACTCTCATGATTGACCTCCCAGGGATGTCCAAGGAATCTGTGTATTTCAAGAGACAAAGTTCATCAGCTTCTCTCCTGGAGGATTTGGCCACAATATCCAGAGGGCTTGGCAGCACCAGGAGTGATGGATGGGGAGTGTCAAGCAGGTGGGCAGGACCCAGGGGCCTGGTGACCAGGAGAGACACCCCAACTGGCCATCAGCTTTCCTGGCCTTGTCCTCAGCTAAGCTTCCCAAAGGCCTTCTTCTGCCTGATCACAGAGTGTGCCCAAACTCACTCAGGCCTCTGGCAGCCTAAAACCACTGCTTTAAATCCCTTTGCCATTTATGATGACACAAGGTTATTGTAAACAGGAAATATTCTATCACCGTTGTAAATGGAAAGCCAATGCCTTTACCATAAATAAACAGAAACCCTAAGAAACAAGCAAAACAAAACAAAAACAGGGACAACAAAACAATGGAATTAATTTCTATTTGTGTGCTGTCACCTGCATAAAGAGCCCCAGATTTGGGTTGTCTTAGTTGTAAAAGGAAAGACCAAGTAGGGGGAGTTGAGATCAGATTAGCCCAAAAGTGAATGGGAGACCCGTGATGTCCATGAAGTGTTGTGGGGTCACCTTGATTATAGCCCAAGCAGAGAGAGGGAAAGGAAGGAGAAGCGAACAGAGTTTGGGCCCTCGGACAAGGAGAAGTCATTCATGTAACCAGGAAACACCTCCCCAAAGCCAGAGTCAACCTCCCTTGCAGGCGGGCCCCTCATGGTCCCTTGGAGGCTTGGCCAGGAGCCCTTGGCAGGATGAGGCAACTTGGGTGACCAGCTGTGCAACCCTGGGCTGGATTCCTTCTGTACAACTGGAGTGCTAATGGCTGTGTGCAAAGACTATCAGAAGACAGCAGGAAGCAGTTGAGCAGCTGTGTACCTGAGCATTGTAACTTCCCAGGGGCATCTTTCTTCCCAGAACTGGCACCTTGGGAGGTCCTTGGCCACTAAAGGCAGTGATGATGATAACAGCAGCCCCTCTTGTTACCACTGTGCTAAGCATAGCACTTTGCAGGCATCATCTCCTGAGATCCTGAAGTACCATCACTGTCCTCTTACACAGATGGGGACCTAGGTTCAGAGTGGTTGGGGGAGGGGGTGTATCCAGGCAGAGAAACAGATCTGGGGGAACTTGATTCTCGGAGGGGACATTAGGAGAAGGGGAAGCTGGGTCTGGAGACTCCCCAGGAAGATGGGACCACAGAGATGCTTTGCCGAGGACCCAGCGTTGCCCTGGTCAGCCCTGCTCAGATGAGGTCCAACCAGGTGGCTGTGTTCCCAGCCCAGCAGCTCCACCTGTGAGTGAGGGTGGGTCATTGCTGTGATGATGGGGATATATCATAGAATGTTCCTCATAGCATTATTGTGATGTGGAGATTGTCAGCCCAGTCATGCACAGGGCATGGTCCTGGGGGCACATCTGTCTTTCTTTCTTGACCTCTAGATCTACTAAGCACCATGCAACACCCCCACCCTAAGCATACTCAGACAGGGTCCTGGGCCCAACCTTGTGCTCCTGTTCCCAGAGTCACCCAACCCTGGCCTCTCTCTGGCATCTCCGGGCCCAGGCACAGCCCTTCTATAGGCCCTGGAAGGGGCACTTCCCCAGCCCTGGGTTTGAAACCTGGAAAATACCTTCTTCCAAGAGAGCTCAGGAGGGCCAAGTCATGTCTGGGTCTGTTCTCTCCACTGGTCCCAGGAGTGCCCTCTGGAGTGCCACCTCTGGTTGTACTGTGGGCTGGGGTCTGGGAGTGTGTGCATGTTTGGGTGTGTAAATCTGCATGTATGCATCTGTGCGTCTGAGTGTCTGTGTCTGTGATTATGTCTCTGTGTAGCTGTCTCTGGGTGGCTCTGTGTTTTTCTCTTTGTATGCATTTGGGTGTCCTTTCTTCCTGAATGTGTGTTGGTTGTGCAAATCTGTGTTTGTGTTTCTGATTGTGTAATGTGTGTGTCTCTGGCATGTGTGCCCCCTGTGGAAGTGTCTGTGTATACCTGGCTTCTGTATCTTTGTGTATGTGTTGAGGTTTGTGCATGTGAATTTGCTTCTCCTTTGGGTGTCCCTAATTGTGTTTGTATTTGTGTGTTTACGTTTCGTGTAGTGTCTGTGTTCTATGTCTGACTCTGCCTGTAGGTCTGTGCCAGTGTGTGAATGTGTGTGCAAGTGCGTGTGCACGTGGGTGTCCATTGTGTGTAGAGTCAGCCCTGTGGAGCTCTGTCTCATGGTCCTGTGTGTGTATCTCTGTTCCCCTGGTGTGTGTGTGTGTGCCTGTCCTTGGGCCATACTCCTGAGTGCCCAGATGAAGCTGGGGCGGTTCTGTGCCTCTGTGTCTCTGTGCCTGTGGGTATCTATTTATCTCCCTGTGAGTTTCTGGGTTTGTGCACCTCAGAAGTTGGCAGTCACAGAGAGGCCTCTCCGATGTTGACCTCCAGGGGTGGGTGAGAAAGGGACAGTATGTGCTTCTCTCATCCCCAGGCTGGGCCTTTTCTGCCCCTGCTTTTCTGAGCTTCTGGTGGTCCCTGTTAGGCCCCAAGGAGGGATGGCATGAAGGGTCAGGTCACAGGACTCCAGGCCAGGAGTGTGGGGAGGACTCTGGGTCGCCAGAGAGAGTTATATTGAAAGAAGGAAGATTGTCTGTGGTGGGGGGATTCTGGGCTGGAGGGAGCCTGGGCCCTGGGAGGGTGAATGAGTGGGGTCCTCTAGGAAGGGCTCAGGGACAGAGCTCCTGGGTCGCTCGGAAGGTCTGATGTGTAGGTGCCTACAGGGGATAGTTAGGGGCAGGGCTCCTAGGCCCCAGGCAGGGCTAGAGGAGTGCTGGGTGCCCAGAGGCTGGGGCCCTCACTCACACATGCCAGGTTTAGGCTGGGGCACATGTGCACATGGGCATTATTGGGGGACACAAAGGACCATTGGGTGGGGGAGGCAGAGGTGGTCTGGCAGGCAAATATAGTCCCCAAGCCAAGGCTGACCACCCAGGACATCTGCCCTGCCCCGGCCTTCCTGGGGCCCCACTCCAGGGCACAGGCAGGTGCCTGGAGCCACATGGGGCACACCTCCTGGACCCCTGTGTCCTGGCCATTGAAGGGTGCTTAGGGCTACCCTGAGAAACTGGTGCCAGGAGGCAGAATCTGGTCCCAAGATATTTCGGGTTGTGGATTAGGGAGAACTACAGAGCGAGGGCACTTAACATAGGTTCATTCCCAGAATAAATGCTCCACACAGGGTATTGTCAAAATTAGTATTTTATTACCTGGAATTCCAATCTGTGTACTCACCTGGGAAATTCTAAAGAGACAGAGAGGACTTGGAGGAGGCAGAGTAACTGAATGCAACTTAAAAGAACAAAAACAGTCCGGGTGTGGTGGCTCACGCCTGAAATCCCAGCATTTTGGAAGGCTGAGGCGGGTGGATCACCCGAGGCCAGGAGTTCAACACCAGCCTGGCCAACATCGTGAAACTCTATTTCTACTAAAAATACAAAAATTAGCTGGGTGTGGTGGTGGGCACCTGTAGTCCCAGCTACTCAGGAGGCTGAGATGGGAGAAGGGCTTAAACCCGGGAGGTGGAGGTTGCAGTGAGCCAGGATCACACCACTGAACTCCAGCCTGGGCAACGAGAATGAAATTCTGTCTCAAAAAAAAAAAAAAAAAAAAAGATAAGAAAGAAAAAGAAAAAGAAAAGAAAACCATTGGAATTGTGGCACTCCTGATACTTTTCCAAATCAACCCTCTCAATGTCCCATCATCACCCCGCCCTAGTGGGGAGACTGAAGTGGCCAGGGATTGGCCCAAGGTGCACAGTGGGTTCCGAGTTCACTGCTGATTACATCTGACCAAGCTCCTTTTCCGAAGTTCACTTTGTTTAATCTTTCCAGTGACGGTTTTCGCCAGCTCCGGGATAAACTCCACCTGGTTAAGGATAAGGGAAATCCACAGTGACTTAGTCCTGTTGTCATTTCCTACCAATTCCCTACCCTCCTCCTCTGCCCCTCCACAGTCTCCCACACAGGCTGACACCATATGGTGGCCTTAATGGAATCCACCGAGCGTGTCAGGTTCTCCCCTTGGCCCCTTGAAGGTGGATGTAGCCATGTGATGTGACTCTGGAGCTGTGAGTGGAAGTGAAGCGTGTCACCTCAAGACAGAAGGGTTGGGAGCCACTGAGACTGGCCACCCTCTCGTCCATCTCTTAGAGCAGCTGACAGGTGGAGGCTGCTCCCTTATCCTGTTGGTGGATGAGGGGATGTGAAGCACAAGGCCCAGCAAAGCCATGGTGGACGTGCCGCATGAGCAGGATAAGAACCTTCAGTGTTGTAAATTTCCATTGTCTGGGGCTGTCCACTGTACCTACAGTGATATCTAGCCCATCATCGCAGGCATGCACCATCTATTTCATGCTCTGTGAAGCAGACTAGCCTACCCTCAGAACATGAACTTGTTATCAGACACACATAGGTTTCAGTTTCAGCCGTGCCTCTTAATGACTGCAACCTTGGGCATTTGACTTTGTGTCTCTGAGCCTCAGTTTTGTTTTTGTAAAATGGTTTGCTATGCTATGTCAGGTGGAGGAGAGGATTTAATGAAATAAAAATCCATGTAAAGCATTGAGCCCAGGGCCTGGCACACACAGTGGGTACTCAGTCAATGCTAGCCATGTAGCTTCATAATGTGTATTGACTGTCAATACTCAGACGATGCAGCAAAGCATTACAAAGAAGGAAGTGTTAACTTGTTGGCATATGTATCTCTTTGCACTTTATTTTCAAACAGATAGGATAATGCCACGTATACTTTTTCATAGTATGCTTTTTTCTCTTAATATGTGTTGAGATATATGTTAAAGATATAAAAAACTGAATCATTATTTTAAATTGCAGGGTTATATTCAATTTTATGAAAACCTTATTTCTCTATTGTTTGACTATTTGTAGGTTGCACAAGGCATTGAATTAAAATAACCATATCAGAATGCATTGCATTTATAAAGATAAATATCATTCTATTAATTTTTGTTTGTTATATGTATGTATATATATTTTGAGTTGCAAAACAGAACATATTTCTTCCTATGAATCATGTTAGAAAAAGTTTGGAAGCTGCTGATTTGGATTTTTTTTCAAATTTTTACAGGATTATAAATAACCTTTCTAAAAATATCCTTGGGCACTTGACTGATTTTTGTTTTTAGGTTAATATGTCAGCAATGATTCCTTTTGGATTTCTGACACAAGATAGCAATTTCCATCCAAATAAATCAACTATGCCATCCCATCCCTAAACCAAATTCCTTCTTCTGCAGAAGAAAAAGCCAGTACTGTGACTGCCTAAGCTTTCCCCTGCACAGCCACCCTATGAGACATGGGGCAGGAGCACTGGGAGCTGTTCAGGGGCACCAGACCCCTTCCATCTGCCCTCACTCACCTTCCTTGGGGACTTGCATGAGACTGTCACTGACTTTACATGCTGCTGCAGCTCCTTGGTCAGCTGGTCCTTGTCATGGGACAGAAACTGTGGGGTCAGGACAATAAACACCTTCACCACCTGCAGAATGAGGGCAGAGGCTTATGGTGAGTGTCAATCTATTACATAGCTTAAAAAGTCAACATTGGTGGGGTGCAGTGGCTCACACCTATAATCCCAGCACTTTGGGAGGCTGAGGTGGGCAGATCACTGGAAGTCAGGAGTTCGAGACCAGCTTGGCTAACATGGTAAAACCTGATCTCTACCAAAAATACAAAAATTGACCGGGTGTGGTGGTGCACACCTGTAGTCCCAGCTACTTGGGAGGCTGAGGTGGGAGAATTGCTTGAGCCCAAGAGGCAGAGGTTACATGAGCTGAGATCGTACCATTGCACCCCATCCTGAGCTACAAGAGTGAAACTCTGTCTCAGAAAAATAAAATAAAATAAAATAAATAAAATAAAATAAAATAAAATAACAAGAAAATATAGAGAATTTCACCAAATACCTGGACTTTATTTTTTAAGGATTAAAAAGATATATAGAATTGAGAAAAATAACAGCAATTAAAAACCCAATAGATGGATTTATCAGCAAATTAGACAAAACAGAAGAGAGGATTAGAGAAGTGGAAGTTAGGTTAGTAGAAAACACTGAAATTGAAGGTTAGAGAGAGAGAAAAAGATGGGAAATATAGGAAAGTTAACAAGAGACATGGAACATATCAGACAGGTCTAACTTGTGAGGAATTAGAGTCCCAGAACCAGGAAAGGAAGTGGAACAGTACCTCTATTTAAAGAGAAAATGGGGTTGGGTGCAGTGGCTCATGCCTGTAATCCCAGCACTTTGGGAGGCCGAGGCGGGCAGATCACTTGAGGTCAGGAGTTTGAGACCAGACTGGACCAGACTGAGACCAGTTTCTACCTCCTCCATAACAGGAGGTAGAGAGTGCCTCTACTAAAAATACAAAAATTATCCGGGCATGGTGGTGGGCACCTGTAGTTACAGCTACTCTGGAGGCTGAGGCAGGAGAATTGCTTGAACCTGGGAGGCGAAGGTTGCAGTGAGCCAAGATGGCACCACTGCACTCCAGTCTGGACGACAGAGTGAGAATCTGTCTCAAAAAACATAAATAAATAGGCCTGGCATGGTGGCTCACGCCTGTAATCCCAGCACTGTGGGAGGCCAAGGCGGGTGGATCATCAGGTCAGGAGATCGAACCCTTCCTGGCTAACACGGTGAAACCCCATCTCTACTATAAACACAAAAAATTAGCTGGGCGTGGTGGCGGGTGCCTGTAGTCCCAGCTATTTGGGAGGCTGAGGCAGGAGAATGGCGTGAACCCAGAAGGCGATGTTTGCAGTGAGCCAAGATCGCACCACTGCACTCCAGCCTGGGTGACAGAGTGAGACTCTGTCTCAACAAAAACAACAACAACAACAAAAAACAAACCAAAAAAACATAAATAAATAAAAATAAAAGGAAATTTTAAAAAAGAGAAAACGTTCCCCCACAAATCTCAAAACAAATAAAAGACATTAATTCACAGACAGGAATCTCTACAAATCCTAAGCAGGCAAATAGAAAAAAAATCGTGATTAAATTGCTAAAAAAAAAAAAAAAAAGAAAACATTCAAAAGCAGCCAGAGGAAAAAAAGACATATTACTTTCAAAGAAACAACAATAAATGGGAGAAGGACTTTTCATCAGAAACTACAGAAGCCAGAAACCCCATGGAATGACATTTTTCATGGTGAAATGAAAAAAATCTGCCAACTTAAAATTCTACCTACTGAAATATAGTTCAAAAATAAAAGTGTGGGGTTCTAGAAAATGGCAGCAATGACGATGACATCACTTTTAAATCTCCCCTCATCATCACATACCAACAGAGTAACTAGATAACAAAACCAAAAACTTATGGACAATACAACACAACTACATGATAAAATCCTAGCAGAAACAAAACAAGACTTCCAGCAACATTCATCAGGAAAAAAGACATAATGTCCAATTTTGAGAACAAAAAGAAGATATCAATTAAATCCTACAGATATTAAAAATAAAAGAATATTATAAACAACTTTATGTCAACAAACTTGACAGCTAGATGAAACTGACAAATTTCCTCAAAAGACACAAATTATAAAATCCAAATTATCCTATATCTATTAAAGAAATTAAGGCAAAGAGAATCTACAGCTAAGTTATTAGAATGGATAAGAAGATTTAGGCCTGGTGCAGTGGCTCATGCCTGTAATCCCAGCACTTTGGGAGTCCAAGGTGGCAGGATTGCTTGAGCTTAAGAGTTCGAGACCAGCCTGGGCAACATGGTGAAAGACCATCTCAAATTTTTTTTTTTAAAAAAAGAATGGATAAGAATATTCAGCAAGAATG
Source organism: Symphalangus syndactylus (assembly GCF_028878055.3). Taxonomy (NCBI): domain Eukaryota; kingdom Metazoa; phylum Chordata; class Mammalia; order Primates; family Hylobatidae; genus Symphalangus; species Symphalangus syndactylus. Next base: position 93,743,885 of record NC_072426.2, read on the forward strand.
TGGGATACAAAATATAAAAATCATTCGCACTTCTAGCAGCCACAAACAGAAAAGACAAATTTTAAAAAGATACCATTTATGGTTGCAATAAAGGATACAAAATGCCTAAAAATAAATTTAACAAAAGATGTGTAAGTGGAAAAAATTATATATCTTTATGAAAGCTATTGAAGAGGCCAGGCGTGGTGGCTCATGCCTATAATTCCAGCACTTTGGGAGGCCAAGGCGGGTGGATCACCTGAGGTCAGGAATTCGAGTCCAGCATGGCCAACTTGGGGAAACCCTGTATCTACTAAAAATACAAAATTAGCTGGGCATGGTGGCATGTGCCTGTAATCTTAGCTACTGGGGAGGCTGAGGCAGGAGAACCTCTTAGAACCCGGGAGGCAGAGGTTGCACTGAGCCGAGGTCGTGCCATTGCACTTTAGCCTGGGCAACAGAATGAGACTCTGTCTCAAAAACAAAACAAAAACAAGAACAGTAAGAACAAGAGAAAAACATTAAAGAAGTCTTAGGCAAAAGAGACACAGGCCATATTCTAGCTTTTACTTGAAGTTCAGGAGTACATGTGCAGGTTTGTTATATAGGTAAACTCTTGTCATGGGAGTTTGTTGTACAGATTATTTCATCACCCAGGTATTAAGCCCAGTACCCACTAGTTATTTTTTCTGCTCCTCTCCCTCCTCCCACCCTCCATCTTCCCATAGGCCCCAGAGTCTGTTGTTCCTGTCTATGCATCCATGTGTGCTCATTATTTGTCTCTCACTTATACATGAGAACATGCAGCATTTGGTTTTCTGTTCCTGCATTAGTTTGAAAAGGATAGGGCCATATTCATAGATTGGGATATTCAGTCTTTTGAAGATGTCAGTCTCCCAACTGATTTATAGCTACAACATGTACTATAATTCAAACAAATCCTAACAGCTTTTTTTTTTTTTTTTTTTTTTGATACGGAGTCTTGCTCTGTGGCCCAGGATATAATGCAAAGGTGTGATCTCAGCTCACTGCAGCCTCTGCCTCCCAGGTTCAAGTGATTCTCCTGTCTCCTGCCTCAGTCTCCCTAGTAGCTGGGAGTACAGGCTCACACCACCATGCCTGGCTAATTTTTGTATTTTTAGTAGAGACAGGGTTTCACCATGTTGGCCAGGCTGGTCTCAAACTCCTGACCTCAGGTGATCCACCCACCTCAGCCTCCCAAAGTGCTGGGATTATAGGTGTGAGCCACCGTGCTGGGCCCAGTTATGACCTTCTTTAATCTGCAGTCTCCACACAGACACAACTAACCCACACATGTGAATACATATTAGATTCTCACCAATTAAATACATATCAAATTCCAAACTAAGAATTCATATAAGCATATTTTCACATACACAAAACCACCCCCACAAATCTCACACCCTCCAAAATCCAAAATCAATCTTCCTGACATTCTCAAGTACACACTAACCCAACCACCCAAGATACACACGTGTGTGCAGTAAATTTTAGATACATGTGTAGCCTACAATTTACAAATAATATACCACTACTTTTAATTTGTAAATTCCACATAAGTAAGCGATTCTCATGGAAGCTTTTCTTGACTTTGGCCACACTCTTGCAACCACAACCAACTTGTGCTACCGTCAACAAACTATGACTAAAGGCCTGTTCTTCCACTTTGCAGCTGCTCATATTATTGACAAATGAGCGTATTAGAACATGCATGCTGGCTGATCATTCTGATCAAGTCAACAAGCTTCACAACTTACTCAATGAGGTCGTTCGTGAGAACTTCACTGATTTTACGAGGACAGGAGCTACTTCTTTGCTGAACTGCATCACGGTTTCAACTGCTGAGGTTTTCCTCAAGCTTTTGCATTGTTTGGAATGTGAAAGGCACGGCCCAGACACACTTTGGGGTTCCCACTGCATTGTTACACCTCCCCCTTCACTTCAGGGCCAGGTGAGCAAGGGAAAGGGGCGCAGCCTGGGCGTCCCGCAGCGCCCCCGCTAGGAAAGCTATGAACGCTCCCGCCTTGAGCTCAGCCACAGGCCTGCTCTGGTCACAATGTGGGGTCGCCCCGCGGACACTGGTGACCAGTGGAAGCATGACCAGGAGGCGATTACCTTCTAATCGCCCTTGGCTTTAGGTAACGCGAAGTAGGACGCCATGAGAGCGAAGGCCGTTGGGTAACCGCCCTTTGCTCTCGCGCTGCGCGTCTCCCTGCCACGAACCGCCGGCAACCGCTGCTGGGAGCGGTTGAGGTTCCGCGGGCCTCGCGCTGGAACCCGGCCCGCCTCAAGGCTCGTGCGCAGGCGCACGGGGCAAGCCAGGAGCCCGCCCTGGGAGGGCCCCGCTGGAGATGGGGAAACGGAGGGAGGCGGCACCTGGGCGCTTCGTGGGGCCAGACAACGCCTCCTCATTGGAAACTCCATGACCATGCCTCTGAGAAACCAGCGCATCCGCAACGACCACTCCTAATTTTCGGTAATACAAACCTGCAGTCCATGCACTTAGGTAACACCCTTGCTGAAAGGTTTACCTTTGGAGGGTTTATCCTAAAGCAAAGTATCCTCAAATTGCATGTCTTGCATTCCCTTTGGATGGCATTTATTTCATTCCTGCTCATGCCTTTCAAAAAATAGTATGCCCTGTTTTCCTACTCAGTCTGGAGAGTCCATTAAAGAATATTTCTGGCAAAGAATTTTAGACCTGAAAACACACTCCAAAATATACTTTCTTCTGACTCCATTCCCAGAGTTTTTCCTACCGCATTCAAATGATTTCTAGAAATGTTTTTGTTGTAGCCTTGATCAATTTCAGTCGATAAAGCAGCAGATAGTAAGGGAACAATTCCAGGCTCCCCCACCCCTGACTCTGCAACACAGTGCAGAATTCCAGTTGGCAATAAAAAACTAGTAGACAAGCAACTCACTGACTTGAGTTTGTAATAGCTTCAGAAAAAACTTTAATCGTCACATCCTTTCTGCTCATTTGCAGGATTCCTATCGTCTGTCTCCACGTGATAACACTGAAGAGCCTTCGCGTCTATGCAGGCCCAGGGCCTTGAGTGCAGAGACTGAGAGCTCTGCAGGACACAGCATGGAGCCGCCATTCCTCTACTGGGTGGAAGAGTATGTGTCCTCTGAACAGGGGATCCAAGCCCTGAGATGTTCTTTCTCAGCAGTCAGTGCGGCCCAGGACTTTCTGTGGGGATGCTCAGAGAGCAGGGGCCGGAGGACTTTTAGCCACCACCTCCTATGGCCAGTCTTCACAAATTACCTTTGGCTAATTTGATTGTCTCTCCTCCTGGGGTCTAGGACTTCAAACATGTACAGAAGCGATTACAGAATTAAGACAAGACACTGTTCCACAGTATATTTTTTGTATCACTGGCTCAGAAAAAGACTCATTCAAATCCCGTATCAAAGCCATGTGTGAGAATCTTGAGAAAGCATCGATTGACTGACTTGACAAGGGAGGAAGGAACCAAGAATTCTGCTCTTCTTCAGTATCTGAGTATGATATTTTGCTTCAACATCCCTCTTAGATGAAGTTAGTGATTGAAAATCATGTAAGTTTGCCCCCTGATAAAAGATCAAGTCCTCAGAAAGATCTCCAAAGCGTTTACGGTGTGTTTGGTTTTGTTTTGTTTTGCTAAGTTTACCATGATTTTGCTTGAATTGCTGCTCTCCGTTGATCTTCTCAGCTAAGATTGAGGTAGAGTTGCACAGCAGAAGATGGCTGCATGTAAGAAGGCAGTTCTGTCTCAGAGGACAAAAGGCCTGGGAGCACCCAGACAGGCAGTCACTGCGTGGAGGTCACTCCCCTCCCAGTGGCCACTGTGGAGGCATTTCATAGAAATGCTTGCTGGACCATTCAGGTTTACAGTTGGGACAAAACCGAGAACTCATGTGGATATTGGACAGGAGTTAGGAAATGACCTTCTCACACAACTAGGGCAAGGAGGGGAGAACCCTGGGCTTGAGACTTGCAATCCACCTCCTGCCCCTGCAGTGTGGCCCCTGTTACATTTTCCTGCAACTCTGCCTTCTTGAGTCCAAATGTCTTCGAAAGGGCCAAATGCTTTGTAAGTGCCAACAGGGTGTGTTTCAGTGAAGGTTCGCAGTGTGCACCGGTCTGGCTGAAGGGCCTCTTCCCTTCCCCAACACCCTCCCATCGTGCAAAATTACCCTGCCCAGCAGGGAGTGACGTGTGTGTCTCAGAAGATTCTGCTGCTGTGCTCTGCATACTCACTCCTTATCTCCTTTGACCAGTTTCCTAACACTCCCCTTGTTCACCACACAGAACATGAGTGCTCTTTCCTGTCGTTTTGACACTAATAAACGGACAGTGATTCTCAGTGTGGAAATGAGAATGAAGTTTTTTTTAAAGACAGGCTACAATAATTCCCACGCAGAGAACCACATGCGATGACACTGGATTCGAAACAGCAAGAATGTATGGTGAAGATGAGGCCAACAGTGAGGTGAGAGAGGCCAGCCAGGGTGTGTGTCAGTGAAGATGAGAAGCAATCAGATAACACCTGTTTCCTCCAGGAAAGACAATGTCATGGCCAGGGAAAAGAGATGGGAGGAAGGCTGGTCATTGCCTATTCCACTGTGCACGTCTGAATTTGCAGCCATGAAAGTATTGCTTGCTTAAATTAAAATCATTCGAAAGATAAAAAATAAACATTTAACACCAGCACAATATGCTGGGAAACAAACTGAAAGGATTTCTGGTCTCAGTGCTGTAGGTCGCATAGCCACTCTCCTGGATTGAGGCTTTCCAGCAAAGGGGCTGGGAAGTAAGGCTGGCCTGCTGGTGTGGACAGAGATTCCAGCAACATACTTGACCTGGGGACACAAGGATTGCTTCCTAAACAATGATGAGCACACAGCCACCTAATAGCCTGGATCGGCTGAGGCCATCCTGATTTCAAACACCCAGTCCCCTTGCCTTCCTAAGAACCCCTGTGTTTCTCAGAATGAAAACTTGTTTTAATTTTGTTCACGAAGTGCAGCCCCTGTTGAAATTCATCAAGAGTGGGAAAGAGCCAAAGTGGGAAGGAGCGTGTGTTGATTGGCACGAAAGTAGGTCTGTTGATAAAGAATGGAAGTAAAGGGGACATCAGGTAGAAGCTTTTGCTGTGAGTCAGAAGGACAATTTAAAAGTTGCCTAAAGAGGTGCACACCATCTCTGTTGCTGCCTTCCAGTTGGAAGGGAAACTCAGGTTCTTGCCTAATGGCTGAAGCCCTTCACAGAATGTCCCCCACCCCTACCAGCTCCCCACTGCCCCTCCCCCTCTGCAGAATGTCTGGGGTCCTATGTTCCAAACCTGTTTACTTTCAAATTTTTACTGCTCCACTTGGACTCAGGAGCATCTGCTGAGCCAGGTCACACTCTGGGTCTTACCCAGTTTCATTGCGGAAACTGCCAGACAGTGGTGGTCAGTACCCAGCCTGAGGGGATGGCTTCAAATGGAGGTGAGCCTGTAGGGATGGGGGCATGCCTCAGCTGCCATGCCTCAACTGCCATGCCTCAACTCCTTGGGAATTCAAATTTGACACTGCCCCTGGGGACAGTTGATAGGGCTGATGTTGAGGAGGGAGGGAGCACTGGATGTCCCCAAGGACATCACACCTGGGGATGGCCATGGCACCCTGAGTCTGTGTTTAGGGAGGATCGCTCCTAGAGGTGGACCAAGATGCCTGGGGGAATACACCATGTAGGGGAAAGGACAGAGTGGATGGATTGATCCTTTCTAGAAGGAGACAGGTCATGTCATTGTGTGTTTGTAGGGAGTGGTGGGATCGTGTTGTGCTGGTGGCCCCAGGAGGATGACAGACAAGCCTGAACCCTGTGCCATGTCTTCAGGCAGCTGGAAGTTGCCCTTCCATAGTGTTCAGAGGGATTTGGACTGGAGTTTTCTAGATCTTAGGGAGGAGTGGGGAGAAGTGGTCTCAGCCAGGAAACTGTTGGGTAGGTTGGCTGTGACAGAGCATGTAGTGACAGCCTCTGGGTGGGCGAGGCTGGGGGCTACTGTAACTGCCACAGCCCAGAGCCCCTCAGCTCCCTCCCCAGAGATGGCTTCTCTGTCAGTTCAGGTAGCTGTTGGCTTTGATTTAACAGGGGTGGGGGCAGATGAGGAAGTTCAGGCAACACAGGGCCTGGGTTTCCTAAGTTGTTCTGAATTGTTTGCCCTTTTGCGGAAGCTCAGGTCTTCAGACCCACTTCCTCTTGTCTGCTAGCTCATGGCCTGTCCTCTGCACTTTGTGTTACTGTGGAGATGAAGAATTTGCTCCTGTTCCATTTATACTACCTCATGAATGGGGGACAGGTGTGGATTCTTGCTGGTTCTCAGTGGAAGGGTCTGGAAAGGCTGGTTTCCTTTTCAGTAGAGAAAGGAGTGTAGCGCACAAATAGGAAGATGGTTCTCTTATTATTATTATTTAAGTTAGGATATGTGTCCTGAAAGATGAGGTGCATGTGCTGTATCCCTTCTTCCCCTTGACTAGAGACTGCATGAGGTCCTAGTGAACAGGGATGAGTTCCAGACAACTTTGCCTCACCTGGCCCGTGGCCCAAGAACCGCTGGTTCTTGGTTGGTCATTATGTTCAGTTATTGGGAGCTCAAAGAAGAAGGACCAGAGATGGGCTCCTTGTTCCACTACCTATTGTAACATGACCAGCAGCTGTGAAAATCCCTAGACACCTCCCCGATAGCCCTGCTGCTCGCCATTTGCTGGCTGTGTTCTAATCATGTGCAGCTGCTGCTGGCTATGCAGTGACTCTATCCCAGGGGACTCCGCCACTGCCTCTCACACCTGCTCCCTGGGAACAGAGCTTCCTGAGTGGCAGCTGGGACCATCGAGTACTGAGGAAAGGGTGGCCCGAATCTGACCCCTATTTAGCACTTGCTGTGGGTGGTGCCAGGACAATCACTTACATGCTGGGCATGATGAGTTATGGATTATCTTCAGGGTTCCTAAGGCGCTGGTTTGGGAAAGATTTCCATCCAGTGGTTTTCTTTTGTTGTGTTTGAGCTAGGAAAGAAAGGGGTTTACAAGAGCTTCAGGAAAAGGAAGATTGAAGAGGAGATGGGGCCATAGTATTCGGAAGCTTCTGGCTTCCTGTTGGCCTTCTGAGTGCCGAGCACTGCCCTGGGGTAGGCCCCTCACCTGTTGCTGAGCACGCTGAGGACCACCAAGCCGCTGAGAGACTCATCGCTGACCCATGGCTTGAGAGATGCCTGTGAGGCTGACAGGGTCTGCCAGGGACGCCTGAGGGAGACCCTCGGGCAGTGAAGGCTTGGCTGTTGCTTCTTGGGAGACAGGGGTCAGGAAGTCTTGGTGACCGGGGCCAGGCTCTCTAGTGGAGCGACTCTCTGTGGAGGAACAGAGCGTCCAATGCACACTCAGGGACACTTGCAAGCTGCAGAGTTTCCCTGTCATACGCCCTCAGCTGTTGGGACTCCCCTCTGATTCCCCAGTGACTAGTGTGGACCTGGAGACCCCAGCTCATTCACCTCTTTCCTTTGTCTCTGCAGCATACCCAGTGCTGGGACCAGGCGTGACCGTGAACCCTGGCGCCTCCGTGTCTGTGTTCACGGCTCTGCCCTTCACCACACCCGCTCCCGGCCCAGCACACGGGCCGCCCCTTGTGACTGCAGGGGTTCCTCCAGGGGGCCCTCTGGTGCTGTCTGCCTTCCCCAGCACACCTCTGGTGACAGGACAGGATGGCCATGGCCCGAGTGGGGCCGGGGCCGCCAACGTCTTTGTCCAGATGAGGACAGAGGTGGAGCCTGTGAAGGCCCCTGAGGCACAGACCTTGGTCCTAACTCAGGCCCCCCTCGTCTGGCAGGCTCCAGGCACCCTCTGCGGAGGTGTCATGTGTCCACCTCCCCTACTCCTGGCAGCTGCTCCTGTGGTGCCTGTTATGGCTGCCCAGGTGGTTGGGGGCACCCAGGCCTATGAGGGAGGCTGGTCCCAGGGCCTTCCTCTTCCACCACCGTCACCACCAGCTGCCCAGTTGCCCCCCATCGTGTCCCAAGGGAATGCTGGGCCATGGTCACAAGGGGCTCATGGAGAGGGCAGCCTGGCTTCCTCCCAGGCCAAGGCCCCGCCAGACGACTCCTGTAACCCCAAGAGTGTCTATGAGAACTTCCAACTCTGGCAGCACTACAAGCCCCTGGCCCGGAGGCACCTTCCCCAGAGTCCTGACACCGAAGCGCTTTCCTGCTTCCTCATGTGAGTGTCCTCAGGGCACCAGAGCTGGTCCTGCAGCTGACACATAAAGAGGCTGCTGGATGGACAGGAGGTCAAGCTGTTAAGGGGAGATGGCAGGGCAGTTGTGAGGGTGATGGGTTGCACTACGGGAAGGTACATTTTCAACAACATTAATCTGGCTGCGGCTCAGGACAGACTATCAGGGGCCTCATCTCAACTGCCCGTCACTGTCCCATGAGTCCAGCCAATCCTTACTTTCAATGATTTTCACAACAATGTTTACAGAAGACCCAAGTCAGAGAGGGTTCCTGGTGTGATGTGAGCTACGTTTTGGCTTTAGGTCTTTGAGTACACACCCCAGTGCCTCCCCTTTAACCCAGTATTGATGGTCAGGAGCACATCACATGCGGCTGGGTAGAGGAGCTGCAGGGTCCAGCAGGAACCTGGCACATACCCGCAGTTCAGCTGAGGTCCAGTTAGCACAGTGGCGGTGGAGCCTGCATGGGGGATGGTCTTGGGCTCTGCACTGAGGTTGATGCTGAGCAGGTATTTGCATCTTCACCCTCAATCCTACCCAGAAAAAGGCACAATGATGCTTCATCCAGAGGATGGTGAAGAGATAACTTGAACTCACATATGACATGCATAGCACAGTGCCTGGCACATGCTATGACACATTACATGACAGCAATTATGATTACTGTCCCCAATTACTATCATCATCAGGACTAGGCCATCTAGGAGAGCACTCCCCAAAGCCACGGGCTCCAGTGATAGCTCTGAGTGCACCTCAAGCCCAGCAGCCCAGGGCCATGGACTGTGGTGACTGTGAGGCAGCAACGTCAGCATCTGCAGAGTTTGTGGTTTCATTCCCAGTCCCTGCCTCTCTCCACCCTGCGGTGCCTCTGTGACCCCGTGTTTCCCACTGATGAACAAACGGGAGCTTGAGCACATCCACCGTGCAACACACTGGCCATTCCCCTAGGGAAGTCCCCTGCCTGGGGTGTAGGTGGAAGGTGGCCCCATCTTAATCCCCAACAATCTCGCTGTCCCCACACCCTGGAACTGGTTGCATTCCCCCTTGGAGCAGAGTCCCGGTGCACTGGGGACCCTGATTCTTGGAGTGGCGCTGCCCCAGGCTCCCAGGCCTTTGCCATGGCTCCTGTGGGAATGTGGGGAGCTGTACCTGCTGCTTGCAGTGGCTTGGACACCGCTGTGCTTTGGTTCTGGACGTGTGTTCCTGCTCCTCATGCTCCAGGGCCCTGAGGCTACGTCCCCCGGGGCTGCCTTGCTCCAGAGTCCCCAGGAAGCTGGTTAAATGCTCAGTCTTGGGGCCCTGGAACCTGCACTTTAACCCTCGCCCCCAGGTCATTCTGTGTGCACGCTGTTTCAGTCAGCTCAGGCTCTGCCGTAACAAATCCCGTAGACTGGGTGCTTTATCAAGACACATTCATGTCTCCCAGTTCCAGAGGCCAGAAGTCCCAGATCAAGGTGACAGCAGATTGGGTGTCTGGTCAGGGCCCCCCTCCTGGCTGGAGAGAGCTGTCTCTGGCTGTGTCTCCTTGTGGCTGAGAGCAAGAGCCCTGGCATCTCCTCCTGCCCTTATCAGGGCTTGGATTCCATGACTGGGACCCACGCTCATGACCTGCTCTAACCCTGATTGCCTCCAAATACTGACACACTGGTGCTGAGGGCTTCAGCACAGGAATGTTGGGGACACACATGTTCCACCCATAGTACTGGGTTCACTTCTCAACACCGAGGACTCGAGGGGCAGTCAGAGAGGCCACTCAGTAGCTTGTGTTGATGTTTGATCTTGGGGAGCATGTCCTGGGGCCTGAGGAGCCCACACTGGAGGAGAACAGGACAGGGATAGATGGCAGGACAGGTGTGGGGAGGACAGGGGCCAGGTGTTGGGACCAGGTGGGCTTGGGATGAAGGGTGGGCTTATAGACTGGGACTGACTGCACTGGTTTACAGCCTAGTTCTCGGATCCCTGGCCCGGCGGAAGCCCACCATGACCCTGGAGGAGGGACTGTGGCGGGCCATGCGGGAATGGCAGCACACGAGCAACTTTGACCGGATGATCTTCTACGAGATAGCGGAAAAGTGAGTCTGGGGTCCTGGGAGCAGGGCCCGCATGGCAGGGTGACAGTGAATGACAGAGGCCCGGTGGCCGTGGTGGCTTCTCAAAGTAGAGCATGAGGAGTGTGTGGACAAACACAGGATGCTCTGGGCCCCTGGCTCCCTCAGGAAGCTGCTCCTGCCACCTAGAGTGCTCTGGGGTCTCCGTCCTCCCTATTGGGAAGCACCAGCTGCCTGGCCTGGGGCCAACCCCTGCCTTGACATGGGAGGTCATGGCGGGAGCAGCCAGCATCACAGCCCAAAGGGGGTCACCTTCAGCTGTGGGGATGGGGAGAAGGGGCGCTAGTGACTAAAGACAGGAGTGGGATGCAGGCTCCTGACAGCAGTGGCCAGAAGTCGGTTTTCTCCCAGCCCAGCCTGGCCAGGGAGTTGGGTCGGGGAGACCTGTGCCCGGGACACCATGAGACCAATCTCTGGCCTGACTGCCTTTGCTCCTGGGCAGTCCCCTCCATGAAGACAGACAGACAGCAGCCTCAGGGGAAAGGGGCCCTGTCCTCTGGGCTCAGCTTTGCTTCCTCCTGACTGGGGGTCTCCCAGGCCTCGTGCCCCTGGGTTATCTTTCAGGGGCCCACAGTTCCAGCCTCAGGACTCCTGCATCTGGGCATCATCCCTGATGCCTTTTGCCATACACCCCACCCCTGGCCAGCTGAAACCCAGAGGAGGGGTCCTCCGGGACCTTCCTGGACCTCGTGGCCCTGATTTTAATCACGAAGCCCCGTTGATGCCATGGGCTCTGCAGGGGCCGGGTGAGGGAGGGTGAGCCCAGAACTCTGGAAGCAGCTCCCTCCTGGGACTGGGGTATGGGACCCAGTGAGGGCCTGGACAGCCCACCCGAAGCACTGCCTCCCATCCCTGCCCTCGGCCGCTGCCTGGTCCTGGGGGGAGGGGGCCTGGACCCTCTCAGCACAGCCTGGGCCTCCTTCACCCCCAGGTTCCTGGAGTTTGAGGCTGAGGAGAAGATGCAGAGTCAGAAATCGCAATGGATGAAGGAGCCCCAGTGCCTGCCTCTTCCAGCCACACCGAGGCTTGAACCTCAAGGACCCCTGGCCCCTGAGGTGGTCAAGCAGCCAGGTATGGCTTCCCACATTCCCACAGGAGCCATGGCAAAGGCCAAAGGGGCCAAGGGAGGCCACTGTCCCCACACCCCATGCTTCCGTTCAAGAAGGGGATTTGCTCCCTCCAACAGGACAGCTTCCGGGAGCATATGTTGGGTATTGACCTGGTCAAGTTTCCTAGCTACTCTCTCCCCTTGCCTGTCCAAAACTCCACATATGCTCTGCCCAGGAAGTAGGGATGAGCAGGAAGAGTACATGGCATATTGGTGGCTCCAAACTTCCTCCCAAGCAACGCTGTCTCAGATGTGCCCCTCCTGCCTCCTCCGGGGGTGCTGTGGTTCAGGTGGTCGTGACCCAGCTGGGACCCACTTCACATCCTCAAGCCCTGCCCTCCCCTGTGTGGTGCAAGCAGGAGGAGTGGCCCTCACCACGCCTGCCCTCCTCCCTCTCTGCCTCAGTGTGCCTTCCCAGCAAGGCCGGCCCCAAGGCCCCGACTGCCTGCCTGCCACCACCCAGGACCCAGAGGCCAGTGGAGACCAAGGCCTGCCTGCCACCACCCCGGCCCCACCGGCGAGCAGAGACCAAGGCCCACCTGCCACCACCCCGGCCCCACCGGCGAGCAGAGACCAAGGCCTGCCTGCCACCACGCAGTCCCCAGAGACCAGCAGAGACCAAGGTCCCCAAGGAGATTCCCCCAGAAGTGGTGCAGGAGCATGTGGACATCATGGAGGAGCTGCTGGGGCCTTCCCTCGGGGCCACGGGGGAGCCCGAGAAACAATGGGAAGAGGGCGAAGTGAAGCAGCCACAGGAAGAGGACTGGACGCCCCCCGATCCGGGCCTCCTGAGCTACATTGACAAGCTGTGTTCCCAGAAAGACTTTGTCACCAAGGTGGGCTGGCCTGGACTGCTGGGGTCTGCAGGATTCCAGGGGGTGGCACTCCCAGGTCCTTGGAATTAAGCTCTGTTCCTTAGCTACTCAGCAGTGTGTGTATTTCCACGGATTTGAGTGTCTGTGTATGGGATTGTGTGTGTCTGTGTGTTGCTGTGTGTTTGTGTCTGTGGTTACTGTGTGTCTTTGTGTGTCTGTGTGGGTGTGAGTGTGGAGTGTATGTTACCTGTGTCTGTCTTTTCCTGTGTCGTATGTGGGTCTGTTTGTGCGTCTGTGTGTGGTTTGTATGTCTCTGTCTGTCTGTGTGTATGCTACCAGGTCTGTGGTCCGTGTCTGTAGCTGGTGGTCGCCATGATATGAGACAGCCCCAGGAGGGTGGGGATGGGGCACGCGCAGCTTTCTGCATCTCCTCCAGGTGTCCTTGGCTCCAGGCTACTCCCTGCCCAGGAGGCTCACGCCTTCTTCCTTCTGTTTCCAGGTGGAGGCCGTCATTCACCCCCGATTCCTGGAAGAATTGCTTTCCCCAGATCCACAGATGGACTTCTTGGCCCTAAGCCAGGAGCTGGAGCAGGAGGAAGGACTCACCCTTGCCCAGGTACCCCAGGGGCAGGAGGGACCCGGCACACAAGGCCCACCTGATTGTCTAACCCCCCTGGCTGGGGATGTGCGGCTTCTTGGGGAGCCACTCCGGGGTGGGAAGATGCAGGTTCAGAGGGAGTAGGGTGGAGAGGAGCCAGGGAAGGGAGTCAGCATGCAAGCTGTCGTGAGGCCCAGTGGGATGTCCAGCAGAGCCACACCCTTTCTCTTTGACTTAAAGCCCAGCTGCCTCAGGCTTCCCTGCCTCCCACCCAAGTGCCCTGGTCTCCACCACCCTGGGCCCTGCTTACCTGGGGCAGCGCCAGTAAGTGCCCCCTTTCCTCCCGCAGCTAGTGGAGAAGCGCCTCCTACCCTGGAAGGAGAAACAGCATGCGAGGGCAGCCCCTGGTCATGGCATGGCCCGGTTGGACTCTAGTTCTTCCGAGTTTGCAGCTGGCCAAGGAGCAGAGAGAAACATCCCTGACCCCCAACAAGGGGTTGGCATGGAAACCTGCCCACCCCAGATGGCAGCCTGGGACCCTCAGGGACGAGGCAGAGCACACACTGGCATGGCCAGGTCCAAAGACTCTGCTGTGCTTTTGGGGTGTCAGGATCCCCCTGGGCTGAGGGCTGCCCGGCCAACCTCTCCTCCCCAAGACCACAGACCCACCTGCCCCGGCCTGGGTACCAAGGATGCCTTGGATCTGTCTGGAGGGTCTCCTGTCAGGGAGTCACATGGGCTGGCTCAGGGGTCAAGTGAGGAGGAGGAGCTCCCCAGCCTGGCCTTCCTCTTAGGTTCCCAGCACAAGCTGCCGCCCTGGTGGCTACCCCAGAGCCCTGTCCCTGCCTCGGGCCTTCTCAGCCCAGAAAAGTGTGGACCCCAGGGAGCTCTTCAGCCCCCATCTGTTAAGAGAAGAGGCCTCAGCCTAGCACCATCTCCTGCCACCAAGTCCAAGAAGCGACCTCTCTTGGGAAGCCCATCCCCTGCTGAAGAGACACCCCACCCAGGGCCTGGGCTCAGGGTCTCTGGGGAGCAATCCCTGGCTTGGGGGCTGGGTGGCACCTCACGGTCTCAAAAGAGAAAGGGTGACCCCTTGGTCTCCAGGAAGGAGAAGCAGCAGCATTGTAGCCAGTAGGGGCTTCTGGGCAGGCTCTCTGGGGCCAATCCCCAAGGGTGGGGCTCTGGCATCCGATGCCCCAAAGCAGTCAAAAGCTTCTTCTCCCCCATTGCTGATCGTGCTGGACCTTAGCTTTGGAGGGTAGGGTAGGAGAGGGAGGGGAGGGAGAGGTTGGCTGAATGGGGAGGGCAGGAAGGGAGGGTCTTGGGGGAAGGAGCTGGGGAGTGGGGGTGGGAAGCAGTGCGTTGGGGGCCTCGTGTGTAAATGTGAATAAATGTAGCTGTGTTGGAAAATGCTCTCGGGGCTGCTGCCTCTGTCCTTGGCGCTACTGAGTCAAACTCCCCAGAATCCTTTTATAGTACCACTGACCAGCGAGTGATCAAACCTCCAAAGACTTCGGGAATTTGCAGATTCTAGGGAAAATTCCATGAGTTAACAGAGGTGAAATTTGAAAGTTCCATAGAGAAATTCTGGAACTTGAAATTATCATAGGAAGATTATTATGCAATTTTATTCCTGTTAGTAGTCTTTAATAAAGAGACTTCAGGTGAACATTGGGTTGAACCAAGATTACTTTCTCCCATTGTCACCATTCTGATTTCAGATTGTTCCCTGCTGGTTTATATCCTCTTCAATTCAGTTTTGTACCAGATAGAGGCAGAGTAGAAGGAAAAACTGAACAACAAACCGCATTTGTGCCAGCTCAAGGGATAAACACCGTCTAAGGAGAATCTCAAGCTTTCCACAAGATTTCAACAGGGTCACCCCTGTTCACAGGCAGGTAGTGTGTCTTCAATGTGTGGCCAATTGCTGTTGGACAAACAGGAGGTGTTTTCCCCAGGATACCCTGCACTAGATTCGGCATCTTTTCAGTCTTCTTCCTATTCTGTCTTCTTCCCAGCACACTGACACTGGAAGCACACTATGTCATCACATGAGCAATTCACAGGTGCCATGAAATACCTCACAAATGTACAGTACTTTAACTGTTGACCCCATGTAGTAGGTAAGAAAGATATTATTATTTACATTTATCTATTGGAACTTGGGGGCACAGAGTGTTTAAATTACCTGCCCAAGGGCACACAAGTCACTTGCCTCTTGTGTTTCAATTATACAATGGCTTAGTGATTCTTTCTTTCAGATGATTTTTGTGAGGAGTGAATGGAATTAAACCAAGTCTATGTGGAAAGGGCCTGGAGCATGGGTTCTCAATGCAGGGTGACTACTGTTAGCACCAACTAGTTATGATAATGACCATGATGATGATGGGGAAAGAATAACACCTTGAAGTAATAATAATGAAGTTAGAATGATACCCCCAAATGTATGAAAATTACATCTATAAAATAAGTTAGTTTATAAATCATGAGGAAATGGACATCCTCAGGTATTGCAGGTAGGAACACACAGTGGAATAACTCTTGTCAGCAAGCTAATCCATTTCCAGGAATTAATTTTTTGTTTTTTGAGACAGAGTCTTGCTCTGTCACCCAGGCTGGAGTGCAATGGCACGATCTTGGTTCACTGCAACCTCCACCTCCCAGGTTCAAGCGATTCCCCTGCCTCAGCCTCCCAAGTAGCTGGGACTACAGGTGCACACCACCATGCCCAGCTAATTTTTGTATTTTTAGTAGAGACGGGATTTCACCATGTTGGCCAGGATGGTCTTGATCTCTTGACCTCGTATTCTGCCAGCCTTGGCCTCCCAAAGTGCTGGAATTACAGGCATGATCCACCACCCCAAGTCCAGAATTTCCTTTCTAACAAGTTCCCAAGAGATGCAGGTGCTACTGGTCAGTGACCCCCTGCTCAAAACCACTGCCCTAGGAGATGGGGGCTCTTCTATGCCCCATTTTTACAGGTAAGGCTGGTCATGGCAGTGGGAGATACAAAATAAAGGGTGGGATCAGGTTCCTTTCTAAAAACCTAAATGCATGTCAGGCAAGTAGGGCTTAGAAAAGAATTTACCCTCCTTCACCTCTGTCACCTCATCCCTCCTTCCAACCTCCATCACTTGTTTGGCAAACTGGACTCTGGGAGCCAGAAGGCACCAGAAAAAGTGGAATGTGAGACTGCAGGCCATCAAGGTGAAGCCCCGAGGATCCCCCGGGGCCAGTCCCTCCACTTTGATGCGGATAAGCCTCAGCTAGTGTCAAGCTGAAAGGAGAAAAAGACAGGTGAGTCACTGTTAAAGAAACAGGTTCACATATGTAGGTCTAGGAGCACTGCAAGTAGTTCTTACAGTGGGGGAGAGCAATTGTGCTCAACTCTGAATCCAGCACAAGGAAGTGGGAATTATAGTCAAGGAGGAGGATGGAGGTTAGCAGATAGGAAATGACTACGAGGGAACATCAAGGGTAAGGGAGGATTCTGGCTAAACTGACCTAACGAGATTCTCGCTGAGCACAGGCCAAGGTTATCTGACATCAGCTGCGGGATGGTGGGGGATGAGGACCCTGATCAGTATATGGTGGACGGGGGTTCCTGCCAGCTAAACTGACTTAGCAGGGTAATTTGCTAAAACTGAATTTTACAAAAAGTGCAGAGATGGGTTTAGCAGAAGGTTCAGAAGCCTGACTAATGTATGGTCAAACAAGCAATTTCTGTCACCACACAGAATGCATGCTCCAGGGGCCATACTGGGCCTCAGCATCTTCCTACCCCACCAGCTTCCAGGAGGGCATTTTGCCCTGGGCCTCCTGGGTGTTTCCTTGCCTGATCATTTCTAGGAGACAAGAGACTTGCACTTTATCATCTAGGATAAATTCAGTGTCAGATTTTTAAGCCTAAATCAGGTGACAGTGCTTCAGTGACAATCTCAGTTATTTAAAAAGTGAGGTTCATTCATTTACCAGTTCTAAAGGCCCACATGAGACATTCTTTTTTTTTTTTTTTTTTTTTACAAAAAAATTGAGACCAAGTTAAAAGACAAAGAACGAAAAAATCAAGCAACCCAAATCCCTTATATAATCTCTTCAAAACCCCAAACCAGGGAAATCTTCTCAATATAAACTTTGGAAATTTTGTTGATCACTGACTGCAGTCTGGTGGTTTATAACTTATTTTCTTGTGTCCTGTTTCCTCCCTTCTCCCACTCCCAGCCCCTCAGCAGTTGCTGCCTTCCTGTCTTGGTCTCATTGTCCTCAAATCAGACCTGCAGGTATGGTCCCAAGTGTTTCTAACCTTCATCCTCATATCCACAGGATCCCCTGAGAACCCAGCTTCTATTATTGAGAACTATCCCACCTGCTGACTAAGGAGTCTGATCTTTATTCAGAATCATTGCCAAGATACCAGAGGAAATAACATGTAAGGGTCTAGTATAGAACTCAGTTCTGATCTGAGGAACTTTATATTCTTTTTTTTTTTTTTTTTTTGAGATGGAGTCTCGCTATGTTTTTCAGGCTGGAGTGCAGTGGTGTGATCTCGGTTCACTGCAACCTCTGCCTCCCAGGTTTGAGCTGTTGTCCCTGCCTCAGGCTCCTGAGTAGCTGGGATTACAGGCACCCACCACCATGCCTGGCTAATTTTTGTAATTTTTTTTTTCTTTTTGAGACAGAGTCTCACTCTGTTGCCCAGGCTGGAGTGCAATGGTGCCATCTCACTCACTGCAACTTCTGCCTCCCTGGGTTCAAGCAATTCTCCTACCTCAGCCTTCTGAGTAGCTGGGATTACAGGCGCCCACCACCATGCCTGGCTAATTTTTGTATTTTTAGTAGAGATGGGGTTTGCCATGTTGGCCAGGCTGGTCTTGAACTCCTGACCTCAGGTGATCCACCCACCTTGGCCTCCCAAAGTGCTGGGATTACAGGCGTGAGCCACTGCGCCCAGCCTATGTTCATATTTCTATTCACAATATCTCCTACACAGTGTTTTCCTATTCTATGGGGAGAAATCAGGCAGATAGCAGAAGACACAGGTCAGATCTCAGGAAGAGTTTCTATGACCTCCAAACAAGCATTTATTGATTATAGATGTAGGGGTGAATATTATGAATGTGGGGAGATGTCCCACAAGGTTAGCTCCTATGCTACCTAATGCACCAGGTAGCCTGTCCATAACTTAGTTTAAATATATCTGTCAGGCTCCATGTCCATTTGCTGTAAAAGCAAGATTACTGAGGTAATCTTAGATTTTAAAATGGAAAACTGGGCCTCACAAAAGCAGTTGGGAAAGTTACCTGGAGATTGTTTCTAAGGCACTGCCCAACTGTACCAAGCAAAGGACAATAAGCACAAAGTCAGAGCTTCATTAACTCTTGATGATTGATTCATTCTCTTACTTAATGCAAGACTTCAGGGGAAGAAGAATCGCTGAGTGGAGGAGACTAGAAACAATGCATTATGAAACGCCCATGGTCTCTGGATACCCACCCAGCCAGTCCCCACCCTCCTAGGGTCTGGTCTCGACCATCTCATCATGTGTCTTGAGGGTGCATTTTCCTACCAGTTGTTTTCTTCCCTGGGAGTGGGCTGTCCACATGTGCAGTGGTCTGCTAGCAGTTGGGAGGTGAGTATGCAGTGTGTTTACTGGAGTTGTGTGCATGTTCACTTGAGGCATTCTTCCCTTGCCAGGTGAATGTCCCTGGAAGTTAAACTCCACCATTTTGCCTCTTAGTGTGCATGCTTGAGCCCACTCTCCAACTCCTGAGATCTTATTGGGAAGCTGCTGATCACCAGTTTTAAGTTTGTTCTATCTATTAGGAGATAGCCTTTCCCTGGTGCAGGCTGCGACCCATTATTAGAGACAGTTTAACAATTGCCTGATGGTTGGTGACATTACTGGTGGGGGAGTGGGGGTCGAGCCCTCTCCTGCCCTGCTCATGCCTGACTAGCTACCTGTAACAATAGGAACTCACATACTTTTGACACGAGTTTAAATTAGTGCAACCTCTTTGGATAACAAATCGTGATGATCTATAAAGTTGGAAACGTACACCCTCTACAATCCCAGAGTTTCATCCCTGGGTATGTAATTGACAGAAATGCATGCATGGCTGGTTACAGTGGCTCACGCCTGTAATCTCAGAACTTTAGGAGGCTGAGGCGGGAGGATTGCTTGATCCCAGGAGTTCGAAACCAGCCTGGGCAAAGTGGCAAAATCCTGCCTTTACAAAAAGATATGAAAATTAGTCAGGCATGGTGGTACGTGCCTGTAGTCTCAGCTACTCAAGAGGCTGAGGGGAGAGGAGCAATTGAACCCAGAAGGTCAAGACTGCAAGGGGCTGTGATCGTGCCACTGCACCCCTGCCTGAGTGACAGAGTAAGACCCTCTCTCACAAAAAAAAAGAGAGAAGAAGAGGAAGAGGAAGAAGAAATGCATGCACATGGATGTCCAAACCAGAAAAACAAACCTGGAGACAATGGGAAATAATTTAAATGTCCATCAACAATAGAATGTTGTAAATAAATTATATAATAATGTGTAAATAAATTATAGAATACTTTAAAGGTAATTACATGGTTCTGTTTCTTAAAGTTGGTGGATCCTACAACACAGGTGTTTGTTTCACTCTTCCTTCAAGAAGTCTTTCCAACTCCTCTGTCCCTTCCCTTGACCAGAAGTCAGAGGTGGACAGTCGCTTAAAGATCAGGAACTCACCCCTCGGCTTCACAAACAAAGGGATGAGGTAAGGAGACACATGTCAGGGCTTCCTTTGAAACCCTCCTCTTTGTCTGCATAGGATGCCCTCCTCTTTTCCTTCTCAGTACCCGTCTGTCAACATCCTCTTCATCTTTTAAGTCCCTTCCTCTGGATCCTTAGAGATCACCCTGGTCCATTTACCTCTTGAGAAAACTGAAGTTCAGAGAGGTTGGAGGATGAGCTTAAGGCATGCAGTCATTGAGAGGCAGCCTTGGCTCTCTGGAATCTGTGCTCTCTTTATCAGCAACATCCAGTGCTTATTTAATTCTGTACCCATAGCACACTTGAAGACAGTTCCTTATAAACAGGAGGTGCTCAGTAAATGCCACCTCCTCACTCAGGGTGTTTACTGAGTTTGAACAAGAGCTTTGTAAAACTGTGGCTACTTTGATGCTGCTAACATAGAAAATGACCGGCAGATGGCTTTAGCTTTTAGCATTTAGCTTTCAGCATTTAGCTTTCCCAGCTCTCAAATTTGCAATTGCCGGTTTAAGGCAAGAAAAGTTGGTTTTTC
This sequence comes from Symphalangus syndactylus, assembly GCF_028878055.3. NCBI lineage: Eukaryota > Metazoa > Chordata > Mammalia > Primates > Hylobatidae > Symphalangus > Symphalangus syndactylus. Next base: position 93,764,048 of record NC_072426.2, read on the forward strand.
TTTTCCATTCTCCAAACTGCTTGTTGTCAGTGCCTGCCAAATGCCCACTGCTCCCATTGGAAGCCTCATCCTACTTTCCCCTTGCTGAAAAAGCATCTTGAGCATCTGCAGAAGTTCCAGTTTGAGACCTGGTGAAGAAGGGGGTACGTGGACACGCAATGAGAACATGAACGCTTTTTTTTTTTTTTTTTGAGATGGAGTCTCACTCTGTCACCTAAGCTGGAGTAGAGTGGCGCAATCTCAGCTCACTTCAACCTCTGCCTCGTGAGTTCAAGCAATTCTTCTGCCTCAGCCTCCTGTGTAGCTGAGATTACAGGCACCCGACACCATGCCTGGATAATTTTTTGTATTTTTAGTAGAGATGAGGTTTCACCATGTTGGCCAGGCTGGTCTTGAACTCCTGTCCCTCAGGGGATCTGCCCACCTTGGACTCCCAAAGTGCTGGGATTACAGATGTGAGCCACCATGACCGGCCAAACATGAAAGCTTTTCCTCTCCACAGAGCCTAATGAAATGCTGATTCTCACCACAGCCCTGGGATGCCATGGGATGCAAAGGCACCTTAGGGCTCTGCTTTTCAGCTGGGGAAACAGACTCCAAAAGGAAAAGTGATGAGCTCAAATTCACAACAAGTTCAGATTTTCTGATTTGCAACTCCGTGCACTTTCCTGTGTTAGTTCTCTAAGGTGAAATCTATCCTGAAGGCATGTTCTGCCTATATGTACAGAAAGGAGGCCAGAAAGTTTTTTAAAAACCAAATGCTATATGGTAAATAATAAAGGAACAGCAGAGAAAAGAGTGTTGGGGCTCAGAGGAGCAGACTGCACCATTTTCAGGGCTGGGGTGGGTAAGAAATTACGGAGTCAGAAAAGAGCTCTTGAAAACAGGGGAGCTCCCACCCTTAAAAACAGTCAAGATATGCACAAGAAAAGGAGCAATGGTGGAAATTCTAGATCAGGATGGCCAATGTATGGCTTGGGGCTGCTACTCTCTTTCACCTTCCCCTGTCACCTGGCCCGCATGCCCATGACAGACATCAGTAATCAATCATGGGATTCTTTCCCCTTGAGCTCAGGGCCTGACCAGAATCCATTGTGCACAGTGCACCAGGCTTTCTCTACCAACTCGTAGGAGATGTCACCAGAGGAAGCTTGTTGCTCTTCCTCACCGTGCCCTATTGCCTCCCTGGAGGCCACAATTTATTGTGCACTTCCTGTGTGCCAGGAGTTGTGCTGAGCTCTTTACACACACCTTCCATTTAATTCACTCACCACATTCTCGGGAGTTAGGCATCCTTCTGGTTTTACACATAAGGAAAATGGGGCACAGAGGTGTTAAAAGCCTCATAACGCAGAGCCAGGATTCAAATCCAAGCCCACCTGTCTCCAAAGCCCAGCCTGGGAAACTGCTAGATAGGTGGGATAAGCCAGTATGAAAGAAGGCCTGTGGTTTGGGCCTTGCTTAGGCCTGAAGATCAAGACTAACTAAGCTGCAGTGGAGCCTGAGGTCCAGAGAACAGAGGACACTAAAGATGCTTTTGTTTGTTCATTCATTCCTCAACACACATGTATTAAGTCCCTGCTACATGGCAGACACCTTGTAGATCCTGGCGATATAGTGGTCAAACAAGAGAGACAGAACACCCCACCCTCAATCAGGGGAGACTAACAAATAAGCCAGTCAAATGCATTATATGTCAGGTGATGTATGTGCTAAGAGGAAAAACGAAGGCTAGAGAGTGGTGGAGAGAGTCACATAGAGCTATATGCGGACTCAGGCCTAGGAGATAAGGGAAGGGATGACTCAGGGGCCTGAGCTTCTTGGAGTGGCTGATGCATATTGAGATAAAGGCCCTAATGAGATGGGTCCTGATGCTCTCAGGGAAAATAATGATGGTGGGGGGTGTCTGTGGTGGGGGAGAAGGAGGGATTGCCAGGAACCGATCAAGTTCCAGGGAACTTCTTCACTTTGACAACAATGTGGCTGAGGGAGGGGCAGTCTTACCCAGAATACCCACAGCTCCTGGGCTCTCTCCTTACTCTGGCAGATGTGGGGTGGAGGCAGAAAGTCCCACTCATGCATCATACATTTTTTAGCATCTAATGAAATAAATTTCCCCAGGTGCAGTGACTCAAGCCTGTAATCCCAGCACTTTGGGAGGCCGAGGCAGGTGGATCACATGAGGTCAGGAGTTTGAGACCAGCCTGGCCAACATGGTGAAACCCCATCTCTACTAAAAATACAAAAATTAGCTGGGCATGGTGGCATGAGCCTGTAGTCCTAGCTACTCAGGAGGCTGAGACAGGAGAATTGCTTGACTCTGGGAGGTGGGGGTTTCAGTGAGCCAAGATCACTCCACTGCACTCCAGCCTGGGCAATAGAGTGAGACTCTGTTTCAAAATAAAATAAAAATAAAATAAAATAAATAAAAAGACCGGGCATGGTGGCTCATGCCTGTAATCCCAGCACTTTGGGAGGCCGAGGCGGGTGGATCACCTGAGGTCAGGAGTTCTAGACCAGCCTGACCTACATGGTGAAACCTCATCTCTACTAAAAATACAAAAATTAGCTGGGTGTGGTGGCAGGCACCTGTAATCCCAGCTACTCAGGAGGCTGAGGCAAGAGAATTGCTTGAACCCAGGAGGCGGAGGTTGCAGTGAACTGAGATGGTGCCATTGTACTTCAGCCTGGGCGATAAGAGCGAAACTCCACCTCCAAAATAAATAAATAAATTTCATTCCTTTGCCCACTGCCAGTATCCAGCCCCACTGATGAGGTTGGGGTGAGGTAGGGAGTAACTTTTCAGCACCTGGGCCCTTATGTCCAGCAGGGCCATGAACAGAGACTTTTTGTGCCAGGAACAGTAGAAAATATGACAACTGGTGTTTGCCACTATGAATGAGGAACTTGGAGTTTCATTGAAGGAGCAAAATTGTAACAGCCCAAGGGGTTCACCTTGCCTGCTGCCTCAACAGAGCCAATTGATCAAGACAGGGGAATTGCAATAGGAGAAGAGTAATTCATGCAGAGCTGGCTGTGCGGGAGACTGGAGTTTTATTATCACTCAAATCAGTCTCCTCAAGAATTCGGGTAGC